>NC_092739.1:125679658-126928408 GCF_047496795.1 Chiloscyllium punctatum | reverse complement strand
GTAACTGAGCTGGAAGTTTGAAACTAGGATGAGGTGGGGGAAGGGGAAATGAGGAAGCTGTTGAAGTCCACATTGATGCCCTGGGGTTGAAGTGTTTAGATTAGATTAGATTACTTACAGTGTGGAAACAGGCCCTCCGGCCCAACAAGTCCACACCGCCCCGCCGAAGCGTAACCCACCCATACCCCTATATCTACATCTACATCTACCCCTTACCTAACACTATGGGCAATTTAGCATGGCCAATTCACCTGGCCTGCACATCTTTGGACTGTGGGAGGAAACCGGAGCACCCGGAGGAAACCCACGCAGACACGGGGAGAACGTGCAAACTCCACACAGTCAGTCGCCTGAGGCGGGAATTGAACCCGGGTCTCCAGCGCTGCGAGGCAGCAGTGCTAACCACTGTGCCACCGAGGCGGAAGATGAGGCGTTCTTCCTCCAGGCGTCTGGTGGTGAGGGAGCGGCGGTGAAGGAGGCCCAGGACCTCCATGTCCTCGGCAGAGTGGGAAGGGGAGTTGAAATGTTGGGCCACGGGGCGGTTTGGTTGATTGGTGCGGGTGTCTCGGAGATGTTCCCTAAAGCGCTCTGCTAGGAGGCGCCCAGTCTCCCCAATGTAGAGGAGACCACATCGGGAGCAACGGATACAATAAATGATATTGGTGGATGTGCAGGTGAAACTTTGATGGATGTGGAAGGCTCCTTTAGGGCCTTGGATAGAGGTGAGGGAGGAGGTGTGGGCACAGGTTTTACAGTTCCTGCGGTGGCAGGGGAAAGTGCCAGAATGGGAGGGTGGGTCGTAGGGGGGGTGTGGACCTGACCAGGTAGTCACGGAGGGAACGGTCTTTGCGGAAGGCAGAAAGGGGTGGGGAGGGAAATATGTCCCTGGTGGTGGGGTCTTTTTGGAGGTGGTGGAAATGTCGGTGGATGATTTGGTTGATGCGAAGGTTTGTAGGGTGGAAGGTGAGCACCAGGGGCGTTCTGTCCTTGTTACGGTTGGAGGGGTGGGGTCTGAGGGCGGAGGTGCGGGATGTGGACGAGATGCGTTGGAGGGCATCTTTAACCACGTGGGAAGGGAAATTGCGGTCTCTAAAGAAGGAGGCCATCTGGTGTGTCCTATGGTGGAACTGGTCCTCCTGGGAGCAGATACGGCGGAGGCGGAGAAATTGGGAATATGGGATGGCATTTTTGCAAGAGATAGGGTGGGAAGAGGTGTAATCCAGGTGTAATTCCCTCTGTGCATATGGAGCCAGCTCTGGACAATAGCCAGTTTTGGACTGACAAGTGGCAAGTAACAAAATCAGAAATTGCTTGTAAAACTCAGCAGGGCTGGCAGCATCTGTGGAGAGAAAATAGAGCTAATGTTTCGAATCCAGTGATCTTTCTTCAGCCTTCTCCCTGCTGCTGCCAGACCTGCTGAGCTCCTCCAGCAACCTCTGTTTTTGTTTCAGGTTTCCAGAATCTGCAAATAACAGTTGTGCCGGGCAATGACTATCTCTAAAAAGAGAATCTAACCATCTTCCCACAACATCCAATGGTATTACCATCAATGAATCACCCAATATCAATATCCTGGAATTACCGTTGACCAGAAACTGCAATGGATTTGCCACGTAAATATAAAAGTAGGTTGTGGCGATTCACCTCCTGACTCCACATGTCTGCACATAATGTACTAGGCGCAGGTTAGGAACAAAATGGAATAATCACCACTTACTCGGATAACTGCAGCTACAACAAGACACACGAAGCCAAAAGCAGCTACATGGTTGGTGTTCTATCCAGCCCTTTCACCATTTACAGCCTTTTCACCAGTGATGCACATTAGCAGCAGTGAGAGTACCACTAACAAGTTAGAACAAGTCAGCCTTTCATGATCAAGGAGAGATCGAATCCAGATTAAGGAACAGCCTAAATTAATGTGTATTTCTGGGATTTTTCAGCAGTGTGGGAAATTGGTGAGGAGATGCTTTGTGCTTTTTTTTGGGTCATAGTTTGCAAAGTGTTTTTATTCAGGATGGCAGCCAGTGACAAGTGGTGTTCCTCAAGGCTCAGTGTTGGGACCACAACTTTTCACTTTATACATTAACAATCTAGATGAAGGAACTGAGGGCATTTTGCCTAGGTTTGCAGACGATACAAAGATAGGTAGAAGGACCCATTGAGGAGGCAGGGAGGGTGCAGAAGAATGTGGACAGGTTAGGAGAGTGGGCAAAGAAGTGTCAGATGGAGGACAACGTGGGAAAGTGTGAGGTTATGCACTTTGGCAGGAAGGATAGAAGTACGGACTATTTTCTAATTGGGCAGAAAATTCAGAATTCTTAAGTGCAAAGAGACTTGAGAGCTCTGGTCCAGGATTCTGTCAAGGTAAACTTGTAGGTTGAGTCTGTAGTGAGGAAGGCAAATGCAATGATGGCATTTATTTTGAGTGACTCGAATATAAAAGCAGGTATGTACTTCTGAGCTCTATAAGGCCCTGGTCAGACCACGTTTGGAGTATTGTGCACAGTCTTGGGCCCCATATCTCAGGAAAGAGGAGGTTCACAAGAATGGTCCCAGGAATGAAAAGCTTAACATCTGAGGAATGTTCGAGGACTCTGGGTTTACACACCATGGAGTTTAGAAGGATGAGGAGGGGTGATCTAATTGAAACATACAGAATACGAATGGCCTGGATAGAATAGATGTTGGGAAGGTGTTTCCATTGGTAAGAAAGACAAGGACCCAAGAACGTAGCCTTAGAGTAAAGGGAAGACCTTTGAGAATGGAGATAAAGAGAAGCATCTTTAGCCAGAGAGTGGTAAATCTATGGAATTCATCGCCACAGAAGGCTGTGGAGGCCAAGTCATCGAGTATACTTAAGACTGAGATAGATAGGTTCGTGAAAGTCAAGGGGATCAAGGATTACAGGGAGAAAGCAGGAGAATCAGGTTGAGAAACTTACCAGTCATGATTGAATAATAGTGCAGGTTCGATGGACTGAACGGTCTAATTTCTGCTCCTGTGTCTCACGGTTTTATGCTCTTATAAATTGAAGCCCAGGATCAGAGGCTCAGCACAAAACAAAGAGTGATGTCAAGGCAAAACTGTAAGTTCATTTGTAGGTAATAGCTGCTAATTTGGGTATCTATCATAAAGTTATTGCAAGATTGAAGGTAAATAGAATAAATATTTCACAGATTAAAGCTTTAAAAATTACAAAATTAGAAAAGAACTAATTAAGAACCAAATAAATCAAATAGAAATGCAATGCATTGTACCTGAATGATGGAGCTATTGGACCTGTCAGTGGTCAGGGATAGGAGAGAGTGAGGATGAGTGAAGAGGTAATGTCGCAACAGCCTCAGCCTCAGCCTGATTTGACATTCTTGGTCCTTGTGTGGATGAGTGTGAGGGCTTCAGGGAAGCTGAGCAAACTAACCATAGCACCATTGCACAGGGAGCCACTCAGGAGGGAGAGAAAAGAGAATGGTTGTTGTAATCAGGGATAATATAGTCAGGGGAATAGACCTTATTCTCTCTGGAGGAGAAAGTGAGTACTGCAGATGCTAGAGATCAGAGTCAAGAGTGTGGTGCTGGAAAAGCACAGCAAATTAGACAGCATCCGAGGAGCAGGAGAATTGATGTTTAGGGCAAAAGCCCTTCATCAGAATCAAGATCAGGATTCTGATGAAGGGCTTATGCCCAAAACGTAAATTCGCCTGCTCCTCACCAGCTGCGTTTTTCCAGCACCACACTCTCAACATTATTTTCTCTGACCAGAATCACGAGTCCCAAAGGCTGTGTTGTATCCCTGGTACTTGGATTCAGGATATCCCATCTGGACTGCACAGGAACTTGGAGTGGGAGGGGAAAGTTCCAGGTGTCATAGTCCACATAAATACCAACGATATATGCAGAATGAAGAAGCATGAGCAGCTATGGGCTAAATTAGAAAGGAAAACCAAGAAGATAAAAATCTCTGGATTACTACTGGAGCCATGAGCTAACTGGCACAGGGCCAACAAACTTAACAGTGACATGGTATTAGCTATAAGAGGAGGTTGGATGAACTTAGATTGTTTTCACCAGAGTGTGAGAGGCTGAGGGGCAACCTGATAAAAGTATACAAAATTATAAGAGGTATAGATAGGGTGGATAATTGGAGGTTTTTTTTCCCAGGGCAGAAATGTCAAATACTTGAGGGCATAGGTTAAAGGTCAGAGGGGAAGTTTAAAGGAGATGCGCGAGGAAAAGTTGTTTTTTCCTACACAGGTGATAGGTGTTTGGAACATGTTGCCAGGGTAGGTGGTAGAAGCAGATAAGTTAGCCAAGCTTAAGAGGCATTTAAACAGATACATGAACACGTAAGGAATAGAGCGATACAGACCACATGCAGGCAGATGAGATAAGCCTAACATGGCGTCATAGAATTCCTACAGTGTGGAAGCAGGCCATTCAGCTCACCAAGTCCACACTGACCCTCCAAAGAGCATCCCACCACCCCCACCCTAAACCCTGATTTCCCATGGCTAAGCTTGCACATCCCTGGATTATGGACAATTTAGCATGGCTAATCCAATCAACATGCACATTGTTGGACTGTGGGAAGCAACCAGAGTACCTGGAGGAAACTCACACAGACACAACAGCGAATGTACAGACTCCACACAGTCGCCCATGATTGAAATTGAACCAAGGACTCTGGAGCTGTGAGACCACGGTGTTTCCCATGGTCAGCACAGACATGGTGGGATAAGTAAACATATGGCTCAAAGACTAGTGTGAGAGAAATGAGTTTTAACTCATGGGACACTGGCATCAGTACTGGGGAAGAGGGAACTGTTCCAACTTCACCTCAATCATCTGGGACCAGAGTCCTGTGAATCGCATGATGGATAGTGTTTTAAATTAAATTTGGGATTAGGGAGGGGGGGGGGGGGGGGGGTCACTTGCATGGAAAGTTAGAAAATCAGAACTAAAGAGGAAGGTAAGATTATAGGGTTGTGATGGCGCTGATTGTTACCAGAAAATAAAACTTATGGACAGAATGTGTGAATGTCATATCGCACCAAGGAACCATGAAATGTAGTGAAATTTGACAATAGAACAAACTTAAAGGCTTGGTTTCTTGATGCACAAAGCATTCAGAATAAGGTCGATCAACCGATGATGCAAATTGAGGTAAATGGATGTGATCTCATAGCCATTAGGGAAACATGGTTACAAGGAGATCAAAACTAGGAACTTGACATTCAGGAATATTTGACCTTTTGAGAGACAGGAGGGATGATAATGGTGGTGGAGCAGCACTGTTAGTACGTGATAAAATGAAGACAGTTGTGAGCCTGGGCTTGGATGATGTCCATTTGGGTGGTTGTGAAAAATCAGCAAGGGAAAGAAGAGATTAGTCGGAGGAATGTACTGACCCTCAAACAGTAGCCACTCCATAGGAAAGGCTATAAATCAACAAATAATAGGAACATATAAAAAGAATACAGCAATAATCATAGTTGACTTTAATCTTAATGTTGATTGGGTTAATCATATTGGAAGGGTAGATATGATAATGAATTCATGCAGTACAATAGGGATAGTTTCCGACAGCAATATGTTACAGAACCACTCAGGGAGCAGGCCATATTGAACCTGGTAACGGATAAGGCAGGTTTAACAAATGACCTCAGAGTAAAAAAAAAATCCCCAAGGAAGTAGTGATCATAACTTGATAGAATTTTAAATTCATTTTGAGAATGAAAAACTTGGGTCAGAAACAATTATGTTTAACTCAAATAAAGGATATTACAATGAATTGAGTACAGGACTAACAAAGGTGAACTGGTAGATAGATTAGCAGCAAAGACAGTAAGCAAGCAGTAGCAGACCTTTAAAGAGGTAATTCATGACTCAGTAAAATATATCCCAGTAAGGAGGCAAGATTCTAATAGTGAGATAAGCCAACCAAAGTTGAGCAAGGAAGATAAGGAGAGTATTAAATTGAAAGAAAAGGTATGTAAGTAGTCTGAAGACTGGGATAAATTCAGAATCCAGCAAGGCAGGACTGAATGGCCTGCAGTAGTGAATGTTTGCATGTTTAAAATCAATGTAGTGTATATGTAATAGAGTGTACTAAGAGCACGAAACTAAAGGCTTTTAAAACAAGCTATCTTTGTATATCAATGGCTCATTTTTTAAAAAGTGAACAGGTGTGATGATTCTATGCCTTTAAGAGGTATATGTTGTTCTGGGGTTTTATGTGAGGAGAGGTTTTAAGACAGAGATGCTGAGCTAAGTATTGAAAGTCCATAAAAAGCTTGTGAGGCCTTGGGTTTGTTTTCAAGCTCCCACAGCACCAGGACATTTAGTTTTAGGTTTTCAATTGTAGCTGCTGGGATCTTGAAGCTGGGTGTGAAAACGGTTTTTCCTCACTCAGCTATAACCAAAAGTTTTCCAATAAAGTTATTCCAATTTGTTTTCTTTTGTTGTATTTTAACTATAATTTATGGATAAAGTGTGTTTGTTTAAAGTCTGATATAGTTTGACCAGTCGAATTGCATCCAGAACACAATATCTGGAACTTTAAAATAAGAAAAAGTTAACAACTTAGGCTACTTTCTTAATACACATTTGAGGAGATTTGGTCTGGTCCATAACAAATTGGGTGCTCTTGTCAGGGTCGATATTTCTAATTCTAGGTTGGGTCTCGAATTGTTGGACTCAAAGGCGGACAGTCGGAAATATTGACTTTTTAAAAAATTTTGGGTGCTGCATTTGATTGGTTTAAACAGAGTGCGCCTTGTGTAGCAATGGCTTTCAGTCAGTAAATGTTTCCTGGGGATAGAAGAAGTCACTTCAGACATTCTACAGAAACTGAGCGATTTGATTTCATTTATTATTGTCACATGTACCTAAATACAGTGAAAATCTTTGTTTTGCATGTAGTACAGGCAGATCATAACATACAAAGATCACAGGGTGATTGAACAGGTCGTAGAATACAAAGTTATGGCTGCAAAGGTGCACAAAAAGCAAGATCAACATTAGATCTGAAATTTAAGTAGTCCATTCAGAAGTCTAATAACAGTGGGGAAGAAGCTGTTCTTGAACCTGTTGATAGTGTTAAAGCTTTTGGAATTGGCAAACAAGTTGGCATTGGGCTTGTCTGGGTCTGTCAGGAAAGGGAAAATAATCATGGCAATCGTGCAGCATTTACAATTTGGAATGGAATGGAATCTTTGGAAATGGTTAAGGTTCAATTGAAGTGAAATAGCTTGAACACAAGGAAATGAAACAGTCTGAATTACAATTAAAAGCAGAGGAAACAGAAAGCCTTAGCAGGAGAAAGGGAGAAAGTGAGGAAAAAAAAGGGAGAAAGAAAGAATTTTTGAACTTAAGAGTTTGGAACTGAAAACTAAAAAATCAACTGAAAATGGCAGAGGTAGAGGTAGACGTAAAAATTATTAGTAGTGATGAGGACAGTGATGGAGAACAATCCCCTTTTATAGCCAAAGGCCTGGTGGGTATGTATTTAAATATGTCTAAGTGTTGCTTAAGTTCAACAAGGAGGACGTAGAAGCCTTTTTCATTTCATTTGAGAAAGTGGCTACACAAATGAAATGGCTGGTGACCATGTGGGCATTGTTGATCCAAACAAAGTTGGTAAGTAGAGCTTAAGGTATTTACATCTGTACAAATCTTACATGTTGCGGGTCATAAAAATGTGATAGTAGATGCGTTATTAGGGATTTAATGGATAAAGTATAGATAAGATTGAACAGATATCAATGTTATGTGCTTTATATATATATATTGAACTTGGATTAATATCCTATGTATTTCATGGTAATGGGGTTAAGAAATAGGAAAAAAAATGAAGCCATCTTTTCATTATGATGGTTCATTTTTTCTTAGGAGGAAGGTGTTATGAAGTTGAAGGCATGTACTGTACCTTTAAGAGAGTGAATGCAGGCACCTGTCATGTGACTCAGCAGTCACAGAGGGTGCTGGAAAATTGAAATATTGTGATAACCTAGATACCTCGTTGTTTTCACAGCAGCTCGAATTTAACCAGGTTGAATTATGCCCCAAGAAACTAAAACCCAATTGAATTTGGATTTTACTATTTTGACAACATTGAATGAATGAGATGATCTGGTGTTTTCAGGTAGAAAAAGCAGGCATTTTAACCAGAAAAGGAGCATCACCTGCCACTGTCAGACAGATTGCCTGAAAACCCTCTCTCTAAAAGGTACCTTTTTCACGTGAGAGATCTGTGCAGTCAAAGACCAAAGACAACCCAGGGAGATCTACAACAGAGGAGAATCACACAGAAGACGACAGCTGCTGTCTGGTTTTGAAAACTGATTTGCTGTAAATTTAATAGGAGCTTTATTGGATCTGTATATTGCTACAGAGTATGGGATAGATAACAAATCTTTAAGATAAAAGAAGCTTAGAGTTGTAAATAGTTGTTGCTTAATGTTCACTTTTGGAGTTAAAGAAGTTGTTTTTTTTTCTTTAAATAGTGGAATTTAGGTAGTTCTGTCACTCATACTTTAACAGATTAGAGGAGAGGTGAGTTTTTTCTGTGTGTTTAGTTTAATTAGCAGAAGGTTCACCGTGGTGTCGTAACGGTGGCACAGTGGTTAGCACTGCTGCCTCAGCGCCAAAGACCCGGGTTCAATTCCCGCCTCCGGCAACTGTCCGTGTGGAGTGTGCACATTCTCCCCGTGTCTGTGTGGGTTTCCCCCGGGTGCTCCGGTTTCCTGCCACAGTCCAAAGATGTGCAGGTTAGGTGAATTGGCCTTGCTAAATTGCCCGTTGCGTTGGATGAAGGGGTAAATGTAAGGGAATGGGTCTGGGTGGGTTGCTCTTCGGAAGGTCGGTGTGGACTTGTTGGGTCGAAGGGCCTGTTTCCACACTAAGTAATCTAATCTAATCTATAAGAGGAGGAATCTGGGGAGTATAAGGAGGTCAAAAATGCCACACTGAGTGCATATGAAGTGATATCAAAGTAACTTTGATAGATGGTTATGTGCTTTGCAAATAGAGATGGTTATTTTGGATGAGTTTGAAAATGCACTTCCTGAAGTAGTGAGAACTTAGGTGGAAGAACAGAGAATAATAAAGTAAGCTACATGAAGTTGCAGTGTTGATGGTTTAGAAAAAGTACTGGGAAGACAGATGTGGGAAAACACGATAAGCCAGGGAGTTTTGTTGAAGTGGTAAAGGAAAACAGAGTGGAGGCTAATAAGCTGCAAAATAATGTACAGCCTGATCAGGGGCTGGTTGAGAAGCAACTGCCAGATGCCTTTAGAGAATTTACTTGTGAAGGTAAAGTTTACTTGCACATGCCAAGAGGAGCAGGTAAACAAATTACTAATTTAAGAGATAGGAGAGCAAATCAATCTTTGAGACCGAGCAATGAGGAGGCATGTAATTCAGAAGGAATATTTCCAGAAAAGGCGATAATATGTGGAATTCATAATAAGAACAGTATGTGAGCTAGAAAATCCAGTGAAAAGTGAAGACTATATTGAGAAGGTGGGACAGCAACTTTTAAGTTGGACTGACTTAGAAGCTATTGGCAGGTACCTTTTTCTGAAATAGTGAAGGACGTCAGTTTCATGACGCCGAATGGACTGTAGCAGTTTAAAGTCATGCCACTGGTATGAAAAATGGGCCAGCCACATTTCAAAGACTAAACAATAAAGTCATTTTGTGATTACCCAATGGTGTACATAGATGATCCAATGGCTTTTAGTCACAAATGGAAGGAACATTTGGAGCATCTATCAGAATTCTTTGATCGACTTCAGAAGGCAGGCTTCATGATAAACCTGGCTAAAACGGAGTTCGCAAAAGCCCAAATCACATTCCTGGGTCATGTCATTGGACATGGACAGGTGGCCTCACAGAAAGTGAAAACAAAGGTAGCTGGGGACTTTCCCATACCATCAATGAAGAGGGAAGTACCACAATTCCTGTAACAGAGTGGTTTTTAATCGTAAGCTCATACACAATTTCAGCAGTGTGATTTCTCCACTGATTAATTTGAAGTGCAGAAAATTGCAGTGGACAGAAGAATGTTAGAAGGCATTTGACAACCTGAAAGCTGAGTTAACCACAGCCCCTGCATTAGTCAAGCCTAATTACACAAAGCCAGTGTGGCTATCAATGTCAGTGTCGGTGCAGTACTCTTACAAGATGACAGGAAGATAGGAAGATCTGTTGCATATTTTTCCAGAAAATTGAATAAGATGAACAGAAGCATTCCATAATTGAGGTGGAAACCTTGAGCCTGCTGTTGATGTTGGTGACATTTATATTGCCAAAAATGTATCTTAGACAATTGTATATACTGATCATAACATCTTAAAGTTTTTGGAAAAAATTAAAGATAAAAATACCAGACTATTTAGTTGGAGTTTATTATATCAGCCATTCAATTTGAAAATTATGCACATGACTGTAATTCCTGCTGCATTGTTATGACTTTGATGAAGGGAGAGTTGTATAGTGGTGAGGAAAATACATACTGACATAGACTGGAGTAGTGAATATTCGTATGCTTAGAATCCATGTAATGTACCAATAGCATACAGCTAAAGGTTTTTAAAAATGAAGCCATCTTTGTATATTGTGTAAGAACAAAGTGAGTTTTGCTTAGGTTGACCAATCGAATTGCATCTGGAATGTAACACCATACACTTACCTTCACAATAAAAAAAAGTTAAGAGTCTAGACTATCTTATATTTCGAAGCATTTCTAAGATTTATAAAAGGGAGATTAACTCTAGGTATAGACTGGAAAAACCAAGATGGACAAAAATGGTTTAGAAGATGGGTTTTTGGAACATTTCTGGGATAATTTCTTAGAACAGTATGTGGTATTGTGCAATGATATAAGTTTACAATTTACAAAAAGCGTGAGAGAGGGGGAATAAGAGAAAGTGAGGACTGCAGAAGCTGGAGATCAGAGTGTGGTGCTGGAAAAGTAGCATCAGATGAGCAAGAGAATTGACATTTCAGGCTTAAGCTCTTCATCAGGAATAATTCCTAATGAAGGGCTTATGCCCGAAAATGTCAATTCTCCCGCACCTTGAATGCTACCCAACCTGCTGTGCTTTTCCAGAACCACACTTTTCGATGAAGAGAGTAGGAGGTCTGAGACTAGTCTTAAAAGAGGAGTGCAATCATGATGACATGAACATAGAACTGGCGAAAGTGAACTGACAAATTAGTTTGAAGAATAAGTCAATAGAAATGCAGGCAGACCATTCCACTGGAAGGACCCACCATCTGTGGTTAACTAACAATTTTAAAAAAGAGAATTTCAAACTTAAAGAAAAATCATAAGATGCACAAGACACACAAAAACGGGTGGTATGTTAGATGGTACAGTAAAAGTTTAAGCATTACTAATAAAAATAAAAGAAAATGAGAGAAAGCTGGTTAGGAATATAAAAGTAGTTAGTTTCTATAGTAATTAGAAATGAAGAGAGTTAAAGTCAGCAATAGTCCTGCAGCAAGTGCTTTGGGGAAATTAATAATGGAAAATAGGAGTTAGCAGATGAATTGAACAGGTACTTTGCAGCAGTCTTCACTACATACAGGATACAAGTAACTTCCCAAAATTCGGTGCAGATTGGAAGTGAGAGAGGAACTGTTCTTTTTCTCTACCATCCAAGAAAAAGAACCAGAAATGACATCACCAAAGGAAATGATATCACCACAGGAAAATGACATCAACAACCCAAAGAAACCCAACATATAAATGGAAAACAGGAATTATCAACAGTGCTTCGCCCGGAGGCCCACTGAAGATGTTACCTAGTCGGGGTGACAAAATGTCTGGAAGTGAACCTTCCAGCTCAGTGAGCAAACCTACGTCCTGAACTCAACCTGAACTACAAATCTTCTCAAATCTCGCTACTAAGTGAAATGTAAGGTCATTATTCCAAACTAATATTTCCAAGGCAAAAATAATAACAGGATGAAAGTTTACTAGATTGACATTTGGAATGGAATGGGATAGTCTTGATAGGATTGTTGCTGAACAGGCTGGAGCTGTTATCACTGGAGTTGAGGAATAAGCGTCGACTTTGACTGATATGTACAAAATCCAGAATGGCATTCAGAAATTGGAAAGGATGTTTCTTCTTGTGGATGTGTCCAGAGCTAGGGATGACAGTTTTAAAATTAGGGGTTATCCTTTCACATAAGAGAGACGATTATACAACATTGGAACTTTGAGGTGTTGAAGGAGGGTATCATTAAATATTTTTGAGAGAGCTAGATAGACTTCTGAGGAGGAGAATATCACGGGTATTGGGGTAGATGGAAATGTGGAATTCAAAATAAACAGATATAATCTTATTGAATAGTCCAGCAGGCTCAAGGGGTTGAATAGACGACCTTTGCTCCTATTTCATACGTACATTACTTGATTAGCTGGCAATGGATAATTGTGTGAAAAATAGCACATTAAGTTTGCATTTTAGATTACTTACCATTGCAACATATTTTGGTTTATTAGTGTCATTTGAGCATGTAAATTAGTGTTCAATGATTCATGGCAAAGAATACTCCTGATTTTATTTTAAAAACATACTGATAGCAAAGAAGATCAAACCTGTTTTATTCTAAATTTACTTTTAGACATTTATAAATTCATGATGAACTTATAGTAGATATTAAATTGTACTTTGTTGAACTTAGTGCTTTAAAGAATAGACACAATTAGCACAGTGGAGAGCGCTAGATTCTGAGGGAAGCAATGCCAGTGAGAAAAGTGAATTGAAGTATGGAAGCACAAAAATTTCAATATACATCCTTCTTCTCAAAGAATATTAACAGGCTCTGTAATTAATAGCTTTATCTGAACTCAAATGAACTTGTACAGAACAGATATGAAACAATTCACTTGTTTTGTTTAAGTTTACTATTACATTTTTCTAGAATTCAAGTCAAAATTCAGTTTGCCCAATTCATAAAAGTATAACCAGAAACAAAGGCAGACTACATTTTAATATCATAGCACTACCCATTGCTTTTAAGACCCAGACATTATAGAACTTCTGAATCAGTTATTACTGATACCCAAATTAAATTTGCTTAATGTTGTTTCTTTACCACTATTTCCACTATCTGAACCACTATTTTTCCTAAACACTAAATTGAAGCCAGTGTTTTTTTGTGTTCATATCAGTAATTTAAAACAACATAATTGCACTTGGTAAGTTACTTGAAATAGTCCAGTTCAGTTTCTGTTGAAGAACTTTTATGAGCAGAACTGTTATATGAGTAGAAGAAAGAAATTGCATCTAAATTATTCAATCAACACAACAGTCATCCCTCTTCAGATGAAATATAGTTTTAAATTTTAATAAAAATCACTTCTTTCAAAAAATAATGCTAAAAATGATTAAAGTCTTCAATTAGGAAAAAATGCATTAGAAAATACATAATCTCTTGCTGAAAGGAGGCCCCCAAACAAAATATCGTGGGAAATGAGATGTAGGAAATAATACTGACAAGCACTTTGGAGAAGGTGGATTAATATCCTTCACTCAATTTCTTCTAAAATCATGGGGTGCACTTTAAAAGTAAGAAAATGGAATGGAATGGAATAAAATTAGGAAACATTTGCTTGCGGAATTTCAGGTATAATGTAGGCCAATGAGATTCATGTGTATTTGAACTTAAAATACATTGTTTCATCTGAGCTATATTGAATTCGTTAGCAAAAATAAATCACAAGGATTAAAGTTACAACGTGAATGTGTAATTGGCAAAAAGCTAGAAACCAGATAGCAGTGATGAATGGCTGCTTTCCTACTGAAGTTGTGAAATCTCCATAATAGCCTCTTCCTGTGCTGTAGGATTCCACAATTTAACTGTTTAAAATTATGGTTGTCATGATTTGGGGTATACAAAGTTAAAAATCACAACACCAGGTTATAGTCCAACAGGTTTATTTGGAAGCACTAGCTTTCGGAGCATTACTCCTTTAACCACCTGACGAAGGAGCAGCGCTCTGAAAGCTAGTGCTTCCAAATAAACCTGTTGGACTATAACCTGGTGTTGTGTGAATTTTAAAATTAAAGGAAAGTAGTAGCTTTAAGTGCCAAATCCAATCATTTAAGGTATTCCATTCCACAGTTAACTCGGAAATAATTTGATATTCTAACTACTTCTGTGGCTTCTCAACTGCCTTTTAAATAAAACTGGGAGGAGAACAGTGCTATGGCAGGGTAATGTATTGCTGCCAATTACTCCTGTCTATTACTAGTGTGTAACAAAACTCCCTTCCAAAACTAACTGCAAAAAGTAGTGAATAGGTGAAGAAAACAATTCCAAAGTGAGTTGTCTCAGTCTAGCTTATTGTATATTTGAAACAAAATAGCAAACGATACTGAAATTCTTTAAAATGCAGAGCTGGAAGAACACAGCAGGTCGGACAGCATCGGAGGAGCAAGCAAGTCGATGTTTCAGGTCAGAACCCTTCATCAGGGCTGGGGAGGGAGAAGGGAACTCAGAAATAAACAGAGGGTGGAGGGTGGGGCTGGGGGAAAGTAGGTGAGAGGGTGATAGGTGGATGCGGGAAAGGTAGATAGGGTGGTGGTAGGTGGATTCAGGTAGGGGATTTTTGTGATTGGGCATTGGCAAGGGTGGAGCAGATAGGTGAGAAGAAAGATGGACAGATTAGGTCAGGTCAAAGAGGAGGAGGAGGGCTGGACATGGGATGAGGTTGGGATGGGTAGATTTTGAAGCTGGTGAACTCTGTTGAGGCCATTGCGCTGTAAGCTCCCAAAGCAGAATATAAGATGTTGTTCCTCCATTTTGCATGTGCCCTTATTTTAACACTGGAGGTGGCCCAAGATGGCCATGTTGCCAAGGGAGTAGGAGGGGGAAGTTGAAATGGCTGGCAACTGGAAGGTGGTGTTGATTGGAGTATACAGAGTGCAATTGCTCCACGAACCAGTCCCCGAGTCTGCTCTTAGTCTCTCCGATGTAGAGAAGACCACATCAGGAGCAACGGATACAACAGACCAGGTTAGAAGTGCAGCTGAATCTCTGCTGGATTTGCAATGATCGTTTGGGACCTTGGAGGTGAGTGTGGAAGGTGTAGGGACTGGTGTTGCACTTCCTGCAGTTTCAGGGAAAGGTACCTGGTGTGGAGGAGAGGTTGGTCGGGTGTGTGGAAATGACAAGGGAGTCGCGGAGTGAATGGTCCCTAGGGGAAACAGTTAGGGGTGGGGAAGGAAATATCTTCTTGGTGGTGAAATCTGACTGTAGGTGACAAAAATGGCAGACGATGATGTATTGGATTTGGAGGTTAGTGGGGTAATATGTGAGAACCAGGGGACTCTCCTTACTGAGGTTGGGCGACGTGAGTTTGAGGGCAGAGGTGCAGGAAATAGAGATGTGGCTGAGGGCATTATTAATTGCGAGGGAGGGGAAATTACAGCCCTTGAAGTAGGACGACGACATCTGGAATGTCCTGAGGTGAAAACCCTCATCCTGGGAACAGATGCAACAGAGGAGGAGGAATTGGGAGTATGGGATTGCATGTTTACAGAAGGGTGGGTGAGAGGTGTAGTCGAGGTAGGTTGGGTTTGAAATAAATGTCAGTGCTAAGTTGGTTACCAGAAATGGAGACTGAGAGGTCGGGGGGGGGGGGGGGGGGGGGGAAGAGGTTGTCAGAGATGGTTCAGGTCAGGGTGGAAGGTGTGGGTGAAGTTGATGAACTGTTCACGTTCCTTGTGGGAACACGAGACAGTGCCAATAGTCTTTAATTGGTAATGATTAGATTCCTCCTTGATGGGGTTGCCCCAAAGTCAAACTTTAATGAGGTAGGTCAAATTATACACCCCAATTCATACTTTGTTCTCAGTAACTGCCTTTCAGCTGAATATATCAGTTTTACTATCCTTTTATACCATGTTCTACAGAATTTTATTTGCTCCTTTTTCATTTCACAGCACAACAGGCACTGTTATAAAATAAGTATTAAAAGTGAAATATATCAAAAGACTAAAATATACAGGATATAGGCCAAGGTGTAAGTTCAATGAAGGCATCCAAAAATGTCTGACGGGTCATTTCAATTCGTATACATACAGCATGTTTCTCAAACAAAAACATAACTGGCTAATGAAACTCAGGTCTGGCAGCATCTATGGGAAGAAAGTAGAGTTAGCATTCACAAGCAGAGTCTGGTGACATCACTGACTCCAAGTGTGAACTCTGATTTCTTCTCACAGACACTGCCAGACCTGCTGAGTTTCGCCAGCAAGTTCAGTTTTTGTTTCAGATCTCAAGCATTCACAGTTTTATTTTTATTTCTGCACGTTTCTCATCTGATTTCTGGACAAGCAAAATAGCATACAGCACCTTGTAACAAGAAAAAGCTACCCTCAATAGTAGATCAATTACAGAAACATGACCTGCACATATAGACATTAAAAGAGTTCAGGATGAAGTAGGGCTGCTTGATTGGCACAGTGACAGTCCCTACCCCCAAAGACTGTAGTGGTTCAAGTTCACCTCTACTTTCAACAGGCAATTAGCAATGGGCAATAAATGAGGACCTAGCCAGTGGCGTTAAACCCCACAAATCAATAAAAAGTGTAGGAATATCAAACTTTTGTACTGGTAGCTGATAACTTTAGTGGATAAATTTCTATTAACAGATCGTTGACTGCTTCAGATCCTTAAGATTTAGCTCCACCAATGCATGTCTCATCTCCAAATAACGTGCTGTTGGAAAAGCTATTTACCAAGTGAACAGTGATTTTACAAGAAGTTTCTTAGCAGCTTGGTCTACATTTTAAACAATGACTTCCCATGTATATATAAAGCCAGCTGATTTTAAAATTTTACACTCAAGTGAATTTGGATCTCACCTCCACCGAACACCCTGAAGTGACTTTTCTAACAGTCTGGATAGTCTGCTGAAGAGGACCAAGGAGGAAAATAAACCTTTTGATCCTTCATTAGTTTAAAAGTCCTTTCTACTGGTTTAAAGTTTTGTTTTATTTTATTATACTTTATTTCCCATGGTTGAAGTTTCCTAGTACTACAGCCAGAGCATCGTATGGAATTTTGGGTTTATCTACAGAAACACTCATGAAGCGGTACAACAAAGTTTAAATGACTAATTCCTTGGAGGGATTCCAGTAGGAGAAAAGATTAAATAGACTGACTCTTCATTCTCTGGAGATGGACATAAATACAACAAACAGAATTAGACCATTTGGTCCCTTGAGACTGCCTGTAGCTGATCTCATTCAAATAAACAAAATCGTACAGGAATCAACAGGGTAGATGCAAAATATTTCCACTGGCTTGAATATATGGATCCAAGAGATAATTTAATGATAAGGGGTAGACCACTCAGGACTAAGATGAGGAACTTCTTCACCTGCGTTCATGAATGTTTAGAATTTTTTGCTCCAGAGGCTCAGCTATTTAGAATGTTCAACACCGAAATCTTACAAATTAGCAGTAGGCCATTAATCTCTTATGGCCTGCTCTATCATTCATTGAGATGCAAGTGAGGCCACAAATTCATATTTCTGCCTTCCCGCCAAATATCTTCAACTCTCTCATTATTCGAGAATCTAACTCTGCCTCTACCATTGTTAGGAGTGCACCAATGACTATGAACCCTCAGAAAAAATTATCTCCTCATTCTAGTCTCTTCCCTAAGGAGAAATATCCTTTCATTATCCACTCTGTAGCAATTGTTTATTACACATTAAAAACATCAAGGGATATGGGGATTGTGCATTAAAAGTGTTTAAACAGAGATCACCTAGGATCTCAATGAGAATAAAATCCAGCAGGGCTGAATAGTCTACTCCTGCTCCATTTCTCATGGCACAAGGGGCTGCACTTAAAAATGGAGCAAGTCAGAAATGCAAATTAATATGATGTCATCTTGGGCAAATCAAGTAAATGATTAAAAGTTTTTGTTTCTAAACATCGGCTTTTTAAAACAATAATCTCCAATAGGTGTGTCTAACTGAGTTACTCACCTGAACTAGCATGCCTAGCATTCACACAAAACTGACACAGTGAAGACTGAGATGCGCTGGCAACTTGTCTAGGATGTCTGACACACTCTCGCCAAGATCAATTTTCAATAAAGAGGTGGAGTGTGTTATCATGGGGGTCAAAGGAATTGCTACAGGGTCACCATGGAGGCTTCACTTAGGAGTTCTGGCATCAAATTCAAGTCCTGGTGCAACCAAATGAAAAAAATTATGCAGCTCCTTAGAGCTCAACCTGCATTTGAAGCAGAAACAAAATGCAAGAATAAATCCTTAATTGTTTGAAACTTTCCCGTTCTACTTGCAGTATAACACTCCAGATGCAGACATGCTTTAGTAGTCATGCACTCAAAAAGTCATGAGGCCATAAGAATCCTACCAAACATCCCTGACAATGGCTAGCTTCACCTCGAAGGGCAAAGACAACAAGATAAGCTCTACTAGATATGAATCATGTTCAGAACCTATGCAGGAGCAAACAAAAAAAAAAGAGGTCTTGTACAATAATTGGAGAACAGTGCAAGCTGGAACATTTATACTCTTCAAAAAGTCTGTTTTTAGTTACACTAAAAAGATGTAGTTTCAAAAGTGAAGACAAACTCTAGATGTTAGATTTACATTCAACATACATGCTATTTCAAAAACCATCACAGCAGAAAATAAACCATCATGACGACCATTCGATCAAGCATTTTCAGAAGGGCAGAAAATATCAGTACACTGGAGTCATTTCAGAGATTTTGTTTAGCAAAAAATGCCTTTGTTTCTCCACATATTGGGTTAACGCAGAGTGGACAACGTAGACTCAATTGTTTGGAAGAAGTTTCTGCAGATTTTAAGTGTGCATCGACCAAATCTGCTAGGGCCTAGAAAGGAAGAATTGTTACTTCATTAGGATAAACAAGTACTTTTACTCAGAATCATCAGTGTTAAGCAATAAGAATCACAATTACAACTAAGTGAATGAACAGGTTATGCAACACAACATGGTGTTAGTAGCACACAATTGCTGATAATCCCAGTTTTGGGCTCCTACACATGATCATAGTTCAACTCTGCACAGCCAATAGTATGACACACTTTTAGTTTGTAGGACAATCAATCCTACAAGTCCACCAGAACACAAAGGACTGAGGAGGACATGAGGATCCACTGAAGTAACTGCCAGAATCTTGGTTTTCATACGATGTCTGAATCATAGAACCACGCACAGTTTTATTCTTTACTACTGAATTTCAATAAGGGGGTTTAACAGACCACCTTTGTCAGACAAGAACTGCTTTTACTGTAGTAGTGTTGGCTCCCTGACTGATGGGTATTAACCAATCAACTGGGATTTTAATGCAATCTGGCAGCTTTTATGGTAATTTTTCTGGTACTCCCCTCGGAAATATCCAACCTATTCAATTTCACAAAAGGTCATGAAATTTTAATTTGTGATCTCTGCTTTGGGGGAGTTGAAAAACAGTAACTTGTTTTTCAACTAACTGCATTCAAGCCTTTATGCAAATATATGTCACTGCTACACAGCCAGAAGATACTCTGGCCTGATGCTGCTTATTGCTGACTAAGTTAATGATAGGTAGTGCTGCAAAGAAGTTTTAACTGATTTCATTACCTCAATCTATGACCAATATTCGTCACCTAATGAAACAGGAAATGTTTCTTGTGATCTGATTTAAAGGAAGGAACTGCTTGAATTTAGTTAACATTCCCACAACCTCATATCTTAGAACACTGTACAAACAAACAATTAAGTACTTCTAAAAAGCAGCCATTGTTTTTCGGTAGGAGTGTCAAAAACTGCACGAAAGAACACTGAACTTAACTAAGCTCAGTCATCTCATTGGACATTATATGAGCAAGTCACTCATAATGAAGTTAACAGCTGTCACTTACAAAGCTGAACAGGGAGTATAAGAGTATAACATGTAGGATCAGAAGTAGGCATTTGAGCCATTGAGCCACTCCATCCTCAACTTCTTCGATCTTCTTACTGATTAAAGTTCTGTCACACCTTGAATATATTTAGCGATGCAGCATCTAAAGCCCTCTGCTGCTATGAATTTCATAGATTCACCATCCGCAGAAAAAACTCCTCCTCATTCTGAGCTTATGCTCTCTGGTTCAAGATTTGAAGCTCTTAGTGTCTATTTTTATATTACTTGCTAGTTTGTCCTTTCCGTGTACTTTCATCTTTCATTGACCTTTTTGCATCAATGACCATGTGTCATTATTGAATTAAAAAGGCCTTTATTTTTCTATGTTAAACTGGCAACAGACTTGTAATCTGCAAAGTACACTGCCACAAAAATAATCAAGGGGGTTAACTGCTCTACAAAATTAAACATAATAAAACTACATCACCTTTATAAACAGCTGGTTTCCATTTAGTGACTCTGCTCGCCTAATGTTTTCAACACCACACTGAAACAGGTACCAAGGAAAGAAAACAAAAGAAGTTATTTAGAAACACATTTCTCCAAGACATTCATTTCCAATTTTACATGCTGCACAGCAACCCATGTGACCAATCACTGAGAGCACGGTCTTTGCACCACTGGGGTTAAATCTAATTCACACAAAGTAAAACTCTTCTTTCCACAGTTTTGAGATTTTCACATTAAATGGATTTGTTCATTCGAAAAGATCACACAATAAAAGCATCCCTAACAGAATATTCAATGACAATCTCACTCATAGGGTTTAAATGAAGGCCGATATGGGAGGTAGAAAAAAATTCATCAGTGTAAAAAGACATGTCTTTGAGGTGGAGTTACCTTATATTGATGGACACAATAAAAAGAATCAAGACTGAACTGCAGGAGATTGCCTTATGACACTGACAAGACAAGAATTTAATACCGGTAAATGTTCATTCTTCACATCCTTCAGCTCAAACAGCACAAATGACACTTGGGATCTCACTTGCTCAATCGAAATCACATTGAGCAAGGACTAGTCACAATTGTTCAAAAAGACAGAAAGCAAAAGGGAACAGAAGACAAATTATTCCTATGGATCATCCTTACTCCTTTCCAAGCGACTGGCAATGTGGTAACAATGGCAGAACACAGATGGAATTCAGTGCCAACTGTGTGTCAAACATAGGCAAGGAAACCTCCAGCTAATTAGCATATATCCCCAATCCTAAAATTGCCAGCCTTCAACCAATACAAATCATGATATGATAGAGAAATGGTTGAAGGTACTGGACACTGCAAAGACGGAGAACCTCAACAGCATTCGGGCATTAGTACTGGAGGCTTGCGCCTCTCGTCAAGCTGTTCTAGTACACAGTCATAACATTGGCATCTACCAGACAATGTGGAAAATTATCCAGGTAGTGTTTGATACATGAAAAAAAAGGACAAATCCAACCAGGCCAATTACCACCTTGTCAGTATATTCTTGAGCTTCAGTAAAAATGATAGATGATATAATTGACAATGCTATGTTAAGTAAGTGCCACTACATTAAACTGCTCTCTGATGGTTGGATAAAGTTCTGCCAGGCCCACTCAGCTCCCAAGTAGCCTCAATCTAAACATTAACGGCTGAGAGTGACAGCCCTTTACATCAAGCCTTCAACTGGCATCAAAGGAGCACTGGCAAAACTGGAGTTAAAGGGAATCGGGAAAACCCTGCTGGTTGGAGTTTTCCCCTGTAGAAAGCAAGATATTTTGTGGTTGTTGGAGGTTAATCATTTTAATTAAGGGATATAACCACAGGAGTTCCTCAGGTTGGTGTCCTAGATCTAACCATCTTCAGCAATCACAAGGTCAGAGATGCAGGTGGGGAGGAAGCTGGAACATAGAAATGGTTCTGGATGGGGTCATTAGGGGCAAGCAAACTGTTTCTGCAGCAGTGATTGAGAGTCACAAAGACAGCACTGCCTACTTGGTGCTAGAGTCAAGGACATCTCCTGAGAGCTTGAGAAAAACTTGGAGGAGAGGCGGGAAGTCGTTGTCATCATCCATGTAGGCACTTACGACACTGACAAGTGGAAAGCAGGGTCTATTGGAAGATTTTGAATAGTTAGGATCGAGACCAAAAAGCAGAAACTTTCAGGTAATCCAAACTTTCCTACAGAGAGTGTGGTGAACTTGGCCCAGACAATCACAAAGGCCAACCTCCCATTTGTAGAATCCATCTACCAGGCCTGCTATTCACGGAAAGGCCGCCAGCATTCTCAATGATCCATCCCACCCTGGCAATGCTTTTCTACAACCTCCACCATCGGGGAGAAGGTACAGAAGCCTGAACATACCAGGCAACATCCTGGTAAATTTCTTCTGCACCCTTTCCAATGCTTCCACGACCTTCCTATAATATGCCAACCAGAACTGTATGCAATACTCCAAGTGCGGCCGGACCAGTTTTTCTTTTTACAGCTGCAACATGACCTCATGGCTCCTAAACTCAACCCTCTACCAATAAAACCTAACACACCGTACGCCTTCTTAACAACCTTATCAACCGGAGTAACAACTTTCAGGGACCTGTGCACATGGACACAGAGATCTCTCTGCTGATCCACACTACCAAGAACCTTACCATTAGCCTATTTCTCTATATTCCTGTTGCTCCTTCCAAAGTGATTCACCTCACACTTTTCCACATTAAACTCTATTTGCCACCTTTCAGCCTTACTCCGCAATTTATCTATGTCCCTCTGTAACCTGCAACATCCTTCTGCATGGACCACGACTCTACTGGCTTTAGTGTCATCTGCAAATTTACTAACACATCCTTCTACTCTCTCATCCAGGTCATTTATAAAAATGATAAACAGCAGTGGCCTTGCAGTATATCTCTAGTAACTGAACTCCAGGATGGACATTTCCCATCAACCATCATCCTATGCCTTCTTTCAGCTAGCCAATTTCTGATCCAAACTGCTAAGTTACCCTCAATCCTACACCTCCATATTTTCTGCATGAGCCGACCATGGGGAGCCTTATCAAACACTTTACTGAAATCCACATACACCACATCAACCACTTTACCCTCATCCCCCGTTTGGTCACCTTCTCATGACCTAACCTTCACAATTTCAGCTTCACATTCAGTAGCTTCATGATTACTCCTCTCCTATGAACTTCCTGGGGGTTTATCACTAACTCAAAATGGGACTGTATTGGCCAAGTAAATACGTGGCTGCAAGCACAGGTCAGATGCTGGGGATTATGTGGTAAGTAACTCACTCCCTTACTCTTTGAACCATGTCCATCAGCTACAAGGTATAAGTCAGGAGTGTGACAGAACACTCTCCACATGCCTGAATGAGTGCAGATACAACAATATTCAAGAAGTTTGCCACCATCCAGGTCAAAACAACTCACTTGACTTTCACCCTATTGTACACAATCAACATTCACTCTCACCAATACCAAAGTACGCTGGTAGTGTGTATCATGCATAAGATGCACTGCAACAAATCACCAAGGTTTCTTCTATGGTATCCTCCAAACTCATGACCTCTAGCACCTAAAAGAATGCATGCAATAGATGCACAATGAACAGTACCATCTGCAAGATCCCTTCCAAGCCACAACCATCCTGTCTTGGAACTATTTCATTCTTTTCACTGTTACTGGGATATCTTGCTGGATCTCTATGCCTAACGGTACCATGGGTGCCATGCACAATGATTCAACAAGGGAACTTACCATCACTTTCTCAAGGGCAATCAGGAATGGACAAGAAATATTGGCTTAGCTAGCAACATCCACATCCAGTGAATAGATAAAATTAATTGGATAGAAACACAGCTAATTTGTTGAGGATGGGCAAAAAAAAAATTTTAAATAATACTTGTTGCAATTTTACACTAGAAAGGCATCTTTCAAGCAGTTCAATTTCACTCTATAGTAAACATGGTAATTTTCCTTCAGTGAACTTAGAGAACATGTTAAGTTTCTTGTGTTGTTATTTTTACTGTATTTAACTGATTGGGATCTCTTATTCTCAAACTATATCTTGTAGCTTTAGTCACCCTATTGTACACAATCAACATTCACTCTCACCAATACCAAAGTATTGGAAAGGAAACAGCTTCTTGGTATCTACCCTACACAGTCCACTTAGAATCTTATATATTTCAGTAGCGATCAACTTGTATTTCTGCTAGATGCAAAAGATCAATTTACCATATATACTCGTGTAAAAGTCAAATTTTTAGACTATTTGTTTAGGTTAAATATATGGAGTCAACTAATACATGGATAATACTTTTGAGAGGCTGAAATTCATGCATTGAGTGTGAGATGCTGGAAAAGCACAGGAGATCAGGCAGCATCTGAGGAGGAGAATCGACATTTTGGGTGTAAGCCCCTCATCAGGGTTCAAGCAACCTGCTGGATATATATTAAGACACGCCTCTCGAGCAGGAAGGATTTGAGCCCAGTAGGTCTGGCTCGGAGGTAAAAAGACAGTACCACTGCACCACAAGTCCCTATGTGACGTGATTAAAACAGAACGTAGAGTTATAGAATCAGAGATATAAAGCATGGAAACAGGCCCCTTTGGTCCAACTCGTCCATGCCAACCAGATTTCCTGTATAAATCTAGCCCCATTTGCCAGCATTGGCCCATATCCCTCTAAACTCTTCATATTCACATACCTATCCAGGTACCTTATAAATGTTGTAATCATAACAGCATCCACTACTTCCTCTGGCAGCTCATTCCATACACGCACAACTTTGTGTGAAAACGTTTCCCCTTAGGTCCCTTTTATACCTTTTCCCTCTCACCTTAAATCTGTGCCCGCTAGGTTTCGAGTCTCTCGCCTCTGGCAAAAGAACTTGCCTATTTACCCTCTAGAAGGTCAGCTTCCAATCCTCCAGGGAAAATAGTCCGGAATCCTTTCAAACTTTACAAAAGCCTTCCTACAGGAGGGAGACCATAATTGCATGCAATACTTCAAAAGTGGCCGAACCAATGTCCTGTGTAGCCGCAACATGACCTCCCAACTCCTATACTCAATGCACTGACCAATAAAGGCAAGCATACCAAACGCCTTCTTCACTATCTTATCGACCTGCAACTCTACTTTCAAGGAATTATGAACGTGCACTCCAAGGTCTCTTTGTTCAGCAACACACCCTAGGACCTTACCATTAAGTATATACAACCAGCTCTGATATACCTTTCCAAAATGCAGCACCTCACATTTATCTAAATTAAACTCCATCTGTCACTCCCCAGCCCACTGGCCAACCTGATTAAGATCCCATTGTACTCTAAGGTAACCTTCTTTACTGTCCATTACACCTCCAATTTCAGTGCCATCTGCAAATCTACTAACCATATCTATGTTCACATCCAAATCTGTTATATAAATGACAAAAAGCAGTGGACTCAGCACCAATCCTTGTGGCACACTGCTGGTCACAGGCCTCCAGTTTGAAAAGCAACCTCCCTCCTCCACCCTCTGTCCTCTACTTTTGAGACAGTTCTGTATCCAAAGTAGCTAACTTGAACTTCAACCAGTAGGACCCATTTATCATTCCTTCATAAGCCCTGCAAACCAGGAATGAATTAAGTGAACCTTTTGTGAACTACGTCTAAAAGCAATTCTATGTTTTTTTTCATAATCAGGAGACAATATGTGTAGACAATATTTCAGATGTGGTTTCACACGACCACCTGGACAGCTGTGTAAGATGTTTCTACTTTTACATTCAATTCCTGCACATCTTCATAATGCAAAAATCATAATTTGCACCTTGTGTGCAAGGAACTAAGAATCCTGTAAAAACATATCATTAATGAAAGCAATTAATCATGACTGCGTTTTAACTTGGATTTGAGAGCCCATTTTTTTTCCACTGGAAGTTCTATCTACCAAGATAAAACGATGATTAAGTAGATCATGGTAAGCCCTTGCATAACAAAAATAAATCTCTCACTTCCTTAACCAATATGGGGAAATTGCCATACATGGTCATCACAAACATGCATCACAAACAACCTGACAACTCACCTCATTGGCTAAGATCTGTGCATATTCTATATCAAGTTCATGCAGTGTTTCAATGTGATCACTGGTGAAAGCAATAGGAACCAATAATAAGTTTTTGTTGCCTCTCTCACACAATCCTTTGATGGTGTCATCTGTAGAAGGTCCAAGCCAGGGCATAGGACCAACCTGTATTAAAAGAAAATATAAATTACATTGTTAACAGAAGTACACTATTAAGAAGAGCTAAAGCACAATGGTTCAGGTTATTTACACCTTATTTTTCTATACTATGTCAAACATTATGATGTTATCAGATGCAGGAGGACATAACTGAACCAAATGAGCTTCAATAGTTGTAGTGACTGTCAATCACCTGCAGGTGTCACTAGATGACAGTATTTCATGTCATGTTACTTTAAAATGAAATACCACATCACAATGTGTAACAATTTCCCATTAGAGAATTGATTAACTGAAGAAATTATGTATCAGTTCTACCCAGTTCAAATGTAACCCCGTTGACTAAAATTTATTCAACATTATTTTAAAACAGTCTGAAACGGATGGGTCACAAAAGTACACAGTAAAGTGGAATAAATACATGAAACCTTATTTTGTGGTATAGTATCAAAGTCTCCCTATTGGTACACCCTAAACTTTTCCAGAATGAATTAGATTTTCAGTAAAATGTTAACCATTCAGTTGGACTCTACCAAGATCTACTGATGCAATACCTGCAATGAGCTAGTTGCTCAAATGATATTTCACAAAATTTTTAAATCTCCCTGTCTTACTCAGCCTGAGCCCAAGAACAGCAAGTTACATTGGGAGGGCAAACAATAGCCACAGTAAACTGACAGAATGGTTTTTGGGTCTGCATGCAAGTATTCAAAGATCTATACAAAACTAACAACACAAAACAAGTATATTAAGGGGTATGAAGTAAAGGCAAGTAAATAGAATCAAGGTATAATTTAGTCACACTGTTGGACAGGGGAATAGGTTTAATATTCCAGGTGTAATCTTCTGCAAATAAATAAATAATGGTATGTTACCTTAGACTGCCACACCAGCCTGTATGGGTTACTGAAATTTAGCATTTCCATGACTCGCTGAACGGTTGCTCCCACCTCCTGTGGATAGGGGTCACCACGATTCACCACCTGAAATACAGACAGTGCTAACAAATAATGGTAGCATAATGGATTCCATATAGTTAGTTATTCAAAAATATGCAATGGACAATAAATGCTGGCTTTGGCAGTAATGTACACATTCAATTATTTAAATATATTCCCAATTACCAACTCATACTCTGTAGTAAATACAATGAAACAATCTATCAACTTATGACAAAGTACCTCACAAAGTTCCCATTCACTATGTTCCAGTGGTTTATCATATAGGTTGCTTAGTCCAACACCTATCAAAATACAGTGAACATATATATATAGCCAGGTTCTACTCTGAGCACTTCTTTTCCCTCCCATAAGGTTTACTTACTTTGCAAATACAGCACAGAAACAATTTTCATACACTGCGTGCTTGGCAACTAATGTAGGCTTAAGTGAACTGCACAAGAAACCATGGTATTGGCATTGTGGGATTTAAAGACCAAAAATATTTCCTCGATTGCCAACTCAATTATCCAAAAAGAAAATCAACATTTAATTCCAGGCCAAGCTGGTAACAGTGCCCATCCTCAAAGTTACAGTACAAACACCATATGAAAATTTCTGCCTGGAGAAGTAATTATGTATCAATCCCAGATAGAATTTGAATGAACTAGGATTTAAAATGGTGACCAAACATGCTTTGTCACGAAAGCGCAAATAACTTTTGTTCAGGAAGCCAAATGTTCTGCCAACACATTGAAAACTGCTTTGGAAGGAAGGAGGGGGCTTTTTGTCAACCTAGGTGGAATTTGAAATGGTTTCAGAAACAATTTATTTTAAAAATTCCCTCTTAGGACTTGGGGGCTGTTAGCTGGCCAGCAATTATTACCCATCCTAAAGTGTCCTTGAGAAGGAGGTGGTGAGTTGTTTTCTTAAACTTCTGCAGTCCATGATCTGTAGGTTGAACCACAATGCCATTCAGGAGGGAATTCCAGCGACAGTAAAAGAATGGCAATATTTTTCCAAGTCAGGATGGCGAGTGGCTTGGAGGGGAACTTGCAGGTGGTGGACTTCCCACATACCTGCTGCCCTTGCCCTTCTAGATGGAAGTGGTTGAGAGTTTGGAAGGTGCTGTCTGAGGATCTTTGGTGAATTTCTGCAATGCATCTTGTAGACAGTACACGCTGCTGCTACCGAACGTCAGTGCTCGATGAAATGAATCCTTGTGAATGTGGTGCCAATCAAGTGGACTGCTTTGTCCTGGATGGTGAAAAGCTTCTTGAGTTTTGTTGGAGTTGCAATCATCCAGCCAAGTGGGGAGTATTCCATTCAACTACTGACTTGTGCCTTGACATGGCTTTGGGGAGTTAGGTGGTGAGTTACCTGCCACACTATTCCTAGCATCTGACCAGGTCTTGTGTTTATATGGAGAGTTCAGTTCAGGTGGGGGATTCAGTGATGGTAAAGACTTTAAAAAGTCAAGGGCTAATGGCTATATGGTCTCTTAGGCCATAAAATATAACAGCAGAAATTAGGATATTCGGCCCATCGAGTCTGCTCTGCCGTTCAATCATAGCTGATAGGTTTTTCAACCCCATTGTCCGCTTTCTCATCATAACCTTTGATCCCCTTGGCAATCAAAAACTTACCTACATCTGTTTTAAATATAGAGTCAGAGATGTCCAGCACGGAAACAGACCCAAATGATCTGGCCTCTACAGCCTTCTGCGGCAATGAACTCCAAAGATTCACCACACTCTGGCTGTGCCCTCAGGTCCTTGTCTCTCCAGCGAATGGAAACATCATCCCAATCTCCACTTTACCGAGGGCATTCAGTATTCTGAAAGTTTCAATCAGAACCCCCTCATCTTTCTAATCTCCAATGAGTATAGTCCCAGAGTCTCAAATGTTCCTCATACGTTAAGCCTTTCATTCCTGGGATCATTCTCGTGAACTTCCTCTGGACCTGCTCCAGGTCCAACAAATGTTTGCTAAGGCATGAGACCCAAAATTGCACAAATACTCAAAATGTGGTCTGACCAGTGCCTTATAAAGCCTCAGAAGTACATCCCTGCTTTTATATTCTAGTCCTTGAGATGAATGACAACATTGTATTTGCCCTCCTAACTAGTGACTCAACCTGCAAGTTTACCTTAAGAGAAACCTAGACTCGGACTCCTGAATCCCTTTGAACTTCCAATTTCTGAATTTTTGCCCCACTTAGAAAACAGCCCATGCCTCCATTCTTCTAACCAAAGTGTATGATCTCACACTTAAGGGCGGCTCAGTGGTTCAGTGGTTAACACTACTGCCTCACATGCCAGGGACCGGGTTTGATTCCAGCCTCAAACAATTTCTGCGTGGAGTTTGCACATTGTTCCTGTGTCTGCGTGGGCTTCCTCTGGTTCCCTCCCACAATCCAAAAGATGCGCAGGATAGGCGAATTGGCCATGCTAAATTGCTCATAGTGTAGGTTATTAGTCAGGGGTAAATATATGTTAGGGGAATGGGTCTGGGTGGGTTGCTCTTCGGAGAGTCGGTATGAACTTGTTAGGCCGAAGGGTCTGTTTCCACACTATAGAGATTCGAATTCTAATACTTTCCCAAGTTATATTTCATCTGCCACTTGTGCCCAATCTCCTAACCTTTCTGCCACCTCAATACTACCTGCTCCATCACCTATCTTTGCATCTGCAAATTGAACCAGAATGCCCTTCATCCAGATCATTAAAGTATAAAGTGAAAAGTTGTGTTCCAACACTGACCCTTGTGGAACACCACCAGTCACTAGTTTCCATCCTGAGAAGGACCCTTTTATCCCCACTCTCTGCCTTCTGCCAGACAGCCAATCTTCTATCCATACTAGTACTTAGCCTCTCTCACCATAGGCCCTTATCTTACGCAGCAGCCTCCTGTGTGACACCTTATCAAAGGCCTTCAGGAAGTCCAGATAGATAACATCTATTGGCTCTCCTTGGTCTAACCTGCTTGTTACCACCTCTTATTGGAAGTGGTAATTGCCTGGCATTGGTGGTGACCAAATATTACTTGTCACTTGCCAGCCTGAGCCTGGATATTGCCCATATATTGTTGCATTTGAACATGCACTGCTTCAGTATCTGAAGAATTGCGATTAACGCTGAACATTGCTAATGACGGCACAAATAGCCCCACCTCAGACCTTATGATAGAGGAAAGGTCATTGATGAAACAGCTGAACATGGTTGGGCCTAGGGCACCACCCTGTGGAGCTCCTGTAGAGTTGTCAAGGAGCTCAGATGACTGACCTCCAACAATCATAACCATCTTCCTATTTGCCAGGTATGACACCAACCAGCAGAGAGTTCGTCTGCAATACCCATTGGTTCCGGTTTTGCTTGGGCTCCTTGATGCCACACTTGGTTGGATGCAGCTTTGCTGTCAAGGGCAAATCACTTTCACCTCACCTCTGGAATTCAGCTCTTTGGTCCATGTTTGAACCAAAGCTATAATGAGGTCAAGAGCTGAGTGACCCTGGCAGAACCTAAACTGGGCATCCCTGAGCAGGCGCTGCTTGATTGCACTGTTCCCATGAATGAATAAATAAATAAGACTGATGGGGTGATAACTGGCCAGGTTAGATTTGTCCTGCTTTGTGCCTACAGAACACACCTAGGCAATTTTCCACATCGTTGGGCAGATAACAGTGTTGTAACTGTAATGGAAGAGCTTGGCTGGGGGCACAAGGCTTCAGTACTTTTGTGGAAATGTTGTCAGGGCCCATAGCCTTTGCAGCATCCAGTGCCTCCAACCGTTTCTTTATGTCATGTGGAGTGAATCGAATAGGTTGAAGAATACCATCTGTGTTGCTGGGGACCACAGCAGGAGGCCAAGGTGGATCAATCACTTGGAACGTCTGGCTCAAGATTTCTGCAATGCTTCAGCCTTATCTTTCGCACTTACACGCTGGCCTCTTCTGTCACTGGGATTTTTGTGCAGCCTGCTCCTTCAGAGTTGTTTAATGTCCATCACCATTCACTTGATGTGGGAGGACTGCAGAGGTTACAGCTGATCCGTCAGTTATGGAATTGTGTCTAACATTTGCTGTCTGGCACGCAAGCAATCCAGTTTGGTACTTTATCAGGCTGACCCTTCATTTTCTGGTATTTCTGACGCTGCTCCAGGCATGGCATCCTGCAACCTCAATTGAACCAGAGTTGACCCCTTGGCTTGATAGTAATGGTTGGGTGGGAGATAAGCTGGGCTAAGAGGTTGCAGATTGTGCTGCAGTACAATTCTACTGCTGTTGATGGCTCACTGTGTTTCATGGATGCCCAGCGTTGAGTTACTAGATCTGTTCACAAATCTATCCCATTTAGCATGGTAATAGTGCCATATAATATGTTGGACGGTATTCTTAATGTGAAAGGAGGACTTAATCTCCACAGAACAGTGGTCACTCTTACAGTTATCGTCATGGACAGATGCATTTGCAGCTGGCAGACTGGTAAGGAGAGAGGACAAGTATGTTTTTCTCTCTTGGTTCCCTCACCACCTGCCACAGACCTGGCAGCTGTCCTCTAAGATCCAATCAACTTGATCAGTAGCACGGCTGCCGAACCACTTGGTGGTGGACAATGAAAACCCCCACCGAGAGTACATTTTGTACTGTGCCACCCTCAGTGTTTCCTCTAAGTGTTGTTCAACATGGAGGAGTACTGATTCATCCTGATGAAGGGCTTTTGCCTGAAATTCCGATTTTCCACTCCTCAGATGCTGCCTGACCGGCTGTGCTTTTCCAGCACCACTCTAATTTAAACTACTGATTCATCAGCCGAGTATGGGTCGTACTTGATGATCAGCAGGCTTCCTTTGCTCACGTTTAGCTTGAAGCTATGAGACTTCCTTGGGTCTGGAGTCAACATTGAGGACTCCCAGGGCAACTCCCTGTATACCAGGATGCTACTACCTCTGCTGGGTCTGTCCTGCTGGTGAGACAGAACATATGTGGACCAGATAAAGTGAGTATAGCAGACTTTGTTCTCTGAAGGACATCAGTGAGTCAGATGGATTTTTCCAACAATTAATAATAGTTTCAGGTTCATAATTCCATATACTTTTCACTAACCATAAGATTAAAGTTAGGCTATTTAGTTCATTGAGTCTTTGCCACTATTCAATCATGGCAGGTATGATTCTTAACTCCATACTCCTACATTTTTCCTCTAACTTTGATCTCCGAACTAATCAAGAACTTTCTCAATTTTAAACATATTCAATGACCTGACCTCCAAAGCCTTCTGTGGTAATGAGCTCCACAGATTAGCCAGCCTCTGGCTGAAGAAATTCCTTCTGACCTCAGTTCTAAAGTGCCATTCCTTCACTCTGAGGCTGTGCCTTTAGATCCAAGTCCCTCCCATTAATGGAATGAGCTTCGCCATGTCCATTCTATCCAGGTTTCTCAGTATTTTGTAAATTTTAATCCCACATCATTCTTCTGAATTCCAAGTACAGGTCCAGAATCCTTAACCACTCCTCCCAATAAGCCCTCATCGTTGAAATCATTCTTGGAAACCTACTCTGCACCCTTTCCAAGGCCAGCACATCTTTCCATAGATTACAGGGCCCAAAACTGCTCAGAATATTCCAAATGCAATCTGACCAGAATCTTATACAGCCTTAGCCGTGCATCCCTGCTCCTGTTTCCTAGCACTCTTGAACTCAATGCTGACATTGCACTTGCCTACCAACTGCCAAATGAACCTGTATGTTAGCCTTAAGGGAACCATGAACTAGAACTCCCAGATCCCTTTATGCTTCAGACTTAGCCTTCCCCAACATTCAGAAAATAATCTACATCTCTGTTCTTCCTACCAAAGTACATAACCTCACACATTCCCACTGTATTCCATCTCCCACTTCTTTGCCCACTCTCCTAGCCTGCTCAAGACCTTTTGTAGCTTTCTTGCCTCCTCAACATTAACTGTCCCTCCTCCTATCTTTGCGTCATCTGCAAAACTTAGCTACAATGCCGTCAGTTTAAACCGACACTCTGCCTTTTCCAAGTCAGCCAATCTTCTATTCATGTAAGAACCTTTCCCCTAACATCATGGGATCTTATTTAACAGCCTCCTGTGCAGCACCTTTCAAAAGACTTGTGTAAATTCAAATATATCACATCCCCTGACTCTCCTTTGTCTAACTTTGGATTCAAGTTCCAACATCTGTTCTGGCAGAATTCAAACTGAGTTCCCAGAATATTCTCACAAGACTACGATTACAGAAACTCAACTAATACCACTAGGCCATTGCATCCTTGTTATGTCTTTAATCTCAGTTGCTCCCCTAACTTACAAAAAAAATTTTTTTTAAACCTGTGATACAATAGTTAATGAGCACAACCAAGACAAGACAGAAGATTTTGGATAGATCAGCTGAAAAAATGAAGTCAAATACAAATTCAAAACTGGACCAGAAGCATATAAAACTTAGCAAAGTATGCAAAAAGCCAGAATTCACTAGGGTGTATTTCTAGTTAAACTGATTCTTTCAAACACAAGATTGCTCAAAGGCACTTACAGACATAGGCAGAGAATGAGCAGAGAACAAAATGACTACATCATCTCTTTTCTTAGATGGAAATCGATCAAGTTCCTGTCGTATATGGTCTGCAAAGCACTGTAAGGTAAATAAAATCTGTTAACCAAACAATTACTAATAAGAATGAGTGTTGGTGCACTTCAAAAAAAACTGATACTTATTCTGAATTAACTGTCAGTTCTTCGATGATCAAAAGCATTTTATTTGCAAAGTCCAGTAACCCTAAAAAAGTAATTAAGTTTGAATAGTAGAAAGCTCATCAGTGACAGATTATATCGTCAGCACCCTTAACACCCAAGACAAATTAAGGTGTATCATTTGAAAAGCACAACTACACTGCTAAGCTTCTGAAGGAATTACCAGTAGATAAAGGGCCAAGAGACTATATGGCACACTTTTAGTTTCCTCACAATAAATCACACTGCTGATATACAGCACTTGTAAGAAACACTTGACAGGACTCAAAACCATGCTTTACTTTAAAATACAGAGTAAAATTAAAACCCACAACCAAAAGTTTAAATTTTGCCAATTTCTTAGTCCCTGGCAAGTGTGTTCTAGTAGTCAGCTACAGAGAAAAGCACGTCTAGGAACTGCATTTGATACTGAGTATTCCAAAGTATGAGAAAAAACAACAAATGGATCCACAACCCATTACCTGAATTAATAAAGGATGTGTTGGCCACCTGTCAATCGTACTCCATTTCATCTTTGGTGCTGCTCTCCTCCCATTATAGTACCGATAAATTGCGTTTAAACTACTTCCTATGAAAGAAAACCAATCAAATAAAATCTTACCTCACACTAGTCAATCAATTCTGGGGATCTCACCATTTTCCATTCAAACAGTGAATGAAATGTTGCACTAAGGTGGAATATGTTTTATACTTTTAAGACTGCAAAGAGCTTGGTATAAGTCACACAAACAGAGAAAATTTGGGAAAATACAAAGTAAGAGATTAAATTATGACGGAAGGACTCAAAGCATTCATTTTAGAAGTCAGAAGACTGGAGACATAACTGTTAAGGAAAGTATAGAATTGTATAGTTTCCCAATCTCCAAAAGGCTTCACTAAACCCAAATGCTAATAAGAAGCACCTGCCTCACAGTTTGCATTCTGCTGGGGCTACAGAGTTCCTGACCTTATTATAGTCTTGGTTCAAACATGGACAAAAGAAATGAATTCGAGAGGTGAGATGAAAGCAATATCCTCCTTGATATCACGTTCCATTTGACTGAGTGCCCAATTAAGGAGCCCAAGCAAAACTGGAATCAATGGGAATCGGGGAAAACTCTGATGGTTGGAGTCATACCGGTCACACAGAAATATGGTTGTGGGTGTTGAACCGCTGCAGTGCTTGGAGTAAGGTACATTCATTGTGCTGTTGGGGAGGGAGTTCAAGATTGTAACTTTGAAAGTGACAGTTATGTGGAGAAAGGTAGGACTGCAGATCAGAGTCAAAAAGTGTGGTGCTGGAAAACTACAGCCAGTCAGGCAGCATTTGAGGAGCAGGAGAATCGACATTTCGGATACAAGTCCTCCATCAGGAATTGAGGCTTGTGGGCCAAGGGGGCTGAGAGATAAATGGGAGGGGTGGGGCTGGGGGAAGACAGCTGGGAATGCGATGGGTAGATGAAGGTGAGGGTGAAAGTGATAGGTTGGAGAGGAGGGTGGACAGATAGGTGGGAAGGAAGATGGACAGGTAGGACCATTCAAGAGGGTTGCATCAAGTTTGACGGTTAGGACTGGGATAACATGAGGAATGGGGAAATGGGGAAACTGGTGAAATCCACATTGATCCAGTGTGGTTGGAGGGTCCCAACGCAGAAAAGGAGACGTTCTTCCTTCAGGTGCCAGGTGATTAGGGTTTGGCAATGGAGGAGGCCCAGGACCTGCATGGGAGGATGAGTTAAAGTGTTCAGCCATAGGGTGATGGGGTTAGTTAATGATTTGGAAAAAAATTAGCAAGTGATAGTGGGTCTCAAATCTGCTGCATTTGTCCCTCTTGGTGGTAGTGGTCACAAGTTCGGAAAGTAGTGAAATCAGAGGAACCTTGAAGAGTTGCTACAGTGCATCAAGAACATGATACACACACTACTCAGACTTGATATTATAGTCAGTACTTGTACAACTAGTCCAGTTATTTTAAAATGTTAACATTTAGTGATACTTCTATACCTTATGCAAGAAATTCAGAAAATCTGCACATGGGTACAAATTTCATTGCAAATAAACTGGAATTTAATATTGTGTAGATCTTAGTTATAATTGTGCAGAAAAGTTGAGACAAGAGAGATTATATCGGCCCTATGGTCTACTACTACTCCTCCTATTTCATATGCTTGAAAACAGTATGAACATCTCCCAGGTGTGGAAAGGCATGGATGTCAACATTGCTCCATACATCTACTTCACCACTGAGGAGATCAGTTCAAATGTGAAGGCACTCAGATTTCCTGCTCTAGCTAGACTCCCACAAGACCAGGGAGTCATAGGCTTTACACATTCTACAGCCCAGACAGAATTAGAGCAACAAGAAGTTTTCAGTTAAAACAGGATTCTACTCAACAATGTGCAACTGGCATACAGATTATTACTAAGCTTTCAAGTACTGTGTTAAGGCAAATTTGAGTATTCATATAAATTTAAGGGCTCTGGTTGATAACAAAGACAATACGTCAAAAAGGGGGTTGTGTGGATCAATTAATTCAATTAACAGAACACCTGGATTGCCAACATTGTGGGTTCAATTCCCAGACCAGCTGAATTTATCACAAAGGATTCTCCTTCTCTTGCTGTTGTGCTGTTTTTTTTGTTCTTTGTTCTCAACCTCTCCTCCTGCCGGAGGCTTGGTGATCCTCCAGTTAAACTCAGCATCAGTCGTCTCTCTCTCTCTCGTGACAGACCAGACCTATGGTCCTCTGGGACTATGGCAACTCGACCTTCAGTGGTTCGAAAGTCAAGTATTCATAATGCCAAAACTGAACAAGAAGTTTGAACTCGCACAAGATAAAACAAACTAAATGTTCAACTGAATATGGAGCATATTGCCTGCATTTATAAACTCAACTCTAGTCGATACAGAATATTTTGGCAAAAACAAAATGGATTTTACGAGGTAAGTTATCTTTACATAGTGTATTTTGAATGCAGGCATGTGAATTAAAATTAAACTGGACTGGTGGTGTACAAGTGCTTTGTACCCCTTCAGCAAGGGAATGTTTAACATCAAGTATATCAGCCACTGAGTCTGCAGACAGTTATATGCTTAGCTCAAACATTTGCGTCCTGCCCTTATGGAATAGAAGAAGTGGGATAAGGTGGAAAGAATTCCTTCAATAAAGAATAAATCTTGAAGGTAGCCTCATACTTAGAAAATAGTTTTAAACTTTCAACTTTTAGTGAACAGCATTATTCACTTTAGACATCTAACATGGCAATACCTGTGGTAGAACAGCTGTATTGAGGATATTGTGTAAAAGCTACTGCTCGCTCAATTCCATCTCTCTCCATCTCTTCCACCGCTTCTTCTGTTAGAGGATGAACATATCGAAAACCAATATAAAATTTGTGTGGTGCTGAAAAATAAGATGGCAAACAAGTTGATCATTATTTCCACGTAATGTAACTGGAAACGGAACAGGATTGTCACATAACTCAAAGTTCCAATCACTGTAAAGAGCTGGCTGCATGACACATTTTTAGAATAGTTTTTGAAAAGGGGAGACAAAGAAAAACAAGTAACTACAGGCCAGACAGCTTACAAACTGTGTCTGGGAAAATGTTAAGAGTCTGCTTTACAGAATGTAACAGCAGAGCATTTAGAAATAATAAAATCAAGCAGAGTCAATGTGACTTCATGAAGAGAAAATCATACCTGACAAATCATGTATTTGAGGATGTAATAAGCAGGATAGATAATGGGGAAGCAATGTATGCAATATATTTGAATGTTCAGTTATATAATAACATACGACACATTAGGCTACTTAGGATAATCCATTGGAGGTAGTTTATTAGCCTGGACAGAGGATTGGCTAAATAACAGAACAAAGTTGGCAAAGGAAGGCATTTTCAGGATGGTAACCTCTAGCTAGTACCACAGAGATCAGTCATGGGCCACAATTATTTACATTGGATGAAGAAATTGAACAAGTTTGGGGATGACAGACCAAAGTAGAAGGTTGCACATTAACATCAGCAATGTGCACCTGGAACTGCAATCGTCTTCCAAACTACCCATAGGCATGTGCATGTGCATAGGTATAACATTGTGACAATGTTGTATCTTTAACAAGGCTATGCTGTCCTGAGATTTTTTTCAAAAGGGTTTGTAAATAGCAGAGGTTCGGAACTGTCTGGAAATATCTACTTGAGAAGGCTTTTAAGTCTTTCTTTTAAAACACTTGCACAATGAGGGGGAGTGGCCAGTTCTACCAGTTCAGGTTTTGGTTTGGTTTGGTTTGATTTTAGCAAGCAATCTGTTTGAAGCTAATGGTCAAGTTTTAGCTAGGGAGAAAGTTCCCGGATTCAACAGAGGTTTTCTGGCTGACTCTGAGAATTCTCCTACAAGAACCTGTGTCTGATTTTACAGATTTTGCCAAGGGGTGTTCATGGGGATGTTCGTGGGGATGTTGTAAGTATTTGGAACAGCATAATTAAGTTGTGAGAGAGTCGACTGGGTTTTCAGACGGGTTAAGTTATCTAACTTCAGTTCTCTTTTGTTCGTGTTGCATTCAGTAGTCTGTAAATAAATTCTGCTCTGTTTAAAACGGAGTAGTTGGGTCAGCTACATCAGTCCTTGAATGTCCATTTTACATCTGCTTAAAACAAGAAAAGTTAGGGTCTGAGTTGCCTTCTTGAAATGTTTTGAGGGGGTCTGACCTGACCTGACCTGACCTGACCAGTACACAAAGCTGGATGTCTAAGAAGCATTTGCATTTTATGTGCATAATTCCAGTGTTCACTTACTGTCCCTCACCCCTCTTGCTTGCAATACTCCAGCTGTTGTACTAGCACCTCCTTTGCCCTGCCACTTCTTTCACTCGTGCCCTGCTCTCTCATAAGGAACAATAAAAACCAAGCAGTGCAAGACAATAATTGGGAGAGAGGCATATGCCTATCCCTTTCCATCACTAAAATAACATAACTGAATTGTTGTCACTATCACCAAAATGCTCACCTACTTCCAAATCTAACAACTGGCTGGGTTCATTTCCCAGGACCAAATCCAATGTGGCCTCACCCCTTGTTGAGCTGTCTACATACTGTGTCAGGAAACCCTCTTGCACACACTGGAAAAAACGTGACCCATCTAAAAGTACTCAAACTACAGTATTTCCAGTCAATAATTGGAAAGTTAAAATCCCCCATAACAACTACCCCGTTACTCTCGCTCCTATCCAGAATTATCTTTGCTATCCTATCCTCTATATCACTGGAACTATTTGGAGCCCTACAGAAAATTCCCAATAGGGAGACCTCTCCTTTCCTGTTTCTACCCTCAGCCCATACTACTTCAGTGCACGAGTCCTCAACTGTCTTTTCTGCCACCGTAATGCTTTCCTTGACTAACAATCCCACACCTCCCTCTATTTTCCACCTTCCCTCTTCTTACTGAAACATCTAAATCCTAGAATCTGCAACAACCAGTCCTATCCCTGCTCTATCCATGTCTCTGAAATGGCCACAACATTGAAGTCCCAGGTACCAACTCATGTTGCAAGTTCACCCACCTTATTCCTGATGCTCTTGGCGTTAAAAGGTTAACACACTTCAAACCACCTTCCTGCTTGCCGGTGCACTCTTATGATCTTGAAATCTTATTTATGACCTCACTATTCTCAACGTCCTGGTCACTGGAGCTTCAATTTGGGTTCCCAAACCCCTACTGAATCAGTTTAAACCCTCCCGAAGAGCATTAACAAACTTTCCCCCCAGGATACTGGTACCCCTCTGGTTCAGGTGTAGATCATCCGTTTTTAGAGGCCACACTTACCCCAGAATGAGCTCCAATTATCGTGGTATCCTAAAACGTCTCTCCTGCACCATGCCTTTGGCCACGTATTCAACCTCTCTGTCTCTCTATTCCTCGTCTTGCTAGCAAGTGGCATGGGTAACAAAATCAGAGATAACAACTCTTGGTTCCAATTCCAAGCTTCCACCCGAGCTCCCGATTTTCTGCCTTAAATCCCCATCTCTTCCTACCTATGTCATTAGTGCCTATGTGGACCACGACTTTGGGCTGCTCCCCCTCCATCTCAAAGATCACAAAATTTCGATCCAGGAAACCACAAACCCTGGCAGCTGGGAGGCAACACATCAACCATGAGTCTCTCTTGTTCCCACAGAACTTCTTATCCATTCCCTTAACTATAGAGCCCCCGGTGGCTCATGCTTTGGTCCTCTCCTCTCTTCCCGTCTGAGAAACAGGGACAAACTCTGTACCAGAGCCTGCACCCAATGGCTCACTCCAGTAAATCGTGCTCCCCAACAGTATCCATGACAGTATACTTGTTGTTGAGGGAAATTTTGACAGCTGATGGAACAAGCTGCGAGACTTTCCAGTGGGACAACATCCTGAATGATTGTCAAGCCTGCCCCAATGGTGCCACAGCCATTTCTGGGTATTACTTCCTACCCACCCACAGTCATCCTGTTCCATGATTTCCCTTGTAACTAAAGCCATCTGTTTATTCAATGGAATTCTACATCCTTCAGTGAGTGCATCAGATTGAAGGCATTCTTACAAGTCCCATATGAGCAATGTTGTCAAACTGAATTTCTGTACAGAATGGCGTATGTAGAAAATAAAACAAATGTCAAGTTATGAACCAATGTTTCAATGTTTTGACATTACCATACCTTCCCAATCCAACCTCCATAAACATTAACTAGTTCATTTGCTGTAGATAAATCCCACTTCACATAAATTCCAAGTTATAGACCGACTTCAGCTATCTGGTCAGCATGGACGAGTCGGAAAGAAGCATCTGTTTCCATGCTGTACAACTTTCCGACTCTATGATCTCTCATACCTCCCTATGAAAGCTTTTTTTTCCAGAAGATATACTTAAGAGAGAAATCAGGAGGGCAAAAGGGGACATGAGATAGCTTTGGCAAATATAATTAAGGAGAATCCAAAGGGTTTTTACAAATACATCAAGCACAAACAGGTAATTATGGAGAGAATAGGGCCCCTCAAAGATCAGCAAGGCGGCATTTGTGTGGAGCCACAGAAAATGGGGGAGATACTAAACGAGTATTTTGCATCAGTACTTACTGTGGAAAAGGATATGGAAGATATGCACTGTAGGGAAATAGATGGTGACACCTTGCAAAATGTCCAGATTACAGAGGAGGAAGTGCTGGATGTCTTGAAATGCATGAAGATGGGTAAATCCCCAGGACCTGATCATGTGTTCCCTATAACTCTGTGGGAAGCTAGAGAAGTGATTGCTGGGCCTCTTGCTGAGAAATTTGTATCGATAGTCACAGGTGAGGTGCCGGAAGACTGGAGGCTGGCTAACATGGTGCCACTGTTTAAGAAGGGTGGTAAGGACAAGCCAATGAACAATAGACCAGTGAGCCTAATGTTGGTGGTCGGCAACTTGTTGGAGGGAATCCTGAGGGACAGGACGTACATGTATTTGGAAAGGCAAGGACTGATTAGGGACAGTCAACATGGCTTTGTGCGTGGGAAATCATGTCTCACAAACTTGATTTGAGTTTTTTGAAGTAGTAACAAAGAGAATTGATGAGGGCAGAGCAGTAGATGTGATCTATATAGACTTCAGTAAGGTGTTCAACAAGGTTCTCCATGGGAGACTGGTTAGCAAGGTTAGATCTCACAGAATACAGCGAGAACTCGCCATTTGGATACAGAACTGGCTCAAAGGTAGAAGATAGAGAGTGGCGGTGGAGGGTTGTTTTTCAGACTGGAGGCCTGTGACCAGTCATATGCCGCAAGGATTGGTGCTGGATCCTCTACTTTTTGTCATTTACATAAATGATTTAGATGTGAGCATAAGAGGTACAGTTAGTAAGTTTGCAGATTACACCAAAATTGGAGGTGTGGTGGACAGCGAAGAGGGCTACCTCAGATTACAACAGGATCTGGACCAGATGGGCCAATGGGCTGAGAAGTGGCAGATAGAGTTTAATTCAGATAAATGCGAGGTGCTGCATTTTGGGAAAGCAAATCTTAGCAGGACTTATTACACTTAATGGTAAGGTGCTAGGAAGTGTTGCTGAACAAAGAGACCTTGGAGTGCAGGTTCATATCTCCTTGCAAGTGGAGTCGCAGGTAGATAGGATGGAGGAGCCAGGCTTGGAGGATTTGAGCTATAAAGGGAGGATGAACAGGCTGGGGCTGTTTTCCCTGGAGCGTCAGAAGCGGAGGGGAGACCTTATAGAAGTTTACAAAATTATGAGGGGCATGGATATGATAAATAGACAAAGCCTTTTCCCTAGGGTCGGGGAGTCCAGAACTAGAGGGCCTAGGTTTAGGGTGAGGAGAAGAGAGCTATAAAAGAAACCTAAGGGGCAACTTTTTCATGCAGAGGGTGGTACGTCTATGGAAAGAGCTGCCAGGGGATGTGGTGGAGGCTGGTACAATTGCAACATTTAAGAGGCATTTGGATGGGTATATGAATAGGAAGGGTTTGGAGAGATATGGGCCAGGTACTGGCAGGTGGGACTAGATTAGGTTGGGATATCTGGTTGGCATGGACGGGTTGAACTGAAGGGTCTGTTTCCATGCTGTACATCTCTATGACTCTAAAAGATACAGAATTAATACAGTTGATAAGGGAGAGCCAGTGGGTGTGGTCTACTTCAACCTTCAGAAGGCTTTTGATAAGGCCCCACAGAAGAGATTAGCATGTCAAATTAAAGCACACAGATTTAGGGCTAGTATACAGACATGGGTAGAGAACAGGTTGGCAGTCAGGAAACAAAGAGAAGGAATATTACACATAGGATACAGAAGGATCGGTGCTTGGACCCCAACAATATACATTAATAATTTGGATATTTGGAAACTAAATATAACATCTCTACATTTACAGACAACACAAACATGGGTGGGAGAAGAGATGCAAAGAGATGCTGCAACGTGATTGGGTTTGGCTCATGGTACAACTGATTAATTAATATGTCTTTGTATGGTGCTATTGTTTTCATTTGTCTTTTTGTTGGTATTGCTATAGTTAAGCGTACTATTGCTAAAATATTAACTTCTATTGACAATATTGGTTGCAACCTGAAAATGCTTCTTCTTTACTTAAATCATGATGAGCAAACATCATTGGCTACCCTTGATTCCCCTCCGGACAAAGAGGGCGTAGGGCAGTCTTTTGCTGCCACTGGATTGGATTAATTTGATCCATGCCTTTATGGTGTCGTCATAGAATGACAAAAGTGGGGAATGAGGATCTAAAATTTGAATTTAGGCAACAAAATATGTAGATTTTTATTATAACAAAATGGTTTCTCGATTTAAAAGAATACTATAAAATGGCCTGTGAAACATACTGCTGATTTGCAGAATTAAGTTGCAGTTCAAGGATAAGAGGACAATAGAGTTTTCAAAAGCTGAATACTGACACGTTAATTGACCATTTGAACAAACCTTGAACCAGTACATGGCATGACAATTTACGTAAATAAGATATCTTTTAGCATAAAATACCATTTGATTAGCCTGTCTTCAATCATGTCACATTATGGTTGATAGGACCTTTCTTGTAATTAAGAACCCTTTCCCAGGAAATATCATTCGAATAACTTGCTGTAAATCATGTCACCTTATTGTATGTGATTGGTCTTTCTTGTAATTAAGGCTGTACTATTTCTTAAAAAACATATAAATAATGTGTAATTTTCAAATATAATTGTGCAAGTTCACCCTGGAACACGGAAACTTCAATCTCTGTGTTGCTGGATAGAATTCGTCAAGGTACCCTAATTCAATAAACTAACGAACCTGGCTTTTTGAATAGACCGCATTTGTCGATTCTTTTGACTGATCTCGAACCAAGACACCCCTCTTGAGGGGACGCAGATCTTCAACAACACAAACATGGGTGGGAGAAGAGATGCAAAGAGATGTTGCAATGTGATTTGGACAAGTTGAGAAAGTGGTCACATGCATGGCAGCTCAACTCTATAGTGTTGATAGATGTGAGGTTACCCACTTTGGAAGCAAGAAGAAGGCAGATTATCTGAAGAGCAATAGATTACAAAACAGGGAAATGCAATTAGATCTGGATGCTTTCATAAATCAGTTGCTAAAAAAATACATAGGTGCAGCAGGCAGTAAAGGAGGCAAATAGTATGCTGGCCTGTATAGCAATAGGATGAGCACAGGAGCAGGGATATCTTGCTGCAATTGTACAGGACCTTGGTGTGACCACACCTGGAGTACTGTGCACAGTTTTGGCCTCCTTATCGGAGGATGGATGTTCTGGCTATGAACGAAGTGCAATAATGGCTTATTAGACTGATTTCTGGGATGGCAGAACTTATAGAAGAGGAGAGACTGGCTCAGTTAAGACTATATTTACTGGAGTTTAGAAGAATGAAGAGGCTCATCAAATTCCTTAAAATTCTAAAGAAGGTAAATGCAAGATGGATGATCCTGATGACCACGAAGCCCAGAACTAGAGGTCACAGTCTAAGGATAACTGAGTAGGCCATTTAGAACTGATACAAAGTGAAATTTATTCACCCAGAAAGTGGTGAGTCTATGGCATTCTCTGCCACTAAGAAGAGATTGAAGCCAAAACATTGAATATTTTGAAGGAGGAGTTAGATATAGTTCTCAGGGCTAAAGAGATCATAGAGTAAGGGGATAAAACAGGTATAGGATAGTGAGTTGGATGATCTGTCATGATCCTACTGAATGGTGGAGCAGGCTTGAAGGACCAAATGTTCTATTCCTGCTCCCATTTTCCTATGACTTACAACATTTTGACCCAGACTTTCTGCTGATGCAAGTTCCCACAGAAATACAGCCTCCAAGATTATAGTATTCAGATTCTGCCAACGTAATCTTTCACTTTCAAGTACACACCAAATACCTAGTACCATCTCTCTGCACCCTGCCACCCATCCCAACAGTAGCACAGTCTTGCCTTTAACATGTGAATTTTCTTCTCTATTCAGATAAAATCCTCTAAATTCACATTTTTGATCTATTTTCTCTCTGCATATTACCTTGGGAAGTAATATGAAAATAAGTTTTATAAATTGAATAATCTTCTCCAACAGTCACTAAGGAATTTATCTCCATTTCAAAAGCCTCAAATTACTGTTTATATATAAAACCCAACAGTTGATTTTCAAATGTTAAACACTTATAATTTGAACAGAAATAATTACACATATTTGAGAGCAGTGCAGACAAACCACCAAAATGTAAACCAACTACTCTTATCTTATCAGTTCAGAAATACAGTTGGTTCAGTTACTGCCCTGCCCCAGGTTATCTGCCTAATCACAATATGACACAAGTAAGAGGGGATTGGGATAAGTCTCTTCAGTTGATTATCAGAATCTTAAACCGAACATTTAAAGTTTAGGTTATCTAACATGCCAGGAAAATGAAATTACAAAACAGAAAATGTAAAATGCATTGGATATGCTGAAAAACATTGATGCAACCTTTGAGATCTAAAGAACTATTGCTGGCCACACCACAGACATCATTCAAGAAACTTATCAGTATTTTTTTTAAAAAGTCAGTGTAGCAAAGCATAGAGCTTGGTTGACTCTGGGCCATCTAACCAATTTAGATATGACTCAGGAGGAGGAATAGACTGCTCAACCTCTTGAGTCTGCTCTGCCATTTAATACAACCATAGTTATTCTGAATGGTACACATCCCCACCTACCTCTGAGTACCTTTTCTCCCAGTGCTCATTAAGAATCTACCTACCGCTGTCTTAAAAACATTCAAGCTCATTGTTTTAAACTACTTTTTCAGAAAGAGAATTGCAAAATTCTCAACCCTCTAAGAAAATTTCTCTGTGCATTTTAAATGGGTAACACAATATTTTGAAACAGTAATCCCAGTTTTAGATTTGCACAGAAAACAAATCATTTCCACATCCACCCTGTCAGGACCCCTCAGGATCTTTCATGTTCCAAACAAGTCACCTCTAAACTCCAACAGATACAGGTATAGCATGTCTAAAGCTTCCTCATAAGACAACTTGCTCATTCCAGATATTACTTTTGTATACTTTCTCTGAACTGCTTCCAATGTACTCTTATCCTTCCTTTAATAAAAGGAAACCAATACTAAAAACAGTACTCCAGATATGGTCTTGCCAATGCTCGACACAACTGAAGCAAAACCTCTGTCCTATCCACTCAATAAACAACACCACTGAATTCTGCTAACTAAATCTTCTATTCATGCCAAAGTTTTTCTGACACCATGAGGTTCGATTTTCCATAATAATCTTGATGTGGCATCATATCAAATGCCTTCTGGAAAACCTTCTGAAAGTACAGCACATGCATCAGCTTCCTTTATTATCATCATGTTACATCCTCAATATATAAAACCAATAAATTGGTTAAACAGAATTTCCAAACGGAGTTCACAAAATGTGAACTCTGTCCAATTACCTTGAACTTTAAGTATCCTATTTTTAGACTTCAGCAAACATTCTGGAGAACAGCTTTTAAGCTAACTGACCTGTAGGTTCCAGTTTTCTGTCTTTGTCCGTTTTTACTAAGTCAGTCATATTTGCTATTCTCCAATCTAATGGAACTTGCCCCCAGCTCTTGCAAATTTTGGAAAATTAGATCAAACGCATTAACTATCTCACTTGCCACTTTAAGGAACTAGGATAAAGTTCATTCAGGGCCAGGGGACTTCTCAGCTGGCATCTCTGGTTTGTTCAGTATAACTTCCCACTGTTCATAATTTTTTTTGTTTCTCCCTCTTCTTTCCCAATTTCTTGGACGATATTTGTGTCCTTTATAGTGAAGACTGATACCTGTATACATTTATCTACCATCTAATTGCCATTATTAATTCACACACTTGACACAGGAACCTCACTTTGATAACTTTTCTTAAAATATATATAGAACCTTAACTGTTATTGTATTTCTAGCTAGCTTTCTTTTGTACTTCACATGTTTCTGCCTTTATAATGTTTTAGTCATAATTTGAAGTCTTTTAAAAAATTCCATCTAATCTTCTGAGCTGCTACCTGCTTTTGTATAATTATATGCTATTCATACAAATTTGACACTACCTTTAAACCGCTGTGTTTCTGGTGATCTAACCCTTAACCAAACTTGCCAGTTCAATTCCCCCAGCTACATTTTCACGCCCTTATAAGTGCCCTTATTTAAGTTAAGAATGCTGGTTTTGGACCTATAGCCCTTTCTTAAACTGAATGCAAAACTCAATCATATTAATTATGTTTGTTGCTGTCCAATGGTGCCTTCACGCTGAGTTTATTAATCCTTTCTTGCTGCAAAATGCCACAACTGCAGCTATTGTGACAGCTCAAGAATGAGGAGAAAGTGAGGACTGCAGATGCTGGAGATCAGAGTCGAGAGTGTGGCACTGGAAAATCACAGCCAGTTAGGCATCATTTGAGGAGCAGGAGAATTGATGCTTTCAGCATAAACCCTTCATCAGGAATGAGGCTGATGAAGGGCTTATGCCTGAAACGTTGATTCTCCTGCTCCTCCGATAATGCCTAACCGGCTTTTTCTTTCTAGCACCCCACACTCGGCTCAAGAATAAGCCTTAGAAACTACCCCAAAAACATTCTAAAATCCCCTAAACCAAGTAATTTGCCTATCTGATTCTTCCACTCTACATTGTCTAAAATTCCATGTGGTTTTTGCCTCACTTTTCCAATAAACACCTGTTAGCTCTTTCCTTACACTCCATCTTACCAATGGTTATTGCTAAAGGGCCTCTACACCACTCCCACAAATAACTTCTAGAATTTAGAATTTCTAATCTTTACGCAAATCACATCTATATCATGGTTTCCTGAAATTAGGACATCCTTTTTATTCTGCTAATGTCATTATTTAATTATCAAAGCTGCCCCTATATCTTTCTGGCTTCCTGTCTTCAACATATGTGTCCTTCAATACTCAAATCCCAATCTATGTCATCCCACAGCCATGTGTCTGTAATGGTTATCACTTTTATTTATTTCTTTTTCTATCAGTTCATTGTTTTGAATGATAAGTTAATTTACAGAGAGCCTTTAATTTTATCCTTTTATTATTTTTCTTATCTTTAGCAGTACCTGTTGACTTATCTTAGATTTGTCCTCTCTATCCCTTTCTGTCATGGTTAGCTTATAATTTCCCAAATTAATACCTTTCAGAACTTGATGGCTAGCCATTTCTATTTGGTTTAAAACCCTCTCTACTTCCTGAGGTAGAACCAAGTGCATTCACTTCTCAATAGTAGAGCATTCACTTTCCACAGTACTGATGTCACTGCCCCGTGAACTGGAATCACTCCTAATGCACCAGTCTTTGAGTTACTCATTCTTTCCTCAATTCTCATTTGCTCTACGCAAATTTGTACATGGAGATTCCATTTGGTAATTCGGTACCTCATTCTTCATACTGACTACACAGAATCTTGCTTCTTGGCCTGCCCATGTCATTGGCTCCTATTTGAAATAAGATGACTAGAATGTTAACTTCAGCTTTAAGGCCCTCTCCAGCAGTGTACATTACCCAAAACCTGGCAGCAGGCTGGACGCTCACCCTTCTCTTAGAAAAGAATGTTGCTGGAATAGGTGATCTGACAAATAACTGCAATATAAAAGCTGGGTCTCTGGATAGACTGAAACTGATGACACTCATAATATAGTGGTTCATTACACTTTGCTTGCTGTGAAATATTACAAACTGAAGTAATACCTGTCTCTGGAGACAATTCATCTAGTAGTTTCACCATGCCGTCTCCCTGCTTAGCAGTCCACATTTTAATCGGAGACCCTCCACCGATCCGGTGATACTGTTCCTGAATCTTGGGAGTACGGCGTTTTGCAATAAAAGGAGCAAGTTTGCTGAAAGAAAAATCCCAGAAATTAAATTACGTTTCCTCCTCACTCCAGCCTCTTGAAGTATCTCTCTCTCACATTTCAAAAAGGAGTATGGGCAAAAATTCTCTTACTGTTTGGTTATCAAAGTTACATGACAATGATTGGAGTTACTTTTCTACAAAGAAATAATGGACTGAAATTTTTATTTCCCCTTTCTGGGATGTATCCCTTTACTATCAATGGAGTCAACAGATCTGCAAATATGTAGCATGCATTGGGATTAACAGTCAAAAAAGTTAAGCCCTCTAAAAGAGGACTCCGCTCCTTCGCCAAAATTATACTGTTCATCAAAACTCACGGAAATTAAACTTTAAGTGCTAAAATACTTCTAAACAAATATCTTTTGTTTCGCAGATTAGGAAGATTGTGTTAACTGTTACATAACAAGTGGAATTTTGATTCCAGTGTAAAATGTTTGTGTGTCATACATATGGATCATCAAACTCCTAGAGGGTCAAAGACCACCTAGCAGGGAATGTGTGGTGCTACCTAAATCATGTGACATTGCTGTGATAACTCATGATTTAACCAAATTTCAACTATACATTCCAACAAATGATGAGTTGCATTTACATAAATCCATGACCCTTTCCTACTTCATTTTTTTCCAAACTTGCATTAAACATTTTTGTCCTGAGATAACACGTTACTTCTCAGTAAAGGAAAGTATAGGCTGAACCAGTGAAGGCTATAGCAAAATGTTGGCAGAAAGTGGGACAGTAGTTACAGAATGGGAGGAGGAAAAGGCTAAAACAATAAAATCAAGAAAAACTGAAAGAAAAACAAGAAAGAAGTTTACAACAAATTATCCTCATCATCATACGTCAGACTGAGATGATATGAGCAGTAGATCAGAGGTTATGTGAACATTATGATACCAAGTAGGAAAAACAGCCAACAGTTATCTACTGAGTAAATGAAATATGACTGTCAACCTTAAAAGGGGCCATTTAACCCCAAGTGCTCTTACGGGAAGAACAAATAAACCAAAACACTTCTTGAAGAATATCAGAAAGTAACAGAATGGAATCACTAAGAAATTTCTTTATCTTGAACATTCTTCCTTTATGAAAAAATGTTGTCTATCATGAAATATTGTCTCAACAAACATTTAGAATGCAGACTGACACAAACTGTGCAGTATGATACTACAGATGCTGCCTTTGAGACTGACGATGTAATATCAACTGTTTTAATAAAAATGGAGGATACTTTGGTGTAGACTTTGAACCAGAGGATTTTAAGAGTCACATGCAAGATGTAGAGGAAGATTAGGAGAAATACACTAAGAATTGTAAACTTCATCAAACTAGAGTCAAGTCAAACACAAACAAAAGCGAACTCAAACATGAAAGTAAATAATTCTGTGTAAACAATATTTCTATTTGTGGAGCTAATTGTTAACAAAGAAAAACGTGTGAAAGCTGCAGCTGAACAGAAGAAAACATTTAGAGTCATGGACATTTTTGTGGTTCGATTTTAGAAGCATAGAAACTAGGAGCAGGAGTACACCACGAGGCCCTTTGAGTCTGCTCTGCCATTTAGTGTACCCATGGCTGATAATCTAACTCAACATCATATTTCTGCTTTTGCTCCATGCTCCTGAAGCATTTAATATCTAAAAAATAATTTGAATATGTTCACTGACCCAGCCTGCACAGCTTACTGTGGTGGTGAATTTAACAGGGTGACTACCCTCTGAGTAAAGAAAAGTTCTCTCATCTCAGTCCAAAATGGCCAACACCACATCCTGAGACCTGCCCCCAACTAAGGGAAACATCCTCCCTGGATCTAAGCTATTATATCAGAATTTTCAGCTTTAATACCCACCCTATTCAGTCACATACCTCTAAGATAAACTTCAATTTACATAAATAATTCCTTTTATTAATTCTTAAAAACAGTTCAAATTATTTTTAATCCACCATTTCTTTATTTTAGATTAGACTCCCTACAGTATGGAAACAGGCCCTTCGGCCCAACAAGTCCACACCAACTCTCCAAAGAGTAACCCAACCCCCGACTAATGCACCTAACAACTATGGACAATTTAGCATGGCCAATTCACCTGACCTGCACATCTTTGGAACGTGGGAGGAAACCGGAGGACCCGGAGGAAACCCACGCAGACACGGGGAGAATGTGCAAACTCCACACAGTCTCCCAAGGCTGGAACCAAATCTGGGACCCTGGCGCTGTGAGGCAGTAGTGCTAACCACTAAGCCACTGTGTATTTGTCAGATGTAGCCAGGCTGCTGTCAATAAGTTTAGAACAAAACTTGTATGATATATCAACAAATAAAAAAGTGACAATAGCAAAAACTATGGTTTGAAATACACATTAATAAAGCTATTAGAGAAAGTTAAAATAAGAAATTGGAACAAATACCACTGTCCTTATGCATACATAACTAAAAAAATTAAATCTCTTTTTTTATAAAAAATGTTTTTTTAACATGAACTCACTGTTTTTAGGGAACCATTTGTAAAAGCAGAAGATGCTCTCAAAGTAAAAACAATTAAGATTCAACTGTAGGTTTTACCTTTGAGCTGGAAGTGGAATTAGGTCTTTATCTGTGAAAAGCCGTAGTAAGAAATCATGAACATCATCTAAAGTTTCAGGTCCTCCCATGTTCAGCATAAGGATGCCAGTCTTGGGTTTCCTAATCAAATGGGACGATAAAGATGACATGGTGAGCACATCAACACATTTAGCTATTTCTTGAATATTATAATTATAAAATTCTTAGAATACAGAAGGAAGCCCATTGAGATTCTGTTAAAGCTACATGAGATGGGAGCAGCAATAGGCTACCTGACCCATCAAGTCTGTTTCACCTTTCAAATAAGATCCTGGCTGACTTAATAATCCTCAACTCCACTTTTCTGCTTTATTCCCTTACTGACTAAAAATCTGTCTATACATTGGCTCTCTGAAAAAGAACTTTGCTAATGCCACTGTCTTTGTCTTGCAGCTTTACAAATTTTAACACATGGAATGCTTATCCAATCCCACTGAAAGAGACAATCAAAATTATGTCCAACACCTTTACAGTTACTGTATTCCAAAGCCTAACCACTCGCTGCATTAATAAAAACCAATGTCGTCCGGGGTACTTTTGTGAATCACTTTAAAACTGTACCTGCAGGTCTCTATTCCTTCCATCAATATTTTTTTTCTATCCACTTAGCTCAGATATCTCACGATTCTGATCACCTTTATCAAAATATTTTTCAACCTTGTCTTCCCCACGAACAAAGCCAGCTTCTTGAATCTATGCAACTAACTTAGGCCTCCCATGTTGGTACCATTCTTCTAAGTCTTTTCAGTACCTTTCCTAATGCATTTACATCCTTCCATAAAGTGCAGAGCTCCGAATTCATCACAGTTCTGCAGCTGAGACCAAACCAGTATTTCACCAGCTCTTCACTTCACCTAACCTGCCACCTTGAATAACGTGTACACATAATCAAAGGTCTTGTTGACCACAAACATCCTTTAGTTTATACTTCCTCACCTCATTCTTCTTACCAAAGAATGTTTGATAACATTTCTATGCACTAAATTTTACTTGCCATGTGAGCCTTTGAGTGTATCAGTATACCCATAAGCATTCACACTGGCCCACACTTCCAAACTTCAAATCAGAGACAACACAAACGACTCAAGATATGTGTCAGGACTCTGTGGAAGTCCCACCTCCATGGGAATTGCCTTGAATGCTTGAATTTCCAATGGGCAATTCCTCTGCTCCCCAGAAACCTAGGCTAAAGTCTTCAACTCTGAAACAGAGGCAGAGACTTCAGACGATTTAGCAGTACTCACCTGGTCAGTGACAAAGGCAAGGTTAGACAGTACAAAACCCCAGTCTATCACCTAGGTAAGTAGAAGACTATTCTGTCCTGCCCTTCACCATGGCCCCCACAGCTTAACAACTCTCTTTGCCCCCCTATGATAATCACAACTTGACCCAATACTTTTCACTTAGCTGTCCACTGACTAACTTAGTGATCGCACTAATTTATCCACTTACCCATTTGCCCATTCATTAGCATTCAGCCTAGACCTTTAAACCTACTATAAAATAGCTAGTGCTATAAAAAAGGGGACATGACCTGTCTTACCCCTAAAACAACAGCACTGTAATGCAGCTCATTAATGGATGCTGAGCTCAGCAGTTGTGGAGATGCTGGATTTGCAAGACTTGGCAAGGAATATAGATCAGTACTGCATCTAAAATGTGCGCAAAGTCCAAGAATGGCTGCCACTCTGAGAAACATCTGAGCCATTACTTCCAAGTTTTATTATCTGCAATTGTGGTCTAGAACAGAAGTGTAATTGACTGATATCCAATAGAAAAGAAGTGGTTCCACAATGCCTGAGGAACAGCTTTGAAAAAACTGCTCACTGCTCCTCAGTTCCTTATCACTTATCGAATGACATAATGCATGCTGCCCATGTCCCTTTTATTCCATGGCTTCAACTTTGCTGGCAAGTCTATTGCAAAACTCCAGATTAGAAGAATCTGTAACCTTGCATAGATAGAGCAGTTATGAAAAAAGATGAAAACCAGTAAGTTTTACAAATTAAATAAAGTCAATTTAAAACAATAAATAATCACTATATAAAAACATTACTTCAAGAGCTTCATCTTAAATTAAGCCTAAAATATGCCATATTACTGAAGTACAAGTCTTCTTTGTTCGGTATTGTCAGTGGAATGTATTTGACAGTACAACTGTTCACACTGCGGATAACTGTCTCAATTTCAACTGGGTCAGCAGCCAGCCAATGCTGATCACCTTGGGTCAGCAGAAGCAGGAATCCATGTTTCACTAGAGCTTTGTCACTATAATGACATAAACAAATGATGCATGAAGGGTGCTCTGGCACGGGGCATATATATTTTATTAAATGTTTACCCGAAAAATATGAACACAACTGCTAGGGTCTGACATCCGAGAAGTTGTCTTATTAATGTTCACTATACACATTTTAACCGTTATTATCCATTCATATATGTATCTCTTACCTCTTAGAGAAACAGCTAATTTTACTCACTCTATCTGATATCAAGAAATGATCATGGACTCTGACAACATTCATGCAATAGTGCTAAAGTTTGGGGTTCGAAAATAATCATTCTTCTTACCAAGTTGTTCCCGTACAGTGACAACACTGGAATCTGCCAATGTTGAAAACTGCCTTGCCATTCCTGTACACAAAAAGCAGGACAAACCCAAGTGGGCCAAATACTAGCTCATCAATTTACTATCAAATCATCTGCAAAATAATGGAAAATGTCATCGACAGTGCTATCAAACAGCACTTAACAACTAACTAATTGCTCACTGACACTCAGTTAGGGATCTGCGAGATCTACTCAGCTCCTGACCTCACAACAGCTTTGGTCCAAACATGGACTGAACAGTCCAACATCAGAGGGAAGGCATGGTTCCTGACATAAAGGGCAAACCTATTCACGTGTAACAAGAAACAGCCCCAGTTAAACTGGAGTAAATGAGAACGGGAGAAACTCTTCTCTGTTAGGAGGCATACCCAGCACTAAGGAAGTTGGTCTTAATTGCTGCAGGTCACAGCTCAGCCACATTAACAGATCACCAAATGGACACTGCCACAAGAGTTCCTCATGTAGTGTGCGAGACCCAATCAGGGAATTGGGTGTGAGCAATATTCCCAGTTAGATGCGGGGCATTACAAACAAAATATAAGGGGCACACAAATAAATTACCCACACACACTAAAAAGATTGTTAACTGAGATAGAACTATATGTTATTAACAAAGATGAGGAAACTGACAAGCTTTCTTGAACATATCCCCAAGGGATGTCGATAAGAAATAGAGGCCTATACAGATTCTTGGGGGACATAACAGGCAACAAAGCAGGAACAGGAAGAAATTCACTGTAGCTGATTCTCTAGATGCAACTGAATAATGATGAATGAAACCAGGTTAGATAATTGGGATTTTCAAAGTGCAATTGTGAAGCGGAGAGTGAATGACAATTTTTTTGCCTGGCGTAGACACAGAAGGAGGTGCGATTGGGAGGGGGAAGGGGAATTTTGGTAGAGAACAATACAAGTGATAAGATAGCCTTATCTGTAATTGGCATGAAGGTACTGAAGCCTCATGAAATGGGAGAGATTACACATGTGGCTGTGAAAGGGTGTGGAGCACTTGTAAGGAGAGAGAAGTTGAGGGAGAACGGAAATGTCATAAATAGATAATGGACAACAAGAGCATGCCAACTTTTAACAGCGCAAATCAACAAAGCTAGTTTGCTTTGTTTTCTAAAACAGAGTGAAAATGACTGTTTTGGCATTGAATTAAAAGTTTTATATTGGCACATGCTATTTTACTTCAATGTTTTTCCTTCTTTACTCAGGACAGTAAATCAATACATGGGCATAACCCAATGGACAATCCCAGAAAGCTAGTACCAATCAATAGTCCTTTCACTTTTCTTTTAAAATAACAGAATATAAGAACGGGAGTAAGCCATTTAGCCTCTTGAATCTGTTCCATCATTCAATACGAGCATGATTGATTAACAAACTCAATACCCTTTTCCAGATCTTCCCATATCCTTTGATCACTTTCATCCAAAAACTATACTTAGATTTTCCTGAAAGTCAATGTTAGGCTTCAACAGTTTCCTGTGGCAAAGAATTCCAAAAGGCTCACTGCTGTCAGGGTGACGAAATTCCTCACTCCTGTTGTAAAAGGCCTATCTTACAGTCTTAGCCAGTGACTCTCTGTTCTGGACTCCCCTGTTATCAAGAACAACCTTCTGCATCTGCCCTGTCTAAATCAACCCCCACCTCATTTTTCTCAATTCTAGGCAGATTGTATGGGAAAAAAACCAGTAGAGTGGAACACAATCCTATCAAGCCGAGTCAACTTAGGTTTTTTGGTGGGGGCGGGATGCTGTTAAAAGAGATTACATGCAGTAACTATCTTGTTTTCATCATATTAAAATCTAAGAGACATGGGCCAACAGCTTGCAAAGAGTGATGACCATAACTACATACATATCACAATACAAATGTTTCACAAGAATCAAGAAATCTGAACTTATGAAAATGTCTTTTAACAGGTCAATTTCAATTTCCTTCCATGCATATATCAGTACTTCACTGTTTATATATTGCAAATAAGCTGTTGAGTAGAATCTGTATCCCACCTTTATTAAAAGGCATTCTGTATATTACACAATTAAGCAATGTTACATGTGAATAGCAGTGCCAAGGTAATGCCAGGTGTAAAGGCCATACATTCGAACAACTGACCAACTGAATTAAGGGAGTCGGGTTGCAGTGGTAATGCCACTGGTGCAGGTGGTCAAATGAGGGATATTACTTCGGTATACTCAAAATTGACCTAATTAAGTTTTCTGGCATCAGCCATTTGGATTCTCCCTCCTTTCGGAAGGACGTTATGAAATTTGAAAGGTAGAAGACAGAGGGTGGTGGTGGTGGAAGTTTGCCTTTCAGACCAGAGGCCTGTGCCCAGTGGTGTGCTACAAGGAGCAGTGCTGGGTCCACTGATGACACCAAAATTAGAGACCAAGCAGACACTACGGCAATGGATGAATGGACAGCGGGCAACAATCGCCAGACAGGAATGTTCGCTCCCAGTTGGGGAAAATTTCAGTGAACAAGGACATTCAGCTTCGGATCTTCAGGTAAGGGTCCTCTGAGGCAGCCTCCACGATATTCAACAATGCTGAATCACCGAGGAACTGATAGCCAAGTTCTGTACCTGTGAAGATGCCCTCAACTGTGATTTTGGGTTCATGTTGTACTACGTGACCCCACCACACTTCTGTATCTGTAAAACCTTCCTAACTGTCTTGTTTTGACACTGTCATCGTGATAAGTTGTTATGATCGATCTTAATTAGCTTGCACGGTTTTGGATTACTTTATTAGTTTGGTTAGAACTTTGGCATATGACCTTAGACCTATCATGTTATTCCAGTTAAATAAAAACCAAAAGAACTGTGGATGCTGTAAATCAGGAGTAAGGGCCGGGAGGGGGATGCTCAGCAGATCTGGCAGCATCCAAAGAAGAACAATTAGAGTTAACATTTTGGCTCTGGTGACCCTTCCTCTGGTTTTTCTTCACAGATGCTGTCGGACTACTCGGCTTGTTCAGCATCTTCTGTTTTTGTTCCATGTTACTCTAGTCATTTGGCTTCTCTCCAGCCTCACCTTTTCTACTATTTTGTAATTATCTCGGTCTCATTCAATTGGATTATAGGTCAGCCCTTTACTCATACCGTCTAACACTCTTGGTCACCTGCAGAGACTTATTATTCGACACGCCACTCACTTCATTTGTATGATCTTATGATCTTTCTGTCTCTAAATTGTGCACTTCCCACTCACATCATTTGACAAAGGGGCTATTACAAAAGCTTGTAATTTCAAAGAGACCTGTTGGACTATAACTTGGTATTATGTGATTTCTGACTTTGAAAATTAGATCGCTGTTCCATCAACGTCAATGGGTCAGAATTCGGGTACTTTTTACCTTATAGTATTGCGAGTCTATCTACACCAAAATGGACTGCAACAATTCAAGAAAGCTGTTCACCACAACCCTCTCAAGGGAAACTGGGAATGCGCAATAAATGTTGACTCAGAAGCCCACAACTGACAAAAGATTTTTAAAAGCAGCAGCATGTTTCCTTGCCTGTGTTTGACCTGTTGCCAGAAAATTTCATTAGGCCAATTTTGAGTATCAACAGGTCATCTCCCTCATTTTACCTCATGCACCACAGGCATACTATTATGCAACTGGATTTCTTGTCCAGTGACATTACCACTAATGACCCGACTCCCTCAATTCAGTTGGTCAGTTGTTCCAATGTGTGGTCTTCCTACTTGACATTACATTGGCACTGATATTCACATTTTGGACTATAACCTGGTGTCATGTGATTTCTGACTTTGTCCACCTCAGTCCAACACCAGCATCTCCACATCATTATATTTCCAAGTCAGGACAATGAGTTGCTCGGGTGATCTCACTACTGTCCTTGCCCATCTAGATGGTAATAAGACCCATGTTTGGAAGGTGAATTTCGGCCATGCATCTTGTCAATGGCACACAAGGCAGTGACTGAGCAATATCACAGTTTTTTTTCCCTGGATGTGGTACCAACCAAGTGGGCTAATGTGTTCTGGATGGCGTCAAGCTTTGTTAATGTTGTTGGAGCTACATTCATCCTGGCAAATGTGATCTCACGAATTATGTAAATGGCATCAATAGCTCACTCCTGCTCCTACTTACATTTTAACGTCTGGACAAACAAACCATGTGCCACTAAATGAAATGGGAAACATAAGCAATATTGATTTAACTCTTGTTGACTTAATTATTTAAAAAGGAGCAAACTCTAAGTCTACCAGTTCATATTTCCATATCCAACCTACTCCAAATTTTGATGATACCAGATGTTTGTGGCAGTGAATTAGAAAACTGCTATTGTTATACCCCTGTTCAAGAAGGGAGAAGAGACAGAAAGCAAGAAACATCTTACTTAACCTAGAATCTGCCATTGGGAAAATGTTAGAGTTTTTAAGGAAAAAAAGAGCTGGGCATTTTAGCAAAGCTCAATGTCATCACAGTCGACATGATTTGTGAAAGGCAAAATTATGTTCGATGAACTTCCTAGAGATCTTTAAGGATATAACGAGCAGAATTGAAAAAGGGGTATCAGAAAGTGTAGTGTTTTTGGATTTTCAGAAAGCATTTGAGAAGATGCCACATAAGATTATTGCATAACATTGGAGCTGACAGTACAGGGTGTACAGTACTGGCATGGATCAAGGATTGGTTAACACAGCAAAGAGAGTTGGGAAGATATGGTTTTTTTTAAAATCAACTTTGAAAGATATAAGTGGAGTACAATGAAGATAAGTCCTGTGACCACAATTATGAATCTGTATTAATGACTCAGAAGGGAGAAGCGTACAATGTAACCCAATTTACAGAAAATGCAATGAGGTCATTGTACTGTGATAAGGACATAAGGAATCCGCAAGGGGATACCAATAGGTTGATTGGATGGCTAATATTGGCAGATGGAGTGTAACGTAGTGAAGGATGAATTTCGGTAAGAAAAATCAAAAGGCAAGCTATTATTTAAATGAAGAGAGGCTCCAATAAAGTTCAACACAGAGATATCACAGTGTTCTAATGAATGAAACATAGAAGTCTCGCATTTAGGTATAGCAATCAAATAAGAAGGAAAATGAAATTTTGCCTTTATTGCTAGGGGGTTGGAGTTTACAAACACTGAGCTTTGTTATAACAACAGGGTGATGGGGAGGCTGCGTCGTGAGTATGGTGTGCCATCTTGGTCCCTTTATTTAAATAAGGATGCACTGACATTGGAGTCTGTTCAAAAGCTGATTTGTAGATTGAAGGGGTCGACTTATTAAGAACAGCGAACAGGTTAGGCCTTTATTAATTGGAATTTAGAAGAATTAGGGGTGATCTTATTCAAACATACAAGATACTGAGAGGGTCTGACAGGGTAGATGTTGAAGACATATTCTCACTGTGAGCTTGTGTTTTGGCTAAGTATTTTTGGGGGCGGGGGGTGTTAATCACCTTGAACTAGGGGCTCAGTGGTTAGCACAGCTGCTTCACAGTGCCAGGGACATGGGTTTGATTGCAGCATCAGGCAACTGCCATGTGGAATTTGCATGTTTTCTCTGCATCTGCGCGGGTTTCCTCTCGGTGCTCCAGTTGTCGAGGATGTTTAGGCTAGGTGGATTAGCCATGAGAAACACAGGGTCACAGGTATAAGGTGGGTCTGGGTGGGATGCTCTTCAGAAGGTCAGTCTGGTCTTGATGGGCTGAATTGCCTGCTTCCACACTCTAAGGATTTTAAGATTCTATCGGACATAGTTACAGAATAAACTGTCACTCATTTAAAACTGAGGTGTGAAATGGGTAGTGAATGTCAGGAATTCTCTTCAGTGAGCTTTGGAGACGAGACCATTTAAAGTATTTAGAGAGAAGGTAGGTACAGTTTTGAAACACTGGGGAGTTGAAGACCATGTTGAGTCACAAAGGAGGAGTTGAGCCTTGGGGAATACTAACCATGGTCTTGTTAAATGGCTGGGAAGACTCAAAGGACAGAATGGCTTAAGTCAGAGATGTACAGCATGGAAACAGACCCTTCGGTCCAACACAGTCCATGCTGACCAGATATCCCAACCTAATCTAGTCCCATTTGCCAGCACTTGACCCATATCCCTCCAAACCCTTCCTATTCATATACCCATCCAGATGCCTTTAAATGTTGCAATTGTACCAGCCTGCACCACTTCCTCTGGCAGCTCATTCCATACACATACCACCCTGTGTGAAAAAGGTTGCCCTTTTAGGTCTCTTTTATATCTTTCCCCTCTCACCCTAAACCTATGCCCTCTACCTCTGGACTCCCCCACCCTAGGGAAAAGACTCTGTCCATTTATCCTATCCATGCCCCTCATGATTTTATGAACTTCTATGAGGTCACCCCGCAGCCTTCGATGGTCCAGGCAAAACAGCCTCAGCCTATTTAGCCTCTCCCTATCAAGCAAATCCCCCAACTTTGGCAACATCCCTGTAAATCTTTTCTGAACCCTTTCAAGTGTCACAACATCCTTTTGATAGGAAGGAGACCAGAATTGCACGCAATATTCCAAAAGTGGCCTAACCAACGTCCTGTACAGCTGCAACATGACCTCCCAACTCCTAGACTCAATGCTCGGACCAATAGAGGAAAGCATACCAAACATCATCTTCACTATCCTATCTACCTGTGACTCCACTTTAAGGTCTGCTCCTACTTCTTATGTTCTAACTTTTCTATTGAATGTGGAAGAAATACTTACAAAAATCAACTTGGGCCATTTCAGAGTGTGATTTTTTGACAAGCTTTGAAAGATTTAACTATCTTTTGGATAGTTAACTTTTTCAAAGCTCCTTAAAACGTAAAGACCAGCCTCAAAACGTCTCCTCAAAAAGTACTCTTTAAGACTAGCCATTTGAAAAGCTTGTTAAGAATTTCCCTCTCCTCCTCCCTAAAGTTCACTTAGAGTCAGTGATGTACAGCATTGGAACAAACCTTTCAATCAAACCAACAATTTTATACAACAAAATTTTAATTTACCTTGCATTGAGTTGAGGCTTTTCTTTTACATCAGCTCTTTGCTCAGCTGCTGCTGAGGTTGAATGCCAGTGCCACGGGGCACGAGGACACATTTTATTTGAGTTGTTCTTCGTGACTGCACAAGAAACAGAATATATTTTTCACATTATCAGACAATTCAAAGAATGCAAAACATACTCTGCAAGCATGCTAGATGAAGCAAATCATCGTTCTAACAGTTCATTCTACAGTCACAGAATCATAATGGTGCCAGAGGCCATTGGGCCTATCATATCTACACTAGCTGTATTATCTAATGCTAGTCTCTTGCCTTTTTCCATATCCCTGCACATCATTACTATGCAAATAACCATCTAATGCCCTCCTGAATGCTTCAATTGCCTCTACCATATTTCCAGGCAGTGCATTCCAAAACCTAACAACTCACTGTGGAAAGAGACTTTTTCTCACATTACCCTTGCTTCATTTGAACCTCATTTTAAATCTATGTCCTCTTGTTCTTGCTTCTTTTACAAGTGGAAACAGTTCATCTAGTCCATTTATCATTTTAAAAACCTCAATCAGATTACCTTTTAACTTGCTTCTCTCCAGGAAGACTAGTCCTAATTATTTCAATCTATCCACATAGTTTAAGTTTCTCGTACCTGGAATCATTCTAGTAAAATCATTTCTGCACTCTCTCTAATGCTTTGGCATTTTTCCTATCGTGTGGTACCCACAACTGAACACAACACTCCAGGTGAGATCTAACAAGTGTCTTGTACAAGTTCATCATTGACTTCTTGCTCTTGTTAATGTCCCTATTAATAAAGCAGAGATCATATACTTTATTTACTGCTCTATTCACGTGCCTTGCTACGCCAATGAACTGTGCGCATTAGAATTGCGCTCCTATTTTGTATTGTCTTTTATAGTGTTCTTCCAACATCACACTAAAATAATTTCACAGAGGCTGGTACCCTGTCAGCAAGTCACCCTTTATTTACACATGGAGGGCCCTTGACACTGCTGCAGGTCTCTCAGAGCTAGCTCTGAGTGAACAGAACCTCTGACACTTCTGTTCCTTTTCCCCCTTTTTTTATTTTATTAAACAATTCAGTTGACAAAACTGTTAACATTAACAGCTGTATGCAAAGAGACAGCAATTTTACAAGGGAGAGGAGCAGCTAAACAAGGTCCCAAACCCCACCATTCAACCAGGTTACAGGGAGATGAGGATAAACCTCAAATCCCTTTTTTTAAAAATCGGTTAGTCAGGACTCCCTGATTGGACCATATTAACCAACCCAATCAAGAATCTTACTCTCTGCTGTCCACCTGGATGACCTCATTACAATCACTACACACAAATCTCAGCATTAAACCTCATCTGCCATCTCCTCCAACTTGTAAATGCCCTTTTGAAGTTGCACTGTGTTTACAATTCATTCAAAGTGAGATAATTTGCAGTTATCTGCTGCTTATCAAAATCCAGGTCACCAATATGTATGTATTACATACAAGGAAAAGCAAGGGTCCCTATACTATCCCTGGCGAACTCCACGATAAACCCTCCTCTAGCCCAAAAACTATTCATTGATCATTATGACCTGCTTTCTATCACTGTCAACTTTGTATCCATACTGTCCTGTTTATACCATGACCTACAACTTTCAAGTCTGTTGTGAAGCACTGAATGAAATGCCTTCTAGATATCTGTATACCACATCAAAAACATTACCCTCATCAACCCTTTCCATTACCTCTGCAAAAATACACCACCCAGTTAATTGAACACGGTTTCCCCTTTGGAAATCTATGCTGACTCTTCCTCATCAACCTATCTTTTCAATGTGACTACTGATTCATTCCTAAATAATGGTTTCCAAAAGTTCTTCTACTATCACAATTAAACTAACTAGTCTGTAATTACTGGGCTTATTCTCAACCATTTTTTGAATAAAGCTGGAACATAGAACATAACAGTGAAGTACACGCCCTTCGGCCCTCCACGTTGCGCTGACCTGTCATACCAATCTGAAGCCCATCTAACCTACACTATTCCATGTATGTCCTTATGCTTGTCCAATAACGACTTAAATGTACTTAAAGTTGGCAAATCTATTACTGTTGCAGGCAAGGCATTCCATACCCTTACGACTCTCTGAGTAAAGAAACTACCTCTGACATCTGTCCTATATCTATCACCCCTCAATTTAAAGCTATGCCCCCTCGTGCTCGCTGTCACCATACTTGGAAAAAGGCTCTCCCTGTCCACCCTCTGAATATCTTATATGTCTCTATTAAGTCACCTCTCAACCTCCTTCTTTCTAACGAAAACAGCCTCACGTCCCTCAACCTTTCGTCATAAGACCTTCCTTCCATAACAAGCAAAATCCTAGTAAATCTCGTCTGCAGCCTTTCCAAAGAATGTTGGCAATTCTCTAGTCTTCTCCCCAGAGTCCAAGGAAGACAGAAATATTATGGCCAGTGCCTCTGCAATATCTATGCTCACTTCCTACAAAACCCTCTTCGATGCATATCATCCAGTCCCTGTGCTTTGTTATCTTCAACAATCTATCCAAGACTTTTTCCTTCTTAATTTGGTCCTTTCTATGAACAGTCTCTTTCTCTGTCACGATGGCCTAGACAGCATCTTTTTCTTCAGTAAAGACATTTAATAGCTCAGTCATTCTCCCCTCTGAGTGTGTAAATTTATTTTGGGTCTCTGATTGGCCCTATTAATGGAGATTATGAAAATGTTGCATTATCTCACACTAGTGAGATGAAAGACATTAGATCAGACCAAATTACTTAATCATAAAATATTTGTTCTATTTTTAAGTCTGTTGATAAAGCAAGTTTTAAGTATCAAATCCTGGGCAAACATAACTGAAAATATCACTGCTCAAAGACGTATGATCTATAATTCAAATACAATTCACCCAATTAATAGCTACAAATATATTATAGGTATCGTTATTGGAGCAATGGTTTGCTGCTTTGAAAAGCAACATCTAATTTCAGACAATTATCAATATACTTACTCCCATCTATATGTAAAAGATTGTAGTAATAAAGGACTGCACAAGTAAATTCATAAAGCAGCTTTTCTGATCCTTTTTTTTGCCAGCCTCCCATCTTCCAGAAATGTAATCTCACCCAGAAATCCGCTGCCTGGGTCTTAAAGTACACGCATTGATTTTATGGTTCCAGATACATTATATTAAAATTCTCAGCTTTGCACTCAAATCTATATTTGGCTTTGAATTTCCAGGTTTTGATTCTTTCCCAGAAATGCACTTTCCTCAAACTCTCACCTTTTTCATTTTCTTTTTTTTAAATCTCAAATTGCCAGAATGAATTTCTGGGACCCTCCTTATAAGTTCTCTCTTTGGTCAAGTTTTTGGTCACCTGTCCTGTTGAAGCAGTAGCTGCCATTACTCACCCTCCCAATGTTCAAGGCCCCAAATACTCCTTCACCAGGTATAACTTTGAATTACTTGTACTTGTTTCAACTTGGTATACCATATGTGTTTTTCACCATGCAGTCCCTTTTAAATTACAAGGACAAATCTAAACTACATGACCACATTACAGAATATCTGTCTATAGTCCAGAAATAGGACTGTAAGCTCATTCATATCTGTCCTCTGCTGTCTGCACTGCTCGAGCCTCCACTGGGTTTTACTCAAGGCACAATTAGTTTCTAAAGTTCAACACGGAGTTAAATAACTTCAAAGTTAAAAATCACGCAATCCCAGGTTATAGTCTAACAGGTTTATTTGGAAGCACTAGCTTTCGGAGCGCTGCTCCTCAACTACCTGATGAGGAAGCAATGCTCCAAAAGCTAGTGCTTCCAAATAAATCTGTTGGACTATAACCTAGTGTTGTGAGATTTTTAACTCTGTACACCCCAGTCCAACACCAGCATCTCCAAATCTTAAGTAACCTCAAAACTGTAATCACGATCTCTGGCCATTCTGTGCACGCAACAGGCATTGATGATTCGACTATTCCCTTTCACAGGTCTTCTTGTCCTAAGCCTGGTTTCTTCATACTAACATAGCCTTTCAACTTGCACCATCATTCGCTTTGTCATTTAATATCTCTTGCTTTCTAGTCTAACAAAGATGTTTCCTTTTGTTCTACATAGCATAATTATTTAAGTTACACAGCCTATAATTCCACTTCTGTATTCGGTCATTCCCTCATAAAATAACTTCCCACCTCTTATTTTTCTCATGAGGCAAATATCACCCTGACAAATCCTGGCAAACTTCAGAGATGATCAGCGAGGAGAGGACTGACATCGAAGACAGACTCTCTTGAAGAGAGCAAAATAAGCTGACAGAGACATTACCCTGACTGATCCTTCTGATTGAATGCAAAGTCATTATTCTACCATAAATACATATATCCTTAAAATTTCTTGGCACAGACCTGTACAAGCTCGGGGTTACAACTCTGCTCAGCTCAAGGTAACAGAGGAACAGAGTCAAAGTGTACTTTCTTGATGTCCTGAAGTGCTTTGTAAGCAATTAACTATTTTCAACCATAACTAATATCAAGCAGCCTACAGTCTGCTAAGTCTCTTGCAATTTGACCATTTTTAGGCAAAAACTGCAGCCTATTTGCTCACAGCAGATCCCAGAAACAGCAAGTGAAATAAATGCCTGGTTAATTTCTTAGTGGTAGGATAGGCAGCAGTAAAAATGCCTTAGTAAAAATGTTCATACACGACCTCACTATTCTTCTGCACTTTATGGCACAGGATATTTTATGTCTACTCAGCAAGGCATTGAAATATTAAAACAAAGTTTTAATGATTTCACATGGGACTTTTGTTCAAACAAACCCATTAAAGACAAGAACACGAGTAGGCCATTCAGTCTCTCGAGCTTGTTCTGCCATTCCAGAGGATCAAAGCTGATTGACATTATTTACGTTCACATTCCTACGCTTTTCCCTTGATTCCTCTACTGATCAAGCGTGAATCTCAGCCTTAAACACACACAAGGATCCTGCCCCAACAGCTTTCTGTGAAATGAGCTCCAAGACTCTCAAACTTCAGAGAAGGAATTCCTCCTTAAGTCTTAGTCTTAATTAGTGCCCCTTGATTTTGAGACTCTACCCTCTGGTCCAAGACACTTTCATGAGGAGAAACATCCTCTCCATCTTTATCCTGTCAAGCCCTTTAAGAATCCTACATGTTTCAATGAGATCACCTCTCTTTCGAAATTCCACTGAGTAGAGTCCCAACCTGTTTAATCTTTTTTTCAGAAGACAAGCCCTCTGACTCAGGGATCATCCTAGTGAATCTTCTCTGAACCGCCTCCAAAGAAATTATATCTTTCCTTCAACAAGGGAACCAAATTCACAGTATTCTAGTTCTGGCCTCATCGGCACCTTGAGCAGTTGCAATAAGACTTCGCTACTCTTACACTTCAACCCGCTTGAAATAAGAACCAACCTTCTTGATTACCTGTTGCACCTGTATGCCAGCTTTCCATGTTTCGTGCACAAGTAACCTGCCTTCCCCACACTTACCCCACTTCCAGTCCATTTGTGCTGCAGCTTTCTTCAATTTCTTCCCATTTAAATAATTTTCTGAAATTTTGTTCTCAAATATTTGCCCACTTATCAATATCTTTCCATAAACTGTATGTAACCCCCAATTTCCTTTCAACTATTTAGTGTCATCTGCAAATTTGGCTAAGTACATTCACTGTCTTCTTCCAAATCATTAATGTAAATTGTGAAGAAATGGGTCCCAGGATTGATCTCTCGGAACCCCACTAGTCACTATCGTCAAAGTGTCTAGTGTTGAAAAAGCACCCCTTATCCCCATTCATTTGCTGTTATTTCCAATTCTCTATCCTCCAACACCATGGGCTCTTAATGTCTTAACCTTGCGTGAGATACTTTGTCAAACCCCTTTATGATATTATATTTTTTGAAAAACTTGTGCATTTCGCCAAGCAAAGTGCAACTGCAAGAATCAAAGTGTGAAGCAGAATTAAATTTCTTCAGCAGTGCTAAATCTTGCTATTCAGGTTTCCGCATAAAAGGACAAATCATTGTGGATCACCTAAATGTGTTTTGAGTGCCAAGGAGGAAACAAAAAAAATGAATACCAGGAAGCAATTATAACTAAGATTCAAAGCTTATTAAATAAAGTTGAGGGGGAGAAAAGGAAGCACCTGAAAATGTCATCCACCTGAAACACAAACATTTCTTTCTTTACACATTGTCAGAAATTACAAATATTTGCTTTGCTTTCCAGCTCTACAACATTTTGTTTGAAAACAATGTTCCATTAATACATCAAAAGCCTCAAACAAAATGCAAGAAAAAAATCTGGAACAGAGGGGAAGAAGGCTTGTTTCAAATCAGGAACAAGTTACCTGAAGAGGCAGTGGAGGATGTTTTCAGAAATACCTTTACAAAAAGGATAAAGTTAAAAATCACACAACACCAGGTTATAGTCCAATAGGTTTACTTGGAAGCACTAGCTTTCAGAGTGCTGCTTCTTCATCAGCTACATGACGAAGGAACAGCACTGCAACCTTGTAGACAAAAATGCAAGGTTGTGTGCAGGATGTGGAACAAATACCCTCTCAAAGCGAGATGAGCCAAATAGCCAGCTTCCTGTGGTATGTTTTAATGAATCCCTGAAATGAAATGGATACTTGGCTGCACAACGATACTTTAGGAGGAGGAGGAGTGGACCATTCAGTCCCTTACCTAGTCTCATCAATTCTTTTGGATTTTGGCTAATGTCTCCCATCAACAACATTTATCACCTAAATATTCTTAGCTAAAAAAATTATGAATTTTTAAAAAATTGATTCACCGTCCACGGACTTTTGTGGTGGTGGGCGGTGCAGATATAAGATTAATTAATCCCTTTCGCAATTTTCTGACCCCATATGTCACACAATGGAGAATAGATTCAAATTCAAGACTCTCAGATATATATGAAGAATTGCGCTTCTGTTGAATGAGAAAGTCATATCAATTGGAATCCACCAATGTCCAAAATAAGGTGGACCTGGCAACTAAATGCCAGCTTGCAGACACCTCCTCCTACTGCCCCCTTGACCATGATCCCACCTCCCACCACCAAACCATCATCTCCTAGACCATCCATAACCTCATCTCCTTAGGGGATCTCCCATCCACCGCCGCCAACCTCATAGTCCCACAACCTCGCACCGCCCTTTCTACCTCCTGCCCAAAATCCACAAACCTGACTGCCCCAGCCGACCCATTGTCTCAGCCTGCACCTGCCCCACCGAACTCATTTCTGCATACCTCGACACGGTCCTGTCCCCCTTAGTCCAAGATCTCCCCACCTACGTTCGAGACACCACCCACACCCTCCACCTACTCCATGATTTTCACTTCCCCGGTCCCCAATGCCTTATCTTCACCACGGACATCCAGTCCCTGTACACCTACATCCCCCATCATAAAGGGCTCAAAGCCCTCCGCTTCTTCCTTTCCCGCCGTACCAACCAGTACCCTTCCACTGACACCCTCCTTCGACTGACTGAACTGGTCCTCATTCTTAACAACTTCTCTTTCCAATCCTCCCACTTTCTCCAAACCAAAGGAGTAGCCATGGGCACCCGCATGGGACCCAGCTATGCCTGCCTCTTCGTAGGATATGTGGAACAGTCCATCTTCCACAGCTACACTGGCACCACCCCCCATCTTTTCCTCCGCTACATCGATGACTGTATCGGCGCTGCCTCGTGCTCCCACGAGGAGGTTGAACAGTTCATCCACTTTACTAACTTCCATCCCGACCTCAAATTTACCAAATCAACACGGACATTTACTATAAACCGACCAACTCCCACAGCTACTTAGACTACACCTCCTCCCACCCTGCCCACAGTAAAAACGCCATCCCATATTCCCAATTCCTTCGTCTCCGCGGCATCTGCTCCCAGGAGGACCAGTTCCAACACCGTACAACCCAGATGGCCTCTTTCTTCAAAGACCGCAATTTCCCCCCAGATGTGGTCGATGATGCTCTCCACCGCATCTCCTCCACTTCCCGCTCCTCTGCCCTTGAGCCCTGCCCCTTCAATCGCCACCGGGACAGAACCCCACTGGTCCTCACCTACCACCCACCAACCTCCATATACATCGTATCATCTGTCGTCATTTCCGTCACCTCCAAACGGACCCCACCACCAGGGATATATTCTCCTCCCCTATCAGTGTTCTGACAAGACCACTCCATCCGTGACTCCCTCGTCAGGTCCACACCCCCCAACCAACCCAACCTCCACTCCCAGCACCATCCCCTGCAACCGTAAGAAATGCAAAACTTGCGCCCACACCTCCCCCCTTACTTCCCTCCAAGGCCCCAAGGGTTCGTTCCATATCCGCCATAAATTCACCTGCACCTCCACACACATCATTTACTGCATCCGCTGCACCCGATGTGGCCTCCTCTATATTGGGAAGACAGGCCGCCTTCTTGCGGAACGTTTCAGAGAACACCTCTGGGACACCCGGACCAACCAACTCAAACACCCCGTGGCTCAACACTTCAACTCCCCCTCCCACTCCACCAAGGACATGCAGGTCCTTGGACTCCTCCATCACCAGACCATCGCAACACGACAGCTGGAGGAAGAGCGCCTCATCTTCCGCCTAGGAACCCTCCAACCACAAGGGATGAACTCAGATTTCTCCAGTTTCCTCATTTCCCCTCCCCCCCACCTTGTCTCAGTCCCAACCCTCGAACTCAGCACCACCTTCCTAACCTGCAATCTTCTTCCTGACCTCTCCGCCCTCACCCCAGCCTATCACCCTCACCTTAACCTCCTTCCACCTATCGCATTTCTAACATCCCTCCCCCCGATCTTTTATCTTAGCCTGCTTGGCACTTTCCTCATTCCTGAAGAAGGGCTCATGCCCGAAACGACGATTCTCCTGTTCCTTGGATGCTGCCTGACCTGCTGCACTTTTCCAGCAACACATTTTCAGCTCTGATCTGCTGTCCTCACTTTCTCCAACAAGAAGATTCTATCTCCTTCTCCAGCTCCTTCTCCCAAAAGGGACAAAAACCAACATTTGGAGACTGCAGCTGCTTTTGGCTGGGGACATGTCCACCTCCCCCCCCCCCCCCCCTCCCCCTCCCCCTCCCCCGCCCAGGACACACACACACTCCCACCCCACCCCACCCCCCCCCCTCCCCCACCCAGGACACACACACACTCCCACCCCACCCCCCCCCCCCTCCCCCGCCCAGGACACACACACACTCCCACCCCACCCCCCTCCCCCGCCCAGGACACACACACACTCCCACCCCACCCCCCTCCCCCGCCCAGGACACACACACACTCCCACCCCACCCCACCCCACCCCCCTCCCCCGCCCAGGACACACACACACTCCCACCCCACCCCACCCCACCCCCCTCCCCCGCCCAGGACACACACACACTCCCACCCCACCCCACCCCACCCCCCTCCCCCGCCCAGGACACACACACACTCCCACCCCACCCCCCCCCCTCCCCCGCCCAGGACACACACACACTCCCACCCCACCCCACCCCCTCCCCCGCCCAGGACACACACACACTCCCACCCCACCCCCACCCCTCCCCCGCCCAGGACACACACACACTCCCACCCCACCCCCCCCCCCTCCCCCGCCCAGGACACACACACACTCCCACCCCACCCCCACCCCCCTCCCCCGCCCAGGACACACACACACTCCCACCCCACCCCCCCCCCGACACAGACACAAACACATACTCACACAGACTCCCTCCCCACCCCCCCGGGACACACACACTTCCACCCGACACAGACACAAACACACACACATACTCACACAGACTCCCTCCCCACCCCCACCCCCGGCTCACACACTCCCTCCCCACCCTCTTTCCCCTCCCGGCCGGACCCCGACAGGAAAGTTCCAGAACCGCCGCGGAGACCTGACCACAGCGGGAGAGCGGACAGCCCGAGGGAGAGGTCGTCCCTGTCCCTGACCCTGACCCTGACCGTCACGGACACGGGTCAGGTTCTGTTCTGACAGAGTTCTCATGGCGCAGGATGATTGTTGTCGAGGGCACTCACCGACACAGAAGCGGGAACACATCCTCAGTAACGCCATGTTGCGCAGCTTTCAATTCCGTCCGAGAGTGTGCTGTGACTGCCTCAGCAGGTCCCACCTCCCGTCCCCGTCCCCGCCCCCAGCCCCCGGTCCCCGCCCCCAGCCCCCGGTCCCAGCCCCCGGCCCCAGCCCCCAGGTCCCGGCCCCGCCCCCGCCCCCAGCCCCCGGTCCCCGCCCCCAGCCCCCGGTCCCCGCCCCCAGTCCCCGCCCCCAGCCCCCGGTCCCAGCCCCCGGCCCCAGCCCCCAGGTCCCGGCCCCGCCCCCAGCCCCCAGGCCCCAGGCCCCATCCCCCAGCCCCCAGGCCCCAGCCCCCAGGTCCCAGCCCCCAGGTCCCGGCCCCGCCCCCAGCCCCCAGCCCCCAGCCCCGCCCTCAGCCCCAGAAACACTCAGAACCAGGGCGCAGGGAGGTGCTACATTATCCTGAACTTCACTTCCCGCCCACCCAAATCATTCCAACAACACTGTAAAGGAAGTAGTGAAAGAAAACAACGTCTTTATACAGCGCTTTCCGGTATTACATAATATCTCAAAGTGCTTTCCAAGCAATGAGCTGTTTTTGGAGTGTTATATAAGAAATGCAACAGCCGATTTGTTGACAGTAATTTCCCACATGTAGCCGTGCAATGAGAATTATGCAATTGTTGATGACTATGAATAACGCACCTGCTCTTTACCAAACAGTGCTGTGATATTTTTATATCCACCAGAGTGGGGGAAGTGCCAACATTTTACTGTCTCACTCAAAAGATATTTTTCCTACCATACAATTTTCAGTCTTTGTGCAATGCCAGGGACACAAGCTATGCAGCCTTATAAATAGCTAATTGAATCAACCCTTTTTTCCGGCAGTATAAATTTAGGTAATTGGTTGAAATTTGGCATGCTTGCGCTCAGACCTGAAAAATGCTGTCTATCTGAAAGATTTGAACAGGTTCAGCAAGCTATTTCACAAAGCTATGATGCAGAGCCATTTACCACCAACAGGATGCTGCCATGTCAAGTTCTGCCCACCACACAACTGAACACTCATACACGAATTTTGATTTGAATTAGCTTTACTGTACAGTGAAAAGTTTACAAGTCACCACTTATAGTGCCATCTTAGATACAAAGGTACCTAGATAGATTCTTGAGAACAAATTCTTCAGAAGAAAACAAATATAATGAAATAAAAAGTCCAGCATTACAGACCTTCAAGTACAAAATTGTAGTCATAAAATTAGATACATGAAGAAATAAAAGTTCTGAATTATACAGTCAAAGTAATACAGCACGGAAACAGACCCTTCGGTCGAATTAGTCCATGCTGACCAAATTTCCCAAACTAAACTAGTTCCAATTGCCTGCATTTGGCCCATATCCCAATAAACCTTTCCTATTCATGTACCTATCCAAATGTCTTTTAAATGTTGTAACTGTACCTGCATCTACCACTTTCTCTGGCACTTCATTCCACATACGAACCACCCTGTGTGTAAAAATGTTGCCCCTTAGTGGCTTTTTAAATCTTTCTCCTCTCTCCTTAAAAATATGCCCTCCAGTTTTGAAGTCACCCACCCGAGGGAAAAGACATTTGTTATTTACCTTATCTATGCCCTTCTCAAATTTATAAACCTCCATAACGTTACCCCTCAACCTCCTGCGCTCTCATAAAAAATGTCCCAGCATATCCTTATTGCTCAAACCCTCGTCCCAACAACACCCTGGTAAATCTTTTCTGAACCCTCTCCAGTTTAGTAATATCCTTCCTATAGTTGGGCAGCCATAACTGTGCATGGTACTCCAAAAATGGCCTCACCAATATCCTCAACATGTTATCCCAACTCCAATACTCAATGGTCTGAGCAATGAAGGAAAAATAGCTTCTTAACCATTCTGTCTACCAGTGACGTAACAATGCACCTGAACCCCTAAGTCTCTCTGTTCAACAATATTAATCTCAGGGAGTCCCTCTCACACTGCAACTCCCAGGTCATTTCCTCTGCTCAGAAGCTCTTCAACCATGTCGTGAAACAAACTCAGTACCACAGCCATATTTGCTTCCTCAGTGCATGCCTCCGTAACGAACTCATCCCACACGGACTCCGGACTACCTTTCCCACTCTGCCGAGGACATGGAGGTCCTGGGCCTCCTTCACCGCCGCTCCCTCACCACCAGACGCCTGGAGGAAGAACGCCTCATCTTCCACCTCGGAACACTTCAACCCCAGGGCATCAATGTGGACTTCAACAGCTTCCTCATTTCCCCTTCCTCCACCTCACCATAGTTTCAAACTTCCAGTTCAGCACTGTCTCCTTGACTTGTCCGACCTGCCTAGCTCCTTTTCCACCTATCCACTCCACCCTCCCCTCCCTGACCTATCACCTTCATCTCCTCCCCCACTCACCCATTGTACTCTATGCTACTCTCTCCTCACCCCCACCCCTCCTCTAGCTTATCTCTCCAGGCTTCAGGCTCACTGCCTTTATTCCTGATGAAGGGCTTTTGCCCGAAACGTCGATTTTGCTGCTTGTTGGATGCTGCCTGAACTGCTGTGCTCTTCCAGCACCACTAATCCAATATTAACCAGGAGCCTACCATTAACTGTCTAAATCTGCCTTTGTTTGTTTTACCAAAATGCAATTTTTCACATTTATCCAAATTAAACTCCATCTGTCCCTCCTCAGCTCACTGGCTCAATTGAACAAGATCTTTTTGTAATCTTAAATAACCTTCTTCACTGTTGGCCAAACCACCAAGTTTGGTATTATTCACAAATCATGCCTCCTGAATTTTCTTCCAAACCATTTATATAAATGACAATTTGGTTATTTAAACGGTTTTAAAATTAATAATCCAAAACCCACACACTGCCAAAAAAATCCCAATTTATGAAAAAAAAATTACATATGGTATTTTTAAAATTATTTGATCAAAGTGACTCCAAACCCTAGATAAGGATTGGGCCAGATCCTAAATTCCCACTCAAATCACAGGTGTATTGTCTTGGCTGTGTTTGCTGACACTGTCTCATGCATGCTAATACTATTTTAAATTAGGCAGGTGCAAATTTTGTGAAGCGGATGCAGTGGTGGGTGGTAACAGATAGGGACAATAATAAGAGATAGTGAAAGATTGGAACTGTAGGGATCGGGAGGGGGCTCTCCTTAATTCACAGGATGTAGGTATCACTGCACCAGAATTTATTGTCCACCCAAAACTGTCCTCAAGAAGATGGTGGTGACCTACATTCTTGAACCTCTGCAATCATTGGTGTTTTGTTTTGGGGGTCTAGGTCCAGCCACAGTGCTGTAAAAATGAATGAAAGAAGTTGACCCAGTGACAGTGAAGCAGCAGCGATATGGTTAAAACAAAGAGCAGTACAGGCATAGGCCTTTCATCCGACCAAGACTGTGCCAACACATGATGTCTTTCTAAACTAAATCCCTTTTGTCTCTTCATGGTCCATAATCCTTCTGATCCCTGCCTATTTGTATATCTGTCAAGATGCTTCTTAAATGTTGCTATTGTATCCACCTCCACCATTTCCTCTGGTAGCATATTCCAGCCACTGAACACACACTGTGTTAAAAAAAACTTTCCTTTAAACTTACCCGTTTTTATCTTAAACCTATTTCCCCTAGTAATTGACATTTTTGCCTTGGGAAAAAGGCTCTGATTATTCAGTCTATCCACACTGTTCATAGCTTTGTAAACATCTACAAGTTGGCCCCTCAGCCTCCAATGTTCAAGTGAATACAGAGTTTTCCAATCTATCCTCACATCAAATACCCTCCAAACCAGACAACATCCTGGTAAACCTTTTCTGTACTCTCTCCAAAGCCTCCACATCCTTCTAGTAGTGTGGCTACCAGAACTGTAGACAATATTGCAAATATGGCCTAGCTAAAACTCTATAGAGCTGCAGCACGACTTGACAATTTTTATACTCTATGCCCTGACCAATGAAGGCAAGCATGCTAAATGTCTTGACTTTATTGAATTCTGTTTCCATTCTGTGGACTTCTACATCTAGATGCCTCTGCACATTAATTCTTCTCAGTGTTCTGTTATTTATCATATACTTTCCTCCTGCATTAGATCTTCCAAATTGCATCACTTTGGATTTATCCAAATTAAATTCCATCTGCCATTTCTTTATCCAAGTTTCCACACTATCTATCTCCTGCTGTATGCTTTGGCAATCCTCCTCATTATCCACAGCTCTCCAATCTTTGTACCATCCTCAAATTACTAATCTGGCCACCTACATTCTCCTCCAAATCATTTATATATTTACAAACAGCAACAGTCCTAGCACTGATCACTGCAGAACACCACTGGTCACAGAGCTCATCAGAAAAATGCTTTCCACCATTACTCTGTCTTCTACAATCAAACCAGATTTAGATCAATCTCACCAGTTCACCATGGATCCATGTGATTTCATCTTCTGTATCAGCCTGCCATGAGGAACTTTGTCAAAGGTCTTTCTAAAGTTGATGTAGATATCTATCATCCCGCCTCAAACAACTTTCTCACTTCCTCAAAAGACTCAATCCATTTTGTGAGACGTGACCTCCTCCATACAAACCTATGCTGCCTATTGTTAATAAGTTCACACTTTTCCAAATTACAAATAAATCCTGTCCTAATAACCTTCTCCAACAATTTCCCTACCACTGATGAAAGGCTCACTGGCCTGTCATTTTCCCGGGTTATCCCTGCTGTCCTTCTTAAATAAAGGAACAACTTTGGCTATTCTCCAGTCCTTCGGGACCGCTACTGTTACTAAAGGAATACAAAGATTTCCAAGATACAAAGCCCTAGCAATTTCCTCCATTGCCTCCCTTCGTGTTCTGGGATAGATTCTTTCAGGTCCTGTCTACCTTTATGGTTTTCAAAACACCCAACACCTTTTTTAATATCAACATACTGCTTTCTAAACTCACGATCCACCACGTCCTTCTCCTTTGTGAATGCTTCAGCAAAGTATTTGTTAAAGACCTCACCCATCTCCTCTGGCTCCACACAGAAATTCCCTCCTTTGTTCGAGTAGACCTACCCTTGCCCTAGCTCTCTTGCTCCTTATTTATGTATAAAACACCTTGGGATTTTCCTTAATCAGATTTGCCCAGGACATTTTATGAAATCTTTTAGCCCTCCTAATTATTTGTTTGAGTTCTTTCCTGTTTTATTTATATTAGAGTCATCGTCATAGAGCCATCCAGCACCAACACAGATCCTTCAGTCAATGCTGACCATAATCCAAAACTAGTCCCACCTGCCCGTGCTTTACCTATATCCTTCAAAGTATTTATTATTCATGTATTTATCTAAATGTGCTTTAAGCATTCTAACTGTATACATATCTACCACTTTTCCTGGAAGTTCATTCCACACACTTAACCATTATGTAAAACAATGTTCCCTCTTCTTTTAAATATACCTCATCTGACCTTAATATTATATGTTCTCTAGTCTTGAAATTAAGGGAAAAGACACCTGCCATTCATTTTATCTATATCCTTATTCTTCAAGGGTCTGTCTTCAGTTTCCTGAAACTTATGTTTTCCTCCTTTGACTTTTTGACGAAGCTCATAATTTCTTGTCATCAGAGGTTTCTGAATCTTGCCATCCTTCTTTCATTTTCACAGGAACATGCTGGTTGCGAATTCTAATCAACTGACCTTTTTAAAAAATTGTCCACCTGATCAAGGAGCGGAGCTTCGAAAGCTAGTGCTTCCAATGAAACCTGTTGGACTATAACCTGGTGTTGCGTGATTCTTAACCCAGTTAACATGGGAGAAGTTAAAAATCACCCATGACAACAACACTGTTGTTTTTACATCTTGCTATAATCTGCCCACATATCTGTTCTTCTCTCTTTTGCTGGCTGTTGGGAGGTCTGGAATACAATCCAAAGTGACTGCAGCGTTCCTATTCCTAAGATCTATCCAAATTGCCTAACTAGATCAGCCCTTCAAGGCATCCTCAGAGTACAGCTGTGATATTGTCCATAGTCAGTAACACAACTCCCCCACCTCTTTTATATCCCTCTCCATCTCACCTGAAACATTTAAATCCCATAACGTTAGGCTATCAGTCTTGTCCCTCTTTCAACCAAGTCTCTGTAAGAACTGCAACATCATTGTTATAATTATAGTGATGATTATAGTGAAGACAATAACAAATCTGCCTCTGACTGGAATGTCCAGTTTAAGTTCCAACTCATGATGGCCTGAGATGTGGCATAACATGCTCAAACAAGTTGAATGCTGTAGAACAAGTTTAAAAACTCGAAAAACAGCATTTGGGATTCTTGGCTTTATAAATCAAGGCGTAGAGGGTAAAAGCAAGTAATTATGGTACATTTCTATCTCACACTGCATACATGTCTTCTAGTGCACTGTGCCCAATACAAGGCGACTTCATCTTAGAAAAGATATTAAGGCCTGAGGGAAACTGTTGAGATTTACTAGCATGGTATTAATGTTTAATTTTAAAGAAGTGTTAAGTGGAGAGCCAATAAAAACTGGATGATGGTGGTGTAGTGGTAAGGTCACTGGATGGGTAACTTGGACATTAATATTCTGGGGCACGGATTTAAAATTATAACAGAGAAGCTGATGGAAATTAAAATCTCCAATCATTCGCCCAAACTCCAATGAGTACAAGACCAACCTCACATAAGAAAATCCCTCCATGCCTAGGATCAACCTAGTGAAGCTTCTCAGACTGACTCCAGTGCCAATATATCTTTTCCTTGATAAGAGGACCAAAACTATTCACATCATTCCAGCTTGGTCTGACTAGGGCCTTGCATAGTTTTAGCAAGACCTTCCTATTTTTAAATTCCACTCCGTTTGAAACACAAGTCGAAATTCTGCTTGCTTTTTCTACCATTCACTGAAGTTAAACACCTTATTTTTTGTTTAAAAGTTTATGTACTTGGACTCGCAAAAGCCTTGGTGCTGCAGCTTTCTAAATAATATTCAGCTCTTCTATTCTTCAAGATTTCGTGATTGAGACTGGTGACACATATACTGAGTGGATTGTCAGTGATCTTCATCATGAATTCTGATACAAGAGCAGGGATGTCATGCTACAGTTGTACAGGGCCTTGGTGAGATGGCATCTGGAGTACTGTGTGCAGTTCTGGTCTCCTTATCTGAGGAAGGGTCTAGAGGGAGTGTAACAAAGATTCACCAGAAGCAAGCAGCATTGCAGTAAATCATTCCTTTTCTGGTTCAATCGACCATGATTAGTTATTAATGTATATTTAAGGAATTCAAAAATAAAACCCTCACGAATGTCAGAATGATTTTTGAAATGGCAGTACTGATGTGTCAAGAGACTGGATTGATTGGACTATATTCACTCTAGTTTAGAAGAATGTGTGGATCTTGCAGACGTGTAAAATTCTAACACTGCTAGACAGGGTAAATGCAGGAAAGATGTTCCCAATGACCAGAGTGTCCAGAACCAGCAATCACAGTTTAAGGATATGGGATAAGCCATCTTGTCCTGAGATAAGGAGAAACTTCTTTATCCAGAGAGTGGTAAACCTGCAGAACTTTCTGCCACAGAAAGTAGTTAAAAGGCAAATCATTGAATGTTTCTAAGAAGGAATTAGATATAATTCTGCGGACTAAAGGGATCAAAGAGTATGAGGAGAAAGTGGGAACAGGATACCAAGTTAGATGACCAACCATGACCATATAGAATGGTGCAGCAGGCTTGAAATGCTGAATTCCTGATGATGGGGCTTTTGCTCAAAATGCTGATTTTCCTGCTCCTCACATGCTGCCTGACCTGCTGTGCTTTTCCAGCACCATTCTAGTCCTGACTCTAATCTCCAGCATCTGCAGTATCCACTTCTGCCTTGAAGAGCTGAATGGCCTGCCCCTATTTTTGTATGTTTACATGAGATTAGTTAATCCTGAAATCACCAAGACGTGAGCACAAATCCTTCTGGTTTATATGGCTTTGCTTTATACTAGATACGAGCAGTGCCATTACTTATTGATAAGGTTATTTTTGTAGCCTTGCCAGGTTCTCTCCAACAGAATCAGAATGAACCTTGAAGTACATAATGTAATGAAACATGCATGATTTTCATAATTCTGTAAACAAGTCCTGTTTAGGTGACTGAAGAAGCAAGCAACATTGCAGGAAATCATTCCTTTTCTGCTACAATCAGCCATTAATAGTTAATAATGTATATTTTGCAGTAGCAAAGGAATTCAAAAATAAAACTCTCACAAATTGTTAGAATGATTTATTATTGTAAATTTTGAACAAGCATTCTTGATATCAATATTGTACGTGAAGACAAGATAACCTACTGATGACAAAGTGATGTCAATTTCCAGCAGTCAAGCAATCCTTAAAATACAGATAACAAAGACCAAGGATTTAGCTAAGAGTCTGTACCTGAAAGCCAGTGCTTTCAGATGCTGATGGATCTGCTGATCACTTTACAATTTTCCTTCTTTTTATGCAAGAGATAAAGTACATTAAATTTATTTTATTCCAGTGTTGCACCAAGTAGGTGTTACGGTTTGCACCGCTGAACAAAGCGTGGATACAAACATACGTCACGAATATGGTGTCTGTTGAGAAGCCATGTTAAAAATCGTTCCAGACCCAGGCCATAACCACCATGAGGACAACTGCCATATTTACGCTAGGAGGAATAAGAATACAAATAAAGAACACAAGTGGAAATGAAAAATTTGAAGTCAGTTGAATAGGCATGCACACAATGGAGCGTTTTTATGGTATGAAAACAAGACCTAATCAACTTACTCAAGGTGCCATCAAAGATCCCACTGTATTTATAGAGCAGCAGGGAGTTCTCCCAAATGCTTTCACAATTGTCACATCTCATTTATTGTAAGTAACATCAAAATTAATTGGGTCTCCTGAAAGCTTGAGGGAACTTGATGGCTACAATAATAATTTGCAATATACAAGTACATTTCCTTTTAATTCAAAAATATTAGGAAGGTTATATAAAAAAAATGGTGGCGCTGAGTTTAATTTCAAAGCACCACAAGAGTTATGTTTCCTTTCACCTTTAGCTTCAGTGCTTAGATGTAGTTGTAGATGTTCATTGGTCCAAGAATTTATTTACTGTCCAGTGACCAACACGTCCAGTGACTGAATGCTGATTATGACAGGACATTGGCTGGGTGTAGTGCCAACAGCCAAAGAAGGTCAATGTACAAACAGAAAAAACTAACACCTGTACAGCATCGCCTCATAATATCTTAAAGTCATTCACAGAAATGAATTGTACTGAAGTGATTAGCTGCCAGATTTTCCAATTTAACAAGAAACAGTAATGAGAAATAATTAAATTTTGGTTGTTTAGTGTTGCTCAGAGAACTGAATGAACGCATTGCTAAAAAGCACTAGTTATTTAGTCTACAGAAACATCAAATAGGCAGTCAAACTGGGCACTACGCCTTCAGTGGTGTACTGAAGTTTTGAACTGAACTCTCAGCTCACTTTTTCAAGTGGTGCTTCAAGTTGTAACTATCCAAGTGAAAGGTAAGAACGCAAAGTGAACCAAACTGAAATTGTGTGTACTTTATATCTGATGGGTGGGATTTAGTGCCCTCTGGAGGCAAGTTGAGAGAGATGGGGGCATTCAATTGGGAGGGAGGTTACCAGATGGGAACTCAAGCCACCTCTGCGAGAAAAGCACACTTTATAACGATAGCTTGTGGATTCCAAAACAGCACTGATGGCAATTCACAGCTGCTGGCCTTTGAGAAGCACTTCATGCAACAGGCCTTCCCAAAGCAAGTGACATGGTGTTCTCCCTAGGTCTCCAACTGGGGTAAGACTTCTATTACCCAGTTTAGGTACCCTTAAAGAATGACTACTTTTATAAGGTACTAAAAATACAGCTGACATCCAAAGAACAGTTCCCTCGGGAGAAATCCTCAAAGAGAGGAAATTGGAAATGAAAAATAACGTGGGGAAAAAAAATTTGAAATTAGGGAGAACAAATTAAAGTTTCGAGACGAAAACTAAATGCTCCTAAAATGTTGGCATTATCAAGAAATAAAAAAAAATCTAAATGTACATGCATGAATTGTGAATTAGAATATTACTACAAGAAATTATAGCGAACTATTACATGGTTATATTGACTCATATTTTAAGCTCACTGTTAAGAGTACACATAGAAACTGTTGGTACAAAGGGAGGGGTGAGATGGTGGATAGCAGTGTTGGGAGATGAGTACATGAAAATGCACTTTTGTCTTTCCATTGATGACTAAGACTGGTAAATACACTTATAGTGTAATACTAACCTACACAGGCCAAACGGTACTCCAGCTCAACAGCAATTAACATGGTAAGATTACACAACTTTTGTTTGCATGTAAATGTAGAAAACTAATACTTGCAGATACAATCAGAAGGATTATACACCGAACCAAAACAAGTGAAGGACACTTCCTGAAGTCTCCCTATGAAGTGAAAAGGCTGTGAACCACTTTTGATAAATGACCTGGAAAATAAACAATTCCAACTTACCTGGTCAGTGTACCAGTAGTAAGGAGTAGGATCAATGCCTTCACGCTCATAACCTTCCAACAGCTCCTCACTGTCCCAGATACGCATTGACCCTCCCACAATCTCACCAACATTTGGCATTAGGACATCAACCTCAAAATTAAAGGAAAAACATTTTACTTGAGCAGAGTGTTGAAAATTTGGAAAGTTACATTATTTTAATTGTCTATGCAACATGGGCATTGCTGACAATTTCTTGCCCTCATCACTCTCCTTAAAGGAAGATGAGTTGAGGGTATTGATTAGCATGAGTTATTGTATCATTGTTATCAGAGAGACATGCCTGGGGAGGAGTAGGACTGGCAGCTCAATGTTCTAGGGTATAAAATCTTCAGGTAAAACAGGGAGAATCGTAAAAGAGGAGGTGGTATCACAATATTGATCAAGGAGTCAGTTACTGCAAAAAAAAGGATTAATATATTTGAAGGTTCCTAATTGATGTCACCTAGGTAAAACTCAAAAACAAAAAGGAAGCAATCACACTGTTGGGAGTGTATTAGACACTGCTAAACAGTCATGGAAAGCTTGAAGGGTAGCTATGTAGACAAGTTTCAGAAAAGTGTAAAAATGACAGAATAATAATAGTAGGGAGTTTCAACATCCTGAACTTTAAGTGGAATACACAAGGTATGAAAAACTTCGAGGGGGAGGAATTCTTAAAAGATGTAAAGCCTACATATACAAAGTCCAATGAGACAGGACAGTGTTGGATCTAATTTTAGGAAACAAAGTGAGCAAGTGGTGAAAGTTGAGAGTCGGAGAGCATTTCTATGAAATTTCTATATTATTAAATTGGAAAGGGCACAGAAAAGGTTTACAAGGACGCGACCAGGAGTGGAGGATTTCAATCATAAGAGGAGGCTGGATAGGCTGGGACATTTTTCACTGGAGGATAGGAAGTTAAGGGGCGACCTTATATTGGCTTATAAAATCATGAGGGGCATAGGTAAGGTGAATAGCTAAGGTTTTTCCCCTAAGGTACAGGAGTTCAAAACTAGAAGGCATCAGGTGAAAGGAGAAAGATTTCAAAGGGACCTAAGGGACAACGTTTTTACAGAGGGTGGTTCATATGTGGAATAAAGTGCCAGAGGAAGTGGTAGGTGCAGGTACATTTAAAAGACATTTGGACAGGTACATGAATAGGAAAGGTTGAGGGGGATAGTGCTGGGTCTACTGCATTTGGTTATTTATATAAAATGATTTGGATGTGAACATAGGAGATATAGTTAGTAAATTTGCAGATGACACCAAAATTGGAGGTGTAGTGGACAGCAAAAAAGGTTACCTCAGAGTACAACAGGATCTTGACCAGATCGGCCAATGGGCTGAGGAGTGGCAGATGGAGTTTAATTTAGATAAATGTGAGGTGCTGCATTTCGGGAAAGCAAATCTTAGCAGGACTTATACACTTAATGGTAAGGTCCTAGGGAATGTTGCTGAACAAAGAGACCTTGGAGTGCAGGTTCATAGCTCCTTGAAAGTGGAGTCACAGGTAGATAGGATAGTGAAGAAGGCGTTTGGTATGCTTTCCTTTATTGGTCAGAGTATTGAGTGCAGGAGTTGGAAGATCATGTTGCATTTGTAAGGACATTGGCTAGGCCACTGTTGGAATATTGCATGCAATTCTGGTCTCCTTCCTTTCAGAACGATGTTGTGAAACTTGAAAGGGTTCAGAAAAGATTTACAAAGATATTGCCAGGATTGCAAGATTTGACCTATAGGGAGAGGCTGAATAGGCTGGGGCTGTTTTCCCTGGAGAATTGGAGGCTGAGGGGGGAACCTCACAGAGGTTTATAAAATTATGAGGTGCATGGATAGGATAAATCGATAAAATATTTTCCCTGGGGTGGGGAAGTCCAGAACTAGAGGGCATAGGTTTAGGGTGAGAGGGGAAAGATATAAAAGAGACCTAAGGGGCAACTTTTTCACGCAGAGTGTGGTGCACAGAATGAGTTGCCAAAGGAAGTGGTGGAGGCATCTGAATGGGTATATGAATAGGAAGGGTTTAGAGGGATAATGGGCCAAGTGCTGACAAATGGGACTAGATTAGGTTGGGATATCTGGTCAGCATGGATGGGTTGGACCCAAGGGTCTGTTTCTGTGCTGTACATCTCTATGGCTACGATTTGGACAAACACAAGCAAATGGGACTAGTTTAGTTTGGGAAACAAGATCGTACAGACTAGTTGGACCAAAGGGTCTATTTCCATGCTATATTTAAGATAGTCATGGCAAAGGATGAAGATCAACTGGAAATCAAGGTTTTGAACTGGGGGAAAGCCAATTTAAATAGAAGATAGGATCTGACACCTACCTGTCGGAAAGTCTACATCAAAGCAGTGAGAGTCTTTCAAAAGGGAAATCATGAAAATGCAGGATCAATATATTCTGTAAAAGCGAAGAGCAGGACCAAAAATACTCCATAAAACTCTGGATGTAAATGCACTGTACTGGATAAGGAAGAAAAGGGAAGTTTGCGGTAGATACTGAAGGTTTTTCAAGGTAAAAACAATGACTGCAGATGCTGGAAACCAGATTCTGGATTAGTGGTGCTGGAAGAGCACAGCAGTTCAGGCAGCATCCAAGGAGGCTTTTGCCCAAAACTTAGATTTCGCTGCTCCTTGGATGCTGCCTGAACTGCTGTGCTCTTCCAGCACCACTGAAGGCTTTTCATACCAGAACTCTAGAGGCAAATAAAAAATGCAGGGGATTACTGTTTAAAACAAAAGGAAAGTGAAGAAGGAGATAGAAAAAAAACTGTAGCAGATAAAAGAAAATTCCAAAGTTGCAAACTGACAGTGGAACTAAAAGATTTGGGTGAGGTTTTAAATGATGATATCTGTACTTACAATAGAGAAGAATGATGTCAGCAAAGAAACCAGAGGGTGTAATAAACTTAAATTACTATTGAGAAGGAAGAGGTATTTGCAGTTTTAGTGGGCTTAAAATTGGACAAAATCCACAGGGAGGAATTGAGGACTACAGATGCTGGAGATCAAGGTCGAGAGTGTGGTGCTGGAAAAGCACAGCAGATCAGGCAGAATCCGAGGAGTACGAGAATTGACGTTTCGGGCATAAGCCCTTCATCAGGATTCCTGATGAAGGGCTTATGCTCGAAACGTCGATTCTCCTGCTCCTCAGATTCTGCCTGACCTGCTGTGCTTTTCCAGCACCACACTTCGACTAGAATCCACAGGCACAGAGAAGATGTATGTCAGGCTGCTGGGGGAGGCAAAGGAGCAGATTGCAGGGGTACTAACATTATTTTTTAAAATTCTCTCTGGACACAGGAAAGGTGCCAGAGGACTGTTACTATTCAAGAAGGATAAACCAGGGAACTGTAGGCCAATGAGCGTAACAGTTGTGATTGGAAACTATTGGTAAAGTTCTGAGGGATAGAATTAACCTCCATTTGAACAGGCATGGACTAACCAAGGATGGGTAGTATGTGTTTTTCATGTGTCACAGGTTTAAGATTTTTGTAGAGGAGAAAGATTTGTGAATAATAGTAGTGTCTTGGATGCAATCTACATCTGGTGGTGGTGGTCAAAGACTGTTTTTGTGACTTAGACCATGCTCAGCATCCTGCGTGTAATGGCATACTGTAGGATTTGGTACTGGGTCCCTTCCTGTTTGTATTATATATTAATAATCTGGACATGAATATAGGCAATTTGATTCTCAGATGACACAAAAATTGGTGCCGTGGTAAATAGCAAGGAAGAAAACCTTAGACGACAGGATGATAGACCAGGACAGACTGGTTAAATACATAGAACAATGGCAAATGGAATTTAATCCCGAAAAGTGCAAGGTGTTACATCCTGTGAAGATTAACAAGGCAAGAGAGAGTACATGATGAATGGTCACACCTGAGGCAGTACAGAGAATCACAGAAATCTTGGTGTGTATGTCCATAGAAAGCAACAGGATAGGATGATAAAGTGGTTACAAAGCTACATTGGATACTTGCCTTTTAGCTGAGGTATTGAATACAAGAACAAACAGGTTATCATAGTGGTATATATGACATTAGTTAGGTCACATTATGTCCAGTTCTGGCCTAGCCCTAGTCCACCGAATTCCTACAATAAACTTGGACTTGAACTGATTAGCCTTTAACAACTACAGGTAAAACAATTTACTACTATAATCACTGGTCAAGAGGATGTTTCCTCTAAAGGGAGAATCTAGATCTAGGGGCCACTTATTAAAAATACAGGGTCACCCATTTAAAATGGAGGAGATGAGACCAATTTTTTTCTCACGGCGTCAGTGCCTTTTCAGGAAGGAAATCTTTAACATTTTTACGACAGAGGAGCTAGATTCATGGTAAGAATTGGGAGGGGTTGTGTGAAAAGTTATCAGGGATAAGCAGGAATGTGAATTTGAGGCTATAACATGACTTTTTAAAAAGCAGCAGAGCAGGTTCGGAGGGCTGAATAGCTGACTCCAGCTCCATGCTTGTGTACAAACTATAGGGAACTACCATCAAGCTTAATGTTGTTTGTGTTCCAACAAAGCCTGGGTACGAGTTTTACAAACACCAATAACCTGGTTAAACTTCAGTGAAGTAACCAATTTTCATTCATGAACCACTAATGTAAACTCTTGTGGGCAGGAGAAACTCAATGAGTCAATTAATCACCATTCCACATCTACATTGCTCTCGGTTTGGAGTTACTCAGTCGTGATCAATGTCTTATGCCTTTTCACCCAGAGTTAAAAGATAAATGGTATGGTAATCACCTAGCTATGAGTCTGATGGAGACCAACCAGAAAAATGGACTGTGAACCAAATCCAGTATCTCTGTAGCATGTCATGATCTGACAAACCAGATCCTTGAACTTGCAACAATCTACTTCCAAAGTTACTGACAGTAGTTTCATGCAAGTTAGAGCTCTTTGGTGAGCTTAAAATGCCTTGACATCTTGGCATTATTACAACATAGACAAATACATTTCTTCACTTTTTGTCAGGGGGGAATGCACTGCACAGTGTTACTAAGTCATACAAAGAAGAAAACCACATGCTCAAACTGTTAGATCCCAGATAAAGCAAATTCAACTAGGAGAACAAAACAAACATAAAAATTGACTAGGAAAATAACATTTTAAAAAAGTCAAAGTTCCAGATTCTATCTGTGTCCAATGGTAAGTAGTGTACAGCAACAATTGCTTGACAGTGCATATGCACAGCAAGTGGACGAGGATAGAATCATGTTCACACTGACTAATTTCAAATACAAAGAATTGTCACTCAATTGAACAATCAAAAGGAAATTGACATTCCTTGAACAAATATTTCCCCGTGGAGGAAAGGGAAAAAGAGCAAATAAAAAAAATTCCAAAGAAGCTAAATTAAATGCCTTATAAAAATGTAATCATTGTAGTGAATCAATCATGTCCTATGCATCATTTCTGTAATGTAGCCTGAGTAATCTACTGCTATCTGTGTACATCTGCTACCTTTCCTCTGGTTGGGGATTTTAAATGATTTCCTGCTGGATGAATTATCGCTTAAACTCCAGAAAACCCATCTCAACAAGCCCACATTTTATTCATAAAATCAAAAGGGACATGTATCGGGTAAATAGACAATGTCTTTTCCTGGGTTGGGGGAGTCCAGAACTCGAGGGCACAGGTTTAGGTCGAGAGGGGAAAAATTTAAAAGAGACCTAAGGGGCAAATTTTCCACAGAGGATGGTGCATGCATAGAATGAGCTGCCAGAGGAGGTGATGGAGGCTGGTACAATTCCAACATTTCAAAGGCATCTGAATGGGTTTACGAATAAGAAGGGTTGAGAAGGATATGCGCCAAGTGCTGGCAAATGGGATTAGGTTAGGATATCTGATTGGCATAGACAAGTTGGACCAAAGGGTCTGTTTCCAAACGGTACATCTCTATTTAGCTACCAAAACCTTCTTTAGTACTTTTGTCTCCTGTCCTTTCCTATCAAGGCCTCATCATCCAAGGTGGCTCATTCAAACTTTACTACCCAGACTCAACTCACATTTTCTCATTATTGCCACCTTTGCTATTCAATTCGATCCTAGTCTGCTGATGACTTAATCTTAAAATTTTTACCCTTGTTTGCAAATCTCTCCATGGCCTTGCTTCATGTATTACTGAAAATCCCTTCTCCCTTCAAAGCTAAAGCTTTTCATCCTCTTAGTCTCACTTCCCACACAAACACTCTTGTTTCATCATTAATGACAGTAGGTCCTAAAGCTCAGAATTCTTACAAACCCCTTCAGTTCTCTATTTTCCAAAAAGCCTAGCTCTTTAACCAAGTTGTTGGTCACCTCTCTCAATTTCTACTTCTTGGACTTCCCTTGGAGTTTCCATACATTTTTGTGAAGGATTTTGTACTATTTTAAATGCTAACATCTTAAAAATACTTTATCATTCTTGATTGACAAAAAATGTCACGGAAGTGTAACATCTCAAGTATATTTTGATCGTCAGTTAACCAAAGTCATTGTGGGATAAGCTTCAAATGCAGATCCAGTTACTCGACATCAATAAAACTGAAAATGCTCTTACAGATTCAGTAAGCCGACGATCCTCTGGGCAACGCTGCATGTAGAAGGATTTGATCTCAGCGGGAAAACGACACAGTAGTATAGGTTCATTGATTGCATCAGTCATTAGTCTCTCTGGAGCCTCTGGGATATCCTGTGACAGAAAGCAAAAAGTTCAGTCCATCAGAAGTATTAACAGAATCATCAAATCCCTACAGTGTGGAAGCAGGCCATTCGGCCCATCAAGTCCACACTAACTCTCTGAAGAGCATCTCACCCAGACTCAACTTCTATCCAATCCTTGTAGCCCTGCATTTCTCATAGCTAATCCACCAACCTTCCACATCCCTGGACACTGTGAGCAATTTGGAAACAGACCCTTTGGTCCAACTTGTCCATGCCAACCAGATATCCTAACCTAATCCCATTTGCCAGCACTTGGCGCATATCCCTCTAAACCCTTCCTATTCGTAAACCCATTCAGATGCCTTTAAATGTTGGAATTGTACCAGCCTCCATCACCTCCTCTGGCAGCTCATTCTATGCATGCACCATCCTCTGTGGAAAATTTGCCCCTTAGGTCCCTTTTAAATTTTTCCCCTCTCACCATAAACCTGTGCCCTCTAGTTCTGGACTCCCCCAACCCAGGAAAAGACATTGTCTATTTACCCTAGGAAACCCACACAGACACAGAGATAACGTGCAAACCCCACACAGTCACCCAAGGCTGGAATCTAACCCAGGTCCCTGGCATTGTGAGGCAACAGTGCTAACCATTGAGCCACCATGCCGCATCGGTAATAGGCTTCTACGAAAGCAACTTGAATATTTGCATAGACATACAGATCTTTCAAATGTTTTTCTATTGGACTAGAAGAAAGTCTAGGTTAATAGAAAAGTCAGAAACTGTAACTTAGCTGCACTTCAGGAAGAGCAAAAGCAACTTAGGCTCAACTAGAATAGTAAAATTGCTCTGAACTACTCAACTGAAGTACAAGTTTTAAAAATAAAAAAAAGTTGTTTCATCTGTCTAAAGATCACGTACTTCTTTTTAACAAAAAAATCCTGAAATGTGGACCACACGGGGAAATATTAATTACCCTTTACCAGAATCAGTCATGTCATCTTAAGATGAAAATATGTAACATAGGCTGAACTCAAGTGATAGGTTCCCATCTCTGAAGGACACAAGCTAACCAATTGTGTTTTTAACAACAATCCAGTTGCTTGCATGGCAAATTCCTGGTGTTAACTCACAAATAACTAAATTTTATTGATCTAGCTTTTGCAATTTGTTACGGTAGGTTTTGAACCATCAGAGAGAGAAAAAATATCAGTCAAAGGTTTCTCTCTTTCACCATCCAATAACATACCAGAAAAATATATGTATGTTTATATAAATAGGTTTGCACTTCTTAGTATAGAATAATTTTAAGAGAACATTATATCAGGGGAGTAAAGGCCTCAAAAAGCTAACATTCTGCATCCTGTATTCCTATTTGTTCCATTTTGGGTGATCATAATCTAATAATTTGTGAATCCAAGTAATAAGTTAACAGGAGAAATGTTCGTTGTGGCAATGTGGATCAATGTATCAAATTCAGCAGAAGATGAAAACAGCACTGGACTCTGACTTTTCTTTACCCTAGATTATATTTGCCAGCAGTTTAGCAAATAAGATTTAAATATAAATATTTCTAATTAATTTGTCCATGAGCAAGGTTGGAAGAAAAAAATGATACCCACAAGGGCCCACAAATTCAACAACAGTTCTTCAATAAGGATGCCACAACATATAGGCATTTATATATATGATGCATGTGCTTGAAAGACTTACTGTCTCAACACTTGCACATTGAGAACGGACGAGTGCTCTATAATGACAAAATTGTCAAACTCCAGAAAAAAAAACACTTACCTCTCCAAATTCATAGAAAGTTCCATCATCTTTCTTGATATCGTGTTCTTTTAGCCACGTGATAGCATCTGTGTAATTCATTCTTTTGAAAGGGCGTTGAGGAGGTTGGAAATTCTAATTTGAAAAATTGAACAGAAGGAAAGGGATCAAAAGAATAGAAATTTTCATGTAAGTCAGATAATTTTGAAAAAACGCACTTTTCTTGAAAGCTTACTTTAATTCATGTCATTATAAAATTCTTTGAAATACAGTTGAATAGAGTACTTGCAGGACAAAATGTTTGCTTACAAGTTTACTTACGGATTTACAAGTTTACTTACCGGGTTCAGCTCACGCACAAGGTCCTGATAAGGAGACTTCAAAATGCGTTCAACTACATCACAGACAAGGAATTCCAAACGGTTGAGAAGCTCATCAAAAGTAATAAATGGACATTCTGCCTCAACATGAGAGTACCTTGAAAATTCAACAGAAATATTTACACTTTGTGATTTAATTCTCAGAGGTTTACAATTCTTCCAACAGTTGACATGTTTAGCCAGAAATACATGTACAAACAGCATGGAGGTTTCCTTCAATTATCAATTTATGTTCAGTCAACTGGCTAATGTTACGGATATTATGAGTAGATTTGGAAAAAGAAGCTGTCACTTGAGATACCACAGCTCAGAGGACTTGGTTTCAGAATCAGAGTTATACACAGAAACAGACCCTTCAGTTCAACTCGTCCGTGCCGACCAGATATCCTAAATTAATCTCGTCCTAGTTGCCAGCACTTGGCCCATATCCCTCTAAACCCTTCCTATTTATGTACCCATCCTAAGCCTTTTAAATGTTGTAATTGTACCAGCATCCACCACTTCTTCTGGCAGCTCATTCCACACACGCACCACCCTCTAAATGAAATAGTTGCCTTGGGTCCTTTTAAATCTTTCCCCTCTCACCTTAAACCTGTGCCCTCTAGTTTGGGACCACCCCCTGCCCCAACCTGGGAAGAAGATTTGGCAATTTGCCCTATCCATGTCCCTCATGATTTTATAAACCTCTATAAAATTCCCCCTCATCCCCTGACACTCCAGGAAAAATAGCCTCAGCCTATTCAGCCTCTCCCTATAGCTCAAATTCTCCAACCCTGGCAACATCCTTGTAAATCTTTTCTGAACCCTTTCAAGTTTCACAACATCTTTCCTATAGCAGGGAGACAAGAATTGAACATAGTATTCCAAAAGTGGCCTCACCAATGTCCTGTACAGCTGCAACATAACCTCCCAACTCCTGTACTCAATGCACTGACCAATAAAGGCAAGTGTACCAAACACCTTCTTCAATATCCTTGCCCTTAGGATGATCTGTAGTAATTGTCCCAGGCAGAGGCAATTGATCTTCAAAACCACAAACATCATCTTCTATGTCAAATATGATATAACTATTGGAGACCCTACTCATTAATCATCATTAATTCAGTTTTACTAGTGTCCTTCACGTCAGGTAAATTTAAAAGTGAGTAGCGTTTTGTGATATCTCACCAGAGCCTTGTGCCAAATATCAAGGTGATTCAGAGTAAGTGCCCTTGACTTTGAGGTTCAATTCAGCCCAGCATAGCACCGAGGAATCTAAATTGCTTTTGCAATGTTAACTGCAATTCAGCATTCACAAAGAATGGTAAAAACCATGGGAATAATATGACTAGTATCCAATATTAACACTAATAAAAATCGAACATGCATTTTTTCAGTCTATTTTATCAAAGACATTATATAGCGTGAAGGTGCTACATTAATGTTGGAGATTAGTCAGACTCTGTATTTAAGTAATGCCAGAGTCTTTACACAAAGTGTATAGAGTCAGCTTTTGGCTTCACCATGACATAAATTGTACTTGCATCATTTGAATGGGCTTTATATCCCACTGTCTTTGGTTTAGAATAAGTGATAATAGTAGCTAACGTATATAAAAAAACAGTACTAACTCTGCAAGATGTCTGCGTGTCCGAGACTGCTCAGCACGGTAAGACTGAGCAACACAGAAAACATCTCCAAGGGATGGGATACAAGTCTCCAGATATAACTGAGAGGACTGTGTCAGGAATGCTTCTTCACCAAAATAATTCAGCTTAAATAGTGTAGAACCTCCCTCAACCTGTGTTTGGACCAGAGTGGGTGGGGTGACCTGTGAGAGAGATATGAAATTCACAAAATTATCATCGCGTTTGCAAAGGAAAAAATAACCATCTCTCTCACTTATTGGTTCACTGTACCTGCTTATATTGATCATATGTGGCCAACTCTAATAATATAACCATGAGAAACATGTGCTGGAACAATCCAGTGCGCATTCAATTCTGCAGGGTTTGCAATGACAGCCAAATCCAGAGACAGCATTTTCTGTAACATTCTCATTTGAACAAAGCAATGGTGGAGGTATATAACAATCCAGATGATGGTACATGAAGCTTTCATACACAGTCCCCTTCAGAATGGATTGACAAAGTGAGTAACCATCAATAGAAAAGCTTAACAGATATGAGACAGATGACACATATCAATTAAAAAGACTGAGAAGGGAACAGCCTCCCCCCTCCCTCAAGAGGCAGTGGAAAGAAGGAAAAGCAAAATGAAGTAGTACTTCAGCCTAGTTATGTTTCAAACTAATAGTTTTGCAAATTAACACTCAAGTCTCTTGCTTTTTATTTGTATTATCAAAAGTAAATAAATTATGACCGTATCATAAGCTTTGTTATAATTCTATTAATGAAATCAACAAAAAACATAAAACTCACAACTGTCTGGTACTAAAGAATAAATCACACACATTATGCTCTGGAATTGTTCACAGTTATATAGCATGCAAACGTTGACCCTCAAAACAGTGAAATCATCTTTCGGCATCCTAATTCAAATGATTAAATGTAATTTTAGACACTTGCAACAATTACAAATAAAGCATGTAAGACACATGGGAAAAAAACATACTTCAAAGTAGCCATTGTCAAAGTAGTGGTCCCGAAAGCACTGCACCAGAGCAGAGCGCACTTTGAAGATTTTGGACAAGTTCTCTCCTCTGAGCATCATGTGACGGTTGTTGAGCTGCACGTCTACATCAGATTCTTCATTCAGCAAGTTGTCTGCACCCCCTGCTGGAGCTAAACCAACGAGCTCCCAGTAATCACAAATCAATTCATGCCCTCCTGGAGCCTGAAAAAGACATGTGAAACCAAGCATATCAAGTACCGACTGACAAAAATTTTCCATTTCTCAGCCAAGCCATTACTCTCCATCATGCAGTTTGATCGAATAGGATGGAAGACTTACATAGTTGGAGATCCCAAAGCATTTTGGAAACATTGGGTGACATTGAAAAGTACTCACCTGTTAGTAAAAAATAATTTAACAACCAAAATGCTCAGTTCAGAACTAGAAAAGTTGCCTAAGACTAAGTTATCTATTAAGTTTCTAAAATTAAAAAAAAGCATTTCTTGCTCCACACATTTTTTTGCAGCACCTTGTGAAGCTTGGGACATCTTGACAAGTGTGAACGGCACACTGATAATTCATTCATGCAAAGAACAAAGAAAATTTACAGCCCAGGAACAGGCCCTTCGGCCCTCCAAGCCTAAACCAATCCAAATCTACTGTCTAAACCTGTCACCCAATTCCTAAGCATCTGTATCCCTCTGCTCCCGGCCTACTCATGCATCTGTCCAGACACATCTTAAATGAATCTACCGTGCCTGCCTCTATCACCTCTGCTGGCAATGCATTCCAGACACCCACCAAGCTCTGTGTGAAGTACTTGCCATGTGTATCCCCCTGAAACTTTCCACCTTTCACCTTGAAAGCGTGATGTCTCATTATTGAATCCTTCACCTTGGGGAAAAAGCTTGTCTCTATCCACCCTGTCTATACCTGTCACGATTTTGTAAATCTCAGTCAGGTCCCCACTCAATCTCCTTTTTTCTAGTGAAAACAAACCTAACCTACTCAACCTCCCTTCATAGCTAGCACCTTCCATACCAGGCAACATCCTCGCAAACCTTCTCTGCACCCTCTCCAAAGCGTCCACATCCTTTTGGTAATGTGGTGACCAGAACTGTATACAGTATTCTAAATGCGGCCGAACCAAAGTCTTGTACAATTTTAGCATGACTTACTGGCTCTTGTACTCATACCCTGCCCAACGAAGGCAAGCATACTATATGCCTTCTTGACCACTCTATTCACCTGTGCAGCAACCTTCAGGGTACAATGGACCTGCACTCCCAGATCTCTCTGCCCACTTCAGGGGAAGGTATTAGTTTGGAAAACTTCCAAATCAGAAGAGTTTGGGAGAAATCAGCAAGTTATTAGAGTTGCAGAAGATTAGGCTCTCAGACTTATGAAAACTTCACATTGCAGACTTGGAAAGGACTCAGTGGATTATCTACACAATCCACAGCAAAGAAACCATCAGGTACCAGTTACACAGCAAAGAGTCGAGAGAGGCATGTAATTTTACTGGACTGGAGTCTTTGCAACGGATACAGGTTAAAATATTGTTTTAATGTATTTTGAGACCTTTCTAACTGGTTTTTCTGATTTCTTTTATGCAATGAACTTCTGCTTTGTTATTAAAGAAACTCTGTGAATAAACAGGTGAACTAACTAAACTTTTTTAAAATCAAGCTAGGTTTCACTCGAGTGTCCGATTATCCTATAGCATCATCAGCTGAGATCATAACAATTGCATTTTATACCTTCTACAAGATACCGGGCATGAAAGGCGATATAACGCATTAGTTAAACCACAATTAGAATATTGTAAACAGTCTAGGTTCCTTATCTAAGGAAATTGGAAGAAATCCAGAAAAAGTTCACTTAGTTTCTCTCAAACATGGGTGGACTTTAATGAGTTGAGTTGGTTGGGCCTTGACTCATTGGAGTGAGAACAATGATGTGAGAACAACCTTACTGAAACATGCAAGATCCTGAGGAGGTTCCACAGGGCAAAGAGATTGTTTCTCTTCTGAGAGAGTCCACAGCCAGAGGGAATAATCTCAGAGTTAGAAGGTGCCCACTTATGTTGGAAATGAAGAAGAATTTATTCTGATAGGGTAATGAATCTGTTGAATTCTTCACCACCTGGAACTGCAGAGCTGGGCCATTAAGTATATTCAAGGCCAAGATTTTTGATAAGTATGGGAATGAAGGGCGATAGGGAAAAGACAGGAAAGTGGAATGAGGATTATTAGATCAAACATTACCTCACCAATTGGCAGAGCAGACTTGATAGACCAAATGGCCAGTTTCTGCTCTTATATCTTATGTCTATTAGGGCCCATTGACTGCAACATCTCTTCAGTCTACAGCTAAGAAAACGCACCTACAAAAAGATTTTTGAGGTCTTGCTCCCCCCCCTACAATTTACATTGTTTATGTCACTTGTTGGAATTTTCATGTCATATTTTCTCTATTAATATTTAAATTTCATCCTTCTAGCCACTTAAAATGAAACAAGTGCTTATATGATACGAAATTGGAAACAAGCACTTTGGAAAAAGACCCCAACTGAAAAAGGTAGAATAATTTGTCCTTTCACATTTCCCAATTAAAAATATCTTTACCATCTTGCCTTCTGGCACAATGTTTAAGGTTCCATAAACTGCAATGGAGCTCTCGGTCGATAGTACCAGTCCATTGTAGCACTGACACTGAAAAGCAAAAGAAGATAGTTAGGGTATACCTTACATTGAAATAAGAATCTAAATGGTTCAAACAACTTGAATATGAACAGTGAAAGAACTGAAAATTACTTAAGATTTTAACATGAAGCTAAAAGTTATTTCAACCTCAGCCTAATATTTTGCATTGTGCAAAGTCTGCTGTCAGTGTTAAGTCCACAGAAGACAACAGCAACAAAAATGTGGACCACCATTGGCATTCTCACACTATGAAGAACAAAGATTGAACATTCCATAAATTGCACACGAAAGACTGAAATTAAAACATTACCAGCTCATCACTGAAGACACATTGAAGAAATCCTGTACCATCACGCAGAACAACAAACATCAAGTTCTTTCCTGTTAAGAAAAATGAGCATAAAGAGCTATTCTGTTTAACTTTTTACTTAATCTTTTTTAAAAAATATACTGAAACAAAATTGATTACCACAAACACTGGCAAATAGAAATCGATTGTTTTGCACTTAAAGCCCATTTCATTGGTATAATGAAGACTTCTGTTTGATTAGCCTAGATACAACTGAAATGCAAAAATACATGAAACTAAAAGAACACAAGGAAATATGCAATAGGAACAAGACTGGGAGAAAGTGAGGACTGCAGATGCTGGAGATCAGATTTGAGAGTGTGGCGCTGAAAAAGCATAGCAGGTCAGGCAGCATTCGAGAAGCAGGAGAATTGATGTTTCGGGCATAAACCCTTCATCAGGAATGGTTTGGGTCCAGCGGCCCTTCCTCAGAACTCAGCCCCTTCTAAGGAAGAGTCACCGGACTCCAAACATTAACCCTGATTTCTCTTCACAGATACTGCCAGACCTGCTGAGCTTTACCAGCAACTTCTGTTTTTGTTTGTGATTTAAAGCATCCACAGTCATGGAGTCACAGAGATGTACAGCACAGAAAAAAAAATTCAGTCCAACTCGTCCATGCCGACTAGATATCCTAACCTAATCGCATCCCATTTGCCAGCACTTAACACATATCCCTCTAAACCCTTCCTATTCATATATCCACCCAGATGCCTTTTAAATGTTGTAATTTTACCAACCTCCACCACTTCCTCTGGCAGCTCATTCCATACATGCACCACCCTCTGTGTGAGAAAGTTGCTCTTTAGGTCCCTTTTAAATCTATACCCTCTCACCCTAAGCCTATGCCCTTTAGTTCTGGACTCCCCAATCCCAGGAAAAAGACCTTGCATGTTTTACCCTATTCATGTCCCTCATGATTTTATAAACCTCTTTAAGGTCACCCCTCAGCCTCTGACACTCCAGGGAAAACAGCCCCAGCCTGTTCAGCCTCTCCTTATGGATCAAATCCTCCAACCCTGGCAACATCCTTGTAAATCCTTTCTGAACCCTTTCAAGTTTCACAACATCCTTCCGATAGAAAGGAAACCAGAATTGCACGCAATAATCCAAAAGTTGCCTAACCAATGTCCTGTACAGCCACAAAATGACCTGCAACTCCTATATTTAATACTCTGACCAATACAGGAAAACATACCAAAAAGCCTTCTTCACTATCCTATCTATCTGCAACTCTACTTTTAAGGAACTATGAACCTGCACTCCAAAGTCTCTTTGTTTAGCCATATTCCCTAGGACCTTACCATTAACTGTGTAAGCCCTGCCCTGAATTGCCTTTGCAAAATGCAACACCTCATATTTACCTAAATTAAACTACATCTGCCACTCTTCTGCCCATTGGCCTTTCTGATCAAGATCCCATTGTACTTCGAGGTAACCTTCTTCGCTGTCCACTACACCTCCAATTTTGGTGTCATTTGCAAACATTCTAATCATATCTCCTATTGTCACATCCAAATCATTAATTTAAATGACAAAAAGTAGTGGACTCAGCACAGATCCTTGTGGCACTCCACTGGTCCAATCTGAAAAGCAACCCTCCACACCCACCCTGTCTTCTACCTTCAAACCAGTTCCAAATGGCTAGTTCTTCCAGTATTCTATGAGATCTAACCTTGCTCACCAGTCTCCCATGGGGAACCTTGTCGAACGCCTTACTGAAGTCCATATAGATCACATCTACCGCTCTGCCCTCATTATTCCTCTTCGTTACTTCTTCAAAAAACTCAATCAAGTTTGTGAGACATGATTTCCCATGTTGACTATTCCTAATCAGTCCTTGCCTTTCCAAATACATGTACATCCTGTCCCTCAGGATTTCCTCCAACAACTTGCCCACCACCGACATGAGGCTCACTAGTCTACAGTTTCCTGGCTTTTCCTTACCACCTTTCTTAAACAGTGGCACCACGTTAGCCAAGCTCCAGTCTTCCGGCATCTCATCTGTGACTATTGTTGATACAAATATCTCAGCAAAAGGCCCAGCAATCACTTCTCTAGTTTCCCACAGAGTTCTGGGGTACACCTGATCAGGTCCTGGGGATTTATCTACTTTTATGCATTTCAAGACATCCAGTACCTCCTCCTCTCTAATATGGACATTTTTCAAGAAGTCACCACCTATTTCCCCACCTTCTATATCTTCCATGTCCTTCTCCACAGTAAACATTGATGCAAAATACTCATTTAGTATCTCCCCGTGTCTTGCAGTTCCACACATAGGCTGCCTTGCTTATCTTTGAGTGGCCCTATTTTCTCCCTCATTACCCTTTTGTCCTTAATGTATTTGTAAAAACCCTTTGGATTCTCCTTAATCCTATTTGCCAAAGCAATGTCATGTTCCCTTTTTGCCCACCTGATTTTCCTCTTAAGTATACTCCTACTGCCTTTACACTCTAAGGATTCATTCAATATCTCCTGACAATACCTGACATATACTTCCTTCTTTCTCTTGACCAAAACTTCAATTTCTCTAGTCATCCAGCACTCCTTACCCCTACCAGCCTTTCCTTTCACCCTAAAAGGAATATGCTGTCTCTGGACTCTCGTTATCTCATTTCTGAAGGCTTCCCTTTTTCCAGCCGTCCCTTCACCTGCGAACATCTGCCCCCAATCAGCTTTTGAAAGTTCTTTCCTAATACCATCCAAATTAGCCTTCCTCAAATTTAGAACCTCAACTTTTAGATTCAGTCTATCCTTTTCCATCACTATTTTACAACTAATAGAATTATGGTCACTGGCCCCAAATCTCCCCCATGACACCTCAGTCACCTGCCCTGCCTTAATTCCCAAGAATAGGTCGAGTTTTGCTCCCTCTCTAGTAGGTACATCCACATATTGAATCAGAAAATTTTCTTGCACATACTTAAATTCCTCTCCACCTAAACCCTTAACACTATGGCAGTCCCAGTCTACGTTTGGGAAGTTAAAATCCCCTACCCTAATCATCTATTACACTTATAAATAATTGAAATCTCCTTATAATTTGTTTCTTAATTTCCCGCTGACTATTAGGAAGTCTACAATACAATCGCAATAAGTTGATCATCGCTTTCTTATTTCCACCCAATTAACTTCCCTGGATGTAATCCCAGGATTTTCCTTACTCAATACAGCTTTATTGCTATCCCTTATCAAAATTGCCTCTTCCCCTGCACTCTTGCACCCCACCCCCTTTCTATAGCATTTGTATCCTGGAACATTAAACTGTTAGTCCTGTCCATCCCTGAGCCATGTTTCTGTAATTCCTGTCCATGCCATGTTCCTAACCATGCCAAGTTCATCTGCCTTCCCTATTAGGCCTCTTGCATTGAAGTAAATGCAGTTTAATTTATCAGTCCTACCTTGTTCTCTGCTGTGGCCCTGCCTGCCCTGACATTTTGACTCGCTCCTTTTCCCAACTGTACCAGTCTCAGATTGATATCTTTCCTCACTATCTCTCCAAGTCCCACCACCCCACACCTTAATAATTTAAATCCTCCCGAGCAACTCTAGCAAATCTCCCTGCCAGTATGTTAGGAGAAAGTGAGGACTGCAGATGCTGGAGATCAGAGCTTAAAAATGTGATGCTGGAAAAGCGCAGCAGGTCAAGCAGCATCAAAGGAGAAGGAGAATCGACGTTTCGGTCATAAGCCCGAAGCCCGATTCCTGAAGAAGGGCTTATGCCCGAAACGTCGATTCTCCTTCTCCTTTGATGCTGCCTGACCTGCTGCCAGTATATTAGTCCCCTTCCAATTCAGGTGTAATCCACCCTTCTTGTACAGGTCATTTCTACCCCAGAAGAGATTCCAATGATCCAAAAATGTGAACCCTTCTGCCCTGCACCAATTCCTCAGCCATGCATTCATCTGCTCTATCATTCTATTCCTACCCTCACTAGCTCATAGCACCAGGAATAATCCTGATATTACTACACTAGAGGACCTCCTTTTTAAATTCCTGCCAAACGTTCTATATTCTCCCTTCAGAATCTCATCTTTTTTCCTTTGTATGTCGTTGGTTCCAATGTGTACAATGATCTCCTGTTGGTGCCTCTCCCCTTTGAGAACATTCTGCACCCTCTCTGAGACATAGTTGATCCTAGCACCAGGGAGGTAACAAACAATTCTGATTTTTCAATGCCGGCTGCTTAAATGTCTGTGTCTCTCTGACTAGAGAGTACCCTATCACAATTGATCGCTTGGAATCTGACATACCCCTCATTAGAGCTTGTCTTGATACCAGAAACTTGGCTATTCGTGCTACATTCCTCTGAGAGACCATCAGCCACTTAGCAGCATGCTTGTTTGAAACGGGGATAGCCACACACTAAACTGTACTACCTGCCTACCTCTCCTAACTTTCCTGGAGTTAGCCCATCTATCGGACTATATCTACGGCTTTTCTCCCTTCCTAGAACTGCCATCCGTCACACCCCCTGGTTCTTGTAAATTCCTCATTGCCTCTAACTGTAAGTCCAACCAATCCAGTTGGTCTGATAAGAATCGCATCCAAAGTAAGTTCCTGCTGACATAATCCTCAGTAACATTTAAACTCTCCCTAAAGCTCATATCTGACAAGAGGAGTTTATCACTCTACTAAAGGCCATCTTTGCTCCTTCACAATCTACAGTCCGAGAAAATAGTACCATCTTTTTGCTCGAAAAGAAAAAAGTGCTCCAGGCTAACTTAGTACTTACGGGTTAGATTTTTAAAGGTTTATCAAAAGACAGATTTCAATAAAGCATATAATCAAGAAAGAACTCACTCTACTCACTACTGTAAACTTACAGCAAGGTTACATGTCAAATACTATGCACGTATCTGTGCCTGTGCTGGGAGCACTCCCACACAGGTCCCTCCAAGATCAGTTGTGAATTTTGCTGTTTGATAAATTTTCCTAGACGCACTCCAATGTCCAGAGATACATGAAGTCAAACAGCAAAGACAGTAACTGCAGATTCACTGTTGTGTTCGTTAGCAGTATAGGTTTCTTTCTCCCTCTCTTTCACTGACCATGTGCTGCCTTTTGTCTGACTTTCTCCCTTTTAAAAGTGCCGCTGTTTTGACATTCTTTTCTCCAAAGTTCCAGAACAACGCAACAGCATATAAAATACTAATTGCTGCTCCTGGAATTCGAGGACATCACCTGTGATACCTAAAATACCTCAAAAAAGCAGTTCCTACAGCCAAATTTTTGTCCCATCCTCCATCTTGCAACTACCCAGAATGGTCCTTTCCATTTTTAAAAACTAATTCTAAATGCGATGGTGGATGGCCTACCTGATCCATTGTAGCCACTGTGGTGATGGTGCAACTAGAGCTCCTAATTCCCAATGAGTCAAAAACAAGGCTCATTCCCACCCAAAGGAATGAAATAATTCAAGTAATCATAGTATATCCTTACTTAGAGATACTGTTGAGTTCCTCAAAATAACTTGAGCTACACGGAGAGGCTGAATAGGGTGGGGCTGTTTTCCCTGAAGCTTTGGAGGCTGAGGGGTGACCTTATAGAGGTTTATAAAATCATGAAGTTATGAATCATGAAGTTCATGGATCAAGTAAACAGTCAAGGTATTTTCCCCAAGGTGGGAAAGTCCAGAACTAGAGAGCATAGATTTTGGGTGAAAGAGGAAAGATTTAAAAGGGACCTACAGGGCAACCTTTTCACACAAAGGGTGCTTTGTATGGAATGCACAGCCAGAGGAAGCGATGGAGATTGGTACAACAACAACATTTAAAAAGCATCTGGATGGGTATATGAATACGAAGGGTTTAGAGGGATATGGGCCAAATGCTGGCAAATGGGACCAGATTATTTATGATATCTGGTCTGCTTGGACAAGTTCAAATGATGGATCTGTTTCCATGTTGTCCAGCTCCATGACTAAGAACTTGGGAACTGATCAGGCTCCATCTAGTGGCAGATATTACTCAATGCAGGCAGAACTACCAGCTTCAAATAACTTCTGTGGAGCTCAGGACTTCAGTACAAGTTCACAACAGCAACCAGGACAAAAATGGTGATGGGAACTTTGAAGGTAAGAACAGAGATTGGGAAACATGCATCATGTAGAGTGGCTGAAGGTGGGGTGGGATGCAGAGAAAGACCATAGGAACTGAGTGAGTGCATGAGGGAAAAATGGAGAAAAGGTCTTGAAAGCAGACAGGCCTCACAGGATGGCCTGTTAAACAAACTAAAAGTTAAACAAATACACTACTTTTCTTAACTACATTAAAGTGAAACCACATTAACTGAATCAACTTTACCCTTAACTGTTTCTTAGTTGGCAGATCAAAACCAGTAATATTATCAGGATCAAGGATGTCACTGAGTGTCTTCAGGCAGGGTTATAAGATGGAGGCTGTGGTATACATCAGTACTAATGAAATAGGTAAAATAAAGGAAGAGGTTTTGCATCAAGAGTTCAAGGAACTAGGCACTGGATTTAAAGGCAGGATCTCAAAGCTCTGAGTATCCCACTGTGACACGTGTGAGTACAGAAATACGAGATTAGTATAGATGATTCATGGTTCAAGAAGAGGGATGCTTTTAGATTCCTGGATAACTGGGACCATTTCTGAGGAAGCTGGGACATCTACAAGCACGAAGGCCTGCACCTGAACCAGGACAGGACCAACATCCTTGCAGGAGGGTTTCTATACTGTTGGGAGAAGTTTAAATTAGTTTGATAGGGGCAGTGGCCAGTGTTCATTTTTTAATTATGCAGTATATCTTAGAAAAGGAACCTAGGCAAAGGGAGTTCAGCCATTCAAAGTTTGGGAGAAGATTTGTAGCTCGGGTGCTCGTTGTTGTGGTTCTGTTCGCCGAGCTGGGAATTTGTCTTGCAAACGTTTCGTCCCCTGTCTAGGTGACATCCTCAGTGCTTGGGAGCCTCCAAGCCAAACAGAGAACAGCCAGGGAATTCCTAGAGGCATGGCACTCATCCACAGACTCTATCAACAAACACATCGACCTGGACCCAATATACCGGCCACTACAGCGGACAGCTCGAACTGACAACCGGAAGCAGCAGAGACAGGCCACTATAAATGCCGGAGGAAACAGCACAGAAGCGCTTCACAGGAGGCTCCCAAGCACTGAGGATGTCACCTAGACAGGGGACGAAACGTTTGCAAGACAAATTCCCAGCTCGGCGAACAGAACCACAACAAGGAGTTCAGCCATGTTGTGTGTCAAGGCAATAAGGGATGCTGGAGGGCCTTTATTTTAATGCAAGAAGTATTATAGGTAAGACAAACGAGTTAAGGATTGTGACAGATTGACACACGGAAATGCCTTGCCATCACAGAGACATGGTTGAAGGAAGGTTACGTAGTAAAGAGGGATGATATCTTGAAAGGGTCACTAAATGAGGCTTCGGGGGTACAACTTAAGACTAAAAAGGACAATCACATTGTTCAGAGTTTATTACAAGCCCCCAAACAGTTATTAGCTGAAAATGTGTTGCTGGAAAAGCACAGCAGGTCAGGCAGCATCCAAGGAGCAGGAGAATCAACGTTTCAGGCATGAGCCCTTCTTCAGGAATCGAAACGTCAATGCCCGAAATGTCGATTCTCCTGCTCCTTGGATGCTGCTTGACCTGCTGCACTTTTCCAGCAACACATTTTCAGCTCTGATCTCCAGTATCTGCAGTCCTCACTTTCTCCTCAAACAGTTAAGCAATTGAGGAGCAGGTATGCAGTCAATTCACTGATGAGTTTAAAAATAATAGGGTAACTGTATTAGGGGATTTCAACTACTCCAATATTAATTGGGATAATCACAGAGTAAAAGATTTAAAAAGGGGCCGATTTCTTGAAATGTATGATCCTACTAGGGACCATGCAGCTGTGGACCTAATTCTGGGGAGCGAAACCAGACAGGCATTTGAGGTGGCAGTGTTGGGAGCATTTTAAGCATGTTATGGAAAAGGAAAAAGATGGTCCACAGGAACAGTTTTGGAATGGGGGGTATGCAGAGTTTACTAAAATAAGGTAGGACCTGGCCAATGTAGACTGGGAACATTGGATAGCATTCCAAAAGACATTGGAGTGTACAAGCCCAACATGTTCCCTTTACGGTGAAATATAGGAGCAACAAGCCCAGAGAACCCTGGAATTCTAGGAATATCCAGGACTGGGAAAGAAGATAAAGCAAGTGCAAAGACACTAAATCTACAGCTCTAAAGGAATATAGAAAGTGCAGAGTGAACTCAAGAAAGAATTAGGGGCATGAAAAAGAAAAGGGTAAGTTTGGAGAGAATCCCAAGATATTCTAAAAGTATATTAAGGGAAAGAGAATAAGCAGGGAAAGAATTGGGGCAAATCTGTGCGTGGAAATGGAGGACATTGGTGGAGTGTTAAATATTTTCTTTATTCAGGCAAAGGAAAATGTAGGCACAGAATGAAAGAAAGATGGACTGAGATTCTTGAGCAGTTTGATGCAAGGAGTGATAAAGTCTTGAAAGTTTGGCAGGTTTAAAAGGGGACAAATCCCTAATGAGTTTTATCCAAGGTTGCTGAGAGAGACAACGCAGGAAATCATAGGGACCCTGACCTAAATTTTTAATTCCTCTCTGACACAGGGGCAGTGCCAGAGGACTGGGGGACAGCTAATGTGGTTCTACTTTTCAAGCACAGTGTTGGAGATAGATCAGGGATCTATCTCCATTCCAGCAAGTCTCACATTAGTGGTAGGGAAACTTACGGAGAAAGTTCTTAAGGAGAAAATTAATCTCCATTTAGCGAGTCAAGGTTTGATCAATGGCAGTCAGCATGGCTCTATCAGAGGGAGTTGATGCCGAACAAATCTGTTTGAACTTTTCAGGAGATGACAAAATGTCTAAGTGAAAGCAGTTCAGTTGATGGAATTTATATCTATTTTACTAAGGCCTTTGACAAGGTCCCACACAGGAGACTGAAAGAAGGTTAAAGGTCATGGGATTCAGGGTATCTTGACAATTGGATCCAAAATCAGCTTAGATCCAGGTGACAGATGCTGGTGGCAGAAGGCTGAGACACTGGAGGCCGGTGTCCAGTGGCATGATACAGGGATCAGTGCTGGGTCTCTTATTGTTTGTGATATGTACAAACAATGCAGATTGGAATGTGGGAAGGCATGACAAATTAATTTGTAGAGGACATGAAAATTGACTTGGTGGTTGACAGTAAGAAAGAAGGTCTTAAGTCACAGGAGGAGAGGCAGATCAATGGCAGATGGAATGTAACCCTGATAAAGGTGAGGTGATGTACTTTGGAAGTAATAACAAGATGAAGCAGTATTCAATGAATGGCAGGACACTGGGAACAGAGGGAAAGGGCAGTTAAGGTGGTGTATGGGATACTTACCTTTATCAGTTGAGGCACAGATAATGAGAGCAGGAAGATTATGTTGAAACTGTGCAAATGTTTGGTTAGGCCACAGCCTGGGTGTGTCTGCAGTTCTAGTTACCACATTATAGGAAATTTGTGATTCCACTGGAGATGGTGCAGGGGAGATTCACCTAGATGTTGCCTGGGATGAAGCACCTAAGTTACAAAGAGGGGCGAGAAAAGCTCAGGTTTTCTTTGGAGCAGAGGAGGTCGAGACGGGACCTGATAGAGGTATAAAAGATTATGAGGGGCATGACAGCCTATACTGAAATCAGCTGATCCCTTTAATTGAAGGGTAAGTAATAAGGGGGCAATTTTAAGATGAAAGGCAAGTGATTTACAGGGGACTTGAGAAAAATGTTTTTCACCCGGATTGGCAGGGGTCCAGAATGCTCTGCCTGGGAGAATAGTTGTGATGGGAAACATCAGAGCCTTTAAAAAAATACTTAATGCCATGACATTCAAGGCTATGGGCAAAGTGCTAGAATGTGGGAATAGTGTAGGTTTAGCACATTTTGGGAGTAGACTCAATGCGCTGAAAGGCCTCGTCTGTACTGTATGATTCTATGAATACCAGTTTGTCCAGAAACATCATAGCATACAATGGGAGCTATCATGGGAAAAAATATTTGGTCTTTTTCTGATGGAAAGAGGAGAGCTAGTAAGTGCTTCAGTGATGTTTCAGAAAAATATTAAAAGTTCATCGCTGCTCATTTGGATCTAAAGTGGGTGATCTTCCAGACAGCAAGTTTCAATGCTACAGTTTAACGAAGAAAACCTTCAGGCCAAAGTTGGAAGGACTGGAGCGCAATTATGAACATTACATATAGAAAAGTGTGTCCTCGCAAAAGCAAGAATTCTTATCCTCTTTCCTAGGCTTATATGTAAGTTATTTTGAAAAGCAGAATACAAACCTTGTCTCCGCAATCTGTGGACCCAGCCAAAGATCTTCACTCGTTGCCCTCTGTGTGCTTCTGTGGCTCGGATTTTTATCTATGAAATTGACAATAATAAAAAAATTAAAAACAGTTCAATGAAAAAACACATTCAATTTAGACTCTCAAACTCAGAATCCCAATAGAAATTATTTGGACCTGCAGTTACTTACTGGAAAAATATAACAAGTTCAATCCAAAAGGCAAGACATGAACCATGCGGAACTACGAAACGAATTGCTGCGCCTAGTTCAGGGTTTTTTTCAGTTTCAGGACACAGCACCATCAGGTGCATCCAGGAAATAATGGATCTGAATTGCCAGCATTATTGTTCTTACTAGTCAATGAGAAAGTAAGGTGCAGAGACTTGGTACAACAAAATTGTCCTTCTCTCACGTTGGTGGCATATTGTCAAGTTGCACAGTTAGTATTCCTTAAACTGTTCTGACCCACATATTCTGCAATATAATGACTATTCCCACTTAACTAATGCCAATCTTCTGTACACTGGATCTGATCCACTAATCAAAACTAGCTCTTTTCTTCCTACCCAGACGGACATCACCTTAAGCCAACTTCATATTTCATCAGGTCCTGTACTACAAAAGCAACATCTTGACTGTCATCAGATGGCACCTTAAGGGTGTTTAAATCTACCCAACATGCTTAACTGTAGTAACTGCTTTTTTTTTGTAATGAAAAAGATTTGAGCTTTTTTACAAAATTACAAAATTAATACAAAATAGCGTATCCACTTTACAGTACCAAATTATTTTTTAAAAAAATCTAACTACTAATCTACTCTACAAACTACCAAAACACAAAACAAGATATAAAAAAGATTACATAAAAAGAAGACCACAGTATCGAACATTACTAACAACAAAAAAGAAAAAAAAGGTAAATAATTAAATAAATAAGTGTTTAATATAAAATTATATCAAGTCATAACGAAACCCGTATTTATACAGGATTCTTCCTCCAAGGGGCCCCCAAACCAATGAACATCATCCTCAAAGCCAATCAAAGGCCCTAAACATTACGGCCGATACATCTGCATCGGTGTAGTTCAAAAAGGGCTGCCGTGTTCTATAAAATACTTCTGTTTTTTGGTGCACCATATTCATAAGGAAGTCCAGGGGAATATAATCTATAACTCTCCTATGCCAATTCGAAAGTCCTGGGGGACTTTCCGATACCCAACTTACTAAAATATCGTTCCTCGCACAAAAGGAAAGGATAGTAAATAGTTTCTTCCCTTATGTATCTAGAGAAGGAAAATTTGGAAAGCTCAAAAGGAGAGACACTGGGTCCGACCCAATCTCCATTCCCAAAATCTTTGCCAAGGCGTTCGCTACACTGTCCAATATCTACGAATCTTATGGCATGTCCACAAACAATGAGTGAGAGTACCAACTTCTATTTTACATTTAGGGCACATTGGGGATGCTCCATTTTGCAAGCCACTCTGGTGCCAGATGAGCCCTATAAAGTATCTTCAATTGAATAGCCTGAGTTCTATTATAGATAGAGATGATCCTGGTGTTTTCCCAGATATTCTCCCACATCTCCAAGGAGATCTCTCTCCCTAATTCTTGATTCCAGGTTTTATATAACCGTTCCATGCCCTTCAATACCTTATTACATCGCGAATGGTAGAGAGTACTGACTGAGGTGCATCCATCGGCCGAAGCACTCTCCTTTCCATATCTGATTTGTACGGATTAGTCATCAATGTACTTTTTTTTGTATGAAGTCTCGTACTTGAAAATATCGAAAAAGGTCCTTGCTAGGCAACCCAAACTTCTGACGCAACTGTTAGGAGGACATCATGACTTCCCCATCAAACAAGTCTCCCAAACAGGAGATGCCTCTGGACTCCCAAATTTTAAATCCAGCGTCAGTCAAGCCTGGCTGAAATCCCAACGCTCCCACTATAGGAGCAAAAGGGGAATTTTTTTGTAAATTACCCTCATCCTGTCGCATCATCCTCCAAGCTTTGATTGTATTTAATACAATTGGGTTTTTACAATGATCCGTAATAACTGTCATCTTATCCATAAATAATAAATTGATGAGGGGACATTTTGCTTGGGAAGCCTCAACATCCAACCAAATTGACTGTGGGTCACAAGAGACCCAATCAGCCACATACAATAACAGAGAACCCAGATGGTACCTTCTGAAATCCGGAAATCTAGACCTCCCCTTACTTGTGGGAGCTGCAACTTATCTAATTTCATAAGGGGCCATCTATGATTCCAAATAAAGGAGCCAAGCCAACCATAAAGCGTGTCGGAGTGCCTTTCTTGGCAAACATCATGAAGTATAATAGGCGAGGTAGAATATTCATCTTGATAAAAACTATTCTTCCTAGCCAGGATATCGGAAGATCTTCCCAGTTGGAGGTCCTGCCTTTTTTTCCTCTAATAAATTTATATAATTAGCTTTGTACAGCTGACCAAACACTAGGGTAATAAAAATACCTAAATAGTGAAAACCTCCCAGCGACCACCGATAGGGGAAGCGTGATTCTTCTGGAAAATTGGATATGCTGGTAAGACCTCCTAGCGGCATGGCCTCTGATTTCATAAAGTTAATTTTGTAACCTGAGAACATACCAATAAGTTATCCACTTGAATTAAGTGGGGCACAGATATCAATGGGTCATTTAAGAAAAGAAAGACGCCATCCGCATAAAGAGTGATTTTATGCTTACCCAATCCTACTACCGGGGGCGTTATATTAGGGTCAGTTTGGATAGCTTCCGCCAGTGGTTCAATCATTAGTGTAAATATTAGTGGTCAGAGAGGGCATCCTTGACGACAACCTCTGTCAATACTAAAACTAAAAACTATCCGATGTAATGCCGTTGGTAATCACTGCTGGTTTAGGGTTGTTCTATAATACTGCGACCCACTTGGTGAAGACCTCTCCAATGCCAAACCTTTCCATAGTATAAAAAAGATAAAACTATTCTGTTCGATCAAATGCCTTCTCTGCATTTAGGGATTCAGCTAATCCCGGTATTGCTCCCTGCTGGCAGACTTGTCAATTTATAATTTCAGTTACATCACACTGTAAATGTTTGCTATAAATTCTGTGTGTTAGGATTGAGCCCTCCACTACCACCTGATGAAGGAGCGATGCTCTGAAAGCCAGTGTGCATCCAATTAAACCTGTTGGACTATAACCTGTTGTGTGATTTTTAACCATGTTTAACACTCTTAATATTATTAGTAGATCTGCGACCCTTGATAAACCCCCATCTGATCCTCTTTTATAATAAATGGTAAAACCCTCTCCAATCTTAATGCCAACATTTTTGAGAGAATTTTAAAGTCCACATTCAATAAGGACACAGGTCTATACGAAGTACAGTCATCTGGGGCTTTTCCTTTCTTAAGGATGAGAGAGATATTTGCTTCTCTCAGGGAAGGCGGGAGGCTATCCTAACTATGTGAATAATTAAATATCTCTAAGTGATCCGGTCAATGCGTCTATAAATTCTTTATAAAACTCAGCATGGAATCTGTCTGGCCCGGGCGCTTTACCGCTCTGGAGCTGCCTCGCCATCTCCTGGGCCTCCTGAGTTGTCAAGGGGACATTCAAAAGCAACATCTGCTCCAAGGTTAAGCCCAAGTTGGCCAGATTTTTTAAAAAAGACTCCATCTTCCTCGGTCTATCCTCACAACCCTTTGACTTAGACAACTTGAAGCAGAACTTTCTAAAGGCTCTATTGATCTTTTTAGGATCACAAGTCAGGATACCAACACCCTCTCTAAGAGATGTAATGGATTGGGGAAACTTCTTATTTCTAGAAAGGTAGATACCTGCCAGGCTTATCGCTGTGTTCCAATAATCTCTACTTCACAAATAGTATCTCCCTCTTTGCTTTTTGAGTAAGTGCAGTTTCCAAAGTGCCTAGAGGGCTGTAATCTGCTGTAATTTAGTAATGGACGGCCTATCAACATATGCTATCGCAGCTGCCTTCAGGCGAGCCTCAAGCAGACACTGTTGTTCTCCCTTTTGTCTTCTCCGGCTCGCATAATATGAGATAACCAAGCTGCACGCGTATGCCTTAGCAGTCTCCCACATCACCGATGGGTTACTGAATTGATAACCCAGAAAGTTTTAAATTTCTGCGAGAAATATTCTATGAACTTACTATCCTTCAATATGAAAGGGTCCATAAGCCAATGTCAGGAACCCATTGTCATCACTCGTCTTGACCTCCATCTACATTGCTGCGTGGTCAGAAATAGTTAATTCCCTATTTTACAAGACAATATCGAATTCAGAAAGGTCGAGGGGACAAAAACATATCGATTCTGGTATGACACTTGTGTGGGTTACAATAAAAAGTAAAATCTCTACCCTCAGGGTAGAAACACTTCCACACATCTACCAGTCCCAACTCCCTATTCAGATCAGCCAACTGCTTAGATCTCAGAGACATACCCGCAGAGCTCCTAGGTATCTTGTCCACCTTGGGATCGATAATACAATTAAAATCTTCCCCTAAGACCCCAAGAGCCATCAACTTGGAGAGTGCATCTGTTACAAATTTAAAAGGATGCGTCGAGGGGCAATATGCATTCAAAATCCTGTACTCCTCTCCATTTATTAGGGCTTTAAGTAATATATACCGTCCGGACTCATCTTTTATCTGGCTTAGCATTTGGAAGGATAAGAATGGCCACTCCCCTAATTTTTGAGCTAAAAGATGAAAAGAACACCTGACCAAATCCTCCCTGTTGCAGCTTCGAATGCTCCTTATCAAGTAGATGTGTCTCCTGTAAAAGGGCTACATCAACCCCCTCTTTTTTAAAAACTTAATAATATATTTTTCCTTTTAATTGGCGAATGGCTCCCCTTGACATTCCAGGTGCACCATTTAAATGAATGACTGGCCATGATCGTTCAAGTAAGTCCAAGATCCCCCCCCAGGAGGAAGAACCCCACTCAAAAAGCATCAGGTAGAGACCATAAACAATTCATATAAACTTAAAAATACAAACTTTAAAACAATTAAATCAAAACAAATAAGAACTACTCCTAAAAAAAAGACATAATCAAAAGGAGACTTTCTCCCTTGTCCATAGGGGCACTCCTACCTTCCAGTAATTCCACCATAACACCTCCCAGCTACAGCCATACCCTCGGCCCAGACATTACAAAGTAAGATAAACAAATACCAATGTCTCATAATACAAGAATTAGAAGTGGGCAACCAACCTGTCTCCTCCATATTATTACCTAGGCACTCTTTACAAAACAGCAACATAAAATAAAATATATAAAATTACAATCCCAGCAAATATTAAGGAAAACAAACCTCAGAAACATACCCCAACAACCGGATAAACCAAGTGAGTTATAGATAAGAGTTAAAAGAAAGAAGCCCCCCCCCCAAGGATGGATGGAAAACAGAAAGGGGGAGGGAGGAGGGAAAGGGGGTAAAATAAAGTCATTGTTCATATAGTTCAAGTCCATCAGTCTATTTGAGAGCATCCAAAAATTCTTTTTACTTTTTCCAGCGATCTGAAATTATACACATACCATCCATGACTAAAGCTTAGCGTTGCCAGGTATCACAGAGTACTGAATATTTAAGTCCCTTAGACACTTCTTTACCTCATCAAACACCTTCCTCTTGCGTACCACAACCGGAGAAAAGTCCTGGAACAGCATTATTTTGGATCCCTTGTATACCATGGCTTGGGGATTCTTCCCCAAAACTCTGGAGGCCTCCAGCATCATTTGTTTTTCCCTGTAGTGCTGGAGTTGCACTCGGACCAGGCAGGGGTGCTGATCCGACTCGAGCCTGTGCACAACAACCCAGTGGGCCCGCTCAACCCGCACCCAGCCTAACTCAGACTCCACCTTCAGCAGTTGAGAGAGCCATTGCTCCAAAATGTCAGCAAGCTGATCTTCCTCCTCCTGTTCGGGAAGGCCCAGCAACCAAATATTTTTCCGACAATCATGATTTTCGGATGATTCAGCAACAGTCTCAGAGGGCACAGCCCGTTGCTCTGACCCTCCAAAACGCTGCCTGAGTTTTGCGATCTCTCGGTCATGCTTCTGCAGCATGACTCCCACCTGGACTGGGTCTCTTCAATCAATGCATCGATCTTCTCTCGGAGCTTAACAAACTCAGAGATCAGGCTCGCCTCCGCAGATAGGTCACCAGAGGTGGATGCGGATGCATCTGTTGCTGTGAGGGAGGGTGGGCCCCTACTTGTTGCGAACTTCGTGGTCCTTTATCTTTGGTCATCTTAAAATGTATCAAACTGCTAAATGACTGTAGCTGCTGGAAAAGGCTATTTTTAGTAGTTTAAAAAAAGTGAGGGGAGGGTAGGTGCCCCACTTTGCCTGGGTCCTGGGCAGAGCTCAGCAGACCCAAGCCTACTGGGTCGCTGCCACCTTGAATCTGCCCCCCCCCCCCCAATCTCTGGTAACTGTTGTTAAGCAAATTCAATATTACTATCCACTTAGTGTAAGGAACCAGCTTCTGCTTAACACTGTTACAACTTCATGCATTTGAAGTGCAACCTGGAAACTCTGTCCAAAGTGTGAACAAGAAGACTTCTACAGCAGAACAAAAAAAAACAGAAACTAGGTGCAAGAGTATACAACTCAGGTCTTCAAACCTGCTCTGCCATTCATTATGATCATGGCTGATCCTCTGTCTCAACCAGAGAGCGAAGACTGGGTACTATTAAAAAGGATTGCTCGTTGGGGTCTGTTGGTGAAGAATAACCATAATATGATGGAATTCTTCACTAAGATTGCAGAAATACGTGAAATCTGAAACCAAGGTGCTGAATCAAAATAAAGGGAAATCCAAGAGTGAGATACAAGGATTGGGGAACCTTACGAAAGGAATCAACAGTGGATAGATAATATTTAACATTTAAAGATTACGTGCATATAATACAACAATATTAGTCGAAAAACACTAATCACTTACATGGGACTTTTTCAAAAACCTTCTGAAAATACAAATACACCACAATCAGTGGTTCTTCCTTATCTATTCTACTAGTTACATCCTCAGAAAACTCAACTAGATATGCTACGCACATTTGACTTTTATAAATCCATGCTGGCCTTTGTGCAATTGAGTTAATAAACATGGATTACAGCAGTTCAAGAAGGCAGCTCAACATCAGTTTCTCCAGGGGAATGGGCAGTAAATGCTGGAATTGCGAGATAGTTTGCCCAATCTATACATGAATTAAAGTCATCCATGATTAGAGGTGCACCGTTATTACAAGCAGCTGATTTCTTGTTTAAAGCCTTCCCTAAAGTTTCTACTACTTGGAATGCCCCTTGTAAATGTAGTATTTCATATCCATGTCTGTCAGATGGGAGATCGACGTTCAACTCCCTAACTGGAAGTGGCTGACCTGTGTGTGATAGACTGTGTGTAAGCAAGGGTGGCTTCTTAAGGGCTCTTGTGGTACAATGGAAGTGTCCCTACGGCTGAGCCAGGAAGCCTGGGTCAATCCCACTTGCTCCAGAGGTGCATCGTAATACATCCAAACGGGTTGGTTAGAAAGTATCCAATCTCCAGTACTGTATGGAGCCTATAGACAATTCCAACGTTTTCTGCCTCCTGGTGTTTCTTATCTCCTCCACCGAGTACAGATCATGATTTTCTGAGCCAGTGCCTTGCCTCACTGTTGCACTGATTTCATCCTTTACTATTAATGTTATCCCACATTTATTCCATTTTTGCCTGTCTTTCTTAAATAACAAATAGCCCTGGATGTTTGATTCCCATTCTCTGTAATCAAACCATTTACATCTATGTGTATTGCTAATTCATCATCCTCACTGTGAATGCTCCATGTATAAAGTCACAAAGCTTTTAGACCTGTCTTTTTAATCTCATTAGTCATCTTAGCATTATTTTGCACGATGGCCTCATTTGTTTTTATCCCATGTTTTTCTTGCCTTCCATTTTTGCCTCTTAGCTTCTGTTCTTTTGTTTCTATCCTTGTTTCTCCCTATTCTGTCTCTCTGCTCAGGTTTCCAGACCCCTGTCATTCTAGTTTAAACCCTCCCTGACAACAGCAGAAAGAAAATGGACGGAAGTGCCAACCAGTCCTCCTTCTCCAGAACTGGGCCTAGTGTCCCAGGAATCTGAATCCTTCCCACCTATTTCATGACTCCATCTATGTATTCATTTGGTATGCCCTGCCATTTTTACTCTGCCTAACATGCGATGTTGGTGATAATCCTGAGATCGCTACCGTTGGAAGTTCTACTTTATAATTTACACCCTAACTCCCTAAACTGTTTTTAGGACCTCAACCATTTTTACCGATGCTTTGATACCAATATGTACTATGACCATTGGCTGTTCATCTCTCTCTCTTCCCCTCACACACGCTTCAGAAAGTACCACAGCCCTACTGAGGCATCCTTGACTCTAAGACCAGATAAGCGTGTGTCTCTTGAAGTCTCTCTTGCGGCTGCGGAAACAACTGCAGCCCTTACTATTGAATCCCCTATAACAACAGTTCTGCCATTCTTCTTCTTCCCCTCTTGTCCACTACAGCCACTCAATGTGCCAAGGTTTTGCTTCTACTCCCTGAGAAGTCATGATCTACAACAATATCCAAAATGGTAAATCTGTCAGGAGAGAACAACAGTCAAACGGGACTCCTGCACTATTTGCCTTCCTCTACTCTGCTTGGTTGTCACTCATCGCCTCTGCCTGCAAATAAAATAATAGGTGTGCTCGTCTTTCTTTGAAGTCTTCTGCGCAAGCGAAAGAAGCTTAATGTTTGGAGCAATGATTTATTTCACCCATTTCTCCCTCTCATTATATGTACACTTCATGTTCTTCAAACCCTTCAACCACATGGTATCGGCATCAACATCAACTTCACTAGTTTCCTAATCCCCCCTTCCCTATCTCATCCCAGATCCAACCCCCTAAACCTGGCACCACCTTCTTGAACTGTCCATCTTCCTTCCCACCTTTTTACTCTACCCTATCGCTATCACCCACGACATGCACCTCCCTATCACGTTTCCAGCTACCTTCCCCCCCTACTGCTACCTTCTTATTTATCTCTTAGTGCCCCCCCCCAACCCCCAAATCAATCCTGATGAAGGGCTTATGCCTGAAAGGTCGAATCTCTTGGTCCTCAGGTGCTGCCTGATCTGCTGTGCTTTTCCAGGGCCACACTTTTCGAAACACAGCTTTAAAACAACCAATGATGAAATCATTCCTTTATGATTTAAATTGGCTATAAATTTACTTGTCTTGATCAGCCCAATCATGAAGAGACAGTTTGGTATTTTACATTGGTTTACTCAGGAAGTATATCAATTACTAAACTGGTTGACTAAGTAGACTTCAATTTCTCTACTAATAATTGATACTGATTTTCTGGTGACAAAATTACACTGCGATACAACCAAAGTATTATTTTATTGAGCTGAAATTGGAAAGTAGGGCATACACCTTTATTTGCTTCTTGACCCCTCGTGAAATGGAGGGTTAACCAACAGTAGTCAACAATGTCATGGACGAAGACAGATTATTGCCTATTCATTGCACATTAAAGGTGATGCAATTGGTTTTGCCCATTACCTGCTGTGGTTCTCCAAGAGTAACATCCAGTTTAATAACTATCTTTTTGGCCTCCTCCAAATTTTTCTCTCTCCGTAATGCATCTTCAAGCTGTTGAAAAGAAAGCAGATTTTTAAATAAAATCGGTTTGTCCAGAACAAAGTTAAATGTATATCCCACTCTTAAAACATTTGCAAATACCACTGGGTCCACACAATTTGGAACACACATACCAACCCAAGCTACTAGAGTTCCACGTATTAAATGGAAACTACACAGAAACAGATGATTCTGCCAAAATGTCTGCCCTAATGTTTACGTTTCACATCTCAGCACATTTCATCTACCACATCTCATCCTTGCCATCTTTTTGTTTCCTTTTCCCTTATTACTCCTTATGAAGGGGGGTCGGTTAACTCAGCTAGCTAGATGGGTTCAATTTCCACGCCAGCTAAGGTTACCATGAAGGACATACCCTCTTAGCCTCTCCCCTTGCCCAAGGTGGGGTGACTTACAATTAAATCACCACCAGTTGCCTCTCTGTAAATGAGAAAGCAGCCATATGGTCTGGTAGGAGCATGGTTACTACACCTTGATTTTATTAAGAGTTAAATTTTTCTTTGAAAAGCATCTAAGGTATTTGCCTCTAATGGACCAGGCCAGACCCCACCAAAGCATTGCGAGAAGGTCACCCAGAACCTAACTTTTTTTCTTGTTGTTTTAAGCAGATGTAAAGTGGATATTCCAGGAGAGATGCCCCTGGTCAAACCACTGACTATTAAACAAAACAGAATTTATTTACAAGATTGAATGAAACACAAACAACAGAAAACAGAATAACGAATAACCTAACCTATCTGAAAACTCAACAGATCATCTCAACTTAATGTTGTTCCAAATATTTGCAACAATCCTCATGAACACTCCTTGGCACAAAAGGTAAAACCAAACACATGTTCTTATAGGATAGAAGTCAGAGAGAGAAGAGAGAACCAACCTGGACCTGCTTCTTTTGGTCCAGCAGCTTTTTTCACACTCCTGCTAAAAACCAAACCAGAGAAAAGCTGAACTGGGAGAACTGGTCACTCCCCTTTCATTAAAAGAAACACTTGTACAAACTTGAAAGCTTTCTGCCCGAGGCAGTATCTAGCAAGTTTTGAGAAGATTTGTGGCTCAGGTTGAGGTTCTGGACGAAAGTTTGCTCACTGAGCTAGAAGGTTTGTTTTCATTTGAAAAACTTCCAGCTCAGCGAGCAAACTTACATCCTGTGGCCGTATCTGTTAGCTATTATCAAATTGGCACTAAAACCCTTCAACCCCAGAAGGGAGTCTGTGTCGTTTACGATTTCTCTGAAAAAGAGACCAAGACAGCATAACCTTGTTAAAGGAGCAGCTTCATCTTGCCTCAAACACTTCATCTGGTTACCAATCACTTAAAAATGAAATTTCTCCTCCCTTCTTTAGTTAATTTATCACTGTTTATAGCAATTCTCCTCTAAGTAGAAACAATCTCTTGAGAGATACTGTCCAAATTATTCATAATCTTTAAACTCTACATCTGGTCTCCCTATTGTCTTCTCTTTTCTAAAAAGGGATTCCACCTGTTTAAATTTCAACTAATATAGGTAATCCCTCAGATTTGATGCATTCTGAGCATTGTACTGCACTTTGCCAGTTTTTCTCGTTCTAATCTCCAGAATGCAACATGAATTTTGAGTTTGTTTCAACATTTAACTTAGAGAGAAAAATTCCAAGACATCAAATTATTCATAAATTGTCAAGTGGTGGCCATAGGAAAATGAAAGAATTTATTTTGCATTAAAAGTAACAAAACACAACTTCAGAAAAAAAAACTACTTCAATTTTCCAATTATATTCATCCTAGTAGTCGAAGGACTACCAATACCATTTCATGGGTTTTACAGTGTGGACCTGTGTCAAATATGAATTTAAATTCACTTAATCTAAAACTTGCATAGTTTGAAGGGAAGCAATAACTCATTCCAAGAGGAGGACTTGGATTAAAGCTAACACTACCACTGATCTAAGTATTTTTCTACTCAACAATATTTGGTTTAAATTAAAACCACTGATCATTATTTACCAGTGGTAACTCACTTTATGGGTGGATCGTAAAACTGCTAATATGACACTCCTATTCAAAAAGGGAAACTGGCAAAAAGCTGGTAATTGTAGGCCAATTGGCCTAACATTAATGTTGGAGAAGTATGTGAATTAATTATTAAAGAATAACAGAACTTTTGGAAAATCATAATCAAGCAGAGTCAGCATGGCTTCAGGGAGGAGAAATAATGTCCAGCTAATTAAGAGTCTTTGGAGGAAGTTGAAAGCAAAGTGGACAGAGTAGAACCAGAACTTCCAGAACATGTTCAGTATGGTATATCGCAAAGGATAAGATAAGCCCATGGTGTTAGAGATAGTTCATTGGTATGATACAGAGATTTGCTAATGGGCAGGAAACAGTGAGTGGAGAAACAGGGATCTTTTTTCAGGTTGGCAACCCACAACCAGTGGGAGTTCCATTGAGGTCAGTGCTGCGACTGCAACTGTTTACAATGTATCTTATTGACTTTGAGGAAGGAAGTGAATGTACTGTTGTCAAATTTGAAGACATCACTAATTTAGTTGTGAGAGGGATACAAATAATTTAGAAAAAAAAATTGATAAGTGGGCAAAACGTTAGCAAGTGAAGTGTAATGTGGGAAAATGTGAAGTTGCTCATTTTGAAGGGTGAAAAAAAAAGAACAAAACATTATTCAAATGGAGAAAAACTGCAGAAAGCTGCAAAGGGACTTGGGAGCACTTGTGCACGAAACAAAAGCTAGCACACAGGTGCAGCAGGTAACAGGAAGGTTAATGGAACATTAACTCTTACTTCAAGGCAGTGGAGTATAGGATAATTGGAGCATAAGATAATAACAAATGTACAAAGTACTGGTGAGAGACCATCTAGAGTGGTTTTGGCCTCCTTACGAAAAGATATAATTTCATTGGAGGCAGTTCAGAGAAGGTTCACTAGAATGGAGGGATGATCAATAAGCAAAGATTAAACAGGTTGGGGCTTGGAAGAATGAGATGTGACCACATGGAAACACATAGAATTCTTAAGGGGCTTGACAGGTTAAACGCTCAGAGGATGGTCCCCCTCCTGCGAAAGTCTCGGACCATAGTCTAAGATTTAGTGCTAATTAAAGACTGAGATGAGGAGGAATTTCTTCCCTCAGAAGGTTGTGAGTCTTTGAAACTCATTGCCACGGAGAAATGTGGGATTAGACACCTTGTGTCCAGTTAAGGCGGAGATACACGGATTGCTGATGAGGAGGGGAATCAAGGGTTACAGGGAAAGGGACAGGAAAGTCGATGTGAGCAATATCGGATGAGCAATATTCCTATTGATGGGGCACTGAGGGACCAAACAACCAATCTCCTCCTGTTCCTCTTTCCAATGGTTTTAAATATCACAGATCAAGTCCCACTGTGCGGACTTAGACTTGAGGTCAAGGTTAAGTCTGAGACTCTGGCGCAAGACTGAGTAAAACATTCAATACCAGGCTGCTGTCTTAAGAGTGAAATGTTAAATAAAAGGGCAAAGATCATATGGCATAGATTAATAGCAGCCAGTTCCCTCAAGCCTTTGACATTATTTTTTGTTCAAGCAAGCAATGTTTCATATATAGACTGCTGTAATTTGAGAATTTGAGCTCTACAGTGAAGGAAAAATAGATTTTAATTTTCAGCTCTGAAGATCTGACTTGTTTTCCAAAAGGAAAGGACTGTTGAGAAGTTGAAAAGATATTTGCTGACTTGAGATTTACAAACTAGACTGTAAAAGAGATGTGATAAATGTAGAATAAATGGAACAAGGATCATTTCAAATCTGGGTCCAGAACAGGGATACACATCAGGGCCCATTGACCAGAATACATGGCATTAGGAAGCCCACTGTGCTTGACTTGGGGGCCTTGCCTAGCCCTGCACTAGAGCTTGTGATTTCTGCCTTTGAACCATTGTTTCCAAACCATCCAGTCCTTTCCATCACCTCACATGCAAGTCTGTTGAAGACTAAATGATAAAACATTTAACGTTAATTAATCAATTTCCGTAACATGCAACCACTAGGCTGAGAGAAAAACTGCTACATGGCCCTTTACTTCCCCTATTTGTGTATGTTTCCATGTTATTATTGAATGCACAGTATGGTTGTTATATTGTACCTGAAAAGTAATTGGAAGTACCTTGATAAAGTAAACTGCCAATCAAAGGTAAGCATTGAATGAATTCAAATCCTGCATATTCACTGCAGGAAAGGTCCAAATGAGAAGTGTAAAAAATGAATAAAGATCTTTCTTACCTCCCTTTTCTCTTTTGATTCGTTCTTTATTTGATCCCGTTGCCAGAGCTTTCTAACAGTTTTCATCTGTGACTTTGATATAACCTCCCAGCGCTTAAAAAGAAAGATGTGAAATGCAATCTTGTAACTGTTGAGGTAAACAACGATGTCACCAACAACAAAAGGACCAATCTCCAATAGTTCAGTTGTTGTTTCTCAGCTTCTCAATCAACAACTCATGCGGCTTGTCAACAATTATTTTAGAATTGCTACAGTCTATTATAAAAGCCTTAATAGCACAGCACTTGGAAAACACTAGCAGGATCAGACAGAGTCAGCATGGACATTGACAAAAACAGAAATCATGCTTAATAATTCTACTGGAATTGTTCACGCATACAACTAGTTGAATTGATAAGGAGGAGCTAGTAGAGGCAATTTAACTGGACTTTCATAAGGCTCTTGATAAAGTCCCATACAAGAGATTAGCATGTAAAACTAAAGCGCATGGAATTGAGGGTAGCGTACTGACATGGATAGAGACCAGGTTGGCAGACAGGAAACAAAGAATGAATAAATAAGTATTTTTCTGATCGGCAGGCACTGACAAACGGAGTGACACAGGAATTATTGCTTTTTCATAATATATGTGATTTAGATGGGGAAACAATGCAATATCTTAAGTTTGCAGAGAACAAAAGGTTGGGTGGGAGGGTGAGCTGCGAGAAGGATGAAGAGATGCTTCGTTGATAGGGACTATTTGAGTAAGTGGGCAAATGCATGACAGAACTATAATATGGATAAATGTGAAATTATCAACTTTAAAATCATAAAAATGGGAAGGCAAATTATCCAAATGATACAAAATAGGGAGGTGGGATGCAATGAGACTTGGTTGTCTCTCTCTAGCAGCTGCTGAAAATAAACATACAGGTGCAGCAGTTGGTGAAGAGGCAAATGTTAAGTAAATGGTATGAATTCCAGAGATGAAAGGCTTGTCTTATGGGGACAGATCGAACAACTTAGGTCTATAAAGACAAACAGAGAAGAGGGGCAATTAATTACATCCCCACTATTGTAATTTTAGTGACACTACCCAAAAAAAGAGCCATTATTTGTGCCCCACAGTTTCCTAAATTTGCTTCAATCAGAGAGGTTTCAGGAGAGTTTTATGGGTTACAACACAAGGTTTTCATAAATTAAAAATTAGACTGAAGGAAGGTCAAGCTATTTCAGGCCCAAGGAGAAGCACAGATTATCAAATGTACATATTAACAGTTCCTTTATTAACTGAAGTTCCTAAGCAAAGAAAGTTCAAAAAAAGTGAGTACCATTTGCAGAGGTTTAGACAAAGCTAAGATGATGCCAATTAAGAAACAATACAAATATAGCGCCAAGGTGAAACAAGAACATAACCAAGGAACATAGAATACCCAAAGTCACATTCAGGTTTCTCAGCAAGCAAACAAACTATTTAATATGTACATTGTCCAAGAAATAAACCAAAGGTGGAAGTCGACCCAATGCTGCAAAGAGAAAATGAGTTTCATTTGTTTGTTTGTTGCATTATGATTAAGCAAATCCAAGCTTGTGCAAGAGTCTGAACTTTCAACAACCTTATCTTTATAAATATGGTAATTTAAGTTGCATTCATTTATCAAAAAAATATTATTCTAATTTAATTCCAAAAGACCAATACAGAACCTATTACAGTTTTTGACAAATAAAGTTGTCTTAATATGATTTAATTTTTAATATCTCTAGGAAAAAAGGTCGTACTTCATTCAGTGTTGGGAATCATTTGGCCAAAAACTGAAATTGTCAATCATAACCTAATATAATTTTCTTTTATATAAAAAATATATATTAAATGTAAAATATAAAAAAGCTACATTTAGCTTAAAAGATGAATTACTTACTTGCATGCCCTTCAATCAATTTTGGACGTTTTCAATACAGTCATGTCCCCCCCTCCCTAGATCCACGGCGGATATGTTCCAAGACCTACCATGGAAGCCCGAAACCACGGATAGGTGCGAACCCATTCATTTAAATGGGAAACGGACCTTTCTGGCAGCCTCCTGATCCCTGGTTCTGGAACGTTCCCTATAATATGTTCCGGCCACGGTAAACTGCAGAAACTGGACCAGTGGACCATTTTCTGCATAGAAGAATTGTGGAAAGTGCATTCAGACTACCTACCTTTGTAACCTCTCTCTCCTGTTCCAAACAAGATTAGAGAGCATAAGTCAAACATGAAACTTTATGATATTTGCGTTCAGGACAGGATACTGCCATTTAATCAACCTACGTATTCTACAAAATGATTCATTTGATTTTTTTAATTTGAATATTGAAGAAAGAAAACATTTTTAAAAAAGAATTTGTATTCACCTCATTTTCTTTTTGGGAATCCACATAAATAGTTGGGAATGGTTCCTTCCCTGCCACTTTTAAGGCCTACAAAAGGAACAGAGTCAGTTCATAACCCTTATACATTTTCATTAATAAAAATAATTTATTTCAAATGCTGTTACTGACTGAAAGCTTACCCAAAGAGCTGTTTTAAATGGCTTGTCTTTTGTTCCTGTTCCAGTTTCATCATCTCCTTCACGACCAGAGACATACAGTTCAGCTGTAACATATGAAAATTGAAAATCTTATTCCTGTAGACCCAAGTGTTTGAGGCCTATTACCTTGTGAAAAAATACCTAGACTTATATTGTGTCTTACTGCATCTTCACAAACACTAGAAAGTGCTTTCTATGCCAAGAACTGTATGTGTAAATATATTCAATCTGATGCACTATTTCACAATGCAACACTTTTGCTGATTCATTAAATTATAATGATAGCAATCGGGGAACAGCAAAATTATGAACCCGAGTTATGCTACTGTTCACCGGCAAATCAAAATTGTAAACAACTATAACATCAGTTTCAACTTAAGTATTATGTTCCAAAATTGCAGGTTTGATGATTAAATATTCTCCTCCCCTCTCTTCCAGAGATATGCATTTGCACAGATATTTGCAATGTTTTAATTCGTTACTCAAATGTCATCTTCTTAAGTGCTAACCCAGACATCTGCATTGTTTTATTACTAGTATTGCTATAACCAATTAATCCAAACAGATCGAAGATTGAATCAGAGACCCTTTAGCTTATCTGGTTCTGCTACTCCCTTGCTGTCTTTACGAACTGAACCTTCAAGGGGATAATTAAACAACACTCCAAAATTCTCTGTGATGATACCTAAAAGCTTTAAAACCACAGCTAAATCCATTGTGCCAATCTCACATTGTTTTACATTAATTGTTATTTTTCCATCATTTGAATGTACTGCCAAGACAGCATGCTCAAAGTCAACAAGAAGGAACATGCTTTTATTCCCAAATCTACATTACAGTTCCCAATCAAATGTTTAACCAGCTAGTTAACAAGTTCTTTCTCTTTTCAACAAAGGATTTAAGCCATATTTGGGAGTTGGCTATTCCACATTACTTCTGTTTTTTTTTAAAATTCTATAAAATTCCCTTGTTTTAGTGGAGGCAAAATTTACACATGCACTGTCTATTCATATTATCTACAACAGCAAATTGAGTTTGTGTGTAAGATCAACTCATCTAATGCTACAACCTTGTGTTTTCCCCACAGATTTTTCTTCTCTTCGGCTATTAACCTAATATCTTTTGAAAGCCATACTTTAACCCAGCCTCACAAGACTCTTCATGCATCTCAGATCCTAAACAGTTGTTGCATGAAAACATTTTCTCTCATGTCACCTCTAGACCTTTACCTCATCTTAAATTGGTCTCCACTAATTTTTGACCTTTCCATCAATGAGAGCAGTTTCTCCCCAATTAATTAGTTCAGATTATTCACCATTTTGAACATCACTATCAACTCTACTCTCAAATGTTCCAAGATATTCCAAACAATGCATACTCCTGAAGTTCCTCATCCTTGAGCAATTCTTAGAAGACTTTTCTGAACCCTGTCTAAATCTTCATACCCTTCTTGATGTGCATACCCAGAATTGGACACCATACTTCACTTGAGGCCAACCAATGGTTTATAAAGATTTTGTCATAACTTTACTTGATTTCACATTCCAACATCTATTTCTAAAGCCCAGGATCCAATATGCTTCTCTAATTACTTTGTCTATCTGTCTCATCACTTTCAACAATTTATGCACAAATATCCACAGATCCTTTCTGCTGCTTTTGCCTATAGAATTAAACTCTTCTGTTTATATTCCATCTGATTGTCCTTTCTACTAACAGTTATCTCATGCTAAATCTGATCCGCTTCATAGGCAGCTTTTCTACAGTCAGTTTATCTCCTCTTAACGTCTATCATTATCCTTTTCAATAATCATTACATTTACAGGTTTTCATCATGTGCAAATTTTGAAATTGTGCCTTGTCTGCCCAAATCTAAACCATTAATGTATATCGAGAAATAACTGTCCTGTTACTAACAAAAGAAAAATAGCACAGATGCTGGAAACCCAATGAAGAACTGAAGAAAGGTCACTGACCTGAAAAGTTCATCGCTTCTCTCTCCACAGATTCTACCAGACTTATTGAGCACCTTAAACATATTCTCTTTCTATGTCCCAGTTGTGGCTCCAGGGAAACCTGCCTCCAGTTGTTGGTCATCATTCTCTGCTTACAGTCACTCAATCTTTTTGTCACATCCCTTTTATTCCATGGGATAACAACATACTTACCCATAGCATCCATGCTTCTTGATACACTAAGTTCTTTGATAATGGACTTTCTATACTTATTTTACACCGGGAGTAACATTATAATTATACATTACACGTAATAGATTTGACTCATGTTGACCTCGTGGACTTCTCTAGTAGCCCCCAGCATTACAGATATCAGTCTCCAGCCAGTTCAATTCAGTCCACATGATATCAAGGAACAGTTCGAGATACTGGATACTGCAAAGGCTACAGACCCTGACAACATTCCGGCAATAGTACTGAAGACTTGTGCTCCAGAACTTGCTGCTCCCTTAGTTAAGCTGTTCCAATACAGTTAGAACACTAGCATCTACTCAACAATGTGGAAAATTGCCCAAGATTGTCCCGTCCACAAAAATCAAGACAAATCCAATCCAGCCAATTACCGCCTCAACAGTCCACCCGCCACCACCAGTAAAACGATGGAAGGTGTCACTAACTGTGCTATCAAGCAATACCTGCTCAGTGACATACAAATAGGGTTCAGTCAGGACCACTCAGCTTCTGACCTTATTACAGCCTTGGAATAGAGACAAAACAGCTGAATTCCAGAGTGAGGTGAGAGTGACAGCCCATAACATTAAGGCTGCATTAAACCAAATATGGCAACAAGACAAAACAATCACGTGCTACCATCTTCAACTTTTCTTTAATTCAGCTATGGGATGTGTGCGTTATTGATTTGCCAGCATTTATTGCTCATCCACAGCTGTCCTTGAGAAGATGGTGGTGGGCTGCCTTCTTGAACCACATGCTGTAGGTTGACCCACAATGTCCTTAGGGATGAAATTCCACAATTTTAATGCAGCCACATTCAAGTCAGAATGGTGAGTGGCCTGCAGGGGAAGTTGCAGGCGGTTGTGTTCTTATGTATCTGGAAGGTGCCATCTAAGGAGTTTTGGTGAGGTTGGGGGGGGGGGGTGGAAATGGTGCCAATTAAATAGGCTGCTTTGCTCTGGATAGTGTCAAGGTTTTTGAGTGTTGTTGGTGCTGCACCCATACAGGCAAGTGGAGAGTATTCCATCACACTCCTCAGTGCGGAGGCACTAACCCAGTGGTATTACCATGAGATGATTAACCTAGAAACTCAGCTGACATTCTGGGGAACAGGGTTCAAATCCTTCCACAGCAAAGGGTGGAATTCAATAAACGTGTCTGGAATCTACTGATGACCATGAAGCCATTGTCAGTTGTCAGGAAAACCTATTTGGTTCATCTGGAAATCTGCCATCCTCCCTGGTCTGGCTTACATGGGATTCTAGATTCTCAGCAATGTGGTTAACTCTCAACCATCCTCTGAGCCATTCAGATGTATCAATTACTATGAAATCTGACAGAAATGAAACCAGACTGATCACCTGGCATTGACCTAGCACCAGAACACACACAATGCCAGAAACAGCCCTGTCGACCTTGCAGAGTACTCCTTACTAACATCTTGGGGCTAGTGCCAAAACTGGGAGTGCTGTCTCACAGACAATAAAAATAGAATTAAGTAAAAATAGAAAATGCTAAAATCTCACTCTCACAAGTCTGACTGTCACATTGGAGAAAGAAGTAAAATTAACCTCTCAGCAGAACTGAAACCTTGATCCTTGCTCCCTCTCCTTCCAAATGATGATGCTAAACACAACTGTGCACGTCGAGCACGTTCGAATCATTTCAGAATAAGGAATAAAGGCTGGTTAAATAACCTCCAGTGCCACCACTGAGTGAAAACCACTGTTGCCAGACTTTTGGTTTCAGTTTTACAGGCCTATCTGGGTGTGATGCCAACGATGATCAGGGCTGCAGCCGGTGGTGGTGGGGGGCAGCTAAACACATAACGCAAGGTGTACAGTATTGAGGAGTCGAAGGAAGCCACGCCATAAAAACCCTGGAGGCATCAAACCATCCACATAAGGCAGGGATGAGCACCCAGCCCAGGCCACCAGGCAGGAAGAGCGGCCATCCAACCAGCCGAAGCCGCCTGGGAACACAAGCCCTCCCCCAGGATCTTCCCATTTCACAGGATCTTGCTCCTTACCCAGGGTCAGCTTCTCCGCCTCTTGATTAATGTCCCCAGAAGACATGTTTGAAAGTTCAGACCGCCAGACCTTCCCCGCCGTCCCTCTGTCTCGCTCTCCGGCCGGCAACGGCTGCAAAGGGGAGGGGTGATACTGAGACACACCCCCTCCTTGACACCGGGATCCAATCTCTGATTGGTCGACAGCAGTGTCAATCAGGGCCGCATGCGCAAGGCAGGGCGCTTGCTTCTGATTGCATCAGGCTTGAGTCAAACGGGGGTGGGATGGAAAGGAGATATGGGGTGGTTGTAAGATATGAGAGGTGAAGGAGCAAAGGACATTAGATTAGATTCCCTACAGTATGGAAACAGGACCTTCGGTACAACAAATACGCACTGACCTTCTGAAGAGTAACCCACCCAGACTCATTCCCCTGCCCAACACTTACCCCTAACTAATGTGCCTAACACCATGGGCAATTTCGCACAGCCAATTCACCTAACCTGCACATCTTTGGTTTGTGGAAGGAAATTTGAGCATCCGGAGGAAACCCACCCAGACATGGGGAGAATGTGAAAACTCCACACAAGACAGTCGCCCAAGGCTGGAATTGAAACTGGATCCCTGGTGCTGTGAGGAAGCAGTGCTAACCACTGAACCATCCTGCCGCCCATGATGGGAGGAAGGAAATATCGGGAGGAAGGAGATATGGGGGGAATAGGCGATATGATGGGTCGTAGATATGGGGGGATAGATGTTATGCAGGGGGTAGGTGATATGGGGTATAGGAGATATGGGAGATTTGGGGGAGGGAAATATGAGGGGATAGGAGATATGGGGGTGAGAAATATGGGGGTAGGAGATGTGGGGGAATAGGACATATGGTAAGTAGGAGATATGGGATAGATGTTATGGGGGGATAGGAGAGATGGGTTGATAGGAGATACAAGGGTTGAGAGTTATGAAGGGATAAGATATATGGGGGGAAGAGATTTGGGGGATGGATGGTATGAGAGGTGAGAGATATGGGGGATAGAATCTATGTAGGGGATAGGAGATATGTGGGGAATAGTAAATGGAGGGGATAGTTGATATGAGGGAGAATAATAGATATGGGGAGATGGGAGATATGGGGGTATCGGATATATGAGAGCATAGGAGATATCGGCGCCAGAGAAGATATTGGATGCATAGGAGATATGGGGAATTGGAGATATGGGGGAATAGGTGATATAGGGGAACTAGGAGATATGGTTGGAAGGAGATGTGTGGGGATTGGTGATATGGGGTGAATGTGGGGGATAGGAAATATGGTGGGATGGGAGATATGAGGATGGATTGGAGAAATGGGGGATAGGTGGATAGGAGATATGGGGAGCAGGAGATATGAGGAGATGGGAGATATGGGGGAATAGGAGATATGGGAGGGATAGATGGTGGGTGAAGGGGAATGGGAGATATAATAGAATCCCTATAGTGTGAAACCGGCCATTTGCTCCAACAGGTTGACAGTGACCCTCAGAAAAGTATCCCACCCAAATTTATTCCCCTATCCTATTACTCTACATTTCCCATGGCCAATTCACCTAACCTGCACATCTTTAGACAGCAAGAGGAAACTGGAACACCTGGACGAAATTCACGCAGACACAGGGAGAATGTGCAGACTCCACACAGACAGTCGCCCAAGGCTGGAATCGAACACAATGATAGGGATTGGGGGATAGAGGGAATGGGACTAGGGCATAGGTGGGGAGGGGAATAGGAGGGGAAGGTGATAGGAGGGGAGGGGGATACAGGGAATGGAGATAGTGGAATATGAGGGGAGGGGGATGGGGACATCGGAGGGAACATAGGAGTGGAGAGTATTGGGAAGGGAATTAGGACAATTCGAGGGAAATAGATGGTGACATCTTGCAAAATGTCCAGATTACAGAGGAGGAAGTGCTGAATGTCTTGAAACGGTTAAAAGTGGATAAATCCCCAGGACCTGATCAAGTGTACCCGAGAACACTGTGGGAAGCGAGAGAAGTGATTGCTGGGCCTCTCGCTGAGATATTGTATCATCGATAGTCACAGGTGAGGTGCCGGAAGACTGGAGGTTGTCAAACGTGGTGCCACTGTTTAAGAAGGGTGGTAAAGGCAAGCCAGGGAACTATAGACTGGTGAGCCTGACCTCGGTGGTGGGCAAGTTGTTGGAGGGAATCCTGAGGGACAGGATGTACATGTATTTGGAAAGGCAAGGACTGATTCGGGATAGTCAACATGGCTTTGTGCGTGGGAAATCATGTCTCACAAACTTGATTGAGGTCTTTGAAGAAGTGACAAAGAAGATTGATGAGGGCAGAGCAGTAGATGTGATCTATATGGACTTCAGTAAAGTGTTCAACAAGGTTCCCCATGGGAGACGAGTTAGCAAGGTTAGATCTCATGGATTACAGGGAGAACTAGCCATTTGGATACAGAACTGGCTCAAAGGTAGAAGACAGAGGGTGGTGGTGGAGGGTTGTTTTTCATTCTGGAGGCCGTGACCAGTGGAGTGCCAAGGATCGGTGCTGGGTCCTCTACTTTTTGTCATTTACATAAATGATTTGGATGCGAGCATAAGAGGTACAGTTAGTATGTTTGCAGATGACACCAAAATTGGAGGTGTAGTGGACAGCGAAGAGGGCTACCTCAGATTACAACAGGATCTGGACCAGATGAGCCAATGGGCTGAGAAGTGGCAGATGGAGTTTAATTCAGATAAATGCGAGGTGCTGCATTTTGGGAAAGCAAATCTTAGCAGGACTTATACACTTAATGGTAAGGTGCTAGGAAGTGTTGCTGAACAAAGAGACCTTGGAGTGCAGGTTCATAGCTCCTTGAAAGTGGAGTCGCAGGTAGATAGGATAGTGAAGAAGGCGTTTGGTATGCTTTCTTTTATTGGTCAGAGTACTGAATACAGGGGTTGGGAAGTCATATTGCGGCTGTACAAGACATTGGTTAGGCCACTGTTGGAATATTGTGTGCAATTCTGGTCTCCTTCCTATCGGAAAGATGTGAAACGTGAAAGGGTTCAGAAAAGATTTACAAGGATGTTACCAAGGTTGGAGGATCTGAGCTGCAGGGAGAGGCTGAACAGGCTGGGGCTGTTTTCCCTGGAGCGTCGGAGGCTAAGGGGTGACCTTACAGAGGTTTACAAAATTGTTGTGGTTCTGTTCGCCGAGCTGGGAATTTGTCTTGCAAACGTTTCGTCCCCTGTCTAGGTGACATCCTCAGTGCTTGGGAGCCTCCTGTGAAGCGCTTCTGTGCTGTTTTCTCCAGTATTTATAGTGGCCCGTCTCTGCTGCTTCTGGTTGTCAGTTCGAGCTGTCCGCTGTAGTGGCCAGTATATTGGGTCCAGGTCGATGTGTTTGTTGATGGAGTCTGTGGACTCTATCACATCGACCTGGACCCAATATACCGGCCACTACAGCGGACAGCTCGAACTGACAACCGGAAGCGGCAGAGACAGGCCACTATAAATGCCGGAGAAAACATCACAGAAGCGCTTCACAGGAGGCTCCCAAGCACTGAGGATGTCACCTAGACAGGGGACGAAACGTTTGCAAGACAAATTCCCAGCTCGGCGAACAGAACCACAACAACGAGCACCCGAGCTACAAATCTTCTCCCAAACTTTGGTTTACAAAATTATGAGGGGCATGGATAGGATAAATAGACAAAGTCTTTTCCCTGGGGTAGGGGAGTCCAGAACTAGAGGGCATAGGTTTAGGGTGAGAGGGGAAAGATATAAAAGAGACCTAAGGGGCAACTTTTTCATGCAGAGGGTGGTACGTGTATGGAATGAGCTTCCAGAGAATGTGGTGGAGGCTGGCACAATTGCAACATTTAAGAGGCATTTAGATGGGTATATGAATAGGAAGGGTTTGGAGGGATATGGGCCGGGTGCTGGCAGGTTGGACTAGATTGGGTTGGGATATCTGGTCGGCATGGACAGGTTGGACTGAAGGGTCTGTTTCCATGCTGTACATCTCTATGACTCTATGACTCTAATAGTGGGGATAGGAGGGGAGGGGAATGGGAGGGGCAATAGGAGAGGCAGGGAGAAGTGGTGGGGAGGGGAATGTGAGGGGGTGATGGCAAGGAGGATGAGAGGGGGGATAAAGATAGGAGGGGGGTGCTGGCTGAAGACAGGCAGGGAAGATGATAGGACCAAGGGACGGGTATGAGTAAATTCCTGCAGATGCTCGAATCTGTACTAAAAACAAAAAAACACTGTCAATCACAGTGGGTCATGGCAGCATCCATGGAGAAAGTGAGAATTGCAGTGGAGAGTCAGAATTAAAAAGGGTGCCGCTGGAAAATCACAGCAGGTCAGGCAGCATCTGACAAGCAGGAGAGTCGACATGTCGGGCATGAGCCTTTCATCCAGATGCAAGTTAATGTTTTGAGTCAAGATGACTTTTCAGAAGGGTTGCTGTGAGGAGAGGGTAGGGCCTAATCTGGGGGAGGAGCCAGCAGTGGGGTGGAGCCAGGTCTGTGCTGGGTGGAGGATAACTTGGGGTGTCAAAAACAAAAACAGGAATCGCTGGAACAGCTCTGCAGATCTGACAGTATCTGTGAAGTGAAATCAGAATTAATGTTTTAATCCAGTGATCCTTTGTCAGAACTGTTCGCGTCCTTTAACTCTGACTTCTCTTCATAGATGCTGCTAGACCTGCTCAGCTTTTCCAGCAATTTCTGTTTTGTTTCTGATTTACAGCATTCTGCAGTTCTTTCTGCTTTTATAATTTCATGTGTGGCAACTGGAGTGTGGAGCTAGACCAGGCCTGACTTGAGAGGAGGTATGGGCCAGTTAGAAGGTAATTGTGGGGCTGGGCTAAGGTGACCTGCTTCAGAGTGAGAGGATACTGGATTAGTGGTGCTGGAAGAGCACAGCAGTTCAGGCAGCATCCAAGGAGCAGCGAAATCGACGTTTCGGGCAAAAGCCCTTCATCAGGAATAAAGCCAGTGAGCCTGAAGCATGGAGAGATAAGCTAGAGGAGGGTGGGGGTGGGGAGAGAGTAGCTTAGAGTACAATGGGTGAGTGGGGGAGGAGATGAAGGTGATAGGTCAAGGAGGAGAGGGTGGAGTGGATAGGTGGAAAAGGAGATAGGCAGGTCAGACAGGTCCGGACAAGTCAAGGAGACAGTGCTGAACTGGAAGTTTGAAACTAGGATGAGGTGGGGGAAGGGGAAATGAGGAAGCTGTTGAAGTCCACATTGATGCCCTGGGGTTGAAGTGTTCCGAGGTGGAAGATGAGGCGTTCTTCCTCCAGGCGTCTGGTGGTGAGGGAGCGGCGGTGAAGGAGGCCCAGGACCTCCATGTCCTCGGCAGAGTGGGAGGGGGAATTGAAATGTTGGGCCACGGGGCGGTTTGGTTGATTGGTGCAGGTGTCTCGGAGATGTTCCCTAAAGCGCTATGCTAGGAGGCGCCCAGTCTCCCCAATGTAGAGGAGATCACATCGGAAGCAGCAGATACAATAAATGATATTAGTGGATGTGCAGGTAAAACTTTGATGGATGTGGAAGGCTCCTTTAGGGCCTTGGATAGAGGTGAGGGAGGAGGTGTGGGCGCAGGTTTTACAGTTCCTGCGGTGGCAGGGGAAAGTGCCAGAATGGGAGGATGGGTCGTAGGGGGGTGTGGACCTGACCAGGTAGTCATGGAGGGAACAGTCTTTGCGGAAGGCGGAAAGGGGTGGGGAGGTAAATATATCCCTGGTGGTGGGGTCTGTTTGGAGATGGCGGAAATGTCGGCGGATGATTTGGTTTATGCGAAGGTTTGTAGTGTGGAAGGTGAGCACCAGGGGCGTTCTGTCCTTGTTACGGTTGGAGGGATGGGGTCTGAGGGCGGAGGTGCGGGATATGGACGAGATGCGTTGGAGGGCATCTTTAACCACGTGGGAAGGGAAATTGCGGTCTCTAAAGAAGGAGGCCATCTGGTGTGTTCTATGGTGGAACTGGTCCTCCTGGGAGCAGATACGGCGGAGGCGGAGAAATTGGGAATACGGGATGGCATTTTTGCAAGAGGTAGGGTGGGAAGAGGTGTAATCCAGGTAGCTGTGGGAGTCGGTGGGTTTGTAAAAAATGTCAGTGTCAAGTCGGTCGTCACTAATGGAGATGGAGAGGTCCAGGAAGGGGAGCGAGGTGTCAGAGATGGTCCAGGTAAATTAAAGGTCAGGGTGGAATGTGTTGGTGAAGTTGATGAATTGCTCAACCTCCTCGCGGGAGCACGAGGTGGCGCCAATGCAGTCATCAATGTAGAGGAGGAAGAGGTGGGGAGTGGTGCCGGTGTAATTACGGAAGATCAACTGTTCTACATAGCCAACAAAGAGACAGGCATAGCTGGGGCCCATACGTGTGCCCATGGCTACGCCTTTGGTCTGGAGGAAGTGGGAGGATTCAAAGGAGAAATTGTTAAGGGTGAGGACCAGTTCGGCCAAATGAATGAGAGTATCAGTGGAAGGGTACTGTTGGGGACGTCTGGAGAGGAAAAAACGGAGGGCTTGGAGGCCCTGGTCATGGCGGATGGAGGTGTAGAGGGATTGGATATCCATGGTGAAGATGAGGCGTTGGGGGCCGGGGAAACGGAAGTCTTGGAGGAGGTGGAGGGCGTGGGTGGTGTCTCGAACGTATGTGGGGAGTTTCTGGACTAGGGGGGATAGGACAGTGTCGAGGTAGGTAGAGATGAGTTCAGTGGGGCAGGAGCATGCTGAGACAATGGGTCGGCCAGGGTGGTCAGTCTTGTGGATCTTGGGAAGGAGGTAGAACCGGGCAGTGCGAGGTTCCCGGACTATGAGGTTGGAAGCTGTGGGTGGGAGATCTCCTGAGGTGATGAGGTTCTGTATGGTCTGGGAGACAATGGTTTGGTGATGGGGGGTGGGGTCATGGTCGAGGGGGCAATAGGACGAGGTGTCCTCGAGTTGGCGTTTGGCTTCAGCGGTGTAGAGGTCAGTGCGCCAGACTACCACTGCGCCCCCTTTATCCGCTGGCTTAATGGTGAGGTTGGGATTAGAGCAGAGGGATTGGAGGGCTGCGCGTTGCGAGGGTGAGAGGTTGGAGTGGGGGAGGGGGGTCGACAGGTTGAGGCGGTTAATGTCCCAGCGGCAGTTGGAAATGAAGAGGTCGAGGGCAGGTAATAGGCCAGCGCGGGGTGTCGATTTCGCTGCTCGTTGGATGCTGCCTGAACTGCTGTGCTCTTCCAGCACCACTAATCCAGTCTTGGGTTTCCAGCATCTGCAGATATTGTTTTTACCTCCGATTGAGAGGAGCCTGGACAATGGTCTGAGCAGGGGAATAATGCAGTCCCTCTCACTGTCCCTAGGTCAGAATCCTGGAACTCCATCAGCACTCTAGCTGTCTGTAAAAGGCTTGAATTCAAAAAGGTGGATCACCACCACCACCATCTCAAGGCAGTTTGAGATAGGCAAATAAATGTTGCTTTTGTCACAATGCCTATATCATAGAGTCCATCTGAAATAATATCCACATGAATCAACGGTTTACTTCAGCTTGTATAACCTATGACTTTATAGCAGTGTCACTGCCACTCAATAACAGGAGGTATCACAGCATCAGCCTTTGCTCCATGAGAATACTGTCATGGGGCCACTGTTTAAAACGCAGAGACTTGTGCACATTATGTAAAATGTTATTCCTAACACATTAAGTAATCACATTGGACTCCCAGTCACAGTTATTGCAGCATAGAAAAAAGTCCTATGGCCCACCACACCCACGCTGTTCATCAAACATCAATTATTTTAACCTCTTTATCCAACACATGACCTGTAGCCTTGTTTACTATGATGTTTCAAATGCTGAAACATTTGCTCCAGTTCTATTTCCACAGATGATGGTGAACCTGCTGAGTTTTGTTTTAACAGCACCTTCATTGTTAATTCAAGTGGGATGAGGATTATTGGAAAGGATATTAGGGTGGCACGGTGGCTCAGTGTTTAGCGCTGCTGCCTCACAGTGCTAGGAACGCGGGTTCGATTCTAGCCTCTGTCAACTGTCTGTTGGGGAGTTTGCACTTTCTCCCTGTGTCTGTGTGGGTTTCCTTTGGGTGTTCCGGTTTCCTCCCACAGTCCAAAGATGTGCAGGTTAGGTGAATTGGCCATGTAAAATTGCCCAAAGTGGTCAGGGATGTGTAGGTTAGGTGCATTGTTCAGGGTTAAATGTAGGATAATAGGGGAAGGGAATAGGTCTGGGCGGGTTACCTTTCAGAGGGTTGGTGTAGACTTGTTGGGCCGAAGGGCCTGTTTCCACACTGTAGGGGTTATATGATATAGAAACATCTATTCAAGCTCGATGGGAGTAAGTGGTCAGGGGAGGGGAGGTGGAAGTATCAATGCCAGGTTAATTATACTTACGGGGAGAAAGTGAGGACTGCATATGCTGGAGGTCAGTTGAAAAATGTGATGCTGGGAAAGTACAGCAGGTCAGGGAGCATCTGAGGAGCAGGAGAATTCAGACATTTCAGGCATAAGACCTTTACTGGGAATGTGGGAGAAGGGGGATGAGAGAATTGAGAGGGGGGGGGGGTGGTGGTGAGGCTGGGGGAAATGTAGCTGGGAAGGCCATAGGTGGGTGCAGGTTGGGGGTGGATGATGGTGATAGGTTGGAGCGGAGGGTGGAGTGGATCAGTAGGAAGGAAGATGGACAGGTGGGAAAGTTCAAGAGCTCTATGCTGAGTTGGAGGGTTGAATCTGGGATGAGGTGGGGGGGGAAACGTAGATGAGGAAATTGGTGAAATTGACATTGATGCTGTGTGGTTGGAGGGTCCCAAGATGGAAGATAAGGTGTTCTTCCTCCAGGTGTCAGGTGGCTAGGACTTGGCGGTGAGGCCCAGGATTTGCATGTCCTTTGTGGGTGGGAGGGGGCGACTTGAAGTGGTCAGCCACAAGGTGGTGGGGTTGCTTGGTGTGCATCCCCCAGAGATATAACCTGAAACATTCCGCGAGTTGACGTCCTGTCTCCCCAGTGTAGAGAAGACCACATGAGGTGTTTGGATGTTCAGGAAGGTCTCTACTGGATGTGGAAGGATCCTTTGAGGCCTTGGATGGAGATATGGGCACAGGTTTTACACATCTTGCAGTGGTAAGGGAAGGTGCCAGGAGGGTGGGGGACGTGGACTTAACAAGGGCGTTGCAGAAGAAATGGTCTTTGCAGAACACAGATAGGGGTGGAGGGGGAAATATATCTCTGGCGTTGGGGTCTGTTTGTAGGTGGCAGAAATGGCAGACAATAATGTGCTGTACCGAGAGATTGGTGGGGTGGAAGGTGAAGACCGGGGAACTCTGTCCTTGTTTTGGCTGGAGGGGTGGGGTTTAAGGGCAGAGGTGTAGGAGGTGGAGGTGATGCACTGGAGGGCATTGTTGACCACATGGGACAGGAAATTGCTGTCCTTGAAGTAGAATGGTTCCTCCTGTGAATAGATACAGTGGAGGCAGAGAAATTAGGACTAAGGGATAGTGTTTTTATAGGAAGGTGGGTAGGACTCACTGGATTTGAAGTCGATGTTCGTGTTCAGGATAATGGAGGAGGGGGGTATCCAAGATGGTCCAGGTGAACTTGAGGTTAAGGTGCAAGGTGTTCGTGAAGTTGAAGAACTGTTCGACCCCTTCATGGGGGCACGGGGTGGTGATGATACATTCATCGATATAGCAGAGGAAAAGTTGGGGAATTGTGTCAGTTTAACAACAGAAGATGGACTATTCCACGTAGCCGATGAAGAGGCAGGCATAGCTGGGATGCATGTGTCCCCCAATGGCTACCCCTTTGGTCTGAAGGATATGGGAGGATTCAAAGGTGACGTTGTTGAAGGTGAGGACCAGTTCAACCAATCGAATGAGTGTGTTGGTGAAGGGGTACTGGTTGGGTCGGCAGGAGAAGAAGAAACGGAGGGCTTGGAGGCCTTCGCCATGGCGGATGGACATGTACAGGGATTGGATGTCCACGGTGAAGAGGCGGCATTGGGGCTGGGGAAACAAAAGTCACGTAGAAGGTGGAGGGCGTGGGTGGTGTCCCGAATGTATGTAGGGGAATTCCTGGACCAAGGGAGGCAGGACAATGTCACATGAGGAGGTAGGTTCAGTGGGGCAGGAGTAGGCGGAGACAATGGGTTGATTGGGGCAGTCAGGTTTGTGGATTTTGAGTAAGAGGTAGAACCAGGCATTGCGGGATTCTGTGACTATGATGTTGGAGGCTGTGGATGGGAGATCCCCTAAGGTGATGAGGTTGTGGATGATGGTTTGGTGATGGGAGGTGAGGTCATGGTCGAGGGGACAGTAGGAGGTGGTGTCCATGAGTTGGCTTCTGGCTTCAGCGGTGTATACTTAAGTACTTCCATCATTTGCTACTTTGCTGTGTTTCTACAGATATGAAATACCTTATGCAGATATTCAGATCCAAGATGGTGGTGGGTAGGACTCCTTAGCCGGAACTTGGCTGCTCAGTCTGTTTCTTTGTTTTCTTTTTTAAAATTTTTTTTCCTCGTTTCTTCTCAGTGATGTCCTGAACTCCCAGCCTCAGTGCAGACTTGGACTCCTGACCTCAGCACATGGCAGTCTCTCAGCGGCCTGGCATGGCCTCAGTGTGTACTCCTGCCCTTGAGATGGTCCCAGCATGATCTGGAGGCAAGGTCCAGTGTGGACTGGGTTGGAAGCACTAACATTCTTAATTTTGTATTTCTCTATTTTCTAATTTATTCCTATGATCTGTAACGCTAGACTTTATATTTATTTTTCCACCTACCCCACCCCCCAAATAATTTGTACTTCAGGTTCCTTTGTACCTAAGATGGCACTGTAAATGTTGACTTATAAACTTGTCACTGTACTCATTTGAATACATGTGACAATAAAACCAATTCTAAGATTCTACCTTGAGGAATAACTTTTGCAATAATCTTTGTGAATTGCATCTTTAAGTTTTGTTTTTCACAGTGTGCTCAAAGTTTTAATGACCTTAACTGCGCCTAACCCCAACCTCTTCAGTTGTGGGTTGGGGTGATGGTGAATGTAGAGGCTTATAATCAGGCATTTTAGTTATAGAACAGTTATAGTTCACTACCTTATTTGGTCGTTCACCGGAGATTGATGACTAGGACAGAGGTTCCTAAACCTAACATTTTATACTCATTGTCAGGACTGCCAACTGCTGCTAGTGGGGTACAAGTTTCATGATTCCTGATGTCTTTCCCTTAGGGTGGGGAATTTCAAAACTAGGGGGCATATTTTTAATGTGAGAAGAGGAAGATGGAGAAAAGATAGGAGAAGCTTTTTTTATGTTCAAACAGAGTGATGTGTGTGTGGAATGAACTTCCAGAGTACAGTTGATTTGGTGGATTTGAGTACAGTTATGACATTTAAAAGACATTTAGATAAGGACATGAATAGGAAAATGTTTGGAGGGATATGAGCCTTGCACAAGCAGTTAGGGGCATGGTTACTTTGGGATTATGGTTGACATGGACTGATTGGATGAAAGGGTCTGTTTCGGTGGTGTATAACTCTACAACTCTATAACCCTACTAGTGATCAAACACATGCAACATAAACAATGCCTACGTAGTGCTGCTCCCCATTAACGTGATAAACTTGGTTGTTTGCTTAAACATGTCTGGGTAATATGAATCAATAATTTGAATTACATAAAAGCTTTGATAGTATTTGTATTTGTATTTCAATAATGTTTCAAATCCACTAACATTGCGGGTTTAAGTTATCAAAACTGAATACTGGGTCTGTAACATTTCACAGAATTTAAGAAACATTTGTTATGGTAAGTTACTAGTTGCATTCATCGGCCCTTTGATATGCGAGCAATTTCTTCTGGTCCTTGTTAAGAATTTGATCATGGGATTGGAGCGTTGCGAGTAAAGCCAACATTTCTTAACCATCCTTAATGCCCTTGAACTGAGAGGCATGTTTGGCTCTGTCAGGGAGCAGTTACTAATGCTGCTGCATGGATCTCCATGATTTTTCTTTTTGCTTCAGCCTCACTAACGTTTTAATCATTTTAGTTTTTTTTTTATCTTCTGCCTAATCACTGACCTTGCCTTTTGATCTTTTTCCTCTTTTACCTACTTCAAACCTATTGTGGCTGCGAATGCATCTGCAAGGGCACACCCACCACATTTACAGTTGTAGGTCATTGCACTCGACCAAAAACTTTGCATTAACAATTTGGAGAATATCAGAGCTCTTTGCTCTGAAAACGTCCATTGCTAAAGACATGAAGGCACCAATCCACCCGTAATCTCAATGCCTTTAAAAATGTAGGTCTTTTAACTTTAACATGCAATTATAATGTTTAAATGCAAACATTATGTGTTTTCATACAACACATTATTAGTTCTCCAAATACATGCTGTAGACACAACATTCAACAAGTACAATCTAAATAAATATATTAGGGGAAACAAGTGGAATGAAAAATTAAAATGGGAGGCAGGGTGATAAAGGGGAACCGTGAACAGGGCAGCACAGAGAGACAGCAACAGTAGGTGTGCCATTTCTGGTTTTAGTTCCAGTGTGGTGGGGCACTTGGTCAGGCCTAATATCTGTTTCATTACGTTGACAGAGATCATGTCACATTTTAAACATTTCCCAATTTTCATGAAAGGTCATTGATCTGAAACATGAACTGTACTTCTCTTTTTACAAATGCTAGCAAGGCTTGAAATTGAAACTGAATTCCATTTCAATTTCCAGCATCTGTAGTATTTTACTTTTTCATTGTTATAGTTCAGCACAATTTGCCTTTAACAAATCCATGCTGCTTTTCCTTAATTAATCCATACTTGTTCTTATCTCCTTACCTGACAAAAAAAATGTTCTGGCTATGGAGGAAATGCAACAAAGATTTACCAGACTGATTCGGGGCATGACGGAATTAACATATGAAGAGAAATTGGATCAGTTAGGATTTCATTTACTGAGTTAAGAAGAATGAGGGATGGATCTCATAGAATTCTATCAAATTCAAACAGGATTAGTAAGGATAAATACAGGAAGGATGTTCCAGATGTTTGCGAGGTCCAGAACTAAGGATACAGGATAGGCCATTCAGGACTGCCTGACCTGCTGTACTTTTCCAACACCACTCTAATCTAGACTCCGGTTTCCAGCATCTGCAGTCCTTGTTTTTACCTAGCTGATTTTAACCCTACTGTGAATCCTCTTGCAAGGATGCCTCCCTTAAAGAGATTTTCCTCCTCTCTCTACAAGCAGCTCAGTGAGTCTCTCTCTCACTGCAATCCCCAGGTCATCTCCTCTGCCCTGATGCTCTTCAACCATGTCCTGAAAAAGACTCGCTACCACAGCCACATTTGACTCTATGCTACTTTCTCCCCACCCCCACCCCCCCTCTCATTTATCTCTCCACTCTGCAGGCGCCCTGCCTGTATTCCTGATGAAGGGCTTTTGTCCAAAACGTCGATTTTCCTGCTCCTTGGATGCTGCCTGACCTGTTGTGCTTTTCCAGCACCACTCTGATCTAGACATTCAGGACTGAGATGAAGAAAAATTTCTTCATCCAGAGAGGACGAACCTGTGGAAGTTCTTGCCACAGAATGGAGTTAAGGACGAAATATTGAATGTTTTCAATAAGGAGATAGACACTGTTCTTGTGGCTAAAGGAATCAAAGGGAGAAATCAGGAATAAGGTAATGAGTTGAATGGTAAACCATGATCATATTGAATGGCAGAGCAGACTCAAAGGCTAAACAGCCCATTCCTGCTCTTGTTTTCTATGATCCTATTTACACTTCTGGAATAATTAAACACAAATTGATACATTTTAAATGTTTGTTTAATCATCCTCTTATGGTACAGAAAAAAGTTCCTAGAAATATCACTATATACACACACATATTCTTTAATTTACGACAAAGGAGAAGTAATAAATCATTTTTAAAAAGTGAGCAAGAAAATTTAAGCTAATCTCCAATTAATTCTGAAAAAATATATTTAAGAACTTCAGATCTGAACATAAAAATGGCAGTGCAGATTGGTAATGCTCTTTTTTGGAATGTATATTTAAAAGCCCGGATATCAGAGCAGAAAATATAAAAGGGAAAGAATGTTTTCATATCTTGTAAAGTATCAAATAAAAGGAACAAGGTTTTCATATTCTCAAAAATTAATAAAAATTGGTTAATGTAAATCTTCAATGTAAACATTAAAAACACCTCATCTGCTCAGGTATTCACTGCAAGTCAATAAAACAAAATTCAATTTTCTTTATTGCAGTTCTGTGGACAAAAGGCCTTCATTGCAGGTCCATAAAATGGAGTCCATTTTGCAGCATAGTTACTGAGGGATGGTGCTGGTAAAGCAAGTCATTCCACCTTCAGGTTTAAAGGTAATGATGGTTGGCCCCTGCAAACCGAACAGTCCTCATCTTAGTTGTGTGCAAATTGGAAGCAGTCCAGATCTCGCAGTGTACGTATGAGGAAACACATTCCAATCTTCCTCCATATTATCCTGAGAATTACGTATTTTTTATAAATCACGGTTTTTCTGCCAAGTTGTTTATAAATACAAAGTAAGTCTTAAGCAGGCAACTGCACATTGATGGTTTCAGCTTGCATTTGCACCCTCTGTTTCATGTGTCCTACTACTGCTGACACCCGGCTCAGAGCGCATGCCTTTCTTTCTGATACTACGACCTGAAGAAATTAGGTCAGCATATCCTTGCTGATGTGAAAATGCATAGCCTGATCGACGAACAGATGCATTCCGTTGGAAAGACCTTGGTCTACTTTGCTTGGGCCGCAGTTCAATCTCATACTTTTTGCGGTTCATTTGAATCTGTCATGGAAATTAAAAAAAATTGTTTAAAGCATTGCTGTCAATTAATAGAAGAGCACACAGAGAGGTTCTGGTCTGCCAAGCAAACAAACTACAACAGATATTTGTTGTAAAGTCTGAGCGTTCATCACTGCAGCAATGCAACATAAACAACAGAGACAACTATAGTAACATAGCTTGACACATTACAAGTTTGTTTTCATTTATGTATGGGAGTAGGCATCATAGGTTGGGTAAGCATTTATTGTTCATCTCTAAAGGCCCTTGAGGAGGTGGTGTTGATATGCTTTCGCCAACTTCTGCAGTCCATATGGTTTAGTTACACACACACACACAATGCCGTTAGAGAGAGTTCTAGAATTTCTTGATTCTTTTTCTAGTTGTCTCCAGTGATAATGAGCATAGTAATATTTAGTGGACAAAGTGCACAATGCAACTTTGAATGCACAACAAAACCCACCTCCTTGGCCCTTGACATACCTTATATGCCTTGTTAGTCTAATTTATCAATTACACAAAAGGCCATCTGATTTGCGTCCACCCTTCATTCAATCATCCCTAGTAAAACAATTACTTTATCTGGCTATTGCCACGGTCCTAGTATGGCACTCCCATGAAAGATGTGACACACTACCAGGTTGGCCACCCATCACTAGATTTGCTGAACCACTTCAATCAGTATCTGGTCCTGCTTTTGTTTGCTAAAATTGCTTATGATTCCAAGATTGTCCTTGAATTCAAAGACAACACCCAAATTATTTTCTATACTATAAACAGTTACCTTAAACCCCTATTCTCTTGTCCCCTTCATCTTCCCCACCAACAATAAGTTCAAGGTGCAATCAGCTGACTCAGCCATGGCTTGGTGTGACTTCGCACTAAACACTGCTGTGAACATGCATCTTTCTCCACTTTTTCCCCCCTCATGCCATCCCTCAGCTCACTTTGTGAATGTAATATTTTTCCCATGATCCTATTCCCACCACACTTCTGACCACCTAACTTTCTGTCCTAGTTCCGTATTATTTTAGTCGAGATAGTTCTGTCCAGATGTTTGTTCCCTCCCCTTTAACCCCACCATCATGATGCATATCTTCGAAAAGCCCATCACTTGACACAATTATCCATGGAAACTACCATTCCTTAGTCCTGCAACTTGAAAATTCATGTTTGCTGAAACTACCTTTAAAACAATCCAAACTTGTTTCTGCCTCTGTTCCAATGTTGAAAATTTCTTCTTAATGTCACAAATAGAAAAACAGAATCCATACAGCGTGGAAACAGGCCATTTGACCCAACAAGTCCACATCGAACCTCTGATGAGCATCCCATCCAGATCCATCCTCTTACCCTTTCCCTTACCCTATAAATCCCATGGCTAACACACCTAACCTACACATCCCTGAACAATATGGGCAATATGGCCAATCCACCTAACCTGCACATCTTTGGACTGTGGGAGGAAACCAGAGCACCTGATGGAAACCCACACAGGTTGGGGGAGAACATGCGAACTCTATACAGACAGTTGTTCAAGGGGGGATTTGAACCTGGGTCCCTGGTGCTATGAGGCAGCAGTGCTAACCACTGAGCCAGCGTGCCTCCCTACTGGACGGTGAGAAAGGTCAATTTTAAAACCTCATCCTCCTCAGCTTGTCCAAAGCCTTTGATACAATGAACACCATTTTTTTTTTCTTTTTCTTTTCTTTTTTTTTTCTTCCTTAACCCCCACACTACCGCCTAAGTGCGGTAGTGCTTATTTTTTCCCCCAGCACCCATGGTGTGTGTGTGCAGGTGTGAGACACAGTGAAAAAGACACAAAGTGCACGAATCTTTATTCAATTTCCACCACCAGGAAGATAGGAAAGACACCCGAGTGGCCAGTGACAAGCACTGCCCACAGGGCAATGCTGTGTGAGCAAAACAGTGAAGGGGAGGGTAGGGACTAAATCAAAATAGAGTTGGAGGGAGAAATGATGCACTCCACTCCCTGCGGCGCCCACCTCTCCCTGAACGACTCCAGGGTGTTGGTGGACACCGCGTGCTCCTTCTCCAAGGACACCCGGGCTCTAATGTAACCCCGGAAGAGGGGCAGGCAGTCGGCCCTAACGACCCCCTCCACGGCCCGCTGCCTGGACCTGTTGATGGCCAGTTTGGCCAGGCCCAGGCATGAACACCATTCTTTTCCAACACCTCTCCACTTATGTCCAGCTGGATGGGATTGCTCTCACCTGGTTCTTGTCTTATCCAACTAATTACTGACTATGCTTTCTCTGGTTCCCTAATGCAGTGTCAACTTAAAAATGTCTATTGCACAAATGAAATCAAGTAGTTACAAACAACTTCTCTGCAAGGAAGTGACGTTCAGGAAAAATAATGAATATCCAAAATGTTAGTTTGTGAAAGTGGATTGAAATAAACCTTTCCAAAATGGATTGACAGATTAAACATGATTTTGACAACCAGCTTGTCACTTACTTTGTCAGTCTCTGTGGGGTTGACAACCTGAATCAGAAAACGAACTGCAACAACAGGGAGGAGACTCACTGCCACAGTTAGTATAATGGTCAGCCAAAGGTATGGCTGTCGAAGAGCATTGGGAGCAGCTCCTAAGTAAAAAGTAGTGTACATTATTGCACAGTTAAAAGACCAAAAATCAAAACTGAATTTGAAACTGTTTTTCTGAGGTTAATTACATTGAATAAATGAAATGATGGACCATTTGGAACACAATTTAACACTACAGATGCAACTGTAAAGTACCATTAGTACCATTCCAAAATGGCTCCAAATACACATATGCAGATGACATGCTGCAGTTTATTTTGTCAACATTAAAATACTTTTTACGCATCCCATATCTTTGCAGCAACAAATTTGTTGGCATTCCTGCACGCAGAATCAATGATACTTTTTTGCCATGTAGTTTCTGTTTGATTCTGTGACTAAGTTAATTTCATTCTTACTTTATTTCAGCACTCCTGGGCTAGGGTTGTTGGAGGGGGTAAAAACAAGGACTGCAGATGCTGGAAACCAGTGTCTAGATTAGAGTGGTGCTGGAAAAGCACAGCAGGTCAGGCAGCATCCTGTATGACTCTGCAGGCACCCTGCCTCTATTCCTGATGAAGGGCTTTTGTCGATTTTCCTGCTCCTCGGATGCTGCCTGACCTGCTGTGCTTTTCCAGCACCACTCTAATCTAGACTCTTGTTGGAGGGGGTGCTTTCATATAATGATTTTATTCCTCATGACTGACTGTCATGTGCTCAAGTCTTTGGAGCATAGTGTAAACCCATCACCACCTAATTCAGCAGTATTAATTCACCATCGAATGGATGTTGAATCCAGGTTATCTTCGTGGATCATTGAATACTTAAAAGTTAAGGGTCAAAAATTGTAAATCTTGGTCCACTTGAGACTGTTTTTGATGAAGGAAGCCAACTGAAAATATGCCACCTCTTCCTGAATATCTTGCATGAACTGGTATGGTATGTAAGGTTTTCACAAATAAAAGCAAAACAGCTCATCAACATTTGGTCGTGATGTTTGCTCCAAATCCAATTATTTAGATGTGATAGATACTGGCCTTTCTGGCCTTACATCATTTCAACAAAGGAATGAGCATCAAAAGCAATTTGGACCAAGCTGCATAAGTCAAATCACATACAGAAATATCTCTCCTGGACAATAATGTGAAACATACACAACAAATACTCATCCACATAAAAAACATACTTCAATTCTCACTTGTTTCTCTCTATAGGCTGAAGTGCAAGAACACAATTATCAGGAGACAATGACATGGGTCAGTACTTGTTTGGCTCTATATTAAACAACTTTCACCAACATTAAGTTTTGTTAGTCATTTATGTCTGAGAATTTTTGTGGCTCAAATGATTTATTACACATCAATGTAATGGATGTCAGTGCTGTGAAATGAGCACTTTTCGACATTGACTATTTGTCAGTGCCAGAACACAAACCAACTACTGAGTAAAACCCTCTTCAGTCTGTCCAATAATGCATCTAATCTATGCACACAAAAAAATGCTCCCAATTTTACATTAAGTCTAATTCTGCCATTTCCCACACTAATAACCCACATCTTTGGTCCATGCATTTTTAAAAATTGATTTGTGCCATCTATCAGGTTGAGCTATACTTCAAGAGTCAAAATTTAAAATTGATTTAATACCAATAAAACAAACTTTTTCTCATCACTTTGGATAGAAGTTTTGGAAGAGACTTTTCTGGATGAGAAGTGAAGAGCAGCTCTGTATTTTATTGCATCTCATTAACCATTGGTCTTTAAACATTCCGGTTCAATGAACAAATTTAAATGACTGATTTATTTCTTCAAACATAGATGGTAGGCAGCTTAAATGAAGTATAAACAAATTAGACTATAGAACCAAGAGATCTATTTCTGAGCTATAAATACATGGCAACATAACTGACCAGTAAAGGTAAAAACCGATGGAAATAGGATGTGGATTCCCGCACTGTGGAGGTCAAACATGATTGCAAAATATAGAACAATACTTCCGAAGACTGAAAACGCATTGACAAATGTCCAGTAGGAGGTGTCTAGAGCAATCTGCAAGAAAAAAAATTAAAATTTGTGAACATAATACTTAAATCAGAAGCATTATATATTTATCAAATTTCTACAAAATGTAGTAAAAAAAAATCAGCTTCACATTTGTCCATTTTGTTCGGTCAGTATTACAACTGAAGAGATAACCATTTGACAGTGACACCATAGATTCACTCTGTGACGTCTTTGCTCACTTAATTAAAATCTAGATCAATGACAGAATGTAATTTGCTTAGCTTGCTGAAAAACCAAGACGAGAATTTGAGGCAGAAGTAATGCTCAGGTTATATCAGAACTTGCTGTTATTAATGAGCAACTTAGCTGTTGCACAGAGTTAAATATAGCAATCAAGAGGTTGCTATCCAGGTTGCTCTAGGAGACAGGGAGGACTGCAGAGGCTGCATCATACTGGTATCTCACCCAGAGACTGCACTGAAATATATTACATAAAGTGAAGTTGCAGTTCTTTTTCAGATAGGACAGAGATTGGGCACTCAGGGGTTAAGTTCACACAAGTTAATACTACTGCTTTCCTTGACCTATATTAATAACTTGGGTGATAGGGCGTAATTTGAAAAGTTGCAGGTGGCACAAAACTTGAAATTGTCAATCTCGAAAGGGGCAGCGATAACTTTTGACAGCACTTGACCAGGCTGGTGGAACATTTGGAATAGACACAGAAGTGTGAAGTGATGCATTTTGGTCAGAAAACCATAAGACATAGGAATGGAAGTAAGGCCATTCGGCCCATTGAGTCCACTTTGCCATTAAATCATGGCTGATGGGCATTTCAACTCCACTTACCCACACTCTCCCCGTCACCCTTAATTCCTTGAAGACACTTAACATCCCATCCTCCAATGCACTCCATGGCAATGAATTCCACAGGCCCACCACTCTCTAGCTGAAGAAATGTCTCCTCATTCCCATTCTAAATTGACCCCCTCTAAATCTAAGGCTGTGTCCACAGGTCCTGGTCTCCCCGCCTAACGGAAACAACTTCCCTGCGTCCACCCTTTTTAAGCCATGCATTATCTTCTAAGTTTCTATTAGATCTCCCCTCAATTTTCTAAATTCTAATGAATACAATTCCAGGACCCTCAGCCATTCATCGTATGTTATGCCTACCGCTCCAGAGATCATCCACGTGAATCTCCGCTGAACACACTCCAGTGCCACTATGTCCTTCCTGAGGTGTGGGGCCCAAAATTGGACACAGTCTTCCAAATGGGGCCTAATCAATGCTTTATAAAGTCTCAGAAGCACATCACTGCTTTTACATTCCAACCCTCTTGAGATAAATGACAACATTACATTCGCTTTCTTAATCGTGGACTCAACCTGCAAATTAACCTTTAGAGAATCTTGGACTAGCACTCCCAGATACCTTTGTACTTTAGCTTTATGAATTTTCTCACTGTTTGGAAAATAGTCCATGGCTGTATTTTTTTTCCCCCAAAGTGCAAGACCTCGCATTTGCTTACATTGAATTTCATCAGCCATTTCCTGGACTACTCTCCAAAACAATCTAAATCTTTTTGCAGCCTACCCACCTCGTCAGTACTACCTGCCTGTCCACCTAACTTTGTATCATCAGCAAACTTCACCAGAATGCGCCCAGTCCCTTCATCCAGATCATTAGTATATAAAGTGAACAGCTGTGGTCCCACTGAACCCTGTGGGACACCACTTGTCACCGGCTTCCATTCCGAAAAAGAACCTCTTATCCCAACTCTCTGCCTTCTGTCAGACAGCCAATCCTCAATCCATGCCAGTAGCTCACCTCGAACACCATGGGCCCTTACCTTACTCAGCAGCCTCCTGTGAGGCACCTTATCAAAGAAGGTGATAGATAAGTCTAGATAAATAACATCACGGGGTTTCCCTGGTCTAACCTACTTGTTACCGCTTCAAAGAATTCTAACAGGTTTGTCAGGCATGACCTCCCCTTACCAAGTCCATGCTGACTTGTTCTAATCTGACCCTGCACTTCCAAGAATTTAGAAATCTCATCCTTAATGATGGATTCAAGAATTTTGCCAATCACCAAGGTTAGGCTAATCAGCCAATAATTTTCCACCTTTTGTCATGATCCTTTCTTGAACAAGGGATTATAACAGCAATTTTCCAATCATTTGGGACTTTCCCTGACTCCAGTGAGTTTTGAAAGATCACAATTAATGCCTCCACTATTTTGTCAGCCATCTCCCTCAGAATGTAGCCCATTGAGGCCAGGAGATTTATCAATTTTTAGAGCTTTTAAGTTTTCTAGCACCCTCTCTTTTGTCATGGCTCCCGTACTCAACTCTGCCCCCCAACTCTCCTTAATTGTTGGGATATTACTCATTTCTTCCACTGTGAAGACTGACGCAAAGTACTTATTAAGTTCTTCAGCTGTTTCCTTGTCTCCCATCACTAACCTTCCAGCAGCAATTTGGAGCGGCCCAAATGTATACTTTTGCCTCTTGTTTGTTTCTTATGTATTGAAAGAAACTTTTACCATCATTTCTAATATTACTGGCGAGCCTACCTTTATGTTTGATCCTCTCCTTCCTTATTTCTCTCTTGGTTATCCTCCGTTTGTTTTTGTACTTTTCCTAATCTTCTGATGCCCAGTGCTCTTGGCCACTTTATAGGCTCTCTCTTTCTCTTTGATACCATTCCTGACTTCCTTTGTCAGTCATGGCTGTCTAATCAACCCTCTCTCCCCGATGGATAATCTCTCTTTTCTTTGGGATGAACCTCTGTACTATGTCCTCAATTACACCCATTGTTGCTCTACTGTCTTCCCCACTAGGCTCTACTTCCAGTCGATTTTCGTCAGTTCCCCTCTCATGCCCTTGTAATTACCTTTATTTAACTGTAACTCCATTACATCTGATTTTGCCTTCTCTTTTTCAAACTGCAGACTCAACTCTACCATATTATTATCACTGCCTCCTAAGTGTTCCCTTACTTTAAGATCTTTCACAAAGTCTAGCTCATTATATAGCACTAAGTCCAGAATAGCCTGCTCCTTGTGGGCTCAGTGACCTTGCCTTTCTGACATGCCCTATTTCCCGGGACATCCTGACCACCGTTAGGAGGTCTGTACATAACAGAGTTATGTTTTTTTTTGCCTTTGTGGTTCCTCAACTCCACCCACATAGGGTCAAATGATGTGGAGTCTATGTCATTCAATGCCATCGATTTAATTCCATTCTTAACTAACAAGGCCACCCCCTCCTCCACCCAGGAGAGGTAATAGAAATAGAAGGGCACAACTATAAGTGGGGGAGGGGGGTGGGGGGTTGCCCACAGCAAGCTCCCAAAAACAACAATGCCACAATGATGCTATGACCAAATTCTCTGGTTTTGATAAAGGGATAAATATTGGCCCGAACACCATGATTACTCCATTTAAAATAGTATGGGATCTTTTACATCCATCTCATCAAGCAGAGGTACACTTATTTAAATGTTTCATCCAAAAGATAGCACATCTCAAACTGTAGCACTTCCTCAGTATTACATTAGCCTTGATTTTTATGCAGTAAGTGGAGCAAAATGTTAAAATAACTGATGGGTCAATGTGCTCTCTGGTGATCCATTGCAAAAATTCAAGATCAGGTTACAAGACTATCTCCAGGGATAAAGGAACTTCAGTGACCTGGATTGGAGGTCTGTACATAACGGAGTTATGGTTTTTTTTGCCTTTGTGGTTCCTCAACTCCACCCACATAGGGTCAAATGATGTGGAGTCTATGTCATTCAATGCCATATCCTCTTTTGAGAAGGTGAAAAAGAATCTAAAATCATGATAGAACATGGAGAAAAATGGTTTCCACCTGCAGAGAGATCAAGAATTAGAGGACTCCAGTATAGGTGAATGACAAAATAATCAATGGAAACTTGAACAGTGGTTAAGATTTGGTGTGCATTGCTTGAAAAAAAAACATGGTGGATTAAGATTCAACAACAGTCTTCACAAGGGGTCAGGATAAGTACCTAAAGAGAAAGAATTTGCAGGACTATTAGTAAGGGCATGAGAAGACTAGAGGAGTTGTGGTTGCAAAAAGCAGATATGGAGACCACATATCCTCTCCTGTGTTGTAATTATTTGTATGTTCTACTTACACATGAAATATCCTTCAAAATTCAATCTTGTCTAAATATGATAATTCTTAATTACTGCTAATCAAACTCTCCAAAACAGGAAAAAAAATAGCATTTTCAGATCTAGATTGTAAGTGTTAAAGATTATAATTAGGTTTGGAGAATTAAAAGATAGTAAAAGTTAAATAAGCCTTATAAATTTACCTTATCTCCTTTCCCCCAATTTGACGTTGCAACAATTTCTCAGTTGATATTTTATACATTGGTTTTAAGGAAACTACACCTTATTCAAATGACCTATTACTTTCAGGAAGAAGTGAACATGCATTCGAAGGTCCCTCCATTTTGCTACACTTCTCAGTCAACTACATTTACCATGTATTCCCTTACCTTAGTTACCAATACCTAACCATATGACTTCATACTTGTATGGATAATACTCCCATAATATGTGGTTGACAAGAGGTGCCAAATCACTTGAGGTAGTGGAGGCCAGTAGTGCATAGATAAAATCCTAAACGAGCAGACATTCCCACCTTTGGATGATGAGAAAAATGGAAATAGCATTGGATAGCCCACAAAACATTTGCTTACCTGAAAATTAACAGTAATGGTGAGAGATGAGGCTGTAGTGACTGCAAACGACTGGTAATCTGTTGGTGCCTCACCATCTTGGCCCATTGTTTGAAGGAATGCTCCGTAAGGTATGAAGAAAATGATTAGGGATACAATAATGCCGTGAAGCAAGCTGAGAAAAAACTTCTTAAAATTGAAGTAAGAACCTTTCTGCCCAGGTATATAAAGCGTTGGAAACCTAAGACTCAGTTTATCAGTGACATCCTATAAACAAAGGAACATAAGAAAGAAATTTTCAACAAAGAGATACGGTGCAACATTACAAAAATTCAAAACAAACTATAAGAGCATGACAGGTGTGGCATATTTTAATCTCACACATTGAAAAAAATTGACACTTCAGTCTATTGGTTTGGACAGGGATTTAGTTTAGGTGGTATTATGCAGGAGTCAAAAAAATGTGTAGCTGGAAAAGCGCAGCAGGTCAGGCAGCATCCAAGGAGCAGGAGAATCGAAGTTTCGGGCATGAGCCCTTCTTCAGGAAGGGTCCCACAGAGGGAGTCAACAGAATTATAGTCCATCAGCATCAGTAAAGTTGCCATAGTCCCAGAGACCACACACTGCTCTTTCAGTAGAGAAAGACAACTGATGATGGTTTGACCTAAAGATCACCACGCCTTAGATGAGCAGTTAGGTTGAGAAAGAGAAATATTCATGGTCACCTCAGATGGTGTGAGAACTGAATCTATGTCACTGGCATTACTCTGGATTGCAAAGCAGCCATGCAACTAACTGAGTTTATCAGCACCAGTGTAACATTTTCAAACAACCTGTGGAGGAGATTTCGGAGGATGTTGCCTGGGATAGAGCACTTTACCTATGAAGAGAGGCAGATGTTTTAGTTAGATCAGAGAAGGTCGAGAGGGCAACCTAATATAGTGTATACGATTGGTGGGGCATGATCAGGGTGCATAGATAGCAACTGTTTCCCTTAGATGAAGGGTCAGTAACAAGGGGAGCACCCTTTTCAGATGAAAGGCCGGAGCTTTACAGGGGAGGTGAGGAGAAGGTTTTTCAGAGTGGGAATGCAGGTAAAGGCAGGTAACCTCACAACCTTTAAGTATTAGAATTAGCAATTAAAATGGCATGATATTTGAGGTTATGGGCCAAATGTTGCAAAGAGTGTAAAGTTAGCATAGCGTTTGATTTGGAACAAAACTGGATAAGCCAAAGGAACTCTTCTATACTGTATAATTCTATGATTCATTTTTATCAAACACAATTCCCACCTCAGGCGACTGTGTAGAGTTTGCACATTCTCCCAGTGTCTGCATGGGTTTCCTCCGGGTGCTCCGGTTTCCTCCCACAGTCCAAAAATGTGCAGGTTAGGTGAATTGGCCATGCTAAATTGCCTGTAGTGTTAGGGGCAGGGGTAAATGTAGGGGAATGGTTCTGGGTGGGTTGCGCTTCGGCAGGTCGATGTGGACTTGTTGCGCCGAAGGGCCTGTTTCCACACTAAGTAATCTAATCTAATTTAATCTAAACAATGGAACTTCTCAGCAGAAATCATAGATGCATTACAAAATTGTGTGCCATGTCACACGAGGCAAATTAAGCTCAAATGCCCCAAAAAACCTGGTTTTTAGGAGTATTGTAAAGGTCAAGAGATTTTCTAACCAATCTGTTCAGGCTGATGTTATGACACACCCCTGGAGCAGGTAGGACTCGAGTCCAGACCTTCGGGCTTAGATGTATGAACACTACCATTGCTCCACAATTTCCCTTAAGGGAGGCAGAAAGGAACAAGTATAGAGAAGGTATTTCAGAGATTGGGGTCGAGGTAACTGAGGTGGAGTGGATGCAAAGGAGATTAGAATTACAGAAACATACACATCAGAGGGTTACACACAGTCAGTCAGTCATTATGGCACAGGAAAAGGCCATTAGGTCCACCAATGCTATTCCCATTCTCTGTGGAGTCAGCCCATGCCTCTGCTATATGCCACAGCTCTTCAGAGCGTCATACTAGACTCAAAACATTAATTCTGTATTCCTCCATACAGATGCTGCCAGATCTGCTAAGTTTCTACAGCATTCACTGTGTTGATTTCTGATTTCCAACAGCCATAATATTTTGCATTTATTTATATATGACACCATGGTTGTGGACAGACTGTTCAATTTCAAGATGGATGTCAGGGAGAGGAATTCAGTGGTACATTGGGAAGAAGGTTTGGAACAGTTACGGAGAACAATGGCTTTAATCTTGATCATATTTCAATATAGCAAAGTTGCATCCATCCAGTACTTGATGTTGAACAAGCATTCAAATAATTTAGTAATTCTGGCGGTATCACGAGAGATGATGGTGAGGTTGAGTGGAGTGTGGTTAGCATCTGGTACATGCACATATTATCTCGCCATTGAACGTATGAATAAGTTGAACAATACCTGGTCAAGCACCCCAACGACCAATACTGGAAGACTGCTGTACAGAACATTGTATAGTGTGATAAACCAATTCTCGTATGCAGTCTGTACACAAAGAGAAACAGTAAAAATTGCTTTTTTGTTTAATTCTTCAAATCATGATTGGCTTGTGAAAATAATGGAATGCATGTTTATCAGGGTGGAAACAAACTACTTTAAAATGACAAAACGTAATTGCTACTCAGAAGAGTAATGGAGTAAACTTCAAAACAACTGACGTGTAACAAGAAAAGGCGAACAAGACTAATAATCCTGGCAAACAGGACATAAAACAAGACAGGTGCTCTGTTCAGGACAGCCTTTAAATTTGACAATTAACTCAATGTATGTTGCCAGTGCCCAAATCCTTGCGACTTGTTATTCCAAATAATTTGAGCATCTTGAATGCCCTCAAAGTATTCTTGAAGTGGTCCAACATATTAAACAGTTCATGGGAGACCCTGGTTTGTGGCCAAGCAAAATGGAGAAGGCTCATTTGAGAAGGCACCAAGTACATTTAGGGACTTCATTAGGGACATGTCAAGGTGAAGTCAAACCATGGAGTGGAAAGTGAAGCAGTGAAACTTTCCAGCAAATCATCTACCCACTTTTTCAAGCACCAATCCTCCCACATGTCGAACTGAACACAACAAATTTGAGTGGAAGAAAGTCATTCTTGACTCTGGGGGACAGCTGCCAAAGGAGGATTGGCAAACCTTGGAGCCTATTATCTTTCATGCTGTACCATTCTTCAGTGATACCCAGGTCAGATTTCTTTCTGCAGGTTCACCAGCCACATTGCATCTTCCTTTTAAGACATGCAGATTTCCATTAAGCATTGCTGTCAAGTGTTAACTGTTAGCCATTCACAACATTCTCTCTCTGTTCAGGAGTGAGATTGCAAATTGGAAGCTCAAAATATTTAGAGGAACAAGTAGCAAGGAATTGTACACAAGCACAGTTTAAAATAATTTACTACGATCTCCTGGATGCTTCAAAACAAAATTTAGCCCACCTAAAGTTCAGGGTGCCACCACAAGTATAGACAAACAGAAAAATAGCTTCACACAAAATGGTTAAGTCAATATGCATTACTCAAAAATCAAAATTGGGAAACACAATTGAAGAATTTAGACATATGAAAACAAAAGATTCTGGATTAGTGGTGCTGGAAGAGCACAGCAGTTCAGGCAGCATCCAAGTAGCTTCGAAATCGACGGTTCGGGCTTTTGTCCGAAACGTCGATTTCGAAGATACTTGGACGCTGCCTGAACTGCTGTGCTCTTCCAGCACCACTAATCCAGAATCTGGTTTCCAGCATCTGCAGTCATTGTTTTTACCTATATGAAAACAAAGAATGATTCCAACTCTGAAAAAAGAAAATAGATATTTCTTTGGGACTAGTAACTTCTGAGTATTTCAATGTAATGGAATTATTATTAACTTGAACTCTAATTCCCCTATTTTTCTATTAATTGCAAATAATTAGCCAATTAAAGTTTAGTAGTAACAAACCTAATTGTCATAATTTAAACGTAGTCATGATTCGGAGATGCCGGTGTTGGACTGGGGTGTACAAAGTTAAAAAATCACACAATACCAGGTTATATAGTCCAACAGGTTTAATTAGAAGCACACTAGCTTTCGGAGCAACGCTCCTTCATCAGGTGATAGAGGATCAGGTGACTATCACCTGATGAAGGAGCATCGCTCCGAAAGCTAGTGTGCTTCCAATTAAACCTGTTGAACTATAACCTGGTGTTGTGTGATTTTTAACGGCATAATTTAAAGTCTTTGATGCCATATATACATCAGTGGTAATAATGCAACTTGCTTCTTTTAAAAGCTTAATAAAATTTGTCTTCTCTGCCATGCTTTTCTTACTCATTTTGTCCTCTTTTTCATTTTGATATTCCCATTCAGTGGAGTGTTATTATTTTAACCACACTATAAAGCAGCATGTTATATATTGTTGCTGCCATTTGTCATTTACTTATGAGTTATAACATTTACTTTGCATCAGTCTCAAAAATTGTCTTTACCTGTGCAGAAAATCCATTGAAAAAGGAGTACCAAAAGTGAACCAGTGTAAAGGCAAAGTTCTTGTAGAAGAAGTATGTTAAAAACTTGCACATTCGGATGTATGACCACCTCCCATGGACCAGGAGTAATCGCTTCAGAAAACGAAACTGCCCAAAAGCATAGTCACTTGACATGACAGCCTGCATGCCTTCCTGACCACTGATTCCCACACCAATATGAGCAGCTGTAGCATAGAGGAATAAAGACAAGACTGCCGGTCATTAAGGTTAAACACTGGATTTTTCTTCAAAGCAGATTGAGAAATTCAACTACCATGATTTGACACATTCTTTTCACACAAACACCCTCTGTTGTCCTTCATGTGGACCTATTCTTTTCCTAGTTACCCTGTTGCTTCTAATATTCATATAAAATGCCTTGGGATTTTCCTTAATTCTACTTGCCAATGACATTTCAATACCCCCCTTTATTCCTCCTGCTTTCTTTATATTCTTCAAGGGCCTTAAGGGTGTACACCATTGCTGCTAACAGTCAGAGACTGAGAGGTCCTACAAATATATCCCAATATCTTCAGATAGTTCGTGAATGCCCAACTCATCAATTTGTCTTTGGCTACACTTGTAACTTTGATGGTAGCCTGCAGCGCAGTACTGATCAACATTGCTTTTTAAAAGAACAACAAAATAAATTTCCTTCTAAAGTAGATCATAATTAGTAGAATTAATAATGATCATCATGCACTTCAGAATGTCTCAGACAACAGTATTTCTAAAATAAGGATGGAAGTGCAGGACAACATTAAAAGAAAGCATGTAGTTGTGTGTTCCAGACTGCAATTGTATCTCAAGGAGGTTTGTACCAAGCCTTTAAAAGGACCAGTTCAAAATTGAATTTTTGTTACATAAAACTTCAAAAATTCCTTCTTTTGTGAAAATTCCATCTAACAGTATAGATGGGCCCTGTTTCCTTTCTTCAGAACATAGGCACCAAAGGAAAACAGTAATGCAAGAGACCTTTATACTGCCTGTCACTTTTAACCTGCCACTTACTTTTAATCATGTTAACATCATTAGCACCATCTCCAATTGCCAGTGTAATGGCTTTCTTGTATTTTTTCACCAAGTTCACGACCATGGCTTTCTGTTTAGGGGTTACCCGACAGCAGACCACAGCAGTGCACAGGCAGGCTAAATCCACAAAGTCTTTCTGTCGCTTTTCTTTGGCAGCTTCATCTTTCTGATCCTTTTCAATTTGCATCTTCTTCTCATCCTCGGTTTTTGGACGCCGAAACCATTTGTTTTTCCTTCTTTTCTTCTCTCTGAGAATTTCGTTCTGGAAAACAGGTTTACCATTGAAATAAAGGAAATGTTGTAGGTATTTATCCTCTTAAATTGGATCTGCTATTCAATTGGATCATGGCTGATCTGTGATCTAGCTAAAATTCATCTTTGCACTGTTTCCTGTAATATTTCTGGTTAAGAAATCTATCAATCTCAAATTTGATCTCAACAATTGACCATTGTCAAGATGACAGATTAAGAGACTTCCAAAAGTCCTACCATTGTATGCATTTGTTACCTAACTCCATTCCTGAAAGCTACTGATGTGAAGTTCCTTGGTTCTGAACTCCCTAATAAGTACAAGTAGTTTCTCAACATTTACTCCACTCCATTGATATCTGGAAAACTTCAAACAAAATCAATCCTTAACTTTCTGAACTCCACTTGAATAAGTCTGCAAAATAAGAACAGAAAATGCTGGAGAAACTCAGTAAGTTTTGCAATGTTTGTGGACAGAGAAACAGACTTAACTATTCTCAAGATAAAAGCACTGAAAAATTGTTGTTTTTATGCTGGTAACAGAGGGAGAGGAGAAGCAAGAGAAACAGATGATGAGGGTGGCCAGAGCAAAAGACTAAGTGCTGATGATGGTAAAGGTGAGATGGAGATGTTAAATAGCTATAACAATTAAGTGTGAAGGAAGATAAAACGGATCAGCTCTGCTCAAACATGATTTATGTGTGTACATGTACGAAGTGGAGGACAGGCTGAAGTTGTTGATCCTGAAGGCTGTCATGTGCCAAAGTGGAAAATGAGATGCTGGACCACCAGTTAGCATTGAGCTTTATTAGAATACTGTAGGCCCAGGATGGAAACATTAGCATGGGTGCAATTTGTTATAATGAAACAGCCAGTAACAGCAAGGTTGGTGTCCACTCTTTCGGACAGAGCAGACGTGTTTTACAAAGTGGTCACCTAGACCCTGGTGTTGGATCTGGTTGAAGATACCAGAAAGATAACTAGCAAATGATAAGAGACCTGACATTGGGCTGCTTTTTGAATGGAATTACACTGAGGTCAAACAGATCTGCTAAGAGTTAAAACTGCAGGAAATCAGGAACTGCCATCTCTACTTGTTATGACATACATTTGGACAAAACATCTGGGACTGCTTGCATGCACTTGGACAAAATGTTCAGGATTGGTCCTGTGCACACGTAATTACAAATAAGACACAGAGACTGGTGTATAAAAAGTCTGAAGAAGTGCCTTTGTTCAACAACACTTTGAAGAAAAACGTTGTGTAAGAAGGTTACCTACGTCAGGAGGTGTGGTGAAGATGTCAAGCAGAGCTTTCAGCCTGGTGAGTTGCAAATTCTCCCAGGTAATAAAGTTTGGGTTTAGTTACAGAAATTAGGTAGTGAAAGCCAGTGACTGAGATATCTCTAGTAGTTAAAAGTGTGTGTTATTCATTTAAGTACTTAATAAATGAATGGTGCTTTTATAAAATTCGAAGTGACTCTGCGTTTCTTCGTCTATGTATGCATTGTTGTCTCTCAGAGACAGGCAACACTGGAATAAAACCCTAGTTTGTCTAATCTCAGTTTGTAACTGAGGAATCCTTATATTATTCAGTTCAATCCACCCTCCGAACCCAACAAGCAAAACCAGCTGACTTTTAGAGATAATCTGCTAAAATGAGAGAACTCAAGCTTAGTTCAAAGCTTGATCCATTGTCCAGCATCAAGGAAAACACGCCTGGGTAAACTAATCTTGTTGGGCCAAATGGCCTGTTCCCATACTATAGGGATTCTGTGTTCTTTGATGTGTAAAATCAGCACTGCATCTGATCTAGTGAATTTCACATACAGATTTGGTTGCTACCACACCATCCCTCCCATACATGTCAGTTTGTGCTAGAAATCAGTTCAGATATACGCTTCATGCAATTTGCAATTGCAATTGTTTAGTTTGTAAAATATTACTTACCAACCAGGAACCAGTGATGACCATTGCAGGTTTTACATCATGAGGAAAAATGGTGTTTGCATTGAGGATTGTGTTTGTTTTCCCTTCGGCCATGTTTGCCCTGTTCCTTTGCATGGTGTTTAACATATCACTGAAACGTCAATTTAGCAAACTTTAAGAATCTCATCACATCTTACATTTGATAGTTAGTCATGCAAAGAAGCAAAACTTACAAGATGGTCATGATTTGGAATGCACTTTTTACTAAAAGTAGAACAAAGAACACATCCACTCAGGTATGTCTACAAGATCAGGCTATCATGGGGAAGGAAATTCAAACTCAAGTACTGCATACAGAAAAGGTCTCTAAGACATATGTTGGCTTTGTTAGTTAACACAAAATTCAGTGGTTAGCACTCTGCCTCACAGCGCCAGAGACCTGGGTTTGATTCCAGCCTCGGGCGACTGTCTGTGTCGAGTTTGCACATTCTCCGTGTCGGTGTGGGTTTCCTCCAGGTGCTCCAGTTTCCTCTCAGTCTAAAGATGTACAAGTTAGGTGAATTGACCATGCTAAATTGCCCATACTGTTCAGTAACATGTAGGTTAAGTGGGAGAGATAATCTGGATGACAAATTTGATTCAAAATGACTGACATGTTGTTGTTGTAATTAAAAAAAAAACACACGAAGATTATTGTGTTCCATACCTTTAAGGGAGCTGAAATTTCTGGTTAGCACAGTATGCTGAACAAGGTGACAATATAACATTTGCTCAAACAGCTGCACGGTGGCACAGTGGTTAGCACTACTGACTCACAGCGCCAGAGACCTGGGTTCAATTCCCGCCTCAGGTGACTGACTGTGTGGAGTTTGCGCATTCTCTCAGTGTCTGCTTGGGTTTCCTCCCACAGTCCAAAAATGTGCAGGTTAGGTGAATTGGCCATGCTAAATTGCCCATAGTGTTAGGTGTAGGGGAATGGGTCTGGGTGGGTGGTGGATCGGTGTGGACTTGTTGGGCTGAAGGGTCTGTTTCCACACTAAATAATCTAGTATCTAGCTAGCTCAGGGCTGTGTTGCTTGGGTACAAAACAAATTCAAAGTCGGTCAATCATTTAAATTGTGCCCCAAGATGCCAAACTCCAATCAAGTTTGAATTTAATATTTTGACAATATTAAAAACAGCAAAATGATCAATGTTTTGGGGTATAAATATCATACATTTCGAACAGTTATTCAGAATGGCAAAGAGCACCAATAAAAAAACAGAACCATGCAGACTGCTTGCAAAACTGCTCTTTTATAAAGTACCTTTATCTATCAAAGATCTGTGAAGCAGAATCCCTAAGAAGAAAAGAAGGCGGCAGAGGAAAATCCAAGCTGCCTAGTTTTGAAGTGTGATTGTAAATCGTAATCCGGATTTTTATCCGACCAGTATCGTACAAGGGAAGGTAAAAGATAGGTTTAGAGAATGGAGTGTAAATAGTTGTTTGTTAATTATTCTCTGTTAGACCGAATAAAAAGTTGTCAATTTTTACTTTACGCAGTGACTTATAGTTCCTTACTCTCAAATTTTAACAGATTACAGCACGGCATGAATCTTTTCTGTGTTGCTGGTTTAAATTAGCAGAGGGGGTTTATCCCGTGATGTAACATAATGAAATGCTGTAAATTGGAAAGGTCATTTGCACATTCTCCAAAAATACTGTCCTGATGAGGAAAACTTACAAGTTGCTGAGGATACAGTAAATTATGCAAGTTCTTTCTGAAAGGTTTCTTGAGGCAAGACAGCTGGTTGTTATTCCTAGAGATGCAGGAAAAGTCCAGCCAAAAGCAACATGAAGAGTACTATCTTCTGATCTAAGAGGGAGAAACCTTACAAACTATGTAACATGCAAAGTGTTTTTGCAGTAATTGATTAAAAAGTTAAATGAAAATAAAATAAATCGCTATTTGCAAGCAAGATGAAACTCCAAGAACTTGTGTAACTGAACTCTAAACCTTAAGAGTTGTATACTGTTGGCTTTTACTGGTTAAGCCTTATATTTTTTCTAAGATGGAACCTTCTGTGGTGAATTATGACAAAAGGGGAAAATGTTGCTTGTGTTGTGTATATAAGTTAGTTGTTAAAATGATTGCAATGTTGAAATTTGATGTCTTTGATAGTGTTCAGGGAAAAAAAAATCAATGCCATTCTAAGCTGTTTTCATGTGAGTGGTATCATTCTATGGTCAGTTCTGAGTCACTTCAACTTCCCAGAGCCTATCATTGACGAGGCACAGGTCAGGAATGTGAAGGAATATTTTCCGCTTGCCTCGATGAGTGTAACTCCTACAATATTCAAAAAGGTTGACACCATCCAAGGCAAAGCAGCCTGCTTGATTGGTACCTCATTTCACCATCTTGAACATTCATATCTCTTCGCCACAAGTAATAGCACAGTGTACTACCTACAAGATGTATTGCAGCAACTTACCAAGGGTCTTCACCAGTATTTGGTGCCTGGAAAGAACAAAGGTAGTAGATGCATGGAAACATCATCACCTACAGGCTCCCCTCCAAATCATACAATGGATCAACTTGGAACTACATTGCAGCTCCTTCATTCTTGCTTGGTCAAAAACCTGGATCTCTCACTCCAAAAGGGCAGATGAACTCTAGTGGTTCAAGAAAAGGACTCACCAACACAGGGACAATTAGAAATGGGCACTAAGTGTTGGTCTTACTAGTAATGCTCAAACCCCAAGACTTAATTCAAAGAAAAGAGTCAATAATTTTCTTTTTCTCGATACCACTGCTGAGGGTGGTTCTTTTGTTCACGTTAATGCTCTCACCACGATGTGAACAAACTTTGAACTATCCAAAAAGCTAATATCTTTAGCCATTGCCTGCTTTCTTTTGAACTAGCTCCACTTCATTGGAAAACTGTTGATTAGAAAGCTACAGTACTGGATATCTGCATCTGAATTTCATATAAATCTGCAACCAGAAGATAAATTACATACTTTAGTGGTCACTGATGCTGGACCGTACTTCATTTTTTCAAAAATAGTAAGTTTCAATTTCCAAAGTAAAGCAGCATAAAATTGAGGAATCTAAAATTGGTCATCGCGAGTTCTGCTTTGAGGTGGAAAGAAGGTGAATATAAAAGTGTCAATGAGCAGATACTAAATTGAAATTAAGTTTGGACTCAATCCTTCCAAGGTAAATCCAGATTGTCTTAGTTTAAAATTTGAAAAATGTGTTGCTGGAAAAGCGCAGCAGGTCAGACAGCATCCAAGGAGCAGGAGAATCGACATTTCGGGCGTAAGCCCTTCTTCAGCTTATGCCCGAAATGTCGATTCTCCTGCTCCTTGGATGCTGCCTGACCTGCTGCGCTTTTCCAGCAACACATTTTTCAGCTCTGATCTCCAGCATCTGCAGTCCTAACTTTCTCTTAGTTTAAAATTTCCCAAATTCTTTTTTCTACGTGTTCATTACATAGAAACTAAGGTGACAGCCCTTGCCTCTCAATTAGCAAGTCATTGATGCAAGACCCATTCCAGACAACTGACTAAACAAATGACCTAGGCTGAGACTTCAGCACAGTTCTGAGGGTGCAGCACCATTGCCTGGTCTATCTGAAAGTAGTCACAAAGATCATGGCTCCTTCTGCTTTCTAAAGTGGCTGTAAAATTCTGACTGCATGATTAGAACACCCTAATGGTGACTATTTATTACTCAAGCAACACTGCAGAGAACCTTATTGTTTGCAAACTGGTTGCATTGTTTTCTACAATATAATGGTGCCTCCATTTCAAGTGTACATCACTGGGTGAAAGCTCACTGGAGGTAATGAAAAATGCATTCGAACTACACATTCTATTATTAAGGTTTAAAAATACTCACTTGATAGCCTCTCCATCATAAATAGTCATGTCGTTGGTTAGTAAATTACAGGAATAGCCAATGTTTTCAGCAGTTTCTATTTGAAGATAGAAATACCTTTTATTAGATCAAAGTTAAGAAACCCAAGATCAGTCTTTATTCATAATATTCATCAAAAGGAATGTAAGTGATGTGAAATTGAACAATTCCTGTATGTGCTGTCAGTTGTCATTTGTAAACAATCCAGATTTAAATCTAGTGCAGATTCAAGGCAGGATAACCATCCCCAAAATACTACCCTCACAAAGGTTCTATTTAAAAATTTAAACATTGAAGATGACCCATTAAAATCATTGCCAAGGGCATTACATGAACTGCCTTTCAATTCCTTCCAGGACAAATTAAAAAAATTACACAGGAAATTATGCTCAAATCTGTGTTGTATACAGAGCTAAAATTATACAAACACTTTTCATTGAAACCAAAAGAAGCCAGCTGACAAAGACCAGACATTAGTGTTTACTGAAAGTCCACAGATGAAAGTAATATTCATTTCAATTGTGATGGATTGAATGAAGTGGTAATCAAGCCTCACCACTCCACCAGTCACACAACCATCAAGGTTTTAATTCAATTATGAGAAGAGCCAATGGTTTTCCCGAATGGTGTTACTATCCCAAATAAAAGAGATTTTCATTAGGCTTCATTAGTGAATCTAAAATAATCAATTAATTCCAAAACAAAACTTCCTCTTAAAAACAAGAGGCAAAACTGGTTAACATCTAAATATAATCCAAATTTTATAGCCACCCCCACAAGACAAGACAACACGCAAGGACAATGCAGAGAAACTTTATAGTGGGCAAGGGAAGAGCAGCCTTATTGGTCAACAGTTTAAAAACAAAGGATCAAATTTGATGAATTTGCACAGTCCACTGGATTTCTCAAACAAAAATCAAACCACTAAGAGTTGTTGACAAATGGAAGATCTTTGATAAAAGGTCTCAGTGTGGATCCAAATTCAGCTGAAGCCAAAGGCTTCAGATATCCATGTTTTTGGATAGTAGTGATGGATCAGCTTTTCAGCATTCACAAAGTAATCAAAATACTGAGATAAGGAAATTTCACTCGGCTTCCAAGTACTTCTACAAAGGATGGAAGTTGTGCAGCCGCACTACCTCTTCTTTCCTTTCTGCTCTGATCAGAGATTCATAATGAAAAACAAGTCAAGAAAGGGATATTAGTCAACCATCAGTACAAGCCATTATTTCTTCCAAAGTCAGCTTTTCCAGCAGTTAAGAGCAATAATTCCATCTCATATCTTTTTCAAAATTTTGCTTGCCAATTTGTACAAGTTATTTGACTTATTCTCATCAGTATGTTCGAGCCCACATTCTACAGTTGACCACATTTTGAACAAACGACAGCAGTTCTCTTCAAACACTTGGTAAAACAAAATTCTAATTCAGCAAGTATCCAAACTGTTCAATATCTTCCAGTTCTTCATGTTGTCCAGAAATGTAGAGACATATTCTTAACATTTCACTATGTTCATTTCACTATGTAAATCCCAGAATAAACAAATAGTTCATTTTGTGACAGGCCAGTTACTCTTCCTTGTAAACCTTCACAATGTTATCACAAATCAAGAAGACCATCCCACATATCTTTATTCAGTGCTTCATAGCACTATTAAGACCAACAGTTCCCAATTTCTAATAACTGCAGCTTCTAATTGGCTCTTAAATGGTTCTGTAACTGTTTTGAGTACTAGTTTGGAGTTCATTCCACGTTTAAATTACTTTGTGGATTAAATCAATGAATTTTGTCATTTTCAATTTGAAATGATTTACTCATTTTATTTAGCGACATTGTTACATTGTGACACAAGTTATTTGGCACATCTTTAATTTCATTTTGTGGTGGCTGAACTGCATTGTGTGCTGGTCAAGCACTGATTCTTACTCTATTGAATGCTTTTCAGTTTTGTCTTTAGCTCATAATATTTTCTTGACTTAATTATTTTATATTCTAAAGGGAAGTCCACTGACCTCCACTAAGAGAGATCATAAGTTGTTCGCACAATTTTGTCCCTTTTTAAAAATATTCTTTTGACGTTTATAATGAACAAAACACCTGAAAGCAGCATCTTGACAAAGACAACCATTCAGCTTTGTCTTCACCTTTCCGATCTCATGAACATAAAGATGCACTAGCACCTCTCCAAAGCAGCTGTATGACAACTACCACTCCAAGCAGGCTCAATGGGTTACATGATCTGCTGTATTCCTATTTCACACCTAGAGTTTCAGCTCGTTTGTGTATTATTCCATGGTTTCTTTTTGAGAGAAAAGATATGTTTCATCAAATTTGGGCTCATTAAGGTGAGGATTTCTAGCAGTGGGAAGTAAATCATGGTGACTCGTCTCAATATCAAAGATTACCAGATCAAGAACAACCAGATTTCAGAGCAGAATAAAACTTTCTGCACTGAACTGACCAAGTGCCTCAGCCCAACGCAGAAAAACACAGAGTAGCATAAAAATTAGTCTGCATTATCAGCAATGGTGATCTGTCTAAATTCAGTTGCCAGTTGAGTGAATTATTGCCAAGATGAAACATGATAAAGCAGTCAAAAAGAATAGTCACATCAAGCTCTTCAAGCCAGGAAGAGAAAATTTAGATTCATTAAATAGAAGCCAATTTTAACCCAGATCCCACAGATAAAATTCACATCCAAGTCACTTAATCACTCGAGTCCTCCAAATTTTTAGATTATAGTGGAATGCACCAAGGAAATTATAACTCATGGTTAATCATTTAGCTTTGTTCAAGTTCTAAACCAATCAGGTTGACTTTGATGGGTGAAGAGTCGAGAGTGTGGTGCTGGAAAAGCACAGCAGGTCAGGCAGCATCTGAGGAGCAGGAAAATCAAAATTTCAGGCAAAAGCCCTTCATCAGGAATGAGGCTGTGAGCCGAGGAGGTGGGCCTTGGGTGGGTAGCTGAGAGTGCGATAGGTGGAAGAAGGTTGGGGTGATGGTGATAAGTTAGAGAGGAGTGTGGAACGGATAGATAGGAAGGAAGACGAACAGGTAGGACCGGTCATGAGGGTGGTGCCGAGTTGGAGAATTGGTACTGGCAGAAGGTGAGGGGAGGGGAAATGAGGAAACTGGTGAAATGCACATTGATGCCCTGGGGTTGGAGGGTCCAGAGGCAGAGGAGGAGTCGTTCTTCCTCCAAACATCGGTGGTTAGAGAGTGTGTGGGAGGCGGAGTTGAAGTGTTCAGCGATGGGGTGGTGGGGTTAGTTGGTATGGGTGTCCCAGAGATGTCCTTGGAAGCGCTGTGCAAATAGGCATCCTGTCTCCCCAGTATAGAGGAGACCACATTGGGATCAATGGATACAGTAAATGACATGTTGGGAAGTACAGGTAAAACGCTGATGAATGTCGAAGGCTCCTTTGGGGACTTGGACGGAGGTGAGGGGAAGGTGTGGGCACAAGTTTTGCAATTCCTGCGGTGGCAGGGGAAGGTGCTGAGAGGGGAGGGTGAGTTGGTGGGGGGCGCAAACCTGACAAGGGAGTCACAGAGGGAACGGTCGTTACGGAAAGCGAACAGGGGTGGGGAGGGAAATATATCCCTGGTGGTGGGGTCCGTTTGTAGGTGGTGGAAGTGGGAAAGGATGATGCGATGTGTCTGGAGGTTGGTGGAGCAGAAGGTGAGGACCGGCTGGGGGGGGGGGTTCTGTCCCTGTTGCAGTTGGAGGCAGGGGGTTCAAGGGCGGAGATGCGGGAAGTGGATGAGATGCACTTGAGAGCATCCTCAACCACCTGGGAGGGCAAATTGCGGTCTTTAAAGAAGGAGGCCATCTGGTGTGTTCTGTGGTGGAACTGGTCCTCCTGGGAGCAGATGCGGCGGAGGCAGAGGGTGAAGACACAGTGCCCTGAGAAATGAACCCCAGGATTGCTGTCACCTATTTTCTTGATTGAAAGATGTGCAGTGTGTGTAGATACTCTTCCTGTCTGTCTTAGAATATGAGGAAAATGTGGGAATTCCAATATGAAGATTGAGAAGTGAGGGTTGAATCATTGTAGAGAATAGTGAGGAATCCCCTGGCTGATTTCTCAACAAGAAAGGGAGTTCATTTGACTGCTCAATTTCAAAAGGTGAATTTTAGTGTAAGATGGAACCTGTAAAGAAATACCTACCCACAACTGTGGATGCAAACCTAGCAGATGCATCATCTACATTTCGGAGTATTTACAGGCTGGGATGTTAGGTCTAATTCAATTAAAAATACATTTTTCATTGAACTAAACAAAAAATATTTGCAAGATCCGGGCCTAGCCTGGACTGAATGACAATACCAACTACTTGGACATATATGCCACTATTAAAACTGAACTCAAGCAGGTAACTTGTTGCATAAGTTCAATGAATTCTGAATCTCAATGGGCAGTTTAGATCGCACACAATGAGTGCAAGATGAAAAGCTTTGACAAATCGTTATTTAACAATACAGAAGTGATGCACTAATAAATGATGATGTGGATACCTGGACAACATAGTTGGAATTATCAACTGATTGAGAACAGTCATTATCTAAGTAGGATATTCTCCATGGCAATACTTTAACCAACCAGAATTCACTTGCCAATTAGCTCTCTCCTCTCATGCCATATAAATGTTCAGTTCTCTTTATATTGATAATTACTCATGAATTGCCTGATGACTGCAAGACAAAGCTTCAAAAATTGTTTTTTCAGCAACATGCAATTCTGCAATACCAAACAATAAGCTTAATTTTAAAATTGATATAGAATTCCTTTGAATGGACTTTAGATAAGAAACTAATTAGAATTAGTTACCTTTTTTGTCCCCTGTTAACACCCAGATTTTAATATCGCCTTTTTTAAGGGTTTCAATTGTCTCTGAAACACCATCCTGCAGTTTATCCTCTATAGCAGTTGCTCCAATAAGCTGGAATAGATAACAAATATGGATGTCATTTTGGAAAAAATAATAAGCAAAAAGAGAAGACTATGAAATTACAAAACAAGACACCAACACACACACACACACACACACACACAAATTCTTAAGACACACTCCATTGATGTTGAATTTTTCTTATACAATCTGCAAAGTCCTTCCCAGGCTACCTTATTCTATCTTTTTGGAAATATTTTTATTTCTTTGTCCCTTAAGTCACTGAAAGTACATGCTTCAGGCTATGCAATCTCTGGTTAAAGAAATTTTTCCTCGTGTTATCAAATTTAAGAGCACCTATATAAAAATGGAGGTCCTTACAAAACTTGATGCACTTCTATTTGAAAGCAAAACAACTGTGTTCAGAAAACCCCAATTAAAAATGAGCAAGTTGTACAGTGATAATGAGAAAGTTTTTAAAAAACTCTTCCACTCCTCATTACCTCAGTGAGGAGACTCAGACATATCAAGTACGGTTAACACATCAAGCTGTGGTTCTACTGAGTGACTGTGGAATAAATCAACCATTTACTGGCCTCATTGTTCAGATTGAAGGAGAAAGGTTCTATACATCTGCTAATCTTCAACCCCAAATATCAGAATATCATCCTATTCTATGTACAATACTGCCTAATTTACACCATTAATGGGGCCAATATAATCAGAATAAATCAAGTATCAGCTATTTTCTTCCCTGCCTGAATAACAAGTATTCAAATCATTTTGTATCAAGCCTGACAAGTGCAAACAAAATCCCCCATCTAACGCTATAGCTTAAATCATATAAACTGTCCTTTGCTTCAACTTACTGAAAATGTTTGAAGCAGCAGAACTGGACTGTTATATTGTGAAGCACACTACAACAGACTGAATGTTCTGCCTTTCAAATGGACTAATCAAACCATGACAACCCAAAAAGTGTCAAATAGATAAACAGAACAATTTTTATGAAATAAATTATATGTACCAACAAATTTGTTTCAATTGCTTCATAGACTCTACTAAGTGCTTCATCACGATTGCTTGTAGAAACGCTGGCTGCTTGAAATCTTTTATTCCACACTGCAAACTCTGCTTCACTGATATCCTTGTACGCTAGACACAAAGTTCTAAGTGTTTCATCTGCAAATTCCTGTAAAACAAAAAGATACACATTCATTTCTGTTCATTCCGTTTTACTTTAAACTCTAATGCTGCATCTTCAGATGTAATGAGAAAGGGAAGCACATTTGCAAACCTTCACAACTAATGTATCCAACCAAGGTGACCAGAGTAGGGTTGCCCTTTCCCAACACTGACTGGTCACAAGACTAAAAGATTGCTTTAACTCTGTAATAGCTCACTCCACCCAAATAGCAGAAACACCGACAAGAAAGAAGTTTACTTTTCCCAATTTTCTTCCCATCACAAGGCTATGGCTTAAGTTAAAGCACAGTTCACGTGGGTTAGTAGTGTTTGTCAGCTAACAACTCTGAAGAGGAGAGGTTAAATTACAATTCATCACATCCAAGTCAGATACAATTCTTTTCTGACATCTTCAAGTCAGACAGCACAGCAACAGACCTAAGTCTTTGATCTGTCCTGACCACATCTCTTGATGGGGGACTTTCTACAATTATCACCAAAAGCATCTCAATAGTGCTACTGTTGACCAAGCTGACTAAGTGCTGAAGGATGTAGGGACAACTCGACTGACCTGAAGCAAGTGGTGAGGAAACTAACCAGAAGGAGAAATATAATCCAGAACCAGGGCTCACAGTCTAAGAATATGGGATAGGCCATTTATGAATGAGATGAATAAAAATTCTTTCACTCACAGTCGTGAGCCTACGGAATTCTCTGCCACAGTAAGCAGTTGAGACAAAAACATGAAATGTTTCAGGGGAAGGAATTAGATATAGTTCTTGGGACTAAAGGGATGAAAAGGTATGGGGACAAAGTGGGATCAGATCACTAAGTTGGATGATCAGCTATGATCACACTGAATTGTGGAGCAGATTTGAAGGGCTGAGTAGCCTATTTCAGCTCCTATTTTACAGATTTCCAAGTAATCAACATCATTGTAACAACTCTTCCAGTAGCACCTGTCATTGGTCCATTAGAAAGAGTAACCTACCAAATGAAACTATACTTGCATATTGAGAATACCCTCTCTACCGTGAAGGATACTGGTCTAAAACAAATGGGTTTGCTACAGTTAACAATAGTTTACTCCAAATGCGGCTGCACAGAGTTTTGTACAGCTGCAGCATGACCTAGTGGCTCCAAAACTCGATCCTTCTACCAATAAAAGGTAACACACCGTATGCCTTCTTAACAACCCTGTCAACCTGGACGGCAACTTTCAGGGATCTACGCACACGGACACGGAGATCTCTTGGCTCATCTACACTACCAAGATTCTTACCATTAGTCCAGTACTCTGCATTCCTGTTACTCATTCCAAAGTGAATCACCTCACACTTTTCTGCATTAAACTCCATTTTCCACCTGTCAGCCCAGCTCTGCAGCTTACCTATTGTCGCTCTGTAACCCACACATCCTTTGGCACTATCCACAACTCTGCCTACCTTAGTGTCATCTGCAAATGTACTTACCATCCTTCTATGCCGTCATCCATTTATAAAAATGACAAACAGCAGTGGCCCCAAAACAGAACCTTGCAGCACACCGCTGGTAACTGAACTCTAGGATGAACCCTTCCTATTAACCACCACCCTCATCTTCTTTCAGTTAGCCGATTTCTGATCCAAACCATTAAATCACCCTCAATCCCATGCCTCTTATATTTTCAGCAATAGTCTACTGTGGGGAACCTTATCAAATGCCTTACTGAAATCCATATACACATCAACCACTATATGCACCTGTTTTGTCACCATCTCAAACAACTCAATAAGGTTTGTGAGGCATGACCTACTCTTCACAAAAAACTGTCTTGACTATCCCTAATCAACTTATTCCTTTCTAGATTATTATAAATGCTTTCTTTTATAACCTTTTCCAACACTTTACCCACAACTGAAGTAAGACTTACTAGTCTAGAATTACCAGGGTTGTCTCTACTCCCCTTCTTGAACAAGGGGACAACATTTGTTATCCTCCAGACTTCTGGTTCTATTCCTATAGACAATGATGACAGTAGGTCAGTATCAGCATAGAAACAAAATTAGCTCCAAAATATAAAACAGGTGAGACTGTGATGTAGTGGGAATATCACTGGTCAAGTAATCCAGAGTCAGGCTAATCCCACAATGACAATTTTTTTTAAAAAAAAGGAATTATAATCTAACCCAATGACAACTATCTAACAATTGTTAAACCAATTGGTTGTTTCACATCCTTCAAGGAAGGAAATCTGCTATCTTTACCTGGTCTAGTCTGCATGCAACTCCAAATCCACAGCAATGTGGTTGACTCCTAATGTTCACAAGAAGTGGTGCCACAGTCCTATACAGTCACGAAGAAGCTGCCTTGGATGTCCTCAAAATGGACCCCATGAAGTTTTCCTCCATTAGGTTAGAAGTGGGAGGTTCACTGAAGATTGCACAATGGTCAGCATCATTCATGACTCTTCACTTATAAAGCAGTCCCATAAGACCATAAGACATAGGAGTGGAAGTAAGGCCATTCGGCCCATCGAGTCCACTCCGCCATTCAATCATGGCTGATGCGCATTTCAGCTCCACTTGCCAGCACTCTCCCCGTAGCCCTTAATTCCTCTAGACAACAAGAACCTATCAATCTCGGCCTTGAAGACATTTAGCGTCCCGGCTTCCACTGCACTCCGTGGCAATGAATTCCACAGGCCCACCACTCTCTGGCTGAAGAAATGTCTCCGCATTTCCATTCTGAAATGACCCCCTCTAATTCTAAGGCTGTGTCCACGGGTCCTAGTCTCCTCGCCTAACAGAAACAATTTTCTAGCATCCACCTTTTCAAAGCCATGTATTATTTTGTACGTCTCTATTAGATCTCCCCTTAATCTTCTAAACTCCAATGAATACAATCCCAGTATCCTCAGCCGTTCCTCATATGCTAGACCTGTCATTCCAGGGATCATCTGTGTGAATCTCCGCTGGACACGTTCCAGTGCCAGTATGTCCTTCCTGAGGTGTGGGGACCAAAACTGGACACAGTACTCCAAATGGGGCCTAACCAGAGCTTTATAAAGTCTTAGTAGTACATCTCTGCTTTTATATTCCAACCCTCTTGAGATAAGAGACAACATTGCATTCGCTTTCTTAATCACAGACTCAACCTGCATGTTTACCTTTAGAGAATCCTCGACTAGCACTCCCAGATCCCTTTGTGCTTTGGCTTTATTAAGTTTCTCACCATTTAGAAAGTATCCAAATGCAGTACAGCCTGGACAAAATCAGTGCTTGAGCTGATAAGTTACAAGAAACGTATGTGCTCACATGTGCCAGCCAATGACCAACCCCAATGACAGAACCTAACTATCACTCTGATGTTTATTGCAGTCACTGAATTCCCCACTAACAACATTCTGGGCGTTATCATTGACCAAATAGTGATCCCGACCATCCATTAATATATTGAGACTAAAGAGAGCAGGTCAGAGGCTGGGAACCTGATGGCGAGCAGTACACCTTCTGAACCTCCAAAGCCTATCTATAAAATCTAGGAAGTACAAGTTAGGGGAGTGATGGAACACTCGCAACTTTCCTGCACGTACACAACTCCAACATCAATCAAAACGCTTGACACCATCTAGGATGTAACAGCCCATTTGATTGACATCACGCCATCTTCAATATTCACTCCATTCACCATCGACACACTGTGTTCTATTTACAAGAGTCAGTGCAATAACTCACTAGGACTCTTTTGACAAATTCCATATCTGTCACCTATAGCAGCTCGAAGGACCAGGGCAACAGGTACATGAGTACACAACTCACTGAACAATCCCCTTCAAGCTACATGACATTCAGAGTTGTTACTGTATCACTATTCTTTTAATGTTGCTAATCAAAATTGTGGAACTCCCTCCCTCCCTCCCAGTATTGTATCTACCAGAAGGACTGTAGCAGTTCAAGTAGGCAGCTCACCATCTCCATAAAAACTGGCCTCAGAGACACCCCCATCATGAACAAATAAAATAGTTAATTGTCTAAGTCCATGTTGTTTCTTCCAACAGAGAGATGATACCGATTAGTATTCTCAATGGATCAGAGCTGGGTCCAGTTCTTTTCAATAAATTACACAAACTTACAATAAACTACAAAGACTTGAATATTGGAATAATTTCAAACTAATGATGCCAAAATTGGAAAAGTGGCAGTGTGGATGATTTTAATCAACTAGAATAGAACAAAAAAGGCCAATTGAATGAGCACACAACGGCAGATGGGATTTAATAGAGGGAAATGTGAGGTGATGCATTATGGCAAAGGTGTGTGTTACGGCACGACGGTGAACCTTTCTGCTAATTAAACCAAACACCCAGAAAAGCTCACCTCACCTCAATCTGTTAAAGTACAAGTGGGAGAGAACTCCCAAATACTACTATTTAAAGAAAAAATATCAATTTATTCTTTAACTCAAAGTGAACATTAAACAACAACTATTTACAACTCTAATAAGCCCCCTTTCTCTTAACTATGTCTGCCTTCAACTCTTTAATATACTGTTCCAATAAACACGTATTAAAATTATATCAACTTAATTTCAAAACCACACAGTGGCTTTCATTGTTGGTGTCTGTCTTCCACTGGCTTAAGATTTCCCTGGGTAGCCTTCTGTCTTTTACTGCAAAATATTTCACATGAAATAGGTACTTTGGATAAAGAGCGTTTTGAATGGCAGTCTCTCTTTAGACAGCAGTTTGCTCTTAATGGCAGTTACTCTAACTTTCAAAATGCCTGCTTCTTTATCCCCCAAACATCAGATTGTCCCATTGATAAGAGGTTGATAAAAACAATAAATTCAAACTCAGTTGGGTTTTCGTATCCTGGGGCATAACTGAAACTGATTGACAGCAGTTCAAATTTAACCAATGTAGCAACTAAAACTCATGGTATCTGTTTCACAGCCAAATGTTACATATTTCCCCTTTTCCAATACACTCAGACTGCTAGCTAGTCATATGACAGATGTTTATAAGCTCTCATTCAAAACACTATTCCCTCTCACTTAAAGGTACAGTACACACCTTCATAACACAGAATACAAAATTATTGATATAATGATGAAACTGTATAAGAGATCGGTGAGATAGCAACTGGAGTACTGCTTACAGCTCTGGTCACCACATTATAGGAAGGACGAAATCGCTCTGAAGAGACTACAGAGACGATTTACTGGAATGTAACTTACAAGGAGAGATTGGAGAGGCTGGGGTTGTTTTCCTCAGAACAGAGACGGCTGAGGGCTAACATGATTGAGGTACACAAAATTGTGAGGGGTACAGATAGAGTAGATGGGAGGTACTTGTTTCCCCTGGCAGACAGTTCAAAACCAGGGGTCATATATTTAAGTAAAGTGGCAGAAGGATTAGAGGGGATGAGAGATTTCTTTTTAAACACAAAGCCTGGTGGGGGTCTGCAATCATTGCTTGATTTGGTGATGGAGGCAAAGGCCCCCAACATTTGCAAAAAGTATTTGGATCTGCACCCTAGCTGCAGGGCTATGGCCTGTCTGCAGGATGATGGGATTAGTAAGGGTATTGGGTGTCTTTGGGTAGGCATGGACAAAATGGGCCAAATGGTCCCCTTATCTGTGTTATATCATTTCTATGGTTCCTTTGGGTAAGGGATTGGAAATGACACATTTCTAAAAACAGTGCATTCACAGAGGGACTTTGATTTCATGTGCATAACCCTTTGCTGAGTACTGTCTCAAGTATGCCATGCCATCTTCAAAATATTTGGAACTTGAGACTTCATAAATAGAGGTCATGAGCTCAAAGCAAGGTAACTATTCTGAACCTGTCTAAAGCTCTACTGAGGTTCCACTTGGAGTTGAGCTCTGATCACTCTGTTTGACAAGACTTTGAGAGTTCTTGAATGGTGTCAAAGAAACTTAGCATAAAGGTTCCAAGGATGGGAACTTGGAGAATCTGTGGTTCTTCTTCCGGTAACAAAAATTGGTGTGAGATTTGTTAGAGGTGGACCAGATTTTGACAGGGACAGGCAAGGTAGACTATATTCTTCAGCTGCTGAAGGTACAAGGACTGGGGGGCACAGAGCAAGAGATGAGCAAGAAGTGCAGGGAATAGGAGAGAGTATGTCATTCACTGTGTAAAGACAATCACCTGGAACTTGCTGTCCAAGTGGGTGGTAGAAGCAGATGATCAAGGATTAGAAAATAAATTGAAATGACCACTTGAAGGAAATAAACTTGGAAGGCAATGGACATACAGAATGATAGAATAGAAATGATTTGATTGTTCAACAGGAGCTGGCATGGACTCAGTGGACCTAAAGCTTCCTGGAGCTCCCTTATCTCGGGGAGAAATCACTTGGCAGAGCTATTAATTCATGTCCTCATACCAATGAAGGCATCACAATGCCTGAACATCACCAGTCAGATCAAACAGTGTTTCTGTCTAATTTCAGGGCAGAATGCCTCATCTGAGTATCTGAAAGGAGATGCTGACCTTTTACGATTCCAACTTGTTAGCAATAGGTTCAATAATTCTGGATGCTTCAGATGAAGTTAGAAGGTATTCCCCAGTGATCAAACCACCGGATTAGTAATCCAGAAATGCAGATTAATGTTCTAAAGACATGGGTTTTGGATCCCACCATAGCTGATAATGAAATCTGAATTCTATAAAAATCTGGAATAAAAAAGCTAGTCTGGTGACAACCAGGTTTCCATTACTGATGTAAAAATCCATCTGGTTCACTAATATCCTTTATGGGAGGAAATCTGCCATCCTTACCTGGTCTGGCCTACATGTGACTCCAGACCTATAGCAATGTGTAGATTAGAGTGGTTGGTGTTGGAAAAGCACAACAGGTCAGGCAGCATCCGAGGAGCAGGAAAATCAATGTTTCGGGCAAAAGCCCTTCATCAGGGCTTCACGCTATTCCTGAAGGGCTTTTGCCCGAAACGTTGATTTTCCTGCTCCTTGGATGCTGCCTGACCTGCTGTGCTTTTCCAGCAGCACTCTAATCTAGACTCTGGTTTCCAGCATCTGCAGTCCTTATTTTTACCTATAGCAATGTGGCTGACTTTTAACTCTAGGCAATTCGGGATAGACAATAAATACTGGTCTAATCCACATCCCACTCAAAAACTAAGTAATAACCAAATACCCTCCTTCACTCCAAAAAATCCATGCAAGACTGCAAATTTACAAATGAAAAGCAATGTCGCAAAGTACAGAATCTTTGCATACAAATCCTGAATTAGAAAAAAAAAGAGAAATCAAGGAAATTTCTATAAAATTCATTGGGTAACCTTGGAATTTCAAACTTTTAACAGTCAATCAGGGTAGAGAAAAATATCAATGCTCAGCATGCAAAATGACAAAATGACTAAAGTTTCTCTCTTACCGTTAAAGCTTCTTCAGTAACCTCACGATTTAGAGTGTTGGAATCTAATCTCTCATAGATCACAACATCAGCACCTTTACAATAGAGTTTGATTTGACCCTCTGGTGTCCTCACTGTATACACATGAAAAAGATTGTAGCAATCTGTAAGTTTACATTTGCTTAAAAAGGACAAAGTCCAAAATTATAATGCAGTTTTTCAAGCAATTCAACATCATGTTTTCAAACAATTCAACTTTTCAGTATGAAAACGAATATGATGCTCTAATTGTACTTGCTACTTTAACAAGGAGTTAGGTATCCCGTCTTTTCTCTCCATCCTGAAGTATTTAAAGTCTTCAGTGCAGAGCTCAAATCTTGCTAATGTTACATTTACTTCCTGCAACTCTTACCTTACTGTGTTTGGTAGATAACCACCCCCTTAGTATAATAGAATCCTCTAAATCACAATGAGCAAAACAGCCAGCCTGCCAGTAGAATTTTAAAGCTGACACCAAGTATACACTTTATTCAAATTGAAGCTTCAGATTTACTTCCAATTACATTTCAGGAGTTATAGTTTAGAACACCAGACTCTGAGAATAGCACTACAACAGACCTGCTAATCTAATTTGAAAAGCTAAGAGGAAAAAAAAAATGTATTAAATCTCACAACCTCCTGTTTCACAGAAGGAATTCAATGTTTTCATTGGAAGATTGCCTCAGGAATCACTCTCTTTCTCCTCCATCTCCGGAAGTACCATGCCCAAAAAAGGGAATTGAATTTGTTAGCATGCACCTCTGTGGCAAGGTACTGCTTTTGTTTATTGTTACCTTCTGCAAATGACTGAGTAGGTATATGCTGGAAGGACTGATACAACCTGTATGGTCATGTTACAAACACACCTTCTTTGGCTATCATGTCTGCCCAGAGTTTTTGGCTCAATGCAGAGACACTGCACATTGCACCCATTGCTCAATTCATCAAAATGCTACAAAAACTGGATTCTTCAAAAATAGGTTTTCGATTGTTACACAGAAGAGGTCGTTGGTGGAATTTAATGCACCTCTGTGGCAAGGTTGGAGGTGGAGAGGCATTTCACCAGGGAGGAGTTTATGGGATCCCTCCACTTTTGTGTGGCGTAAGGCACAGGTACCACTTATGAGACAGAAGTCATCATATTCTGGTGATATCTGGGAAATGTTGTTTTAACCATTGCTAAAACAGGACATGAAGTTGAAGTCTTTCTTCTTAAACTGGTCAGAACAAGGACACAAGAAACAGTTATGAACAGTGGACACAATTTTATGTAGCTTCACAAAATGATACCATGTATGTATGAAATGGTGTCCCTTCATTCAAATCTTTCTTATGTCCTAAGTCTGATGAGTGGAAGACAAGCTGGAGCTTCAGATGTCCTTTTTGCAATGTTAAGTTCTATATGGCCAAGCAATTATGAAGGTTATGAAGTTCATTGCTAAACAGTTTTCAAATCAAGAGCAGTGGCAAATATTTTTACTTACAAATGATGGACATTCGTTTCCGGTCACTGTTGAAGTCTAAAATGGCGAGCACTTCGTAAGTCCTTGTTATGCCAAGTTCACTTATTGTGATGGCATTTTGAGTACGTGAAAGAAAGACAAACCCAAAATTCCGGGCTGCAGTAACAAGGGCTCCTTCATCTGGAGAGGCTGCTTGATACACAATTTGCCCTGTTACAAATTTAAAAAGAAAACATGACACAATTACAACACAATTTGTGCAATGACAAACTTCAAAGCTAATTCTCCTCACCAATGCAGATCAAAGTAAACCCAGGCTTGTCAAAATAGTTATCCTTGCTTCAGCAACTGTCAGAAAGCTAATCAAAAGCAAAATAGATCCCAGTGCCAATTTATTTCCTTATAATGCCCCTGCAAGGTTTTTTTTTATTAAACTCACCAATCTAACAGATTAGAATAACTGAACATTTCAGAAAGTATTGCTGACAGGAAGAAAGAAATGTAATTTAAGCTTTTCAACTTGCACTCATTAAAGATAATTCATAAGAAACACCGATGTAAAAACAAGACAACATTAATATAGTATGGAAAGAGTCTGATTGGTTGGCAAGTTGACACATCTTGTTCAAAGCATTGCAATGTAAAATGCATCAGTGAATGAGGACTGACAGCTAACTACCAAATATTGCTAAAACATTTAACCAAGCAGATTGATTGTGATAGGATAAATCATTGCTTAGTAAGGTGCACAGTTCAACAGAAATTACAGGTGAATAACAAATGTTGGCTTTGCCTGCAACACCCACAACCTCTGAAAATATAAAGAAAATAAGAAGTGAACCAGAGAATGGCTAATGCTTATTCTGTTGAGGCAGAGGGTTGATCCAATTAAATGGATCTAAGCCATTAAGAGTCAACTTATTTCTGTGGGACTGAATTTATGTATAGACCAAACTAGGTACAGTTGGCAGTTTTTCTCCCCTAAACACTAGTAGTGAACCAGCAAGGTTATTACAACCATGGTTTCATGATCATCATTAGAACTTAAATTCCATAATTTTACTGAGTTTGAATTCCACCATGATTCGATCCCCAAAACATTGAGGAAGAGTCGCCAGATCCAAAACATTAACTGATTTCTCTTCATGGATGCTGCCAGACCTGCTGAGCTCTTCCAGCAATTTCTATTTTTGTACCCAAAATATTACCTGGGTCTCTGGATTACTCGTCCAGTGACAATACCAATAGGCCATTGCTGACAGAACTGGGCAATAGCTTCACAAGCAGTAAGTGGGGCCAAGGGTAGCAGCGCTTCTTAACAAGAAGAGTGGACCTGCACGAGAAGGCCAGCAGCAGTGGTGGCAGATGGTAACTGATACAGGGGAAAGGCCCTTCAAAGAGTTTCGCCCATCAGAGTAAAAGGTGCAACATCAAGGGAAAACAGGTAGGCAACTGGTGATGAAAGACTTTTGCCCAAAACATCGAATTTCCTGCTCCTCAGATGTTTCCTGACCTGCTGTGCTTTTCCAGCACCATACTTTCAACTCTGATCTGCAGTCCTCACTTTCGCCTAGGCAACTGGCAGGCCTTCCTTCCATATTCTTTTGATTGAGCAAATAGTTTAAATCAAGAGAAAAGTTATTCCATTTAAGAGTGCATTTTAGGAATGGAAACATAAAATGCTGGAGAAACTCAGCATGTCTGGTAGAGAGAGTTAATGTTTTGTATCCAGTATGACTTGCCTTCAGAAGTGGTTGAAAATAAGGAAAAGCAAGGCAAAGAAGTCACGGGTGGAGGTCATCTATGGGCTCCCAAAGAAATGCTTCACTGCAAGACAAAGTATAAGTTAGGAAAACAATGGAGGTGCACAAGAAGGGCTTCACAATTACCCTCGGTGATTTTACCCCGCAATGACTGAACAAATCAATTTGCCAACTTATAGTGTTAAAGTTATGTTAAAGTAAACTAAAGTATAGTTAAATGAAGTCAGTAAAAGTTGAAGTTAAGTTTGGTGAAGTAAATGTTGCAACAAATGTATGTTTTATATTTATTATTGGTACGTAAAGAGTTAAATCAATACGGGCTTATTTAAGTAAAGTCGGAGTCAGTTTCCTGCCTTTTGTCTGTTAAATGAGAGAAGAACACCAGAGTAAAAGATTTGAGCACTCCTTTCAGGAAACATGCCCTTGAGAGAGTCTGGAAACAGAAGGCACAGTATCAAAATAAGGGCTTACACACTGAAAAAAAGAGGAGGAATTGCTTCTCTGAGAGAGTAATGCAATTCCTTACTCTAAAGGGTTGTTGAGACAGTTTCATTAAGTGCTAAGATAAACAGATTTTTAAACAATCCAATTTTTAAAACTTTTGTTTCAACCAACATTCATCCCTCGAGCAACACCATCTTCAGTAACTGAAGAGGTCATGGTTGTTTATTTACTTCTAAACAATTCACTTCCACTGTCACGAAAACATGAGAGAGAGAGAGAGAGAGAGAGAGCAGTGATCTGTCACTGCTGTCCCAAACAGGACATCACATCTTGATAGCATGGATATTGAGCTTTGGGTTGACAATGTTTCAGGTTGGCATTGTGACTCAGTGGTTAGCACTGCTGCCTCACAGTGCTTGGAACCTGGGTTCAATTCAGGCTTCGGGCAACTGGCTGCATGGAATTTGTACATTTTCCCCATGTCTGCTTGGGTTTCCTCCAGATGTTCCAGTTTCCTCCCACAGTCCAAAGGTGTGGTTAGGTGGATTGGCCATGCTAAATTGCCCATAGTGTCCAGAGATGTACAAACTAGATGGACTGACTATGGGAAATGCAGAGTTACCGGGGGCGGGGAGGGGACGGTTTGCGCCTGGTTGGGAGGCTCTTCGAGGGTTGGCATGGACTCAATGGCTCAAATGGGCTGCTTTCACACTTTAGGGCTATGATTCTAAGTTCTAAAACCATGATCTCCCAGTGGAATCGTGGCTTCCTTAATTGCAGTCGGGATTGCGAAATTCTGAGTGAGATTTATTTTTAGAATGTAAACATGACTATAAAACAGTGATAAAGGATTAGCTACATTAAATTAAACATGGAAAAAAGAATCCAATAATGAAAGGATCAGCCACAAAGATCAGGATACACAATATGTGCTAATTCTTCCATAAGGAGATGATAGCCAGGGATATTATCTCCAGACTATTAATCCAGAAGCTCAAAAAATGCTCTGGGGATCTGGTGGAATTTGAATTCAATGAAAATATCAAGAATTAAGAATCTGCTGATCCAGAAAACATGATCGGTTGCCAGAAAAACCCACCTGGTTCAGTCATGTCTTTCAGGGAAGAAAACTGGCTATCCTCATGTGGGGTGGCCTGTGTGTGACTACACATTTCAGTCATGTGGTTAGTTGCTAACAGGCCATTGAAATGGCAATAGCATGCCATTCAGTTGTATTAATCGTTACAAAGTCCCAAAGAAATAAAACTGGATGGACCATCTTGCATCGACTTAGGCACCAGAAATGACAATGACAGGGCTGTTTTTGCCAACCCTGTAATACCCTCCTTACAAATAAGTGGAGTGTAGTGCCAAAATTGGGAGAGCTGTCTCACAGACTAGTCAAACAACACCCTGATATAGTCATACTCATGGAATCAAACCCCAACCCCCAGACAATGTGCCAAACACCTCCAGCACCATCCTTGGATACGCCCTGTCCCACCAGCAGGACAGATGCAACAGAGGCGGCAACACAGAGGTCTACAGTACGGAGGAATTGCCCTGCGAGTCCTCAACATTAATTCCAGACCCCGTGAACTCTCATAGCATCAAGTTAAATATGAGCAAGGAAACCTCATGATTACCACAAACCGTCCTCTCTTGATGAATCCTCTATGTTGAGCAACACTTGATGGAAATGCCGACAGTGGAAAGAGCACAAATTGTACTCTGAGTGGAGGTTTCAAAGTCCACCACCAAAAATGGCTCAGGAGCAACACGACTGAATGAGCTGGTCTGAAAGGACATAGCTGCTAGACTGGGTCTACGGCAGGTAGTGAGGGAATCAACAAGACAGAAAAATATACATACCCCATCCCTACCAATCTACCAGCTGTAGATGCATCTGTCCATGGCAGTCTCCATGAGAGTGACCACTGCACAGCCCTTGTGGAACCAAAGTCCCACCTTCACATTGAGAATGACCTCCAACATATTGTGTGGCATTATCACACTGCTAAATGGGACAAACTTCAAATAGATCTAGCAACACTGGGCAATGCTGAAGCACTATGGACCATCAACAGTAGCAGAATTGTACTTCAACAGGATCTGCAACCTCATGACCTGACATGTCCGACATTCAACCATTACCACCAGGCCAGGGGATCAACCCTGGTTCAATGGAGAGTGCAGGACAGCATGCAGCAAACCTAAAAATGAAACGTCAACCTGGTGAAACTACTAAACATGTCCACTTGCATGCCAAACAGGATAAGCAACCAGTGATAGACTGGGCTAGGTGATCCCACAACTAATGGAAAAGATTTAAGCTCTGCACTCCTGCCACATCCAATCATGAATATGGTTGGACAATTAAACAACTCATTGGAGGAAGAGGATCCACAAATATTGCCTTCCTCAAAATGATGGAAAAACCATCAGTGCAAAAGATGAAGTATTTGCAACTACCTTCAGCTGCAAGTGGTGAGTGGATGATCCATCTCAGCCTCCACCAGTGGTACCCAACATTACAGAAACCAGTCTACAGTCAATTTGATTCACTCTACACAAGACCAAGAAGTGACCGAAGTCAGTGGATACTGCAAAGACTATGGGCTGTGACAATATCCCTGACAATATTACTGGGCACTTTTGCTCCACAACTTGCTACTCCCTGAGACAAACTGTTCCAGGACAGTTATAACACTGCCATCAACATAATGTGGAAAATTGCCCAGGTATATCCTGTTCACACAAAGCAGGACAAATCCAACCCAGCCATTTACCACCCCATCAGTAAAGTGATGGTAGGTGTCATTGACAGTGCTATCAAGCAGCACCTGCTCAGCTTATTGATGCCCAGATTAGGTTCTGCCAGGACCACTCAGCTTCTGACCTCATTACAGCCTTGGTTCAAACATGGACAAAAGAGCAGAAGTCCCGAAGTAAGGCAAGATGAGAGCCATTGATATCAAGGCCACATTTGATCATGTGTGGCATCAAGAAGCCCTAGCAAAACTGAAATCAATGGGTATCAGAGGTCAAACTCTTCACTGATATGCGTCAAGTATGACTCTAGGAAGGTGGCAGTGTTTGCTGCAAGTCAGTCACCTCAGGAGGACATCTGGGCAAGAGCTCCTCAGGATAGTGTCGTAGGCCCCATCTTAAGTTGTTTCATCAATGGTCTTTTTTCCATTTTCAGTTCAGAAGTTAGGATGTTCACTGATGATAATGTTCAGCACTATTCACAACTATTTAGATACAAGCCATCTGCGATAATGCACATTTTGAGAACACAAATTCACTATAACATGATTGACGAATTGGGGACACTGTTCCAGTCTCATTAGTTTAAATGGTGCTGTATTATGCGATTTTTGTATAATACGGGATTGCACGAGAACGAACTACTGCATTATAGCAGAACTGACTGTACTGAAGCAGGCAATGTTCAAATATAACAGTATCTGGACAATATCAAGGCTTGGGCTGACAAGTGGCAAGTAGTATCTGCACCATACAAATGCTAAGCAATGATCATCACTCAGAGACAATGCAGCCAATGTCCCTTGACATTTAATGGCGTTACCATCACTGAATCCTGCACTATTAATATTCTGGGAGTTACCATTGACCAGAACTTCAACTAGACTCATCATATAAATATAGTAGCTATAAGAACAGTTCAGAGGCTACGAATACTGCGATGAGTAACTCTCCTCCTGACTCCCAAAACCTGTCCACCATCCACAAGGCACGAGTGTGATGGATACTCCCTACTTGCCTGGATGAGTGCACCTCCGACAACACTCACGAAGCTTGATACAGGGGAACACCATCAATTGCAAATTCCCCTCCAAGTCACTCAACATCTGACTTGGAAATATATCACCTTCCTTTCAGCATCGCAGAGTCAAAATCCTAGTATTTCCTTCCTAATGTCATCATGGGTCTACTTACTGCACATGGGCTGCAGCAGTTCAGAAAGGCAACTCACCATCACCTCAACAGCAACGAGGGATGAACAATAAATGCTGTCCACCTAGCAACACCCATGTCCTACCAATTTAAAAAAAATCTTAAAATTATCCTCTGTATTTCTTAATATTGGTAACAAGTTAACATTAAGGGCAGCACGATGGCTCAGTAGTTAGCACTGCTGCCTCACAGCACCAGGGTCCCAGGTTCGATTCCAGCCTTAGGTTACTGTCTGTGTGGAGTTTGCACATTCCTCCCCCTGTCTGCGTGGGTTTCCTCCAGGTGCTCTAGTTTCCTCCCACAAGTCCAAAGATGTGCAGGTCAGGTGAACTGGCCATGCTAAATTGTCCATGGCGTTAGGTGCATTAGCCAGAGGAAATGGGACTGGGTGGGTTACTCTTCGGAGGGTCGGAATAGACTTGTTGGGTTGAAGGGCCTGCTTCCACACTGTAGGGAATCTAATCTAATCTAATCTAATCATTCAGAACACGGGTCTAAATGGAAAATGACGCTTTTTTTTTAAATATACTTACCACTGTTATCTTCCACCATCACAGTATGACAGAGTGCAAGAAGTTTGAAGAATTCTCTTGTTGCAGGATCTTTTCCTGAGCGAATAAGTTGAGGTAAGTAATGGTCATAAAATTTGAGGTTCCCATCAGCATAGCTGTTCCAGCTGAAGTCAACAAGCTGCAAAACATAGATTATTTGTCAAGTGAATGAAGCAATGAGAAAAACCCTGTTTACAACATTTTTGATCAGTGCAATCTTTAACCAGCGAAAGTTACAGTCCATCACAAGACAGAACTGATAAAGAGGCTGTAAGATCTGAAGGAAAATTAGAACTTGGGTATTATGCTTTCACATTAAAGAACCATTAAAAGATACATGTAACAGAGTCAGGCCATTTGGCCCAACCAGTTGATGTGCCACTTTGTCTAGTCCATGTTGCTGCCTCCTTCTAGCTTTCCACATATGAGTATACAATCCTAACCATTCCACTTGTCCAGTTAATAGGGCCCATAGTCAGGTTTAACACTAAGTTTTCACTTCACATTACTTAGTCCAGTTCTTAGATAGGATCCTACAACCTGACTGGATGAACGAAAGTAGGCCAATTCAGCTCATCAAGTCTGCTCTGCCATTCAGCTCTCGATGAAGAGCTTATGCTCAAAACATCGACACTTCTGCTCCTCGGATGCTGCCTGACCTGCTGTGCTTTTCCAGCACCACACTTTTAGACTCTGAACTCCAGCTCCTGCAGTCCTCACTTTCTCCTCCTGATAATCCTCAGCTTCATCTTCCTGCCAGTTCTCGATTCCATTGTTAATTAAAACTTTATCTATCTCAGCTTTGAATATTCTTACCAACCCAGCTCCAACAGCCCTCTGTAGGAAGGAATTCCACACATTCACTATCCTCAAGAAATTCCTTCTCTGTCTGAAATGTGCAATCACTTATACTGAAAGTCTGGGCATGGACTCTCCCACAAAGGAAAAACAATGTCTCAGTTGACCCATGCAGTTCATGGTTTAGAATTATCTTCTAAACTGTTCAGTACACCCATTTAGTAATTATTGCTTATGTTTGTTTTGTTCAAGTTTGTAGACGAAGGATTCTTCCTTTTAGCATCAATCAATCCTGGAATCCTGCCACTTAATTTCTTACCCTTGGACCTTCCACATATTCTACGCTTTCAAAAGTTGTCTGCCAATGCAGGTTACAACAAAAACTGGGACCATAGCAATATCATGGTCTCCACTGGGATCATAACACCAACCTATGACTTTCCAGCTGTCTGCACCTCTTGTTGACTGCATGCTCTCACTGCCTCTCCAGCTTGCAGCTGTCTATAATTCAAAGTGGCTCTTCCTGTCTCACACTCACTTCATAAGCTGTGAATAAATGAGCCTCTGGAGGCAAAGCAGTGAACAGGAGTGTCAGAGAATCATGAAGTCAGCAAGCACGAAAAAAAGAGAAAAAACACATTTCTTTTATTTCCAAATTTAAAAGTAATTTCATTGATAAATATTAGACTTTTACAGTATGAAATATTCCAACTTTCAAGAAGGTATGTCATATTACACTGGTTTGAATTAGAGGTGAAGGAATTTAATGGATAGTCTTTTTATTGCTCTTTAATGCTGAAAGAAAGAAAACACATTTTCTCCAAGCTTTTCATCTTGCACCCATAAAGATCATTTTGCAAGAAAATAAATTCAAGAGGAAAACCAACAGCTTTACAGCACGGGAGCAGAGTGCTGATTGGTTATCAAGTGGACTCTAATTGGTGGAAACCTTGTCATGTTGAGTGAAATCATTGATGCTGATTGACAATTCAGAGTCAGGCTACATTTAAATTGTAAACCAGGCAGGTTCACTCTGACAGCTGAGGGCATTGCCCTGAGAAATTAATATCTATTTGGTTGAGCTGAAGCAGACTCAGTATGTGTACAATGTTCTGTCTACAAATATCAGGACCTGTGTACTGATATTAACTTCCAGTACATGCAATGTAGCCTGACTGGTGATACTAATGAGGTTGTCAGTGTAATTCCTGTTTTTGTCCCAGTCCTTCAGAGCCATCCTTGTATGACTCTAACCTAAAATAGATTATACTTTTTAAGCAGAGGGAAGATGGTTGGGCTGCTCTCAATTTTTGGATCGTTTTCAAGTTGGAAAATCAAGTACCTGTTAATTAAGTGCTGATTATTAAAAAAAAAGAGACATGCTGTCAAAATATTGTCCTTTTGTCCTCATCAGGAAACTTAGGTATTGATTGCATTTACTTACACAATATTTATAATGACATTATTAACCTATTCAAAACAGCTTTAATACTGCAGAAAGAAAAGGAAACCCCTCACGAATCGTTAAAGGCTCCAGAGAGATATTTCAGGTTTGATGTTACTGCTGTTCAGTAAATATCCTGTACAAGTGCATGTCATCACAAAAACTGAGAATCAACTTCAAAAGAAGAATACGTCAAAGTAGGCTTCAAGTGTTTGCAGCATGATTTCAGCACGGGATTTACTAAAATTAAGGACGCAATTAGTTTTACCTCTACTCTGTCTGTCTTGTCCCCCACAGCGTTGCACAATTCGCCTGAAGAAGAAATAAAAAGTGATATTTAGAACGGCTTTGAACCTAAAACCTAGTACACGTTTATGGATTACTGGGCTGGTATGGCAGAATCCCAGTGGTTTAGCATCAGCTGGTGGCATTTAAAGTCATTTGACATGTGTTCAGTTGATAAAAAAAATCTCAAATTGAAAATACGTCTTCACTACAATGGCCATGAAACCACTGGTTTTTCACAGCAATCAACAATCAGGTTCAGAAATATATTTCACAGAAAGAAATTTCCATCCCTAGCTGGTCTGGCTGACATACATGTCTTCACACTTGCAGCTATGTGGTTTCTGCCCTCTTAAGTGGATGAGCAAGCCATTCCATTTTAATCAAATGCAACATTGTTCAACCAAATCGTGCTTCAAAACACATAGCTCAACAACTTCTCAAGGACAATTAGGGATAGGAAACAAATGCTGGCTTTGTCTGCATTGCCATGTCTTATGAAAGGATTTTAAAAAACACAAGAAGGTTTCAATTGAGAGAAATAGTGCCAGGATGGGAAAAAGTTGGGAAGAGGTTTGTGTGGAGTATGAACAATGTCATGTATCATAGTTAAATCTAACCATATAAATATTGTGTCACCAGGAGTAGGTCAGAGGCTAAGACTCATACAAGTAACCCACCTCCTCACTCACAAAAGCATGTCCAATTATAAGGCACAAGTCAGAAAGGTGATGGAACATTTCCCCCCCCCACTTACATCATTGAGTGCTGCTTCAACACTACACAAGAAGCTGGTCTCCATCCACAATAAAGCAGCCCACTTGATTGGCACCACATCCGTAAACATTTACCCTGGATACCAATGCACAGTAGCAGCACTTAAGCCAGAATGTAAATTACACTGCAGAAATTCACCTCATGATCCTTTGAAACCCATCCATGATCATCCAGAAGGATAAGGGAAGTAGATACATAGAAACACTGTCACCTTCAAATTCCTCTCCAAGCCACCCACCATCCTGACTTGGAACTGTATCACTATTTCTTTAGAGTCACTGAGTCAAAGTCCTGGAATTCATTCCTTATAGCTAACCTACACCAAATGGAGTGCAGCCATTCAAGTAGGCTTCTCACTACCAACTTAGAGGGCAACTCAAGCTAAACAATAAATGCTTGCCTGGTCAGTGATGCCTACTTATCATGAATTAATTTTTGAATGACTTATTTGTATATTACAAACATATGCAAAGCCTAAGTCATTATTCTGTCATTTTAATCATTCTTTCCTTCATTTATCATCAATGAGGCAACTGGGCACTGAGAAAGTTTTACCCGTAGGATGAAGACTGCAAAGAGCCACATTTTCAGAACGCAACATGCATCAAACTCAGAGTCTCAGCTTCTTCTGTTTGCCTTTGTTGCAAAAAGTCACGGTTTAGGACTGACCTCAGGACAGAGTGGTGTTAACACATTACAGAGGGTAATATTCACTTTCCTCACATGGATGGTAAATTGATAGAGCAAATTTCTGTTAAGACGTGAATTAAAGGAAATGATGTGACTTCATGTATATTAATATGCTAAACTATATTTGGTCCATTTCCTGTAGCCATTCTGCAATATAAGTGCAATATTTGCCCATGAAACGGTCAACGTTTAACAAAAATTATGGACATTGCTAGTAACTCCAGCATTTATTGTCAACGTATGAATTAATCGCAGGGGTAGGTCACTGGGCCCCTCAGTCTGCTCTGCCATCGGCTGCTACTTTCTCTCGAGATGATGCAGGAACAGTTCTTAAATCACTGCAGTTAATGTGGTGTGGGTACACCTGCTGTGTTGTTCATGTGGAGAGTTGCAGGAATTCGATGCAATGAAGAAGCAATGATACATTTCGAAATCAGGATAAGTTTTGACTTAGATTGGTACTTGTAGGTGGTATTGTTTCCACACATCTGCTGCTCTTGTTCTTTTAGATGGTAGAAATTGTGTTTACAAAGTGCAGTCAGACAATCCCTGGCATATTTAGGCAAATTTGAGTTGAACAGGTTATGATCTAGTTTTCTATCATAAGGAAGCAAACATACCATATGTAGTGCCACTGATGCTGCATTTCTTAAATGCCATGATATTCTGTGTAAGAGTTCCTGTCTTGTCAGAGAAGATGTACTCTATCTGTCCAAGTTGCTCAGTCAGTGTTGTTGTGCGTGCTTTGGCTGGAGTGTCCTTTTCAGCATAATACATTTGGAGATCCCAGTTAATGAAGTAGCTTTGACCCATGCGAATCACTTCAACACTAAAGGGTGAGACGACAGAGACTGTTATGGTAATTAAAGCAAAGGACGGCGGATGCCGGAGATCTGAAACAGAAACAGATTGCTGGAGAAACTCAATAGGTCTAGTAGCATTTGTGAGGAGCAACCGCTTTCTGTCAAACCAGCTAAGATTCTTCAGCAATTTCTTTTTTTGTTTCTGTTATGTTAATTGTCTCTTTCGACAATCATCAAGAGCACAAGAAACTGATCAAGCCTATTCTTGCTTCAAATGCAATAAATTCAACATTGCAATATGCAATAAGTTTTGATCTGGAGATGCCGGTGTTGGACTGGGGCGTACAAAGTTAAAAATCACACAACACCAGGTTATAGTCCAACAGGTTTAATTGGAAGCACACTAGCTTTCAGAGCATTGCTCCTTCATCAGGTGATAGTGGAGGGCTCAATCCTAACACACAGAATTTATAGCAAAAATTTAGAGTGTGAACCCTCCTGTCTGTTGATTGTTGTGCGGTGCCCATGATGACACTCACAGACACCAACCCAGACAGACAGACAGACACACACACACAGACAAAGAAATTATACATTGAAAATTTGATTGCCTGTTAAGTTTTTCATCTGTTTAAATGCCATGATTGTTTCACTTCTTTCATGTGTAAATCACAAAACCTTTTTTTAAAAAGTTGCACTCTTGGGTTAGCTGTTAACAATAGTGATAGCTAGACAATATGTTGAAGGTGTTAGACCCCTGTGTTCAGATTAATTCTAATCTAAAAAATGAGATAACAGAGTTCTATATGAATGCATGCAGTTTTTGAGCAAAGTACAATGTAACTCTGCAAGTACTAATTCACCCCACAAAATATATGTGTGCATGTGGGTCTTTGTCTGTCTGTGTGTGTGTGTGTCTGGGTTGGGGGTTGAGAGTGTGAGAAGCGTGTCTTAAGTCTGTGAGGGGGTACATGTGTGAGTGTGTGTGGGTGTCTGTGTGCGCATTTGTGAGTATGTGTGTATGAGAGAGAGAGAGAGAGAGAGAGAGAGAGAGAGAGAGAGAGAGAGAGAGAGAGAGAGAGAGAGAGAGAGAGAGAGAGAGAGAGAGAGAGAGAGAGAGAGAGAGAGAGAGAGAGAGAGAGAGAGAGAGAGAAAGGAGTGTCTGTGTGTGGTGCAATGGTGAACCCCTGTAATGTGACATGAACCCAAGGTCCCGGTTGAGGCCCTCTCTATGGGGACCGAACTTAGCTATCAGCCTCTGCTCGGCCACTTTTCTCTGCTGCCTGTCCCGAAGTCCGCCATGGAAGATGGTCACCCGAAGGTCCGAGGTTGAATGTCCTGGACCGCTGAAGTGTTCCCCAACTGGGAGGGAACCCTCCTGTCTGTTGATTGTTGTGCGGTGCCCATGATGACACTCACAGACACCAACCCAGACAGACAGACAGACACACACACACAGACAAAGACCCACATGCACACACAAATTTTGTGGGGTGAATTTGTACTTTCAGGGTTACATTGTACTTTGCTCAAAAACTGCATGCACTCATGTAGAACTCAGTTATCTCACTTTTTAGATTAGAACCAACCTAAACATCATGGCATAGACAGAGAACATAGGGGGCTAACACCTTCAACATATTGTCTAGCTATCACCATTGTTAACAGCTAACCTGATAATGCAACTTTTTAAAAAAGGTTTTGTGATTTACACATGAAAGAAGTGAAACAATCATGGCATTCAAACAGATGAAAGACTTAAGAGACAATTAATTTTTCAGTTACATCACACTGTAAACGTTTGCTATAAATTCTGTGTATTATAAATTCTCTCCAGCCCTCCACTATCACCTGATGAAGGTGTGACGCTCTGAAAGCTAGTGTGCTTTCAATTAAACCTATTGGAATATAACCTGCTGTTGTGTGATTTTTAATTTTGCAATAAGTTTGGCTTCTTTTCTCCTGAATAGACTGATTTATTATAAAGTTTGTCAGCAGAAAGGAAGGTATGTTTCAAACTTAGGGATCTGCAGAATTAGGCATGACAGCAAAGGAGGTGACTTGGAGGAACTTGAACTCCAGTTGAAAGCTCATTTATCCAAGCCTTCGTATTACAAAACCAGTAATATAACCATTCTCCTTCCATTCCTAATTTTGTCATACCAGGTAAGATTCCATCAGAGAACACTGGTGTTCTGTCTGCAGAAATGACCTTGAACATCTAGCAGCCTCCAAGATGAGCACACACCCATGTTCCCCAGCCAACATCTGCGTCTCAGGCTTACTGCAGTGCTAGGTGGAAAACGAGCACTTGGTTTTCCACTTGGGAGCTCTCCAGCCTTCTGGAATCAATATCGAGTTCAAGAATTTTAGGGCTTGATGCACCAGGTCATTATCCCACATATCAGGTCTTGTTATCACATGGTCTGCTATCACTCACAACTCATGGCTAGCCACTAATGGTCCCTATCAGTAGCTTTGCATTATCCACTCCTTTGTCTGTCCAACTGTGCTCTTCTCTCCGAGGGCTCAATCTCCACCTATTACTCCTTTCACCACCCTAGCTTCTGCATTAAGAAAAAAATTTCCTAGCCACCATCAGTTCTGAAGAAGGGTCATGAGACCCAAAACATTAACTCAGATTTCTCGCCACAGATGTTGCAAAACCTGCTGACCTTTTCTAGCAATTTCTGCTTTTGTTTCGGATTTCCAGCATCCATAGTTGTATCAGTTTTTAATAAGAAGAACATGTTCATTGTAAAGGGAGAGCAAGCTGCTTAATTAAAGACAAGTAGGAATGGGCAATAAATACTGACCTCCTCATTCCTTTAAAAGAATTTAACCACCAATTTCAGGCACTCAACCCGCGTACTATTGGGATGCCTTACTTTCGTGGAGCCACACAAAACAAGAGAACAGAATGAGGTATATTACCTTACATAAAGTGATATGGGGACCAGTGTGTTCATAACAATGATATAACCCCAAAAGGCAATGAAACCTCTGTAGGAAGGTGGATCGTCTTCTCCATCATAAAGGTACCAGGATCGGGTGGCATTGCCAATTTCACTTTCCCAGAATGTGTGTCCAATAGCAAGACCAGCTGACAGAAGAATGAGGAACAGAAAGATCTAGAAAGAAGTACAATTGCACATATGGATCACTCATTGCATGAAAAATCTAAAAACACAATTGTGTAACTGTCCTGCAGGTGATGGTATTTCTATTACCAGATAAACAATGTAGTTCATGAGTTGGTCAATTTTTGTCCTTTTGAAGTTGGTTTTTCCACCATTCCTCATGATTTTTGTATCAGCACCTGTAAACAGATTATATAGTGTAACAGGAATACCAGTATTCTGGTGGAGTCATTATCCTAATGACATATTCTATCAAAGCAACTTTACCATGTAAAATGCTAAAAATGTACAAACAGGATAAAAGCTCAGATAAAACAATTAGTGCTTTCCTTAAATATTAGAGCACAGGGAGGGAATGGTTTAAAGCAGTCATTACAACTCTATTTTCAAGACATCAAAAAATTCCAAGGTGGTTTTATGTTCATTGCCAAATAAATAGGTGTATTTGACATGTTTTATTCAACTTCTCCTGAATATCACAGGATATTAATGAAAGACTTTAAGGCGTAGGAGCAGAAGTAGGCCATTCAGCCCATCAATTATGCGCTGCCTTTCAATAAGATCATGGATGACCTTGATGATCATTAACTCATTATGATAGCTTTAAAAATCCAGACAGACTGTGAGTAAGTGGAGTAATCCCAATTCCCATTCAATTCAAAACTTCTCAAATCATATGGTGCATTAAGCCAGGATGTGATGAAATAAAATTGGTTGAATACCTGCAAATATGACAATTCCATGGGTAATCTCTGTATTACGGACTGTGCAGCCACGCAGTAGGATTGAGTTCACATCGAGAGGATAACTCTGGTTTCTCCAGTACAAGGTCCCGGTAAACTTATCCAGTCGATTGTTTGGCTCCTCACATTCTACTAAACCTGATGCAACATGTTTGCTTTAGTTCAGTGAAGGACTAAACATCCTCCATAAAGATCATTTTTTTAAAACAATGTTACTCCTTTTGCACAGCAATATTTTTTTAAAATCTATGCCACTGGTCAATCCAGTACAATGCCTTTTAGATTTTGTAGCAGCTTGGTAGAACTGAATAGTTTTCTGGGCCGTTCATTTATCTCTTACTTCTCACCTTCTTTCTCTCATTTTCTGCACATGAATTAAATATTCTAACCAATGCTTCCTGGTTTAATTTCTGAAAATCAAATTTTACTGTTGCTTGTCTTTTCACTGCTCAAAATCAGATCTGAAGCAGTGACACATTCCAAATGAAAAACCTCGGGGGGGGGGAAAAAGAGGCAAAGGTGCAGTGGCAAGTTCACTGGACGTGTAATTCAGAGCTCAAGACTAATGTTCTGGTGTCACTGGTTCGATTCTCTCCATGGCAAAAGGTAAATTTTGAATTTTAAAAGATCTGGAACTTGCTTCACAGTGACCGTGTAACCACTGTCGATTATTGTAAAAACTTTCTGTTTCACTATTTGACTTTAATGAAGGAAATCTGCCAAACCACACGGCATCAATGTCGATCTTACCAATTTCCTCAACTCCCCTCCCCCCAACCCACGTCATCCCAGATCCAACCTTCCAATTCGGCACTGCCCTCTTGAACTATCCCATCTGACGACCTTCCTTCCCACCTATCCACTTCACCTCATCACCACCCCTGCATCTATTGCCTTCCCAGCTTTCTTCCCCAAGTCCCACCCCCCCACTCCCACCATGCTATTCATCTCTCAGCCCCATTCACCACACCCCATAATCCTGAAGGGCTTATGCCCGAAACGTAAAAGCTCCTGCTCCTCGGATGCTGCCTGACCAGCTCTGCTTTTCCAGTGCCACACTTTTCAACACTGATCTGCATGTGACTCCAAACCCACAATAGTGTGGTTGTCTTAACTGCCTTCTTGGCAATTAGAAATTAATGGTAAATGCTGACTACTAGCCACCAATACCAGCATTTTATGACCAAATATTTTTTTAAAAGGCATAAGACAAGGCTAGTGCTGAGCCTTTATTCTTGCCTGCAAACCTGGGCGTTGATTACAAGATCGGTGCTGGGTCCACTTCTTTTTGTCATTTATATAAATTATTTGGATGTGAACATAGGAGATATGGTTAGCAAGTTTGCAGATGACACTGGAATTGGAGTTGTACAGTGAAGGCTACCTCGGAGTACAACGGAATATTGATCAGATGGGCAAACAGGCCAAGGAGGGGCAGATGGAGTTTAATTTAGCTAAGTATGAGCTGGTGCATTTTGGAAAGGCAAATCAGGACAGGACTTATACACCTTAATGATAAGGTCCTGGGGAGTGTAGCTGAACAAAGAGACCTTGGAGTACAGGTTCATAGCTCCTTGAAAGTGAAGTCACAGGTAAATAGGATAGTGAAGGCAACCTTTTGTATGCTTTCTGTTATCGATCAATGCATTGAGCATCGGAGTTGCAAGGTCATGCTGTGGTTGTACAGGTTAATGGTTAGGCTACTATTGGAATACTGAATGCAAGTCTGGTCTCATTGTTATAGAAAGGACGTTGTGAAACTTGAAAGGGTTCAGAAAAGATTTTCAAATATGTTGTCAATGTTGGAGGGTTTGAGCTAGAGGGAGAGGTTGAATAGGCTGGGCTATTTTCCCTGGAGCATTGGAGGCTGAAGGGTGACCTTATAGAGGTTTATAAAATCATGAAGGGGCATAGATAGGGTAAATAGGCAAGGTCTTTTCCTTGGGTTAGGGGAGTCCAAAACTAGAGTGAGATTTAGGGATTTAGGGTGAGAGGGGAAAGATTTAAAAGGGATCCAAGGGGCAACATTTTTATGCAGACAGTGGTGTGTGTATGCAATGAGCTGCCCGAGAAAGTGATGCAGTCTGGTGCAATTACAATATTTAAAAAAGCATCTGGATGGGTATATGAATAGGAAGGGTTTAGAGGGATATTAGGCCAAATGCTGGCAAATGGAGCTATGTTAATTTAGGGTATCTGGTTGGCATGGAGTTGGACTGAAAAGTCTGTTTCTGTGCTGGAGATCTCTGTGACGCTACGAATCTATGACTGTAAATGCATTTCTTGGCAGGAGCCCTCCTTTTAAAATCTGAGCTGTGCAAACAGCCAGTCTGACATTTCAAACAGTGTCTTATACATAGTTCTGGAAGGACATTAAAGGGTTAATACTTGAATAAGCCAATAAGTGTCACCTAATACAAACAGGTCATGAGGACTTGGTTGAAGACTAGAGCTAGATCTTCTAGCCTGTAAATAATTGCAAAGATGCAATAAACTACATCTTGTTTACTCAACAAGATTCTTCTCATTAGACCATAACTCTTCAAGGAGCTCCTCAAGCTAATGTCCTACGCCCAAACATATTCAGCTGCTTCATAAATGGCTTTCTCTCTTTCGTAAGGTCAGAAGTGGGGATGTTCACTGATGATTGCACAAGGTTCAGCATTATTCCTGACTCCTCAGATACTGAAGGAGTCCATGCTCAACTGCGACAAGATCTGGGCAATACCCAGACCTGGGTTGACAAGTGGCAAGTAATATTGATGCCACACAAATACCAGGGAACAATAAACCCCAATAAGAGACAATATAACCACAGCCCCTTGATATTTAATAGTGTAACTACCACTGAAGTACCACCGTCCCCCTCCCCCCAACACAATCAACATTCTGGGGATTATCATTGACCAGAAATTGAACTCGACTAGCCATATAAATATAGGAACAGAAGAATTGATGTTTCGGGCAGAAGCTCGTCATTAGGAATAATGAAGGGCTTATGCCCGAAACTTCGATTCTCCTGCTCCTCAGATGCTTCCTGACCTGCTGTGCTTTTTCAGCACCACGGTCTTGAGTCTAATCTCCAGCATGTGCAGTCCTCACTTTCTCCTTACCATATAAATACAGTGGCTACAAGGGGCCAAAGGACCTGTTCTTGTGTTGTGCTGTTGTAAAAAGCAGGTGACAGGCTAGGAATACTACAGTGAGTAACACCTCCCAACTCTCCAAATCCTGTCCATCAATGACAAGGCACAAAGTCAGGAGTGTGATAGAACACTTCCCACTTGCCTGGATGAGGGCAGATCCAACAACATTCATGAAACTTTACAGCTTCCAGGACAAAGCAACCGACTTAATTGGCACCAAATCCACAAACATCTACACTCTCCTTATTGACGCTGAGTAATAGCAGTGTTTTCCATCTAAAAATGAACTGCAGAAACTCAATCCTTAGACAGTATCTTCCAACCCCATGACCATTTCCATCTGGGAGGACATATGCAGCAGATAAATGAGAACACCATAACCGGTAAGTTCCCCTCCAAACCACTCACCATCCTGGCTTAGAAATATATCATCATCCCTTCAATATTGCTGGGATGAAATCCTAGAATTTTCTCCCTAATGGCATTGTGGGTCTACCTATATTATATGAACTGCAGCAATTCATCATCACCTTCACAAGGGCAACTCTGGAAGGACAATGATGCTGGCCCAGTGAATGACTGGCATGCCCTCTTTCTCCCACCCTCCCCCCCCAACCCCGAGCGAAGTTAGTAAAGATAGCTGCCCTCACAAATCTAATGCCAAGTATTTTAATTCTACAATGTGAGCTCAAAAAGAACCTAAACACTTACAAAGTATAGATGGCAATAATGCACACAAAAACTCACCATCAAAAGATTCCAGATCCTTTTCTTTCTTCAGCAGTCTGTCAGTAACTTCTAATGACATTTTAAACTTCAGGTTAGTTTCTCTGAAAACACAAATAATTCAGCAGTGTGTTAATTTTCTGTTTTGCAACAACAATTGTTCATGTTTTCTCATTGTCCGTGCCTAGCCTAAGGACAAATTCCCAGGCTTGCACTTGAATCCTTCAGCTAATAGAGACAATATGACTTATAAACCATTTTGCAAAAGGTAACAAGCATAATCCATAAAAATTTGATACAAAGCAATGCTATATTGTCAATCTGACTAATTAAGAATGTCTACATTTCCCACAAAGTAAATGTAATACATTAGTCTGTGGCCTAATGTTTATGTTTTTAAAAAGTAAACAGATTAACTGTTGTATTTGCTGAAAAGCAGAGGCATTCTTGAATTTTTCTAAGAACATTGAAAAGTATCCAGTGTATTTGGAATGACAACCTCAAGAGCCAGCTGAATGTTCAGGTCACATTCAAAGTCAGGAAAGCCCCTCATCTCATGCTCAGAAATGCCAAATACAGGATGGAATGTTTAGTGTAAAGATAAAAGCTCGTTAAAGCAGCTTCAAAATATAGTCTCAAATAATTTGCTCTGATCAATCTGAAGATCGAGAGAGAGGAACATGAAGCTAAAAATAACTGCAGTACTTCACAGAATATAGTTAAGTTTGCAACAAAATTTGATTTGATCCCTCATTAACAGCAAATATTATTCATCTCCAGGTGGTAATCCAGATTGAGAGGCAAAAGTGAAAAAAATAACAGAAACCTTCTTTTTCCTTGCCATTCTGAGCGAGTTTTCATGAAATGATTAGCCAGCACTGGGTGCACATCTGAAACAAACAGACCCTCTGTGCACAGATACAAAGTTAAAAATCACACAACATCAGGTTATAGTCCAACAGGTTTATTTGGAAGTACCAGCTTTTGGAGCGCTGCTCTTTCATCAAGTGGTTGTTGTGGAGTATAAGATCGTAAGACACAGAATTTATAGCAAAAGTTTACAGAGTGATGCAAATGAAATGATACATTGAAAGAGATCTGGATTATTTGTTAAGTCTCTCATCTTTTAGAATGAACAAGACTTAACAAACAATCTAGGTCTTTTGCAATATGTAATTTCAGTTATATGACACTAAAACCTTTTGCTATAAATTCTGTGTCTTACGATCTTATACACCACAATCACCTGATGAAGGAGCAGCGCTCCAAAAGCTAGTGCTTCCAAATAAACCATTGGACGATAACCTGGTGTTGTGTGATTTTTAACTTTGTACACCCCAGTCCAACACCGGCACTTCCAAATCATGTACACAGGTAGAACAGCTGACAACTTGTGTGTGAAATGCTTCATGTCTTGGAATGCAGAAATACACTAACTCAAGGTATTAACGTATTCAAGAGTCTATCTAGGGTTACTCAGAAAAAATATTGTAGAAGTAGTAATTGGACAAACATTGCCAGGGTTCATGGTAATAACATGGCAGTTTGTGTGAAACAAAAGCTTTGCTATTTGTTCTAGTGATTCGAACAGAATGGGATAGATCACATGGCACTAGTGCAGGAGAATCTGCAAAGTGTTCTAGAATCTTGACTGACAGTTCTTGTTAAACAATATCACTACAAACAGATTACCCAATCGTTTCATCTTTTTGCTCCTTTGGTCTAATTTTTGAAAAAAGTTACCATAACTATTACTGCACTTGATTTATCACATGCAAAAAGATATTTCAGAGAGAACTGTACTAGAACTGTTTTTATTATTACAAAACTGAAATGACTGTAGAACCTCAATCCAGCAAATCCACATCGTCGTATGATCAATACAGCAATTACGACAAAAATTAAAATGCAAATGACAAAGCGAAGTAAATATGCCGCGTTGCTTCCAAAGGTCAGTAGTGGATGATTATGGCACCTATGAAGCAATTTCTTAGCAAACCACACTTTAGTTTCATCATGCCTGTTTTCATCATGCCTATTGCAGTGCATGCTATGAAAGAAAGTGCCTTCTGTTTGCAAAGAACATTGTCCACCTCGGAGTTAAAAGCTCATTGTAAACGCAAGTTCTTACCCATCAAGTTCAGCTGTTTCCACGTAACAAAGGCTGTTGGGCTCAGAACTGGATAACAGTAGTATATCAGCCTAGATAATTACAAAGAATATGCGCATGTAATCCAAAACAACATAAAAAATTCCCAACTTTTTTTTTAAACCAAATATGAAACTTACTGGAATAAAATCATCTTTGTGTAGGCGTACAATATCTCCAACTTTTATGTCCTTCCACTTTGTTGTTTGAAACCTAAAAATGGTGAAAATATTATGAGTCAGAGTACAGAAGAGGCCCTTTGGCTCAACGAGTCTGCACCAACAAGAGAGAGGAAAAAATACAATCAACTACAATGATCTCACTTTCTTGCACTAGGCTCATAGCTGTGAATGTTACAACATTTCAAATGCTCATCAACACACTTTTTAAAAGGTTGTGACTTTTCTGCCTCTACTATCCTCCCGGGACAGGGACTTCCAAATTTCCACCACTCCTTCGGTGAAAAGAATTTTCCTCAAATCCCCTCTAAACCTCCTACCCTTCATTTTAAAATTATGACCCCTTGTTAATGATTCTACTACTCATGGAAACAGCTACTTTCTTTCCAACCTGTATGCCCCTTATAAACTTACACACCTTGATTAGGTTCCAGAGGTGTTCCGACCTCTGAAATCGGAGGCCGGGGTTCATGTGCCACTCGCTCCAGAAGCTGGTAATAGCATTTCTGAATAGATGTCTGTAGTAAAGAACTACACTTCTATTAGGTCCACACCTTCACTGCTCCAAAGAAAACAATCTGAACCTGTCCAGCCTCTCTTTGCAGTCAAAATGATCCAACCCAAGCATTGAGTGGGATATCTCCTCTGTACCCCCTGTAGTACAATCACATCCTTCTGGTCAAGTGGCAACATTCTTAACTACCTTATTAACCAATCCTGCTGCCTTAGAGATCTATGCACAAGATCCCTCCCTTCCACTCAGCTTTCTGGTGTCCTGTCATTCACCGAGTACCCCCCTTGTCTTGTTACCTCTTCCAAAGTGCATCATTTTGTACTTAAATGGAGTTAAATTCCAAGACACGGTGGCACAGTGGTTACCACTACTGCCTCACAGCGCTAGAGACCCGGGTTCAACTCCTGCCTCGGCAACTGTGTGGAGTTTGCACATTCTCCCCATGTCTGCGTGGGTTTCCTCCGGATGCTCCGGTTTCCTCCCACAGTCCAAAAATGTGCAGGTCAGGTGAATTGGCCATGCTAAATTGCCCGTTGTGTGAAGTGAAGGGGTAAATGTAGGGGAATGGGTCTGGGTGGGTTGCTCTTCAGAGGATCGGTGTGGACTTGTTGGGCCGAAGGACCTGTTTCCACACTAAGTAATCTAGTCTAATCTAATAAACATAAAACGTAGTTATAGTCCGATGTTACTTCAGATTGGAATTTTGATTTGCTATCAAACTGCAAGCTCCATATACATTCATGAAACTTGTTCCAAGGTTGTGAAATAACATTGGATGATCAAAATCATTAAAATTAAGACTGATACACATTTATTTCCTCAAGAAAACAATTAGAAGTGACAAATGCAAACATGAACTTTAATAGCATTTTCTTCCTGCCAGAGGCATAAGACACAACCACTGGAACAGGTGCTGCTCCTATTTGGCAGCAGAGGGCAGCAAATTGCTCACTTTCATATTTGGTTCAAAATTCAACACAGAATATTTGAATTATGGGTGTGTGCTCACCTCATTGACTGTATTGAATGCAACAAAACAATATTGTGCCGGGCTGCCACTCCCTCATTATGCAAGAAGCTGGAAACTTTCGAGAGGTTTTCAACAGCAACATTTAAGAGATGGTAAGGACAGTGTTATAAGACTATGATAAAGATTTAAAAATCTCATAATACCTGCCATCCTGCAGGACTTCACATTTCCGATTATTAACAATTCTGTCCATCTTGTGTCTTGCCTGTACAAGACAAAATGGAAATTAGTCAACGTTGACAGTCATGACTTGATTACCCGTGACTTTTATATGCTCTAGCACCATCCAACAGAAATAGCTTACCATAAAACTGGCAACTCAGTTAAGGCGTTGCCTGCTATCAAATTAAGCTGTGGGTTCTTCATTATTATGTTTTAAATTAGAAGAGCAGACAAATAGCACCTTCAGCTAACAAATGTATTGCTATGTCTACATTCAAATGCACATGTGGCAGATGTCAAACAACTTGCCAATTTTCCATTCTTCTGGCAAATATAAAATGGGATCCATTAGTGAGCCCCTGAGGGAATGACGACTAACAGAAAATGGAGAGAAGAGGAGAAGAATTAATGACTCAATTCCATGATACACAGCAACAAGGTTTTCTTAATTGGTTAGTAAAGTTGCATTCATCAGGCATTTGGAGAGCATTCCATGGACTTGTGTGCCTTGTTGATGGTTAATAAGCTCTGGGGAGTCAGAAGGTGAGTTACTTGCTACAGTGCTCCTAGCCTCTGACCTGCTCTTGTAGCCACTGTATTCCTATGGATAGTCCAGTTCAGTTTCTGGTCAGTGGTAAATCAGAGGATGTTGATAGGAGGGCATTAAGGTGATGGCAACATCATTGAATGTGAAGGGGTGAAGGTCAGATTGTCTCTTATTGGAGATAGTTGACACCTAACCATTTTTTTACAGGATTGCCTTCCTGCCTTTTATTTTAAGGCCTATTTGTAAAGTCCAGAATCCTGTATGCTTCAAAATCCACTTTCTCAATTCATCCTGACACCTTCAATTCATGCAGATATATCCTCAGATCCACTAGATCTGTCTTCCTAGAGCTAGACAGTCTTATCACTCATAATAAATACCAATTCTTGTTAAGTAGTCTTTGCTTTCTCTCAACTGGGGTCTGAAAATCAGATAAATGAAAAATTGTGTATTCATTCTAAAATTTTTGTGAAAACTCTGGAATGAATGGGACTTCATTCCCACCACATTACCCTAGTGAGTCTTCACATCTGAGATTAACCTCAAACCTTCAGCTGCCAACTCCTGTTGAATACATTCCTCACAATTTCATCAGATGACCATCCAGCTTCACCTGTCTGGCTGGTTATCATTTTTTTTAAGAACAATACTGTTCAAATAAAATTAAAGAAAAGCACAATCATTTATCATAGCCCAAAAGTTTTAATTGTTTGCAGAACTATCCAATTAGTCATTAATTTGTCAAGACTCCAAGGGTCCTTCCATGAATCCAGAGACACTGCATCAGCAAGATCACCTACTTCCATCTTGACGACATTACCCATCTCTGCCCTATCTTCACTTGCAGCAAGCCTCATTGTAATCATCTCGTTGTGCAGGCTTTACTTTCTCCTGGATATTCTCTTTGTTGACATCCCCAGGTCCATCATCAAACTCCAGTTCACCTAGCACACTGCAGTTTGTATTCTCTGATAAAATAATATTCCCTAGTCATTGCTTTTCTTGCTAGTTCTATTGACTCCTACTGTTCCTTTCCTCACCAAAGATATTAGACTTAAAATCCTCATCCACTCCATTAGAAGTCGCTCCATGTCTTGTTTTGAAAATGGCAGTCTCAATTATCAGTGAGGGATCCTTTAGAATTTGGCTGGCATCTAAGAAATGTGCAAGCCTTTCAAAGGCAGAGCAGTTGTTACAGCCATTAGACTTAGCCAAATTAAGTTGTAAAATATCCACAATACATAGGCTTCCATTCTGGAATCCATTCTCACGACAGAACACAAGGAAGGACAATGTAAAGCTGCCATTCACCATGGGCCACACCAGGGGCAATACGGTGGCTCAGTGGTTAGCACTGCTACCTCACAGCACCAGGGACCCGGGTTCGATTCCTGTCCGTGTGGAGTTTGCATGTTCTCTGCTTGTCTGCATGGGTTTCCTCCGGGTGCTCTGGTTTCCTCCCATGATCCAAAGATGTGCAGGCCATGATAAATTGTCCATAGTGTTAGGTGCGTTGGTTAGGGGTGAATATGGGGTAGGGGAATGGGTCTGGGTGGATTACTCTTCGGAGGGTTGCTGTGGACTTGTTGGGCCAAAGGGCCTGTTTCCACACTGTAGGGAATCTAATCTAATCTAAATCATCAGATGGGAAAGGTTTGGAGATCAGACCTTTAAAATTACCTGTTCTGCTAACAGTGAGTGTTTATAATTTGGATGTTCATAAATCAGGACTCCATGTACCACATTTTGAAACAGATTATTCTTTCCCCTATCTACTTCATTTTAAAACTCATTTCACTCCACTCCTCATCTCTACTTGTGCCAAAATGTCAGACTTCACATCACCTCATGTTAGTGCAAACTAAACTTATGTGCCAAGAATCCATGTTTCCAACTATATTATTTAAATATTACGTTTCAAGTGTCAAATGAACCCAAATCTACTTCAGGACCACCTGTCTTTGTTCTTTATTCATCTCCAATTTGTCACTCTACTTGTCAACCATTCAGTCCTGGTTGACAAGAGAATGGCTCGAGTCTTCCCAATATTGACTCGCCTAAATAAGTACGGGCAAGTCTAAAGCCACTATCTTTGGTTCCACCCACCAACATTGCTCTCCATCTCATTTGTTGATGGCCTGAGATCAAAACTACCGGTTCGCAACCTTCTCTTCTTATCTGACACAGACGAGCTCCTGACGTGATCATGTACTTCCAACTCCATTTCAAACAGCAAAGGTGGTTCAACATTAGTAGCTCATGTTTTCGATTGTTTGGTCAGACAAAAGTAGAATAAATGCTCACAATATCATCAACAGCATCCTTGATTGCTGTTATTCCCAGCACCACCACTAAAGGCACCAATGTGGTGTACCATGCCAAGGTTGAGATCTGAGGAATGGCCTAAAAAGAAAAACAAAAACAATAATTGCTTATACAAACTGATATTTCATTGAATGATTTTATCTTCTCAATATTCAGGTAGTTCTTGTTGTTATTACTTATATACCACAGAGGTGCAGAGGATTCTCATGGTATTGTAGTACTGACCCTACGTCTGAGGGAGGAGACCCACGTTGAAGTCCCATCTACTCAAGAGCTATGTACTAACATCTCCGAACAGGTTAATTAGAAAATACTTATCACATAGGCACACAAATCATTCAAATGTTAAACAGACCAAAAATTTTCCTCTGTTGCATTACTGCAACTTGTTGTGGATTAGATTAAACCCCCTCAAAACACAAAGACCCTAGACCCTAACATTTATCTTAAAAGGTAAGTGTAAAGCATTGCATTTCAGATGTGATTCAATTAGTGAAACTACTAGACTTTAAGCAAAACACACTTTATTCTGACAGCATGAAATGGTTCAGGAATGATTTACACTGAAGTCGTCAAGGTTTGAGGATTTGAGCTACAGGGAGAGGCTGAATAGGCCAGGGCTGTTATCCCTGGAGCGCTGGAGGCTGAGGGGTGATCATATAGAGGTTTACAAAATCATGGTGGGCATGGATAGGGTAAATAGACAAGTTCTTTTCCCATAACTAGAGGGCATAGGTTTAGGGTGAAAGGGGAAAAGATATAAAAGGGACCTAAGGGGCAACCTTTTCACACAGAGGGTGGTGCATGTATGGAATGAGCTGCCAGAGGAAATGGTAGAGGCTGGTACAATGACAACATTTAAAAGGCATCTGGATGGATATATGAATAGAAAGGGTTTAGTGGGATATGGGCCAAATACTCACAAATGGGACTAGATTAGGGTGGGATATCTGGTCAGCATGGAAGAGTTCGACCAAAGGGTCTGTTTTTGTGCTATGCATCTTTATGTCTCTGTGACCATAGTTAAAATACAAACAAAAAAAAAAAGAATTGGCATAACCTAAACTCAACTGTAATACTTAAAATAATATTTTAACTATTACACATCAACAGTTCCGATAAAGCAGCATCACAAACACGCCCTTGGCAAAGGCAAACTCAGCAAACAGATTTCCCTCTCTTGCAATCTTCTCCAGTCTAGGAGAAGGAACATGACAGAAGCTCGCCGCAGGGAAAGATCATTTTGCAGCAGCAGAGACACCTGCATTGAGCAGCTTCAACTCTAACAACTGAAAGCCAAACTAACACCCTTGACTCCACCCACTCATGCTTTCTTTTCCTAAAACAAAACTTCTTTCCATGGAGTAGATACCTAGGTACCAGATTTACAACACTCCTCTAAGAGAAACAGGACAAAACAAAACCCTCTTAAAGGCACATCTCATCACAAGCTAAAAGGCCTCTGATCTAAAGCGATAATTTCAGACCTCCCACAACCTCTATTAAAATACTCCCTCTTTAAGGAATCAAATGAGAAGGATGCAATGTTCATAAAGCTTAAAATGACAAGTAAAACAGCAACCACAGGGATCCCAAAATGCACATGCAATGTCAGTAAATTGACATTGCCAGAAATACACAGCCTCTCAAATCTTTATTGTGCCTATGAAGCAGAGGTGTTGTTTAAGTAAACATCTCTCACCGGGACTCTGTTGACAGTCACCTAATTTTCCCTTTCAGGCACTGATGGACGTGTCTGGATTTTCACTTGAAGGTCAATTGCACAGTGATGGAAAAGTACCTAGTTCTGCAAACCTAGCTATTGAGAACATTTTTTAAAATTCATCACAGAATGAGGGCTTCATTGGCTATTGTCAATGCCCAATTGTTAAGAGTAAACCACGTTGCCAGACCAGGTGAGGATAGCAGTTGCGTTCCCTAAAGTACATTAGTACCAAATAGGTTTTTCCTGACCATAGGCAATGGATTCATAGTCATCATGAGGGTCTTAATTCCAGATGTTCATTCAATTCAATTTCACCATTTACTATAGTGAAATTCAAATCCGGGTCTCCAGAACATTTCCCTGAGTTTCTGGTCTAATAGTCCAATGATAATACCATTGCCTCCCATGTGTGCTCAGTCATCAGATTTATAGTCTGTGGCTTCAGGTTGTATTAGAAGTCAGGGTGGGCTACCCTTGAGGGATTGAGGCAGCTCCTGGTTGCAGAGGACTATGCAGGATTTAGAAATCAAGAATAAAGCAGGAAACGTTGCTCCAGCCTTCACCCTCCCCTCCAGTCCCCAACAACCATCCTTTCCAACCACACCACTTTTTGCCTCCCCATCCATCCAGAATAGTCTCTCATGCTTCCCCTTTCCAAACTATGCCCGCTCAACAATACCAATTGATCCTATGCCAAGTTATCCCCACAGACAATCCTATATCCTCTCATACCTTCCATGCAATGGTATGCCCATCCAACAATTCACCCCATCCCTGGTCCTTTATAGCACAAATACAATATTAGTGCCAACTCATCCTAACCCAGGCATCCTCACATCTGACTCTTCAAATCTTCTAACTCACTAGTATCCACAGAGTCAGGCACAATTTTATAGAATTTGAGATGAGATACATGTTTAAGTGTCTATTGCAGATTTCACTCCATTGCAATCAAAAGAAACACTTCCTACACTTACACTCTTTCACTGAAATAAAACCTCATAACAACAGACATTTAATTCAAATGCATGATCACTTTCAAGATCGAACAAGAGAGTCAACAAATTGCACCTGTCATTGAAAGGGAAATGGTGGGCAACTGCTGTGATAATGGGTGATTGTGGAATCACTAAAGTAGTATTAATCATGTAATGAAAGCTCTGCAAGCTTACCTCAGCTCAATGATATAGCACAGTGTTATTTTGGTATAACACTCCAGACATTATTTTCGAAGATTTAGAAGGCAGAGCTTTTAAATGCATGGACAATTTTCTTAGCGTTCCCCCTGGCAATTTAACAGGGGATTTTTTTCAGCTCTCCGATAGGTCCTCTTGACTATCTAGTACTGAATTTTGACAAGTTTGCGGCAGATTCCAATTAGCTTGACAGTAATGAGCTTAAGTACTTCTGACGCAAAATTGCGCTGACTTGAAATTATTCAAAAGGACACCTTAACTTTGCAATAAGTGCAACAAATTTAGTTTCTAATGTTACAAAAAGCACCAGAAGGAGAGATTATATAATAAGTTATTTTAAATTGTTCAATAATTTTTCAAAACCACTTACTTGAAGGATGAGAAGAATCAAAAAGTAGGCATTGGCTGCTCTTTTAAATTGTTCCATCAGATTCTTTGGTAAAAAAGTTAAAATATTGTACTTATACGTCCGGATTGCATTCCCCTGAAAGTAAAATTGGACAAGTGCTGTTATGGTTCAGAAAATGTCTGAACATACAGAGAGATGAAATTGTGTACCCACATAACAAACAGAATGCATGATGAAAATAATAGCTTTAGAAAGATTGTACTTTCAAGTGTGCAAAAGTTACTGCTAGGTAGAAAATAAGTAAAAACAAATTTATACTTACTGAATATTTGCTTGTTTTAATGCAACCATACTTTGTAACTGTGAACTGATTGTTAAAGTTTCTGTCATTTGCTTTGACTTTCCATGTGTATTCTGGAAACAAAGCAGAGTGAAACATTTTTTAAAACAATAATCTGAACAACAATCAAAGTAAGGAAACCGATTGGGGTGTGGCATTAACACTTTGCTTTTGAAATTAAAACGGTTGGATTATTCAACAACACCAATTGGACATTCAGTTTTCACGTTTGGAGTGGCAACATCTTACTAGAAATGTGACTCACCAAACACAGTGTGCTCCTCCAGTTTTACAGCAAGGAACTTTATGGCTTCAATATTTATGTAACAGCCTCAAATTGAAGTAGAAACCTAAAATCCCCAGGTTTCTGATAGAGGGTGGTTAATCAGATTGCCTGGCTGTGACATCAATCTCTACATTAAAACACAGCAAGTAAGAGCACGAGTAGGCGACTTGCTCCCTTGAGTCCAATCCAGCATTCAACCTAAATGGCAGATCCCTACTTTGATGGCATTTTGCTGCTTTCTCCCCAAACCTCTTGATAATTTTAAAACATAACTATTCATTGATCTCATCAGTGGGTTTGCCTCCACAGTCTTCTGTCGAGAATTCTACAGGTTCACTCCTCTGAGTGAGGAAAGTTTTCTACATCTTTGTTCTGAATGGTCTACCCCGCACCCCGAGTCCATGTCCCCCATTTCTAGATTCCCCACTTAGGGAAACCACCCTCCCTCTCCATTTAATCTGTATAAAATTCTGACAGGGCTGGACATTTTCAATCAAATCCCCTCTTATCCTTCTCAACTCTTGTGAATACCAGTTAAACCGATTTCACCTCACAGGACAGTCCTGACATCTCACATCAATCTAGAAAACTTATATGACAAGTATAGCCTTTCTTAGGCAAGAAGACCAAAAATGTACACAACACCTCAGGATTGTGGTCTCACCAAGGCTGTGTATAACTACAGTAAGACATCCCTTCTTCGGAATTCAAATCTTCTTGCAACAAAAGCATTCTGCCTTTCTAATTGCTTGCTGGACTTGTCCACTTTCATCAACTGGTGTATAAAACCTTTTGTACATCCACACTTCCTAATATGCCAATTTTAAGTAATACTCCATCTTCCTGTTTAGTCACACTAACTGCAACTGCCACGTGTTTGCCCATTTCTCCAACTTTCCTAAATCGCGCCCTGGCCAAAGCCTTCTTGCATCCTCCTCTGAACCCCACAAAATTATTAGATTAGATTAGATTAGATTAGATTAAATTAAATTACTTGCAGTGTGGAAACAGGCCCTTCGGCCCAACAAGTCCACACCAACCCGCCGAAGCGCAACCCACCCATACCCCTACATTTACCCCTTTTACCAAACACTACGGGCAATTTAGCATGGCCAATTCACCCGACCTGCACATCTTTGGACTGAGAGGGGAAACCGGAGCACCCAGAGGAAACCCACGCAGACACGGGGAGAATGTGCAAACTCCACACAGTCAGTCACCTGAGTCGGGAATTGAACTCAGGTCTCTGGCGCTGTGAGGCAGCAGTGATAACCACTGTGCCACCGTGCCGCCCACTAAGTTGTCATCAACAAACCTGGAAATGTTACATTTTATTCCTGCATCTGGGCCATTTGTATCGATCATGCCTGTGAATTTCAATATGTCAGAGTGGTCGAGGCCAAAACATGGTGCATTTCAAGAAGAAGCTAGGTTAAAGGGGTCAAGGGATATGGGGCTGGAAGGAAGTTGGGGGAGGGGGAGTTGGATATTGTTGCCTTGAGCTCAATGATCAGTCATGATTATAATGAATGGAGCACTTTTGAAAGGTCAAAAGGTCTACTCCCATCTTGTATAGTTCTTTGAATAGCTAGGGCCCAAGCACCATCCTTGCAGCAATCCAGTACTCACTGCCTGTCACCTGAAGAAAAATACCCATTTATTCCCACTCTGTTATCTGTCAACCAATTCTCAATCCAACCAATATATTACCCCCATCTATGCACTTAATTTTTTTTTCCCCACTAATGCCTTGTATGGAATGCTAAGTAAAGGCTTCCAAATACACCACATCCACTGGCTCTCCCTTATCTATTCCATTAGTTAAATCCTGAAAGAACTCCCATTTTATTGCCATGTCTTTTTAATGTCACATTAGGTTATTTCTAATCTGGTGGCAGGTCTTCCTGCATACTGTGATTTCATCCTTATGATATTCAGCAATATTACTGACTGCATCCCTCTTTTATAACTGCAAACCTGGTTATACACTCTCTTTCCCCAGAAAATGATTGATTGTTAGCTCTTTCCGATGAAAGAATCTGTACATTAGATATTTCGGGTCAGTCTCTTTCATTGGAAAGTTCATCACCATAATAATGAAATGACTTTTAACAAATGGCGGCTTATACAAATATTTCATTTGTTTGACTATCTAGCCACTTGTCATTAGATTAGTAGTGTTTCTCAGCAACATAGCATGAACATATACAAGTGTCTGAACAGCCTAAAGTTGCCATGTGCTTTTCACTGCTTCCAGGTTTCATACTTATGCATCTAAATAATCTGAAAACTTTAGATCTTTATCTTGCAACACTTTCTTTACTCGATCTATCTTGTACTGATAATCATTTCTTGTTGGTAAACTTTCCTTCAACTATGTCAGACAGCCAATCTAAATGTCAATAGTTTAACTATTTAATTTAACCATTTCCAACAAGACAGAAGCTCAACATTGTCACTTCAAGTTTAATGGCATTAACATCGCTGAAATCAACAGTGTGGGTTACACGGAGTAAAAACTGAACTGGACCAATCTTTGTGGGTATAAGAACAGGTCAGAGACTAGGAATTCTGCAGCAAACTCATGTCCTTGCTCAGGAATGCTCATCCAATATTTACAAGATGTCAAGAATGTGATAAAACATTCTCCGTTTATTTAGATGGTCACAGTTCTAACATCATTCAAGAAGTTTGCCACCATCCAGGACAAAGCAAGCTGCTTGACAGTTACCCCATCCAATATTCACTCCACCACCATCGACACACACTTAACAGTATGCACCAACCACAAGGTAACTCACCAAGGCTTCTCCGATAGCACCTTTCAAACCTGCATCCTCCATCACCCCCTTCGCAGGGCAAGAGCAGTAGATGCATAGGAACACCTGCAAATTTTCCTCCAAGCCACTCACCATTCAAATTTGGAAATAGATCACAGCTTCTTCACTGCTGCTGGGGCCCTAACAGCACTGTGGGGGTCTCTACATCCGCTAAGGACATGAGTGGTTCAACAAGGCAGCTCAACACTATATTTTCTCAAGTAAACAAGGATGGGCAATAAATGCTGGCTGAGCTGGTAACACTCACATCTCAGTAATGAATGAAAATTAATCACAAAGTTAAATCAATTTAACTTGTCGTGCAAAATCAGTGATTACAAATGAACTTTACCACTTTTTGGTTGCCATTTCTCCTCGGTCTGTTGGTTGACACGGTTTTGCTCTGTATCATCCAACCTTTCAGTAGAACTATCTAATTCATTGTCCGTCTCATCATCGCTATATGGCACCACATCATCAAATCTTCTTTCACTGGCATCATCATCAAGGCTAGAGATTCTGTCAGTACTCATCACCTTAGTGGTTCCTGTTACTGACTTCAGGCTCTTTCAAAGAAACCTGAAACAAAATTTGGAAAATGAAGTGAGACATTAAGAAAACTTCAAAGTAGAAACATTTACAACAATATTAATATACCAGTGACGCCCTCCAAAGCATTGCATGGTTTCCATTTCTTACATAAAGATGTATTGCTCTCAGCTCTGTTTGCCCTCTCCTCCAAATTCACTTTACTTCCTGATTTTCTTGAACTTCTCCCTCCTATATAAACTCAAACACACATTCTCGTCAAGATCATGGAATAAAATGGGGCAGTACAGGGCGCCAGTTTGTCACTGCTCTCCATACAAAGTCCAACAGAGACAGAACCTGTCACTAGACTTGTTTGAATCTGCTCAGATTCTCTCCAACACTCAACCTCTTTGCCACACTAATTCCACTTCAAATCCCCAATTCGATTTTCATTCAGTTGTGAAAGAAATCTTCACACAAGGATGTTTAAAATGTATCAAAATCCTTACTACCTTACTTTGAGCTACCATTCATGGATCATCTACATGGCAAGCGATTGCTCATATTTGCCTTAGATGTTCTTATCTTCAAGGCAATTTTTACTTGCTCCAGAACCAATTGACCTATCTGATATGATGGGCATATTTGCCTCAATGCAAAAGCTGCGTATATAACAGATTAGCTACCAGCAGTCTGCCCACACCATTTAAGTGTGGTCAGGTGTTGCATATTCTAACAAAATGGTCCATTAGTCCAGAAACATGATGAGCAAAAATAATCCTTAGTTTAATTTTCCCATTACAAACTGTCGTGTTAAACCTGCTCTTTCCTGTCACGTTCAAGTTTGGAAACGTCACAGACTACTTTGTGACTATAATTGAGACTATCCATGTAGCTGCCAGTGTTGTCCATTTCTGTCAAAGCACATATGTACCCTCACTTACACATTAAATTCACATTATTATCTAGCTTCTTTCATAACTCTCAACATGTTCTCACTCATCTCCTGTCATCAGGAACCCACTTTCTGCCTCTTAACCCATTAAATAGGTTTCGGCTTTCTTTCCTTCCCACGCAGCCCTATGTAAGCTGACATTATAATTTGGTTGGTTGGGATGAACATACCCCCAACACCCTTGACTAACTAAGTTTCATCTCAAGCACTTTCACAATCATATCCTGCTCTTTTCATCACCTTTGTTGCTGCTGTCATGCAGCCTTCCTGCACATGAAATGCAGGAGCTTCTTCCACAATTTAATCTTTCCTTGGCCTTATCTATCCCAGCGCAGTATCTCCTCCTACAACCTTATGTATATGTGTCTCCAACTTTGGCCTCCAGTCCATTTGAGCTTCCCTTTACTATTTCAGTATCTCGGTCTTCAGCTACCTGAGCACTGCTGTCTGGAATTCACTTTGGAAAACTCTGCTTCTCCATCTCCTCCTTGGAGATCCACTCACTGGACAAAGTTTTGAATTACACATATTGTTTCTTGGTTTAAGGTGCATCTTTGCCTGATTAAACTTAAGTCAATGGAAATTGTTCTTGCTTCTGTGCACATCATCTAACCATCACAACATCAACAATAACCAAGAGTGATTCCTTGATCTGGAGTGGCTGGGGCATTGACTGTTTTGTAATGATCCCTGTAGTATGACTGAGTTACAGAGCTCAGAAATGCCTCGTGCTGAATAGGGAAAGATATTAAAAAACATAATAAAGGAGGCATTAAAATTGGGCTCATGCAGGAAAAAATACAGCAAAGTCAGGTCCTTATACAGCAAAGTCAGGAAAAAAGTTTGAGGTTGTGAGAAATTATGTTGTGGTTCTGCAGGATTGGAATCATGTAAACAACATATAGAATTGCTTCAAGTGGGTTAGGAGAGCCAAATGCAGTGATCAGAGTACCTGGCAGTACAGCACAGACACCAGAGTAGTAGAATGAATGTGCCAGAGTGTTACGCTTCAATGTGACAAGGTAAGGAAGTGATACTGTGTAATTCTACCCAGTGTTCTCAGGAGGTACTGGACAGGGTGCAATGGTAAAGTAATGGCCACTAGTGATTTATAGGCTTCGAGAATAATAAGTCCAGTGGATACTGTCAAACTGGTAAGACAAGTGAGTCACAATCACAAGAACAGAAATTTGAGCTCCCAAAGTGGAGTGTCACTCAAAAAGTAAAATTTAGTCTGATATCGCACTTAGCCGAAAATGTGTCGCTGGAAAAGCGCAGCATTCCTGAAGAAGGGCTCGTGTCCGAAACGTCGATTCTCCTGCTCCTTGGATGCTGCCTGACCTGTTGCACTTTTCCAGCAACACATTTTCAGCTCTGATCTCCAGCATCTGCAGTCCTCACTTTCTCCTGATATCGCACTTAGCCAACCAGACAAATTACCCCAGAGGTTTATATTCACTTTTGGGATCTCAGTGACAGTGACTTGGCTTGACTTGGTAGTGTAGATGTGATAGCGGGTTTATAAATATTACTGTCTCGGACCTGGGGGAAAAAAAATTATTGCCAAGGATTATATTCGGAATTGTAATTCAGTGCTCATGTTGGAAAGCGTACCCATAATATATAGAAAAGAACTGACAAAAATTGAAATTTTCACAATTATAATACATTGCATGACATGACATGATATGAGTGAATGCCCTTGCACAATTGGTTTTTGACAGTTAAGCTTTTCAAAAGATATCAAGTATACAGCAACCATACTTATGTAAATTGATCCTTGCAAGGAGTTATTATTTACTTAGTAATTAATTTGATGATATTCATGAATTATAGTTGCTTCATTCATCAACTTTTAAAATGACTAATTCAACATCAATCCCAAATATGACAGCTGCTAGTTTGTATATTGGAATGCATCCTGGGACTAGAAATGGAAAATGACATCAATTATTTACATGAATGTTCATCACCTATATATTAAAACACAATTGAAACATCCTTTTGTTTGGCACGTATCTATGACAATCAGACACAAGGGTATAATGTTCCATGTGTTGAAATATTTGGGAACAATTCATGCAGACCTTCTTGCAATACCAGGGACTTAGATTACCACGATCACCCCATGACCACATACACTATGCCAAGAATGAAGAGCTAGGTTACAATGGCTTACAGCACTGCTCGGAGGACAGAATTCATGAAAACAGCATGAACGGGGGTGGGGTGGGGTGGGGGGGGGTGGGGGGGGGGGGGCGGAGCCAAATGTTCAATTTGAGATTGCAAACTGCAGTTCATTTTAGACTTCTACAGAAAGTCTTTGTAAGAATATTTTGTAAATCAACACACTTATTGCCAAATCGATCCACATCGGGTGGTAGGGGAGATAATGGAAAAGATCAGGGAAGAGTACTCCAGCACACTGCAAAAGGCCAGGCTGAAACATTTTCATCCACCTACAGCCAGAAATGCTGAGTGAGTGATCAATTCTGACCACTTCCTGGAGGTCTCTACCAAAGCGCACCATGAAATATCAAGAAATTGATGAAAGCACTGGGGACAATGTATGCTTTGGGCCATAGCAATAATATTGAAAACTTGCACTCCAGAAAAGCACCACATATGCTAAGTAAGGCCCATCTTCAACATGAGAGAATCTAACCATTGATATGACCATCACTGAACCCCTCTGTATCAACATCCTGGAGGTTACCATGAAGCAGAAACAAAAATGAAAGGCCATACAAACACTGTGGTGACCAAAGCAACTCAGAGGTTAGGAATTCTGCAGTGACTAACTCACCTCCTATCTGCAAAATTATTATGCATCATCTACAAGTTAATGGAATATTCCCACTCCTGAGAGAAGTTCAGCTCAAAAACATTCAAAAAGCTTTGCACCATCCAGATCAAAGCAACCCATTCTACTGGCACCACATCCACCACCTTCAAAGAGTTACTCTCTTTACCACCGCTCAGTGGCAGCAGTGTGTACTCTTCATGAGATGCAATAACTGAGCAAGGCTCATTCAACAACATGTGTCAAACCCAAGTCCTCTTCGATATAGAGGGACAAGAACAACAGATGCATGGGAACCCCACTAACTGCAAATTCCCCTCAAAATACCAGCATCTTGACTTGGAACTATTTCACTTTTTTCATGCTAGGTTGAAATCCTGGTTCTGCCTTCCTCTCCCTTACGATGTAGGTGTCCTTACATAAGGACTTGCAGCAGTTCAAGAACACAGCTCAATACCTGTATTGTACCATATGTTGTAAGGGAACAGGGAAGTGCTGAAGTACACTTCTGAACTGCACTGCACGTACTGTGTTATTCTAAGAAAGTGAGCCATCACCTTCTCAACAGCAATTAGAGATAAGCTGACAGAACTCTTTGTTGGGGTGGAGTGAGGGAGCGACTTCCAGGTCATTGAAAAGCAAGGCAAATTGTTGTAGCTTTTCATCTTGCATCAGGACAAATTAAAAGGATGCAAAATTTCAAAATGCTCACACATTATACTACAGGAGAATAAAGGTCCTCCTTTTCTCTCGGCCAGATGTTCCAACATTTGGCTGTTTGAATTGAGCAGCCCACATCTTTGGTTGTTCAAAGCAATCAGATTACAGATGAGACTCAGCCAGCCCAAACTTTCAAAATCCAAAACAAAATCTCTGAGGCTAGATGTGATTCCATGATTTAGTAACACATGCTGAGCAATCAATAGATAGTTGATTGCACAAGATAACAGTCGAACTCCTATTGTCCCATTCATGCTTGCTAGAAGGAACATGCAGGAGCCTGTTCTGTGCAAAACGTGTATGTTCAAATGTAATGTATTTTCAATTTATCTGGGAGAATTGGGGTGGGGGGGGTGAAAAGAGTCTGTAGTTCCTTCTAAGTTTCTTCATACCAATGCTTTGAATAATATTGAAGACTTGCACTCCAGAAAAGCACCACATATGCTAAGTAAGGCCCATCGCCCACAAGAGAGAATCTAACCATTGACATGACCATCACTGAACCTCTGTCAACTGGGCAATTAATAAGCACTCTTTATATTTCCTGTTCCATATTACAATTGTTTGCAATTTGGTAAGCTTGTATTTATCCTGATGACTGCAAGATCAAATATTCAATAAGATTGCTCTCCTTTCAGCAACGTACAAAATCCTTGACATCAACCCAAATGTCATCTCAACTAGCGTTAGGGACATGCAAACATTCTATTTTCGGGTCTTGGAGCCAATTACAGGCAATTTCAGCATCTCATATGGGGGCCTACATGTTGGGCAGTGCTTAATTCTGCTGATTTCCAAATGCTGTCAATCTGTGGACAGAAATTCATGACAATCAGAGGTCCTAGTGTTCAAATAAAAAACCTTTCAAAATGTACTATTTATGAAAACACACACAGTCCTCTGCAAAAGAAAAATGTAGCCATGTCCCATTCAGCATGAATAGAAGCAATGCAGTTCAGTTGTTCTAATCCAATAGTCAAATAAACATGCAGCACACTTGGCAAAACCTCCAGATAAGCAAACACCAGAGAGTTACTTCAAAAAGAAAGTAACTCTTCCATGTACACTTGAATGTTTGAGTGCCTTACATTCTCTTTAAGAATGTGACACTGGCATGTAGTGAGACAGGTTGGCTACACCTGTCCATGATTCCTGCATTCACACTCTGTACATCGTTATGTTCCTGGCAATGACAGCTCCTGGAAAGTAGCTGTATGGATGGACATTGGGTGTTGCCACCTCTCCCATCCAGACCTCATACGTTAATAGCTGGTTGGCATTCAACACCAGGGTTGAATTCATCAACAGAGAGCTACTTAATTGGTCAATGCAAAACCATGCCATTGCTGTACAATATTAGAAATCAGTATCTCTAGATCAATGGGTATAATAGCATTTGGTTATGTTATCAGATAATTTAAATTCAATTAAATTAAACAGATTTTGAATAGAGCAAACAAAATTGTAATGTCACTGGACCAGCCATCCAGCACTTAGGCTTTCACAAATGATTAGATATTTTATAGTCACCTTTTTATTCATTCACATCCCAAGTTTGAGTTTAATTTCAACTCCCCAGTTGTTGTGGTGGAATTTAAACTCTGGTTCACCAACACCCTTAGGTGTGACGGGAAGATGCTATTCTTCCACTCCCTGGCTGACGTAATGCCAAACCCAAGCAGAGTAACCAACCTTTAAATGTCTTTGGAAGTGCATTACAGGCCACTAAACTGTAGTTACGAAGGACACTCACCATCAACTTTTTGAGAGAAAAATATATTGATTTTACCTTTAACATCCACATCCTATGAATAAATACTGAAGTCAATCAAACAATGAATGATATCCCCATCAGACTGGCCTCTGACTGGTTAGCACTGCTGCCTCCCAGCACCAGGGACCCAGGTTCAATTCCAGCCTTGGCGACTGTGTGTGGAGTTTGCACATTCTCCCTGTGTCTGCATGGGTTTCCTCAGAGTGCTCTGGTTTCCTCCCACAGTCCAAAGATGTGCCGGTCAGGTGAATTGGCCGTGTTAAATTGCCCATTGCATTAGGTGCATTAGTCAGAGGGAAACCGGTCTGGGTGGGTTAGTCTTTGGAGGGTCAGTGTGGACTTGTTCCCTACCTGTTTCCACACTGTAGGGAACCTAATCTAAAGAGAGTGATGAAATTTCATCTCTAATTACCACAGGTGGATTTGAACTCACGTCTCAGAGCACTTGCCTCATTATTACTAATGCAGTAACATCTCAACACCACCATCGCTCCATTTTCAAGCAAAGAAATCCACCATGTTTACCCACTCTGGTTTACATACAACTCCAGATTCTCAATAATACCATGTATAGCTGACTCAAGTGCATTCTGAAATTACTTTGCAAGGCAATGAGTTCAAGGGTAATGAGCATTCATTGCCCATCCCTACCTTTCCCAGTGATGCTCAGGATGAACAAACAAAATGCAAAAAAGTGGGGAGAGATAAAACTAATTTCTTTAAATTATTAAGGCAATTGGCTAACGGTGGATGCAGCCAAATCACTGGGCACAAAACATATCCTGTTACTTCATATGTAGAATTTTAATGAAAAACACTTGTCAAAAATAAGAGAATGACAAGTTCAGAGCTCTCACTAATAAAGGAATTGCTGGAGCATGAACACATCATTGTACTAGCTACTTGTGCACAGGTTTCTTCAAGACGGAGCCTTTCTGTGAACTCACGAGTGACGACAACCGGTTTAAAAATTCAAGAATAGCAAACCAACCTTACAACAAACATTTCGCTTGCAGAAGGCTATTGAGGACAAAGACTCAAACCAAATTCAAGAATGCTGCAACATAAAGCATGGCAGCGGTGGGATAGGAAATGTTCAGGCTCTGTGCTTGTATGCTCCTGCTCCCCTGGCCACTTTTTTAATTCTTCGTTTTTTTTTTGTTTCTTCATTTCACCTTTCCTTCTTTTCTGTGGCTGTGGAGGAAGAAGGCAGCTGTGAGGGCTGCACGGGCGACAACTTGGTGGATCTTCATGGCCATAGGGGCCACAGCTTTATCGAAAGCTTCATCAGCAATGAGTCTGGTAGTTCATTCCTCATGACTATGGTGGCAATGTGACTGCATCAGGCGGCAACTGAAGTGACGGTGGCCTGGTGGGTCCGGTCTGCCCTTCCTTGCTATAGAAGTAATGCAGTGGTTTCAGAGGTGGCAGCAGGGAGGAGATTCACAAGGATGTTGCCTGGGCTGGAAAGTTTTAGTCATGGAGAGAGATTGGGCAGACTGGGGGTATTTTCCTGAGAGCGGAGCAGAAGAGGAGGTGGTGGGGTCAGCTGGCAGGAGAACATGGTTAAGATATACCAAATTATGAGGTTGGATAGGAAGAAACTTCTCCCTTTGATGGGGGGGGGGAGGGGGGGGGGGGGGGGGTCAATGGCCAGGGCATGGATTTATGGTCACCAGCAGAAGGTTTCGAGGAAATGTGGGGAAAAAAAGCTTCTCACCCACAGAATATTGGGTACCAGGAATTCACTACCTGAAAAGAGGGATAGAGGTAGAAACCCTCCGAACATTCTAGTATTTAGTTGTACACTTTTGGGCACCAAGTGTCCAAGGCTATGGGCCAAGTGCTGGAAAATAGGGTTACAAGTTAACAATTTGGAAAACATTATCAGTCAGAAACAGAAAATAAATTAAAATCAAATACACACTGACATAATGTGCAGTGATCAAAAACATGAGGTTTCTTGCCTCAACTACCCTCCCAGATAGTACATTCTAGATTCCTACCAGCCTCTGGATGAAAAAGATTTTCTCTAAATCTCCTGTTTTTCACCTTTAAATTATGCCCATCATTACTGACCCTTGAACTAAGGGAAATAGCTGCTTTCTAGCCATCCTGTCCATGCCCCTCACTATCTTATACTCATCTGTCAGGTCCCCCCTCAACCTTCTCAGCTCCAAAGAAAACAGCCTATACTTATCCAGCTTTTCTTCATAGTTAAATTGCTCCATTGCAACATTTTGGTGAATATTCTTTGCACCCACTAGTGCAAACAGATCATCCCTGTAGTGTAGTGACTAGAATCAAACACAATACCCCAGCTGTGGTATAACCAAAGTTCTGCACGGCTCCAATATAACCTCCCTGCTCTTATAACCTATGCTTCGATACATAAAAGTATCCTGTATGTCTGCTTAACTACCATATTAACCGAGCTGCTGCCTTTAGGAATCTGTGAATAAGCACCCCACGATCCCTGTGTTCCACTGAGCTTCCAAGTGTCCTGCCATCCACTGAGTAGTCCTTTGACTTATTTCCTATAGCAAAGTGCATCACATCACCTCTTTCAAAGTTAGATTCCACCCACTGCTAATCAGCCCATCTGACCCAGCATCTACATCTTCTATAAGCTCAGACCTTCTTCCGTCAAACTATCCAGTTAATGTTTGCATTATTTGCAAACTTATCACTCATGCCTCCCCAGTATCAATGTCATAAACAATAAAACAGACCTAGCACTGATCCTTGCGGTGTGCCACTGAACACCAGTTTCCAGTCAGACAAAACCTTCTACTACCACTATATCAATTTTGAATCCATCTTATCATGTTTCCCTGGATTCTACATAGTTTTACCTTCTTTATCATTCTCCCACATGGGACCTTGTCAAAGGCTTGATGGAAATCCAATAATTTCCATTCCACTGATGTCAGGCTCACTGGTCTAGAATTTCCTGGTCTACCTCTAATGCACCTCTTGAAAACTGGAACCACATTAACTCTGCTCCAGTTGTCTGGCACTTCCTCAGAGACCAGAACAAAATTAAAAAGTTCAGTCGTATAATATTCTTCTGCATCAGCAACAGGGATACAATTCGTCAGGATCTGGGGATCTGTACACCTTAAGCCTGCCAAAATCCAACACCTCCTCACTCCTTATGTCAATCTGCTCAGTCTCTCTTCCCAAATTCTGTACCTTCATCCTCCTCCTCTCAAGTGAAGACAGACATGAAGTAATCATTTAACACCCTAATCGATGCCCTCTGGCTCCATGCACAGATTGCCTCCTTGTTCCTCAATTGGCCTTACTCTTTCCCTGGTTATCCTCCTCCCTTCATGTATTTGTAGAGTATCTTTCCTGCTCATGTTCCCCTTTCCTTTCCTCATGACTTTCTTCAGTTACCCCTGCACTTTTTTTACTCCACAAAGGACTTGGTTGATTTGTTTCCTTTGTACTTATACATTTCACCCTTAAGGGTACATGCTCGGCCTGTACCCTTCCCATTTTCTTTTTGAATGCCCCTACTGTTCTGCTGACACTTCCCTTGTTTACTTTGGCCATATCCCACCTTAATTTAATAAAATCAGTCTTCCTCCACTCCAAATCCCTTTTGGCAGACCATTTTGTTCCTTTTCCAGAAGGCAACTTAAATGCACACACTGTTGTAGTCACTGTCAAAAAAATGCTCTCCCAATACCATGTTGGTCATTTTGATCCTCTGATGGATCCTCTATATGCTGCCATAAAGCTCTATCAAATACATTGTATGAAATTGGTTCCCTATAACTATGACTAACCCAATTAATATTGGGAAAGTTGACATCCCCTGAAATAACTACTCTAATATGGTTTTACACACCTCAGTAAATTGTATACACAATCTGCTCCTCTATTGCCTGCTAACAGTTTGGTGGAGGGGGTGCTTTTTAATGCACTACCAGCAGTATGAACTGTTACCATTTTATTCCTAAAGGTAGGTAAAAACAATGACTGCAGATGCTGGAAACCAGATTCTGGATTAGTGGTGCTGGAAGAGCACAGCAGTTCAGGCAGCATCCAAGAAGCAGCAAAATTGACACGTTGGGCAAAAGCCCTTCATTATTCCTGATGAAGGGCTTTTGCCCGAAACATCGATTTCGCTGGTCCTTGGATTCTGCCTGAACTGCTGTGCTCTTCCAGCACCACTAATCCAGAATTTGATCCCTAAAGTCTACCCATAAAGTTTCATTTAAAGATCATCCCTCCTTAGGACAGTAACTTTTGTCTTAATGCGACACCAGCTTCTCAGTTATGCACACACATCTTGCCCGAAGATCTAGACACCCTGGAGCGTGGAGATGCCAGTCCTGCCACTCCCTTAATTACATCTGTTTCACGGAGATGACCTCAATTCCATGCATCAGTCAATGCCCTTAACCTCATCTGTCTGACGTATAATACTCCTAAGCATTACAGCCATGCTGCCTCATCTTTCTCCCTTTAAATCAACACCTGATTGTATCAGTACCATTGCACAACCCTTGGAGACCAAGTCCCCTATTCACATTCTGCCCTTGTGCCAAGTGTCTGAGGAATACGTCATCATAATAAATATTTTGCAAGGTGATGGCCTCACAAAGTCTCTCATTTGGGGGGTTTTTTCAGCAACCTCAGCCCATTTGCTCCAAAGCTTTCTCAGGTTTGAATCCTTTATATTGAATTTTCCACTTTAAGTCCAGTATCTCATACATACATGAAGTTTCCCCTCAAAAAAAACCTGAGAATTGATACTCTTAGATAATAAAACCAGCAAAACAAAATGGTGTTTTCACATATATTCCCTGGCTGTTGTCAATAAAAGCAATATTGGTTTGCAAAGTTTTTTTTAAAAGACTTGGGAGAAATGAATTTCTGCATGAATTAAGCAAAGCTGCCTTTCAGGCACATGAACAAGGAGCAGGAGTAGGCCATTCAGCCCTTTTGAGCCTGCTCTGCCACGGCTGATCTAATTTTAACTTCAAGTTTACACTCCTAGATTCTGCATCCACTGTCTTTTATTTAGGAAGGGAATTCCCAAGACACTCAACTCTCCAATTTTATTCACCCTGTTTTAAATTAGCTATCCCTTATTTTTAAAATGATTGTCCCTTGTTCCAGATTCTTCCACAAGATGAGGCATCCTTTCCATATTCCCTCAGGAGCTGCTGTGTTTCGATTAAGTCACCTCATTCTTCTCAACTCCAGAGGATATAAGCCTAGCCTTTTTCACCTTTCCTCATAAGGCAAGCACTCACGCCGGGTGATAGTCTCGCAAAACTTCTCCGAGCAGTTTCTAACGAATTCATATTTTTCTTTAAGTATGGTGACCAATATGGTGTCAAATACTCCAGATTCAGTCTCAGGAACCGGATGCCATACCCTTGGAAAATTTCTGCGGGGCAGCGTGAAGATGAAAGCAATACAAGAGGATCGGGGATAGATTGTGGATGGCTGGAACACATTAGCCATGATCTTGTTGAATCGTGGGGCAGCTTTGATAGACTGAATGACCTCTGATGTTCTTACAATTCCAGTTATGGTATGAGGACTGTATGATTACATGCTCATGTCGATGGGATGGAGTTTGAACCAGCCAAGTTCTAACAGAACTGTGGATATTTGGTTTACTCTTTCCATTTAATCTAATGCTGCAGTACAGAAATTCTCCTAGTAGTAGTAGTTAATTTAGTTTAACTTGAAACAGTGTGAAACAATTTTTTTTCTTGTTGTCATCTGTTTGTCAATTGAATTTTATCTAAAAATACACACTTTTACATCAGTGGTCCATGAATTCAAGCTTGAGGTGAACAAGCATGCTGGATATGAATTTACCAGCCTTCCAAGTTCTATCTTATACTCTGATATTTATTAGGTATTTTTAATAAGCCTATTTAGATATGTTATGAACACACCTCCAAAGCCAGTGGGACTTGAACACAGGCCTTCTGAAATAGCTCCAGTTGAGTGATGTTTCCACCTGATGAAAAAAATGGCTGACACTCAGTATCACATTCTAAAGCATTGCTTTTCAGGCTCATAATAGTCATGGCAATAGTGCTCAGTCATCATCTCTCACAATCACAATCTAGTCAAATAGAGTTTATTATAGTAAGTAATAGGTTTCTTAGCACTGACAATGGCAATGAATGACTTGGTCAAATTTACTGCAGGACACCAAGTGCATGGGTTGAACAGTGTGTTATAGTCAGACTGGATAGAGAAACACAAAAGAAAAGTGCTTCAAATATAGAGCTGTCAGCACTTGAAAAGACAAAAGATCAGACTACATCCTTCAGAATATAATCTCTCACTTTGAAAGTGTTTTAGGTCAGCTGCATGCTTCCAAAATATATTATAAATGCTTGAAATTAAACAAAGATAAGAATCTATTTCAAAATAGAAGGGTGAATTTGTTTATATGCACAATCCTCTTGTGGCTAGCCTCTGCTTTCTGTTCTTATTACTATTCTTTGAAATATTAAAAGCAATATTGATAGATACAAATATGGAAATAGAATGTTGCTGTTACAACACAGAAACAGATACCCAAACCAAATCAGCCTATCCCTGTATTCGCAACACAGTAAAATTAAAACGTTTAATAGTTACTCCAGTCATAGAGTCATAGAGATGTACAGCATGGAAACAGACCCTTCAGTCCAACCTGTCCGTGCCGACCAGATATCCCAACCCAACCTAGTCCCACCTGCCAGCACCCGGTGCATAGCCCTCCAAATCCTTCCTATTCATATACCCATCCAAATGCCTCTTAAATATTGCAATTGTACCAGCCTCCACCACATCCTCTGGCAGCTCATTCCATACACGTACCACCCTCGCATGAAAAAGTTGCCCCTTAGGTCTCTTTTATACCTTTCCCCTCTCATCCTAAATCAATGCCCTCTCGTTCTGGTCTCCCTGACCGCAGGGAAAAGACTTGTTCCATTTACCCTATCCATGCCCCTCATAATTTTGTAAACCTCTAAGTTGACCGCTCCAGGGAAAACAGCCCCAGCGTGCTCAGCCTCTCCCTATAGTTCAAATCTTCCAACCTGGCAATACCCTTGTAAATATTTTCTGAACCCTTTCAAGTTTCACAACATCTTTCTGATAGGAAAGAGACCAGAATTGCAAGCAATATTCCAACAGTGGCCTAACCAATGTCCTGTACAGCCGCAACATGACCTCCCAACTCCTGTACTCAGTACTCTGACCAATAAAGGAAAGCATACCAAACGCCTTCTTCACTATCCTATCTACCTGCGACTACACTTTCAAGGAGCTATGAACCTGCACTCCAAGGTCTCTTTGTTCAACAACACTCCCTAGGACCTTACCATTAAGTGTATAAGTCCTGCTAAGATTTGCTTTCCCAAAATGCAGCACCTCGCATTTATCTGAATTAAACTCCATCTGCCACTTCTCAGCCCATTGGCCCATCTGGTCAAGATCCTGTTGTAATCCGAGGTAACCCTCTTCACTATCCACGACACCTCGAATTTTGGTGTCATCTGCAAACTTACTAACTGTACCTCGCATCCAAATCACTTATGTAAATGACAAAAAGTAGAGGACCTAGCACCAATCCTTATGGCACTCCACTGGTCACAGGTCTCCAGTCTGAAAAAAACCCTCACCATTATCCTCTGTCTTCTACCTTTGAGCCAGTTCTGTATCCAAATGGCCATCTCCAATCAGATTTTTGAATTACCAGTCACAGACTGGGTCGACAATTAATTCCAGACACCAATTTTGGATCTCAAAAAAAACTTAAGTTATAAGATACACTTCAGCACAAAGAAAATTAAACAAGGTAAACTGATGAATATCTTAGCTTTAAAACGGAAACTTTTTGTTTTCAGCCACCGTTCACACAAATGTCAGACATACAAAGATGTTTAAGAGATAAATAAACACAATTAACAAAACTTGTCAGATTATTTAAATAGCTTACACGACAACTGTGAGGAAGGGCTACTTGAGTCTGATTTCTCTCCACAAATGCTGCCAGACCTGGTGAGCTTTTCCAGCAATATGTATTTTTGTTTCTGAATAACAGCACATTGCTTCACAGGCACCGATGTCGACTCCATGGTGGCTTTTCTGAAACCTGTTCAGGGTCACCTCCTTAGTTCACTCAAGTAGTAATCTTTCTAAGTGGGCTTTCTACGCTTGGGAGTTTTGGAAGCTCGATTACACAGGGAGCTTTCAAATCTTCATGCGGTGGTGTCAGCAATCAAGCTCACTCCTGCAGAAAAGGCAGTTCAAAAATATTTCAAACTGTTTCTGCCCCAAGAGACTGTCTGTCCTTCACAGAGGTCACAATTAGCACTCGACATCTGATATTTACTTGAGTTTAGGGTCTCTTCCAGAAGTGCTGGAACTAATACTGACCTCATTAACTTTTGCTTAAACATAATGCTCCTCCTGGGGTCATTGTGTCTGTCAGAACACTTTTGATCAAGGCTCAGCCTACGATTAACTTCCACACCCTGCCTCTCAAACACACAAAAAAAAAGCTCATTTGGTCTGTCCTTTTCCTTTTACCAAATGCAGTAGTAGTTTAGATTTTAGGTATTTTTCTACTTATTAGTTCCTCTGTTCCACAGCTTTTATTTTCCACATTTCTTCACATATTTAAAAATACCATGTCCACTAAGCACAACAAAAATGTTCAGAATACTTTTTTTAATAATGGAGACAGCCAGGCAAGGACTCAAGCAGCCAGGATGTAACAACACTAAATTTGAGGACAGGTAGAGAAACAAGATAAAATCTATTTTTAATCATTCAAACATGCCAAAGTTCAGAGTAAAAATTGCATAAAAATGAACATAAATACTATATGTACACCAACTTTGATGATTTCATGTAGAACGGTGGGTAAAATAGCTTCAAATCTCAGAGGAATGAGACCAAACTTTAGTTTTTAATATTGAATTTATTTCATAAATGTAACCCATACCCAGCTGCTAAAATGCAATGAACTACTTCTTCAATACAGACTAGGTCTAGAACTAGCAAGTGGATTTCCCTCCCTATCTGTGGATCCCTACACTTAAAGGATGGTGCTGACAAACCCACTACTCAAAAGGTCCAGACTCAGTTTTGTAGCACATATAACAAAAAGAAAGTTCAATTAAGACTGAAGCTTTATTTCAAAATATTTTCTTCGGAATTGAAATTACCATGAAATAGCCTGCTGAGTGGGCATTTCATTGTATAGCGTTTTGATTTTGGGGTCCACCACTATATTTGGAATGACTACCTTATAAATTTGTTAACAGTGGGCAAAATTAAAGTCACCATCATCAACCTAGCAGACCATAGGCCACTCTCTCATTAGACAGAGGTTACTGGTGGTGGTGTAGTCAACAAATCACCATACCTCAGGTGAGGTACAGGGGTTGAGGAGGTGGGGCTTCACCTCAGCCAGCACAGGGATTGAACTTGCACTTTACATCACAAACTGAACCAACTGACTCCCTGTAACAGCAGGAAGTAACGACACAAGCTTTGAAGTCTGGAGTAGTGTGAAGTAAAATGGGAAAGTATTTACTGAAGACAACACAACATGGCTGAAGTTTGTGTGTGTGTGAGAGAGAGAGTGAGAGAGAGAGAGAGAGAGAGAGAGAGTTAAAAATTAGCTAACACTCAACAGGAAACAGTATGAATACAAAGTGGAACTCAGTGCTCAAAATTCAATGTGGAATCCAAGTATTTTAAGTAAACATTAAAACAGAGTTTCCGGAGCAATCCCTCAAAGGAGTGAATGAACCCCTACCATATTTGCATTTAGATTTGTGATAACACAGTAAACAATATTAACTTAAGTAACAGAGGAATGAAATGGCTACATTATTTAATCTATAGTTCGGGGGGAGCATGTCATTACATTTAAGTATTGATTCAGCTATGCTGACTGCAAAATGAATCACAAAGGCACTTACCTTTTTATATTAAACCAACAGAGGAATAAAATACTGACAACTAAAAGATCTGCTTCAACACCATCTTCCATCTATACACGATGAGGCAACAGCACACCTCAGACTCAACTTAAGTCAGTTGGATAGTTTCACTTCCTTTAACCACTCCTGAGAACAAACACACCTTTGTACCTTCTGAAGGTACTTCACTCAAGTGGTCTCATGTACATAAACATAACTCAAAATCCAAACTTTTTTTGATTTTAGTCTCTATAATAATTAGAGCTTTGCTGTAATTTTGCAGTCATAAATACGTGCTTGTCTGACGCAAAAGGTTCATATTCTGACAAAGGTTCCTGGTCAGTCTTGGGCAAGGCAATAGCTTATTGGTTTCTGGTGGCTGCAATGTCCAGTCTCTGGTTAATGAACACATTGAGATAACACTGCCCAACGTCTGCAATTTGTATCAGTCCAAACTAAGTTCCAACATCAGCACGCTGTTAAAAATATATTCAAACAAGCTGTTCAGAAGCACTTCCGGAGCAGGTGGAATTTAAACCTAGGACTTCTGGACCAGAGGTAGAGATACTACCAATGCATAAGAGCTGACTTCCCAGGTAAGACATGCCAACCATAAACCGTGCTCCTGCCCAATGGATGGAGAGGTACTAAAGCATAACCCGATGCAATTTTTCAGCCCAATTGCCAAAAAGCAGAATTTGAATCCTTGTCTGAAGGTATGCTGTAATCTAATTCAGAAGGGGTACAAAAGTTTCAAAGTAATACACTTAGTAAAATGCTAGTTATGGATATCGGGAGAATTTTCTGTGATAAGTGACTGCAAAATTGGGTGAAACATTGACCTATTTGTCAGTCAACTGTGACACATGATTACATTCATTATTGGCCAATGCTGGGTGTTTTCAGTTTCCTTGTGGGCAGAATGGATTTTTTTTTTAAAGAAAACATTGAACTGTGAACAGTGACATTAAACATCAATCAGCAAAACCAAGTGGTGAATCCAACTGGTAAGACTGCCAGGCACAACTCAGAGCATAACATTTGGCTCATTTCCACAGTGTGCATCCTTAAACAGTTTCTTGGAGAACAGAATTTATATTCTGCAGTACAAGAAATAAACTACTGCAGCATCTTCCTGAAATTACAGTTGTTGAGTTTAACATGTAGGAAAATTCCTCACTCCACCAGCAAGCAGTGGGTTCATACCTTTATGGTGCCATGTCCAACACAGCATATGATGGATCGGTTGTTTCCACCAGTGGGAATCAGTTTAGCTCAGTTGTCTGGATTGTTGGTTTACAGAGCGGTGCGATGCCAACAGCGTGGTTCAATTCCCATCACCAGTTGGAGGTTACCATGAAGGACTCCCCCCTCTCAACCTCTTCCTTCACCTTATGTCTGGTGGCCCTCAGGCTAAATCATCACCAGCTGCTTCTCTCTAATGACAGAGCAGCCGCTATGGTCTGATAAGACTATAGTGACACAATACAATTTCAACAGCGATTTTTCTAAAATCCTTATTGTTTGAAGAGGTTTTAAAAACCAACAAGTCAAGCACAACACAAAGCACACGCTTCAAGAATAATTTTTTTTCGCACTTTGTAATCATGTTATCTCAATAATGTGACTCACTTAGAATTCTTTAACAAAATAATAATCAAAATTGAAAATCAACAGCTGCAAAATTTTCAGATATATCCTGAACCGTGGAATTTTGCAATAACAGCCACTCCCCTAAGTAAATGTTGCATCTTTATAAATCACCTTCACGGGCCAATATCTAAACAAATAAAACCAAGAGGTTGGGAAAAGGAACAAAACACTTTTGTATAGTTACTGGCAGGTTTATTTTCTCAGGGTGTAGCAGAGGGTGGGCCATTATTGAGATGGACAATGTATAAACGAAATGCTCTTCAAAAAAAAACACTTGTTCAAAACAGGACTTTCATACAAAGGTTCAAATAGAGTATTCATCTGACAATTCCAAAATAAGTAAGTGAAAAAGAAGAGAAAAAAAAAAAAAGAGTCCTGCCCAAATAAAATCTCAAAGGCACAAAGCCCAGAAAATGTTATGGCTCCAAAGATGTTGAAGGAACAGGACCTCATATTTCAGTTAGGGACTTGACAGCTATCCAGGTGCACAACAACATATTTTACTGTCGGTCTTGAGGCACGGTCTTGTGATAAAGTGAATGCCTGGACTTGCTGGGAACAGAACCAGCTTACCATTTCTCCCTAGGAGTGGTCTGTCAACTCTGCTGGCCAAGAGGGTAGATGTTGCAAAGGCAGGTAGGGAAGTGCGCTTAGCACAGTTACGTGCAATTGACAATTTGTGATGGCTGAGGCATAGACCACACCCAGAGAGCAAAGCCCTCCAAAAGGTTGCTACAGAAGGTCCCTTCTCTGACAATGACTGTGATAATGAGCCTTAAACACGCGTTGTGCTCCAGGCTGCCAAAGGACTGCAGCAACACATTACAGCCACTTCGAATTTATGTGGATCAGCTTCCCACCTCGGTTCACTCGGCTGCTGATCTAGTCTCTAGCGCACCACTGGGATCACACTCCTGCAGCAAGGGAGCCATTCCAATGTGGCTTTCTACTACTTCACTAGCCATCCCCAGCTCTGTCCCCCTCACCTCAAATTGGGAAAAAAATCAAGTTTCTTAGTTCAAAAATTTCAGTTCAAAACTTGACCTTTCTTGGAGCGTAGCTACTGATCATTATCCTGTTTGTTTTCCTTTGTTTACAGGATGAGGAAGTCACTGGCTAGGCCAGCATTTATTGTCCATCCCTACTTGCCCAGAGAGTAGTTAAGAATCACCACATTGCTGTGGGTCTGGAGTCACATTTAGGCTGGATAGCAGTTTCCTTCCCTAAAGGACATTAGTGAACTCGATGTTGATTGTCAGAAAAAACAAGGGTTTCATGGACATCATTGGATTCTTCATTCCAATTATAGTCTGTCCACAGCACCTCAACGCTCACCTAAGTTACATGATCTGTTCACAATTGATCATTATGTTAATCAGAACAGTTTCTCCCAATCTACTCTGTCCAGTCACCTCAATTTGAAGTACCCCTCCATCACATCTCCATCAATCTTCTCTTCTCCAAGGGGAACAATCAAAAGCTGTCCAATCTATCAACATAATTGAAATACTCACCTTAGAACCATCTTGGTGAACTTTCGTTGCATTTTTACAATCAGAATCCACGGTGCCCAGAATTAGACACAAAATTCCAGTGGAGGCTCCGCCGGTTTACTACAACCTTCTCAGTTTTGTAATCTATGATCCCATTTAGAGGGGCCCTCAAATCTCTCATGATTTCTTTTTAAATTGCACGATCAACCAGTTTGTCTACTTTCAATAAATGACGTCTTGAATAGGTGGTCAATTGGAAGCCATTTTTATTTTATTTATTCATTTGTGGGATGTTGGCCTTACCAGCTGGCCAGCATTTATTGTCCATCCCTAGTTGCTCTTGAGCATTTAATTTACGTGACTTTGTCTTTGGGAGGAAGTGAGGACTGCAGATGCTGGAGATAATCTTTGAAGAGGCTTTGACATTGGTACCCCTGGGATAGACAGTGGTCCACATACAGGTTGACACCAGCTTTAATTTACATGCAGATTTAGCAAAGAGTTGCTCCTCCAATTCTGGCCCTCTCTCTCTCCCTTGTGTGCTGCTGCTTAAATAATAGCAAATGCAAGGGAGAACCAGCCTGTGACCAGAGGAACCATGGCAGCAAGTATGAAGACCAGCTCTGGAAACAAGAGGCCATTCAGCTTTCATTGCAGATTTCTGGCATCAGCAGAAGGGAAGGTTCTTGGCCAAGGACTGGTAGATCTGGTTAAGGGTCAGTTGTGTATCAGGCTGCCCATTGCAAATCAGGGCCAAGGAGAAGTTCAGGGGCCTGGAGCAGCTTTGCTTTGCTTTGCTGGTCAGGGACAGCAGACCAGATCACTGCCAAAGGTTGAGCAGATGGACAGGGTCTGCTTCAGGTTGCTATGGGAAGGGATGGAAGCTCCAGCCATACAGTTAAGGCACCAGCCCCACTGAGTCACTGGTTTGGCATCTCTCAGGGATTCCATAGCAGGAAGTCAGACTGGTAGGCAACATTAAAGGTGGATTCAGAGTCCTATGGCAATCCCTCAGCAGAGAGCTAGGGTAGCATTGCATTTTCAACAGCTTTCTGAAGTAGTTTTGCTGCTCATGGCTATTCATTCCCTGTTGAAACTTATTTTCAAGTATGGAGACTACTTCGTGTACAAAGCCTCACACACTGTTTTCTTCAACGAGAAGGGAGCAGATTAAGACGAAGGATAGGAGTGCGGAGAGAGGGAAGGTGAGAGAAAAAGATGGAAAGAGCTAGAGAGAGAAAGATGGGGTAAAGCAGGCTGCAAGAAGAGGATACCCCAGACTGAAAGTCAACTCACTTTCGACTCCCACATTCATGTGAGTTCTGGCTTCATTTGGTTCCAGTTGCCTCCTTTGTTGAGGGGAGGAGGAAGAGAGGTGACTTGACTGAGGTGCACAAGGTAATGAGAGGCACGGATAGAGTCAATAGCCAAAGACATTTCCCCTGGCAAGGGATTGACTGGCACGAGGGGTCGTAGTTTTAAGGTGTTAGGAGGAAGGTATAGAGGAGACGTCAGAGGTAGGTTCTTTATATAGAGAGAGTTGTGAGCGCATGGAATGTATTGCCAGCAGTAGTGGTGGAAGCAGAGTCATTAGGGACAGTTAAACGACTGCTGGACATGTACATGGACAGCAGTGAATGAGGGGAGCATAGGTTAGGTTATTTTATTTTATTTTCTATTAGGATTAATCCTTGGCACAACATAGTGGGCTGAATACTATGCTGTATTTTCCAGGTTTTTTATGTCCTCTATGTTCCCTTGTCTGGTGGATTTGGATTCATGCTTTTTCAGTCTCTCTCTCCTCTTTAAAACAGAAAGGCAAAGGTTGGCAAAGCTTTGATGTTTGACACTTGTTTAATGTTTAAATTTAAATTTCAACTGATTACTGGTTGAACTAATGATTTATTATTTTTGAATTTTTAATGCAATTCAAGTATATATTGCTTCCCCACCCCGAAGGTTTCATCCTGGAGGATGAATGAACCGGAAATGATCCCCCTGATGATGGTGCCACATTTAAGTACCACTGCTGTGTCCTGCTGCATAGCGGAGTCTTTGGTATCAAGAGAATTAAGATATTTGGTCAAAGAGTAGAGTTGAGGCAAAAGATTATTCATTATCTTAGCTAACCATTGAACAAATTTGAAGGCCATATTCCAACTCTATGACTCAGAGCTTAGGACTCCTCCTCTGACTTAACAATGTTCTGGCTTCAAGTCCAACTCCAAGACTTCAGCACAAGAATGAATGCTGATTATTCACTGCAGCACACAGAGTGCCATGCCACTATGGCACACTCTTTCCAGTGAGATATTGAAACCAAGACCCCAGTTTGCCTTCTGAAGTGGACAAAGGAAGAATATTGAAAATTACAAGAAAAAGACAGGAAAGTGAATTTTCTATTTGAATATGTGGGCAGCATGCGCGCTCAGTGGTTAGCACTGCTGCCTCACCGCACCAGGGACCTCGGCTTGATTCCACCTTCAGGTGACTGTCAGGGTGGAGTTTGTACATTCTCCATGTGTCTGCATGAGTTTCCTCTTGGTGCTTCAGTTTTCTCTCTCAGTCCAAAGCTTTGCAGCTTCAGTGGATTGGCCATGCTACATTGCCCACAGTTTCTGGGAATGCACAAAATTAGGTGGGTTGGCCACAGGAAATACAGGGTTACAGGGCTTGGGTCTGGGTCTGGGTGGGATGCTCTTCACAAGGTCGGTGTGGACTCGAACGGGCTGCTTCCATACTGTAGGGATTCTATAGCTTTACAGTAGCTGCTGACAGAAAGGCACTATTGCTCAAATGCACTCCATTGAACATAAGGCACTCCAGGAAATCCAAAAAGGTTGTGAAAAGCACAAAACACAAAAGTTTTTGAAAAACAATACTGCACGCACAATAGCTCTGATGTTTCCCCTTTTGTTAACAGACTAAATGATCGCATCACCTATTGCAACATGAACAAAAGGATGAACTAACGATCACATGCTAAAGAATAAACATGACGCCAATACCAGATGATGATACATCATTTTTAAAACAAAAAATATATAGTCACTTCCTCCTATGCACAAAGATAATTTCAGCTTAGGTATCTCCCAATGTGGTCATGCAACTCAGACAGAGGAGGAAGCCATGACAGATGATCAAATTCCAAACTTTCAATTCCTGTAGGAAGGGCAGAAAATGCAAATCTGGTGCAAGCCTCATGATGTTTACTGAGAGGTTTTGGGTGACGCAGTTGAAAAGTGCTTCTGACTGTATGTAGAATCATAGAATCACAGAAATGCTACAATGCAGAAGGAGGCCAGTTGACCCATCATACCTGCCCCAGCCATTAAATGAGCATCATAACCTAATGCCCATCTCCTGCCCATACCTTTACATCATATCTATCCAAACCCACCACATTTCCAGGGAAAGCAGTCGATACTCCAAATATTTGCTGAATGAAAAAGATTTTCCCCACTTCATCCCTGCTTCTTTTGCAGATCATTTTAAAAACTTGCTCTCTCATTCTTGCTTCTTTAATGCTTGGGAACAGTTTCTTTCCATCTACCACATCCAGCCCACTCTTGATTTTGAAAACGAGATCTCCTTCAAAATTCAATTGTTTATCAAGCAACTCAAGCAGCAAAAACTTCTGTCTTGGGGGATAATAATGGGCGGAGAGAGGATGTTCATTCCTAACAACAAAAAAAACACAAAACGTTGTAGAAAACTCAGTAGTTCTGGGTACATCTGTGGTGAGTAAAACAGAGATAAACTCTGAAGTCTGAACAGTTCACCAGTATAATACCGGAAAGTCTTGCCCAGAACAAAATAGACAAGAGTGTGGTGCTGGAAAAGCAGAGGTCAGTCAGCATCCATGGTGCAAGAGAATCAACGTTTTAGGCAAAAGATCTTCATCAGGGATGAGGCCTGTGGGACAAGGGTGAACCATTGACAATAATTGTCATTAGACTCATTTTTAGTCCAGAATTTTATTTAATTCAGATTTTACTATCTCCTGTTGTAGGATTTGAAACCTTGTCCCCACAACAAGTCGATCGGCTGATACGTTGGGTAGAGCAACAGCAAATGGAATTTAATTCCAATAAATGTGAAGTGTTCCATTTGGGAAGTCTAATAAGGGAAGGATACATACTACGTAAGGTAGGTCCCCAGGGAGTACTGAGGAACAAGGAGATCTTAATATACAAGTCCACAGACCCCTGAAGGTGTCAACATAGATTGACGTGGTGGTGAAGGAGCCACATGGGATGCTTACTTTCTTTAGCTGGGGGGTGTAGAAAATAGGTTCGAGACAAAAAATATCTGCATATGTTGGAACCCAAAATAGACTGGCAGGAGGCTGGAAGAACACAGCAAGCCAGGCAGCATCAGGAGGTGGAGAAGTCAACTTTGCAGGTGTAACCCTTCTTCAGGACTGGGGGTAGGTGTAGGGAGAGCTGCAGATAAAGCGCATGGCAGAGGCAGGGTGGTGAAGTGGGGATGGTTGAAGACAGGTAGAGGATACGACCAGGTTGGTCAATTTGAGGAATGGATCCAGTCAGCCCCTGACTTCCCAGTCACTGCCCCATTTTAATTCTTTTACCCACTCCTTTTCAGACATGATCATCCTTGGCCTCCGCCGTTGCCACAACGAACCAAACCACAAATTGGAGGAACAATACCTCATCTTCCATCTGGGCAGCCTACAGCCGGAGGACTCAACACAGAGTTCTCCAATTTCAAATAATCTCCTTCCCCAGCCCATCTTGCTCCCTTCCATTATTCCCTCTAATCAGATTCATTCTTTTCATTCACCAACCTAGTTGTACCCGCTACCTGTCTTCACCTACCTCCACTTCACCATATGGCCCCTGCCATTTATCTCCAGCTCCCCCTACACCCGCGCCCAATTCTGAAGGATTACACTTCTCCACCTCCTGATGATGCCTGGTTTGCTGTGTACTTCCAGCCTCCGGCCTGCTGACTAGTTTAGAGTATAGGAGCAAGGAAGTCTTAATACAACTTTTATAAAACATTGGTTAAGTCACAGATGGAATATTGTGTGCACATTATTGTAAAGACATGATTGCACTGGAGGTTCTACCCTGCCAGTAATTATGATTTTGTGCATATAAGGGATGGAAGCATTATAAAGTTTGACCCTGGCCCACTGCCAAATGATACTGCTGAGTAGTTTCAAGCAACGCAAGGTTCTTGAAATAATCATGTGGTTTGTCTTTAATGCCCAGCTCCACTATCATTCAAAATCTATATAACAATAAAATTAGTTAAAAATTAATAATCCTTCATCTGTTTCTACTCTGGGATTTACTTCTTAAACACCAGTGGCCCGCCCACCTTTTCCTCACACAAGAAACACCCTCAATCCTTTCTGACCACATTTTTGTGACCCTCCTGATATTACCTTGCTGCAATACTGTCAGATTTAATCATTGGGATAATTTTCAATGTTAAAACGTGTCAAGACAAAGGCATTGGTACAACTGAACTGCTGTTTCCAATGTTTGCAGCAAGCAAAACGTTTTTACCCCTGATAAGAGAACAGAAAATCTTTTTCTCGACCACTTGCTGAATTTGTATTTTATTTTTATAGGTACAATAGTTGGAAACTTCATTGCACACAGTCCCTTTCCTGAAAGCAACCCATTTTCAAGTGGCATCTTCTGATAGGGATTATTTTCCGATCTCACTAGGAATATATTTAGACCACATGGAATGCAGCAATTCAATGACACCATGCCACCACCTTCAAGACAATAAATCTAGGCATAACCAGAGCTGGGGTACTAAGCTTATTGTTCACATATACCTTGTATATTTAATGTTGGTGCATAACCCATCACCAACTTCTGTTCTTGTATATTGCTTTGCTGTAACGCAGAAGGGTGTGACTTTTAAAATTTTTTTTTGTCAAATTTTGCCTTTCATTCCATGTGATACTTTTTTTTAAATTAAATTACAGAATATGCATGTCTCAACTGCCACTCTTTTCAGAATTTAAACAGTTCATTTGTTTTTCCACTTGGGTCTCATGCTAATGGCAGAATTATGCAGATTTGACATGAATGCATTGTGTTCAGAATTATCCAAAAATAAAAATCTCCATCCACTTTGCTTCTTTTGAAACTGTTGCACATCTCAGAAGAGTTTCTAATCACCTTTCAATTGTGGATTTCTGGAATTTTAAATTTCTACCTCATTTCTGATTTAGCTTTCTTCTACTGTATTCAGATTTGCAATTCTAGCACAATTTGTCAGTTACTTGGCCCACGTTGTCAAACGCAGACAAAAATCAGTGTTCTCTGCTCATTTCTTTTCTCCCCATAGACAAGCACAAGGCACAAGGCTGGAAGAATACAACCAGCCAGGCAGCCTCAGGAGGTGGAGAAGTCAATGTTTTGGGTGTAATCCTTCTTCAGGACTGGGGATGGGTGTTAGGGAACTGCAGCTCCCCTTACAGCCACCGCCAGTCCTGTAGGGTTATACCCGAAACGTCAACTTCGCCACCTCCTGATGCTGCCTGTGTTCTTCCAGCCTCCTGCTTGTTTACCTGCGATTCCAATATCTGCAGCGTTTTTGGTCGATAACCAAGTTACTTTTCCCACCAGTTACTAGCAATATGACAGCTGCTGAATTGAAAGGTGCAAAATATGTCTTTTTCTTTCATGATGTGGAGATATCATTGGCAAGGCCAACAGCGATTACCAATCCTTAACTGCCTTTAAAACATATGGTGGTGATGTGTTCTTAAAATTACTACAATACATGCCATGTGGTTACACCCACAGTGCTGACAGGAAGGGAGCTCCAGGTTTCTGACCAAGCAGCATGAAGGAATGCCAATACAATTCCAAGTTTGGGGCTTGGAATTGAACCTTTAGCTAATTAATTCCCATGCATTATATTTCTGTGCAGTAGAGGATATGGACTTGGAAGGTGCTGTCGTTCTTTGATCTATTTTTCCAAGACATCCTGACTGACCTTTTAAAAAAAGGAAATAAAATCAGAAACTGCTGGAGAAATGCAGCAAGTCTGACAGCACCTGAGCTGAGAGAAACAGTCGTCCAATGGCAATCATCGTAAAAATAACACAGATGTCGCTTGAGCTACTGAATTGTTGCTCCAGCACTTCCTTTGTATTTCAGGTTTCACTGTACTCTGCTCTTCTTTTAAAGCATGTGTCCAACTTCATAAACTCTTCACTTGGACGCTGCGAGAATGTTGAACCAGCCGGTGATTAATAGCAATGAAGCATTTAAAGATGGAAGCTGGAGTGCTACATGAAACAGAAAGGAACAAGAAATTATACAGATGCCCAACTTCATTGAACTGGGTGAAAAGTATGTGTGACGCACAACTGTTGGTGTCGATCAGTTTGGTAAAGTAGTCCATTTGTGCTGCAAGCTGATCTGTTTAATGCTGCCTCTTGTACTGAGGATCTCGACAAAGATATCATTTACATTTACCATTGGCAATTTTGCATATTCACTTTTATCAAGCTTACGATTTTTCAAGAGGCACTCTATCCAATTCATTTCATCTGATTGCACTCTTCATGCCATCGTGCCATTAGTTAATTTCAACTCACAAACAAAATTTTTATTCAACCTCCGTTTTAGCACTCTTCATACTAGATTCTCAATCAGTAGACTAAAACCTGCAGCAGTTGAGAATGAGTCATGTATCTCAACTAAGCACAGAGTCTTGTATCATTATACTTCTTTGAAAGACAAGGTTTACACATACCCTAATAGCTTGACAAGTTTATCCACAAATTCAACAAAAGGTCTTCCGTTTTTATTTTCAATCTATGTTGAGTGAGCTCCCATGATGGATGGCAAGATTGTCAATATCTTCGAAAAACAGTTTGAGCATTTCTCTCACTGACTCCATCTTGTGTTGCTGATAAGTTTCAAGCTTGACGCTCTTCAAATTGAAGCACATCAGGGATTACACATTATTGTGTACTTGAGTGTAACATAGTCAAAGATCCTACCTTTTGTACTATTTTAAGAGGAGCATGGAGTTATCCCTAGTGTAACTAAAATTCTTGTACCTACCACAATTAACAGATGGTTTTTTTATTAAATCTGTTACTAAAAGGGAACTGTAAAGGTTGCAGAGATATTTTATAAATAATGACTATTAAGCTCAAATCATTATATGTTTATTGGAGGTGCTGAAATATAAATCAACCCAACCAGATTGGTAGTGAGCAAGATATAACTATTTAACACTATGTTGAAAACAAGAACTCAAATATGCTAAATTGTTTCTGACTAAATTAAAGACTGAGTCACACATGATTGGCTGACATCACATTGCATAAGTGAGAAACACAATAAGAACAATACTTCCTATGGAGAGGCACAAGTTTTGTTGAGAGCTTAGCCTCACAATATTACTGATATGTCATCCCCTTCTTAAAAAATCATTTTATACCATATTATTAGCTATGATGTTTGAGAACTTGAAAAAAATTGCCCTCAATTCTCCTGTGGTCAGCTCTTAACATGTGAAAAACATTGCATAAACGTTTTTTTTAAAGAAAAGAGTTTAACTCTTAAATTAATTGACACATTCAAATTTAACTGCACCATCAGAATGCCTGAGGGAAATGCATATTCATGTATAAATTATTGATTAGTAAATTACAAGGAATAATTTATTCAAGTTAGTGTACTCAGGATTAGCCATATTACACACTGAAACAAACACTTGTACAGAGAGTGTTTAGACTTGGATAAACGACCAACGGATAAAGCAGAGTTTAGAAAGGTACATCATTTATCTAACACTTGAAGAGAACAGCTAAAATATATAAAGGATACAGTAGGGAAAGAGAACGAAAAAAAAAGGAGATTGTGGCAACATGAAAGAAACAGTCCCATTTCCCACATAATACTGTGACTCCAATTTAAACTGAGTGAAGTGCTTTAATACCAGAGGTTGAATAAGATGCCAAAGAAACTGAAATCTATCGTCTCTTTCCCAATCCAGAAGGTTAATGGCCAGGGAAGGGATAGAAATATGAGCATTATGGACTGAAATACAGCGATCTCTGAGGTAAAGTCAAGGGCAATGGGATAATTTGCAGAAAGTGAACTTAAACAATATGCTGTGACTTGGCCATAAGGGGGAAGATGCAACTCAATTATTCAATACAGACATTGTGAAGTGCAGAGGGTGTGGAGTGGTTTGTTGGGAAGTAAAGGACATATGTGCAAAGTGAATGCAGAAAAAGATAATGGAAGAGAAGGGACAATGACCGAATCGGATGACCACAGAAGGAATTCTAAGGATGGGCAGTGATCCAAGTGTCACTTTGGGAAGGAAGATATCCTTTAGCAATGACACGGACTGGATTGTAAAGTGTTCAGAAACACTTATCAGGTGTTCAGGAAGTACAGGACATTGGTAAGGCTTCTTCTGGAGTACTGTGTGCAGTTCTGTTCACCCTGTTATAGAAAGGATATTATTAAACTGGAGAGGCTTCAGGTAAGATTTACCAAGTGGTGCTGGGAACAGAAGGTTTGAGTTATTAAAATAGGCTGGGTCCTTTTTCACTGGAGCATAGGAGGTTGAGGGCTAACCTTGTTGAGGTTTATAAAATCATGAGGGACATAAATAAGGTGAATAGCAAGGGTCTTTTCCTTAGAGTAAGGGTGTTCAAAATTAGGAGGCATAATTTTTACGGTGAGAAAAGATAGATTAAAAAAAGGACAGGAAGGGCAAGTTTTGTACACAGAGTGGTTCATACATGGAATGAACTGCAAGAAGAAGGTGGGTGCAGGTGCAGTTACAACATTGAAAAGACATTTGGATAAGTAAATGTGCAGAAAAAGGTTTGGAGGAATATGGACTAAATGCAGGCAAGTGAGATTGGTTTAGTTTGGGAATATGGTTGGCGTGTACTAGTTGGTCTGAAGGGTGTGTTTCCTTGCTGTATGACTGTGATTCTATAATTTAAAATACCACAAGCGAAGAAAGCAACAAATAAATATCATTATATTAACCATACACACAAAGTCAACAGCTTTGACATCAAGTTCATCCCACTTAGTTTCCACAATGATCAGACAGACTGTAGATGGAATAAGCTGCGTGCCGAATACAATTTTGATGCCGCAAAGGTCATATCATTATGATACAGCACCTGAAGGTAAATGTTAAATTAAGACCCTGAAATAAGATTTTAATTACACATAATGGTTAATTTAAAATAATCTCCTTGTTCTTGCAGCTGACTCAAGGGGACAAAGCAGCAAGAGCAAGAATGTCCCAGAAGCGCTTCAACAGCTCCTTCTCAAAGGCCTGAGCTTCAGTGGCTTCAAGTCATTCAGTGTAAATGGTAACTTGGTTCATGTGTAACATTTCAGGTTAGAGGGTCAGGTTTACAAACTCCACTCTACAAAACAAAATATGGCCTAACCTGTAGTGCAATACCAAGGGGAATTTGTGGAGGTATTAAGATCATTTATCTGTTGAACTGGATAATAAAGATCCAAGACACTTCTTGATTCAAGAGCAGGGAGTTCTTATGATTAATAATACTTCCCTACAAATTAGGACCAACAAAAAAAAAATGTTATGAATTTTACTTTTTCTTCACAGGATTTTATGGTAGCATTTGGAACTTGTGAAATGATTCTCTGCCTGTGAAACACAGATGTTTTGGCACTGTGAAAGATACCAGACAAATGCGGGTTTTTGCTTCATTAAAGTATTTGATAAAGGAAGGATGTTTTCTGGGGAATGTCCAAGGAATGACTCAATACTGACTAGACATAATCTGCTATCAACGCTAATGTGATAATTAGTTTCAGATTGAAAACATCCCTTGTGGTTTAGATAAAACAAAAAGCAAAATACTGTGGATGCTGGAGATCTGAAATAAAAACAGCACTGCAGAAACTCAACAAATCTGGCAGCATCTGTGGAGAGAGCAATAGAGATATGCTTCATGTGCAATATTACTCTTCTTCAGAACTGAAAGGGTCTAGGAAATGATGGTTTTTACAAATGTTAACAAAAGGGATAAACAGTGAGTGGAACAAATGGTGAGAGTGCAGAGCACATAAGACAAAGGAAGCACTATTGGTCATAAAAGAATATTTGAATAGATGCTGTTAGGAGGTGTAAACAGTTGTAAATCAGCCAACCTTTTTCTCTCATGCTAACATTTAAACCCTAGGCTGTTGCAGTGTTCCTGCAAAGCCCGACGCAAGCTGGAGGAACAGCACCGAATATTCTGCTTATGGACTTTATAAACAGTAACCCACATGGTCAACAGCATAAAACCCATCATTTTCTAGAACAGTCACACTGGACTTGAAACACGAACTCTTATTTCTCTCTCAGGCACTGCGAGACTTAGAGTCCTCCTGCCTTTCTGGTTTATGATTTGAAGATTGCAGGACACCTGAAAATTGTAGTCTTTTATTTTTTATCCTTAATTTTTCACTCTTGCAGCTGTATATAGTTCAAAAGGCATTACTAGCCCTTCAGTGGCTCAGAGATAGATCATCAAAGGGCTGGTCAACAGTGGGGCAGGCTGCCAGAGGACAAGCTGCTCATTAAAGCAGAGTCCAAAGTGGCCCCTGAAACATGCACTTTCCAACAGCAAGTAATATTTGACTAAATTTCTTTTGACCAGGATGTGGGCAAGTTGCTTTATTTGCAGGCTGGGAAATGTAAAGATAATAAATCTATAATAAAATCTTCCGCAAACATTTTATTATTACAATGTTGAAATGATTCACATATAGAAAATCAGTTACTTGCATGGACTTTTGAAAAAGAATTTTCATTTTAAAAATGTATCTGTAGTGCAAGTTGAAGATCACTGCCATAAGATGGAGAAGGTAAAAATTTTCTCCAACAAGCAATTTCTGTGACCAAACTGCTTTAATTTTTCTCCTCACACTTCTTTGTTCCTGAAAGTAATTGCAATAAGTTGGCTTGAAAAGTGGAAAAAATGAGTCTGCACAGAGCATTGAAGACTTCTATAAAATAGATAGTTTCATAATATTTTCTCTGCAGGAAGAAAAATGCAATCAAGAGGAAGCTAAGCAAGCAGAAGTGTCAAATTGCCCATCTCGATGTTATAAATATTGAGGGGAAAATTTGATTGGCTTGCTAGCTTATTACAGTAGAGACATTTCATTTGATTTATGGAACTTTTGATTAGATTACTTACACAGTGTGGAAACAGGCCCTTCAGCCCAACAAGTTCACACCGACCCGCCGAAGCGCAACCCACCCATACCCCTACATTTACCCCTTACCTAACACTACGGGCAATTTAGCATGGCCAATTCACCTGACTTGCACATCTTTGGAACTGTGGGAGGAAACCGGAGCACCCGGAGGAAACCCACGCAGACACGGGGAGAATGTGCAAACTCCACACAGTCAGTCGCCTGAGGCGGGAATTGAACCCGGGTCTCTGGCGCTGTGAGTCAGCAGTGCTAACCACTGTGCCACCGTGCCACCCACTTGAAACAATGGTACATTGTAATGTGTTTTTACTTCCTTTTCAGTGAGCAACCCATACTCAGGAAGTGAAGGATGAATGTCCAGGGGAAAAGCAGAAAAACAGATATACTACAAATAGCTTTAGGCAACATTATGAACATGAATATAATACAGAAATGGCACAATTAGTCTTTTCCAGCAACATTCACTCAAACCATTCTCAATGTTATATTCCTGATGAAGAGCTTTTGCCCGAAAAATTGATATTCCTGCTTCTTTGATGCTGCCTAACCTGCTGTGCTTTTCCAGCACCACTCTAATCTCGACTCTGGTTTCCAGCATCTGCAGTCCTTGTTTTTACCTAAATGCTATAACAGCTGGTTCTTTCTTCCATGTTGAATCATTTCACCAAGTAAATCTGACCAAATATTTACCTGCAATCAAGATACACTTCATTATTGGCTAGCTCCTCGACTGGGTTTTCCTATTAAGTCAGCCAACTTAACTAGTGATTGAGTTATCACTTTCAAAAAAGGTCTCTAGGAGGGTTTCTGAAGGTCAATCTGGTCTCTGAAGAAAGAAATGACCCGAAGTCTTGGGAAAGCCATGAAAAAGGGAAATTGTAATCAAGCTTCCTCAACAACACTATTTTTGTGTTGAAGCAGAAAGAACAACATTTTCTGGTAAAGAAAATAAATTATTCCTTTGCACCAGGTCACTGGCCTCCCTTTTGCCCAATTTTGACCCTGGTGAAAGGCAACTTTTTTTTTGCCTCTAAAAGGATGTTGGAACAAGTTGCTGCAATCAGTGAAAAGATTAGAGTCACAGATGTATAGTGCGGAAACGGATCCTTTGGTCCAACTCATCCACGCTGACGAGATATCCTAACCTAATATAATCTCATCTAGTCCCATTTGCCAGCACATGGCCAATATCCCGCCCAGCCCTTCCTATTCATATACCCATCCAGATGCTTTTTAAATGTTGTCATTGTACTAGCCTCCACCACTTTCTCTGGCAGCTCATTCCATACATAGACCGCTCTCTGTATGAAAACATTGCTTCTTAGGTCCCTTTTAAATTTTTCTGCTCTCACCCTTAACCTATGCCCTCTATTTCTGGATTCACCCATCTTGTTTATTCACCATATATATTTTTATAAACCTCTATGTATTTGCACATTCTCCCAGTGTCTGCATGGGTTTCCTCCGGGTGCTCCGGTTTCCTCCCACAATCCAAAAATGTGCAGGTTAGGTAAATTGGCCATGCTAAATTGCCCGTAGTGTTAGGTGAAGGGGTAAATGTAGGGGAATGGGTCTGGGTGAGTTGTGCTTCAGCAGGTCGGTGTGGACTTGTTGGGCCAAAGGGCCTGTTTCCACACTAAGTAAAGTAAGCAATCTAAAAGGTCACTCCTCAGCCTAAGACACTCTGGGGGAAAAACAGCCCCAACCTATTCAGCCTCTCCTTATAGTTCAAATCTTCCAACCCTGGCAAGATCCTTGTAAATCTTTTCTGAACCCTTTCACAACATCTTTCCAATAGGAAGGAGACCAGAATTGCATGCAATATTCCAAAAGTGGCCAAACCAATGTCCTGTACAGTCGCAACATGACCTCCCAACTCCTGTACTCAATACTCGGACCAATAAAGGAAAGCATACCAAACGCCTTCTTCACTATCCTATCTACCTGTGACTCCACTTTCAAGGAACTACAAACCTGCACTCCAAGGTCTCTTTTTTTCAGCAACAAACCCAGGACATTAAGTGCCTAAGTCCTGCTCTGATTTGCCATCCCAAAATGTAGCACCTCACATTTGTCTAAATTAAACTCCATCTGCCACTTCTCAGCCCATTGGCCCCTCGCGACACACAAAATTATGTTTGCAGGTCTGCAAAGAAAAATAAATGTAGGGTTCACTTATTGACCAGTATACAACGTATGCCCTTTTTCTCCCCATTCGTGTGACATGGGTGTCACCAATTGGCTTTTATTGCCTGTTCCTGTAGGCCAACATATCCTGCTTCTCACCAGTCAGTCACTCATTTTGTTCTGTACACTCCGCTGCCCATTTGCATCAACCACAGGATTTCTACATTCTGTGGTCAACAGTGAAGCTTCTGCCAATATCAGAAAAGTAGTTGCAAAAAGCAAAAGACTCAACAAACATGAATACCTGGATATTTTTTACTTGCTCGTTGACCATCACGCAATGAAATAACTAGACTTCCAGTGGAAATTAAGTTTCTAAGAATTAGAAACCTCTATTTCACCAGCGGGATCAGGACCATTGGAGCACAATGGCCATATCCCTACTCCTGAAGGATACCCAGATTAAAGTCTCCAGAAGTGCACAATAGCATCTGTAACACGGGAGATTAGAAAATATCTAGATCAGGGACACTGAGCATGTGAACCCAGGTATACTCCAACCAAGATCAGTTATTTCAGTCGTGACCTTAAATTTAAATTTGAAGCTTCCAAACCAGAAATATGACATTTACTTATCTGTAAAACTAAAATGGTAGCACAAATAATGGAGGTCAAAATCTGTAAACAGAAATATAAATGTTCAAAAGTAATCTATTTTTTTAAATTGTACATTACTATGACCCTATACATGGACTAAAGTGATACATTTGAAGATCTTCAAAAGAGGCAAACTTTTCCTAGAACACCAAATGCCTACACTACTCAATTATCTTTTTAAAAAAAAACGATCATGTTGACAGCATGAAGAGGATTCATTCAGCATACTTCTACTGAGGAATCAAAGAGTTAAAAGAGATTGGCTCCTTTATTTTAGAGTTGTCAATATTTGGAGAACAACTAACTAATTAGACTGAAAAATTATGTAAAGGGATGGGTTATGTACCTGCTGACAAATTATAGAGGATCAGAGGTTATATATTTTAATTGTGAGAAAGTAGGTTTAAGCAGCTCTTTAGCCAGGAAGAATGGTAAGCCTTTGGAGTACGTTGCCAACTTGCATGGTAAAAGGATAACACTCTGCACACTTTCAGAAAGGTATGAGACTGGCTCCTGGTTAAGGCAGACGTCCTATAAACAGCAGGTGAACTAGCAGTTAAATTATGAATGGTTAACATGATCTCCTCAGCTGGCTTCATGCCAGTCATGCAGCCGAGCAGATATTTTCATTGCCTTCCCGTTTTCTGCTCAAAGAGTGCGGAAATGGGGAAAGGACAGCCAAACTGCTCTATTGCGCTCATAAAAATTTGTATCTAGATAATTTTTGAAAAGTCATTATGGATTCTATTGTATCAATACTTTCATGCAGTATGAAATGCCTCAACAAAAGTTAGGCAAAACTAAAAAAACTTTCCAAGATCCGATCTGATAAATTTCAGCTAAATAAGCGCTAAGCAGTGAAAACAGTGACTCTCTATTTACAAGTTTCAAGATATTTCTAATATACCTTAAATCAAATTTTGCTTTACATTCTCAGCACACAGCAATTGTTGTTCATCAAAAACTCGAACATCTGAGATCCTATGTCAAATATTTGGATTTAAGTTCAGATCTCAATCATGGTCTGGGTACCATCATGAATGTAATAACTGGATTTTGTGCAAATATATGGTGGGAGTGGATAGTACATTTGGGTGGGGCACACACCAGGCATCTGTTACATTTAAAATTGAGAAAATTTAAAGTCTTCATCTGAAAATGGAAGGCCTCTAAAAGATTATTTCCTTTTGGAAAGGGCATTAGTTTATCCACATACACTGCAATTATTGAAAAATAATTAACTGTGATCAAGAGATAAAACATTAAAAGGACATGACAGCCGAGTGGTATTAATGCTGAAGACCCAGGTAATGTTCTGGGGACCCGGGTTCAAATCCCACCACAGCAGATGGTGGAATTTGAATTAAATAAAAATCTGGAATTATGGGTCCAAAATTGACTATGAAACCATGGTCAGAAAAACCCATCTGGCTCACTAACATCCTTTAGGGACAGAAATTGCCATCCTCACCTGGTCTGGTCTACATGTGACTCCAGACCCACAGCAGTATGATTGACTCTTAACTGCCCTAAGGACAATTAGGGATGGGCAATAAATACGGGCCTAGCCAGTGGCATCCTCATCCTATGAATGGATGAAAAAAAATCCTTTCTCTATCTTTTTATTAAAGTTAAGTACAAAATATTTCAGCTTAAATTTTTAAGTTATGGGATCCCAAATAATCCACTGCTTTTGAAGGATTATACACCAATTTTGACCTGCAGAGCTAAGACTGAATATCTGCCAAGAAGCCCATACTATCTTCAGGCAAGGTGCACAGATAATGGTGTCTTCTCTTCAATTCCTGCATGTTTACAGCTTCATTTCACAAACTAATATCCTTTGAATCTCAGCAAGGACAAAGCAGAGCCAACATGAACTCAGTAAAGTAGTTTGAAAAGTCGCCATTTTAGACTTCTTTGGAGCGTGTGTGTTTTAGTCCTGGTGTTAATACATTCTAAATTTGCAATTAAGCATTCATTTTCCTGTTAAGTTTGAATTCAAATGTTAGCATGAACACTGTCTTAAAATTGCATGCAAATTAAATAAATAAAGCTGAGATTGTGTCAATGTATAAAATTTACTAAATAAAGAGTCATGTTCTCCGTTGCCAGTTAAAAAGCTTGAAGTTAACCATTCACAATTCACTCATAAGATAGTGGGTTTTGCTGGCTATTTTATTGCCCATTCTTAGTTGCCATTGAGAGGGTGACAGTGAGCTGCCATCTTGAACCATTGCAGTCCATTTTGTTCAGATATACCCACTGTGTTATTGGGCAGAGTCTTCGAGGATCTTCTCCTAATGACATTGAGGAAATAAGGATGTATTTCCACATCAGGATGGTAACAGCTTGGAGAGAAACATGCAAATGGTGGTGTTCCTCTGGATCTGCTGCCCTTGTACTTTTCGGTGGTAGGGTTTGTATGTTTGGAAGTTGCTGTGTGAAGAACCTTTGTGAATGTTTGCAGCGCACCTTTTAACAGGGGTAAATAATTGTAGATTGACACCAATCAAGCAAGCTGCTTGCCCTCAATGGTGTCAAGCTTCTTGTTTGCTGAATGTATGGTAATCAATTTAGATAATTTATTTTTCTTATCAATAGGAAAGAATGTCTGCAAAGAAAGACAAGACAGGTTCAGGGAGTGGGGAATAAACTGGACGATTGAGTATAATGTGCCAATGTAAGCTTGCCCACTATGACAGAAGGAATAGAGAAACAGTATATTGTTTAAATGCAGTGAAATATAGAACTTGGGTGGTCCTCTTGGAGGGTTTCGAGTATCAGGACACCTGAATCACAAAGTTAGTACACAGGAGAGCAAATGATTCAGAAGGTAAATTGTTATTGTTTATTGCAAAAGGGAATGGGGTATAATTGTACTTAAGTTTTACTGCAGCCGTCAAAGGGTATAGTCACCCTAGTCCCATACGACCGTAGAGCTGCTCTCTCCTTGGAGAGAGGCAACTGGTTATGAGTTTAACCTGAGGGTTACAATGCCTGAGGCAAGCAGTTGTACAGTGTTGTTGAGATAAGATGTGGAGTAGGGTTTTGCAGTGGAATCACATCAGACTAGACATTTCAAAGCAAAGTTTTCAAGGACTTTATCACAATCTCACAGTTCCATCTCTTTCTACACAATGAACCCCAGCAAATAAAATCAAAATTCAAAATTCTTTCATTTAAAAGGGGAAAGAATTCTATTCAAAAAAACTTTTAACTGCAAGGCAAACACTATTTGTAAAGCGTATGCATGTGTCACCATCAGATTGTGAGAGACTCAGCCATTTTTAATTTTAAATGCTGTGATCAGTTGGATTACAGACATTTGCTGTCACATTACTATTAAAGTTAATACACCATGAAAGAACAGTCTGTACCAAAACTAAATTCGCACAGTTAGACGTTTTCCCACTCCAGAGATTTTAGCACAATCTCAGTTGGCAATCTACTCTTGTGAAAGGATAAAAAGAGTGGGAAAGCAGTTGTGAATTTACAATCAGATCAGTTGTGATCTTATTAAATGGGGGAACAGGTTTAAGAATGGCCCACGCCTGCTCCTTACCTCCATGTAGTACTGGAACAAAGACGCGGTCTTTCTGATATGGTGCAAAGCCAGAGTTCAATCTGCTCACTCACTTTGAGATCTGATGAGATGATTTGAAGGAAATGGAATTTTTCTGCTGTACATTTATCCATCAACCAACAACAGGATCCAAGAGGAATGATTGAGTCATTTCTTTCATTGCTATTTGTTTTTACTGCTGCATCCAAGGTAGTAAAGAGCTTTGAGATGTCTTGAAGTTAGGAACGGTCTTATTAGAAATAAAAATTATTAGTTGTTGCAATGAGGTATGGAATAGGAAACTCTGTGCTTAAAAAATTATAGAATTCCAGGGAAAGGGGAAATCCTCAGACTTCTCACAAGTCAAGATGATGACGACTGGGAGGAGTAAAAGAGATGGTCACCAGTGGATCACTCCTGGCCACCATGTGAATACATGGCCGAGAGAGGACACAGAGACGTTTCACAATCTAGCAGAAAATTAATTCTGGCCAAGGACTTTTCAGACCAAATGTTCACAATCTTAGATTGATAATATTACATAATATCATAAAGAAAGGTAACCCGCTGTTTACAATGGACAAAGATCCAAATGTTTGTTCCCACATCAGAAGAAATCCTGGTTCTCTGAAGCACACTTTTAAAATCACCACCCATTCTTTCAGATTTTAGGCCGGATGGGGGTTGGAGCTGGGTTCCCCAAGAAGAACAGGGAAGGCAGCCAGCTCCTCACACTGTGATCAAAAGTAAAGATTAAAACTAGAAACCATTCATCCTACTCTCTCCTGCTCCATCTGTTCCCAATTTATGCTCATATACCTTCCCCAATTAGCTGTTCCCACTATCTATAGCCTCTCATAGAGTCATCGAGATGTACAGCATGGAAACAGACCCTTCAGTCCATGCCGACCAGATATCCCAACCCAATCTAGTCCCACCTGCCAGCTCAAGGCCCATACCCCTCCAAACCTTTCCTATTCATATACCCATCCAAATGCCTCTTAAATGTTGCAATTGCACCAGCCTCCACCACATCCTCTGGCAGCTCATTCCATAGACGTACCACCCTCTGCATGAAAAAGTTGCCCCTTAGGTCTCTTTTATATCTTTCCCCTCTCAACCTAAACCTATGCCCTCTAGTTCTGGACTCCCTGACCCCATTTTATCTGTTTATCCTATCCATGCCCCTCAATTTTGTAAGCCTCTCATATCCCACAAACCTCCCAGTCAGACCCATTGCCCTTATTATCCTTTATACTAATTCAGTGCCAACTCTTATCTTCACCAATTGCCTCTTCTTTCCATGCTCATTATTCGGCATGACCCTGAATTACAAATACCCTGACAGATAGTATAGCATGCCTTCTATTGATTACGCATTTTATTTCAATTATCTCATTTTTATTGTACAGGTGGGGTGAGTGGTGTGGGGTGTGGGGTGTGGAAAGCTCATGGAGGGGGCAAGACACAAACCATGAAAATTGATTCACCTCATCCTTGATTAAAAAGAACAAATATTACATACTTCATTCATTTTGTTAACAAACATTTCCATTCAATGAGCAGTTGCAGCTGCTTATGAACAGTACCTCATTGTGAAAATTGTATTTTAGGAGATCAGTCACACAGCATGGTTGTTTACAAATACATGCGAATATTTCTTCAGTTTATTTTTCAGTTGACAGTTTCTTGACAACTTTGTCATTCCCAGTGAGTTCATGCACTTTCAACATAAAATGCCTTTTTATAATCCCAAAGGACGCCTTATTTTCTCCAAAAGGTACCCCAAAATTAGATCCAAAAAGAGTGAATTAACTCTCCAAAAATAGGGAAATTTGAATCATTGCACTTAGTTCTCAATGCCGCTTCACTCTCAAATCGATGTCAACATATACAAAATAATGCAGTCTTACTTATCCTCCCTCAATGTCCATACCCATATGCCAACTTTTTTCCATCCACTCTTGCCTCATTATCCTACCAAGCCATTGAATATGCAGAAACTACCAATAAGGATTGAAATAAATCACACACACACACACACACACACACACACACACACACACACACACACACACACACACAGAGTCATTTACTGGTGACCATATTCTGTAAGAAAAGCACAGTCATTATTTTTAAAAAATACTCAGACACTTGCTAGCAGGTCTTGGCAAGGGCTAAAGCACAGTTTTTGCCCCAGTTAACAGTCACAACACCAGAGTCACTCTCATCAAAAGCTCCCCGAACCCATAATTAAGTTGTCCTGAAACCATATCTACAAGGGGTACTTCAGCTCTCCAAAGAGGTGTCCTGGTAATCAAGGCATTACCCTGCCATTAATGGTCTAATCTAAATTAATCTAGTTTAATCTAATAGTATCAAATTATAGACTCCAAGAACTCCAAAATTGGATTCCAATGGAGGCCACTGGTCGGTTAAATGGTTAGCTGCCTCTGGAAACCATGTGTGAGCAACTGGACCACCCCCCAACTTGTCCCCCTCAAAAGCAAGAGGAAAACTGGGTTTGGGACAGGTCTTCAGACGCTCAGCTCCTTCATCACTTGTCCTTCATCAGAGTAGCAATCAGGGACAAAGAGTTTCAAAATTTATAGTCATATCACTTTGCTTCTGGATTCAAAATGTCAAGGGTGGACGGGCAGTCAGTCTGCATTATCTTTAGAGTCAGTGTTAGTCATAAAGGTTAATTGAAATACTTCAACAATTCCAAGATCACCCATTAAACTTTCAGAAAACGTGAATTTGCAAAGCCTCAGTTAGGTAAAAAAAAAAGACAGAAGCATCACAAAAGATTTCCAGCAAAACTAACAATATCTTGTGGAATAGTAACTTATCAAAATTTATGAGGCCAGTTTGTGTGGTAATACAAACATTATGGGAAACATCTGGAACCAGTATCTGCAGGAAACCAGAGCTATCCAAAGCAAACTGGGGACTGCTGTGTTGAACCGAGCTCCCAGGAGCCAGAGTTTACAATGTTGTTAAATGGCAGCAAGAGAGGCTCTACTCACCCTACCAAACCTGTAACACTTAGGCCACCTGCAGGAACAGCCAGCATCAATTTGATGACAAAAGCTAACACAGCTATCAAATCAGACCTCTGACCTTTCACCCCTTCAGTTCAGAAATGGAATCTTCTGACAGCTCTGCAACAGTAGTACACATTAGTCTCATTTTCATCTCCATACGCTGCTTTTACCCTGATTTACCCTAAACATGTTTTGTACCTTTTACCTATTAACGGAACCAATTTCCACTTTACTAACTTTCAGCAATATTGGTATCATGTACTAACCTTTCACTTGTATAAAGCAACAAATTCATCACTTTTTACTTCACTATACAAACTTTATACATATTCCTAGTTCACAAACCACTCTTGGGATCTGCATACTCTGTGCTTGTGACACAATTTTCAATTGTTTCACTAAATGGTTACTGAAAAAGCCACTCTTTACAATGCTGGAAGAGGAAAATCATTTGGCCATTCCAGTAACTAAGGCTTTCAACACACTAAGGCTTTCAAAACCGAAACAGAAAAAAAAACTTGCAAGCATACTGTGCTTTTTGAACTGGCATATTCTGTGTTCAAGACCAAACAGCAGTTTGAGGGGGATATACCCTCACTACCAGCTTGGATCCCTTCTGCTGTCTAGCAGTCACCCATTCCCTCTCTGCCTACACTTCATTAAGATGCAATGTGACCATAGCCTGACACGTGCACTCCACAAACCTCTCAGGCTCGTGAATCCACCTTAGTGCCTCCACTGTCCCTCAAAAACCTGAAGCTCTAGATGTTCGAACTGGATGCAGATTGCTAGGAGTATCTCAGATTTTCCACTTGGTGCAAGATTTGGGAATAACTGACCCGAGCTTCCCAGACATGTCTTAACTAAACGGGTGTGGACCGGTGCTTTTATTTTCTTCTTACATCCTATGTAACTGTATGTGAGAAAAATCTAGCTCTCATTTACGCCAAGAATCCAATCTGAGTCTACTACCAGTCTGCCTGCTTCTGGCAGAAGTTCCTCAACTCACCTGCTCCTCTCCTTGAAGGTCAGCATTTCCAACAGTGATATAATCTTGAGCTCAAGCCAAGTCAGGTGGAATTTGAACCCATGGACCTTCAGACCAAGAGAAGCAAGTGCCATGCTAATCTAACTATAGACCTATTTTGGGAGACAATACTCAAATTTCACACTGATTTGAACAGCAGTTTTAAATTCTCTTGTACAGGAAGATTTCCAAGTTGGAATCTCCAAGTCACCCAAAGATTAAGATGATACCTAGCCAAAATAGATTGAACACATGGTTAGAATCTTAAATGTTAATAAAAAATAAGCAGCTTGCCAAACTCGATACTCCTGATAACTTCACAGCTGCAATTAACTATTCTTACCAAGAATTGACGACAATATCTGCTAATTGCCGAGTGAAGCTTGGAGGACAATAGCATGGATAGATTCCAATAATCTACTCTGGTACACTCATTAAACATGCTTCACTAATCACAGGTGAAATGTACACAACCCTCAGCCATAAGCTGGTAAAAACAAATTACGTACACGCGGCAGCATTTACCAGGTAAACGTAAAGGAGACAATTTGGCGGTACTTCTTTTGTAGCGTAACATTAGGTAAACACAACATCACCTTCAAGACACACAACCACACCTTATTACGTGCAAAGGTTAACTGACGTGGGTGGTTAATCATTATGACATTTACGACACTGCTAATTTTGTACGGTCAGAAAATTATGGCAACAAGGAATAGAAATCTTTGGAGATACGTCTGCATCAGGTCGCAAAAGGGCAAGTTGAGATTTCAAGAGACTTTAGAAAAATTTCCAGAGCCCGGGGCTAAAACATCTAGAAATTCTGCCACCAATTTTTATTCAATTATTTTCACACATCTTTATGACCAGAGAACTGGTGGACAGCCGGGAGTACATTAGAACGAGGGTGGGGGGCACTCCTACTCTAACCAGCTCCACATTCAACTGATTCTTTAACAAATTGTATTGTTGGTTATAATGCAGTCATATTGCTTTAAAGGCAAAGTATTAAAAACAATAAACCAGAATAGTTTACAAATAAGAATCATTCATGGGAGATGGTCAGGGCTGGCTGGGATATAGTTTATTGCTTGGCCCTAGCTGCCTTTGGAAAGGCGATGAGCTGTCTGCTTGTGTGACTGCAGTCCATTTGGTGGTGGTAGACTTCCCATGCTATTTGAGAGGCAGTTCCAGGATATGGACACTATTTGAAATGTCAGGATGGCGAGTGGCTTGGAGGGAATTTTCATATGGTGGTGTTCCCAGATATCTGCTTTCCTAGTCCTTCCAAGTGGTAGTGGACATAGCTTTAGAAGGTGCTGTCTAAGGAACCTTGGTGAATTTCTGCAGCGCATCATGTCGATAGTACATAATGTTGCTTACAGTAGGTAGTGGAGGGAATGGATGTGGTATCAAATCCCCCAGGTTGCTTTGTCCTGGACAGTGTCAAGCTCTTTAGTGGTGTTGGAGCTGAACCCATCCAGGTGAATGGGAAGTATGCAATCATACTCTGACTTGTGCCTTGCGGACAGAGGACAGAATTTGTGGTGTCAGGAAATGGCTTACTCACTGCAGCCAGCATTCCTAGCCTCTAATCAGGTCTTATAGCTACTGTATTTATCTGATGGTTCAGTTCTGTTTATCAATGTTAACCCCAAGGTGATGGGGAATTCAGTGATTGGAACGCCATTAAATGTTAAGTGGTGATGGCTTGATTCTGTTTTGTAGAACATAGTCATTGCCTATCACTAGTGATGGAATTTCACTTGCCTCTTCTCAGCTCAAACCTGATGCTGCCTATGTCTCTCTGCATTTGGACATGCATTTACTGCTTCAGTATCTGAGGAGTCAAAAATATTTCAGCATTTTGCAGTGAATACCCTCAACTCTAACTTTATGATGGAGGATACTAAGCCATTGCAAACAGTACGTAAAAGGAAATTAACTTGATACCTAAAAAGGCATGTGGACTATATTGTTAAATTGGAAAAAAAAAATGAATGATTCAAGTTAGACTTGAGTGTGATATCGAGTTTTAATGGCAAATAAACTGAATCCCAAAGATTCGTTTGAGAAAGCCTGAAGTTCTTGAACTCCAATATTGGGTAAAGTATGGAAGGAAATCCTTGAGCAATCTAAGCATTGAAAATACTCAGATCAATCAGCGACTTTTCAGGTTGTTGAGCTGTCATTAGAACCTGTTAAAATATCTCACAGGTCTGAACTGTTAATAGTATTTCTCTATTCACAGCTGCTGTCAGCTATGTTGAGTATTTCCCATTTCAGTTACCACAGTCCTTTGATGTTATATTGAACAATTTTATATTTGGAGTGGTGAACGCGTGTAACAGAATGATAAGGAAGATGAGACATTGTTGAAAGCTTTGAAGAAACATTAGACATTTCAGGCAGTTATCAACTTTATTTTGAAAACATTCCAGTTAAGACTAAAGGAATCTTCTTGTCCACTTATTGTCCATATAGTGACTTTTGCTGATTATTCATTTCATTGTTGTTCGAGAAATGTTTCAGATACAGAACAGTTTGCAGATTTGTCCATGTACAAAAAAAACCCAGTAAATTTACAAAGTAATTAAATTATGCAAAACACAAAAGGCACTTTCATGTTATGTCAAAGACACCACAGAGAAATAGGACAAATTCTCTTTAACAGTACTTGCTTTTGAAGTACCAGCAACATTTTTCCTCCTGTTGGCCTTAAACACACAATTGATCCACAAGCAACATTATGACAAATCAGAAATCACATTTACACTGAATGTGCAAGCCTTCACTACTGAATTATCATGAATAGCAAGATGCTTAGTGTTTTGCATCTTGGAATGGGCGCCCACTGAGTGGCAGCAAATGAAAATGAGGGGAGGTGATTCAAGATGTGCCAAACAAATGTGACAGATTGAAGTTGTGATGACAATCTGAGCAGAAGGATTTAGGGATTATGATAGCTAAGAAAACGAATGTTTCTTTACCCTGTGCAATCATTATATTTTGTTGCACTGTGTGCGATAATGTAACACACATGTCCCTCCAACTGTGTGTATTTCTTTTCCACTTGACACTGCAGTATAATGTTTTACAGTACTGCAATTATCAAGCCATAAAAAAATCATTCAGCAGAGTATCTGTGGACAGTTAACCATTCAACGATTTAACAAAGAAACCATCGTTTAATTTTTAAATCATTCCCTAAGCATTCTTCAGATTTCACCCCACACTTTACCTCCATCTTTGTCAAAAGGTCTTAAATTATCCTTCATTAAAAATGCAGAATGATCCCAATAGAATGTAACAGGAGAGCAAAGGTCAACACTAGCAATTACATTGGTTAAACATAGAAGCTCTGTAAATGCACAATTTATAACTAAATATTGTAAAGTTCTATCTAAACTTGTGTTGCCTTTTTTTGAACAAGATCTAGGAATCACATTTACAAATACAAAAGTAGTTCTGGCATCTTGATAGGTTGACATTATTGGCAAGGTTCTAAAACACACAATGCAAACTAGTTTTACGGTGAGCAATACAATGCATCCTGGGCCACGAAGGGTAAAAATTAGGCCAGATTCCTTTGGCAATTGTCTGCAAAAATCTGCTGACCCCTGCTAAGATATCAGGTATAAGCAAATCACATTTTCTTCTAATAATCTCAGATCAAATGCTCGACTGATATTTACCATCCGGTAGTGAAGGGAGGTCATTTTAATGAGGTAGTGTGGCACGGCTTGCAATTGTGCTGAGTCACTCAATGTCAAAACCAATTGTTCCAAAGTAGGAGGGAAAGGGAAAAAAAAAGTCAATGGGTCCTCAATCTATTTCTGCCCAATAGAAATTGACAATTGACAAGAGAGGCAACATAAGTGATTAATAAATTCCTGATAAAGGCTTTTGCCTGAAACGTAGATTTTCCTGTTCCTTGGATGCTGCCTGGCCTGCTTTTTTTTTCAGTACCACATTAATCTTGACTCTTCTCCAGCATCTGCAGTACCCACTTCTGCCAACATAAATGATGGCCGAGCCCAATATTAAACAAATGGAAAAATCCACACAATTGACAGACTGATGCAAAACCACACATTCGATGTTTGATGCTCATTAAAACAGCACAGGATGTTAAATCAGCTGCACGAAGTTTGTGCTTCCTCAACATGTGATATTGACCTAACAGCAAAGTTGTACAGCTACATTACATTTTACACCCAAGACAAGACAGTCAGTTCTTTGCAGGGTGACTGTTTGTTTACTCATGTCCCATGGCAGAAGGAGAACGGTGTGTCTATTCATAGGTATTGAAATATTGCCAAATGAAGTCTATTCTCTTTAGGAAAGGCAAACTAATTAAGTCTCTCAAACTATCGAGCAATACCTATTTATTCAGATAAAACACCCGTGACAATCAATGGTTGAAAAGCAATTGCACAATTTGTTCTGGTAGAAGACTTCCTAGAAGGTTAACAGTCATGTCACAGAATTATATCTTCCGTCAGGCCAAAAATAGGATGTTCACTAACGAGTATACAACATTCACAAGTTCTCAGCTCCTGAGCATTTGCACCATTAACTACTAAACAATGATATTCTCTAACAATCTCACTATTGCTGTTTGATACTTATGGTCAGATTAGGATGTTGTCGTTGCTCCATCCGAACCATCCGAGTATCTTGGTGAGACTGAGTGCCATCAATCTTTATTTGATAACCGACCAAACCATGTTAATTAAAATATGCCTACACAAAGGCTTCAGCAGAAGATTGAGCCTATCTTGAACTAGACGTAGATTTGTTACATGTCAAAAAGTATGGCGCTGAAAAAGCATAGCTGGTCAGGCAGCATCTGAGGGGCAGGAGAATCGACATTGAGCATAAGCTCTTCATCAGGAATGTGGGGGGGCGGGGGGCAAGGGGGCTGAGAGATAAATTGGAGGGGGTGGGGAAGTAGCTAGGAAGGTGATAGGTAAATGATGGAGGGGAATGGAGGGTGGAGCAGACTGTGTGTGTGTGTGTGTGTGTGTGTGTGTGTGTGTGTGTGTGTGTGTGTGTGTGTGTGTGTGTGTGTGTGTGTGTGTGTGTGTGTGTGTGTGTGTGTGTGTGTGTGGAGGGGTGGGGGGAGGTGGATGGAAGAAAGAAGATGGACAGTTCAAGAGATTGCCAAGTTGGAGGGTTGGATCTGGGATTAAAAAAAAAAGGGAGATGGAGGGGAACGGAGGAAACTGGTGAAGTCAATGTTGATCCTGTGTGGTTGGAGGGTCCCAAGGCAGAAGAGGAGGTGTTCTTCCTCCAAGCGTTAGGTGGCTAGGACTTGGCAGTGAAGGCAGCCCAGGACTTGCATGCCCTTGGTGGAGGGGAGGGGGAGTTGAAATGGTCAGCCACAGGGTAGTGGGATTGATTGGGTCATCCCCATCTGCTATTGTAACATCGACTGACTCAACGTGTTCACCACTCTTACCCACTCCAACCTCTCACCCCTACAATGCACAGCTTTCCACTCCTACTCCAACCTCACCAACAAACCAGCAGACAAGGGAGGCGCAGTGGTAGTTTGGTGCACCGACCTCTAAACTGCTGAAGCCAGGTGCCAACTTGTGGACACTTCTTCCTACTGCCCCCTTGACCACAATCTCACCTCCCAGACCATCCACAACCTCATCATCTCTGAGGATCCCCCATTCACAGCCTCCAACTTCATCGTCCCAGAACCCCGCACCGCCCGCTTCTACCTCTTACACCAAGTTCACAAACGTAACTGCCCCGATCGACCCACCGTCTCCGCCTGCTCCTGCCCCAAACTTATCTCCGCATACCTTGACACCATACTGTCCCTCTTGCTCCAGGATCTCCCTACATACATTTGGAACACCATCCATGCCCTCCACCTCCTTCATGAGTTTTGTTTCCCCGGCCCCCGATGCCTCATTTTCACCAACAAAATCCATTCCTTGTACACGCCCAACCACCAAGAGGATGGCCTCCAAGACCTCAGTTTCTTTCTCTCCCGCGAACCCAACCACTACCCTTCAACAGAGAGAGAGGAGAGAGAGAGAGAAAGAGAGAGAGAGAAAGAGAGGGAGGGAGGGAGGGAGAGAGAGAGACACACACACTCATTTGATTGGCTGAACTGGTCCTCACCATCAATTGTTTCTCTTTTGAATCCTCCCACATCTTTCAGACCAAAGGGGTGGCCATGGTCACCCACATAGGCCCCAGCTATGCCTGCCTCTTCATCAGGTATGTGAGGCAGTCCATTTTCCATAGCTACCCGGCACCATTCCCCACCTTTTCTTCTGCTACATCAATGAACGTATTGGTGTCACTTGTGCTCCCACAAGGAGGTTGAACACTTCATCAACTTCATGAACACTTTCTGCTCTGACCTCAAGACCATCCCTGACACCTCCCTTCCTGGACCTCTCCATCTCCAGTGACCGACTCAACACTGACATCTACTTCAAACCCACCAACTCCAAAGCTATCTGGACTACACCTTCTCCCACCCCTCCTCCTGTAAAAATGCTATCCCTTATTCCCAACTCATCCATCTCCACCGCATCTGCTCCCAATAGGACCAATTCCATTCCAGAACATCCCAGATGGTCTCCTACTTCAAGTGACACAATTTCCCATCTCACAGGGTCAACAATGTCCTCCAGTGCATCTCCTCCATTTGCTGCACCTCTGCCCTTGAACCCCACCAACCTCTGGATACAATGCATCATCCTCTGCCATTTCCACCACCTACAAACAGACACCACCAGAGATATATTTCCCTCCCTACCCCAATCTGCATTCCACAGAGACCATTTCCTCCATAACTCCCTAGTTAGGTCCATGCCCCCACCACCCCACCTTCTACTCCCAGCACCTTCTCCTGCCACTGCAGGAATTGCAAAACCTGCACCCACACCTCCCCTACCTCACCTCCGTCCAAGGTCCCAAAGGATCCTTCCACATCCAACAGAGAGTTTCCTGCACATCCAAATACCTCATCTACCATGTCCATTGCTCTCAATATGATCTCCTCTACATTGGGAGAAGCATTGTAGAACTTTGTAGACAACATCTCTGGGACATAGAACCAAATCAACCCCACTGTCCTGTGGCCAAACACTTCAACTCCCCTTTCCACTCTGCCAAAGTCAAAGTCATTCAAGTCCTGTGCCACCTTCGCTGCCAAATCCTAGCCACCAGATGCCTGGAGGAAGAAGGCCTCACCTCCCGCTTTGGCACGCTCCAACCACACAGGATCAATATCAATTTCACCAGTTTTCTCATCTCCCTGCCCCCCACCTTATCCCAAATCCAACCCACCAACTCAGGACTGTTCAAGAGGGTGGTGCTATCTGTTTATCTTCCTTCCCACTGATCCACTCCACCCTCCACTCTGACCTATCACTCCCACCCCACACCTTCATGTACCTATCACATTTCTAGCTACCTTTCCACCAGCTCGATCCCCTCCCATGTATCTCTCAACCCCATTGGCCACCCCCCCTCCCTCAAACAACATTCCTGCTGAGTTTATGCTTGAAACGTCGACTGTCTTGCTCCTTGGATGCTGCCTGACCAGCTGTGCTTTTCCAGCACCACACCTTTTGACTCTGATCCCCAACATCTGCTGTCCTCACTTTCTCTTAAAAGGTTTGTCACATGTTCCTTAATACTCAAGAGATGGATGATTATCACCTGTGCGACATCAGGTTCAACCTAAGACTATGTGCACATTACTGCAACACCACCAAGACACGACCAGACAACAGTCTAACACTTGAATACTCTGGTTACTTCTTCCCAGAAACAATGCTTTAGATTTTCATCAGTGGAGTTGATCATGTGAAGTCAGTTAACTACTTCTGGTACTATATACAAGTACCATTACAAAATTTTCAAAAAGTACACTTGCCTCACCACTGACCAGAAAATGGAGTTGCCACATCAATCTTGTGTCAACAAGAGCAGGCCAACAACAAGGAGTTCTACAATGATCATCTCCCTCCCAACTCTCCAAAGCCTGTCCAACAGCCACAGGCACACATCACGAGTGTTTGGAACATTCTCCATTTCCCAATGAAGATTCACCAACATAAGAAGCTTGACACTATCTAGCACCAAATTGTCTGATCAGCACTCCAAAAGACCACTTTAACCATTAATTCTCTCCACCATCCACACTACCGTGGCAGCAGCATTTACAACTTTAAAAAAATGCACCAAGTCTCCTTCAATAATACATGAACTCTACCACCCGAGGACAAGGGAAGCAGGTTCATGGTACAAGGAAATAGTAGGCCGTTCCTTCCCTCCCTATCACTCATGATTCAGATTTAGAATTGGATCACAATTCCAGCATCATAATCCTGAGGCTCTGCTCAGATTAGCCCTTAGGATGAACCTACACCATAAAGTGGCTCAAGAGAGCTCACCATCATCACCGGCTTTTCAAGCAAAGTGGTACAAATATGCAAAAGATGCTGCCCTTGTCAATAACCACATACCATGAGAAAGGAGATGCATTATACATGCATTCGGGGCTTCTTTTAATTTAGTTGAGACTGGATTGACAAGTGTTTTTAGCATGATGGTAAAAGTTAGCTGTCCAAATGAAGAATCAATCAACTAACAAAGTCTTATTTCTCTTGCTGACGCACCATAAGGATGACTGTGCTGATTGACCAACTGCAGGAAGGCAAAGTCAAGTACTTGGAATGAAGCTACCAAGATGACTATGTCCAACCTTAAGGCAACTGTGAAGCCAATAAGATGTCGACAGTCAGCTAACAAATTTAGGTTCCTCAATCGAAAACGAGAAACGTGCTCTCAACTTCAGCAGTTAGAAGGCTCAAGAAAATATCCATTGCAAACATTTTCTCCCTGATGTAATGACCCCAAAATTGATTTGAAAGAATGAGCACTGTTCCTGCCTGTGATCTGAAAACATAACTGCATGGAGAGAACTTCATTTGCTTTTGTAAACTTACATACAAAGCTCTTTCCTGAGCGTAAAAATTCATAATAAAGGAAATGAGTACATATGAGGCAACACGCGGCTAGAACAGATATGATCTCTGATCAGCAGCTACAATGTAAATACACAATTATATAAGCATCATCACCACCTTTCACTTAAAAAGCTGTGTGGAAAACTGATCCTAAATAAACCCTCACCTTACCTTGTTTCATTATCCACACATATCATGCATTATCAATTAAAAGATGTTCAGCATCATGTATTTAAATGGGGCATAGAGCACCATATGAACTTTTTTTTAAATGAAGGATTGTTTTAACGTCATAAAAATATGCATTCGTATGACGATCGTAACTTTGTAAAACATCCCAAAATGCTTCATCTGAGCACTAACTGATGGCCCTAGGAGGAAAGATTTGAATAAACAAAGCAGCAAGGAGGTGGAAAAAGGCATAGGCAGTAAATTGCAAAAGAGAGGGCCTTAAAACTGCAAAACATAGAAGAGTAATGTGGCAGAATTGGAAATCTGATTTCAAGAATTCAGGCGTGGTATTCTGAGAAAAAAAAATCATTGTCATGAGTAAACAAGTGGTCATCCAAAACTCTACTTAATTTGCACCAAGTCCTGTCACCAATCATAGCAATGTTCACTCACTGAGTGAACGAATGGTTAAATGATACCTCAAAATTAAAACTGTCAACCTAGTTTTCAACTCATTCTTTAATCTTCCCGAGTCTTTTAGTTTACCTCAGGTCAGATTTATGTTTACTCCAGGTTGTGGCAGGAGTAAGAGTCAGGTCCTGTCTTCCTGTATTTATTTTCATAAGAGAGTAGACATTATCCTTAGTCAACAGACTACAGTCCCATCCATCTACGTTATCAAACAATGAATTCTATGCAATGACATTTTCAAAGAGGGGAAGAAAGAAAACAATCCTTAGTCAATATTAGCATCAACTCATCAGAGAACTAATGACCTTCTCTTCAAAGTTCAAAATGTCACCCTTCGAGACTAATTTGGTTTATGTCCCAAGTAGTTGGTAAAACTGTAGCCAGATATATTAGCTGTACAAGATTTTAAGTGCATTGTCTTCATAACTTAACGTGTTAGTTTTGGTTGAATTAACATCTAAATAATGCAGAGAACAAAATGTACCCATGATATATACAGATTGCTGGCACACACTTAGGGCAAATGTCTGGCGAAGTGACTCTGTGGCATCATGTACTGTTCAGTAAACTGCCATTAAAAATAATGTCCTAAATCACTGACTTTTCATCCATAAATTTAGTGCAGCACAGCCTAACCCACAAAGGACTTCGCCTGATAAAGGAGCAGTGCTCCGAAAGCTTGGGATTTCAAATAAACCTGTTGGACTATAAGCTAGTGTCATGTGAGTTCTGACCAAAAAGGGGAAGTAGAACTTTAAAACTTTCCTGTGACAAGAAATTACAATACAAGAAAGGTATTTAGAGCCATGCTACATTCAAGTGTTTTTTATTTGTAATATTATCTTCTCAGCAAAGGGATGAGCCCAGTCCAACTCACCCATGTATCAACTTTATTAACCCAGTTGGCAACACGCACATCCACACACATGCAAAGAGTGTCCAAACCTTGTTTCAGCTGTGAGATCCAAGAGATGGAACATGAAAATAAACTTACCATCTCTGATACCTAGTGGTGGAAGTTAGCGAAGGTTTTAGAGGGAAGAATACTGAACAATGGCAGACCAGATGTCCTGCCCAAATTTGCGCTGCTTGTTCAGTTTGCGATAGATTTAATAATTTTCTCATTCAAACACCACTTTTGCACTTATATTTGAGGAAGGAGGAGAGGCCTGGTTTGAAATTAAATTTACCTACGAACAAATGTTTGATAAGGCACAATAAGCAAAAGGCCTTGCCTGCTAAACATATATTGTTTGATAAAGTATCTTTAACTAAATACGTTCTTACCATTTTGAAAAGGAATGGTCAGAAAATAGCATACAGCACAGAACAAAATATGAACCAATGGCAAGTATGGAGTTGTTACTGAGAGTGCAAATTTAGACCATAACCCCGGAATATATTTGCAGAGGCCATGATTGGCTGCCACAATAGGTTTGTAATGGCTACTGCAGTGTAAATAGTTTTAAAACTTGCAAAGTTTGAAGAGGGTAAATATCACAACTCACCTACTATCATCTTCATGGAGTTGCTTTTGTATAGTACCGGGGCACTGGAAATGGTCTGCTTGTTATCCAACAAAAAAACAAAATGCAAAAGAACTCAAGCTCTGAAAGCCGAGTCAGGGCCTCAGTTCAGTACTTCTTCTGAAAGGTGGAACCTCCAATAACATTTAGAATTGCATCGAAATCTCTGGATGGCTCACAATCAAAACCTGATCGGAAGCTCACCGCCATAGATTTTTAACCTAGGCAAGAGAATGCTACCAAAATTAATCTAACTGCATGTTTCCTTTTTAAAATTGAGGCGCACTGCATGTTTCGTTTAAGAGCTGTGTATTCAAACCCAAAACGTGACATGGCGTCTCCCACACCAGAGTTTTGGTGGTTTCCGTGACTTTTCACCTGGAATGCTTGAAGGTTTCAACATTAAAACCAAGGCCAAATCAAACTTAAAATCAGTTTAGTATTATCAACAATGATATATTGTGCTGACACAGTACTGTGGATTCTGTAAAGGTGGAGAAATAATTTAGTTGTAGTTTGGCCATCCTATACAGAGAAATCGTTTGCTTCATACACACAGTCCAAAAATTTCCAATTTCTTAAAGAAAGAACCTACCATTTACAGCTCTGATCTTAGCAAGATGCAAGGCAAGATCAAAAGTCGTTTCAATGAATCTTCACCAGCAGCAATTCTAAGGATCTGGCTACTGATCGCACTCAGTAGCTCTGTCCTGTCATTCTGAAAATAAGTTCACTCACACTACAAGCTAAATTACAAAATAAAAAAACAGAGGATAAAGCTGACCCAGCTGTGAAAAAGGTTTTCAATACACATCTTAAAAACAACCTGCAAAGGAGTTTTACATCAAGGAAAGATGAGACAGGCTGGACACAATTTGACCTGCATATATACCCTGTGAAAAAGCCAAGTTAAGTTTTTTTTAAAGAAAAGGCTGTATGGCTCACTTAGAGTTCAAACTGTTGTGTTGCTCATTTGAGGATTTCATGTTCATTAAGTACTTATCTTTGGCATTTCTAATGTTGATCCATTCACATTTCCTCAATAGATGACATTAATGTTGTGGTATAATCTACCTTCTACTCACAGTTGTTGGCTTTTCTTAAATCAATCCACAAACATCTAAGTTATTAATGTTATCCAGTTAGCTTTTTTGCAAAGTATTTAGTTTGAATCTTGGTCTGACACATCTATAATTATGAGCTTTAGCTCTTTCTCAATGTAGATGCCAAAATTCTCCAAGCTCCTCAGCACAACGCTGTACTTTTCTATGTTCTAACCTTGACATTCCAAGGAACTTCAAAAGGTATTTTTACATGTAAGTCTCCCTCATCTCCTCACAATAGGCTTCTGAGGGAGTCAAAGGAGTACTGCGTTTTAACATTGAAATTTCACAGTTTTCTTTCATGACAACTTCCTTATTTATCAATGTCTTACTCAATTGATTGGCCTTCTCTCTTTCATTGCCACAACCAAGATGACTAAACAAATTACTAAGCGTTTCCATAGCTCCATCGTTCACAAGAACCAAATAAACCTTCAATCAAATCCACTCTTTCGTTTGCTATTCTTTTGATGTATGGTATGTTTTACACTTGGCCATGATATCACCAGTGTCTTTCTTCACTCATTCTTAGATTCCTAATTACATGCATAGTTCTGTTGTGCACTTGATTTCCTTGTGTTATGTTCAGGCATAATGTTTTTTTTAAAAAATGGTCCATTTAATTGAAATTTAAGAATTCATCTAAGCAACTCTGCATTTTGTTCTAGCCAAGATTGCTCCTAAAATCTTTCCTTTTCGCACATCAACTACTGTGGTCAGTTTTATCTGCCAACTTTTTCCAATTTGTTTCTGTGAGCTCTCTATAGTATTTCAGCTGTGAGCTGGTGGGAGCAAGCTTCAGAATGAGCAAGTTGGAGTATCAGGCCCTGCTGTAGATACTTCAGTACAATTCAGTGTGGCAATCCCATGCTGCACTACATTGCAGGAGGTGCCATTTTTCAGAGATGACGACAAAGCAAGACTCTCTCACACTTGGGCATAACAGATTCCATTGATCTTACAAGAGGAGCAAGAAAACAGTGCCAAATGTTATTACGAATATTTATCCTCAAGCATGAAAACTAAAGGAAAAAAATTACCCGGTCATGGTCTCACTGCTGCTTGTGAGATTTGCTGCATGCAAATTGCTTATGTTGTTTCTTATATTGATAAGAATGACCATACTTCAAAGTGTAGGCTCCAGCTGTCAAGCACCAAGATGCAGAGAGACAGATTATGTTTATGATGTCTTTACTAACTGAAAGAAACAGTTTTCAGTCAATTGATCTCAGCTCTGTCATTTTTTACATGTTGCTTTTGAAAGCAAGCAAATTTTATTTGGTATATTCTAATAATTCATGCAGATTTTCACAATTTGTCAGAGAAGCTGATTTTGCATTAGTGCTCACAATCATCCTTCCTAAATATTTTACCAGAAAGAATGTACAACTCAGTCCTGTCCTGAGCTACGTCACAGTTGATGTTAGATCATTATCATAACGAGTCAGATATGCCTCTAGCTCACTGATGTTCTGAATATTTTGATTATAAATAAACACCTAATTAGAATACCACATTAGAACAAAGCAGTGAGGCGGTTTCTGTGTGATGGGGACATTTGCATGTTAATGGCTCGTCTTCCTGCACTTAACAGGTTCTTGGAGGTTAGGATTATTTCAATAGACTGGAGAATCAAGTCCAAAAAGAACAACAAATGGGAATAGGAAAATTGCAGGCCCCAAAGCTTGATCATTAAAGGAAACACTAGTGGTTTTCATTTTTTAAACAAGGGAATTAGCTAAAAAAAAAATTGGAAAGAGCAATTAGCAGATAAAACCAGACACTGTAGTTAGAAACATGTTAAATAGGGAGTGTCAGTTGCATACGATAAAACAAAAAAAAGGTGTTCTCCAGAGGAGTTGGAAAAATTAAACTAAATTAGTTTTAAACGAAAATGTCACCTCTGTGAAATCCAGATTGATTCGTACCAGGAAATTTAGTGCACAACAGATAACACAGAGGAGAAGCAAAAGATTAGACAAGTAGCGTAAACAAAGGCTGACAAGTTGGCAATATAAAAGAAAATTGGTCATTAGACAGAGTGTCCATTAGTGAGTCTGTACGATCAACTTGACAGAGCAGTTAGACTCTTTTTCAAGATCTTTACCAGAAAAGGTAGATATGTCTTAATCAAAGTGGTTAAATTCTTCAATAGCTTTGTCAATATACGGATAGTCAGATCAAAGGGATATCAATCTCATGAAGTCACTGCACTTGTATTCTCCACAGTGAACATCACTGGATAGGACATGTCATTTATAATCAGCAGAACAGTTCTGAGGAAGTGTGTCACCGGACCTGAAACATTAACTCCGACTTCTCTCCACAGATGCTGCCAGACCTGCTCGGCTTTTTCAACAATTTTTGGCTTTGTTTCTGATTTCCACTGTGAGCATTTCCTTCGGTTTTAGTCATGACATTTATGCGTTTGACTTCAGACTTCAGTTTAGCAGATGCGTCAGAACCTGGTTGTGAAAGGAAACTCCAGGAAAAAGAATGCAAAATGTTTTAGGAAAGACTTCAAAGCATTCCTGATGAGGTCAAACATTCCTGTCAACTCACAGGAGTCCTTGGCTTGTGACCAAACAACAAAAAAAATGAAGGGTTCATTGAGGGAGGTACCAAACAAAAAGGCACAGAAGCAAATTCACACATTGGAAAGAGTGCAAAAACTTCAAAAGAAGCCATCTTGTCCCACACATGGCCTGATCTTGTCCCACACATGGCCCACCGATTGCATGACTGAGCTACAGCAAGTCATCCTTGAGGCCAAGAGACTACCTAAAGGTCATTTACAACACAGCTGGAAAATCTTTGAATGTGCTCCTTCTTTCATACACAACTTCTAAATATTGACAACGCTGGTTAGATTAAACTCTGAACTGTAAATCGAGTCAAAGGCATTACTTGGAAAAAAAAAACACACGTTTCTCAAGAAAAGCCCAAGCAGATCCATCAAATTTGGTAGACCTAACATTGTTCTATTTTCAGAACCTCGCAATCTCGTTTGCCTACTTAACTGATTTATAATTAATACACCAAGTACTGTGGAACATGCTCAGTCTATGTTAGAAAATGCAACACACCTCGGTTTGCTCAGGCATGCACTAAAAAGATTTCTTTCCAAGTGACAATTACCATTTACTGAAACAGAGAGAAATTCTGCTCCAGGTAAATACGCTCACAAAAAGTCACGATGTGGAGGAGCCGGTGTTGGACTGTAGTGGACAAAGTTAAAAATATAAATCTCAACACCAGGTTATAGTTCAACAGGTTTATTTGGAGGCACTAGCTTTTGAAGTGCTGCTTCTTCATCAAATGGTTATGGAGCAAAATCATAAAGATATAGAATTTATTGCAATAGGATTATAGCGTCATGGAATGTAATTTAAACAAACAAGTTTAGCTTCAGTCTTTCATCTTTTAGAATGATCTTATTAGTTTTGGTGCCTTCATATGTAAATCACAGAATTTCTTTAAAGTGACAGTCTCAAGATAACTTTTAATAATAGGTGCCACCTCAGCTCAGATAATGCACTGAAGGTCTTAAGTTAAAGTGTGTCCCCCAATGTTAGGTCACACGGATTCCATTTCTAAAGTGGAATTTACAGAATTTTACATGGATTTATACATTTTATTTTGAACAAAAACTGCATTTCTGCAACTTGTGTGTAGGAGGGACAAAGTGAGTGAGTGAGTGTGTGAGGGGGGGGGGGGGGGGGGGGGGGGAGGTGAGCATGTGATTTTAATGGGGTACAAGCCTGTGAGAAGATGCGTGTGTGGACATGTGAGAAAGGTAGGAAAGGTAGTCTCGTGCAAGAGAGGGACCCGCTCTCGTACACAAGCTCTCTCAAACTCACACAGTTACCCCACACACACACACACCCTCTCACAGTCTTGTACCCCATTATACTCACACACACATGCACACTCACCGACACATACTCACTTGGTCTCCCCTGCACACACGTTTGTGGGGTGAATTTGCCCAAGCAGAACTACATTTTATTCTGCTCAAAAACTGCATAAATCCATATATTTAAAAAAAAGAGTCCATAAGTCTCAGTTTAGAAATAGAATTAGTCTGACCTAACATTGGGACACAGACTGACTTTAACTTCACACCTTCAATGTATTAACTGAGCTGAGATGGCACCTTTTGTTAAAAGCGATCTTGAGAATGTCACTTGAAAAAAATTCTGAGATTTACATACGAAGGAACCAAAACTAATATAATCAGTCGAGAGGTGAAAGATTGAAGCGAAAACTGGTTTAATATTACGTTCCATGACACTGCAATCCTGTTGCTTTAAATTCTGTAACTTATGATTTTGTTACACAACCACCTCCTGTTGGACTATAACCTGCTGTTGTGTGATTTTTAAAAGTGTCTTCTTGATTTGCTTGGTAGAGCTGTTCAGCTCAGTTTGGAGGCTAAAAGCTAAACTTAAACAGTTCAGTTACTTGGTTTTTCACTTCTAGGTAAAACATACAAGGGAGAAAGTGAGGACTGCAGATGTTGGAGAATCAGAGCTCAAAAATGTGTTGCTGGAAAAGCACAGCAGGTCAGGCAGCATCCAAGGAGCTTATGCCAGAAATGTCGATTCTCCTGCTCCTTGGATGCTGCCTGACCTACTGCGCTTTTCCAGCAACACATTTTTGAAAACATACAAGGGTCCAAAGCAGGCACCAATCCTTCCCTGCTGCTTGCATTGATGTTCTAAGTGACGTTCCATAAATGTGTAGGATACACACAGTTCTGACAATAGATATGCAATCATTTGACAGTCACAGTTAATATTCTGAAATTTCCCAACACTAGCAGAAAGAATGTGGACAACGCAAAGGCTCACCACTCCCTGTCAGTCCTACTTGCGTGTCACAAGCAAATATGTTAAAAATCCAGATTGGACATCAATGCAGAAATGAAGGGATGCATCCGTGCTAGAAGTGCCAAACAACAAGTTAAGCTGGTTCCTGCCCATCTGGCAACTCACATGACAGCCAAGAAATGGAATGAAGTTGCTCTTCACACTGTTGTTACATTTCACAGATTTCGGTTTTGGGGCTTAATCTTTCCTCCATATAAAAGGACCGCGAAAGCATCTACAACAAAGACGATTTGCACTTGTTCTATGACCTGTTTCTGAACATGTTAGCAAATCTGCCAAAGGACTGTAGCCATTCATTCAGTCTTTCCATTGTTCCAACAAACAAACATTGCATCTCCAATATTATGCACGCAAGACATATTTTGGTAATAAGCAGCATGACCCATATCATGCTGGGTTGCCATTGGCAACAATACATTTAAGTTAATAAATTGAAGATTCTCACTTAAAATTAAAAGTGTTTTGAAGAAACAGGTTTTCAGAGGTATATTGTGTTACAAAAATTGAAGAGCAACAAAGATTAGGTGAACGCTCAGAAATTGGTACCACCACAAAAGCTGCTGGAATATTTTTTACATCAACCTGTTCAGACATGTTTTGATATACACTTCTGGAGTAGGTGGGATTTGAACCTATGCCTTCTGATCCAGAGGTATGGACACTACCACTGAATCAAAAGAGTCCTAAATGTACATCCCAGAAATAGGTCAGTGGCCTCACTGTGCTGGCATCAATAAAGCAACTTCAATAAAAATGATATTAAAAGGCAAGAAAATGAACTGATAAATTTGATGTTGGAATATTATGGGCAAAACACCAAAAGCAAGAAAGTTGGGCATCTAAACACAAAGTTGTATTGGAAGCACAGAGAAGTGTTGGTGGTTGCAAGAGGTGGATTGATTGTAGATGGTGAGGGAAAGGGGCTATGAATTGCTCAATCATGCACAGAAGACATTCCTATGATTGAAGAGAATGGGAAAAGATAAAGGGATATCTGATTTTGGGATGGTAGCTAGGAGAGATTTTATGTTCAGATCGCAGATGGAACAAAAGGGAAAGAGCTAAGGATATTACAGCACTAAAGCCAGCATGGAAGGAAGTGTGGCAAACAATGATTGAGTCATGAGCTTGAGGGATGTTGAAGGGTCATGTGCTCAAAACATCTTTTACCTATGAACTAATAGTAAAAGCTGTTGCCAGGGTTGGTGGATTTGAGCCACAGGGAGAGGCTGTTTTCCCTGGTGTGTCAGAGGCTGAGGGGTGACCTTATAGAGGTTTATAAAATCATGAGGGCCTGGGGTGGGGGAACCGAAGGGGCAGCTTTTTCACACAGAGTGTAGTACATGTTTAGAATGAGCTGCCAGAGGAGGCTGATACAATTAGAGCATTTAAAAGTCATCTGGATGGGTATATGAATATGAAAGGTTTAGAGGGATATGGGCAAGGGCTGGCAAATGGGACAAGATTGGGTTGGCCATCTGGTCAGCATGGACGAGATGGATCCAAGGGTCTGTTTCCATTCTGTACACCTCTATGACTGTCAAATATCATAGACAGATCAAAGGGGACTTGGTGTTCTTATCAGATTCACAGCAAAATCATGTCTTTTGAATGAATTTCAAGTAAGACCTTGTCTGCATGAAGATGTTGCCCCTTAGAGTCATAGAGATGTACAGCATAGAACCAGACCTTTCAGTCCAACCCATCCATGCCAACCAGATATCCCAACCCAATCTAGTCCCACCTGCCAGCACCTGGCCCTCCAAACCCTTCCTAATCACATATCCACCCAAATGCCTCTTAAGTGTTGCAATTGTACCAGCCTCCACCACTTCCTCTGGCAGAGCTTTCCATAGATGTACCACCATCTGCGTGAAAAAGTTGCCCCTTAGGTCTCTTTTATATCTTTCCCTTCTCACCCTAAATCTATGCCCTCTAGTTCTGGACTCCCCAGTCCCAGGGAAAAGACTTTGTCTATTTACCCTATCCATGTCCCTCAGTTTTGTAAACCTCTAGAAGGTCACTCCTCAGCCTCCAACGCTCCAGGGAAAACAGCCCCAGCCTGGTCAGCCACTTCCTGTAGCTCAGATCCTCCAACCCTTGCAACATCTTTGTAAATCTTTTCTGAACCCTTTCAAGTTTCACAACATCTTTCCGATAGGAAGGAGACCAGAATTGCACGCAATATTCCAACAGTAGCCTGACCAATGTCCTTTACAGACGCAACATGACCTCCCAATTCCTCTTCTCAATACTCTGACCAATAAAGGAAAGCAGACCAAATGCCTTCTTCACTATCCTATTTACCTGTGACTCCACTTGCAAGGAGCTATGAACCTGCACTCCAAGGTCTCTTTGTTCAACAACACTCTCTAGGACCTTGCCATTAAGTGTATAAGTTCTGCTAAGATTTGCTTTCCCAAAATGCAGCACCTCGCATTTATCCGAATTAAACTCCATCTGCCACTTCTCAGCCCATTGGCCCATCTGGTCCAGATCCTGTTGTAATCTGAGGTAACCCTCTTCGCTGTCCACTACACCTCCAATTTTGGTGTCATCTGCAAACTTACTAACTGTACCTCTTATGCTCACATCCAAATCATTTATGTAAATGACAAAAAGTTGAGGGCCCAGCGCTGAACCTTGTGGCACTCCACTGGTCACAGGCCTCCTGTCTGAAAAACAACCCTCCACCACCACCCTCTGACTTCTACCTTTGAGCCAGTTCTGTATCCAAATGGCTAGTTCTCCCTGTATTCTATGAGATCTAACCTTGCTAATCAGTCTCCCCTGGGTAACCTTGTCAAACACCTTACTGAAGTCCATATAGATCATATCTACTGCTCTGCCCTCAACAATCTTCTTTGTCACTGCTTCAAAAAACTCAATCAAGTTTGTGAGATATGATTTCCCACGCACAAAGCCATGTTGACTATCCCTTGCCTTTCCAAATACATGTACATCCTGTCCCTCAGGATTCCCTCCAATAACTTGCCCATCACCAAGGTCAGGCTCACTGGTCTATAGCTCCCTGGCTTGACTTTAACACCCTTCTTAAACAGTGGCACCACATTTGCCAACCTCCAGTCTTCCGGCATCTTACCTGTGACTATTGATGATACAAATATCTCAGCAAGATGCCCAGCAACCACTTCTCTAGCTTCCCAGAGTTCTCGGGTACACCTAATCAGGTCCTGGGGATTTATCCACTTTTAACCGTTTCAAGACATCTAGCACTTCTTCCTCTGTAATCTGGACATTTTGCAAGATGTCACCATCTATTTCCCTACAATCTTTATATCTTCCATATTATTTTCCACAGTAAATACTGATGCAAAATATTCATTTAGTATCTCCCCCATTTTCTGAGGGAAGGCAGATGAACTCAGGGCATGGTTAGGAACATGGGACTGGGATATCATAGCAATTACGGAAACATGGCTCAGGGATGGGCAGGACTGGCAGCTTAATATTCCAGATACAAATACTACAGGAAGAATAGAAAGGGAGGAGGGGGAGTGGCATTTTTGATAAGGGATAACATTACAGCTGTGCTGAGGGAGGATATTTCCGGAAATACATCCAGGGAAGTTATTTGGATGGAACTGAGAAATAAGAAAGGGATGATCACTTTATTGGGATTGTATTACAGATTCCCCAATAGTCAGAGGGAAATTGAGAAAAACTTGTAATGAGATCGCAGCTATCTGTAAGAATAATAGGGTAGTTATGGTCGGGGATTTTAACTTTCCAAACATCGACTGGGACTGCTATAGTGTTAAAGGTTTAGATGGAGAAGAATTTCTTAAGTGTGTACAAGACAATTTTCTGATTCAGTCTGTGGATGTACCTACTAGAGAAGGTGCAAAACTTGACCTACTTTTGGGAAATAAGGCTGGGCAGGTGACTGAGGTGTCAGTGGGGGAGAATTTGGGGCCAGCGACCATAATTCTATTCATTTTAAAATAGCGATGGAAGAGGATAGACCAGATCTAAAAGTTGAAGTTCTAAATTGGAGAAAGGCCAATTTTGACGGTATTAGGCAAGAACTTTCTAAAGCTGATTGGAGGCAGATGCTTGCAGGTAAAGGGATGGCTAGAAAATGGGAAGCCTTCAGAAATGAGATAACAAGAATCCAGAGAAAGTATATTCCTGTCAGGATGAAAGGGAAGGCTGGTAGGTATAGGGAATGCTGGATGACTAAAGAAATTGAGGGTTTGGTTAAGAAAAAGAAGGAAGCATATGTCAGGTATAGACAGGATCGATCTTGTGAATCCTTAGAAGAGTATAAAGAAAGTAGGAGTATACTTAAGAGGGAAATCAGGAGGACAAAAAGGGGACATGAGATAGCTTTGGCAAATAGAATTAAGGAGAATCCAAAGGGTTTTTACAAATATATTGAGGACAAAAGGGTAACTAGGGAGAGAATAGGCCCCCTCAAAGATCAGCAAGGTGGCATTTATGTGGAGCCACATTAGGTCTCTTTTATATCTTTCCCCTCTCACCCTAAACCCATGCTCTCTAGTTCTGGTCTCCTCACCACAGGGAAGAGACTTTGTCTAACTATGATACTTCTTTGTTGGACTAACATGGGCCCCTTCCGGAGATATTTGTATCATCGATAGTCACAGACGAGGTGCCGGAAGACAGGAAGTTGACTAATGTGGTGCCACTGTTTAAGAAGGGCAGTAAAGACAAGACACAGAACTATAGACCAGTGAGCCTGACCTTGGTGGTGGGCAAGTTGCTGGAGGGAATCCTGAGGGACAGGATGTACATGTATTCGGAAAGGCAAGGACTGATTTGGGATATGGCTTTGTGCATGGGAAAACAGAATTTGATTGAGTTTTTTGACGAAGTAACAGAGGATTGATGAGTGCAGAGCGACAGGTGTGATATATATGGACTTCAGTAAGGCGTTCAACAAGATTTCCCATGGGAGACGAGTTAGCAAGGTTAGATCTCATGGATTACAGGGAGAACTAGCCATTTGGATACAGAACTGGCTCAAAGGTAGAAGACAGAGGGTGGTGGTGGAGGGTTGTTTTTCAGACTGGAGGCCTATGACTAATGGAGTGCCACAAGGATCGGTGCTGGGTCCACTACTTTTCGTCATTTATATAAATGATTTGGATGTGAGCATAAGAGGTACAGTTAGTAAGTTTGCTGATGACACCAAAATTGGGAGGTGTAGTGGACAGCGAAGAAGGTTACCTCAGATTACAACAGGATCTTGATCAGATGGGCCAATGGGCTGAGAAGTGGCAGATGGAGTTTAATTCAGATAAATGCGAGGTGCTGTATTTTGGGAAAGCAAATCTCTGCAGTACTTAGGGAAGGTCCGAGGCAGTGTTACTGAACAAAGAGACCTTGGAGTGCAGGTCCATAGCTCCTTAAAAGTGGAGTTGCAGGTAAATAGGATAGTGAAGGCGGCGTTTAGTATGCTTTCCTTCATTGGTCAGAGTATCGAGTACAGGAGTTGGGAGGTCATGTTGCGGCTGTACAGGACATTGGTTAGGCTACTGTTGGAACATTTGCATGCAATTCTGTTGTGAAACTTGAAAGGGTTCATAAAATATTCACAAGGATGTTGCCAGAATTGGAGGATTTGAGCTATAGGGAGAGGTTGAATAGGCTGGGGCTGTTTCCCCTGGAGCGTTGGAGGCTGAGGGGAGGCCTATAAAATTATGAGGGCCATGGAGAGGGTAAATAGACAAAGTCTCTTCCCTGGGGTGAGGGAGTCCAGAACTAGAGGGCATAGGTTTAGTGTGAGAGGGGAAAGATATAAAGGAGATCTAAGGGTCAACTTTTTTCATGCAGAGGGTGGTGTGTGTATGCAATAAGTTGTCAGAGGAAGTGGTGGAGGCTGGTACAATTACAACATTTAAAAGGCATCTGGATGGGAATATGAATAGGAAGGCTTTGGAGGGATACGGGCCGGGTACTGGCAGTTGGGACTAGATTAGATTGGGATATCTGGTCAGCATGGACGAGTTGGACCGAAAGGTCTGTTTCCATGCTGTACATCTCTCTGACTCTATAACATGTTTTTCTTGTCCCAGTGCCATGGACACATCTCAAACAGGTTCCTGTTCTTCTGTTCGCACATCTCTGGGTATTATTCAAAGATTTCTTTTAGATAATTCCTCAACGACACTCCTGTTAGACATACACGGGCAACTTCTTAAAAAGAAAATGCTATAAAATTTAAACAACCGATTCAACATCTTATATACCATCTTGTGGATCTCCACAATATCCAACTGTTCAAACTTAACAGCTCAATCATGCCCCATATTAATTAGTATTTGCCCAGTGACCTACAATCACTCACCCACTCTCACGTATCACACTTAAAAGTAGTCCTTACTTCCAACTCTCTCTATAGCCTGTACCCCACTTACCATATAAAACTGATGTGTTCTTAATGCTAGTTACACTCTGACCTTCATCATATACAAACCCCCAACCCACACCCTCTGTCCGAATGTAATTCGGAAAGCCTTCAGCTATTTCACCCTGTCACTCTAAAACTGAGCTGATCCCCGACATGCGAGCAAAATAATGGCAATGCTGAAAGCATAAAACAAAAACAGAATCCTGGAGAGTCTCTGCAGGTCTGGCAGCATTAGTTTAGAGATAGAGTTACTATTAAGTCTAATATGACTTCTTCAGAACTGAAAAGGAGCTTTTTATGCTGTTTACAGAAAGGACAGGCAAGATATTGAGAGGGTTCCCACAGCAAAAGTTGGCAAAGGGAAAATAAAAATGGAAAATGGGTGTAAAAGAAAGCAAGAAAAAAGGAGAAGGCTCCACTTGGTCAATACAACATAAAATCAAGACATGGCAAAGGAAGGTGTGGGATGTGATAAAAATGGAATACAGAGGTCACACTCTGAAGAAGTTGTGAAACTCGATAAATATTGAGTCCAAGCGACTGGCAAATGCAGAAGTAGAAAATGAGGTATTTCAACACAAACCGGAGGAGTAATTTTTTTGGAACACTATAGCAGGCTCAGGACAGAAATAAAAGCATGTGAACAAGGTGGTTTACTTAAACATCAAGGAACTGCAAGATCAGGGTCATTCACATGGACAGAGCAGAGGTGCTGCTCAAAGAGGCCGCCCATTCTGTTTTAACTTGCTGCTGTCAAGGAGACTGCATGGTTAGCAGTGAATACAGTAGAGTAGGTTCAAAGTAGTTAAAATGCTGCTTCACCTGGATAGTGAGAAAGGTGGTGGTGAGTGGCCAAATTTCACACCTTCTGTGATTGCATGGGAAGGTACCATGGGAGAGTGAAGCAGCGTTAGGCGAAAGGAAAGAGTGGACCAAGGTGTTGCAGAGGTTATGGTCAATATGGGAAGGAAGGAAGGAAGGAAAGAGGTGCAGGTGGAAATGGGAGTGATAGGTCGAACATGGTTAAGGGCTCTGTCAACTGTGGTAGGGGTGGGCAGTAATCTCCGTAGAGGAAAAAAGGAGGACACGAAAGTGGCATCATTGGGACAGATGTGGGGGTCAGAGCGGCTGGAAGAATCCCAACAGCATATGGAAGTAGGCCATTTGGCCCATTGAATCACACTGACCCTCTGAAGAGGATCCACCACTATTGAATCTCGAACTCAGCATTTCCAAAGGCTAATCCACCTAACCTGCATATCCTTGGATTCAATGGGCAACGTAGCATGTCCAATCCACTGACCCTACATAGATTGTGAAGAAATTTGGTCAAGGTAACTGTGGGAGTGGTTGGTTTCATAGTGAATATTGGTGGTCAGCTTCTCCCCAGAAACGGAATCGGCCAGACTGAGGAAGGGAAGCGAGAGTCAGATATGGACCAATGCAGCTGATGGAAAATTGGAAGCAAAACCGAGGAAATGTTTTCCAGTTCTGGATGAGAGCAGGAAGCAGCACCAATGTTATCACTGATGCATCAGTCAAAGAGTTGGGTCTCCATATACGATGAGAACAAGGAATTTTTCACATACGGCACAACAAAACATGTAACTGGGAACCATTTGGATAGACCCAGCCACACCTTTGCCTTAGAAATGGGAGACAAGTTAAAGGAAAAGCTGTTCGAAGTAAGAATGAACTCAGTGAGATAAAGCAGGGTGATGGCAAATAGGGACATTTCAAGAAAGACGTGGAGAGCCTTTCGATCCTGTGTAAATATACCCCCAATAGGAGGAATTGTACATACACGGTGACAAGGAAATAGCTCGGGCCTGAACACTGGAAATTGTGGAACTGATACACAGTGTCAGAGGATTCACGACCAATGACTGAACAATGGGGGGGGGGGGGGGGGGGGGGGGAGGGGGGGGGGGAGGGGGGGGGGAGGGGGGGGGGGGGAGGGGGGGGGGAGGGGGTGAGGGGGGAGGGGGGGGAGGGGGGGGAGGGGGGGGAGGGGAGGGGGGAGGGGGGGGGGGGGAGGGGGAGGGGGAGGGGGGGGAGGGGGGAGGGGGGAGGGGGGGGGAGGGGGAGGGGGAGGGGGAGGGGGAGGGGGGGGGGGAGGGGGAGGGGGGAGGGGGGAGGGGGGAGGGGGTGGGGGGGGAGGGGGGGGGGGGGGGAGGGGGGAGGGGGGAGGGGGGAGGGGGTGGGGGGGGAGGGGGGGGGGGGGAGGGGGGGGGTGTAAATACAGAAAGGAAGGGCATGAATAGGCTGAATTAAGGATTGTGATTTTGTGGATTTTAAGTTTGTTTTCGCACATCATCTTTAAAACAAGACTGAAATATTAAACTTTTGATGACTTGTCAATTCTTTTGTAAGGGCTTAAATTTACATTCCATGTCTTAAGATGATGTTAGTTTGTAGTTAACTGCACTATACAAATGCCAGAAAACAGAAAGCTGCCTGTACAATTTTCAACAAACAACAATGTGGCAGTGGTACTGTCCCTACCTCTAAGCCAAGACACCCAGCTTCATGTCCCACCTGCTCCAGAGGTATGCCATAACATCTCTGAACAAGTAGGTTAGAAAACATCTAAAAGAAGGAATGTAATTATAGGGTTCACCACCTACTAGTCAAAAAAACCCCGAAAAAGGAGGAAAACAAAACCATGCAAAACCGTGAAGTTGTGGGTCCTTCCACAATACACGAGTATGGCCGGTACCTACAAAGAGCAGCCTTAGACAGGCACAAAGAGACAGAACCCCATGTCTGAGAGAATCAAGAGTTTGGCCGGATTAAGATGCACAAACGCACTTTAACCGTAAAATCAAATTGGTAAACGTACATGAGATGAAGCTGAAATAAGAGTTAAGCATTCAAACACAACACCCCGTCACAAACAAGTGTGGAAGCTCTCAGTTCATCCACATTCGACGCAATTTAAAAGTATTACACTCTCAGGCAATCTCCAAACAGGTAGCCTTTCATTTGTCGGTCATTAGAACATCAGTAGGGTTTTGTTCTGAATTACTCTCAAAGCATGATTCAGAAACAAGAAAGCAAAATGCATTGTCGACTGCATATGTGGCGGATATATTTTAAAACAAAACCCGTCCAATCATTACACGGCGGTTTTAACATTCTTAAAGCAATATTTATTAGATATAGCAAACAATTCGTTTGTAAAACTCATAATTAAACAAAAGCAGTTATGGATTTTAAAATCAGGTAAGTAAACAGTAGATTTACCTTGAATCTTAAAGTCAGCCAGCAGTTTTTGTTCCAATATTTTAAACTAACACCATGCCTATCAAAGTAACCTTATGTAAAAATCGGTCGATGTAACATGACTTACCAGAGTTCCTAACAAGTTAAATATGTCCTGTGTGCTTGGGTGCTCCAGTTGAAAGATTTACTTTCAGCAATAATGGCTTCTTTTCTTACAAGCACCTTGACAAACAAGTTCTTCAACTTTTTTTTTCTCTTCTCCCCGCAATTTAAAAGCAAACATTTATGACATCTTTTGACCAAGGAAACAGAAGTAACAACACTTCCTACTCCTGTTTCGACTGGGATGGGACTAAAGTCACATGATTCCAGGTGCCGTCAGAAACATCAAACACTTTGTTCTTTCTGTACTCCATTACTGCAACAAGCTTCATTTGTAGGTTCTAGGGTTACGCTGAGAATTAATTAGGGGACTTTGTTACAAAATAATAGCGGCGGACCTTTAGCCGTATGAATCTTAGAAACGGGTCAACTTTTTTTTGACTATTAGGGAAAATATAGTCATCGATTGTAAGACAACAGAAAACCATAAGACGTGGAACATAAGTTCCGCCCTTTGAATACCTGAACGCAGGTAGTCTGAGGCTAAAGCTGCTGAGATTTCATGGAAAGATACACACTTTTTTTTCCTTCATAATGTTACCTTGTGTTTTGTGGTGGAAGCTTGCAAAAAAAAAGATGTTGTTACCAGCTAACAAACGACCCCTGTTTGAATGTTGAAGACACATGGTTTTAGCTGGCTTGCTGTGAAGAAAGAAATTATTGACTGAGATTTGGAACTTGAGAAGACAGTAATTTCCAGGCTAGCCATAAATGAAGTGTTTCTTTATAAAAATCAGAAAAAGAAGATTGTTCATCTCTTTATCCCACCCATGAATTCAAACAAACTTTTTTCCTTTATTATTGTAGGCAACAAAGGAACATGGATCTCTACAGAGCCTTTAATGTAATGAGCTGTTTCACGTTGCCTGACAGCAGCGATTATAAAATGAAAGTATGACAGAGCCACATCAGGAGAATGACCAAAAAAGGTCGGGTTTAAGCAGCTGGAACAACTAACTTGGTAATGTGCAAGAGGATAGAATTGGAGGAGTGCAGAGAGTTATGGTGTTAGAGGAGATTTTAGAGAGAGAGAAGAAACAATTAAGGACATAGAGGGGTTTGAAACAAGGATAAGAATTTTAGAACCACATACTGCTTGACCAGGAATGAATATAGGGTAGTAGGACTTGAGAATGTCTCAATGTTTTCTCAATGACTCGGGAAACAGGCAACAGAGTTTTAAAGATGGATGTCACATTTCCAGAGAGTAGAATATGGAAGACCAGCCAGGAATGGATTGGAATAATGCAGACTATAGAAAACCAAGACATGAAAGAGATCTTCAGCAGCAGATAAGTTCAGACAGGAACAAAGTTCCATGTTATTGCAGAGATGGAAATAAATATCTTAGCACTGGTTTAGTTATGAGATCATAAACTCATCTTGGAATTAAATGCGACACCAAGAATGACTTGCTCAAACAGTTGTCATGGAGAGGGATGACATCTGTGGCTAAGGAATAGAGTGGCACTTTAAAAATTGGTTTATCCTTTCAATATTTAATTAGAGGCAACTATTCAACTTGGATAAGTAGACTGACAATTTAGCAATGGAGGAGTTGAGAAATTTGATTTGATTTATTATTGTCACATACTGAGTTACAGTGAAAATTATTGTTTTGCATGCTAACCAAACAAATCATACATTACATAAGCACATCTGGGTAATTTAGCAGATTGCAGACTATAATATTACATCTACAAAGACAGTGCAGAGAAAGATCAGCTCTATACACAAGAAGTCCATTCATAAGTGTGATAACAGTGGGGATGAAGCTGTTCTTGAATTTGTTGGTATGTGTTTTCAAACTTTGTATCTTCTGCCTAGTGGAAAAGAGTACAAACAGGTTAGGATGGGGTCTTTGATTATGTGAGCTTTTCGCTAATTTTGCCAAGGTAGCGGGAACCATAAACAGAGTCAATGGAAGGAAGGTCAGAGCTGAGTATTATCAGTATACATGTGAAAATTAATGCTTTGTCTTTAGGTGTCGATGTTAGAATCATTAATCTCTTTCACACTGGCTATTTACTCCAATATGGCCCTCATGCCCACTCCCTTAAGTCTAAGACACACAAACTTGAAAGGATTTGGCACTGAACACATCAATGAGAAATAGGAGGGACTAAAGATCCTTAAGGGTTCAAGACATAATGGTGCGGGAACAAGGTGGAAAGACAGAACAGGGCTGGGATGTTAAATAGATTGGAGGGATTCAAATATGGAGTTCCAGGAAAGATGGCCCCGGATTTTGGAAAACAACAAGTTCAAAGAGTTTGCAGAGAAAAAAAGAAGTCACAGATGGAATCGTTGTTTAGCAGGATAAAGGGACCATCTTTAGTGAGATGAGGTATGATAAAGTGTATTTAAAGGAGAGAGAGTTAACACCTGAAGACAGATGATTGTTTGTTAATAGATGCTAACAAGGGGCTAGGAGGGGAAGTTGCATTGTCAACACTTAAGTCAAATATAAAATCATGGAAGAGGAGATGGATCCGATGGACTGGGCGGGCTCAGAGAGGGCATGAAGAGGGGAGAAACTTATACATGTTCAGAGGAACAGCATTGGGGGAAGTTTGTAAAAACAATGACTGCAGATGCTGGAAACCAGATTCTGGATTAGTGGTGCTGGAAGAGCACAGCAGTTCAGGCAGCATCCACGTAGCTTTGAAGTCGATGTTTTGGGCAAAAGCCCTTCATCAGGAATAAAGGCAGTGACCCTGAAGCGTGGAGAGATAAGATAGAGGAGGGTGGGTGTGGGGAGAAAGTAGCATAGAGTACAATGGGTGAGTGGGGGAGGAGATGAAGGTGATAGGTCAGGGAGGAGAGGATGGAGTGGATAGGTGGAAAAGGAGATAGGCAGGTAGGACAAGTCCAGACAAGTCATGGGGACAGTTACTGAGCTGGAAGTTTAGAAGTAGGTTGAGGTGGGGGAAGGGGAAATGAGGAAACTGTTGAAGTCCACATTGATGCCCTGGGGTTGAAGTGTTCCGAGGTGGAAGATGAGGCGTTCTTCCTCCAGGCGTCTGGTGGTGAGGGAGCGGCGGTGAAGGAGGCCCAGGACCTCCATGTCCTTGGCAGAGTGGGAGTGGGAGTTGAAATGTTGCGCCACGGGGCGGTGTGGTTGATTGGTGCGGGTGTTCCCGGAGATGTTCCCTAAAATGCTCTGCTAGGAGGCGCCCAGTCTCCCCAATGTAGAGGAGACCGCATCAGGAGCAACGGATACAATAAATGATATTAGTGGATGTGCAAGTAAAACTTTGATGGATTTGGAAGGCTCCTTTAGGGCCTTGGATAGAGGTGAGGGAGGTGTTGTGGGCACAGGTTTTACAGTTCCTGCGGTGGCAGGGGAAAGTGCCAGAATTGGAGGGTGGGTTGTAGGGGTGTGTGGACCTGACCAGGTAGTCACGGAGGGAATGGTCTTTGCGGAAGGCGGAAAGGGGTGGGGAGGGAAATATATCCCTGGTGGTGGGGTCTGTTTGGCGGTGGCAGAAATGTCGGCGGGTGATTTGGTTTATGCGAAGGTTGGTAGGGTGGAAGGTGAGCACCAGGGGCGTTCTGTCCTTGTTACGGTTGGAGGGGTGGGGTCTGAGGGCGGAGGTGTGGGATGTAGACGAGATGCGTTGGAGGGCTTCTTTAACCACGTGGGAAGGGAAATTGCAGTCTCTAAAGAAGGAGGCCATCTGGTGTGTTCTGTGGTGGAACTGGTACTCCTGGGAGCAGATCCGGTGGAGGCGCAGGAATTGGGAATGGGGGTGGCATTTTTGCAAGAGGTAGGATGGGAAGAGGTGTAATCCAGGTAGCTGTGGGAGTTGGTGGGTTTGTAAAAAATGTCAGTGTCAAGTCGGTCATCATTAATGGAGATGGAGAGGTCCAGGAAGGGGAGGGAGGTGTCAGAGATGTTCCAGGTAAATTTAAGGTCAGGGTGGAATGTGTTGGTGAAGTTGATTAATTGCTCAACCTCCTCGCGGGAGCATGAGGTGGTGCCAATGTAGTCATCAATGTACCGGAGGAAGAGGTGGGGAGTGGTGCCGGTGTAATTATGGAAGATCAACTGCTCTACGTAGCCAACAAAGAGACAGGCATAGCCGGGGCCCATACGTGTGCCCATGGCTACCCCTTTGGTCTAGAGGAAGTGGGAGGATTCAAAGGAGAAATTGTTAAGTGTTCCGCCTTGGAACACTTCAACCCCAGGGCATCAATGTGGACTTCAACAGTTTCCTCATTTCCCCTTCCCCCACCTCAACCTACTTCTAAACTTCCAGCTCAGTTACTGTCCCCATGACTTGTCCGGACTTGTCCTACCTGCCTATCTCCTTTTCCACCTATCCACTCCACCCTCTCCTCCCTGACTAACACCTTCATCCCCTCCCCCACTCACCCATTGTACTCTATGCTACTTTCTTCCCACCCCCACCCTCCTCTAGCTTATCTCTCCACGCTTCAGGCTCACTGCCTTGGGGGAAGTTTGGCCAGGTCTGTTGGTAGAAAGAAGGAAAGTTACAGAGACAGCTGAATGGATTCTTTCAGTCATCATGAGAAAGAAGTTCATGAGCTCTTTGCACTTGTTATGGGAAGTGAGAGAGGAAGGGCAGGGCAAAGGAGTTTAAGAAGGTGGTCTGCAGTATAGAAATGAAGATGACAATATCCTTGCATTCCAGATGATTTTGGAATACTGAATGAATAGTTTTAATTGACTATTGAGAGCATGATTGACTAATGCTTTAAGTGGGTGAGCCAGATCCTTCAGTGGGCGGCCAAACCAGTTGAATACCAAATCCTTTCAAGTTTGTGTATCTTAAATTTAAGGGAATGGGTATGAAGGCCATATTGGAGTTAATAGCCAATGTCAATGAGATTAATGGATTTAACACAAAGATAAAGGTGAGGGAAAATATTAGAACGTCAGTCGATGCAGAAATGTTGTAGTGGATGAATGGCAAAGGTTCGATAATTTAAATTTTGAAATTGCAGTTTTAGATAAATTTGTGGATCGATTTTTCTGGGTTCTGATGCAGGAGGTAGTATTTTGAGGTTGAAAGGCAGATGTGAGTGTGAAGTGATCCAAGGAGGGGTTCCTGACTGTAATTGAAATTATGCAATTAGTGAGACGAAGTGGTATGAAAAGAGCAAAGGGGTGGACCTGAACATGGTTTGGGAAGTGTATATGGAGGGAAAGATCCTGGGAAATGGAGAGCACAGTGAACTCAGAGGAAAGTGTATGAGATGATATAGAAATAGGAAGCAACAAGGAAGAGCGGTTGTGCAAAAACCAAAGGTGAAAAACAATGAAGGAATCCTGATTCTTAGCATTTTTAGCTGGAACGGTGACAGAAAACATCGAAACATGACAGCAGTGGGACAAGGTCAGATGCTGAAAAGAGGAGAGAGTGCTGAAGCAGCAGAAGCCCTGATCAATATGTGATCCTGCGATAAATGCCACACCATCACCATAACAGCTTTGACAGGGTGAGTGTTGGAAGATGTGATGGTTGGGTAAACTTCATTGAGGGAAAAGTGGCCATCACAGTTCATTCATGTAAGAAATTAATGGCTATATTTGCTATTTGCCCAAAGCACAGATGAATCTGTGTCCATTGATTGCATGCCACCTTCTTCAGTTTGCCTCCTCATTTCTTTCTTACTTTTTCTGTCATGGATGTGGCCATTGCTGCCTGGCCAGCATTTATTGCTATTCTTTGTTACCCTTATAGAAGGTAGAGGTGAGCTGCCTTCTTGAACTGCTACAGTCCATGTGATTTTGGTTGATCTACAATACCCTCAGAGAGGGAATTCCAGGATTTTGGCCCAACAACAGTGAGTGAACTGTGATATATTTCCAAGTCAGAATGGTGAGTGACTTGGAGGAGAACTTGCAGGTGGTGGTGTCCCCATGTATCTGCTGCCCTTGTCTTTCTAGATAGAGGAGGTTACGGATTTGAGAGGAGCCATCTATGGACCTTTGGAGAATTTATGCAATGTTTCTGACAGATTGCACACACTGCTGTTACCGGGTGTCAGTGGCAGAAGGAATGGATGTTTTTGGATGTGATGCCAGAAAAGTAGGCTGTTTTGTCCTGGATGTTGTCAAGCTTCTTGAATGTTATTGGAGCTGAACTCATCCAGGCAAGTGCGGAGCATTCCATCCACTCGTGACTTGCGCCTTGTAGGTTGCGCACAGACTTTGGGAAGTCAGGAGGTGAATTACTCATTGCAGTATTCCGAGCTTCTGACCTGTTCTTATAATCACTGTATTTATGTGTGGTGAATCCAGTTTACTTTCTGATCAATGATAATTCTCAGGATGTTGATAATGGGTGATAGTAACTCCACTGAATTTTAAAGGGTGGTGGTTATATTGTCGGGCCTCGGACACTACCCTAAGGAACTTCTGCAGAGGTATTCTCGAGCTGAGGTGACTGACCTCCAACAACCACAACTATCTTCCTATGTGCCAGGTATGACTCCAACCACCAGATACTCAACCGGAATTTATCAAGACTGCTTTGATCGTACCTCCTAAGCCTACACCTCTGACATTAAGAAGGACAAGGGTAGCAGACATTATGGAAACTTCACCATCTGGAAACTCCCCTCTAGATCACACATCAGGTTAACTATATACTGCATCACTGTTCAATGTTTCTGGAACTCCCTTCCTCAGACTATTGCGGTCTTTGGGTGAAGGTATACCCACCATGTTGTTAGGAGGGAGTTTGTGAGAAAGCAACAGTGAAGAAATGGTGACATGGCTTCAAGTCAGGCTGACATGTTTTATTTTTGTTTTTTTCCCTTCTAAACCCTCTGACTCAATCAGTCATTTTAATAAATGGGTGTTAGTACCTTGCCAGGCATCACATGAAATGTGACTCGATACATGCTTACCCTTAGTTGTTAGTCTTCATGTGAGAGCTTGAAAACAATACCATCAGGATAATTAATTGTTCATGGGGAAATGGTCATATACCGTAATAGTTGAAGAAAATATGTTGTTGTTTCTGATATGCAGCAAATGAAACTGTATTCATTTTCTTTTAATAATGGAAGGTGTCATGGTGAACTTTTGATTTTCTTTTCAGGATCTTGTTAACGCCCTCCCCTTATGGAGGAGCATTAATAAAGGGGACATGTCTATTTCTGGTAAAACAAAGCTAAATACACGGCTTTGATTAATAGATCTGTCAGTATTTGTGGAGTGGGTGAGTAGGAAGACATTTTGAGCAAAGCCCTCCTTCACAGAGTCACCATTGTTGAACAAGTTTCAAAAGTGTCAGTCTCCGTACTTTGAGCTTTACCAACTGATCGGATTAAGATTTCATCGAATGACTTCTCCCATCAGAGGAACTCTGGAACAGATTTGTTGATAATTGAGCATATCACAACATGCTTTTATTGTATCAATTGCGTACAAAAGGTTAAAAAAGGCTGAAGTTAAAAGAAGATAACAATGAGCTCTTTCAGTGAGGAAATTGTACATTGCAATCTCCATGTCTGTTTCTTATCCAAGTTTTCCATTATTTTTGGTGGCCAAAGGGTCAATAACCAAATGGCACAGATATAAAGTGGAGATATAAAGATACAAATGCACCTGACATGACATGAAGAAAACCTTTTTAACACAATACATGCTTTAGATTGAAGTCCGTTGTCTGTTTGGGTGTGGATAAAGATTCAACTTTAACTATCAAAAAGGAATTGGATAAGTACTTGAAGGAAAAATAAGATTCAGGGATATAATTTAAAGGGAAAGAATAGGACGACAGACTTACTCTCCAAAAGAGCTAGCACAGTTTATTTTTAGCACTAAATTATCTCCTTTTGTGCTGTGCTGTTCTATAATTCTGAGAAACCAAAGGTGGTGGATGCTGTCTTATCATCTGTTGTGGGGAGGTTTATTGATATTTCTGATTGAGGATCTGTTGTGGGGAGGTTTATTGATATTTCTGATTGAGGACACACTGACTGAGCAATTAAAGAGATTTAAACTGATTTTATTTTTAGTCAGTAACTGAAATAGTAAATAAGTGAATGTCTGTGAATATTATTTACAGAAATTGGAGGATTGGTTAGCTCAGTTGGCTGGATTTGGCTGATTTGCCATGCAGAGTGACACCAGCAGTGTGGGTTCAATTTCCACACCAGCTGAGGCTGTCATGAAAGACTCTTCTTCTCAATCTCTCCCTTCACCTGAGGCGGAGTGACCCTTGAATTAAACAATCACCAGTTGTCTCTCTCTAATGAGAGGGCTGCCCCATGTCCTCTCAATTATGGCGACTTCACTTACTGTTTACAGAAATGATTTGGAGATGCCGGTGTTGGACTGGGGTGTACAAAGTTAAAAATCACACAACACCAGGTTATAGTCCAACAGGTTTAATTGGAAGCACACTAGCTTTCGGAGCGATGCTCCTTCATCAGGTGATTGTGGACCTCCTCCACCTGATGAAGGAGCATCACTCCAAAAGCTAGTGTGCTTCCAATTTAACCTGTTGGACTATAACCTGGTGTTGTGTGATTTTTAACTATTTACAGAAAGCCTTTCATACTATTCTGGACATTTGAAATAAAGAATTTTGGTCATATTTTGCAGGTCAGGCAGCACATGAATAGAGAGGAACAGTGGTTACATTTCAGTCAATAACCTGTTTTCAGGATAGTTAGATTACTTCAGCTGCATTGTTTTCAAAGCCACTGCACTTTAGAAAGAATACCATAGTCATTAAAAGGATTGCAAAGTAGATTCACAGCAATATTTTGATGGTATTATGATTAGATTAGATTAGATTACTTAGTGTGGAAACAGGCCCTTCGGTCCAACAAGTCCACACCGACCCGCCGAAGCGCAAGCCATAATGGTAAAATATGAACTTTACATTTTTGATTTCCATCATCTGATTTTAATACCTATATATTCATGAGCAAACACAAAGTTTTTAAAAAGAAGAAAAAATGATTTAAAGTGGCTACATCAATCAGCTGACCAAATTGAGTCAACTGCTGAAACCACCAATAATCAAGACCTAACCTGAGCTGAAACTAATATCTCATTATCAAAAAGCATTGAAGTTCAGGTCATTGTCTCCGGTTTTGATTTATTCCACAATCTTTCTTTCGCTTCATTCACGGTATATGGGTATCATTCTCCAGTTGCTATGGAGAAGGTAGTAGTGACCTGCCTTCTTAAATCCCTGCAGTCACTGGCATGTAGGGTCCCCGAGCTAATTTTAGGAAGGAAGTTTCAGGATTTTGACCCAGGGACAGGGACAGTTCCAAATCAGAACTAACTTTGGGGCCAAGCATCCATTAACTGTGATGCAATAATGACCAAATAATCTGGCTCTGTGACATTGATTGAGCATTAAATATTGGCCAGGGAACTGCTGAGAACTCAACAGTCTTCTTCAAGTAGCAGAACAGGATCTGTTAAGTTGACCTTTGAAAGGAAACAAGACCTCATTTTCATATATTATCTCTAAATTATAGCTGTTGCAAGAGTCCTGTGACAGAGAGTCTATTATGATGGAAGCTTGTGCTATACTGTTATTATTTTTAAGCATATTTTCTAAAGTGGATACTTTGGTTTGAATTTCTATCCTGTGTGTTAGGAAGGAGAAACCTAATTTTATTTTAAATTTTCAGTTTTTTGAGTGGTGCCAATTGTCTGGAATTTTTTGCATGAATTTATTTAAATGATGCTTTTAAAAAGCCCTCAGGTAAATACTTCAGTGAAAGAAGGATCAAAGAGGAAAAAAAAAAGAAGGGTTGTTGCAGTACAATTTGGTGCCCTAAGACAGAGAAAGAGACAGAGACAGAAGCAATTTCTTTTACAAAGACAGAACCATCCAGAAAGTCAGGAAGTATGCAGAATTGTGGCAAAGAGCGGAAAAGGTAATTCAGAGACTTTTTAAAAAGATCTGCAACAGCAGCAATGCAGTTGACGATAGTCAGCAGAAGGGAAGAAGTCCTGAGTAGCTTAATGTCAGCGCGAGAAAAGCTTCAGAGACAAGAGGGCTGTGGAAGAGATCTTGAAGGGACTCACATCAAGAAATAATTCAGCTGTGTTAACAGTTTGTTTCAGGATCTCAGGAAAAAACATTGGCCCAAAAAAAAGCATCAAGTGAATGCAGAAGTTCACTGAAAAGAAGTCACTTACACAAGTGCTAGTGAACAAAAAACTTTGAAATTTGACAGAGGTTCCGCTGATTTACATCTGAAAGGTTGCTGTTGAGGGTAATAGGGTTGCATCTTCAGCCAGAAGGGCTCAATAGATGCTGGATTAGTGGTGCTGGAAGAGCACAGCAGTTCAGGCAGCTCCTTGGATGCTGCCTGAACTGCTGTGCTCTTCCAGCACCACTAATCCAGAATCTGGTTTCCAGCATCTGCAGTCATTGTTTTTGCCAGGGCTCATAGATGATTTGTCTTGACCTGCTTCAAAGATCCTCAACATCATAGATGCCAGTATTTAGCTAATTTGATTCACTTGACAATGTTATCAAGAAACAGCTAAAAACATTGGATACTGCAAAGGCTATTGACCCTTACAATATTCTGGGAATAGTCCCATGTCACTTGTAGAAATTGCTGTGCCTCTAAACAAGCTGTTCCAGTACAGCTACAACATCTCACCAGCCAATGCAGAAAAAAAGGACAAATCAAACAAAGCTAATTACCACCTCATCAGCCTACTTTCAATCATCAGGAAGGTGATGGAAGAGCTATCAATGGTTCTTCACAATAACGTGCTTAATTTGGGTTTCACCAGGGTGACTCAGCTTCTGACCTCATTACAGCCTTGTTTAAACAGAGAAGTAAGATTGAAGCTCCAGAGATAAGATCAGAGTGGTTACTCTCCACATTAAGGGAACTTTTGTGGCGAAACTAGGATCAATGGGAATCAGTGGCAAAGCCCTGCACTAGAGTCATACCTGACAAAGAGCAAGATGGTTATGGTTGTTGGAGAAAGTGAGGACTGCAGATGCTGGAGATCAGAGCTGAAAATGTGTTGCTGGAAAAGCACAGCAGGTCAGGCAGCATCCAAGGAGCAGGAGAATCAACGTTTCGGGCATGAGCCCTTTTTCAGGAATGAGGAACGTGTGCCCAGCAGGCTAAGATAAAAGGAAGGGAGGAGGGACTTGGGGGAGGGGCGTTGGAAATGCTATAGGTGGAAGGAGGTCAAGGTAAAGGTGATAGGCTGGAGTGGGGGTGGGGGCGGAGAGGTCAGGAAGAAGATTGCAGGTTAGGAAGGTGGTGCTGAGTTCGAGGGTTGGGACTGAGACAAGTTGGGGGGAGGGAAAATGAGGAAACTGGAGAAATTTGAGTTCATCCCTTGTGGTTGGAGGGTTCCTAGGCGGAAGATGAGGCGCTCTTCCTCCAGCTGTCGTGTTGCTATGGTCTGGCGATGGAGGAGTCCAAGGACCTGCATGTCCTTGGTGGAGTGGGAGGGGGAGTTGAAGTGTTGAGCCACGGGGTGGTTGGGTTGGTTGGTCCAGGTGTCCCAGAGATGTTCTCTGAAACGTTCTGCAAGTAGTCGGCCTGTCTCCCCAATATAGAGGAGGCCACATCGGGTGCAGCAGATGCAGTAAATGATGTGTGTGGAGGTGCAGGTGAATTTGTGGCGGATATGGAAGGATCCCTTGGGGCCTTGTAGGGAAGTAAGGGGGGAGGTGTGGGCGCAAGTTTTGCATTTCTTGCGGTTGCAGGGGAAGGTGCCGGGAGTGGAGGTTGGGTTGGTGGGGAGTGTGGACCTGATGAGGGAGTCACGGAGGGAGTGGTCTTTTTGGAATGCTGATAGGGGAGGGGAGGGAAATATGTCCCTGGTGGTGGGGTCCGTTTGGAGGTGGCAGAAATGACGACGGATGATACAATGCATATGGAGGTTGGTGGGGTGGTAGGTGAGGACCAGTGGGGTTCTGTCCTGGTGGCAATTGGAGGGGCGGGGCTCAAGGGCGGGGGCGGGGCTCAAGGGTGGAGGAGTGAGAATTGGAGGAGATGCAGTGGAGGGCATCGTCGATCACGTCTGGGGGGAAATTGCAGTCTTTGAAGAAGGAGGCGGTTTAATGGGGAAGCGAAAATCATGGAGTAGGTGGAGGGCGTGGGTGGTGTCCACCACAACCGCCTCAACCTCTCCACCCCTCTCACCCACTCCAACCTCTCACCCTCGGAACGTGCAGCCCTCCATTCCCTCTGTTCCAACCCCAACCTCACTATCAAACCAGCAGACAATGGAGGTGCAGTAGTAGTTTGGCGCACCGACCTTTACACCGCTGAGGCTAAACGCCAGCTCGCGGACAGCTCCTCCTACTGACCCCTTGACCATGACCCCCACCTCCCACCACCAAACCATCATCTCCTAGACCATCCATAACCTCATCTCCTTAGGGGATTTCTTATCCACCGCCCCCAACCTCATAGTCTCACAACCCCGCACCGCCCGTCTCTACCTCCTGCCCAAAATCCACAAACTTACTGCCCCGGCCGACCCATTGTCTCAGCCTGCTCCTGCCCCACCGAACTCATTTCTGCATACCTCAACACGGTCCTGTCCCCCTTAGTCCAAGAACTCCCCACCTACGTTCGAGACACCACCTACACCTTCCACCTCCTCCATGATTTTCGCTTCCCCGGTCCCCAACGCCTCATCTTCACCATGGACATCCAGTCCCTGTACACCTCCATCCCCCATCATGAAGGACTCAAAGCCCTCCGCTTCTTCCTTTCCCGCCATACCAACCAGTACCCTTCCACTGACACCTTCCTTCAACTGACTGAACTGGTCCTCACCCTGAACAACTTCTCTTTCCAATCCTCCCACTTCCCCCAAACCAAAGGAGTAGCCATGGGCACTGGCATGGGCCCCAGCTATGCCTGCCTCTTCGTCGGATATGTGGAACAGTCCATCTTCCGCAGCTACACTGGCACCACCCCCCCACCTTTTCCTCCGCTACATCGATGACTGTATCGGTGCTGCCTCGTGCTCCCACGAGGGGGTTGAACAGTTCATCCACTTTACCAACACCTTCCACCCCGACCTCAAATTTACCCTGGACCGTCTCAGACTCCTCCCTCCCCTTCCTAGACCATTCCATTTCTATCTCAGGCGACCGAATCAACACGGATGTTTACTATAAACCGACCGACTCCCACAGCTACCTAGACTACACCTCCTCCTACCCTGCTCCCATGTAAAAACGCCATCCCATATTCCCAATTCCTTCATCTCCGCCGCATCTGCTCCCAGGAGGACCAGTTCCAATACCATACAAGTACCGGTCAGGTGAATTGGCTATGCTAAATTGCCCGTAGTGTTCGGTAAGGGGTAGATGTAGATGTAGATGTAGGGGTATGGGTGGGTTACGCTTCGGCGGGGCGGTGTGGACTTGTTGGGCCGAAGGGCCTGTTTCCACACTGTAGGTAATCTAATCTAATCTAATCTAATAGTAGGTAATCTAATCTAACCCAGATGGCCTCCTTCTTCAAAGACCGCAATTTCCCCCAGATGTGGTCGACAATGCTCTCCACCGCATCTCCTCCAATTCCCGCTTCTCCGCCCTTGAGCCCTGCCCCTCCAATCGCCACCAGGACAGAACCCCACTGGTCCTCACCTACCACCCCACCAAACTCCATATACATTGTATCATCCGTCGTCATTTCCGCCACCTCCAAACGGACCCCACCACCAGGGACATATTTCCCTCCCCTCCCCTATCAGCGTTCCAAAAAGACCACTCCCTCCGTGACTCCCTCGTCAGGTCCGCAACCCCCACCAACCTCCACTCCCGGCACCTTCCCCTGCAACCGCAAGAAATGCAAAACTTGCGCCCACACCTCCCCCCCCCCTTACTTCCCTCCAAGGCCCCAAGGGATCCTTCCATATCCGCCACAAATTCACCTGCACCTCCACACACATCATTTACTGCATCCGCTGCACCCGATGTGGCCTCCTCTATATTGGGGAGACAGGCCAACTACTTGCGGAACGTTTCAGAGAACACCTCTGGGACACCCGGACCAACCAACCCAACCACCCCGTGGCTCAACACTTCAACTCCCCCTCCCACTCCACCAAGGACATGCAGGTCCTTGGACTCCTCCATCGCCAGACCATAGCAACACGATAGCTGGAGGAAGAGCGCCTCATCTTCCACCTAGGAACCCTCCAACTATAAGGGATGAACTCAGATTTCTCCAGTTTCCTCATTTCCCCTCCCCCCATCTTGTCTCAGTCCCAACCCTCGAACTCAGCACCGCCTTCCTAACCTGCAATCTTCTTCCTGACCTCACCGCCCCCACTCCCACTCCGGTCTACCACCCTCACCTTGACCTCCTTCCACCTATCGCATTTCCAACACCCCTCCCCCACGTCCCTCCTCCCTACCTTTTATCTTAGCCTGCTGGGCACACTTTCCTCATTCCTGAAGAAGGGCTCATGCCCGAAACGCCAATTCTCCTGCTCCTTGGATGCTGCCTGACCTGCTGCGCTTTTCCAGCAACACATTTTCAGCTATGGTTGTTGGAGGTCAGTCATCTCAACTCCAGGACATCTCTGCAGGAATTCCTCAGGGTGGTGTGGAATCGTGTTCAAATAATGACCAAAATCGGTGAGTAGCAAAAATAGCCTCTTTATTCAGCACCCACAAGAACACAAGTTCAAAGCGGTAATAAAATCCCAAAATACCATTCTTATAATAGCCCCCTTATACACAGTTGTTACATATATTGAAATTCCACTACATTGTTTTATCTACAGTATATAAAGATTTGAGGTGCTTCTGTCCTTGGAGACAGGAGATGGGTTAAAACATGTACTATGTGCTGGCTGCTACTCCTGATAGGATTAAGTGTGTCTGACTAGTCTGCTTGCATAATTAACAGGTGTTTTGCTTTTGTCTTTTTAAGTTAATAAGGAATACTCGGTCTGTATGTTCTAAATAAATTAGAAATTGTACTTTATAAAAGAATAAAGGATATTAAACTGATTACCACAGCTGGGTTGTGAGATTTGTTTACTATTTGCCGGTGTGAGTTTCATTCATTTATGCAATTTCACTTAAGTGCAGTTTTGACTGTTAGTTTCTTAAAGGGATAGCGGCCCAGTTAAATGGGATTTAACAAGTCCGCAGTTATTCAGGAAAATGTTTGGTGTTCTGTAATTTATTCAGGTCTGAGAGAGACGGAAGATAAGGGCTGATTAATATTGTAATCTTTTGTGGAGACATGATAGTGGGGATGGTATTGTTCTCAATATGCTACATTTATTCAGAGGCCAATAGACCTAAACACTGCTTGTAGCAAGGGCTGATAAGAATTGAAGATGTGAAAAAGCAGTAAGGGTTGAAAGGGTTGTTTTAATTTGGTCTGTCTTGTAAGAGTAAAATATACTTCAGAACCGTGGTTTTATAAACAATTAAAACAGTGTTATAGTAGATAACGGGTTAGTAAAGTATTATGAATGAATGAGCAGGAACCTGGTATTAATGAATATAGTGAGCTGGTGTGATGAGTTAGTAAAGATAAACGACAACACAATATCTCACAGTAGTGTCCTAGGTCCAACTATCTTCAGATGCTTCATCACTGACCACATCACTCCATCACAAAGTCAGCAATGGAGGTGTTTGCTGATGATTGCACAATGTTCAACAGCATTTGTGACTCCACAGATACTGAAGCAATTCCTGTCTAAAAAGAAGCAAAACCTGGACAATATCTTTCCCTGTGCTATGCATGACTGCGACTAGCTGAGAGATTTCCCTCTATTCCATTGATTTCAGTTTCTCTCGGGATCCTTAATTTCATCCACTGTCAAATGCAGCTTTGATATCAAGGATCATCACTTCCACCTTGCCTCTGACACTTAGCTCTTCTGTTCATGTTTTGAGCCAAGGATGTAATGAGGATAGCAGTTCACTGATTGTTAGCGCGGATGAAATGATCTCAGTCCGAGCCCAGAGTGCGGTTCGACAATCGGTAATTTTATTAAAGTGTTTAACGCCGGCGGAGACCAACCGAGGTCCAACTCTCGATCACTGTCCCATTCCCCGCACGATGTTACAAGTTATATTCTTCATGAGTCAGGATGTAGGAGATTGGGTATGAATGAGTGTGAATGGTGGCAATCATGGCTGGAGTATGTGTGAATGTCAAGCTTCCTGCCGTCCTCGGAGAGTCGGCAGCATACACAAAAGGTGTGCTGTTTATCTTTACGTAAATGGGTCTGGGTGCTATCTGCTTGTCTCTCAGTGAGGGCTGGAGGCTAGCACCCCCCTTTGTTACTTCCAAAGTGTCTGTTAGGTTCATCCTGTTTGTTTGGTGTTTGCCTTTTGTGTAGGACTGTTTTGCATGATCAGGTTATGGGTGTGTGTCAGCTGGAACCTTGACGAGATTATAAGGTGGGTTTCGATCTGTGAGTCATGACCATTGTCTGGAGTCCTGACTAGTGTCTGGTCCGGTGTGTATTCGGATCTGTCTTTGGACCCCCTTCTCCCGATCATGTGGTCGGGCTGGCAGCTGCTGTTTTAAAATGAATACTGTTTGCTTTAAAATGGATACTGCTGGCTCTCCCGATGTGGGCCTTGCTCCATGGTAAACACGGGGCGGTTTATCACCCCCCTTCACTGATCCTAGTGTTATGGATCTGGCTAGAAACCCTCAAAACATATCAAGAAGAGAGGCCACACCCTAACTTTGCCAGTTGTTTTGAGGAGCTGCAAAGTGGATATTCAGCTGGTCAAAACCCCTCAGTTTTAAACAAAACAATTTATTTACAGAGTACTGAATGAAACACAAACAAAAGAGGACAGAATACAGAATAAAACCTGATCCAAAAACCCAATAGATTATCCCAACTTAATGATGCTGATCCAAATTCCTGCAACAATTCCCATAAATACCCCTTGGTTAAATAAAAAGGTAAAATCAAACACAGGGTCTTAGATGACAGAGAGATGTCAGAGAGATTCAGCATGGAATACCTTCCTTCATATTGCTGTTTGTTTTGGATTCCCAGCTAACAGCTGACCAGCAGCTCCTGAACAGCCAGACTGCTCAAAACCAAACTAAACTAGACAAAAGCTGAGCTGAGAGAACGGACCACTCCCCTTTCATTGTACAAGTGTTTTTTTTAAACTTAAAAGCTGCATCAAGTAGATAAATGCAGACAAAATCAAACCACTTTATGCGGGGGGGGGGGGGGGGGTGCACGGTGGCACAGTGGTTAGCACTGCTGCCTCACAGCGCTGGAGACCCGGGTTCAATTCCCGCCTCAGGCGACTGACTGTGTGGAGTTTGCACGTTCTCCCTGTGTCTGCGTGGGTTTCCTCCTACAGTCCAAAGATGTGCAGGTCAGGTGAATTGGCCATGCTAAATTGCCCGTAGTGTTAGGTAAGGGGTAGATGTAGATGTAGATGTAGGGGTATGGGTGGGTTATGCTTCGGCGGGGCGGTGTCGACTTGTTGGGCTTGTTTCCACACTGTAAGTCATCTAATCTCTGTCTTTATGACCCCTCTGGAAAAAAAACCGAGGCCAGCCTAACATTGTGAAAGAAGAAGCATCATCACACCTTCGCCCTTAAAGAAAACATCTATATTCAAAGATGACTTCATTTTAAATCCCCTTAATCTTACACTGTACGTAGACTACAACATATCTACACATTACATTGACAATATAATTACAAACATGCACACTAAATTCTATTTTACTCCCACTCCCAAACACCTCCATTTCTCATCCAAGTTTCGACAATGCAACTGCAATCACGTTTTCTCATCCTGCCATATGCACAATTTTCAAATTGAATGCCTGTAGCAACAAGTTTCATCTAAACGGTCTGGAATTTTTATCCTTAAATCTCTCACAAACGTCAATGGGTTATGATCAGTGTATATGATTGCCTCAGATACATTACAGATAACATTAACCTTGAAATGTAACGCCAACACCAGGCTCAAAGTCTCCTTCTCAACTGTTGAATATTTCTGCTGATGAATGTTAAATTTCCTGGTGAAATACCTGAAAGGACAGTCGTAACACAGCTTTCAGGCTGTCAAATGCCTTCTGACACTTCACTGTGCATTTAAACTTCTTGCCTTTCTGTAGTAATTCAGTGAGTGGAGGAGTCACACTGCTAAAATATCGTAAGAATTTGCAATAAAATCCTCTCAATCCCAAGAACTGTAATACTACTCTTGTCGATGGTTTGGGAAACTCCCCAATTACCTTTGCTTTTGCATTCTGTGGGGCCATTTGGCCATGTCCAATAACATAGCCGAGGAAGGTGACGTGGCATTTGGCAAATTCACTTTTAGCCCAGTTTATCACCAAGCCTATCTCCTGAAGTTGATCAAACAATTCTGATAAATGTTGCAAATGTTCCTTCCATGTGTGATTAACAATCACTAGGTCATCTATATATGCGACACAGTTCGGTAATCTGGAAATGACCTTATTGGCGAGTCTCTGAAATGTGGCGGGTGCATTTTTCATACCAAATACCATGACTTTAAGTTGATATAGTCCATTCAGCATTACAAAAGCTGAAATTCTCTTAGCTCTTTCAGACAAAAGTATCTTCCAATATCCTTTGAGCAAGTCTAACTTAGAAATATAAGTTGCTTGTCCCACCTATTCAATACAGTTTATAAATCACGGTATCGGATATGCATAAGTCTTTTTAACTGCATTGACTTTGCGATAGTCTACACTTAACCATTAGGTACCATTTGGTTTTGGCACCATTACTATGGGTGAGCTCCAGTCTCTGTAACTCAGTTCGATTACGTCGTCTTGGAGCATGCATTCAACATCCTTTTGAACCTGTGCAACTTTAGAGGGTTATGCCTATAGGATGTTGCTTAATCGGAACAGCATCTCCTATATCTACATCATGCATAATTAGGATAGTCTTCCCCAGCTTACTTCCACATATCTCCCCATGTGATAGTAATAACTGTTACAAAATCAAGTTATTTTGACTTTCCTCTGGAAATTCAATAATTTATCCCAGTTTTTGACAACTTCCTCATTGTCCAATTTAATTTGAGAAATGCCCAATTCAGAATCCTCTGAACATGGTTCTTCCCTCTGCCTCCTTTGGCTTTCCTTCCCTGTCAAAATAGCTTTTGAGCATTTCACATGAAAGACTCTGTGAGATTTCTTTCTGACTGGAGTCCATATCATCACTCAATTTCTTTTTGACTTGATAAGGTCCACTAAACCTTGCTTTTAAAGGTTCACCTATTGCTGGAAGTAACACTAATACCTTATCCCCGATAGTAAAATTGTGAGTTTTTGATTTCTTGTCTGCTTCCTGTTTCATTATATACTGTGATACTTTTAAATGCTGTCAAGCCAACTCCCCCGCACTATTTAATCGCTCCCTAAAATCTGACACATAGTTCAAATATGTGGTCTTTGAATCCTGATTTATCATTTTCTCCTCAACCATTTTAATGGTCCTCTCACTTCATGTCCAAAAACTAATTCAAATGGGCTGAATTTGGTTGCTTCATTTGGTGCATCTCTGATCCTAATCATCTGGATAGTCTTCAACAACAAGCCCCCAACATGGTCTTCTCTGTCTGATGCCACCTTGCTAGTGCTCCCTCTGACTCTGGATGATACGCAGCAGATTTTAATAGTTTTATTCCGAAGCTGTCCATAACTTTCTTGAGTAATTTTGATGTAAAGTTTGACCCTTGATCTGATTGTATTTTTGTGGGTAGTCCATATCTAGTGAAAAATTTGAGTAATCCCTCTCTAATCCTTTTAGCTATGATATTGCATAATGGAATGGCCTCTGGAAATCTAGTCGACACATGCATCATTGTTAACAAATACTGATTCCCACTTTTTGTTTTCGGTACGAGTCCTACGCAATCAGTTACAACTCTTGTAAAAGGTCCCTGAAATGCAGAAATGGGTATTAAAGGTGCGGGTTTTATTACTGCCTGTGGTTTTCCAGTTACCTGACATATATGAAATCGTTGAAGAGTCTGGTGCTGGAAAAGCACAGCCAGTCAGGCAGAATCCGAGGAGCATAAGAGTCGATATTTCGAGCAAGATAAGCTCTTCATCAGGAATGAGGGGGTGGTCCAGTGGGGCTGAGAAATAAATGGGGGTGGGGGGGTGGGGCTGGGGGAAGGTAGCTGAGAATGCAATAGGTAGATGAAGGTGGGGGTGAAACTGATAGGTTGGAGAGGAGGGTGGAGCGGATAGGTGGGAAGGAAGATGGACAGGTAGGACAGATTAAGAGGGTGTTGCTAAGTTGGAAGGTTGGATCTGGGATAAAGTGGGGGGAGGGGATCTGAGGAAACTGGTGAAATTGACATAGATCCCATGCGGTTGGAGGGTCTGCGAATTCCACTTCAACATTTTTATCTGTGCTCTTTGATCTCTCTTGTTTCAACTGGTGACGTTGTGACCTCGATACCACACAGATGGGAAAAACCCCAGGATATGTGGTTTTTAATATTTCAATTGCCTGAGTTTCCACTGGCTTTTCAACCACAGTGGGAAGCACTCCTACCTGTGAACCAGCTATATCGTTAGCAAGGACAAATTGCATTGCTGGAACTGACAGTTTGTCCAGTACTCCTACTATGACTTCTCCACTCTTCACTGGACAGTCTAACCTCACTTTACATAATTGAGCACTTCTTGTCTCACAGTGAATTCCCAATACTGGCACCTTTTCTGGTAATAGTCCTTCAGAGGTACATATCTCCTCATCTTTCAACATCAAAGATTGAGATCCTGTATCTCTTAATATTGTAACCTCTTTACCTGCTGCTCTAGGCCTATGTGAGTAAACTTTAGCTTTGCAGATATATGGTTTAAGAAGATCTGGTACTTCCTCCTTAACCAACCTCCAACCAGGTTGTACATTCTAGTGCAGCTTTGTAGCTTCCACTGTGCTTTCTGTTTCCACTTGAATCAAATTTCCTGGCTTATCCTGTTTTCCTCCATCTGGCTTCCCAGTGCCTTTCCTAACCCACCAACACTGTGATTTCAAATGGCCTACTTCATTGCAGTGAAAACACTGGAGCTTTCCCCTTCAAGGGTTTCCTTGTTACCCTGTGTTAAGTTATCCTTATGATCTTCACCGAGATCTTTCCACATGAGGATTTCTCTTTTCCCCAATTTTTATCCCTCACGGATTGAAATTAATATTGGAAGCCAAACTTTGATTTATGGATCAACTCATAATCATCAGCCATTTCAGCTGCTAATCTTGCCATTTTAACTCTCTGCTCTTCCAGATTAGTGGTGCTGGAAGAGCACAGCAGTTCAGGCAGCATCCAAGTAGCTTTGAAATCGACATTTCGGGCAAAAGCCCTTCATCAGGAATAAAATTTTATTCCTGATGAAGGGCTTTTGCCCGAAACATCGATTTCAAAGCTACTTGGATGCTGCCTGAACTGCTGTGCTCTTCCAGCACCACTAATCCAGAATCTGGTTTCCAGCATCTGCAGTCATTGTTTTTACCTCTCTGCTCTTCCACATGAGTTCTCACTACCTCAGGAAGTGAATTTTTGAACTCCTCCAAAATAATCATATCTCAAAGAGCATCATAGGTTTGCTCTATTTTTAATGCTCTACTTTGTTTGATCCTTTCAAACTGAATATGGGTATGACCAGAGTCCCTCCTTAGATTCCTGAAATGTTACTTGTGAGCTTCTGGCACAAGCTCATATGCACTTAAGGTGGCTTTCTTCAACCCCTTCACACAATCCAGATAATGATGCGAATACCTTACTAGCTCTACCTACTAGATCAACCTAACTCACGTGGTCACTGGTCACTTCACGTTTTTAGTCACCTTCTCAGAAGAGACGAAAAAGGCTTCTACATCTTTCTCATCGAGTTTAGACAATGCTTGAATATATTTAAACAGATTCTCACCAGACCTTTGAGCACCATGGGTTTGCTCATCCTCACTCTCCTCACTAAGCTTTCCTTCAGCCTTCATCTCCATCCTTTGAAGCTGACTTTCCTAAGCACCAATTTCTGAAGTTCAAACTCCCTCTTTCTTCCTTTCCTGTCACGACTTTTTTCTCTATCTCACTCTCTTTTTATTTTTGTTTTCTCTTTCCTCTGCTTTTAATTGTAATTCATAGTTTTATTTCTTTTGCCCTTTTTTTTTACCTCTAACTCAAGCTGCTTCATTCTTGATTGAATTTTAGCCATTTCCAAAGATTCCAATGGCATTTCCAACAAATCTAAATGCTGAGCTATTACTGTAAATATCTCTCCTTCCCTCTGGAAGAAGGCCGCTCCAACTTCAGCTTGTCTGCGAAGTCCAGCTGCTTGGCCTTATTCACCCTTTCTAAGGGCCCCAAAGTCACTTCTTCCACTCCCGCGAAAGGTCTTGGTGACTGAAAGAGCCATTACTACACCAAGCACTATTTCAACCAACTGAATTCAACTCCCTGAACAAAAGACACTAACACTGACCACTCACTGCCTTCGAGTCCAGCAACCCTAATCCCAAATTGGAACTATAGAACAAATCCCACAAAGATCTATTATGGACCAGGCCAGACCCCCTCAAAGCATTTCAAGAAGATAGCCCAGACCCTAACTTTTCTCGTTGTTTTGAACAGGCGTAAGTGGATACTCAGGTAGTGATGCAGCTGGTCAAATCCCCTCAGTTTTAAACAAAACAGAATGTATTTACAGAGTACCGAAAGAAACACAAACAAAACAGAACAGAATACAGAATAACTTAGGAGAAAGTGAGATGCTGGCAATCAGAGTCGAGAGTGTGGTGCTGGAAAAGCACAGCAGGTCAGGCAGCATCCGAGGAGCAGGAGAATCAACGTTTCGGGCATAAGCCCTTCATCAGGAATGAGGCTTGTGGGCCCGGGGTTGAGAGATAAATGGGAGGGGGTTTAGGCTAGGGGAAGGTAGCTGAGAATGCGATGGGCAGATGAAGGTGAGAGAGAAAGTGATAGGTTGGAGAGGAGGGTGGAGCGGATAGATGGGAAAAGTGATGGACAGGTCCGGAGGGCGGTGCCGAGTTGGTGGTTTGGACTGGAATAATGTGGAGGGAGGAGAAATGAGGAAACTGGTGAAATCCACATCGATCCTTTGCAGTTGCACAGTCCCAAGGCGGAATATGAGGTGTTCTTCCTCCAGGCACCGGGTGGCAAGAGTTTGGTGATGGAAGAGGCCCAAGACCTGGATGTCCTTGATGGAGTTGGAGGGGGAGTTGAAGTGTTCAGCCACTGAGCGGTGGGGTTGGTTGGTGCGGATATTCCAGAGATGTTCTCTGAAACGATCCGCAAGGAGGCGTCCTGTCTCCCTGATGTAGACGACACAATATCTGGTGCAACGGATACAGTAGATGTCATTGGTGGAGGTACAGGTAAATCTTTGTCGGATGTGGAAGGATCCCTTGGTGCCTTGGTCAGAGGTGAGGGGAGTGGTGTGGGCACAGGTTTTGCACTTCTTGCAGTGGCAGGGAAAAATGCCAGGAGTGCAGTGTGGTCTGGTGGGGAGGGGCGTGAATCTGATGAGGGAGTCACGGAGGGAATGGTCTCACTGGAACACCGGTAGGAGCGGGGAGGGAAAAATATATCTGATGGCAGGGCCCGTTTGGAGGTAGCGGAAATGGCGGAGGATGATGCATTGTATGTGGAGGTTGGTGGGGTGGAAGGTGAGGACCAGGGGGTTCTGCCCTTGTTGTGTTGGGAAGGATGGGGTTCAAGGGCGGAGATGCGGGAAGTGGAGAAGATGTGCTGGAGGGCATCGTCAACTACATGATAAGGGAAATTGCAATCGTGGAAGACGGAGGCCATCTGGGATTTTCTAAAGTGGAATTGGTCATCCTGGGAACAGATGCAGCAGAGGCAGAGGAATTAGGAATAAGGGATGGCATTTTTACAGGAGGTAGGTTGGGAGGAGGTGTAATCTTGGTAGCTGTGGGTTTGTAGTAGATCTTCATGGTTAGTCGGTGATGGAGATGACGAGGTCCAGGAAGGGGAGAGAGGTGTCCAAGATAGTCCAGGTGAATTTGAGGTCAGGGTGAAAGGTGTTAGTAAAGTTGATGAACTGTTCAACCCCCTCATGGGAGCAGGAGGTATTGCCGATACAATCATTGATATAGCGGAGGAACAAGTGGGAGGTAGTGCTGGTATAAGTGTGGAAGATGGACTGTTCCATGTACCTGACAAAGAGGCAGGCATAGCTGGGCCCCATGCTCGTGCCCATGGCTACCCCTTTGGTTTGGAGGAAGTGGGAGGATTGGAAGGAGAAGTTGTTGGAAGCGAGGACCAGTTCAGCCAGGCGGATGAGGATGTCAGTGGAAGGGTGCTGGTTGGGACGGTGTGAGAGGAAGAAATGGAGGTTTTGAAGGACTTCGTTGTGACAGATGGAAATGTACAGGGGCTGGATCTCCATGGTGAAGATGAAGTATTGGGAGCTGGGGAAATGAAAATCTCGGAGGAGGTGAAGTGCGTGGGTAGTGTCCTGACCGCAGGTGGGGAGTTCCAGGACAAATACAGGGAGAACTAGCCATTTGGATACAGAACTGGCTCAAAGACTGGAGGCCTGTGACCAGTGGAGTGCCACAAGGATTGGTGCTGGGCCCTCTATTTTTTGTCATTTACATTAATGATTTGGGTGCGAGCATATGTAGGTGGCACGGTGGCACAGTGGTTAGCACTGCTGCCTCACAGCGCCAGAGACCCGGGTTCAATTCCCGCCTCAGGCGACTCTCTGTGTGGAGTTTGCACATTCTCCCCGTGTCTGCGTGGGTTTCCTCCCACAATCCAAACATATGCAGGTTAGGTGAATTGGCCATGCTAAATTGCCCCTAGTGTTAGGTAAGGGGTAGATGGTGCAACCTCATGCTCCCGCGAGGAGGTTGAGCAATTCATCAATTTCACCAACACATTCCACCCTGACCTTAAATTTACCTGGACCATCTCTGACACCTCCCTCCCCTTCCTGGACCTCTCCATCTCCATTAATGACGACCGACTTGACACTGACATTTTTGACAAACCCACCGACTCCCACAGCTACCTGGATTACACCTCTTCCCACCCTACCTCTTGCAAAAATGCCATCCCGTATTCCCAATTCCTCCGCCTCCGCCGTATCTGCTCCCAGGAGGACCAGTTCCACCATAGAACACACCAGATGGCCTCCTTTAGAGACCACAATTTCCCTTCCCACGTGGTTAAAGATGCCCTCCAACACATCTCGTTCACATCTCACACCTCCGCCCTCAGACCCCATTCCTCCAACCGTAACAAGGACAGAACGCCCCTGGTGCTCACCTTCCACCCTACCAACCTTCGCATAAACCAAATCATCCGCCGACATTTCCGTCACCTCCAAAAAGACCCCACCACCAGGGATATATTTCCCACCCCTTTCCGCCTTCCGCAAAGACTGTTCCCTCCTTGACTACCTGGTCAGGTCCATGCCTCACTACAACCCACCCTCCCATCCTGGCACTTTCCCCTGCCCACACCTCCTCCCTCACCTCTATCCAAGGCCCTAAAGGAGCCTTCCACATCCATCAAAGTTTTACTTGCACATCCACTAATATCATTTATTGTATCCGTTGCTCCTGATACGGTCTCCTCTACATTGGGGAGTCTGGGCGCCTCCTAGCAGAGCGCTTTAGGGAACATCTCCGGGACACCCGCACCAATCAACCACACCGCCCCGTGGCCCAACATTTCAACTCCCCCTCCCACTCTGCAGAGGCCATGGAGGTCCTGGGTCTCCTTCACTGCCTCTCCCTCACCACCAGACGCCTGGAGGAAGAACGCCTCATCTTCCACCTCGGAACACTTCAACCCCAGGTATCAATGTGGACTTCAACAGTTTCCTCATTTCCCCTTCCCCCACCTCACCCTAGTTCCAAACTTCCAGCTCAGCACTGTCCCCATGACTTGTCCTATCTGCCTATCTCCTTTTCCACCTATCCACTCCACCCTCTCCTCCCTGACCTATCCCCTCCCCCACTCACCCATTGTACTCTATGCTACTCTCTCCCCACCCCCACCCTCCTCTAGCTTATCTCTCCACGCTTCAGGTTTACTGCCTTTATTCCTGATGAAGGGCTTTTGCCCGAAACGTCGATCTCGCTGCTCCTTGGATGCTGCCTGAACTGCTGTGCTCTTCCAGCACCACTAATCCAGATGCATATGAGATTCTCAACTGCTTCAGTCTTAAGATCAGATCACCTTAATGTGGTCTTTTGGGAGCATTCAATTCCATTTAATTATTATGTATAAAATTACCTCCGTTGGCAGTCCCACAGGAAATTCCTTGTCAGAAAGTCATTGAGCCATTAAATATATTCAGCAATACATACATCAGGACCGTATCACTCTCTCAGACATGAGAAAAATGATTTCAGAAATTACGCAGTTTATTCTCTTGTCTGTTATTTGTGTGATTGCGGTTAGTGGATTGCCTGCCAGAATAGAGTTGTTGACTGACACCAAGAGAATTTGATCTCCAGGTGATCCAGTAATTATCGTTTCGCAGAACTAACTGAACATAATTGAAACAGGTTAATTTTAATAATCGTGATGGTGTTGCTCAGGCAACTGTGTACACAGCAAGAAAGCTCCGAATATTGATTTATCAGCATGTTCCATTGGTGATAAGGGGAAATCTCCTGGTATGCTTGAACCTGGAATCATCCTGGAATTATACTAGTCATAATTATCGAGTCATACAGCACAAGAACAGACTCTTCAGTACAACCTGTCTACAGTGATCAAGTTTCCCAATCTAAACTAGTCCCATTTGCCTGCGTTTGGCCTTTGTCTCTCTAAGTTTAGATCAGAGTGGTGCTGGAAAAGCACAGCAGGTCAGTCAGCATCCGAGGAGCAGGAAAATCGATGTTTTGGGCAAAAGCCCTTCATCAAGAACAGAGGCCTACTTTTGCCTTATCTCTCTAAACCTTTCCTATTCATTTACCTGTCCAAATATCTTTCAAATGTTGTAACTGTACCTGAATCTACCACTTCTCTTGCAGTTTATTCCACATACAAACCACCGTCTGTGTGAAAATGCTTCTACACTCAACAACAGCAACAAGTTAGTTGTATTTGCAATGCATCTGCAATGTAGTAATACATCCATGGCACTTTACAGGAGCAATCGTCAAACAAATTGTGAAACTGATGAGATAGTTGGACATGTGAACAATATGAATTTTGCGAAATATAAATTTTGCTATGAATCAGCTAAACAAGATTAATTTTAAAAGGAATCTTAAAAGAAGGAAGCGAGTTTAAGAAGTTGAGAGGCAAAAATGTTTAGGAAACGAGTTCCAGCTGAAGAAATCTTGGAAGTTTGAGCAAAAAATAAGAAAATCTGCTTTTTTTCATATACTCCTGAAAACAGTAAGGTTTATATGAAAGGTATATACAAAGATATATATGAAAGCAAAGCAATCCTAATTTCCTTTGTGCTGGCCAACAATGCCAGAGATACATGCATCTATCTCTGGTAGTAAGAACATCTGGATTAAAAATACCGTCTGGGGAAGGAAGAACAGTGTTTGCATTTCAGGTAATAACCTTTCATTAGAACTTGTTGGGCCGAAGGGCCTGTTTCCACATTGTAAGTAATCTAATCTAATAGAAAAGCAAAACAATAAAGGTGAACCATGTAGAAAGGATGAATGGGAATCCCATCAGAAGGAAAAGCTGAATTTATTCAAGGGTATCTTAGAAGGAAAGTGGCAGTGAATTAAATATCAGTGTTAGGATAGGTTTTTGATCCCATCTCCTATTTCTCATCTACATCTTATTGCTTGGCAAAACAAAAGAACAATGTTGGCAATTCCCAGTCCTCTGGGACCTCTCCTGTGACTAAATAGGATACAAAGATTTCACACACGGCCCCAACAATTTCCTCACCTGTGTCCCTCAGCATTCTGGGATAGATACAGGCACTGGGGACTTGTCTACCTGAATGCCCAACACTTCCTCCCTTTGTTATATTGACATGTTCTAGAATATCCATGTACCCATCCCGAGACTCACCATCCACCATGTCCTTCTTCTTTATGAATACTGATGCAAAGTATATGTTGCAGACCTCACCGGTTTCCTCTGGCTCCGCACATAAATTCCCTCATATATCTGATCATTTCCCTAGTTATCCCTTACTTCTAATATATCTATAAAACACCTTGGTATTTTTCATAATCCTGTTTGCCAAAGATATTTCATGACCCCTTTTTGCCTTCTTAATTCCTTGTTTGAGTTCTTTCCTGCTATCTTTGTATTCTTCAAGGTCTCTGCCTGTCTTCAGTTTCCTAAACCTTATGAATGCCTCCTTTTCCTTTTTGACTAAGCTTTCAATTTCTCTTGTCATTGCAATTCCCAAATCTTGCCACCTTAATCCTTCCTTTTACACAGGAACATGCTGGTCCTGAACTCTAATCAACTAACCTTTAAAAGATTCCCACATGCAAATTTGGATTTACCTCCTAACAGCTGCCACCAATCTACATTCCCTGGTTCCTGCCTATATTGTGATTGTGAGTATCCCGAGTTCAGTACTTTCACTTGAGGACTACTCTTATCCTTTACGACAGAAACTTACAGAATCATGGTCGCTGTTTCCAAAATACTTCTCCACTGAGACTTTGATCACTTGATCGGGCTCATTCCCCAATACCAAGTCTAGTATAGCCCCTTCCTCAGTTGGACGACTTACATATTGTTTAAAAACAAACCATCCCGGACACACCTAACAAACTCCCTCTGCGCCCGCAGCCCCATAAAAGCCCCTGGAACTAAGCAAGTCCCAATCAATGTGGGGAAGTTAAAAATCACCAACCAGAAAACTCCTGTTTTCACATCTTTCCAAAATCTGTCCACATATTGGTTCCTCTATCATACATGGGTGATTGGGAGGCCTGTAGTACAGTCCCATCAGTGATTGCATCCTTTCTAATCCAGTTTAAGTACAACCCAGTCTTTCTTATACAGCTCCTACCTATTCCGGAAGACATCCGAATGTTCCACATACCTGTAATCCTCCCTCTATCACCAGCGATTTGGCCATGTATTTAACTGTATTATCTTCCTACTCCTAGCCTCACTAGCATGTGGCACAGAAAGTAACCTTAAATTAAGGATTTATCAGATTATCCATATTCGCAATGAATGACAGAGCAGACTTCATGGTTTGAATGGCCTATTTCTTCTCCTGTACCTTCAGGTCTTAAGGCTTCATACTCTCCACTTGTCCGAATGAGTGCAGCTCCAATAATATTCAAGAAACTTGACATTGTTCAGGACAAAGCAGCCAAACTGATTGCCATCACATTTGCAAATCTCCACTCCCTCCAAGTAGGGTTGGGCAATAAATGCTGGCCAGCCAGCAATGCCAACATCTGCAAAAGAACATTAAAAAAATCATTTCAGAACAAAACCAGATTCCACCAGTATACTGATGACATCAAGATTCACTCCATTTGCTGACTGCCTTGCTATGATTTGAGACACTGTTTGACTGATATTAGATGAACATAAATTTTCTCCATGTAAGTATATGGAAGACCAAAACCCTTGTTTTCAGATTCTGCCACCATCTCCAACTACGTGTCCCTGACTCCAATTCGTTGAACGAGTAGTGCTATAGTCCTTGACCTGAACTTACAATCTCAAGTTCACTCTAACATCTGTACCACACATTTTTTTCCATAACACCATCCTGATCAGCCCTGTCGATTTGTTGAATCTCATCCAAACGTCATTATTCAAATAGAAATAGTGAAATACTGCAGTAGCTGGTCATCAGAAATACAAATGCAAGAGGACTTGCAGCATCTGTGAAAAGAGAAAAGTGGAGTTAACAAAACTGAATATTATTTGGACTGATTTTCAGAGGAGATTAATTTCTGTTCCATTTTAATTCCAGGACAGCTCTGTATTGCTTGTAAGACTACACTGTCTTGAGTAATGCAGAGCCTTTAACACAAAAAAGGTCTTCCCTGGTATATTGCCACTTTGCACTCATTGGAACCAGAGCAATCATATTGCAAAGACAATTATACTGAATGTTATCCTTAAATTACATCTTGACAAGGCTTTTATTCTCAACATGACCTGTTCCAATGATTAATCAGGGTGAGTTTGCAATTTTTATCTTTCAAATTGGCCACACCTATAGTTTTTCTACATTTCTTAATGCCAGATTTGCCTGAAGATTCAGAACATATGGTATTTTAAAAATAGCACTTGTTCTTCCAATCACATATTTTTGTTCATTCGTTAGTTCAGCAAGCATTTATGTGTGGGGCATGAGCCACATGTCGGCCAGAACAGGTATGGATGGCAGTTTCCTTCCGTAAAGACAATAGTGAACCAGATGAGTTTTTCCCAACTTTGAAAATGGATTCATGGTCATCATTAGACATCTAATTTCAGATTTTTTTGTGAATGCAAATTCCACCACCTGCCATGGTAGGATTTGAATTCTTGTCCCTAGCTCATTACTTGGGCCTCTCAATTAATAGGAGGATGTGAGGACAGCAAATGCTGGAAATCAGAGTTGAAAAATGTGGCGCTGGAAAAGCACAGCAGGTCAGGCAGCATCCAAGGAGCAGGAGAGTCAATGATTCGGGCATAAGCCATTGATCAGGAAAGTGTAGGTGGGAAGGGGGGCACTGAGAGATAAATAGAAGGGTGGGGGTGGGGTGAAGGTAGCTGGGAAGGCAATAGGTAATGGTGATAGGTCGGAGGGGAGGGTGGGTGGATAGGTGGGAAGGAAGATGGACAGGTAGGACAGGTCAAGAGTGCGGTGCCAAGTTGGAGGGTTGGATCTGGGATGAAGTCGGGGGGGGAAAGGGAGATTTGGAAACTAGTGAAGTCAATGTTGATGCCATGTGGTTGAAGGATTCTAAGGCAGAAGATGAGGCATTCTTCCTCTAGTCGTTGGGTGGCTTAGGTTTGGCGGTGGAGAAGGCCCAGGACTTGCATGTCCTTGGGGGAGTGGGAGGGGGAGTTGAAGGGGTCGCCCACAGGACGGTGGGGTTGTTTGGTGAATGGGTCCCAGAGATGTTTTCTGACAAGTTCCGCGAGTTGGCGTCCTGTCTTCCCGATGTAGAAGAGATCACATCAAGAGCAATGGACACAGTAGATGAGTGAGTGGATGTGCAGGAAAATCTTTGCCGGATGTGGAAGGATCCTTTGGGGCCTTGGACGGAGGTGAGGGGGAGCTGTGGGTGCAGGTTTCACACCTGTTGTGGTGGCAAGGGAAGGTGCCAGCAATGGAGGGTGAGGACCTAATGAAGGAGTCATGGAGGGAACATAGAACATAGAACAATACAGCACAGAACAGGCCCTTCGGCCCACGATGTTGTGCCGAACTTCTAAACTAGATTAAGCACCCATCCATGTACCTATCCAAATGCCGCTTAAAGGTCGCCAATGATTCTGACTCTACCACTCCCACGGGCAGCGCATTCCATGCCCCCACCACTCTCTGGGTAAAGAACCCACCCCTGACATCTCCCCTATACCTTCCACCCTTCACCTTAAATTTATGTCCCCTTGTAACACTCTGTTGTACCCGGGGAAAAAGTTTCTGACTGTCTACTCTATCTATTCCTCTGATCATCTTATAAACCTCGATCAAGTCACCCCTCATCCTTCGCCGTTCCAACGAGAAAAGGCCGAGAACTCTCAACCTATCCTCGTACGACCTACTCTCCATTCCAGGCAACATCCTGGTAAATCTTCTCTGCACCCTCTCCAAAGCTTCCACATCTTTCCTAAAGTGAGGCGACCAGAACTGCACACAGTACTCCAACTGTGGCCTAACCAAAGTCCTGTACAGCTGCAACATCACTTCACGACTCTTGAATTCAATCCCTCTGTTAATGAACGATAATACTCCATAGGCCTTCTTACAAACTCTATCCACCTGAGTGGCAACCTTCAAAGATCTATGTACATAGACCCCAAGATCCCTCTGTTCCTCCACCTGACTAAGAACCCTACCATTAACCCTGTATTCCGCATTCTTATTTGTTCTTCCAAAATGGACAACCTCACACTTGGCAGGGTTGAACTCCATCTGCCACTCCTCAGCCCAGCTCTGCATCATATCTAAGTCCCTCTGCAGCCGACAACAGCCCTCCTCACTGTCCACAACTCCACCTATCTTCGTATCATCTGCAAATTTACTGACCCACCCTTCGACTCCCTCATCTAAGTCATTAATAAAAATTACAAACAGCAGAGGACCCAGAACTGATCCCTGCGGAACTCCACTTGTAACTGGGCTCCGTGGAATGCAGATAGGGAATACATCTCTGGTGGTGGGGTCTGATTATAGGTGGTGGAAATGGCATACAATAATGCACTGTTTCTGGTGATTAGTGGGGTTGATGGTTCTACCTTGTTGCAGTTGGAAGGGTGGGGTTCAAGGGCAAAGGTGCAGGAAGTGGAGGAGATACATTGGAGGGCATTGTTGATCACATGGGAGGAAAAATTGTGGTCCTTAAAGTAGGATGCCATTTGGGATGTCCTGGAGTGGGATTGCTCCTCCTGGGAGCAGATACAGCAGAGGTGAAGGAGTTGGAACTAAGGCTTCGTGTTTTTACGGGGTAGGGGGGATGGTGGGCATGTTATCCAGATAGCTGAGGGAGTTGGTGTGTTTGCAATAGATGTCCTGGTTGAGTTGGTCATCAGAGGTGGAGATGAAGAGGCCCAGGAAGAGGAGGGAGGTCCAAGATGGTCCATGTGAACTTAAGGTCAGGGTGGAAGGTGTTAGTGAAGTTGATGAACTGTTCCACCTCCTCGAGGCAAAACGAGGTGGTGCTGATACAATCAGCAATGTAACAGAGGAAAAGATTGAGAATGGTGCTGGTGTAACTGTGGAAGATGGACTATTCCACATACCTGACAAAGTGGCAGGCATAGCTGGGACTCATGTGGGTGCCCATGACTACTCCTTTGGTCTGAAGGATGTGGGAGGATTCAAAAGCGATATGGTTGAGGGTGCGGACCAGTTCTGCCAATTGAATGAGTGTGTTGGTGGAGGGGTACTGGTTGGGTCGGCGGGAGAAGAAGAAACAGAGGGCTTGGAAGCCTTTGCCATGGCGGATGGACGTGTATAGGGATTGGATGTCCATAGTGAAGAGTAGGCATTGGGGGCCGGGGAAATAAAAGTCATGGAGAAGGATGTACAAAAATTCAGGACACTGTCCAGGATCAAGGGGATAGGATGGTATCAGGATATGAGTAGATAAGTTCAGTGGGGCAAAGCAGGCTGAAACGATAACTCGACTGAGGCAGTAAGGTTTGTGGATTTTGGGTAAGAGCTAGAACCAGGCAGTGCGGGGATTCTACTACACCCTGATCTTAAGTTTGCCTGGACCATCTTAGACACCTCCCTCTCCTCCCGGGACCTCTCCATCTCCGGCGATTGACTCAACACAGGGGAGTGCCGAACCAGAGGACACAACTTAAAAATACGGGGTAGACCATTTAGGACAGAGATGAGGAGAAACTACTTCACCCAGAGAGTGGTGGCTGTGTGGAATGCTCTGCCCCAGAGGGCAGTGGAGGCCCAGTCTCTGGATTCATTTAAGAAAGAATTGGATAGAGCTCTTAAAGATAGTGGAGTCAAGGGTTATGGAGATAAGGCTGGAACAGGATACTGATTGGGAATGATCAGCCATGATCATATTGAATGGCGGTGCAGGCTCGAAGGGCTGAATGGCCTACTCCTGCATCTATTGTCTATTGTCTATTGTCTATATATTTCATATCCACTGACTCCCACAGCTACCTGGACTACACCTCCTCCCACCCTTCACTCCTCCCAATCCCATCAAAAGACAAATTCTTACTCCCAATTCTTACGCCTCCGCCGTATCTGCTACCAGAAGGAACAATTCCACTCCAGGCCATACCCCTATGATCTCCTACTTCAAGGACTGCAATTTCGCCTCCCAGGTGATCAACAATGCTCTCCAGTGCATTTCCTCCACTTCCCACACCTCCACCCTTGAACCCCACGCCTCCAACTGCAACAAGGGTAAAACCCCCAGTCCTCACCTTCCACCCCACAATCCTCTGGATAAAGCGTATCATCCTCCACATTTCTGCGAGCTACAAACAGACCCCACCACCAGAAATATATTTCCCTCCCAACCCCATTTGAGATCCACAGAGACCATTGCCTCCATGAGTCCCTCATTAGGTTCACATCCCTCACCAACATACCCTCCACTCCTGGCACCTTCCCATGCCACCGCAAGGGGTACAAAATCTGCTCCCATACTTCCCCTTCACTTCTGTCAAAGGCCCCAGAGGATGTTTTCACATCTGGCAGAGATTTTCCTGCACCTTGAAACACCTCATCTACTCTGTCCGTTGTTCTCAATATGGTCTTCTCTACACTGGGGAGATAGGATGCCAACTCACGGAATATTTCAGGGAACATCTCTGAGACACAGCAACAACCCTACCATCCTGTGGCCAACCACTTCATCTCCCCCTCCCACTCTGCCAAGGACGTGCAAGTCCTGGACCTCCTCCACCGCCAAATCCTAGGGTAAACGCTTCATCTTCCACCTTGGGACTCTTCAACCGCACAGCATCAACATTGACATCACCAGTTTCCAAATCTCCCCACTCCCCCACCTCATCCCAGATCCAACCATCCAACTCGGCACTGCTCTCTTGACCTGAACTGCCTTCCTTCCCACCTATCCACTCCACCCTCCCCACTGACCTATCACTGACCTATCACAATCATCCCCTACCTGCAACTACCTATCGCCTTCCCACTTTGCCCCCAACCCCACCCCACCCTCCTATTGTTCTCTCAGTCCCCTTCACCCCCACATTCCTGATGTAGGTCTTACGTCCAAAACATCGATTCTTCTGCTCCTCGGATGCTGCCTGACCTGCTGTGTTTTTCCAGCACCTCACTTTTCAACGCTCTCAATTAATAGTCAGGTGATAATAGCATGAGGCCTTTGCCCGCTCAAAGGGATGAGGATATCATTGTCAAACTGCCAGTCATGTAGCAGAGCTTAAGTTATATATCTTGGTATCAAAACCTATGGGCGGCACATCATTGACAGTGCCACCAAAGGTGCACCACAACTGAGTGAAGAAGCAATCAGTATTTTTTATTCCATTTGTGACAGATTGCAGGCCATACTTGATAAAGCATTTTCAGGCCCCCACTTCTTTATTTCACTTATTCTGTAATGGGTTCCACACATCAAAGTGGCAATTAATTGCAACTGAAATGTGGCTTCTTGGAACTGATATAAATCCCTTTATAGCCACTACACTTATAGTGCACTTGCACAGAACATCATCCAAATTATGGGGGAGTTCGCAATCCTTGCAACCTTAATCCCAAGATGATTTTTAAAAAATTAATTCAAAGGAGGGCAGAGGCTAGTGAGGAGTCAACCATATTGCTGTGGGTCTGGAGTCAAATGTAGGCCAGATCAGGTAAGGATAGCAGTTTCCTTCCCTGAAGAACCTGAATGAACTAGCTGGGTCTTTCCCAACAATCAGCAGTGATTCATGTCCTTCACGAGACTCTTAATTTCAGAATTTTTAAACAATTGAATTCAAATTTCACTGTCTGCCATGGCGGGATTCAAACTGTCTGGATTCGCAGTCCAGTGGTAAACTATAGGCTGTCATCTCCCCCTAATGTCCAGATGGATGACCTGAGATGAAATCTGTGTTCTTATTTAAATGACCTCAGTGGTTACCAAAAAGATTCATTGTGCGAAATTCCCCTTGCCCTTATTTTGAGATCTGTCAGAATTAAGGTTGCCTTGAATTGAAATGCTCTTTCAAATCTTGGTATTGATAGCAATATTGCTTTGAAGGTCACATATTAGCTGACACACAAATATGATTACGATTTTTAACTTGTTCCTTAACAGGTTCTGTCGTGATTGTAACGAGGTCAGCCAGGTAGACCACATAGAATATGCATATCCTGCTTGGAGCTGTTAAGCTGGACCAATCAGGGAGCCTTGGCTGACAGATATACACAAAAGTCTTGGATATCTTGTTCACTCTGAGAAAGCTGAATCAGTTTCAAGGACTTTGCACATGTAAATAAAGGGTGGCTTGGTGATGGGGTACTGGCCTCTGTGGAGATTTTCCATGTTCCCCTGTTTTATTGGCTCTACATCAGAAGGTTGTTGCTTCATGTCACACCATAGAGACTTGAGCTGACACCACAGTCTGGTTATAGTGATTGTTGTATTGTCAACATTGCTATCCTCCAGAAAATATGTTAAACCAAGACCGGATGTACTGAAAGTGATATAAAAGTGATATACAATGCTGTTTTGAATAAATACTTGAGATCATGGAGTCTTGGTCAATATTTATTCATCAGCCAATATAAAATTTGGTTGGTCAATCATTATCACATTACTGATGGCACAACATTGCTTTTTCTAAATTTGTTGCCATATTTCCTATATTGTAACAGTGATTCTACATAAAAGAAGAACTTAATTATCTCTAAAATGGTTTGAAACATCTTGAGTTCTTGTAAATCTTCATTCCTATTTTCTTCAACATCTCTGAGCTGCTCCATTTTCTTATCTGTAAAATGGAAATAACAGATACTCTCCTCAGTAATCCTGCCTTCTCCAAATTTCTGGTGGATAACGGGGTTGTACATGCAAGCTGGCTTGTATGGTACTTGCACGTACCATTTAAAAGACGTCACTGTTACCATTCTCAAATGTGGAAATTGCCCTCTCACTTTGTGAAATAAAGCAAAGTGCAAGGAGACCAAAAATGTTGGGAAGAAAATAAATTAGGAATTGAAAAAAAACCAAAGAAATGTGCTGCTGATAATTGCTGGAAAAACTCAGTAGCTAGAACATAGAACATAGAGAACATAGAACAGTACAGCACAGAACAGGCCCTACAGCCCACGATGTTGTGCCGACCATTGATCCTCATGTATGCACCCTCAAATTTCTATGACCATATGCATGTCTAGCAGTCTCTTAAATGTCCCCAATGACCTAGCTTCCACAACTGCTGCTGGTAACGCATTCCATGCTCTCACAACTCTCAGTGTAAAAAACCCGTCTCTGACATCCCCTCTATACTTTCCTCCAACCAGCTTAAAACTATAATCCCTCGTGTTAGCCATTTCTGCCCTGGGAAATAGTCTCTGGCTATAGACTGTATCTATGCCTCTCATTATCTTGTATACCTCAATTTGGTGCCCGCTCCTCCTCCTTTTCTCCAATGAAAAATGTCTGAGCTCAGTCAACCTCTCTTCATAAGATCAGCCCTCCAGTCCAGGCAGCATCCTGGGTAAACCTCCTCTGAACCCTCTCCAAAGCATCCACATCTTTCCTATAATAGGGCGACCAGAACTGGACGCACTATTCCAAGTTTTACAGAGCTGCAACAAGATCTCACGACTCTTTAACTCAATCCCCCTGTTAATGAAAGCCAAAACACCATATGCTTTCTTAACAACCCTGTCCACTTGGGTGGCCATTTTAAGGGATCTATATAGCTGCACACCAAGATCCCTCTGTTCCTCCACACTGCCAAGAATCCTATCGTTAATCCTGTACTCAGCTTTCAAATTTGACCTTCCAAAATGTATCACCTCGCATTTATCCAGGTTGAACTCCATCTCTGCATCCTGTCAATGTCCCGCTGCAGCCTACAATAGCCCTCTATACTGTCAACGACATCTCCAACCTTTGTGTCGTCTGCAAACTTGCTGACCCATCCTTCAATGCCCTCATCCAAGTCATTAATAAAAATTACAAACAGTAGAGGCCAAGGACAGAGCCCTGTGGAACACCACATCACTGAATTCCAGGCAGAATATTTTCCTTCTACTACCACTCGCTGTCTTCTGTTGGCCAGCCAATTCTGTATCCAGACAGGTAAGATCCCCTGTATCCCATTCCTCCTGACCTTCTGAATGAGCCTACCATGGGGAACCTTATCAAATGCCTTGCTGAAGTCCATGTACACCACATCAGTGCAGCACTGATGAAAGAACTCGAGGACCTTCGGCTCATCCGAGAGAATGAGATCTTTCAGGACAAGACCTTCAACGAGGTTATTACACCGACCATACCAGAAGAGAGCAGACGATCAGGAAGGCAGAGAGGAGACAGGTGCAAGAGATCCCGGGGGAAGTACCTGTCAGGAACAAGTTGAATCTTTTGGAAACAGGAGAGACAGATGACACTGCCAGTCCGCGAGGCGGTCAGGTCTGTCAATCAAAAGTTGGCGTGGAGGCAGAGCGGAAGAGTCGGACATCGCACAGAGCTGTGGTAATAGAGGACTCCATAGTGAGAGGAACTGACCGGGGTTTTTGTGGCAGCAGGCAGGACTTAATGATGGTGTTGCCTTCCTGGTGCCAGGGTTAAGGACATCACAGACAGAGTGCAGGAAATCCTCAAGGACGAAGGTGAAGAGCCAGAGGTGGTGGTACATGTGGCACAAATGATGTCGGGAAGAAGAGGAGGAACATACTACAGCGGGACTTTGGAGAACTAGGAAGAAGGCTGAAAAGGAGGATGCCCAAGATGGTTATCTCCAGTTTGCTTCCAGTTCCTCGGGCTGGTGAGGCCAGAAACAGGGAGATAATGGACTTGAACGTGTGGCTGGGGAACTGGTGCAGGAAGCAAGGATTTAAATTCTTGGATCACTGGGGTATGTTTTGTGCTAAGCATAAATTCTACAAGAGAGACGGTTTGCACTTTAATAGGTTAGGGACCAGCATTCTGGCAGGCAGGTTTGCTACTGCAACACAGCTACGTTTAAACTAAGTAGCGGGGGGGAGGGGGCAAACTGGATGTTTAAGAAGGAAATTGAAGGGAAAGTTAGGACAAGGGAAGTTTAGAAAGACAACTGTATCAATGAAGCAGAAAATTCAGAAAGGGATCATGCTGTAAAGTTGAGTGAAATAGGAATTGATGGGAAGGGTGAGGGCAGTAACAAATTAAAAATACTATATATGAATGCACGAAGCATTAGAAATAAGATGGATGAGCTTGAGGCTTTTTTGGAAATTGGCAGATATGATATTGTGGGGATAACGGAGACATGGCTTCAGGTGGACAGGGCCTGAGAAATGAATATTCAAGGTTACACGTGCTATCATAAGGACAGACTGACAGGCAGAGAGGGTGGGGTGGCCTTGTTGGTAAGGGATGATATTCAGTCCGTTGCACGGGGGGGGTCCGAGAATCAGGGGATGTAGAGTCAGTGTGGATAGAGCTGAGAAATACTAAAGGTAAAGCGACCCTCTTGGGAGTTATCTACAGGCCCCCAAACAGTAGTATGGATGTCGGATGTAAATTGAATCAGGAGCTGAAGTTGGCCTGTCGCAAAGATGTTACTACAGCTGTTATGGGGGATTTCAACATGCAGGTAGACTGGGAAAATCAGGATCCTATTGGACCTCAAGAAAGAGACTTTGTGGAGTGCCTCTGAGATGGATTCTTAGAACAGCTGGTGCTGGAGCCTACCAGGGAGAAGGCAATTCTGGATCTGGTATTGTGCAACGAACCAGAATTGGTCAGGGACCTCGAAGTGAAGGAGCCATTGGGAAGTAGTGACCATAATACAATAAGCTTCAATCTGCAATTTGAGAGGGAGAGGTTGCAATCCGAAGTGACAATATTTCTGTTGAATAAAGGGAACTATGGAGGTATGAGGGAGGAGCTGGCCAAAGTTCAATGGTGCAATACCTTAGCAGGAATGACACTGGAGAAACAATGGCAGATATTTCTGTGTATAATGCAGAAGATGCAGGATCAGTTCATTCCAAAAAGGAAGAAAGATTCTAGGAGGAGGCATGGGTGGCCATGGCTGACGAGGGAAGTTAAGAAACATATAAAGTTAAAAGAGAAAAAGTATAACATAGTAAAGATAAGTGGGAAAATGGAGGACTGGGAAGCTTTTAAAGAACAACAGAGGATTACTAAGAAGGAAATACACAGAGAAAAAATGAGGTACGAAGGTAAACTGGCCAAAAATATAAAGGAGGATAGTAAAAGCTTTTTTAGGTATGTGAAAGGGAGAAAAATGGTTTAGACTAAAATTGGGCCCTTGAAGACAGAAACAGGGGAATATATTACGGGGAACAAAGAAATGGCAGAAGAATTGAATTGGTACTTCAGATCTGTGTTCACTGGGGAAGACACAAGCAATCTCCCTGAGGTAACAGTGGCTGAAGGACCTGAACTGAAGAGAATTTATATTTGCCAGGAATTGGTGCTGGAGAGACTGTTAGGTCTGAAGGTTGATAAGTCCCCGGGGCCTGATGGTCTACATCCCAGGGTACTGAAGGAGGTGACTCGAGAAATCGTGGATGCGTTGGTGATTATTTTCAAGGGTTCGAAAGATTCAGGATCAGTTCCTGCGGATTGGAGGGTGGCTAATGTTGTACCACTTTTTAAGAAAGGAGTGAGAGAGAAAGCATGAAATTATAGACCAGTTAGTCTGACCTCAGTGGTGGGAAAGATGCTGGAGTCCATTATAAAGGATGAAATTATGACACATCTGGATAGTAATAACAGGATATGTCAGAGTCAGCATGGATTTATGAAGGGGAAATCATGCTTGACTAATCTTCTGAAATTTTTTGAGGATGCACCTCTGAAGATGGATGAGCGAGATCCAGTAGATGTAGTGTACCTGGACTTTCAGAAAGCTTTTGATAAAGTCCCACATAGGAGGTTAGTGAGTAAAATTAGGGCGCATGGTATTGGGAGCAAAGTACTAACTTGGATTAAAGGTTGGTTGGCTGACAGGAAACAAAGAGTAGTGATAAACGGCTCCGTTTCGGAATGGCAGGCAGTGACCAGTGGGGTACCGCAGGGATCAGTGCTGGGACTGCAGCTTTTTACAATATATATTAATGATATAGAAGATGGTATTAGTAATAGCACGAGCAAATTTGATGATGGTACTAAGCTGGGTGGCAGGGTGAAATGTGATGAGGATGTTAGGAGATTACAGGGTGACCTGGGTAGGTTAAGTGAGTGGTCAGATGCATGGCAGATACAGTTTAATGTGGATAAATGTATGGTTATCCACTTTGGTGGCAAGAACAGGAAGGCAGATTACTACCTAAATGGAATCAATTTAGGTAAAGGGGCAGTACAAAGAGATCTGGGTGTTCTTATACACCTGTCAATGAAGGTAAGCATGCAGGTACAGCAGGTAAGCATGCAGGTAAGAAGTCTAATAGCATGCTGGCCTTCATGTCAAAAGGGATTGAGTATAGAAACAAAGAGCTTCTTCTGCGGCTGTACAGGGCCCTGGTGAGACCATACTTGGAGTACTGTGTGCAGTTCTGGTCTCCAAATTTGAGGAAAGACATTCTGGCTATTGAGGGAGTCCAGCGTAGGTTCACGAGGTCAATTTCTGGAATGGCTGGACTACCTTACGCTGAAAGACTGGAGCGACTGGGCTTATATACCCTTGAGTTTAGAAGACTGAGAGGGGATCTGATTAAGACATATAAGATTATTAAAGGATTGGACACTCTGGAGGCAGGAAACGTGTTTCCGCTGATGGGTGAGTGCCAAATCAGAGGACACAGCTTAAAAATACGGGGTAGACCATTTAGGACAGAGATGAGGAGAAATGTCTTCACCCAGAGAGTGGAGGCTGTGTGGAATGCTGTGCCCCAGAAGGCAGTGGAGGTGCAGTCTCTGGATTCATTTAAGAAAGAGTTGGATAGAGCTCTCAAGGATAGTGGAATCAAGGGGTATGGAGATAAGGCAGGAACAGGATACTGATTAAGGATGATCAGCTCATATTGAATGGTGGTGCAGGCTCCAATGGCAGAATGTCCTACTGCTGCACCTATTGTCTATTGACTATTGTCTATTGTCTATTATCCACAGCTTGACCCTCATCAACTTTTCTAGTCACATCCTTAAAGAACTCGATAAGGTTTGTGAGGCATGACCTGCCCCTCACAAAGCCGTGTTGACTGCATTTAATCAAGCCATGCTCTTCCAGATGGTCATAAATCCTATCCCTCAGAATCCTTTCTAACACCTTGCAGATGACAGATGTGAGACTTACTGGTCTGTAATTGCCAGGGATTTCCCTATTTCCTTTCTTGAAGAGAGGAATTACATTTGGCTCTCTCCAGTCCTCAGGTACGACTCCAGTGGAGAGCGAGGATGCAAAGATCTTCGCAAGCGGCGAAGCAATCGCATTTCTCGTTTCCCAAAGCAGCCGAGGACAAATCTGGTCTGGGCCTGGTGACTTGTCAATCTTAATGTTTGACAAAATTTTCAGCACATGAGCTTCCTCCATCCCTATCCATTCCAGCATGCACACCTGCTCTTCAAAGGTTTCATTCACTACAAAGTTTGTTTCTTTCGTAAAGACAGAAACAAAAGACTCACATAGGGCTTCCCCTACTTCCTCAGACTCCACACACAAGTTCCCTATGCTACCTCTGATTGGCCCTACTCTTTCTTTGACCATTCTCTTATTCTTCCCATAAGTGTAAAATGCCTTTGTGTTCTCCCTAATCTGTTCTGCCAAGCCTTTGACGTGCCGCCTCCTGGCTCTCCTCAGACCATTTTTGAGCTCCTTCCTTGCCTGCCTGTAATCCTCTCGAGCTGAGCTTGACCCTAGCTGCCTCCACCCCTTATGTAAGCTACCCTCTTCCTTTTGACATGAACCTCCACCGCTCTCGTCATCCAAGGTTCCTTTATCTTACCCTTGAATTCATGGGAGAATTTCTGTGAAGATATACACAAAATTGTTTATTTTCTCCATTATTTCCCTGTCTACCATCATAAATATTTCTGTCTCCAACTGTAATGGGCCCAGATTGGTTCCAGTTGTTCTGGGCCCATTACAATTTTGTTTCATTTTATGCAGAATCACAAGTGTTTTCAGCCTTAGCTATGTGTACTGAAATATTATATCCAAATGTTCATTCACTACAGTTCTTGCACTGTTCTTGTCCTTCACAGTCATATTCCTGCAGGTCTGTTTTCCACATACATTTGAATATCCATTTGTTAGGTTACAGTGCAGCATCTTTAATGTTTATACTGAGGTTTAATTCTGGAGGTAAAAACAATGACTGCAGATGTTGGAAACCAGATTCTGGATTAGTGGTGCTGGAAGAGCACAGCAGTTCAGGCAGCATCCAAGTAGCTTCGAAATCGACGTTTCAGGCAAAAGCACTTCATCAGGAATCAGGAGGTTTAATTCTGTCAGGCCCACTCTACCTGCTATGCAAGTCTAGAACCTGACACCAGCATATTTATTCAGATATGTACGCAAATTCAATGACAACAACTTCAGTCATTGAACAACACTATCATTTATCTTTAGTTTTTGCATGGGATGATTGTTTCATGGTCCTCATTAATGAGAATTGTTTTCAATTCCATATCTATACAGCTGATGTATTTTACTTATGTTCACGGGAAGTTTTCTACGTATATTCTTTCATATAAAGCAGCTTTTGTAAATCCCATACCTGTTTGTCATAGGTCTGGGTCAACATCAAATATGTTTTGCTGTGAATTATGGCAGTTTCTCAATCACTAATGGGTGACACACCTAAAAAAATCAAAATTTTCAGAAGGGAGATCTGACTTTCACAAAAATGAGAGAGATGGGAAAGTAGAAAATCCACAAATGTGAATAAAGTGACAAACCCAACTCAAAATTTATAAGTAACTTACACTTCTGCTAAACATAAAAATTTCAGATTTATTTTGCCAATTCTGACCTTTGAATGTTTCTGAAGCTGATTTCTGCTGTCTCGATTGTGGTAATTCTCCATGTGCTAGCATAAGCAGGAAGACTGTTTAATCAAGAATCAAATTACAACACTTGCTCAGACCTGTTTTATTTCTGAGTTCCCATGAAAGATATTTTTGACATGTATCTCTGATAAGTATCAGATTTCTTCATTGGTTCAGGCTTGTTGGAGCTGCCCAAAACCTGAAATAGGTCAAACTTTAGGCTTGGGGCCTAATTTAGACAAATTCCTGAGATAGGATTGTCAAAACGTAGGGATTACAGTAAGAACTGGTATACGTATGAACTTTTTAAAAGGTTGAAAAAGCATCATTCAGTGTAAACCTAATTATTATGATAATGAAGGCCCCAGGTTTAGTTCCCAGTATTCTGCTTATAACCTCAGCAGGTATTTTGCAGGGAGCCATACAATTGGATTCACCAGTCTGCTATACATTGTTCAGTGTTATTTTGCTGTATTGTTCGCACAGTCAACGTGGACATGAACTGAGGACAGAAAGCACCAAGCTTCATCATTAATTGGAGCCGGGTTCAAATCCCATCACGATAGATGGTGGAACTTGAATTCCATAAAAATAAAGAGTCTAATGATGACCATGAATCCACTGTTGATTGCTGGAAAAACCCATCTGGTTCATTAATGTCCTTTATGGAAGAAAACCACCATCCTTACCTGGTCTGGCCTACATGTGACTTCAGACCCACAGTAATGTGGTTGACTCTTAACTGCCCTCTGGGCCATTAGGGATGGGTAATAAAAGCTGCCAATCTAGCGACTCCCTCATCTCCTGGATGAATAAAAAAAAAGGTGCAGGTACAGGCGATTTAGCTCTTCAAGGCTTTCCTACCATTCAAAGAGATCTGATGTCTAACTTTGTCTCTTGACCTTTACCCCATTTTTTCTGAATAACTATGGTACAAAAACATATATCAGATATAAAATTAACAACAGGAGCAGCATCAAAATCTGACTGTACCATTTGAAACACGTGAAGAGATATTTCCTAATTTGAGTCCAGATTGGTCTGTCTCTTTTTTTTGGCTAAATTCCAGACTTTAACTCCCCAAATACTGAAAGATTTCTCCCTATCTACATAATTACTCCCCTTAATCTCTTTAAATCATCCCTTCAGATTGTCTCTTCTCCTTCTAAATAACAGAGAATATAACCCCAATTTTGCTTAAACTCTCCTCATGATTTAATTTTTGAAGTCCAGATATCATTGCAGTACAACCTTACTCCATTGAAGACCAAGGTACCCTTCCTGAGGTATGATGCCCAGAACATGATTCCAGATACAGACTCCAATGCTTTGATGTATGTTGAAGTATGACTTCTGTCCTGTTGCATTCTATTCCTCTACAAATATGAAGGTCAGCAATTCATTTTAAACAAAGACAGAAATTGCTGAAGAAGCTCAGCAGATCTAGCAGCATCTGTGCATAGAAAATAGAGTCAATGTTTTGGTAAGAAGTTCAGAACCATTCTGAAGAAAGGACACTGGATCTGAACTTTTAACTCTGTTTTATTTCCAAATTGCTGCCAGACATGCTGAGTTTCTGTAGCAACTTCTGTTTTTGTTTCAGAATTCCAGGAGCCAACAGATGACACAAAGATAGATGGAGAGACATGTAGTGTTGAGGAAATTAGGAGAGACTTGGACAGGCTAGGAGAATGGATAAAGAAATGGCCGATGGATACAGCGTGACAAAGTGTGAGGTTGTGCGCTTTGGTAGGTAGATTAGAATCATAGATCCCTTCAATGTATAAGCAAGCCATTCCACCCATTGTGTCCACACTGACCTTTTGAAGAGCATCCCATCCAGACCCATACCCCAACTGGGTCCCTGTAACCTGCATTTCTGATGATTAATCCGCCTAGCCTGTACTTCCCTGGACACTATGAGCAATTTTGTATGGCCAATCCGCCAAACCTGCACATCTTTGGACTATAGGAGGAAGCTGAAGCACATAGATGAAACCCACACAGACACAGGAAGAGTATTTAAACTCCACACAGACTGTTCCCCAAGGGCGGAATCAGACCCGATGCTGTGGGGGAAGGCTTCATAAATCTGAAGCACAAAGGGATGTAGGGGTGCTAAAACAGAATTATCTTCAGGTTAATAAGGAGGTGTAATTAGCGATTTGGAAGACAAATGCAATATTAATTTTCATTTCAACAGGGCTAGAATACAAGAGCAGAGATAGAACATAGAACATAGAACAGTACAGCACAGAACAGGCCCTTCACCCCACGATGTTGTGCCAACCACTGATCCTCATGTATGCACCCTCAAATTTCTGTGACAATATGCATGTCTAGCAGTCTCTTAAATGTCCCCAATGACCTTGCTTCCACAATTGCTGCTGGCAACGCATTCCATGCTCTCACAACTCTCTGTGTAAAGAACCCGCCTCTGACATCTGCTCTATACTTTCCTCCAACCAGCTTAAAACTATGACCCCTCATGTTAGCCATTTCTGCCCTGGGAAATAGTCTCTGGCTATCGACTCTATCTATGCCTCTCATTATCTTGATTCATCCCACCATCAAACTCACCATGGACTACTCTCGACTGTCTGTCTCATTCTTGGACACATGCGTCTCCATCAAGGATGGACACCTCAGCACCACACTCTACCGCAAACCCACAGACAACCTCACAATGCTACACTTCTCCAGCTTCCACCCAAAACATATTAAAACAGTCATTCCCTTTGGACAAGCCCTACACATACACTGGATCTGCTCAGATGAGGAGGTATGTGACGGACACCTGGAAGTACTCAAGGATGCCCCCACAAGAACGGGGTATGATGCTCAACTCATCGACCGCCAGTTCCGACGTGCCACAGCAAGGAACTGTAATGACCTCCTCAGGAGACAGACACGTGCTGCAACTGACAGGGTACCCTTCGTTGTTCAGGAGCTGAAAAATCATGTTCTTCATGACCTGCAACAAATTATCAATGAGGATGAGCACCTCACCAAGACCTTCCCCACACCTCCACTACTTGCCCTTAAACAACCGCCAAACCTCAAACAAATCATTGTTCGTAGCAAACTGCCCAGCTCTCAGGACAACTCCATACAACCCTGTCACAGTAGACGCTGCAAGACGTGTCAGAGTGTGGACATAGATACCACCATTACGCGTGGGAACACCTCCCACCTTGTACATGGCAGGTACTCATGTGACTCAGCCAATGTTGTCTATCTTATACGTTGCAGGCAAGGATGCCCTGAGGCATGGTACATTGGGGAAACCGAGCAAAGACTACGACAACGGATAAATGGGCACTGTACAACAATCAACAGACGGGAGGGTTCCCTCCCAGTTGGGGAACACTTCAGTGGTCCAGGACATTCAGCCTTGGACCTTCGATTGACCATCCTCCAAGGTGGACTTCGGGACAGGCAGCAGAGAAAAGTGGATTAGTGGTGCTGGAAGAACACAGCAGTTCAGGCAGCATCCAACGAGCAGTGAAATCAACGTTTCGGGCAAAAGCCCTTCATCAGATTTTACCTAGCAGAGAAAAGTGGCCAAGCAGAGGCTGATAGATAAGTTCGGTACCTATAGGGAGGGCCTCAACCGGGACCTTGGGTTCATGTCACATAACAGGTGATCACCATTGCACTACACACACACAGATATTCCTACACACACACACTCTCACATACACACAGACACAGGTACACACAGCGCACACAGACACCCATACACACCCTTACAGACACACACACTCCCACACTCACACATGCACCCCCTCACAGACTTAAGACACTCTGCACTCACTACACACACACACACTTTCTCACACTCACAACCCCCACCCCAGACAGACAGACAGACAGACACACACACACACACACACACACACAGACAAAGACCCACATGCACACATATATTTTGTGGGGTGAATTAGTACTTGCAGAGTTACATTGTACTTTGCTCAAAAACTGCATGCATTCATATAGAACTCTGAGCTCAAAAACTGCATGAAATTATGTAAAACTCTGTTATCTCACTTTTTAGATGAGAATTAATCTAAACATCAGGTCATAGACAGAGAACACAGGGGGCTAACACCTTCAACGTATTGTCTAGCTGTCACCATTGTTAACAGCTAACCCAAGAATGCAACTTTAAAAAAAGTTTTGTGATTTACACATGAAAGAAGTGAAACTATCACTGTATTCTAATAGATGAAAGGCCTAACAGACAATCAATTTTTCAATGTATAATTTCAGTTACATCACACTGCACATTTTTGCTATAAATTCTGTGTTACGATTGAGCCCTCCACTATCACCTGATGAAGGAGCGACGCTCTGAAAGGTAGTGTGCTTCCAATTAAACCTGTTGGACGATAACCTGGTGTTGTGTGATTTTTAATCTCATTATCTTGTATACCTCAATTAGGTCCCCTCTCCTCCTACTTTTCTCCAATGAAAAATACTGTCAACGACACCTCCAACCTTTGTGTCATCTGCAAACTTGCTGACCCATCCTTCAATCCCCTCATCCAAGTCATTAATAAAAATTACAAACAGTAGAGGCCCAAGGACAGAGCCCTGTGTGGAACACCACTCACCACTGACTTCCAGGCAGAATATTTTCCTTCTACTACCACTCATTGTCTTCTGTTGGCCAGCCAATTCTGTATCCAGACAGCTAAGTTCCCCTGTATCCTATTCCTCCTGACCTTCTGAATGAGCCTACCATGGGGAACCTTATCAAATGCCTTGCTGAAGTCCATATACACCACATCCACAGCTCGAACCTCATCAACTTTTCTCGTCACATCCTCAAAGAACTCGATAAGGTTTGTGAGGCATGACCTGCCCCTCACAAAGCCATGTTGACTGCATTTAATCAAGCCATGCTCTTCCAGATGGTCATAAATCCTATCCCTCAGAATCCTTTCTAACACCTTGCAGACGACAGATTTGAGACTTACTGGTCTGTAATTGCCAGGGATTTCCCTATTTCCTTTCTTGAAGAGAGGAATTACATTTGCCTCTCTCCAGTCCTCAGGTACGACTCCAGTGGAGAGTGAGGATGCAAAGATCTTCGCAAGCGGTGAAGCAATCACATTTCTCATTTCCCAAAGCAGCCGAGGACAAATCTGGTCCGGGCCTGGCGACTTGTCAATCTTAATGTTTGACAAAATTTTCAGCACATCAGCTTCCATTCCAGCATGCACACCTGCTCTTCAAAGGTTTCATTCACTACAAAGTTCATTTCTTTCGTAAAGACAGAAACAAAAAACTCACCTAGGGCTTCCCCTACTTCCTCAGACTCCACACACAAGTTCCCTATGCTACCTCTGACCGGCCCTACTCTTTCTTTGACTATTCTCTTATTCCTCCCATAAGTGTAAAATGCCTTTGTGTTCTCCCTAATCTGTTCTGCCAAGCCTTTGTCGTGCCCCCTCCTGGCTCTCCTCAGACCATTTTTGAGCTCCTTCCTCGCCTGCCTGTATCAATAGATAATAGACAATAGACAATAGATGCAGGAGTAGGCCATTCAGCCCTTCGAGCCTGCACCGCCATTCAATATGATCATGGCTGATCATTCCCAATCAGTATCCTGTTCCAGCCTTATCTCCATACCCCTTGACTCCACTATCTTTAAGAGCTCTATCCAATTCTTTCTTAAATGAATCCAGAGACTGGGCCTCCACTGCCCTCTGGGGCAGAGCATTCCACACAGCCACCACTCTCTGGGTGAAGTAGTTTCTCCTCATCTCTGTCTTAAATGGTCTACCCCTATTTTTAAGTTGTGTCCTCTGGTTCGGCACTCCCCCATCAGCGGAAATATGTTTCCTCCTGCCAGAGTGTCCAATCCTTTCATAATCCTATACGTTTCAATCAGATCCCCTCTCAGTCTTCTAAACTCAAGGGTATACAAGCCCAGTCGCTTCAGTCTTTCCGTGTAAGGCAATCCTGCCATTCCAGGAATTGACCTCGTGAACCTACGCTGCACTCCCTCAATAGCCAGAATGTCTTTCCTCAAATTTGGAGACCAGAACTGTACACAGTACTCCAGGTATGGTCTCACCAGGGCCCTGTACAGCTGCAGAAGCACCTCTTTGCTTCTATACTCAATTCCTCTTGTTATGAAGGCCAGCATGCTATTAGCCTTCTTCACGACCTGCTGTACCTGCATGCTTGCCTTCATTGACTGGTGTACAACAACACCCAGATCTCTCTGAACAGCCCCTTTACCTAATTGATACCATTGAGGTAGTAATCTGCCTTCCTGTTCTTGCCACCAAAGTGGATAACCAGACATTTATACACATTAAACTGCATCTGCCATGCATCTGCCCACTCACCTAACTTGTCCAGGTCACCCTGTAATCTCCTAACATCCTTATCACATTTTACCCTACCACCCAGCTTTGTATCATCAGCAAATTTGCTAATGTTATTGCTGATACCATCTTCTATATCATTTACATATATTGTAAAAAGCTGCAGTCCCAGCACGGATCCCTGCGGTACCCCACTGGTCACTGCCTGCCATTCTGAAATGGAGCTGTTAATCACTACCCTTTGTTTCCTATTAGCCAACCAGTTCTCTATCCAATCTAGTACTTTGCCCACAAAACCGTGCGCCCTAATTTTACTCACTAACCTCTTGTGTGGGACTTTATCAAAAGCTTTCTGAAAGTCCAGGTACACTACATCCACTGGATCTCCCTCGTCCATCTTCCGAGTTACATCCTCAAAAAATTCAAGAAGATTAGTCAAGCATGATTTCCCCTTCATAAATCCATGCTGACTCTGTCCTATCCTGTTACTATTATCCAGATGTGCCGTAATTTCATCCTTTATAATAGACTCCAGCATCTTTCCCACCACTGAGGTCAGACTAACTGGTCTATAATTTCCTGCTTTCTCCCGCCCACCCTTCTTAAAAAGTGGCACAGCATTAGCCGCCCTCCAATCCTCAGGAACCGACCCCGATTCTATTGAACTCTGGAAAATAATCACCAGCGCATCCGCGATTTCCCGAGCCACCTCCTTCAGTACCCTGGGATGCAGGCCGTCAGGTCCCAGAGACTTATCAACCTTCAGACCTAACAGTCTCTCCAACACCAAATCCTGGCAAATATAAATTCCCTTAAGTTCAGGTCCTTCAGCCACTGTTACCTCAGGGAGATTGCTTGTGTCTTCCCCAGTGAACACAGATCTGAAGTACCCATTTAATTCCTCTGCCATTTCTTTGTTCCCAGTAATATATTCCCCTGTTTCTGTCTTCAAGGGCCCAATTTTTGTCCTAACCATTTTTTTGCCTTGGACATACCTAAAAAAGCTTTTACTATCCTCCTTTATATTCTTGGCCAGTTTACCTGCGTACCTCATTTTTTCTCTGCGTATTTCCTTCTTACTAATCCTCTGTTGTTCTTTAAAAGCTTCCCAGTCCTCAGTTTTCCCACTTATCTTCGCTAAGTTATACTTTTTCTCTTTTAACTTTATATGTTTCTTTACTTCCCTCGTCAGCCACGGCCGCCCATGTCTCCTCCTGGGATCTTTCTTCCTTTTTGGAATGAACTGATCCTGCAACTTCTGCATTATACACAGAAATATCCGCCATTGTTCCTCCACGGTCTTCCCTGTTAAGGTATTGCACCATTGAACTTTGGCCAGTTGCTCCCTCGTAGCTCCATATTTCCCTTTATTCAACTGAAATATTGTCACTTCCAATTGTACCCACTCCCTCTCAAATTGCAGATTGAAGCTTATTGTATTATGGTCACTACTTCCCAATGGCTCCTTCACTTCGAGGTCACTGACCAATTCTGGTTCGTTACACAATACCAGATCCAGAATCGCCTTATCCCTGGTCGGCTCCAGCACCAGCTGCTCTAAAAATCCATCTCTGAGGCACTCCACAAAGTCTCTTTCTTGAGGCCCGATACCATCCTGATTCTCCCAGTCTACCTGCATGTTAAAATCCCCCATAACAACTGTAGTAACATCTTTGCGACAAGCCAATTTCAGCTCCTGATACAACTAACATCCGACATCCAGACTACTGTTTGGGGGCCTGTAGATGACTCCCATGGGGTCTTTTTACCCTTAGTGTTTCGAAGCTCTATCCACACTGACTCTACATCCCCTGACTCTAGGTCCCCCCGCGCAAGAGACTGAATATCCTCCCTTACCAACAAGGCCACCCCACCCCCTCTGCCCGTCAGTCTGTCCTTACGATAGCACGTGTAGCCTTGAATATTCATTTCCCAGGCCCTGTCCCCATGAAGCCACGTCTCAGTTATCCCCACAATATCGTATCTGCCAATTTCCAAAAGAGCCTCAAGCTCATCCACCTTGTGTCTAATGCTTCGTGCATTCATATATAGAATTTTTAATTTGTTACTGCTCTCACCCTTCCCCTCAACCCTTATTTCACTCAACTTTACAGCATGATGCCTTTTCCAGTTTTCTGCCTCCTTGATACAGTTGTCTTTCTTGACTTCTCTTGTTCTAACTACCCCTTCAATTTCCTGAGCTGAGCTTGACCCTAGCTTCCTCCACCTTCTTCCTTTTGACGAGAAGCTCCACTGCTCTCGTCATCCTAGGTTCCTTTATCTTACCCCTTCTAGATGTACTACCAAGGCTGTAAAAGACTCTGATCAAACCATATTAGGAATATTGTGAGATGTTTTGGGCCCCTTACCTAAAGTAGGATATGATGGCGTTGAAGGGTGTCCAGAGAAGGTTTACAAAAATTATCCCAGGGCCGTAGGGCTTTTCATATGAGGACCAGTTGAGGACTTTGGAGCTGTACTCGATGGAACTTAGAAAGATGAGGAGCCATCTGATTGAAACTTACAGAATATTGAGAGCCATGATATAGTGGGTGCGAAGAAGATGTTTCTATTAGAAGGAAAACCTAGGATCGAAGGGCACAGTCTCAGTGTGAAGGAACAACCCTTTGGAACTGTGGCGAAGAGGAATTTCTTCAGCCACACGGTGGTTAATCTGTGGAACTCATTGCTGCAGAAGGCTGTGGAGACCAAGTCATTGAGCTCATTTAAGACAGATAAATAGGTTCATGATTAATAAATGGATCAATGATTACATAGAAAAGGTAGGAAAATAGGGTTGAGAAACATGTTAGCCATGATTGAATAGCGGAGCAGACTCGATGGGTCAAATCGCCTCATGCTGCACCTATATCTTATGGTCTGTCCACAGTTCTTTGTTTCATGTTAGCATTTCATTTCCCTCTTTGATGGTTTGTCTGCCTGTTTGTGATGTTTTGATGACTTATGTAACTAGACTCCCAACTGCCTTGGAACTCCTATTTTTATTTTAATATTTTGCCATTTTATACGGTATCTAATTCTACCCTTTTCAGGTCCAAAGTGAATTACCGCACATTGGCCTACTTTGAAATCATCTCGCACAACTAGTTGCATAATAACTGGAACCGTCCAGTCAACTTCCTCAGTTGACCTATTTCCAATCTTCAATCATATACCACAAGTGGAGTACCCTCCCTGGACAAAACTCAGCAAACAATCTTTGGATCCAGCAACAGGAAACATAAGAAATCACAAACACGTTTCTTGGGCCAAACCTTATCTGCTGAAGAGCAAGCTTTGAGCAAACATAGTGAAGGTGACCATTGATAAGCAACCCAGGGGTCCTGCACACCCAACTTTCATCACAGGCTTCTGGATTTGTTGAGCAACACATGCAAAGATCCACATTAGCAAGCAATATCCCTTCTACAGACAAATCACTTTCAAACCAACAAATGGGTAGGTGATCACTTGGCTGTGGGGACTTGCATCCCATATGAAAAATACAATGTGGTCTATGAATGTGTCATCAGAAAATTTAGTTATGTGGCTTTGAATTCCATTGTTCCATTTCTGTTCATGAACAATCAAGTCTTTGTAAGACATCAATCATGAACCTCCTCCCAATTAGAATGCCTTCCCATTGTTAGTCTCCTTCTGCTCATTCAAATCATCCTAATCAAATCACCAATCTGCTTTCAATTCCATGATCTTGAATTTAAGCTGATAGTCTCTTATGAGGATTTTTAAAAAATCAAATATCTTTTGGAAGTCCATATAAATAACATTCATTAAGTAAAATCCTCTCCTCATGACTTTAACCACCTTTTCAAAAATTCAATCAATTTGTCAGGAATTACTTACCTTTTACAAATTTATGCTGACTCAGATTAACTAAAAATGTTCGGAGTGTTCAGTCACACTGACTTTAACTATGGACTAGTAATTTACTCACAATAGCTCTTTGTCAAAACTTGTACTTCAATTCCCTGGTTTTCCTCTTTCACCTTTCATAAATAGTTGAGTGACCGCAACTTTCTAATCTAAAGAACACTCAGATGTGAAGAATGAATCCTTATGGCAAGCAATTGTAGAACAATAAAACAAACTTTACAGTATAGCAGGCCATTCAACTCTGTGTGCACAGGGTCCTTGTGAAAGGAATGCAAAGCTTGTCTCATAACCTGATGGTTTTTTGGATAGTCCTTTATTTTTCTCTATTTATCAAGCTTTTTGTATAAATGATATAATTTTATTGTCACAACAAGTTCCAATAAACCTGGCATTCATCAACAATGACAATTCCTGTCTTCACTTACAATGGTGAAGGTGCCAGGACTTGTGGAAGCGTGTGGAAGTGTGACTCAATATTTTTATTTGAGAAACGGGCAATATTGGAAGACGAAACCATATTGTAAAGGTTCATGAACACAATGAAAACAACCATGACATTTCACTTTCATTCCGACACTTCAAAATAATTTAATGAGAGAGGAATTGAAGTACAAGTTTTGACAAAGAGCTATTGGGAGTAAATTACTAGTACATAGTTAAAGTCAGTGTGAGTGAACACTTTCAGTCTTTGGAGGAAACTGGAGCATATTGCAGAAGCCTAAGCAGACACAGAGAGACCATGCAAACTCCATACAGTCACCCAAAGCTGGAATTGAACTGGGTCCCTGGTAGTGTGAGGCAGCAGTGCAAACCACTGAGCCACCATTATTGGACTGAAGCTCCTTCACCCTTTCACAGCATATGGGGAATAAATTAAATATCATTCTCTCTGATATAAGCCATTATGTTTTATGTAAGGTGACAAGGATGGTCCCACCCTGAGGGATTTGCATTCCATTGCCTTCAATGTGAATTTAATTGATTGCCAAGGCAGTGAGATGAAATATAGAAGAATTAATTTATTCATTGACCAAGAAGTAGTGTAATTGTGAGTGGCTGCTATAAAACTCTGAATTTATGAATTTTCCCACAGTGCACTAATGCCACCATGATGATGAATCCTACACTTGTACATGCTCAATGAACAAGCAAAGAGCCACCATGTAATGCCACTGTAAAGTCACCGTGGTCTTACCAGACCATTGGGCTGCTCTCAATTCCAATCACTGTGTGATGCCTCCATGGCAACTAATTCTGCTCACCTTTAAAGGCAGTGCTTTGAACACTGGTGAGCACAACCTCTGCCAGTTCCCAGAAAGTGTGCATAGACTGTGGCTGAGCTTTAACTAGTTCATTGGAGATGGGCTGGGAGGCATGAAGATGGAAGTCTAACATCTTTTTTTATTTACTCATAGGACGTAGCTGGGCTGGAATGTTTTGTCCATTCCTACTTGCTCTTGAGAAGGTGGTGGTGAACTGTCTTTTTGAATCACTTTTGGTGTCCATTTGGTGGAGGTAGAACGACAGTACTGTTCAAGAGGGATCTCAAGGATCTTTACTCAGCAACACTGAGTAAACAGTGATCTACTTCCAAGTCTTACTGCTGAGTGAGTTGGAGGGAGGTGGCGATATTCCCACATATCTACTAACCTTTTCCTTCTGGATAGAAGTAGTCACGGATTTGGAAGTGGTATGGAGTCTTAAGGAGTCTTGGTGAATTTCTGCATTGCATCTTGTACAATGAATGCAGTGCTGCTATTGAGCAATTAGATTGGAGACAGAGAATGTTTGTGGTTGTGCTGTAAATCAAGAGGGCTGCTTTGTTCTGATTGGTGTCAAGGATCTTCTGTGTTGTTAAAGTTTCACCCAGCCAGGCAAGTGGGTAATATTCTTTTTTTAATAGATATTTTTATTGAAAATTTAACATGTTTCTCCAAACTAAGGGGAATATCCTTGACTTATGCCTTGTAGATGGTGGACAGACTTTGGCGAGCCAGGAGGTGAGTTATTTCCTGCAGGAGTCATAACTTCTGACCTGCTGTTGTAGCCACAATTCTTTCAGTATGAGTCCAGTTTCAGTTTCTTATCAATGTTACCCCCCACCCCCTCTTTCTACTTCCACAGATATTATAAAAGATCAGAATGGCAGTAGCTTGGCCACCTGCCCAGTGGATGCGGTGTCTAATAAATTGTCTTTTTTTAAACTAGGATTTACTGGCACCAGAATGATACTCAATACCACCTTGTCCCACAGAAGGGCTTCCTATAGGATTAACTGCCCCGACAACACCAAACCTTATGCTGGAGCGAGTTGTGAGAAGATTTGTAGCTCAGGTTGGGGTTTTGGATGTAAGTTTGCTCACTGAGCTTGCATGTTCATTTCCAGAAGTTTCATTACCTTACGAGGTAATATCTTCAGTGGGCCTCAGGCGAAGCAATGCTGAAAATGCCTGCTTTCTTTTTATATGTTTGGGTTTCTTTTGGTTGGTGATGTAATTTCCTGTGGTGTAGTCACTTCCTGTTCTTTTTCTCAGGGGGTAGTAGATGGGGTCTAACTCGATGTGTTTGTTGATAGAGTTCCAGTTGGAATGCCATGCTTCTCGGAATTCTCATGCATGTCTTCGTTTGGCTTGTCCTAGGATGGATGTGTTTCCCAGTTGAAGTGATGTCCTTCCTCATCCATATGTGAGGATACTAGTGAGAGAGGGTCATGTCTTTTTGTGGCTAGTTGGTGTTCATGTATCCTGGTGGCTAGTTTTCTGCCTGTTTGTCCAATTAGTGTTTGTTACAGTCCTTGCACAATATTTTGTAAATGACATTAGTTTTGCTTGTTGTCTGTATAGGGTCTTTCAAGTTCATTAGCTGCTGTTTTAGTGTGTTGGTGGGTTTGTGGGCTACCATGATGCCAAGGGGTCTGAGTATTCTGGCAGTCATTTCTGAGATGTCTTTGATGTAGGGGAGAGTGGCTAGGGTTTCTGGATGTGTTTTGTCTGCTTGTTTGGGTTTGTTGCTGAGAAATTGGCGGACTGTGTTCATTGGGTACCCATTCTTTTACCCAATAAATGATGGTGTGAGGCACAAGCTGTCTATGATTAATTGGTGAGCATTAGTTCAAGAGATGATGGTAGATTGGTAATAGCAAACATTTAAACATGGAGGAACTGCAGCAATTATTAATTCCTGTCTGGCGCAACAATAAAATTGGTGGCCCAATCAAAGCTGACAAGGAAATTAGAGAGAAGTAGATCAAAGGAAGAGGCCAAAAGAAACTGGACAAAAAGAAACACAGACTTGAGGATCAGGAGCAGTTAAAATTTCTGATTTTCAGATTCCAGTGTCCACAATATCTTGCCTCTAATCAAGTGTTCAATTGATTACCACTTGTCTTCCAGCTATGCCCACCTTGAAGAAATTCTGATGTTTCCTCTGACAGGATTATGGTTTCATTTTTCAGCTGCTTTCTATGACCCTTTGACTGTTGGATGAAGTCTTTGCTAAAACTTACTTTCACAGTCACAGCTTCTTTAGTGACCGTGTCCGGTCCTACCTTCTCCCACATGGATTCCGATTCAAGTTCTATCCTTCATGTTTCAAACTCAATCAGGTACTTCCAAAGCACACAACACCCTTCAGACAGCTGCTACTGCCAAATCCTGAGACTCACACTGAGTGCTTTGTGCTGACATATGCACACTCTCAACCTTCCTCTCCACAGCACTGCTTCATATTATCTCAAAACTGCGCTCATCTCCAGTTTCATTTCATTCTTAACCTCATGTAATGCATTAATGACAGCCTTTTTCCCTTCCTTTCAGATGTTAAGGAAAAGAGCAGTTCTGAAGATCAGTCCCACCAGGCAAAAAAATCATTACTTCTGTTTCTATTTCAATAGATGCTGCCAGATGTGCTGAGTTTCTCTAGCATTCTCTATCATTGCTTTTGAGCCTGAACGCCAGTTTTAGGTAGGGTTCTACGGTCTCAATACTGAATCTCTTGATTTTCCATTCGATTTTGACTGAAATGTAGGCAGCATAATTAAGAATTTTGTAGAAGACACAAAAAAATTGTCTGTCGCTATTAATGAAGAGAACATAGTATCGATGATGGATCAGGTGGACAGATAAGGACAAATGGAATTTAGTCAATGAGGAATGTCAGGGAATGAATTTGAAGATTGCAGAAAAGACAAGGGACTACACAATAAATGGTTGAATACTGAGTTTGCTTTCATTTCAGACTTGGTATGATTCAGAAAGCAAATGCTAGGAGATTGCTGACTGTAATTTTGAAAATGAATCTGAACAACACTTCAAAATCACACAATTCATCAAAAGTCTTGCTAACGACTGAGTCAGTAGATACAACCATGAAAATACTGATGGTTCTATTTCACAGCACCATCAGGCCAGCAAGGTTACCTCTGAGAATGATATTGTGCTGAAGCATGACAGTCCTGATGAAGGGCTTTTGCCCGAAACGTCGATTTTACTGCTCCTCAGAAGCTGCCTGAACTGCTGTAATCAATAAAAGTGCCAAGAACCAAGTTCCCAAAGGACTTTGTCAAAATAATATGATTTCAATGTGGTTTTCACTTCACTTTAGCACCTGAACCATATCATTGACGTTTTGTCTGCCAAAAGAGCAAGGCAGCATCTGTTTATTGCTTGACAATAAACCAGTTGCAGGTAATAACAGAACTCATTTTCTGATACTATTAGTCGTGGATGATTTGCCATGGAACTTAAGATGCTTTTGTCACTGCTGTTTGATTGCATAATGCTAATGACTTAAATTGCAAAGTCGTACAGTTAGTAAGTTTGCAGATGACACCAAAATTGGAGGTGTAGTGGACAGCAAAGAGGGTTACCGCAGATTACAACAGGATCTGGACCAGATGGGCCAATGAGCTGAGAAGTGGCAGATGGAGCTTAATTCAGGTAAATGCGAGATGCTGCATTTTGGGAAAGCAAATCTTAGCAGGACTTATACACTTAATGGTAAGGTCCTATGGAGTGTTGCTGAACAAAGAGACCTTGGAGTGCAGGTTCATAGCTCCTTGAAAGTGTAGTCGCACGTAGATAGGATAATGAAGAAGACATTTGGTATGCTTTCCTTTATTGGTCAGAGTATTGAGTACAGGGGTTGGGAGGTCATGTTGCGGCTGTACAGGACATTGGTTAGGCCACCGTTGGAATATTGCATACAATTCTGGTTTCCTTCCTATCAGAAAGATGTTGTGAAACTTGAAAGGGTTCAGAAAAGATTTGCAAGGATGTTGCCAGGATTGGAGGATTTGAGCCACAGGGAGAGGCTGAACAGACAGGGGCTGTTTTCCCTGGAGTGTCAGAGGCTGAGGGGTGACCTTATAGAGGTTTACAAAATTATGAGGGGCATGGATAGGATAAATAGACAAAGTCTTTTCCCTGGGGTTGGGGAGTCCAGAACTAGAGGGCATAGGTTTAGGGTGAGAGGGGAAAGATATAAAAGAGACCTAAGGGGCAACCTTTTCACGCAGAGGGTGGTACGTGTATGGAATGAGTTGCCAGAGGATGTGGTGGAGGCTGGTACAATTGCAACATTTAAGAGGCATTCGGATTGGTATATGAATAGGAAAGATTTGGAAGGATATGGGCCGGGTTCTGGCAGGTGGGACTAGATTGGGTCGGGATATCTTGTCGGCATGGACAGGTTGGACCGAAGGGTCAGTTTCCATGCTGTACATCTGTATGACTCATGCTTCTTAACTTGAACTCACCTTTTCTGTTAAAAGTGCACTAAACTTTATTTGCTGTAGACAGCAACAAAATTGAGGAAAAATCCCATTCTCTTAGAGGTGTTTCTTGGGAATACATATTGGGAAGCAGCATGTCTATCCATCCATTGACAGAAAATCACAGGCTATGTTTCTTCAGTTTTCTGAGATCCATTTGGAACATCTCATTAACATAAGGACAGCAAGATATCTGATGATGATTCAATAAAATGAAGTCTACACTCTTGCAAGTGAGCATTAACAGGCTTTATTAAACATAACTATACACAAGGGATGCTGAGGGGATATCCTCTCAGGCCTGACAGAGTCTGGTGGCACTGCTGCTTATTCACATGCTCCCTCACTATTCTTTGACAAAAGGTATTATTAATCCTTTACACTCCAGTGCTCCGTAAGTTCTTTTAAGTCCAACAAAGAAGTCATTCTGACCAAGCAGCGAGTTGAATTCACCAGGTATGTGGTTTGTTATCCCATTTTCCTGATGCCTTGTTTGCTTTGTAAGAGAACTTGAATAAAATAAGTGAGTTGTGCTACTAACATTTAATAAGCATTAATTCCCATCCGGTTACCACCTTACCACTACCTAGTCTAGAATCTCACCACACCACTTGTAAAAAACAGGAAAGACTAACTGGGTTGATCTCGATGCTGAAATAGACCTTTAAAATGAAATAGAATGGAATATCCTTTATAGTCATTTGTTATTGACTAATTAAAATCAACAATTATTAGAGAGTTTTACGCTGAGGGTTGATTAATATATTTTGTTTGGAAAAAAACATGCAATATTGTGTTATGAGAATATGGATAGCATTATTTTTCTTTAATTGTTTTGTAATTATTCATACATGTAGAAAATGATTTTTTTAAGTGTGGAGAATATGGGATTTCTTAATGGTTGGTTTTATTTTAATGTGTGATATGGAATAAAAAAATCTTTGATTAGTTTTCGAAAGATTGCAGTCAAAACTTTGAATTTGAAGAAAAGTGTTGCTACCTGGTGATTCAAATATATTAATGTATTTCTTGTAATATATATTCATTAATATATTTCTTGTAAGTTAAGAAGGAACTAGTAGTGGCAACTAAATGTGTGATCATGGATATGTTGGGAACACTTGTAACACTGGGTTGGGAATGAGAAGGATGAGACTGAGGAAGCCAATAGATTTTCTCCACAAAATCAAAGATATACATACCTTTATTTTACTCTCTCCAACTGGCTTGAAATCTTTTCATTCTAGTCTGGCTTTTCATTGAGGCCTGAAGCAATACGATATCTGTTACGCCATTGGTGCTGTTGAATTTAATATCTATCCTGATGAGGTCCCTCTGGTTCTCCAAAGGGCCTCATACAGACAAGGTTTTTCTAGTATTGGTGTATTTGCTGTGTCAGCTATGAAAACTGAAATACATTCTTCTTTCCTATGTTTAGTCAGCTTTTACCTAGGCTTTTCCTTTCCACAAAATTATGCAATCTCCACCCTTGTGCAGTTATCCAATTCTGTAACCTTCTGAGCTGAAGGAATTACTCATGATGGCTGATTCACCTTTTCCTGAGGTTGCCATGTCCTCTGCTGTGTTTCTCCCAAGCTTCTCCATTTTATGCATGCTTTCCCTCTCCATGTTTCAGTACATAGATGGGTCTTGAGGTTTGTTGCTCTTTGCTTTCTGTAGCTTCTGACTTACCCTTGACTTTCCCTTCAGATTTTTCTTCCACATCTCAGGTTGGATTTCTCAGCTGGTCTCATTCATCGCCCACAGCACTTTGCTGTCTCTGGACTTCACTCCCACTGCTCCTTGCTGCTTGCCTCCAGCTCTGTGATCTGCCACCATGTTGTAACGAGGGGGGGGGTCAACACTCTTGTTTCTGAAAATAAACATGTTTTATTAACTATAACTACATATAAGGGATAATAGGAGAAGGCATTTCTGGAACTCTCCAGACTCAGGCTCCAGTACCATGTGAATTGATGTCACTAAGACATAGATTGTTTTATTTATGCACAGTAGCTATTCTTAAAAATAAATGTACATTTGACCGTTTATTCCACAATGATAAAACAAAGTAAATCTGAGAATTTCACAGATCACTTGTCGATCATACAGTTTTTACTTTATGCCTATGATAAAAATTCATGCTTTTTGAATATATTTTTTCTGGTGTCAATGCAAAATATTTACAACTATTTATCATCTCCCAGAAAAAAATCATTCATATTTACTTGCACAGACATTCAGGCATTTAAATCCAAATGAATATTTTCACTTAAAGTACACTTTAAAATAGTGAGATTATCAGATTTTTATCACTACCTGCACATTTTTCAACCATCGAAATATATCAGCTTCACCATTTGAAAAAACTTTAAGGCTTTTAGAAACGTTGCTCATATCAGAGGGTGAAATTCTGCAATTTAATATATTCTTTCAAAGCAGACCTGAGAGACTGCAGTTTCTTTGTGTGTGATGTTTGTATTGGATCGGGAGCAGGTAACCTCACACCATGGAAAATTCACACTCATCCTTAATTTCTGTCAAGTGAATTTCTTAAATTTAAAAATTACACTTCTGAAGAAAACTCAAGTCACAGCAGTGACAAAATTGGGTGAAGTATTTCCCAGTTAGCCAATGCAGATGGGAAAGATTCCACTTTGGACTGCTGGTCTGTGCTGAGTTGCCTATGTTTTACTCACTCAAGGGATATGAGAATCGCCAGCATCTTTCCTCATTCCTAATCGACTTTGAGAAGGTGATGCCTTCTAGACCCCCTGCAGTCCATTTGCTGTAGGTACACCCTCAAGATAGTGAAGGAATTCCAGGAATTTGACCCAGTGACACTGAGGGAACAGTGATACATTTCAAGATTAGGATGGCAAGTGGCTAGTCGAGAACGTCTAGGTGGAGCTATTCCTATTTACCCATTGCCCTTATCCTTCTAAATTGAAAAGATCATGAGTCTGGTGTGCTGTAAAAATAGCCTCAGTCAATTTCAGCATTGCATCTTGTAGATAGCGCATCTTGCTGCTCCTGAGGTGATGGTGGGAGTGGATGTTTGTGGATGTGGTGCCAATCAAGTGAGCTACTTTATCCTAGATAGTGCCAAGCTTCTTGAATGTTGCTGGAGCTGCACTCATCCAGGCAACTGGGTAGTGTTTCATCATGCTCCTGACTTTTTCCTTGTAGCTGGTGAACAGGTTTTGGGTAGTCAGGAGGTGAGTTACTCATTGCAGCATTCCTAGCCATTGACCTGTTCTTGTCACAATAGTATTTATATAACACATCCAATTCAGTTTCTGGTCAATGGAGGCCTCCAATGGATATTGGGGGATTCAGCATTAGTAATGCCATCGAGTGTCAAGAGGTGATGGTTAGATTCTCTCTTGTTGGAGATGGTTATTGCCTGTTACTTATGGGGAAAACCTGACTACTGCAGTTGGACGTGGTTTGTTTCAGTATCTGAGAAGTCCCAAATGAATGTCGTATTATTATCAACAAACTTTCCAATTCTTATACTGAAGGGAAAGTCATGAAGCAGGCTAAAATGCAGCTGAGGAACTCCTAAAGACATGTACTGGAACTGAAATAGCTGATTTCAATAACCACAAAGTTAAAAATCACACAACACCAGGTTAGAGTCCAACAGGTTTAATTGGAAGCACACTAGCTTTCGGAGCGACGCTCCTTCATCAGGTGATTGTGGAGGGCTCGATCGTAACACAGAATTTAAAGCAAAAATTTGCAGTGTGATGTAACTGAAATTATACATTGAAAAATTGATTGTCTGTTAAGCCTTTCATCTGTAAGAATACAGTGATAGTTTCACTTCTTTCATGTGTAAATCACAAAACCCTTTTTTAAAAGTTGCATTCTCGGGTTAGCTGTTAACAATGGTGATAGCTAGACAATATGTTGAAGGTGTTAGCCCCCTGTGTTCTCTGTCTATGACCTGATGTTTAGATTGATTCTAATCTAAAAAGTGAGATAACAGAGTTTTACATAAATTCATGCAGTTTTTGAGCTCAGAGTTCTACATGAATGTATGCAGTTTTTGAGCAAAAGTGCAATGTAACTCTGCAAGTACAAATTCACCACACAAAATATATGTGTGCATGTGGGTCTTTGTCTGTCTGTCTGTGTGTCTGGGGTGGGGGTTGTGAGTGTGAGAAAGTGTGTGTGAGTGTGTGTGTAGTGAGTGCAGAGTGTCTTAAGTCTGTGAGGGGGTGCATGTGTGGGAGTGTGTGTGTCTATAAGGGTGTGTGTGGGTGTCTGTGTGCGCGTCTGTGTGTACCTGTGTCCATGTGTATGTGAGAGTGTGTGTGTGTGTAGGAATATCTGTGTGTGTGTAGTGCAATGGTAATCACCTGTAATGTGACATGAACCCAAGGTCCCGGTTGAGGCCCTCCCTATTGATACCGAACTTAGCTATCAGCCTCTGCTCGGCCACTTTCCTCTGCTGCCTGTCCAAATCATGACTTCAATAACCACAACCGTTTTCATTGGTGTTGGTTGGGATTTCAACCAGTGGAATTTGCTCCCGATTCCCATTGACTCTGGTTTTGCTAAGGATCCTTGATACCACACTTAGAAAATGCAGTCTGAATGTCAAGTGCAGTTATTCTTATCTCATCTCTGGGAATCAGTTGGTTTGTTCATGCTTGAACAAAAAATGTATTAAGGATAGGAGCTTTGTGGACCTGGAAGAACACAAACTGGGCATTCGTGAGTTGTTTGTTGCAGAGCAGATGCTGCTAGATTGCGTTGTTGAAGATATCCTCTCTCACTTTACTGATGATAGTGAGGAGACTGATGGGATTGTTATCCAGTTCAGAGTATTTTGAGGACCCTGAGCACTCACTCGACCAAAATATGTGAAACAATTTTACCCAAATACCTCTGAGAATAACAGACAAAAAGGATTAAATAGATGAGCTGGCAGTCGGTCAAATAATTGCAAAGTTGTTTGAAGACAGCAAAGGTAATAATTAAACTTTACAATTTTAACTTTAACAACTCTACTCTGAATCACATGATTCTTTTAGAAACTTAAATACTCCCTACATACTCATAACTTGCATTTGAATTCTTTGGTCTGTTCCTTTCTCCCTCTCTCTCTTCACGGGTTGATTTTCTCTCTGTCCCTTCGGTCAGAGGGTGGGCTGCTCTAATAAAAAACCAAAAGAGAAAATGCTGGAAAATTTCAGCAAGTCTGGCAGCATCTGTAAGGAGAGAAAAGAGCTAACGTTTCGAGTCTAACTGACCCTTTGTCAAAGTGCAGAGCTGTGTCCAGACAGGCGCTTAGATTGGCTGGAGAGTGGGCTCAGGATGATCTCTCGATCTCTGCCAGAGCTGGGATCGAATACCTTTCTGGCTACCTTCTTGAATTTTCCAAGTATATGACCAATCAGGGGCATTGAGTTAAAAACAGAAACAGCTGGAAAAACTCAGCAGGTCTGGCAGCATCTTTGGAGAGAAATCAGAATTAATGTTTCAGGTCGAGTGACCCTTAGAACACTCAGAACTCAGACGTTGAGTTAATTGGTTTTTATCATCTTGAAACATTGTTAATAGTTTTTGATGACTTGCTAACGGTGAACACTTTGTATGTGTCTGATTTGGTGCCAGGGAGTCTGGTTTGGTCCAGAATATGCACCTGGTATTTTGTTTTACTGAGGCACGTCTGCCCCATGTTTCTGGTGGTGATTTGTTTGTTAAAAAATGTCAAACTGCCCTAAAAGCAGCTAATGTCTTCTGGTGAATCTATAGTTTTTAATTGTTCGACCTTGGATATTGCAAAGGCTTATTTCTAGGTGGAATTGTCTCTGTGTGTCTTGGACTGAGGTACTCCCAGCTCACCTTGCTTTTTGGCAGTTTATCTGGTCTATCTTTATTTCAGCTGATCAGCTTATACTTTTGGCTTTGTGGTTGTTCTAGTTGGTTCCTTTATAATGGTTCTATTTTACTCAAGCAGTCACAGGCTGCGACAGATAATTGGCCAAGTTGAATTGGTCCTGCTGTTTGAGCACAGGACATACCTGAGCATAGCTGTACACAATGTCAGAGAGGTGCCACTGTTGTAGCTGTACTGGAACAGCGCAAGTCTTCAGTACTATCGCTGTAATGTTGTCAGGGGCCATAGCCTTTGTAGTATCCAGTGCCTCCACCCTTTCCTTGATAACACATGGAATGAATCAATTTGGGTGAAGAATGGCAGCTATGATGCTGGGAACATCTGGATGAAGCTGAAACGGATCATTCACTCAGTACTTCTGGCTGGTGTTCCCTGCAAATGTTCCAGCCTTATCTTCTGCACTGATGTGCTGTGAGTTCCCATCACTGAGGCTCAGGTTGTTGGCAGCACTTCCTTCTCCAGTGAGTTATTTAATAACCTACTAATTCAGTCTTTGTTGAACAAGGTTTGATGGAAATGGTAGAGTGGGAAATATGTCAGGCCATGTAGTTATAGACTGTCTTTGAGTACAATTCTGCAGCAGCTGTTGGCTCACACCACTTCATGAATGCCCAGTCTTTAGTTGCTAGATCTGCCTGATTTAGTATAGTGGCAGTGACACACAGCCTAATGGAGAGTATCCTCAAAGTGAATATGGGGTTTCATTTCCACAAGAGCTATACAGTGGTCATTTCTACCAATAATATTATTACAGATGCACTATATTTTCTCTCTTAGTGGTTCCCTCAACAATTGCTGCAGACCCAGACTAGCAGCCATGTTCTTTAGGACTCAAACAGCTCATTTAATAATAGTGCTGCTGAGCCACTCTTGGTGATGGACATTGAGGCCCCACTGAAGGAGCTTTCATTGATCTATTGGACCTAACGCCATGAGACTTCAGGACATTTAGAGTCAATGTTGAGGACTCTCAGGGCAACTCCCACCCATCTATCTAACACTGTGCATCCATCTCTGCTGAGTCTGTTCTGTCTGTGGGACAGGGCATACACAAGAGATAGTAAAAGAGTTGTCACAGTGTGATGTTGAGGCATTGTCAGTAAGTAATGATCCTGCGAATATAACAATGTCAGGGGCTTGCAGGGCTCCCCTGTGGGACAGCTGTCCCAATTCACCTTCATTGTGGGAGGGAGCACTTTGCAGGGTTTTCAGGACTGACTTTTCCATTGTCACTTCCTTGCCTTGACACTTCACTGCCTGATTGTCCAGTTTCATTCCTTTTTGGAGACTTTCTCATGTTTGATACCACTGAAAGGTTCACTGGACCATTTCAGGTGGTAGCTGAAAATGTGTTGCTGGAAAAGCGCAGCAGGTCAGGCAGCATCCAAGGAGCAGGAGAATCGACGTTTTGGGCATGAACCCTTTTCAGGAATGAGGAAAGTGTGTCCAGCAGGCTAAGATAAAAGGTAGGGAGGAGGGACTTGGGGGAGGGGCGTTGGAAATGCGATAGGTGGAAGGAGGATAAGGTGAGGGTGATAGGCCGGAGTGGGGGTGGGGGCGGAGAGGTCAGGAAGAAGATTGCAGGTTAGGAAGGTGGTTCTGAGTTCGAGGGTTGGGACTGAGACAAGGTTGGGGGAGGGGAAATTAGGAAACTGGAGAAATCTGAGCTCATCCCTTGTGGTTGGAGGGTTCCTAGGCGGAAGATGAGGCGCTCTTCCTCCAGCCATCGTGTTGCTATGGTCTGGCGATGGAGGAGTCCAAGGACCTACATGTCCTTGGTGGAGTGGGAGGGGGAGTTGAAGTGTTGAGCCACGGGGTGATTGGTTGGGTTGGTTGGTCCGGGTGTCCCAGAGGTGTTCTCTGAAATGTTCCGCAAGTAGGCAGCCAGTCTCCCCAATATAGAGGAGGCCACATCAGGTGCAGCAGATGCAGTAAATGATGTGTGTGGAGGTGCAGGTGAATTTGTGGCGGATATGGAAGGATCCCTTGGGGCCTTGGAGGGAAGGAAGGGGGGAGGTGTGGGCGCAAGTTTTGCATTTCTTGCGGTTGCAGGGGAAGGTGCCGGGAATGGAGGCTGGGTTGGCGGGGGGTGTGGACCTGACAAGGGAGTCATGGAGGGATTGGTCTTTTCGGAACGTTGATAGGGGAGGGGAGTGAAATATATCCCTGGTGGTGGGGTCAATTTGGAGGTTATGGAAATGACAACGGATGATACGATGTATATAGAGATTGGTGGGGTGGTAGGTGAGGACCAGGGGGGTTCTGTCCTGGTGGCAATTGGAGAGGCAGGGCTCAAGGGCGGAGGAGCGGGAAATGGAGGAGATGCGGTGGAGAGCATCATCGATCACGTCTGGGGGGAAATTGCGGTCTTTGAAGAAGGAGGCCACCTGGGTTGTTCGGTATTGGAACTGGTCCTCCTGGGAGCAGATGCAATGGAGATGAAGGAATTGGGAATATGGGATGGCGTTTTTACAGGGGGCAGAGTGGGAGGAGGTGTAGTCTAGGTTGCAGTGGGTGTCGGTCAGTTTATAGTAAATGTCCGTGTTGATTCGGTCATCCAAGATAGAAATGGAGAGGTCTAGGAAGGAGAGGGAGGAGTCTGAGAGGTCCAGGTAAATTTGAGGTCGGGGTGGAAGGTGTTGGTAAACTGGATGAACTGTTCAACCCCCTCGTGGGAGCACGAGGCAGCGCCGATACAGTCATCGATGTAGTGGAGGAAAAGGTGGGGGGTGGTGCCAGTGTAGCTGCAGAAGATGGACTGTTCCACATATCCTAAGAAGAGGCAGGCATAGCTGGGGCCCATGCAGGTGCCCATGGCTACTCCTTTGGTTTGGGGGAAGTGGGAGGATTGGAAGGAGAAGTTGTTCAGAGTGAGGACCAGTCCAGTCAGTCGAAGGAGGGTGTCAGTGGAAGGGTACTGGTTGGTACGGCGGGAATGGAAGAAGCGGAGGGCTTTGGGTCCTTCGTGATGGGGGATGGAGGTGTACAGAGACTGGATGTCCACGGTGAAGATAAGGCGTTGGGGACCGGGAAGCGAAAATCATGGAGGAGGTGGAGGGCGTGGATGGTGTCCTGAACGTAGGTGGGGAGATCTTGGACTAAGGGGGACAGGACCGTGTCGAGGTATGCAGAGATGAGTTCGGTGGGACAGGAGCAGGCTGAGACAATGGGTCGGCTGGGGCAGTCAGGTTTGTGGATTTTGGGCTGGAGGGAGAAATGGGCGGTGCGGGGTTGTGGGTCTATGAGGTTGGAGGCGGTTGATGGGAGATCCCCTGAGGTGATGAGGTTATGGATGGTCTGGGAGATGATGGTTTGGTGGTGGGAGGAGGGGTCATGGTCAAGGGGGCAGTACGAGGAGGTGTCCGCGAGCTGGCGTTTAGCCTCAGCGGTGTAAAGGTCGGTGCGCCAATATACTACTGCGGCTCCCTTGTCTGCTGGTTTGATAGTGAGGTTGGGGTTAGAACGGAGGGAGTGGATCAGCTACACTGGCACCACCCCCCATCTTTTCCTCCGCTACATCGATGACTGTATCGGCGCTGCCTCATGCTCCCACGAGAAGGTTGAACAGTTCATCCACTTTACTAACACCTTCCACTCCAACCTAAAATTCACCTGGACCATCTCAGACTCCTCCCTCCCCTTCCTAGACCTCTCCATTTCTATCTCGGGCGACCGAATCAACACAGACATTTACTATAAACCGACCAACTCCCACACCTACCTAGACTACACCTCCTCCCACCCTGCCCTCTGTAAAAACGCCATTCCATATTCCCAATTCCTTTGTCTCCGCTGCATCTGCTCCCAGGAGGACCAGTTCCAATACCGAACAACCCAGATGGCCTCCTTCTTCAAAGACCGCAATTTCCCCCCAGACGTGATCGACGATGCTCTCCACCACATCTCCTCCACTTCCCACTCCTCTGCCCTTGAGCCCCGCCTCTCCAATCGCCACCAGGACAGAACCCCACTGGTCCTCACCTACCACCCCACCAAACTCCATATACATCGTATCATCTGTTGTCATTTCCGCCACTTCCAAACAGACCCCACCACCAGGGATATATTTCCCTCCCCTCCCCTATCAGCATTCTGAAAAGACCAATCCCTCCATGACTCCCTTGTCAGGACAACACCCCCCACCAATCCAACCTCCACTCCTGGCACCTTCCCCTGCTACCGCAAGAAATGCAAAACCTGAGCCCAGACCTCCCCCCTTACTTCCCTACAAGGCCCCAAGGAATCCTTCCATATTGTTGTGGTTCTGTTCGCCGAGCTGGGAATTTGTGTTGCAGACGTTTCGTCCCCTGTCTAGGTGACATCCTCAGTGCTTGGGAGCCTCCTGTGAAGCACTTCTGTGATCTTTCCTCCGGCATTTGTAGTGGTTTGAATCTGCCGCTTCCGGTTGTCAGTTTCACCTGTCCGTTGCAGTGGCCGGTATATTGGGTCCAGGTCGAAGTGCTTATTGATTGAATCTGTGGATGAGTGCCATGCCTCTAGGAATTCCCTGGCTGTTCTCTGTTTGGCTTGTCCTATAATAGTAGTGTTGTCCCAGTCGAATTCATGTTGCTTGTCATCTGCGTGTGTGGGCTACTAAGGATGGCTGGTCGTGTTGTTGGTGTTCATGGGTGCGGATGGTTATCTGTCTTCCTGTTTGTCCTATGTAGTGTTTTGTGCAGTCCTTGCATGGCATTTTATACACTACATTGGTTTTGCTCATGCTGGGTATTGGGTCCTTCATTCTGGTGAGTTGTTGTCTGAGAATGGCTGTTGGTTTGTGTGCTGTTATGAGTCCTAGTGGTCGTAGTAGTCTGGCTGTCAGTTTGGAAATGCTCCTGATGTATGGTAATGTGGCTAGTCCTTTGGATTGCGGCATGTCCTCATTCCATTGTCTTTCCCTTAGGCATCTGTTGATGAAATTGCGCGGGTATCCGTTTTTGGCGAATACATTGTATGGGTGTTCTTCTTCCTCTTTTTGCAGTTCTGGTGTACTGCAGTGTGTTGTGGCCCTTTTGAATAGTGGCTTGATGCAACTTCTTTTGTGTGTGTTGGGGTGGTTGCTTTCGTAGTTCAACTCCACACACATCATTTACTGCATCCGCTGCACCCGATGTGGCCTCCTCTATATTGGACAGACAGGCCGCCTACTTGCGGAACGTTTCAGAGAACACCTCTGGGACACCCGGACCAACCAACCCAACCACCCCGTGGCTCAACACTTCAACCCCCCTGCCACTCCACCAAGGACATGCAGGTCCTTGGACTCCTCCATCGCCAGACCATAGCAACACGACGGTTGGAGGAAGAGCGCCTCATCTTCCGCCTAGGAACCCTCCAACCACAAGGGATGAGCTTAGATTTCTCCAGTTTCCTAATTTCCCCTCCCCTGACCTTGTCTCAGTCCCAACCCTCGAACTCAGCACCACCTTCCTAACCTGCAATCTTCTTCCTGACCTCTCCGCACCCACCCCCACTCCGGCCTATCACCCTCACCTTAACCTCCTTCCACCTATCGCATTTCCAATGCCCCTCCCCCAAATCCCTCCTCCCTACCTTTTATCTTAGCCTGCTTGGCACACTCTCCTCATTCCTGACGAAGGGGTCATGCCCGAAACGTCGATTCTCCTGTTCCTTGGATGCTGCCTGACCTGCTGCACTTTTCCAGCAACACATTTTCAGCTCTGATCTCCAGCACCTGCAGTCCTCACTTTCTCCATTTCAGATGTTAGTTAAGAGTCAGCTATGTAAGTTCTTTGTATCGGTTCTTGGATGTGGGCATCACTGGCTAGGCCAGTATTTATTGCCCATCACACAGAGGGCAGTTAAGAATCAACCATAATGTGAATTAGATGGGTTTTTACAACAACTGTCAATTGTTTAGTGGTTATTAGATTAGATTAGATTAGATTAGACTTACAGTGTGGAAACAGGCCCTTCGGCCCGACAAGTCCACACCGACCCGCCGAAGCGCAGCCCACCCATTCCCCTACATTTACCCCTTACCTAACACTACGGGCAATTTAGCATGGCCAATTCACCTGACCCTGCACATCTTTGGACTGTGGGAGGAAACCGGAGCACCCGGAGGAAACCCACGCAGACACGGGGAGAACATGCAAACTCCACACAGTCAGTCGCCCGAGGTGGGAATTGAACCCGGGTCTCTGGCGCTGTGAGGCAGCAGTGCTAACCACTGTGCCACCGTGCCACCCTAAACGTTATTATTAAACGTTTGGTTCCAGGTATTTATTGAGTTCAAATTCCAAAATCTGCTGTATTATGATTTGAACCTCTGACCCCAGAAGGTCATCATCTGCAATAGCAGGACATAATAACATTTCCAGAGAATTTTGAATATTCATGGGGAAAAAAAATCAGCTAGAGGTGCATCCTCTGATCCCTAAGAGACCTCTGCTGGAAAGAGTGTGCTGTGAAAATAAGCTGAGAGGCAGGACTGGGTCCACAGAGCAGGTTTGTAGAACAGCGGCCACTTGTGTTACTCATGAAATAATCAGTGGGGAATATAATTCAAAAATATGCAAAAGACTTAATTATTATTTCGAGCTGAATTTGTTCTTCTAAGAATAAAGTCTGACTGACTTTTAAAATCTTAAGTATTTCTTTTTCTGCTGAAGACTCCACTTGCTACCCAATGCTCAATACGATTGCACGAGTGTTCATCACCTCCAGACCCTCACCTGAGTGACTTTGTTGTGTTCCTTGGTAAAGGATGCCCCATGAGGATTGGATTTTGCCAAGGCAAATGGAGCCAAAAGATGGCCACTGAGCAATGCAGACAGAGGTTCCAGTTCTGTTTCTAGCTCCAGTCATTTTCAGCTCTGCGGGAAAGGGCACAGATTAGGAACAGACCCACATCTATCCTGAATGCAATTAAACTTGTTAAGGCCCAGCTTTTGACTTGACTTAAACTTTGCAGGCAACAAACTGGGATTCAGGAGTCTTCAATGAAAATGCCCAGTAAGAGAAGATGAGTTGGAAGGCAGGGCAACTTGATTGAAGCTGAGTGAAAATCTTCCAACTGGTTGAGAGAATTCATTTGCATGAACTGAGAAATTATAGCAGTTCATCAAAGGAGAACAGAAGATCTTCCTCCTGGCCTACAAGGTGAGAAGAAGCATTTTTCATCCAACAAGTGGCTCAGAGGTGGGATGCTCTGCCTAGAAGGTGGTGGTGGCAGTTTCAAGAAGGCATTGGATGATTACTTAAATAGAAACAATGTGTAAGGGTATGGGGAAAGCTCTGAGCAAACATACTGGGGCAAAAGAATTCTGTGATTCTATATTTCTGTTTTACATCATTTTCATTGTATTGCTAGCTTGAGATTTCAGTTTTCTTTTCTGCATAGTCAATATTGTTTGATACACATTGAAGAATATCATGTTAAAAGAAATCAAGTGATAGATGACTTTGAAATCTTGTTAATGTTTGATTGCAAGCTCTTGGTTTGATACTACAATAGCAAGTTGTATTCTCCAGTAAAAGGTGGACTAAATGAGTCACTTGTCAGTTAATATTTTCAAAAAGAAGGACAAGAAACAAATTACACTTGATCAAGAATTAGGTGCCACCTCTACCATGTACGCTGGTGTAAGATTGCACTCAGTGAGCTCTTTTAATTCAGTTGCAAAATGTGTTAAATTAACTGGATATTTACTTATTGTGCAATTTGAGATATTTCTTGAAAAGGTCTTTAGGAATATCATATGCGTCACCAGGTGAAATCTTGTGTAATAATATTTCCTATTGAGACACTCCTGACTCTTGAGAATCATTGCAGGGTGTGGTTGACAATAAATGGGAGGTAAAATCTGTTTCTCACTCCTGAACACTCACTGGAGTCCTCAGTCAACCTAAAGTGTTCACAGTGCCCCTGTGTAAGCAAGAAGTATAAAGGAGACTGGGAACTTGAATGTTTGTTTGTGTCAGCTTCTTTAGCTCGCCAAATTCCAATTCAATAAAGTTTGGTTCGACAGCGTGGCTCCAAGAGAAATAGTGTTGAAGGGGAGACCATCTTAAACATGGAGAGAATAATTTAGGCACTTTATCCCTCATGGAGAAAATGAGATGCTGGAAAGCAGAGTCGAGAGTGTAATGCTGGAAAAGCGCAGCTGGTCAGGCAGCATCCGAGGAGCAGGAGAATTGACGTTTCAAGCGTAAGTGGGTTGACGGGGGGGTGTGGACCTGACAAGAGAGTCACAGAGGGAATGGTCTTTACAGAATGCAGAATACAGAATAGGGGTGGGGAGAGAAATATAACTCTGGTGGTGGGGTCTGTTTGTTGGTGGCGGACATGGTGGAGGATGATGCAATATGTCTGGAGGTTGGTGGGTGGAAGGTGAGGACCTTGTTGTGGTTGAAGGGGTGGGTTTTGGGGTGCAGGAAGTGGGTGAGTGTACTGGAGGGTAACATCGATCACATGGGAGGGGAAATTGTGGTCTATAAAGAAGGAGGCCATCTAGTATGTTCCATGGTGGAATTGGTCCTTCCGGGAGTAGATGTGGTGAAGGTTGAGGAATTGGGAATAAGGGACTGCGTTTTTACAAGAGGCAGGGAGGGAGGAAGTGTAGTGAAGATAGCTATGGGAGTCAGTGGGCTTGTAGTAGTTGTCTGTGGTGAGTGGGTCAGTGTTAATGGAGATGGAGAGGTCCAGGAAGGGGAGGGAGGTGTCCGAGATGGTCCTGATGAACTTAAGGTCAGGGTGGAAGGTGTTAATGAAGTTGATGAACTGTTCAACCTCTTCATGGGACCACAAGGTGGTGCCGATAGTAATGGATCGATCGATGTAGTGGAGGAAAAGGTGGGGAATGATACCAGTGTAGCCATGGAGACAGGCATAGCTGGGACCCATGCAGATGCCCAAGGCTGCCCTTTTGGTCTGGAGGAAGTTGGAGGATTCAAAGGAGAAATTATTGAGGGTGAGGACCAGTTTAGCCAAATGAATGAGAATGTCAGTGGAAGGGTACCGGTGGGGATGACAGGAGAGGAAGAAACGGAGGGCTTGAAGGCCTTTGTCATGGAGGATAAATATGTATAGGGACTGGATGTCCATGATGAAGATGAGGCAATGGATCCAGGGAAATGAAAGCCATAGAGGAGGTGGAGGGCGTGGGTGGTGTCCCGGATGTAAGTGGGGAGTTCCTGGACCAAGGAGATAGGACTGTGTCAATGCGTGTGGTCCATGGTGAAGATGAGCCCAATTTGTGGACACCTCCTCCTACTGCACCCTTGACCATTACTTCACCAGGGTGGCATGGTGGCTCAGTGGTTAGCACTGCTGCTTCACAGTGCCAGGGACCCAGGTTCGATTCCTGCCTTGGGTGACTGTGTGAAGTTTGCACATTCTCCCCATGCGGGTTTCCTCCAGCTGCTCCGGTTTCCTCACGCAATCCAAATTCATGCAGGTTAGATGAATTGGCCATGCTAAATTGCCTGTAGTCAGGGTAATATAGGATAGGTAAATAGGTCTAGGTAGGATACTCTTCAGATGGTTGGTGTGAACTTGTTGGGCTGAAGGGCCTGTTTCCATATTGTAGGGAATCTAATCTAAACTAATCTCCCATTACCAAAACATCATTTCCCGGACCATTCACAACTCATCACCTCTGCGGATTTCCCACCCACAGCCTCCAACCTCATAGTCTGAGAACCCCGCACCGCCCAGTTCTACTCCTAGCCAAAATTCACAAACCTGACTGTCCTGGCCTGCTCCTGCCCCACCGAACTCACATGTCTACATACTTTGACAGTGTCACTATGGTCAATTTCTATTCTGAACTCGAGACCAAGAATATAACCTGCATAATTCTCACATCTCATTTCATTGACTTTAGCTTCACCTTCACCAAAACTAATTTCCAACCTCTGAGACCTGGGACTCTGCTCCCCCTCTGCAACTGGATCCTTGACTTCCTGACTCACAGACTGCAATCAGTAAGCTTAGACAACAATACTTCCTCCACAATAATCCTCAACACTGGTGCCCTGCAAGATTACATACTCAGCCCCTTACTTTCCTCCTTACAGATTCACAAATGTGTGGCCAAATTCAGCTGTAACTCCATTTACTATGTTCTATGTTCTATGTTACAAATTTGCTGATGATGCCACCACAGTCAATTAGATCCCAAACAACAGCGAGGCAGAATATAGGAAGGAGATAGAGAGCTTCATGGCAAGGTGTAATGTCTCCTTCAATGTCAATAAATGAAGGAGCCAGTCATCGACTTGAGGAAGTGGAGTGAAGTCTTATCAATGGTGCTGAAGTAGAGGTGGTCAAGAGCTTTAAGTTCCTAGAAGTAAATATCACCAACATTCCATCCTGATCATCCATGCCGATGTTACGTTAAAGAAAGCACACCAATGCCTGTACTTCCTCAGAAGGCTAAGGAAATTTGGCATGTGCACAATGGCACTTACCAATTTTAATAGATGCATCATAGAAACCCTTCTGCCCGGATGCATCAGAACTTGGCAGGGCAACTGCTGTGCCCAAGACAACAAGAAATTAAAGAGAGTTGTGACTGCCACCCAGTCCATCACAAAGCCAGCCTTCCTTCCATTGACTCTGTCTACGCTTATTGCTGCCTCAGGAAAGCAGCCAACATAATCATAGACCCCTCCCATGCTGTTATGCTCTCTTCCATCCTCTTCCTTTGGGTAGAAGAAACAAATATTTGAAATCATTCACTCAGATTACAACAGGATCTGGACCAGATGGGTTGAGAAGTGGCAGATGAAGTTAATTCAGATAAATGCGAGGTGCGGCGTTTTGGGAAAGCAAATCTGAGCAGGACTTATACACTTAATGGCAAGGTCCTAGGGAGTGTTGCTGAACAAAGAGACCTTGGAGTGCAGGTTCATAGCTCCTTGAAAGTGGAGTCACAGGTAGATAGGATAGTGAAGAAGGCATTTGGTATGCTTTCCTTTATTGGTCAGAGTATTGAGTTGGGAGGTCATGTTGCAGCTGTACAGGACATTGGTTAGGCCACTGTTGGAATATTGCATCCAATTCTGGTCTCCTTCCTATCGGAAAGGTGTTGTGAAACTTGAAAGGGTTCAGAAAAGATTTACAAGAATGTTGCCAGGGTTGGAGGATTTGAGCTACAGGGAGATGCTGAACAGGCTGGGGCTGTTTTCCCTGGAGCGTCAGAGGCTGAGGGGTGACCTTATAGAGGTTTACAAAATTATGAGGGGCATGGATCGGATAAATAGGCAAAAGTCTTTTCCCAGGGGAGTCCAGAACTAGAGGGCATAGATTTAGAGTGAGAGGGGAAAGATATAAAAGAGACCTAAGGGGCAACTTTTTCACAAAGAGGGTGGTACGTGTATGGAATGAGCTGCCAGAGGATGTGGTGGAGGCTTGTACAATTGCAATATTTAAGAGGCATTTGGATGGGTATATGAATAGGAAAGGTTTGGGGGGATATGGGCTGGGTGCTGGCAAGTGAGACTAGATTGGGTTGGGATATCTGGTGGGCATGGACAGGTTGGACTGAAGAGTCTGTTTCCATGTTGTTCATCTCTATGATCTATGACTGTAAAAGGTTCAAGAACAGCTTCTTCCCTGCTGTTATCTGACTTTTGAACAGACCTGTCTTGTATTAGAGGTAAAAACAATGACTGCAGATGCTGGAAATCAGATTCTGGATTAGTTGTGCTGGAAAAGCACAGCAGTTCAGGCAGCATCCTGGTAGCTTCGAAATCGACGTTTCGGGCTAAAGCCCTTCATCAGGAATATTCCTGATGAAGGGCTTTTGCCCGAAATGTTGATTTCGAAGCTACCTGTCTTATATTAGAGTTGATCTTTCTCTGTAATTGTAATACTATATTCTGCATGCTGTTTCTATTGCCCTGATGTACTTATGTAAGGTATAATTTGTCTGTTTAGCACACAAAATAATACTTTTCACTCTATTGCAATATTTGTGGTAATAATCAAATCAAATCAAATCTCACGAATGGAGTAATGAAGGTTGGAACTTTAGGCATAATTACCAAAAAGCACAAATTCCATCTAGCTTTATGCATTGAGCTAAACTCAGGCTCAGATGATGCAGGATGAACTTTCTATTCAAATGTTTTGTTTAGCTATGTAAGATCTATGTGAATTCTGATAGGCCAGTTGATTTTGGAAACAGAATCATCTCTGAGCTGGTTTGTTCTGTCAGAGGGTCAGCAAAGAGCCAATTTCCAATTTTTCTTTTGGCAAGAGTTGACAAGGAACTTTTCTGGGTGTAAACAGGCTTTACTTCAGTGTGAATGTATGTATATTGTCTTCAACTTTCCGAATGCAGTGAACAGCTGTGGGAATTCAGCTCTGAAGTATTAGGGTTGATGTTATACGCCTTTCAGTTCCTCTTTTCTGCAAATCAGTATGGTCTTTCATGACTCTGATTTTGAGTCATATTAGCATTTCCATGATTCGTTTCTCTTAATATTAGAAGGTTGCTTTCAGTTCTCCAACGACCTGAGTTCTATCTCTCCCGGTCTGTACAGATTTTGTATGATGGCTGACAGCTGGTCTGCATTCACAATTCACATGAAAAACAACCCAAACTGCTACATCTATGTCTAACCTGAAGTGCATCTTGTTTCCTTCAGTCACTTCTGCTTTGTTCAGGGATATTTCCAAGGAAAGGAATCTCAGTATCATAGATATCATGCACTTTGTGAAGTTTGCCACAATTAAATGACCTCCCTTTGCAAAATTTTTGTGTAGGCTTCTTTCTATAGCACCAGGTCAGAAGTGGCCCATCTTCTCGCATAAATGGCTCTCAAACTCTTGGCAGAGCCATTACCTGTCTGTATTTATCCCTGCCACACTGACAACAGCTGAGCTACTGCACTTTGTCTGTCTTCCATTTTCATGACAGCTTTTCTATTTTAATTTGGCGTGTTGCTCTGAGATAGTTACGTTTTGAGGCAGAGGTCCCCTTGTCATCTTGAATTACAAATTAGATTTGCTTCCTGACCTCAGCTTACCTTCCCAGACAACAGTTAGGGAGCATCTACATGTCCTCAAGAGAACTGAGAATGCTGTTGGAGATTAATACCTCAAGAGTGGGGCTTTTTGGTTGGTGGGGGTGAATAAAGAGATAAGTATTTGTTGTTAGACGTTGATGATTTAATGGGATACTGTGAAAGGACTTGAGCTAAGATATGAATCAAAGGATTAATTACACCTTTACTCTAAGAGAGCTACTGATTATGTGTGCAAGGAGCTATGTTACAGTAATATCTGATCCAATGGAACTGAAGCCTGATTATGGAATAGTGTTCCAGAAGGTGTTCTGCATTAGCATGCTTTGTAAATAGGACTGAGACTAGTTTAGTGACATCAGCACAAGACCACAAAGAGAGAATCAATGATCAGGCTTAAAGTATCAGATCCATTTTATCAGGTGTACTTCAATCACGAGTATTGTGTCAAAGTTTGACACAATCGTTCAGTGGATTTACCACTTGTCAAGGTGCCTTGTACTCCAGTGAAGTCTTTGGGTCTCTTTCTGACTACATTAGAAACCTTTGTCTTCTAGGTGGTGTGTTTTTGCAAGAAGCTGAGTTGTTTAGCATCACTACATGTTGCAGATATTGCACACTGGGAGAAGTGATAGATACAGGTACAGTTACAACTTTAAAAAGTCATTTGGACAGGTACATGAAAAGGAAAGATGAGAGGGAAATGGGCAAAATGCAGGTAAATGGGACTAGTTTAGTGTCCGGGAAACCTGGTAGGAATGGATGAAAGGGTCTGTTTTCTGTAAGACTCGATGAGTTTATGACCTTAATGTGAAAGGTAGAGGGAGAAGCTGGAACACACGCATGACATCAACCCGCAGTATTGTGAGAATGAACAATTATATTCAAGCTCCTGGTGAAAGGTTCAGCTTCTTATTGGCACTCTTGGCATATTAGCAAGGTTTGATTAGGCAGAATGTGCTGTCTCCAGCTCATTGACAGTCTCTAATGTATATATGTGCAGGGTCCATTGAGGTATTGGTGAACTATATTGAGTTTAAAGATTAGATAGTCTTGTCTGTGGCTATGTTGATGGCACTGACATTTAGGATATGATATTGGTTTTCTCACTTGTAGCAAATTGCAATTCTCTGAAGGAGTGTAGCTTTCATTTTCAAACTTTGTCATGTGAAACTGCTCAGTGGGAACTGCCTGGTGTAATATGTAACATTTCAAGAGTCTTGGTGAATCTGCTTTCGATCAATGGGCTTCTGGTGATGAGACACTCCTGTAAGTAATGAGCAATTACTTCATGGACGTGTTCCTCAGTTGGTCTCACTTTTTTTCTCCATGTGAGATCCTCCTTCTCTTGATCTTCATCTCCTCATTGTCCTCCTCCTCCTTCAGTTATAACTACAGGCCTGTCTTTGCCCATAAGACCATAAGACATTGGAGCAGAAATTAGCCCATCAAGTCTACTCTCCACCATTCAATCATAGCTGATAGGTTTTTCAACCCCATTTTCCCATAACCTTTGATCCCCTTGGTAATCAAGAACTTATCTCTCTGTTTCAAATATATTTCTGACCCCTCTGGTTGTAGGACCCTCCACTACACCATCTTGCATGCAGCAATGCACTAGACAATGTGTATTCTGTAGGATAGAGCTCCTCCAGAATAGTCAATATAAGTAAAAAACATCTTCAAGCTGCCAAAATCCTGCCATATGTCTCAGCATGTGGCTGTTCTGCCCTTTGGACTCAATTTGTTTTGTAGCTGCTTAAAGATGTCATTAGGCTCTTCCTTAAGTAATCCCCAGATGCCATTTGCAGATCTCTGTTGGTGTTTGAAAGAGTGTCTGAGGCAGTTACAAATTCTACAGAATAAATGGCAATTTCCAGTGTAAGTGCGCATTGGAAGTGGCCATATGCCACTTGCACATTCAGAGACTGAAAGGCTTTCCTGTCTATGGAGGTACCAAGTTGATGACTTGATGCCTTTATGATGACATGGCTGTTGATAGCCTTCTTATTTCAGGGAAGCCTGCCAAACCATGAAGCTTCTTGGACTTCTGCATCTTCGGCGTCATATCTATTGATGAGATAACGTGCATGTCAGACCTGAACAAAGAGGGCAAATGCCTGTTTTAATGTAGCTATGTTGTGAGATTCCACAGAGCCCACCAGCTGAGCCATAGAATCAGAGAGTCATACAGCACAGAAACAAACCCTTGGGTCCTAAGTTTCCCAAATTAAACCAGCCCCACTTCCCTGCATTTAGCCCACATTCCCTTGAATCTTTCCTGTTCATGCATCTATCCAAAAGTCCTTTAAATGTAATTGGACATGCATCTACCCCATCATCTGGCAGTTCATTCCACATATGAACCACTCTCTGTGTGAAAAAGTTGCCCCTTCGGTCCCTTTTTCTCCTCTCACATTAAAAAATAGTTTTGAACTCACTCACCCTAGGGAAAAGACCTTTGCTATTCATCGTATCTATGCCCTACTGATTTTATAAGCCTCTATAAGGTCACTCCTCAACCTCCTGTGTGAAAAAAGTCCCAGCCTATCCTTATAACTCAAACACTCTAGACTTGGCAACATCCTGGTAAATGTTTTCTGAACCCTCTTGAAGTTAATAATATCCTTCCAATAGCAGGACAACCAGAATTGTGCACTATACTTCAAAAGTGGGTCACCAACCTCCCTGAGTTTTATGAACTCAAATTTCACCATTTATTTTGAGTGGGATTTGAAACCAGATCCCCAGAATATTACTTCTAGTTGTGGATTATCATTCCAATGATGTTAGCACTATGCCACCATCTCTTGTTATCTTATGTCAGTGACCAATTCCCAGGCTAACCTGAACTACCTTCTGCACTGGTTTTCTACTGAATCCAGACACAATCTCCACATCGGTCAACGCCTACCTTAGGGTACAACTGGTTGCCCTCCTCCTCCTGTCTGATGCATGTTACGCTTTCTCTAACTCTGCCCCTTCCCTTGGTGGCCAGTTACCTCTACTCATATGCCTCTCGCTCAAATGTACAAAAGTGCTGCCTCCAACCTGAAGCTTTTTTTGCCGCAATGTGCATTTTTCCCTTTTCTGACAAACTTTCCTTTCTTTCTTCTTGGTATTCGAGTAATCCGAGGCAAAATAGATGTCTACCCTTCACAGGCTCCGATTTCCTTGATGTCAGCTACATATAGGGGAAGGTGATGATATTTTTGCCAGACTGATAATCCAGAAACCCAGACAATGTTCTGAGGATCGAGGTTTGAATCCTGCCATGCCAGATGGTGGTATCTGAATTTAATAAAAAGTCTTGAATTAACAGTCTAATGATAACCATGTAAAAAAAAACTGTGTTTGAATTTCTGGAAGTTCAGTGGCATTTTGTAAATATTTTAAAGCTCACCTAAAAGGTACCTGACACCTCCTAAGAACTCAGGAAGTTTTACATATTTTTGTCAAACTGGTAAATCCCAAGAACTATGTTGCTAAAAACCTTAGAGATGAAAATTACTTCTGAGTGAAGGCAATTGAACTTTTCAATGTGTTAACTGGATACCTTTAGGGAACACCTCTGGGACACCTGCACCAATCAACGCCACCACCCCGTGGCTCAACATTTCAACTTCCCCTCCCACTCTGCTGAGGACATGCAGGTCCTGGGCCTCCTCCACCGCTGCTCCCTCACCACCCGACGCCTGGAGGAAGAACGCCTCATCTTCCACCTCGGTACATTTCAACCCCAGGGCATCAACGTGGACTTCATCAGTTTCCTCATTTCCCCTCCCCCCACCTTACCCCAGTTCCAAACTTCCAGCTCAGCACCATCCTCATGACCTGTCCTACCTGCCAATCTCCCTTCCCACCTATCCGCACACCCTCCTCTCAAACCAGTCACCTTCATCCCCACCCCCAACCACTCATTGTACTCTTTGCTACCTTACCCCACCCTCCTCTCTAACCTATCACCTTCATCCCCACCCCCATCCACCTATTGTACTCTTTGCTACCTTCTCCCTAGCCCCACCCCCCCTCCAATTTATCTCTCCACCCTGGAGGCTCCAAGCTTCCATTCCTGATGAAGGGCTTTTGCCCAGAAGGTCGATTTTTCTGCTTCTCGGATGCTGCCTGACCTGCTGTGCTTTTCCAGCACCCACTCTAATCTAGACTCTGGTTTCCAGCATCTGCAGTCCTCACTTTTACCTGAAAAATACATCCATATCTCTCTCCATTCCTGTGCTCCCACCCAAAAAAATGGTGGGTAGCAAAATGGTTGCAGGACTTTCAAATTCAGAACTCCAGGCCATCTTGGCTAACATATGAAGCTGTTCTATATTAGCAAAAGTTCAGGTCAAAGACTCTTCAGATGAATATAGGTGGATTAAATTAGTTCACAGAAAAATTGCAGGTGACGCATTATGTGGGAAAATGTGAAGTTGTCCACTTTGGTAAAAAGAATAGAAAATTGGAATATTATAATATTAAAGAAAACTTAAAGAATGCTATGTTACAGAATTACCAAATGTGAGCATGCAGGTACAACAAGTAATTAACAGGACAAACGGCACATTGGCTTTTATTGTATGGGGATGTAGTGTAAAAGTAAGGAAGCATACTTACAACGGAGACCTTACCTGAACAGTTTTGGTTTCTTATTAAAGGAGAAATATACTTGTGTTAGAGGCAGCTCAGAGAAACTTTGCTCAGCTGATCCCTGGGATCATTGTCTTCTGAAGAAATAAGTTGGGCCATTCTCCACTGGAATTTAGAAGAATGAAAAGGAATCTTTTTAAATCACAAAATATTCTGAAAGGGCTTAACAGGGTAAATGCTGAGAAGATGTTTCCCTGGTTGAAGAATTGTTTGCATCAATTTGTATTTGATCCGCCTGTTCACAGCTCTGCTTAATCCAACCCAGTTCAGTAAGCATCTGCAAGAGGCCGTCTTGCAGATAAGTGATAAGTGAGTCAGGAGCCCGGGTTTGAGGTGTATAATAACATGGTACAGATGTGTGTAATAACATCTCTGGACAGGTTAATTAAAAATGGTGAAACATGTGCAAAACACATGATGTTGTGTACCGGTTCTCCACTTTTAAGTAATTTGCATACATTATGAGTAGAAATAATGACACAAGTGGCAGCCCAGAAGCTGAATATTCACAGGGAAGGATTGAAAGAAGCACTAAGAAAAAACTTTCAGCTGTGCCTCATTGGTTACATTCTCACCTCTGAGACAGAATGATTTTAGAAAATACTTTCATGGGATGTGGATATTACTGATAATGCCAATGTTATTGTCCATCCCCTAATTGCCCTAGAGAAGGTGGTGGTGAGCTGCCTTCTTGATCTGCTAATGTCCATTGGGTCAGGTACACCCACAATGCTGTTTGGAAGGGACTTCTATGATTTTGACCAATGAATGGAGTGATGGTGAAAGACTAACAGCATATTTACAAATCAAGATGGTGTGTGGCTTGGACAGGAACTAGCAGATGGTGGTGTTTCCATATTTGTGCCACTCTGATCCTTCTAAGTATTGGGTTTGAAAGGTGTCAATGAAGAAGACTTGGAGAATTGCTACAGTACATTTTGTAGTCATGATTTGGAGATGCCAGTGTTGGACTGGGGTGTACAAAGTTAAAAATCACACAACACCAGGTTATAGTCCAACAGGTTTAATTGGAAGCACACTAGCTTTCGGAGCATCGCTCCTTCATCAGGTGGTAGTGGAGGGCTTAATCATAACACACAGAATTTATAGCAAAAATTTACAGTGTGATGTAACTGAAATTATACATTGAAAAATTGATTGTCTGTTAAGCCTTTCATCTGTTAGAATACCATGATAGTTTCACTTCTTTCATGTGTAAATCACAAAACGTTTTCCGAAAAAGTTGCATTCTCGGGTTAGTTTTTAACAATGGTGATAGCTAGACAGTATGTTGGCCCCCTGTGTTCTCTGTCTATGACCTGATGTTTAGATTGATTCTAATCTAAAAAAAGTGAGATAACAGAGTTTTACATAAATTCATGCAGTTTTTGAGCAAAGTACAATGTAACTCTGCAAGTACTAATTCACCCCACAAAATATATGTGTATGCATGTGGGTCTTTGTCTGTCTGTGTGTGTCTGTCTGTCTGGGTTGGGGGTTGTGAGTGTGAGAAAGTGTATGTGTGTATGTGTAGTGAATGTAGAGTATCTTAAGTCTGTGAGGGGGTGCATGTGTGAGTGTGGGAGTGTGTGTGTCTGTGAGGGTGTGTGTGGGTGTCTGTGGCACGTCTGTGTGTGTGTGTATAGGAGTGTCTGTGTGTGGATGAAGGGCTTTTGCCCGAAACATCGATTTTGAAGCTACTTGGATGCTGCCTGAACTGCTGTGCTCTTCCAGCACCACTAATCCAGTGTCTGTGTGTGTGTGTGAGAGTGGGTGTGTGTGTAGGAGTATCTGTGTGTGTGTATAGTGCAATGGTGGTAACCTGTAATGTGACATGATGCCAAGGTTTCGGTTGAGGCCCTCCCTATGGGGATGGAACTTAGCTATCAACCTCTGCTCGGCCACGTTTCGATGCTGCCTGTCCCAAAGTCCGCCTTGGAAGATGGTCACCTGAAGGTCCAAGGCTGAATGTCCTGGAGCACTGAAGTGTTCCCCAACTGGGAGGGAACCTCCTGTCTGTTGATTGTTGTGCGGTGCCCATTCATCTATTGTCGTAGCCTTTGCTCGGTTTCCCCAATGTACCATGCCTCCGGGCATCCTTGCCTGCAATGTATAAGATAGACACCCACACACACCCTTACAGACACACACACTCCCACACTCACACATGCACCCCCTCACTGACTTAAGACACTCTGCACTCACTACACAAACACATATACACTTTCTCACACTTACAACCCCAACCCAGAAAGACACACACATCCACACACACAGACAAAGACCCACATGCACACATATATTTTGTGTGGTGAATTTGTACTTTCAGGGTTACATTGTACTTTGCTCAAAAACTGCATGCATTCATGTAGAACTCTGAGCTCAAAAACTGCATGAATTTATGTAAAACTCTGTTATCTCACTTTTTAGATTAGAATCAATCTAAACATCAGGTCATAGACAGAGAACACAGGGGGCTAACACCTTCAACATATTGGTAAAAACAATGACTGCAGATGCTGAAAACCAAATACTGGATTAGTGGTGCTGGAAGAGCACAGCAGTTCAGGCAGCATCCAACGAGCAGCGAAATTGACGTTTCGGGCAAAAGCCCTTCATCAGGAATAAAGCCAGTGAGCCTGAAGCGTGGAGAGATAAGCTAGAGGAGGGTGGGGATGGGGAGAGTGTGCTCTCCCCATCCCCACCCTCCTCTAGCTTATCTCTCCAAGCTTCAGGCTCACTGCCTTTATTCCTGATGAAGGGCTTTTGCCCGAAACGTCGATTTCGCTGCTCGTTGGATGCTGCCTGAACTGCTGTGCTCTTCCAGAACCACTAATCCACCTTCAACATATTGTCTAGCTATCACCATTGTTAATAGCTAACCCGAGAATGCAACTTAAAAAGACGGGTTTTGTGATTTACACATGAAAGAAGTGAAACTATCACTGTATTCTAACAGATGAAAGGCCTAACAGACAATCAATTTTTCAATGTATAATTTCAGTTACATCACACTGTAAATTTTTGCTGTAAATTCTGTGTGTTAGGATTGAGCCCTCCACTACCACCTGATGAAGGAGCGACGCTCTGAATGCTAGTGTGCTTCCAATTAAATCTGTTAGACCATAACCTGGTGTTGTGTGATTTTTAACTTTGTACATTTTGTAGATAGTACACATTGCTGCCACTGTGTGTCAGTAATGGCATGAGTAAATCCTTAAAGTGGTGACTGGGAAGTTGATCGAACAGAATATTTTGACTTGGATCGTGTTAACTTCCTGAATATTGTTGGAACTGTGCCCATCCAAATACACGGAGGAAGGCCTGAGCACTAAAATCCAGACATGTGTTCTGTGCAGCATACTGACTGATATGTCATCTTTTAGTATTCAACTGAGCCTTCATCTGTCATCACAGATGCGTGTGATATTCCACAGCACACTTGCAAGAAGAGCAGAGGAGTTTTCCTGGCCAATATTAATTATTAATCACCATTGTTAAAACACATTATCTGATCATCATCTCATTACTGTTTATGGAAATTACCTGTGTGCATTTGGCTGTTGGATTTTCTCTATTTCAACAGTGAATACATTTCAAAGCAACTAATTGGCTGTAAAATGTTTTAGATATCCCGAGATTTTGGAACGTCATATATCAATCCTTCACAATATTTCTTGAAAAGAAGTAGGAATTTCAACTAAAGGCAGTCAAGGATAGGTTGAAGTAAATAAAAACAAGACACTCATTCTGGATGAATGACACACATTGGTATTTGACGATATTATTGGTCACATGCTTGCCAATACCTTCAGGGCAACATGGTAAAAAAATGCCGAAGAATTGGAAAATGATTTTTAAAAACCCATTCTCCCTTCTTAAAAAGAAATTAAGATTGATCTTGCAAGCCACAGATCATGAAGCCTGTTGTGTCCTAGCAGATTGAGTTGAAAGGCAATCTATCTGCTCCTGACATCCACGTTGCTAGGGGACTTGACAGAGTTTCCAAATTTAAAATGTCAGTTTTCCTACTGTTATTAGTTACTCTGTGCCAAATTCAAAATCAGACTTATTTACTTCATATGGCACATCAAACCAATATGCAGATCCATACAGGAGTAAAGGAATGTGCAGGTGTGCAAAATTAAACTTAAAAGAGAATTGGATAGATGTTTGTGGGAATAGATGTTGGGAGATGTCAATTTTTGAAACTGATTAGACCAGATTGCATGGTCTTTCCTGGTTCGGCACGTTTCCATATTCCATGCAAATCAGACACAAACCAAATGATATGGGCAGATAGGGAAATTGTCAAACCTCCAAAGCACAAATCATCCAGTGCTCCGTAAAAGAAAAGATAATCCACCTTAACATTCCACATAATCTTTCTGTTATCTATTCATGATGTATAGTTTTGTTTCAGATTAGATTACCTACAGTGTGGAAACAGGCCCTTCAGCTCAACCAGTCCACACCAACCCTCTGAAGAGTAACCTACCCAGACCCATTTCCCTCTGACTAATGCAACTAACACGATGGGCAATTTAGCATGGCCAAACTACCTGACCTGTACATCTTTGGACCGTGGGAGGAAACCCACGCAGACACAGGGAGAATGTGCAAACTCCACAAAGACAGTCGCCCAAGGCTGGAATCAAACCTGGGACCTTGGTGCTGTGAGGCAACAGTGCTAACCACTGAGCTACCGTGCCACCCAAGTTATTTACAAGTCATCATACCATTTTATTAGTAACTTATATACAATGAAGAAGGTTCCTGTAGCAGTGATATGATCCAATGATTATGCATTTGGCTGATTTGGTTTCTCATATGTGGCTCAGCATCATTTTCAATGTGGACTTCAACAGCTTCCTCATTTCCCCTTCCCCCACCTCATCCTAGTTTCAAACTTTCAGCTCAGTTACTGTCTCCTTGACTTGTCCGACCTGCCTATCTTCTTTTCCACCTATCCACTCCACCCTCTCCTCCTTGACCTATCACCTTCATCTCTTCCCCCACTCACCCATTGTACTCTATGCTACTCTCTCCCCACCCCCACCCTCCTCTAGCTTATCTCTCCATGCTTCAGGCTCACTGCCTTTATTCCTGGTGAAGGGCTTTTGCCCGAAACGTCGATTTCGTTGCTCGTTGGATGCTGCCTGAACTGCTGTGCTCTTCCAGCACCACTAATCCAGTATCATTTTTAATAAGGCTTATAACATTATCAACCATCAGAAACAACATATGGTGTTTTGACATCATGTTTCTGGTGTTTGGCTCACTCGTGCAGATCTAACAATAATTTCAACCAGAGCGTGAAAACTTATTGTTGTGCCATTCCCTTCATGAAAATGTGAAAAATTGCCGCGAAAATATGTTGGTGTGAGAGCATATTTTGATAATTTCTGGCTCTGTTTGGATCCAGTCCAGCAAGTAAGGCAGTGTGAAAAGTTCACTCCTCTTTCTTTAGAATCACAATGTGTTATATTCATTTTAATTTCCATTTCAGACTTGTATTATTTTGCTGCAATCCTGGCTCTTTATCTCATATTTTTAATATGGACAGAAATAACTGAAGGTTTAACCAATGAAGTAGATAGAACTCAACCACTTATGTTTCTCTGGATTAGTGGTGCTGGAAGAGCACAGCAGTTCAGGCAGCATCCGAGGAGCAGTAAAATCGATGTTTCGGGCAAAAGCCCTTCATCAGAAATTGGGGCTTTTGCCCGAAACGTCGATTTTACTGCTCCTTGGATGCTGCCTGAACTGCTGTGCTCTTCCAGCACCACTAATCCAGAATCTGGTTTCCAGCATCAGCAGTCATTTTTACTTATGTTTCTCTCCCTTCCTATCAAGGAGTGTCTGATTTTTAATTTGTTGATAACACAGCACAGGTCTCAATGGGTTTAAGTTTTAATTTGTTACTATCGAACTAGTGGGAGACAGTGCAGGGAATCAGTGCTTGCCTGAAGCAATGTAGCACTCATCCAATTCACATCTCTGCCTGTTAAACACAGCAGAATATAACACTTGCAAATAATTTATTTTGAAGCTTCCAATAGATACCCATTAGACAAGAGTAATTTGCCATATCTATGTTTTGTTTTCCCTTTTACCCCTGACAACTCAATCCAATTTAAAGAAGAGATTATATGAGGTCTTTATTTGGAGGGAGCCTTTAATGATCAAAAGATGCCCCCAGCAAAAGTGATAAAGGGTTGTCAGATTCTAGTGTAAGCAACACAGCAGAGCTGAAAATGTGTTGCTGGAAAAGCGCAGCAGGTCAGGCAGCATCCAAGGAGCAGGAGAATTGACGTTTAAGGCATGAACCCTTCTTCAGGAATGAGGAAAGTGTGTCCAGCAGGCTAAAATAAAAGGTGGGGAGGAGGGACTTGGGGGAGGGGCGTTGGAAATGCGATAGGTGGAAGGAGGTTAAGGTGAGGGTGATAGGCCGGAGTGGGGGTGGGGGCGAAGAGGTCAGGAAGAAGATTGCAGGTTAGGAAGGCAGTGCTGAGTTCGAGGGATTTGACTGAGACAAAGTGGGGGGAGGGGAAATGAGGAAACTGGAGAAATCCAAGTTCATCCCTTGTGGTTGGAGGGTTCCTAAGTGGAAGATGAGGCGCTCTTCCTCCAACCGTCGTGTTGCTATGGTCTGGTGATGGAGGAGTCCAAGGACCTGCATGTCCTTGGTGGAGTGGGAGGGGGAGTTGAAGTGTTGAGCCACGGGGTGGTTGGGTTGGTTGGTCCGGGTGTCCCAGAGGTGTTCTCTGAAACGTTCCGCAAGTAAGCTGGCCTATCTCCCCAATATAGAGGAGGCCACATCAGGTGCAGCAAATGACGTGTGTGGAGGTGCAGGTGAATTTGTGGCGGATATGGAAGGATCCCTTGGGGCCTTGGAGGGAAATAATGGAGGAGGTGTGGGCGCAAGTTTTGCATTTCTTGTGGTTGCAGGGGAAGGTGCCGGGAGTTGAGGTTGGGTTGGTGGGGAGTGTGGAACTGACAAGGGAGTCACGGAGGGAGTGGTCTTTTCGGAACACTGATAGGGGAGGGGAGGGAAATATATCCCTGGTGGTGGGATCTGTTTGGAGGTGGCGGAAATGACGATGGATGATACAATGTATATGGAGTTTGGTGGGGTGGTAGGTGAGGACCAGTGGGGTTCTGTCCTGGTGGCGATTGGAGGGGCGGGGCTCAAGGGCGGAGGAGGGGGAAGTGGAGGAGATGCGGTGGAGACCATCGTCGATCACATCTGGGGGGAAATTGCGGTCTTTGACGGAGGAGGCCATCTGGGTTGTACGGTATTGGAACTGGTCCTCCTGGGAGCAGATGCGGCGGAGACTAAGGAATTGGGAATATGGAATGGCATTTTTACAGGGGGCAGGGTAGGAGGAGGTGTAGTCTAGGTAGCTGTGGGAGTCGGTCGGTTTATAGTAAATGTCCGTGTTGATTCGGTCAAACGAGATAGAAATGGAAAGGTCTAGGAAGGGGAGGGAGGAGTCTGAGACAGTCCAGGTGAATTTGAGGTCGGGGTGGAAGGTGTTGGTAAAGTGGATGAACTGTTCAACCTCCTCGTGGGAGCACGAGGCAGCGCCGATACAGTCATCGATGTAGCGGAGGGATACAGTCATCGATGAAGCAACACAGCAGCCAGTTTTCATACAACAAGCTTCTATAAAAACAATTTGAAATTGTGGTGTTGATTAAAGGTTACCTATTGGTCAGGATACTTGAAATAATTCTGCTGCATTTATACGACATGGAGGTGCTGGTGTTGGATTGGGATAGACAATGTCAAAAGTCATATGACACCAGGCTATAGTTCAACTGGCTTATTTGAAATCACAAGCTTTCTGATCACAACACTTTCATCAGGTGAAGTGAGAGAGAAGCATACAGACACTGAATTTTTCAGCAGATAGATCAAAAGGTCATACAAATGGTGTGAGTGGAGTGTCGAATAATAAGTCTTTGCAGGTGATCACAAGTGTCAGACGGTGTAAGTAAAGTATAACATGTGAAGGGATCACCCTATAATCCATTTAAGTAAGGCAGAGAGAAAATTACAAAACATTTTTAAAAAGGTAGTGCTGGAGACAAACCAAATGACTAGAATAACATTTTAGGTATAAGAGTGACATGACAAGAGTCTACCCACTGTAATAAGTAATCCAAAACTGTACAAACTAATTAAGGTAGAGAGATCATAACAATTTATCAAGGTAATGGTGTCAAAACAGCCAAACATGAAATCCTGACTCCTGTACTCAATATTCTGATCAATGAAGCCAAATGCCTTCTTCACCACCCTGTCTACCTCTGATGCTACTTTCAAGGAACTATGTACCTACACCCCTAGGTCTCTCTGTTCGACAACACTCTCCAGGGCTCTACCATTAACTGTATAAGTCCTGCACTGGTTTGTCTTAACAAAATACAACACCACATATTTACCTAAATTAAACTCCATCTGCCAATCCTCAGCCACTGGCCCAGTTGATCAAGATCCCGTGTACTCTTAGATTACCTTTCTCACTGTTCATTATACAACTTAGATTTATAGAGTCAAAGAGATGTACAACACGGAAACAAACCCATGGAACCAACTTGTCCTTGCTGACCAAATATCCGAGGTAAACTTAGTCCCATTTGCCAGCATTTGGCCCATATCCCTCTAAACCCTTCCTATTCCTATACCCATCCAAATGCCTTTAAATGTTGGTATTGTACTAGCCTCCACCACTTCCTCTGGCAGCTCATTCCATACACGCACCACCCTCTGTGTGAAAAAGTTGTCTCTTAGGGCTCTTTTAAATCTTTCTCCTCTCACTTTAAACTTATGCCTTCTCGTATTGGACTATGCCACCCTGGGGAAAAACCTTGTCTATTTACCCCATTCATGCCCACTATAAACCACTATAAGATTACCTTCAGTCTTTGACTCTCTAGTTTGGTTATTATCTTCAAACTTTCCAACCATACCTCTTATATTCTCATCCAAATTGTTTATATAAATGATGAACAATAGTGGACCTAGCACCAATTGTTGTGGTAGATTGATCACAGGCCTTTGGTCTGAGCAACAACTCTCTCCCAGGATCATCAGTCTCCTACCATCAAGTCAATTTTGAATCCAAATTGCTAGCTGTCCCTGGATCCCATGTGATCTAACCTTGCTAACCAGTTGACCATGTAGAAACTTGTTGAAAGCCTTGCTAAAGTCTCTGTAGACAACGTATGCTGCCTTCATCTGTCTTCTTAGTCATGCCTTTTAACAATTCAATCAAGTTATTGAGACATGATTTCCAAAGCACAAAACCATGCTGACTATCCTAAGTCAGTCCTTACCTTTCCAAATGCATGTAGATCTTGTCTCTCAGCATCCCTCCAACAACATACCCACCACTGACAAAAAGCTCACAGATCTTAGGTCCTTGGCTTTTGCTTGCAGCCTTTCTTAAACAAGAGCACAATACTAGCCACCCTCCAGTCTTCTGACACTGGTACTGATGAAGGGCTTTTGCCCGAATCGTCGATTTTTTCCTGCTCCTTGGATGCTGCCTGACCTGCTGTGCTTTTCCAGTACCACTCCATTCTAGACCCTGCAATTTCTTCCCTAGCTCCCCACAATGTCCTGGGATATACTTAATCAGGTCCCAGGCTTTAAGTTAACTATAAAAATATGTAAGGAACACAGACAAAGTATTCTTCCAGGCTGCAGATTGTCACTCTTCATTAACTTGTCTGCATGGAATTCTTGGATACGGATTACACTGGAGAAGAACGAGTTGACAGATCTTGGTTAAGAATATTAGGGTGAATTCAAAAAGATTCTTCAAGTATTTTAAAGGAAAAAGGATAACCAGAGAAAGGATAGGAGCCGGGGCAGCTTGGTGGCTCAGTGGTTAGTGCTGATGCCTCGCAGTACCAGAAGCTGGGTTTGATTCCAGCCTTGGGCGACTGTCTGTGTGGAGTTTGTACATTCTCCCTGTATCTGTGTGAGTTTCCTCCCACAATCCAAAGATGTGCAGGTTAGGTAAATTGGTCATGCCAAATTGCCCATAGTGTTCAGGGATATATAGGTTAGGTGCAATAATGAGGGGTAGATATAGGTAATAGGGGAGGGAAATGTGCCTGGGTGGGTTACTCTTTGCAGGGTCAGAATGGACATGTTGTGCTGAATGGCCTGTTTCTATACTGTAGGGATTCTATGATTCTATCTCAAGGCCTGCACCCAAATGAGAGTTTATGATTTAATTTGATCATTTTTCACACCTGTATGTACTGACTCACTCATTGAAACACATCTACAATGGACATCAACATATTGAGAGCCGTCACACAGAATGTGATTTATTGAAAACAATTGAACAAAAGCAAACAGTAAGAACAGCTATTGTAAAGAATCTGATCCTTCATAGGATGTGGGAATTTCCAGCTAGGCCAATTACAGCCCATCTCAGACTGTTCTTGAGGAAGTGAGCTGCCTTCTTGCACTGCTGTGCTCTTGCTGTTTCGAAGGAAGTTCCAGGAATTTAACTGAGAGATAGCGAAGAAACAGTGATAAAATTATAAATCAAGATATTGTGTCACTTGAAAGGAAACTGCAGGTGATGGTGCTGCTAGTTAAAGTTAAAAATGACACAACACCAGGTTGTAATCCAATACGTGCAGTTGGAAGTACAAGCTTTCGGAGCACTGTTCCTTCAAAGAACAAAGAACAAAAAAAAATTAGGGCACAGGAGCAGGCCATTTGGCTCTGAGCCAATCCAAATCCTCTATCTAAACCTGTCATCTATTTTCTAAGGATCTGTATCCCTCTGCTCTCTGCCCATTCGTGCATCTGTATAGATATATCTTAAATGATGCTGTCATGCCTACCTCTACCACCTCCACTGGCAATGTGTTCCAGCTACCCACCACCCTCTGCATAAAGAACTTACCATGCATATCTCCCTTAAACTTTTCCCCTCTCACCTTGAACTTGTAGCCCCTGGTAACGGAGTCCCCCACTTTGAGAAAAAGCTTCTTGCTATCCACCCTGTCTTTACACCTCATGATTTTGTAGACCTCAGTCAGGTCCCCTGTCAACCCCCATCTTTCTAATGAAAATAATTCTAATCTACTCAACCTCTCTTCGTAGCTAGCACCCTCCATACCAGACGGACCTCCTCTGCACCATCTCCAAAGCTTCCACATCCTTTTGGAAATGTGGCGATCAGAGATCTTTCGTCAGGTAGCTAGTGGAGAAGGATTATAGGACACAGCATTTATAGCAAAAGCTCATAGTGTCATACAACTGATGCGATATATTGATCAAACTTAGATTGTTGTGAAGTCTTTCATCTTTTAAATTGGGTTTCACGTTTTGATTCATTAATATGTAAATCCCAGAGCTTCTTTCAAGTCACACTCCCAAGATAAATTAATGTTTTAGAAAAAAAAGGTACATCTCAACTCAGACAATGCATTAAAGGTATAAAGTTAGAGTCTGTATATATTCCAATCTTGTGTCAGAATGATTCTATTTCCAAAGTAGGAATTTATAAAATATCACATGGATTGACTGCCTGCAGACTGTGTGCTTTTTGAGCAAAATAGAATGTATCTGCAAATACAATTCTGTAAATGCAAATTCACCCCATTGACTTACGTGTGTGTGTGTGTGTGTGTGTGTGCGCACGCGCGCACGTGCATGTGAGGGAGCAAGAGGGAGAGAGAGGGAGTGTATGTGTGTATGAGAGAGAGGGAGAGAGAGAGTGTGTGTGTGCGCAAGTGTGATGGAAAATACAATCACAGACTCTCCTTCTCTCTCTCTCTCTCTCTCTCTCACACACACTCTTTCACACACACACACACACACACACACACACGTCTATGAGGTTAATTTGCATTTACAGAATTGTATTTGCTGATACATTTTATTTTTTTCAAAAAGCACCCTATCTGTAGGTAGTCAATTCATGTGATATTTTCTAAATTCCTACTTTGGAAATAGATCCAGTCTGATTGAAGATTTGAATACATACAGACTCTAACCTTACACCTTCAATGCATTGTTTGAGTTGAGATGTCATCTTGTTTAAAATAAAACCTTAAGTTATCATAGTATCCCCTACAGTGTGGAAACAGGCTATTTGGCCCAATAAGTCTGAAGAGTATCCCACCCAGACCCATTCCCCTACCCTATTGTGCTGCATTTCCCCTGGATAATGCACCTAACCTACAAATCCCTGAACATTATGGGCAATTTAGCACTGCCAAGTCACCTAACCTGGACATCTTTGGACTATAGGAAGAAAGCAGAGCACCCAGAGAAAGCCCACATTGATGTGGGGAGAATATGCAAACACTATATAGGCAGTTGCCCGGGGGAATCAAACCCGGGTCCCTGGGGCTGTGAGGCAGCAATGCTAACCACCAAGCCACCGTTGAAAGAAGCTTGAAAGAAGCTCTGGGATTTACATATTAATGAATCAAAACCTGCAACCCAATTTAAAAGATAGAAGACTTAAAAGCAATCTAAGTTTGTTCAATATATCACATCAGTTGTATGATACTTTGATCTTTTGCTATAAATTCCGTGCTCTATAATCCTGCTCCATTAGCTTGAACTTCCAAATAAAACTGTTGGACTATAATCTGGTGTTGTATGATTTGTAACTTTGTCCACCTCAGTCCAACATCAGCACATCCACACCCTTCTAGGCAGTACAGCCAGGGTTCAGAATGTGCTGTCAAGTAACAGTTCTGTTATTATCCTGAAGTAAAGTTATATTGGACTCAAAACCATATCTCTTTTGCTCTGCCCAAGTGTGTCCAGACCTGCTGGGTTTCATTCCCTGTCTCTATATCAGATTTCCAGTCCCCACATTTGGCCTTTATATAGATATTTTGTTATAGTGCACGTTATGGATCACACGCTCTGCTGCCGCTGTTCATCAATGGTAGAGTGCATGAATGTTGAAGATAGATTATGTGGTTTCATACTGATTGGTCCAAGATGGTGTCATGCTTCTTGACTGCTGTCAGACTTGCACTCTCCAGGCAAGTACAGTATATTCCATCACAACTGTGTCTTGTCCCTTGTTGCTGATGCACAGGCTTTGAGGAGTCGAGGGTGAGCTACTCGTTGCAGAATACCAAGCCTTAGACCTGTTTTGGGAGCTGCTGTATTTATCTGGCTAGTTCAGATTAGTTTCTGATAAATTAGTTTCTGACTGGATCTCTGGCACGAGGTCCGGCTCTGTGGCTCAGAAGGGAAAGGGGGAGAGGAGGAGAGCGCTAGTTATAGGAGACTCTATAGTTAGAGGGACAGACAGGCGGTTCTGTGGACATGGGTGAGACTCTCGGATGGTTTGTTGCCTCCCGGGTGCCAGGGTCCAAGACGTCTCGGACCGTGTCTTCAGAATCCTTAAGGGGGAGGGTATGCAGCCAGAAGTCGTGGTGCACATTGGAACCAACGACATAGGTAGGAAGAGGGGTGGGGAGGTCATTCAGGAGCTCAGGGAGTTCAGCTGGAAGCTAAAAGCTAGGAAGGACAGAGTCATTATCTCTGGGTTGTTGCCGGTGCCACGTGACAGTGAAGCAAGGAATAGGGAGAGAGTGCAGTTGAACACGTAGCTGCAAGAATGGTGAAAAGGGAGGGCTTCAGGTATTTGGACAATTGGACTGCATTCTGGGGAAGGTGGGACCTGTACAAGCAGGACGGGTTGCACCTGAACCAGAAGGGCACCAATATCCTGGGAGGTAGGTTTACTAGCACTCTCCGGGGGAATTTAAACTAATTTGGCAGGGGGATGGGATCCGGACTTGTAGTCCAGCAAGTTGGTTAGCTGTTTTTCAGTATGTCCAAGAATGTAGGGAGGCTATAGAGAAGGTAGCACTGACAGGGAATACTTGCTGACACAGAGATGGGTTCAAGTGTGTATACTTCAACGCAAGGAGTATCAGAAATAAGGTGGGTGAACTTAAGGCGTGGATCGGTACTTGGGACTACAATGTTGTGGCCATCACGGAAACGTGGATAGAAAAGGGACAGGAATGGTTGCTGGAGGTTCCTGGTTACAGATGTTTGAGTAAGATTAGGGAGGGTGGTAAAAAAGGAGGGGGGGGTGGCGTTGCTAATTAGAAATGGTATAACGGCTGCAGAAAGGCGGTTCAAGGGGGATCTGCCTTTGGAGGTAGTATGGGCTGAAGTCAGAAATAGGAAAGGAGCAGTCACCTTGTTGGGTGTTTTCTATAGGCCCCCCAATAGCAGCAGAGATGTGGAGAAACAGATTGGGAAACAGATTTTGGAAAGGTGCAGAAGCCACAGGGTAGTAGTCATAGGCGATTTCAACTTCCCAAATATTGATTGGAAGCTCTTTAGATCAAGTAGATTGGATGGGGCGGTGTTTGTGCAATGTGTCCAGGAAACTTTTCTAACTCAGTATGTAGATTGTCCGACCAGAGGGGAGGCCATATTGGATTTGGTCCTTGGGGGGTAACAAACCGGGACAAGTGATGGGCTTGTTAGTGGGTGAGCATTTTGGTGATGGTGACCACAATTCTGTGACTTTGACCTTGGTTATGGAGAGAGATAGGTGCGTGCAACAGGGTAGGTTTTACAATTGGGGGAAGGGTAAATACAATGCTGCAAGACAGGTTCTGAGGAGCATAAATTGGGAGCATAGGCTATCAGGGAAAGATGTCATTGAAATGTGGAACTTTTTCAAGGAACAGATACGACGTGTCCTTGATATGTATGTACCTGTCAGGCAGGAAAGAGATGGTCGTGTGAGGGAACCTTGGTTGACGAGAGAGGCTGAATGTCTTGTAAGGAGGAAGAAGGAGGCTTACATAAGGTTGAGGAAACAAGGTTCAGACAGAGCGTTGGAGGGATACAGGATAGCCAGAAGGGAGCTGAAGAAAGGGATGAGGAGAGCTAAGAGAGGGCATGAAAAATCTTTGGCGGGTAGGATCAAGGATAACCCCAAAGCTTTCTATGCGTATGTGAGAAACATGAGAATGACGAGAATGAGGGTAGTTCTGATCAAGGGCAGTAGTGGGAGACTGTGTATTGAGTCAGAAGAGATAGGAGAGGTCTTGAATGAGTACTTTTCTTCAGTATTTACAAATGAGAGGGACTGTATTGTTGAAGATGAGAGTATGATACAGACTGTAAGCTAGAGGAGATACTTGTTAGGAAGGAAGATGTGTTGGGCATTTTGAAAAACTTGAGGATAGACAAGTCCCCCGGGCCTGATGGGATATATCCTAGGATTATGTGGGAAGCAAGAGAGGAAATTGCAGAGCCGTTGGCAATGATCTTTTCATCTTCACTGTCAACTGGGTTGGTACCAGGGGACTGGAGAGTGGCAAATGTTGTGCCCCAGTTCAAAAAAGGGAATAGGGATAACCCCGGGAATTACAGGCCAGTTAGTCTTACTTCGGTGGTAGGCAAAGTAATGGAAAGGGTACTGAGGGATAGGATTTATGAGTATCTGGAAAGACGCTGCTTGATTAGGGACAGCCAGCACGGATTTGTGAGGGGTAGGTCTTGCCTTACAAGTCTTATTGAATTCTTTGAGGAGGTGACCAAGCATGTGGATGAGGTTAGAGCAGTGGATGTAGTGTACATGGATTTTAGTAAGGCATTTGATAAGGTTCCCCATGGTAGACTTATGTGGAAAGTCAGGAGGCATGGGATAGTGGGAAATTTGGCCAGTTGGATAGAGAACTGGCTAACCGGTCGAAGTCAGAGAGTGGTGGTGGATGGTAAATATTCGGCCTGGAGCCCAGTTACAAGTGGAGTTCTGCTGGGATCAGTTCTGGGTCCTCTGCAGTTTGTAATTTTTATTAATGACTTGGAAGAGGGAGTCGAAGGGTGAGTCAGTAAATTTGCAGACGATACAAAGATTGGTGGAGTTGTGGATAGTGAGGACGGCTGTTGTCAGCTGCAAAGGGACTTAGATATGATGCAGAGCTGGGCTGAGGAGTGGCAGATGGAGTTCAACCCTGTCAAGTGTGAGGTTGTCCATTTTGGAAGGACAAATAAGAATGCGGAATACAGGGTTAACGGTAGGGTTCTTAGTAAGGTAGAGGAGCAGAGGGATCTTGGGGTCTATGTTCATAGATCTTTGAAAGTTGCCACTCAGGTGGGTAGAGTTTGTAATGAGGCCTATGGTGTATTAGTGTTCATTAGCAGAGGGATTGAATTCAAGAGTCGTGAGGTGATGTTGCAGCTGTACAGGACCTTGATGAGGTCACATTTGGAGTACTGTGTGCAGATCTGGTCGCCTCATTTTAGGAAAGATGTGGAAGCTTTGGAGAGGGTGCAGAGGAGATTTACCAGGATGTTGCCTGGAATGGAGAATAGGTCGTACGAGGATAGGTTGAGAGTGCTAAGCCTTTTCTTATTGGAATGGCTAAGGATGAGGGGTGACTTGATAGAGGTTTATAAAATGATCAGGGGAATAGATAGAGCGGAGAGTCAGAGACTTTTCCCCCGGGTACAACAGAGTGTTACAAGGGGACATAAATTTAAGGTGAAGGGTGGAAGGTATAGGGGGGATGTCAGGGGTAGGTTCTTTACCCCGAGAGTGGTGGGGGCATGGAATGTGCTGCCTGTGGGAGTGGTAGAATCAGAATCATTGGTGACCTTTAAGCGGCAATTGGAAAGGTACATGGATAGGTGCTTAAGCTAGGACAAATGTTTGGCACAACATCATGGGCCGAAGGACCTGTTCTGTGCTGTATTGTTCTATGCTCTATGTTCTATAAATAGTAATCCCCAGAATGCTGTTAGTGAGGCGATCAGTGACAGTCATACCATTGAATGTCAGGGAGAGAATGATAGGTTCTTCCTTGTTGGAGAAATTACTGCCTGGTACTTTAACCCAAGCCTGGAGTTTGTCTAGGTCATGATGCATTTGAACACAGGCTGCTTCAGGACCTGAGAAGTTACAAAGAGTGCGGAGCAATGTGCAGTCATCAGTGAACATCCCCACTATTGACCTTATTCTAGAGGTAAGGTCATTCATGAAGCTGGAGATAGTTAGGCCTAGGGCACCACTCTGAGGAACTTATGCAGAGATGACTTGGAGCTAAAATGACTGACATTCAGCATCCACAACCATCTTCCTTTGTGCTAGGTATGACTCCAACCAGCCAAGAGTATGCCACCTGACTCTCATCGACTTCACTGACTGAAGTTAGTGCAGGGGTGATTCACCAGAATATTGCCTGAGCTACGGAGTTTTAGTTATGAAGAGACATTTGATGGATTGGGGTTGCTTTCCTTAGGGGGCCATGGTTAAGTCAAAACAGTCTCAATAACAGAAAATTCAATAACAGAAAAACATGAGAAATTCACTTTTTAGCTATTTCATCATTCTCGTCACTGGAATGCTTCACTCATGAGTCAGACCTCAAAACCCTGCCTTAGGCTCAATTCTTCCTTTGTGCTCAATTAAATAATCTGAGTCAAAACAATAGTCACTGTGTTATGTATGGCCTTGGTGTCTTTCACATAGAAATGGGGGAAGGATGCTTGGCAACAGCTCTTGATTTTCATCACCAAGTGACTGGTTAGAAAGAGCATGCATGCTGGTGACTCTCACTATCCAGAAAATAATGAATAATGATTGGTCGCATGAGTGGGGATGGGATAGGCTCACTTAGAACCACATCAACATCCATCAAAATAGATTAACTGCTTGTTTATTTGATTGCCATTTATAGCTCTGTGCTTCCCAATAAAACACCTGTAACTGCACTTCACAAGCGTGGCAGTAATTGTGAATTATTTAGCTGCCTCTTGAAAGGCAACTGATAAATCCAATATTTTCATTTGAATCTGTTGGAAACCTGAGTGAAATCCCCTGGACACTTTGGACAATACTTCCAATAATCTCAAAACCATCCTCCTTCTAAATGCTGTACTGTTGAGGTTTAGATGGGCAGTAATGGCGCAGTAATGGTCCAATAATCCAATAATTCTGGAGTTAAAAACTAGTCTAATGGTGCCAGCAGAACTTTTGTCGATTGTCATAGAAACCCAATTGGTTCACTAAAGCTATTTCCCATCTTTCCCTGGTCTGGCCTACATGGTTGACTTTAAACTGCCTTTGAAATTGGCTTAGGAAACACTCTGTTATATTAAAACTGCTCCAAAGCCCAAAGCAACAAAAGAAACTGAATAAACAAAACCTGCCATTGAATTAGGTGTTCAGGAAACGGGAAAATACATCTGTCAACTCTGCAAATTCTTCCTTGCTCACCCCCTTGTGGCCTTCTTCAGCATCTCCAGATGTGTTCTGTCCCACCAGAAGTTACTGACCCAGCAGAGGAGGATTCACAGTACAATACCATTGGGAGGAGTCCTCAACATTGACTAGAATGAAGACTCTTGGAAGCAGGTCAAATATGGACAATGAAATCTCCTGCTGTTTACGCCCCCCCCTCCCCCCCAAAAGCCCTCCAAGCCAAATGTGGCTAATGAATCCCTCCTTCTTATGTTGAAGACTGTTTAGAAGAAGCATTGACAGTGGCAAGGGCACACAATGTACTCCGGGTGGAGGAAATCAATGTTCATCATCAAGCAGACCTACCTGATTGAGTGCTGAAGGGTTGGATTGGATCTGTGGCAGATGGTGAGGGAACCAAAAAAAGGGAAAAACATACTGGACGTCAACCTCCCCAATCTCCCTGGGGTAGGCGTGGGGAGGCGATGGCATTTTTGTATTTTTGCTGGACTGTTAAACCAGAGATCCAGGTAATGTTCTGGGAGAGTTGGGTTTGAATTCTGCCGCAGCAGATGGTGGAATTTTAATTCAGTCTGGATCTAAGTGTCTAATGATGTCCATAAATCCTAATATCTTTTAGGGAATGAAACTTCAAACTTTATCTGGTCTGGTGTACATGTGACTTCAGACCAACAACAAAGTAGTTGATTCTTAACTACCAACTGAGCATTAAGGGATGGCCAATAAAAGCTGGCCTAGCCAGATATGCCACATCACAAAAATGAATAAATAAACCCTTTGTATCATGGATGCCTTTGTCAATGATTGTGTTGATAAGAGTGATTGGGAGTCCTTGAGGAGATAAAATTCCATCCTCACAATGACATACCTTCCATCTTGTCGTGTGGCAAATGGGATTTGGAATAAATTAAGTGACTCAAATCTGGGCATCCATTTGGCTCTGTGGGCCATCAGCAGTGGGATTGCATTCCTCCACAATCTGTACCTCATGGGCTGGAACTTCCCCCACTCTACCATTACTGTGGAGCAAAGCACCAACCATGGTTCAATGAAAAGTCCATGATGGTATGCCATGAGGAATGCCAGTCATGAGGATGTGCTGTCAGAAGGAATAGTCCATAAGAAACCATTGTAGGACCAAAATTTTCTTAAATAATCCTAATCAGAAAGGCTAACAGAATGTTGACCCATATTTCAAAGGGCTTGGAGTAAAGTCATAGAGTAATAAAGTTATGCAGCAAAGAAACAGACCCTTCAGTCCAACTCATCGATGCCAACCAGATATCCTAAACTGTACAAGGTGGTGATGAGGCCAAATCAGGAGTACTGTGAGCAGTTTTAGTCCTCATTTAAGGAAATGTGTGGTTTAATTGGAGGCAGTTCAGAGAAGTGTCATGAAAAGGAACTCTGGTGTGGGAGGATTGTCTAATGAGCAAAGGCTCATTGAAGTTTAGAAGCATGAGAGGTGATGTCATTGAAACATATAGGATTCTTAAGGGGCTTGTCAGGGCAAATGCTAAGAGGTTGTTTCCCCTTATGGGAAATTCTAGAACTTGAGGGTGATGTCTCAGAATAAAGGGGTGTCAATTTACGACTGAGATCAGGAGGGATTTCTTCTCTCAGAGGGTTGGGGGCCTTTGGAATGAATTGCCACAGAGAGCTGTGAGAGGACAGACCTTGTGTATATTTAAGGCTGAGATCAGTAGGGGAATCAAGGTTACGCAGAAAGTCAGGCAAGTGTGAGGAATATCGGATCAGCCAGGATTCTACTGGCAGATAAGGCTCGAGGCACCTGTTCCAATTTCTTATGGTCTTATCCCTGAACCTTATAGATACATTCAGTCTGAAAAATCCTGAGAGAAGCAGAGAGTTAGAACAGAGAAAAATATAGGTGGCATTTAATTAAAAATCGAGGGTGGGTTTGCCAAGAGGAGCACTAGCCATACCTCAAAACGAGCTGTCACCTGGTGAAGCAACAATGCAGGACTACATGCTTGCCAAGTAAAATAAACAGCACACCATAGACAAAATTAAGTGATCCACAACCAACATATCAAATCTTAGCTCTGCAATCTTGTGACATCTAGTTGTGAATGGTGTTGGACAATTAGAAACTAACAGGAGGTGAAGGCTCCACAAATGTTCTGATCCTCAATGATGCGCTAGCTCAACAAATCTGTGCAAAAAGACAAAGCAGAAACATTTGCATTGATCTATAGGCAGAAGTGCCAATTATCTATGTTCAAACTAGCCAAGTGCATGCTGTTGCTACAAGAGCAGATCAGAGTCTAAGAATTCTGATGAAGTGTCATCTCGGTTCGAAATGTTAGCTTGTTATCTCTCCATGGATGCTGCCTGACCCTCTGTAATCTTCAGCATTTGTTGTTTTCAGTACAGATTCTATCATCTGCAGTAATTTGTTTCTATGCTGTGAATTCTGTAGTGAATGGCACATTGCCTAAATCTCCAGAGACTGTCCCCCATCTACAAGCCATAAGCTAAAAGTGTGATGGAATAATTTCCACCTGCCTGGATGAGTTCCAATCCTTGACACTGTCCAGGACAAAATATCCTGCTTGATTTGCATCCCATTCATCACCTTCACCACTCGTTCCATTCATCATCACACACTGTGGCAAAACTGCACACCATCTACAAGATGCACAGCAGTAACTCGCCAATTCGCTTCCAACAGCACCTTCCAAATCCTCTACTACAGGGCTTCCCAAGTATGGGGCCATAAACTGAAATTCTAGTGTTATGGGCTCTGATGTAGTAATGGCCTCTCTGGAGCTTTGACTAAGTTATAACAGCTGACTAAGTTAAAATGGCTGTCCTCTTATTCTGACAGTTGTCACTGAGCTTGTCATGATGATTTTCAAGCCTCAAAATAGAGTCCCAGAGGGAAAAAGCTTATGAAGGACTGATGTATTTCCCAGAAGAATATGTACAGCACACATTGGAATGCCAGCACCTGCAAATCCCGTGACCACCCTCCCCCCCCTCCCCCCCACCCCCGCCGCCCCAATACCATGTTCCTCTTAGTTTGATAATTGAGGTTGAATCTTTAAAAGATGAAATCTTGCCTTCCAGTCATCCACTGGAATTTTTGTTGTTGTTATCCATTCATGGGACTTGTGCATTAATGGCTGGGCTAGCATTTCTTAACCACCCCCCATTATTTTTGTGGTGAGCTGCCTTCTTGGACCATTGCTGTCCATTTGCTGCAGGTAGACCCACAGAGTTATAGGATCTGTCTAAAATTTATTAGTCTCCTCAAGGAATATTAAGTATATTGACATCAGGTTCTATTCGCAGGTGAAGCACCATGGGACATTATATTATATTAAGGACCTAAAAATGCAGTCTTGCTTTGGTGACGGGCTTGGTTAATTGTTGCAGGAAAATGTACAGGAAAAATGTTAGGGACAAATAATCTGTTGTCAGGTGGGATAAAAATGAGTCCATACTTCTAAGACAGTAAGTTAGAAAATCTTAGCAGTTCAGGGGCATCTGTGGGGAAACAAAGAGTTAATGTTTCTGGTCAACTTACATCCAGAACTGAAGAGAAATAGAAATGTAAGCATTTTTAAGCCAGTGGAAAGAAAAAGAAAGAATGAAGGTGATACAGTCAAGACCAAGAGAGTTCAAATAACAAAAGATTTCATGTGCAACAATCAAAATCAAGTGGTCACGAGAAATTGAATAAACAAAGCTTTTGCTCAAATGTGTCATGAATTATTACATAAAAAAACCTGAATGCAATATGAAAGAGAAATGATGAATACGAGCCAAGCAAAACCAAAGAAGAAAGAAAGAAAATTAGAACAAGAGGTTATAATCCAAAATTGTTAAACTTAATATTGATTCCAGAAAGCTGTCGAGAGCCTACTTGAGAGATAAGGGTGGCTGTGATTAACACTGCTGCCTCACAGCTCTAGAGACCTGGGCTTGGTTCCAGACATAGATGACTGTCTGTGAGTTTGCATTTTCTCCCTGTGTCTGTGTAGGTTTCCATCAGGTGTTCCTGTTTCCTCCCACAGCCCAAAGATGTGCAGGTTCAGTGTATCAGCAATGCTAAATTGCCCCGTAGTGTCCAGGGGTATAAAGACTAGGTGGACCATCACCTCAATAGTAAATATGGGGATAAGGTTAGAGTCTGGCTCTGGGTAGGATGCTCTTTGGAAGGTAGGTGCAGACTCAGCTTTCCACACTGTAGGAATTCTATGATCAGGTATTATTCCTCAAACTTGCATTAAGCTCCAATGAACACTATAGCAGGCCATGGATGGAAATGTCAGAATGGAAAAAAGGTGGAGAATTGAAATGACAAGCAACTGGAAATTTGGGTTTAGGCATTTTCTGAAAAGCAATTCTGTATGTGATGTTCTCATTGCAGAGGAGACAGCTTCCCTAGTCTTCACCTGATCATTGAACTCCATTACCCTTCCTATGCCTCCCCCCAAACATACTTAAAAACTGACATTTCCGTTTCCCTTCAGTTCTGATGAAAGGTACTGACCTGAAAAGTTCATGCTGTTTATCTACACAGCCTTCTTATCTCTCAAATCGGCACTCTACAGCTTTCTGTCTGACCTGCTGACCTTTCCATCTCTTCTTGTTGTACACAGAGCTAGTTTGTTGATATAGAGGTAAAAACAATGACTGCAGATGCTGGAAACCAGATTCTGGATTAGTGGTGGTGGATGAGCACACCAGTTCAGGCAGCATCCAAGGAGCAGCGAAATCGACGTTTCGGGCAAAAGCCCTTCATCAGGAATAAAGGCAGTGAGCCTGAAGTGTGGAGAGATAAGCTAGAGGAGGGTGGGGGTGGGGAGAGAGTAGCATAGAGTACAATGGGTGAGTGGGGGAGGGGATGAAGGTGATAGGTCAAGGAGGAGAGGGTGGAATGGATAGGTGGAAAAGAAGATAGACAGGTAGGACAAGTCCGGACATGTTATGGGGACAGTTACTGAACTGGAAGTTTAGAACTAGGGTGAGGTGGGGGAAGGGGAAATGAGGAAACTGTTGAAGTCCACATTGATGCCCTGGGGTTGAAGTGTTCCGAGGCGGAAGATGAGGCGTTCTTCCTCCAGGCGTCTGGTGGTGAGGGAGCGGCGGTGAAGGAGGCCCAGGACCTCCATGTCCTCGGCAGAGTGGGAGGGGGAGTTGAAATGTTGGGCCACAGGGCGGTGTGATTGATTGGTGCGGGTGTCCCGGAGATGTTCCCTAAAGCGCTCTGCTAGGAGGCGCCTAGTCTCCCCAATGTAGAGGAGACCGCATTGGGAGCAAAGGATACAATAAATGATATTAGTGGATGTGCAAGTAAAACTTTGATGGATGTGGAAGGCTCCTTTAGGGCCTTGGATAGAGGTGAGGGAGGAGGTGTGGGCGCAGGTTTTACAGTTCCTGCGGTGGCAGGGGAAAGTGCCAGGATTGGAGGGTGGGTTGTTTGGGGGTGTGGACCTGACCAGGTAGTCGTGGAGGGAACAGTCTTTGCGGAAGGCGGAAAGGGGTGGGGAGGGAAATATATCCCTGGTAGTGGGGTCTGTTTGGAGGTGGCGGAAATGTCGGCGGATGATTTGGTTTATGTGAAGGTTGGTAGGGTGGAAGGTGAGCTTCAGGGGCGTTCTGTCCTTGTTACGGTTGGAGGGGTGGAGTCTGAGGGCGGAAGTGCGGGATGTAGACGAGATGCTTTGGGGGGCATCTTTAACCACGTGGGAAGGGAAATTGCGGTCTCTAAAGAAGGAGGCCATCTGGTGTGTTCTGTGGTGGAACTGGTCCTCCTGGGAGCAGATCCGACGCCTGAGAACCAGTATCACTCACCTCCCACTGTAGTCTGGCAAAGTTCGCACCTTCAGGAGAGGAGGAGAAAAAACTGGAAAGAAGAGGCTGGATGAAAAAAATTGTGTGGGTGATAATTAGTGTGAATTAATTTCCTTCCGTTTTGTCATGCAGAAATTCTGTTGAAACACCAATTCATGCAATAATTGCACCACTGCAAACTTGTCATTATTCATACTCTCATTTTTATTAAATATCAATGACATTTCTATTTAACTCTTTGTCGACGAATTGTTTAGAGATAATCTGGTTTCCCTAACATTTCTCCCCACATATGGGTAAACCCATGCAAGTCACAGTATTTCCAATAACCATTCCTCATGCAGGAGTGTGGACAGGGAGTAAACATGCTAATTGTTGCATCAGGTTTTGGCAGCAATCAATGGGAATCTGACCTTTTCCCATCCCTCTGTGCAAAAATATTGAAATCAATTGTAGCATCACAACCATTCTTTCTCAGAATGATCTGTATGTTGAAGTGCTGGACTCCCAAGTGGCTCATAAGGGGCACAAGACTGTGTTCGTCAACACAGATGACACACATTTGTCATCCAAAGTCGAACTGGAACTTTGAGGATCCCTGTAATATTAAATATTTTAAGAGGTGAAATTTGATGTGCACTCAAACCAGGCTTTGCTGTCAGTGATAATTAACAATTGTAGCAGCTTGCATTGAGCTAAGTTGAGCCTAAATCAGGATCAGGCATGATTTGAACAGCAGTGTCAGATAGATTCTTTGACTGAACCAATGAACAGGCAGATGGAAGGGGAGGACAACAGGCAGAAGGGAAATGACAAAGAGCTTGATAATTCTGTTGCCAACAGAGCTCTGCATTGTCAAAATATGTGCACAGCCAAGATAAAAAGGTGAGTTGTACATTTTGATAGTTGAAATAATTGATTGGACAGCTAGTTTGAGGAGGTGGAGAAGTCAAATAATTCAATTTTGGTGCGTTCAAGTGGAAGTTGAAATCATTAAAAGTTAGCCTCACTGCAGAAATTGAAGAGAGATTGAAGGAAGGACATTACAGTGAGGAAGGGCCATCAATAATGTAAGGACATAGACATTCAAGAGAATCTTCAATAGCAGGAAAGGATAGCTGGGAAAAGATGAGGGACTTAGCTTTGCACAACAGAGAAAGAAGATGCAAGTGTTATTTGAAGCTGAATGCTATGTTACCATTTTTGTATTGTGTCGGATGTTGTGATTCTTAAAATGTCACTGGGCTGAGTCTTATGCTGTTTTGGCCAAGTGCCAGTTGCATTAAGGTTTTTGGAGGCAGTCTCACCATGAGACCCAGTAAGAATTCTTGCCATATCTTACTAAACTCACCTCGGTAACTATGTACCCCATCCCTATTGCCTCCTTCACTGAGAACGCATTATTCCTGGTATGACTCGGCAGTACACCACCACCGTCACAGACTTTATCAGCAAGTGGGTGGAGGACTGTGTGGAAAATATGTTTGTGAAAAATATAAGTGTTGTTTCTACAGAAAAATTGTGGTAAAACGGTCAAGCCAACACCTGGAATTTGTCACAAACAAGGAATTAGATAGGCCAAATAAGGCAAGAAACAAACAAGAGTAAGGGGCGACAGGCTTAGAGTAATGGGAGAAGTAAACAGAGGAGGAGTGAAGTGAGTAGCTTATGATAGGTTTGACGCTTTGCATGCTAAGCCAATAAGGTAAAAGAGGAGTACCGAGAGACTCAGCTGAACTGTATAACTTGCGATATAACCTTTTGATCGGAGTGCCTACTTGTCGGATATCCATTCTTATAGGAATGCTTCAATAAATACCTGCTTCGGAATTTGACTCAGACTGAAATTATTGAAGAGTGGGTGGCATTTCTCACAACTGCATTCCGAGGAAATCAATCCAAGTGTTCCCCAACAGGAAACCCTGGATGAATCAAGACACACAGAACCTGCTAAAAACCAGGCGTGAGGCCTTCAGATGAGGAGACACACTCAAACAAAAGGAATCCAAGTATGACCTTTGCAGAGCCATTGAGACAGCCAAGGACCAATACCGATCCAAACTAGCGACCCAGACAGACACCCAACGACTATAGCCAGTACTGAATGACATCACAGGTTCTAAAAAGGGACAGTGCAAGATAGCAGACGATAACACATCCCTCCCAGGTCGTCTCAGTGCCTTCTATGCTCACTTTGAGCAGAATTTCTGCAGACAAATCCTGATGATCCTAAACCCAACAGTCACTGCATCAGAGGTCAGATCAGTTTTCCTTTGTGTGAATCCAAGGAAAACGATGGGACCAGATGGAGTACCAGGCTGTGCACTCAGAGCATGCGCAGATCAACTGGCAGAGGTCTTCTCGGACATCTTCAACCTCTTCCTGCAGCAGGGCACTGTCCCTGCCTGTTTCAAGGTGGCCAACATCATCCCTGTGCCTAAGAAGGCTCATGCAGCATGTCTCAATGACTACCGCGCAGTGGCCTTAACTTCGGTGATCATGAAGTGCTTTGAAAGACTGGTCATGGCATTAATCAAGTCCAGCCTCCCCACTACTCTTGATCCACTCCAATTTGCCTATGGGACCAACAGATCCATGGCAGATGCCATATCACTTGCCCTTCACTCCTCCCTAGAACATCTTGACACCAAGAAAAACTACATAAGCATCCTACTCATTGACTACAGTTCAGCCTTTAACACTATTATCCCCTCGAGACTGATTACTAAACGTAGTGATTTTTAGCCTAATCCCCACTCTCTGCAACTGGATCCTCAGTTTCCTGACCCACAGGCTACCATCAGTGATGATTGGGGACAATATTTCATCCTCACTAACACTCAACACTGGAACCCCCCGAAGGGTGCTTACTCAGCCCCCTACTGTACTCACTGTATACCCATGACTGTGTCGCCAAACACCAGACTAATGTCATTTAGTTCGTTGATGGCATCACCATAGTCGGTCGAATCTCAGATGGCAACAAAATAGACTACAGATGGGAGATGGAAGATCTGGAAAAATGTTGCACTGAGAACAATCTAGCTCTCAATGCCGGCAAAATCAAGGAACTCATTATTGACTTTTGGTGAGATGTTTCTCATGCCCACCTACACATCAACAACACAGAGGTGGAGTGAATGGAGATTGTAAGGCTCCTGGGAGTGATCGTCCACAACAAGCTTTCTTGGACTCTTCATGTGGATACACTGGTTACAAAGGCCCAACAATGTCTCTTCTTCCTCAGGCAGCTGAGGAAATTTGCCATGACGGTGAATACCCTTGCCAACTTTTACAGGTGTGCCATCGAGGGCATTCTGTCTGGATGTATCACTACCTGGTATGGCAACTGTACTATTCAAGATTGGAGACGGTTACAGAGAGCGATGAACTTGGCCCGGATAATCACAAAGGCCAACCTCCCATCTATAGAATCCATCTACCAGGCCTGTTGTCAAGGAAAGGCCGCCAGTATACTTAAAGATACATCCCACCCTGGCAATGATTTTCTACAACCTCTACCATTAGGGGAGATGGTACAGATGCCTGAATACATGCACCAGCCGGTTTCAAAACAGTTTCTACCCTATTGTTGTTAGAAAATTGAATGGACTCACAAACTCTTAACATTCGCCTGTATCTGTGTTTTTTTGTTTTTGCCACTGTTTACCTATTATTTATTTATCTATGCTACTTAACTGTGAGATCTGCCTATACTGCTTGTAAGTCAAAGCGTTTCACTGTGCCTAAGTACACGTGACAATAAATTTAATTTAATTCAATTCAATTCAATTCAATTCAGTGGCTATCCACCAAGAAACCAACACCACTTGTACCTAGAGCATACTTAAAAAGCTGATGCTCACCCAGACAAAGCACTGGCATTCTGGCACTGCCCAGCTCAGTCAAGAATAGAATCAGACAAGGGAAAACCCGCAGCACGATTCTCTGAAAGGACCTGCACATGCTGGTTAAAGAAGCAGTGCAAATGACAGAGGACACTCAGAGGAGGCCATGCCATCAGAGCCTGGTGCTGTCTTGCCATGCAGAGGAACAATCAGCAAGAAGCATCCTTGCCACACTTCCCTCTGCTACCTTATACTCATTTTATCTCTACTCCTGCACCCACTTCCAACCTGTTGCATGCTCTGCCACACTCAGTCTTGCCTGTAACATCTTCATTCAACCGTGTTTACTCCCATCCCACTATCCCCCCTACCTCCTTAACCACTAATCTTGCGATGCCGTCTGCACTGCTCCTCACTCCCCTGTGACTCGTCTCCACTTTTCCACCACTTCCAGCCACTTTCACCTCACTCAATTCTTCTGTTTCTCTCATTAGAGGAGCAGGCAGCCTATAGCAGGGCAGAAAGCACCAGCCTGGGTAATAGGCTGCCCAACGCTTGCACCCTCAGCACTTACAAAGGAACAACCTTTGTTGTAGTGGGACAAGACCAGGGTCTGCTCCCGTGGTGATGGTGAGGTATTAATGTCCTGCCAACTGAGTAAGGACCACTCTTCATCCCACTGCAACTCTCAGAGTAATCCTGCTGCCCATGCATTCATTGGACAGCACTTCTAATCATTGCTGTAATGTCTTCTCTCTCTGTTGTCTCGCAGATTCAGCCAGTATGTCCAGCACCTCCACACTGAAATAACTGGCTACCCCAGCAGCCACCTCCTCAAGCTCGGGTGTCGAGACAACAGAGGCATTAAGGGCTACCTCTTGCACTCCCCACCAAAACATGCTGATGCCCCCACATTACCCTTAGAAGGTTTGAGGGCACTATCTTGTGAGCACCTTTAGAAGAATGAGGAAGAATCTTACAGAAACATACAAGATTATGAAGGGAATGGATACAATAGATCTACTGGCAGGTGAAACTAGGACAAGCAGGCATAGCTTCAAAATTATGGGGAGCAGATTAAGGACTGAATTGAGAAGGAACTTCTTCACCCAGAGGTTGCAAATCTGTGGAACTCCCTGTCCAGTAAAGTAGTTGACATTACTTCTGTAAAAGTTTTTTTACAGCTAAGGTAGATTTCTTTTGAACAAAAAAGGAATTAAGAGTTATGGTGAGAGAGCGGGTAAGTGGAGTTGAGGCCATGAAAAGATCAACCATGATCTTATTAAATGGCGGAGGGAACTCGAACGGCAGGATGGCCTACTTCTCCTCCTAGTTCTTACGTTCTTATGTTCTGATGTTATGTTCACCTCACTGTGACAGCTCTCCGGCTGGCCAAAGAAGAAGCCCTCCAGGTTGCTGGTACTTGGAGGATTGCCAGAGACCAGGCACCTGCTTAGAACCAGGCAGGAAAGGATCCTGTGGCAAACAAGGGACTTCACCCACATGCACAGAGAGGAACAAGAGAGCCAGACTGTGTGGGAGAGAATGGCCTCATTGCCCAGAAGCGAGTGATGTATTGTCTGTCTGCCTCCATGGACAGCTCAGTGGTTGCCACAGAGAGCCAGTCCCAGCATTCTTAGGGTCTGCTGAAGAGGTGTATACACCCTACACTTCACGAGCCCAGGCATTGATCCTCAGGACTGGAGACAAGGAGACAGGGGCACATGAATGCATTTCTTCACAAAGACACTGGGCAGTGCTAGAAGGCACCTAGCCAGAGGAGGAAGCACATGCAGGCCCGTCAGAAGCCTCCTCTCAGGATACTCCAGCGGTGCTGATCCATCCACCTCCACACCAGCTCCAATCCTTGGAACTTCAAGTCGAGGAGGGTCCACTTCTTTCTGAGAAGAAGACCCTTGGCATGTCTCGCCTGTCTCAGTAAAGCATCCCAGAGTTGTCCGAATAAACATTCAGGGACAGTAGGCTCCACCACTGAGTAAACTCTCTCCAGTCCAGCTGCTGAACCAGGGAGTACACTGAGACACAGTGGGAGGGAGGGGAAGACAGAAACATATTAACATGATTTGGTGGCATGAGTGACTATGCAATGTACATTATTTAGTATGTTTCTGTCAATGGCACTGTTTAGACTTGACTTGTCTATCCAAGTAGCCTAATTGTCACTGTGCCGGTTTGATGCCCAATGTCATGATCAAACAGGATATGCCACAGATCAATGTCAGTGCAGGAAGCCTGCTGCAGCCTTGAAGCAAAATGACAAGGCATATAGAGGGCAATAGATCCTGCTGACATTATCGTCCTTCATCCCACCGCATCCCTATTATTTCCCTTGTTGCAATGTCCAAAAGTGTGGGTATGAATGAGTTGGTCAGCAATGCCTGAGGCTGGAAGGTGTGCAACACACAGAGAGCCAATGCATTAGGATGGCCATGGATTAGGGACTCCACAGGTCTATGTCCTGTACACTGCAAGACATTCCTGATGATGAGCTTATGCTCGAAACATCGACTCTCTTGCATCGGCTGTGCTTTTCCACTGCCACACTTTTTGACACAGGAATTTGTCTAATGTTGTTTCCTTTTAAAGGGTTTCACAACTCCCTCCCTTACAGTTCAAGATGCTTATCCTGCCCATTCTAAGTGTGGAAGTAGCCATTTTGCTTCCAATTCCACATTATTGATTTCCAATAAGATTGATGGTGACAGTGAGCTTTCTTTGGCCAGTGACTTGCAGCCTCTGCCTCTATATGTCAATATGCCAGATCCTATTCCTGGTAGCCCTCATTGATAACCCCATAGGTTTCACACAACTCTAGATCCTCACCTAAAACTGTCAACCTTACCCAGCCCCAGACACTGGTTTCTGAAATGACCGTGCCAGGTGTTGTCAAACACTATGCCACCCTCTCTCTTCAACTTCTTGAAACCAGGATACTTGATCATGGACAAATCCCTTCCAGTGTGACTATTCTTTGCCATAATCCCCCCTTGAACATTGTGTTGCCTTCTTCAGAACTGTCATTTCCCCCAGCCTGCCTCACCCAGTCCTGAAGTATAGGTTACCAGTTATTCTCCTGCAGCAATGCCCCCTACTCCATCTCCTTCAGCCTCCTTTCACCTTAGATTCTGTGGACAGACCCGGTGAACAGTGCTCCTCCTTCACTGAATACGGCTGACCGGAAAGGCATACAGCCTTGTTGTGTGACTGTACTAATTTGCAAGGTAAGGCAGGGATGGTGTGAGTATGCAGAAATGCAGGTTTGAGTCAGCAAACATCATGGAAGCAAGAGAGCAGCCCAGATAAGTTGCCTGGTCTGATCCATGAGCTGGGTGCCTTTCCTTTTGTATCCTTACTGCATCCCTTCAATGCTCGTAGCCAGTCTATTTTATATCTTGGGCCTTTATAAGAGTTCTTAGAGCTAAAGTGTATGTGGGGAAAGTGGGAACAAATATTGAGTTGGATGATCAACCAAGATCATATTGAATGGCAGAGTAGGGTCAAAAGGTTACATCACTTAGTTCTGCTCCATTTTCCTGTGTTTTCTTCATACTTATTGAATTCAACTTTCACCATTCACTATGACGCAATTCAAACTCATGTCTTCAGATGTTTGGTTAAAAATCACAAAACACTCCAAACTCAGAAATTTGGCCTAGTCCAATGACATTATTATGAAAAAATGCTTTTTTTAAATGTTGCAAAAATGCTTCATATTTACAATGCCAAACATGAGAAACAATAACTTTTATCAAAGTTAAAATATAGTATCTGAAGCAATACTAAATAATGGTACAGCCTGTGTTGGTCTGTACAGATTTTTCAAAATACTATTATTGTTTCAAACTTTAACACCACAACATCACTCATTATTCTAAAACTTTGATCAGAATAATATTTTCTCATATTTTGTGGAAAACTGAAAGATCATTGTTTTTCTCTATCCAGCTTTTCTCATTCTCTATTCTAAAAGTATTGATTTACACATGAGTTAGTCCATAGCCTCTGGCCACACTCGTGCACCAAAAGAAAATGGAATCTTTCCTGTGCAAGTCAGTACACAAAAACTGGCAGGCTATTTGACTGCTCGGGGCATGACAGCTGAGCTTGCACCTCACTTCCCTCGCTTGGCATATTTCCCTATATGAGTCATTTGTCATTATCTAACAGGTAAAACTGTGACTGATTTTTTTCCTCTTTAGCCCAGAGTCATCCCAGATTCGATTACTTACAGTGTGGAAACAGGTCTTTCGGCCCAACAAGTCCACACTGACCTTCCAAAGAGCATCCCACCCAGACCCATTCCCCTACATTTAAAATGGGGGATTTTAACATGCAGGTAGACTGGGAGAATCAGGATGGTATCGGGCCTCAAGAAAGAGACTTTGTGGAGTGCCTCAGAGATGGATTTTTAGAGCAGCTGGTGCTGGAGCCGACCAGGGATAAGGCGATTCTGGATCTGGTATTGTGTAACGAACCAGAATTGGTCAGTGACCTTGAAGTGAAGGAGCCATTGGGAAGTAGTGACCATAATACAATAAGCTTCAATCTGCAATTTGAGAGGGAGTGGGTACAATCTGAAGTGACAATATTTCAGTTGAATAAAGGGAAATATGGAGCTATGAGGGAGCAACTGGCCAAAGTTCAATGGTTCAATACCTTAACAGGGAAGACCGTGGAGGAACAATGGCGGATATTTCTGTGTATGATGCAGAAGATGCAGGATCAGTTCATTCCTAAAAGGAAGAAAGATCCCAGGAGGAGACATGGGCGGCCGTGGCTGACGAGGGAAGTAAAGAAACATATAAGGTTAAAAGAGAAAAAGTATAACTTAGCGAAGATAAGCGGGAAAACGGAGGACTGGGAAGCTTTTAAAGAACAACAGAGGATTAGTAAGAAGGAAATACGCAGAGAAAAAATGAGGTACGAAGGTAAACTGGCCAAGAATATAAAGGAGGATAGTAAAAGCTTTTTTAGGTATGTCCAAGGCAAAAAAATGGTTAGGACAAAAATTGGGCCCTTGAAGACAGAAGCAGGGGAATATATTACTGGGAACAAAGAAATAGCAGAGGAATTAAATGGGTACTTCAGATCTGTGTTCACTGGGGAAGACACAAGCAATCTCCCTGAGGTAACAGTGGCTGAAGGACCTGAACTTAAGGGAATTTCTATTTGCCAGGATTTGGTGTTGGAGAGACTGTTAGGTCTGAAGGTTGATAAGTCTCCGGGACCTGATGGCCTGCATCCCAGGGTACTGAAGGAGGTGGCTCGGGAAATCGTGGATGCGCTGGTGATTATTTTCCAGAGTTCAATAGAATCGGGGTCGGTTCCTGAGGATTGGAGGGCGGCTAATGTTGTGCCACTTTTTAAGAAGGGTGGGCGGGAGAAAGCAGGAAATTATAGACCAGTTAGTCTGACCTCAGTGGTGGGAAAGATGCTGGAGTCTATTATAAAGGATGAAATTACGGCACATCTGGATAATAGTAACAGGATAGGACAGAGTCAGCATGGATTTATGAAGGGGAAATCATGCTTGACTAATCTTCTTGAATTTTTTGAGGATGTAACTCGGAAGATGGACGAGGGAGATCCAGTGGATGTAGTGTACCTGGACTTTCAGAAAGCTTTTGATAAAGTCCCACACAAGAGGTTAGTGAGTAAAATTAGGGCGCACGGGATTGGGGGCAAAGTACTAGATTGGATAGAGAATTGGTTGGCTAATAGGAAACAAAGGGTAGTGATTAACGGCTCCATTTCGGAATGGCAGGCAGTGACCAGTGGGGTACCGCAGGGATCCGTGCTGGGACTGCAGCTTTTTACAATATATGTAAATGATATAGAAGATGGTATCAGCAATAACATTAGCAAATTTGCTGATGACACAAAGCTAGGTGGTAGGGTGAAATGTGATGAGGATGTTAGGGGATTACAGGGTGACCTGGACAAGTTAGGTGAGTGGGCAGATGCATGGCAGATGCAGTTTAATGTGGATAAATGTCTGGTTATCCACTTTGGTGGCAAGAACAGGAAGGCAGATTACTACCTCAATGGTATCAAATTAGGTAAAGGGGCTGTTCAGAGAGATCTGGGTGTTCTTGTCCACCAGTCAATGAAGGCAAGCATGCAGGTACAGCAGGTCGTGAAGAAGGCTAATAGCATGCTGGCCTTCATAACAAGAGGGATTGAGTATAGAAGCAAAGAGGTGCTTCTGCGGCTGTACAGGGCCCTGGTGAGACCACACCTGGAGTACTGTGTACAGTTCTGGTCTCCAAATTTGAGGAAAGACATTCTGGCTATTGAGGGAGTGCAGCGTAGGTTCACGAGGTCAATTCCTGGAATGGCAGGATTGCCTTACACGGAAAGACTGAAGCGACTGGGCTTGTATACCCTTGAGTTTAGAAGACTGAGAGGGGATCTGATTGAAACGTATAGGATTATGAAAGGACTGGACACTCTGGCAGGAGGGAACATATTTCCGTTGATGGGGGAATGCCGAACCAGAGGACACAACTTAAAAATACGGGGTAGACCATTTAGGACAGAGATGAGGAGAAACTACTTCACCCAGAGAGTGGTGGCTGTGTGGAATGCTCTGCCCCAGAGGGCAGTGGAGGCCCAGTCTCTGGATTCATTTAAGAAAGAATTGGATAGAGCTCTTAAAGATAGTGGAGTCAAGGGGTATGGAGATAAGGCTGGAACAGGATACTGATTGGGAATGATCAGCCATGATCATATTGAATGGCGGTGCAGGCTCGAAGGGCAGAATGGCCTACTCCTGCATCTATTGTCTATTGTCTATTGTCTATTGTCTACCCCTTCACCTAACACTACGGGCAATTTAGCATGGCCAATTCACCTGACCTGCACATTTTTGGACTGTGGGAAGAAACCAGAGCACCCGGAGGAAACCCACGCAGACACTGGGAGAATGTGCAAGCTCCATGCAGTCAATTGCCTGAGGTGGGAATTGAGGCAGCAGTGCTAACCGTGCTGCCCTTTTTTTTAAACACAGATCCCTTGGTCCAACTCATCACTAACAACCAGATATTCTAAATCAATTTAGTTTCAGTTAACTGCATTCGGTCCATATTTTTCTAAACCATTCCTTTTCATGAACCTATCCAGATACCTTTTAAATTATGTAATTGTAATTATGAAATCAATTGCTAAAAATCTCAAAGCAATGCTAGCAGTCTCTGCACTGTTTTGAGATCAAACCTGGGAACATTTGTGAAATTATTTGCGATCACTGAAGAAATATTAGTTGAGTATTTTTAATTGTATTTTTCATACTGTGACTCAAAAGCTTTTCTCAGTGATACTCCTGAAACGAGCAACAGCGGGGATGGGAGAATTACTTATCATGACAAAACCATTTGTCCTACGTGGAAATTCTTTGTTGTATTTTTGCAATTTCCTTCATAGTATACAGAACCTTGCAAATCCGTGACCACTTCCATTTAGAAGGACGTGGGCAGCAGATACATAAGAACATCACCACCTGCAAATTCCCCTCCAAGCCACTCACCATCCTGACGTGGAAATATATCAGATGTTCCTTCACAGTCTTTGTGTCAAAATTCTGGAATTCTCTCCCTAATGGCATTGTGGGTCAACCTATAGCACATTGATTGAGCGCTTCAAGAAGGCAGCTCACCACCACCTTCTCAAAGGCAACTAGTGATGGACAATAAATGGTAGGCCAGCCAGCGACACCCAGGTCTAATGAGTGAATAAAAAAGCATACCTCCCCTCCCTCAGACACAACAACATTAAATAATAGCTCAATTCCAAAGAGATTAAAATCTACTCATCTTGACCACTTAGTAGTTGTATTACAGATATGAAGTCAGCAACTTAGTAGAAAATACAAAGCCACATCCCACAGACATCAATGCAATAAATAACTTGTTTTTTTTTCTGGACGCAGATAATAAGGAATAAATGTTGATCAAAACATCAGAAGTACCCACATGAAATCAATACTGGATATCACAGCAGGTCAGGCAGCATCCATGGAGAGAAAGCAAGCTAATATTTTGAGTCTAGATCTTCATCTAGACTCAAAACATTAGCTTGCTCTCTCTCCATAAATGCTGCCTGACCTGTTTTGATCTCCAGCACATTTTAATTTCAGTACAGATTCCAGCATCTGCAATAATTTGCTCCTTGAAATATTCATGAGTTTCTTTTCTGTACAAGAATGTGAGTAGGCAAACATGGGCTTGTGTTTAGCGTCTCATTCAAAGACAGCATCTTCAATGATACAGAAGTCCCCAATGACTGTTTTCAAAATTTGTTTTAGAATATATTATTTATGCAATATGTCTATAGCTTTAAGAGTAAGTCTTCAATACAGTCCAGTTGAAAGCTTTTAATCAACGTCCCTTTTCGTGAGAATGTTTATTCAAAACATAATTTCTCTTTAGAGACCAATACATGAAGTAGATTATCTGATCAATAGCTTATTTGCTCAATGAGAAATATTGGATAAATGCTGTAACAAATTTTGTATCTTGATTGTTGTGCTGGAGGAATGACAAATGAAAGAAATAGATAACAAGACCAGCAGTCACACTTACAAATCAGTTTTAAAATTACAGATTGGAATTTCTCTGGCCAAGTCACCTCTTGAGAAAGCAGGAATGAATTGCATTTCTTGAACCATGTGACATAAGATACAGTCACAATGCACTTAGGAAGGGAGTTCCATTAGTTTTACATGATGAAAATGAAGGAATGACAATATGGCTCCAAATTAGAATGCTGTGTAGCATGGAGGGTGACCGAAAATTGGTAGTAGTGTCATGCATCACCTGCCCTTGTTCCTCTGGGCAACAGACACTTCTGGTTTGGAATTTGCTGTAGATGGAGTTAGCTGTTACAAAGTATCTGCCACTGGGTACAAAATAATTTAATTGCCTATGTCTTCAGGTGGGAAATATTGCAAAACATAGCTCTAGTGAATGTAAAGGCATGAAAGACAATCAAGGACTAATTCCCTGATTGGTTCCATTAATAGCCTGATAGGTAATAAGGGAAGGAAAACAAAACAATCATTGTCTTCTTTGAGGCTCTGGAAATTATTAACCTCAATTCCAAATATCTTGTGATGCTACTTTCAGCATCTTCTTTGGGAATGCAGTGATGTTGTTAAATCAGACACCAGAGAAGGACAGGTCAATAATTTTGTTTAAGAGATTGTTACTTCTGCAGCTCTGAAGTTTGTTTCCTGCAATCATCAGGTCTGAACCAGATCTTTTCAATGTTTTCCATTGCATAGGTTTCCAGTTTAACTTGCAGATATTTGCATCTTGGAAATTTTTGATTTCTGACTTGTGGACAGCTACATTTTGAGTCGCTGTTATTTACATAATATTATGTATACTTGTATGTATACTTGCATATACTTTCCAATCTTCTTAGATGATGAGAAAGATCTGATGAACAAAATAAAAGAAATAGTTTTACATCTGATATTGATTGATTAAACCTTTTTTTATTCAATTGTTGTTGTTTACGGAGTAAAATATAACAATTAAGGTACATCAGCCAGAGTGTAACATCAATGCTCATGCTAATGCTTTTCCATTGAAAAGAGCACAGAACTTGTCTTTCTCTTCATGGTGCTTCACATGTAATATCATTTGGAGGACTCATGGTTTGAAGGATTGTGAAATAATTTTTTGTTTTAAATTGTGTACAAAGCTGCAGTTTGTTCTTTAAATAGATCATTGAAGCTTACTGTAGATAGATTAGATTCCCTACACTATGGAAACAGGCCCTTCAGCACAACAAGTCTACACTGACTCTCTGAAGATTAACCCACCCAGACCCATTTCCCCCTGACTAATGTACCCAATATACACACTGAACACTGGGGGCAATTTAGCATGGCCAATTCACCTAAACTGCACATCTTTGAATTGTGGGATGAAACCAGAGCACCCAGAGAAAACTCCACAGACACAGGGAGAATATGCAAACTCCACACAGACAGTCACCCGAGGCTGGAATTGAACCCAGGTCCCTGGCGCTGTGAGGCAGCAGTGCTAACCACTGAGCAACCATGCTGCCCTCTGATTTTTTTTTAACAATGTCATAGAGAATCATTGAGGCGAAAGTGAGGACTGCAGATGAGGATTCCTGATGAAGGGCTCTTGCCTGAAACATTGATTTTCCTGCTCCTTAGATGCTGCCTAACTTGCTGTGCTTTGCCAGCACCACTCTAATCTAGATAGAGAATTATTGAGTCACATAACAAAGAAATAGGTTCTTTGGCCCACAGTGCCAATCCAACCAACAAACACCAAGTATGCGCAGATATCTTTAACCTCTCCTTACGATGAGTTGAAGGAGACAACCTTCATCCGGGTGCCAAAGCAAAGTCATGCAGTGTGTCTCAATGACTACCGCCTGGTGGCTTTGACCTTCATAATAATAAATTGCTTCAAGAGGTTATTCATGGCTCACAGCAACTTCAGCCTACCAGATTACCTTGATATTTTGCAGTTCACCTATTGGTGCAACAGTTCCAAAGCAAGTGCCATCTCTCTGGCTCTTTAATCATCCCTGGAATAACAAGGATACCTCTGTCAGGCTCCTAATTATTGACTGTAATTCCACCTTCAACAATGTAATTCTAAACAAATTGATCTTCAAACTCTGAGACCTAGGTCTCGGCTACCCCCTCTTAACTGGATCTGAACTCCCTTCACCCATTGATGATCATTGATGTTCCACAGGAACGCTATCTACAACTTTGCCGATGACACCACTGTGATGTCAGAGAATGATGAGTCAGAATACAGGAAGGAGATAGAGTGCTTGGTGTCGTGGTGTAATGATAACAGCCTCTCTCTCAATGTCCGCAAAACAAAAGAACTGATCATTGACTTCAGGAAGGAAGGAGGACATGCCCCTGTCTAAATCAACAGAACTGAGCTGGTAAGGGTGGAGAGTGTCAAGTTGCCGATAACACTATTGACAATCTGTCCTGGACCTTCCACATAGATGCGACAGTCAAGAAGGCACAACAACTCCTATTCTTCTTCAGGTGGCTCAGGAAATTTGGCATGTCCATAAGAACCCTCACTAATGTCTACAGATGCACCTTAGAAAGCATTCTATCTGGGTGCATAATGTCCTGGTATGGTAACTGCTCTACCCAGGACTGTAAGAAACTACAGAAACTTGTGTGCATAGCCAAGTAACATTACTGAAGCCAACCTCCTGTCCATAGTCTCCAAATATGCTTCTCGTTGCTGTAGAAAGGTTGCCAATGTCATCAAAGACCACTCCCACCCCGGTAATGCTCTCTTCCAACCTCTTTCATCAGGCAGGAGATATGGAAGCTTGAACACACATACCAACAGGTTCAAGAACAGCTTCTCCCCTGCTGTTGTGAGACTGCTGAATGGACCTCTGTAACTTTAAATAATGTTGATCTTGCTTTGTGCAGCTTGTGTGCAACCATAACCTTGTATGCTTTGCTCTGTCTAAGCACCCTTTGACCTGTATGCCCCTGTTTGTTATGATTTGCCTGTACTGCATGCAAAACAAAGCTTTTCACTGTACCTAGGTACATGTGACTACAATAAATTAACTCAAATCAAATCAGTAAGAATAGGCAACAACAATTCCTCCAGCATCACCCTGAACACTGTTGCCCTGCATGACTGCGTACTCAGCCCCCTACTATACTCCTTATACACTGTGTGGCTAAATTCTACCCCAACTCCACTTATAAGTTTGCTGACAACACCACATTATAGGTTGGACTTCAAGCAACGATGAGACAGAGTGCATGGTGTAAAGACAACAATCCCCCCATTAACATCAGCAAATGAAAGAGCTGGTCATTGACTTCAGGAAGCAGGGAGGAGGGCACGCCCCGGTTGCATCAATGGAGCTGAGCTAGAGATGGTGAGAGTGTCAAGTTCCTGAAAGTGATGATCACCAGCAAATCTGTTGTTGTCCACCCATGTCCATGTGATGGTCAAGAAGCACAACAAAGCCTCTACTTCCTCTGGAGGCTAAGGAAATTCAACATTTCTGCAAAGAGTCTGTCTATTTTTTATACATGCATCATAGAAAACATGCTATCTGGATGCATCACAGTCTGTGATATGGCAACTGTTTTTCCCAAGACTGCAAGAAACTTGAAAGAATCGTGAACAGAGCCCAGTCCATCAAACAAACCAGTCTCCCATCCATTGACTCCACCTGTACTTCCTGCTGCCTTGGGAAAGAAACCAAAATAATCAAAAACCTGTACCCTAGCCCGGTTATCCTCTCTTCTACCCTCAGGCAGAAGATATAAAAGTTTGAATACACCTACAAACAGACTCAAGATGGTGTTGAAAGCAAACCTTTTATCAGGGTGAAACTTACTTGTTCTCCTGAAAACTGATTGAAATAACACATAAACACAGCAAGTAATTGTTGCAAGATTTGAAAGATAACCTTGCATGATTGGTCAAATGTGCCAGTGCTTCAGATTCCTGAACATAAGGGCCTTATCCTTTTATCTTCAAGAATTGGCCAAATTGTCTTTTTCTTCAGAAAGTGAATCTTTGCAGATAAATCTATTCTTTCTCTCTTTTCCTGAAAAGAAGACAGCATCTCTGGGTCTGAGTGTCTGTTTGGGAGATGTTTAAAGAGATAAGCATTTGCATTGACCAGAATTTCAGCGGAGAGGCAACATCTATTCTGACAAGTCCTAACGGACCTATCCCAACAGTCACTGCATCAAAGGTCAGATCAGTTTTCCTTCATGTGAATCCAAGGAAAGTGATGGACCAGATGGAGTACCAGGCCATGCACTCAGAGCATATGTAGATCAACTGGCAGAGGTCTTCTCAGACATCTTCAACCTCTTCTTGCAGCAGGCCACTGTCCCTGCCTGTTTCGAGAGGGCAAACATCATCCCTGTGCCTAAGAAGGCTCATGCAGCATGTCTCAATGACTACAGTCCAGTGGTCTCGTACTTCAGTGGTGATGAAGTGTTTTGAAAGGCTGGTCATGGCATTAATCAACTCCAGCCTACCCACTACTCTTGACCCACTCCAATTTGCCTATGGGACCAACAGATCCACGACAGATGCCATATCACTTGCCCTTCACTCCTCCCTAGAATATCTTGACACCAAGAACAGCTACGTAAGAATCCTACTCATTGACTACAGTTCAGCCTTTAACACTATTATCCCCTTGAGACTGATTACTAAATTTAGTGATCTCAGACTAGGCCCCAATCTCTGCCACTGGATCCTCAGTTTCCTGACCAACAGACCAAAATCAGTCAACACTGGAGACAGTATTTCATCCTCACTAAGACTCAACACTGGAGCCCCCCAGGGGTGCATACTCATCCCCCTACTATACTCACTGTATACTAATGACTGTGTCGCCAAATACCAGACTAATGCCATTTACAAGTTTGCTGTTGAAACCACCATAGTCTGTTGAATCTCAGATGGCGATGAAACAGACTACAGAAGATGGAAGGCCTGGAAAAACGGTGCACTGAGAACAACCTTGCTCTCAATGCTGGCAAAACCAAGGAACTCACTATTGACTTTCTGTGGGATGTTACTCGTGACCCCTACACATTAATGGCACAGAGGTGGAATGAGTAGAGATTGTCTAGCTCCTGGATGTGGTCATCCACAACAAGCTTTCTTGGACTCTTCATGTGGATGCGTTGATTACAAAGGCCCAACAACATCTATTCTTCCTCAGGCAGCTGAGGAAATTTGGCACAATGGTGAATACCCTTGCCAACTTTTATAGGTGTGCCATTGAGAGTATTCTGTCTGGATGTTTCACTACCTGGTATGGCAACTGTACCATTGGAGACGGTTACAGACAGTGGTGAGCTTGGCCCAGACAATCACAAAGGCCAACCTCCCATCTATAGAATCCATCTACTCGGCCCGTTGTCAAGGAAAGGCCACCAGCATTCTCAGAGATCCATCCCACCCTGGCAATGTTTTCTACAACCTCTACCACTGGGGAGAAGTTACAGAAGCCTGAACACACGCATCAGTTGGTTTCAGAACAGTTTCTATCCTACTGTTGTTAGAATATGAATGGGCTCACAAACTCTTAACATTCACCTGAACTGTGTTTTGGTTTTTGCCACTGTTTACCTATTATTCATTATCTATGCCACTTAACTCTGTGATCTGCCTGCATTGCTCGCAAGACAAAGCTTTTCATTGTGCCTCGATACATGTGACAATAAATCAATTCATTCATTCATAAGCACCTCCCCATTGACATTAAAAGCAAGATATTGTGGATGCTGGAAATCCCAGAAACAAACACTGAAAATCTTTCAGGAACTCAGCAGGTTTGGGACTATCTGTAGAGAGAGAACAGACAATAGACAATAGGTGCAGGAGTAGACCATTCGAGCCAGCACCACCATTCATTATGATCATGGCTGATCATCCTCAATCAGTATCCTGTTCCTGTCTTATTCCCATAATCCTTGATTCCACTATCCTTAAGATAGTGGAACAGAGTTACAAGTTTTGAGTCCAACATGACTTCTTCTGAGTAGGAGCAAACTACTGCAGATGCTAGAATCTGTACTGAAAACAACAAATGTTGGAGATCTGAACAAGTCAGGCAGCATCCATGGAGAGATAACAAGCTAACATTTTCAGTCGAGGTGACTCTTCATTAGAGCTGGAGTGAAGTGTGGAGGGGGCAGCATTTATGCTGTAGTTGGGGGTGGTGTGGCAGTGGTGAGTATAGAGAGCTGGTGGAGAAAAGATGTTGACAGTTCAGATTAAGTGATTGGATTGTGACAATAGAAGAAAAATGGTGCGTCTAACTACCAAACTTGAAAGAGAAGGCAGGCCCACTGGGGTGGGAAGAGGGGAGAGAGGACATGGTGACAGAGAATGTAACAAATGAAGCTAAAAGAAAGTGAAGAGATGGGAGTTGGTTCACAGTTTGAAGGTGCTGAACTCAATAAACAGTCCAGAAGGCTCGAAAGTGCCTAGTCTGATGATGAGATGTTGTTCCTCCAGTTTGTGCTGTAATTCGCTGGAACACTGCACCATACTAAGGATAGGCATGTGGGCATGCAATCAGGATAATGTGTTGAAGTGACCGGCTACAGGAGGGTCAGGGACCTGCCTGCGCACAGACTGGAGGAGTTCAGCAAAGCAGTCCCCCAGTCTATGTTTGGATTCTCCAATGTACAGTATGCCACATTAGGTGCAGTGAATACAGAACAACCTCAGTCATCTGAACATTGATTATCCGAAATTCAGATTATCTGAACAAGATCCCAAGGTCCCGTTGCTTAGGTAAACTGTGTTATCCGAACATTTGATTATCCGAATAAAATAATCCTTCCCCTTGTCATTTGGATAATTGAGGTTGCCCTGTACCACAATATTGGGTGAGGTACAGGTGAAATACTGCTTCACTTGGAAAGACTGTTTAGGTCCTTGGATGGAGAGCAGGATGAGGTAAAGGGGCAGGTGTTACACCTTCGGCTGTTGTGATGGATGCAAAAGGGCAGCATGGGTGATAAGTTGGATGTAGTTGAGGGCCCTGTCCTTCACGGGTGGGAAACCATGGTCATGGTAGAAGCAAGCCATGTCAGCAGCGCTGTTTTGGAAGATGGCAACATCCGAACAGATGTGACACAGTGAAGAAGCTGGGAGAATGGGATGGAGGAGAAAGTGAGGACTGCAGATGCTGGAGATCAGAGTCAAAAAGTGTGACACTTGAAAAGGTCAGGTGGCATCCGAGGAGCAGGAGTGTCAATGTTTCGACATAAGCCCTTAATCAGGAATGGGATGGAATCCTTGCAGGACATGGGGTGAGATGAGCTGCAGTGAAGGTAGCTATGGGAGTAAGTGGCTTTAGAATGGATGGCTGTGGACAGTTTATTCCCTGAAATGGAGACAGAGAGGTCAAGGAAAGGAAGGGAAGTGTTCAACATGGATAGTGTGAAAATTATAGAGGGGTGGAAATTGGAGGCAAAAATGAAAGAAATTTTGAAGGTCCTGGTGGGAGCTTGAAGTAGCACCAAAGCAGTCATCGCTGTATCGGGAAAAGAATCGTGGGAAGGAGGGCAGTTAGGACTGGATCAAGGATTGTTCCGCATACCACATAAAGGGGCAGGCATAACTGGGACCCATGCCGGTGCCCATAGCTCCTCCTTTGACTTTGCGGAAGTGAGATGAATTAAAGGAGAAATTGTTCAATGGGAGAACAAATTCAGCCAGGTGGAGGAGAGTGGTGGTGGATGGGCAGTGTTCAGCTCTCTGGTCAAGGAAGAACCCGAGAGCTCGCAGACTGTTTGGTAGGCAATGGAGGTATAGAGGGATTGGGCAGCTTTGGTGAACAGAGGGCCATGGAACTGGAAATTATAATATGTGGAGGGCATCCAAGGAATTGCAGATGTAGGTGGGCAGGGTCTGGACAAATGGAGGGAGAGGATGGAGTTAAAGTCGGAAGAAATGAGCTCAGTGGGGCAAGAACAGGCTGATACGATGGCCCTAGTGGGACAGTCTGGTTTGTGGATTTTGGGAAGGAGGTAGAAGTGGTCTGTGATTGGGGGCAATGGGAAGAAGATCTCTCGAGATAATGACACCGGTGACAGTCCTGGCAACAATGGCTTGATGTTCAGATGTGGGGTCATGGTTCGGGGAGGTAGGAAGAAGTATCTGAGAGTTGGCGTTGAGCCTCCACAAGGTAAAGATCAGTGTGCCAGACCACAACAGCTCCACCTTTGTCAGTGGGTTTGGTAACAAAGTTAGGGTTGGACCTGAGAGAGTGAAGTGTGGCAATTTTAGAAGGGGATGATTTAGAGTGGGTGAGAGGACTGAGCTGTTCGAAAGAAGACTTCGAGAGGACTTGAAATATTAACTCTTTTTCTTTCTGCACAGTTGTTTGTGTTCTCTGTGTTTATTACACGTCTATATTCCTACATCTATTTATTTTAATAAAATACTGAACTTCAAAGGAATGACATTTTTGATAATAAATGCATAAATTTTTCTAAAAAACATGGTCGATAGCCTTTTGTTTGGCTTAAAACCTGGTAAAAACAAGATAGTTAATTGGCCATCTTGGTCACTGGGAAAAAAAGCATTTTGTTTTATTTTGCAATCCTTGGAATAGCAGGACGAGAACAACAATACTCTCCTCCAACCACAAATCTAATACTACCATTATGATGATGTCTTTAAAATTTTATGTTACTGCATCCTTTCAAGTAACAGAAGGGCATACATGACAGATTTCTCAATCAGCAATGCACCAATGATCATTACTGGTGAGATATGCCTTGTTTGCTATATCAAACTCCTTCATCACTTTCTCACAGAGTGCAACTGAAGCTACTTGACAACGTTATTTAGTTTCAATGTGCATTGTCATTTTGATGAGATGCGTTGTACCAATTGCCCCTCGCTGCCTATCTTGCATCCGTCACAAGCAACATTTATGCATTAATTTATGCATATGAATAACTGCAAATCTGGCAGCAGTTGTGAGACCTTCATTTCTTGTCCATTTATCGTGCAACCATTATTTTAAATAGACACGAAGACAATACAAGTGGAAATGTGAAGAGTAACATTATTTTCTTCTAGACTTATAACTTTCTCGATACAGTTACTAAAGCTGTACAGTAATATACTGAGGCTCTCATGTTCACTAGAACCATGAGAGAACATATCAATTTAATGTTAAAGTAGTGCCCTGTGTGACAATAAATTCCAAAGTCACCACCCTCTGGTTTGGTGAATAAATTGTTTTGGTAATATTTAGTTCTTAAAAATCGATATGTGAAGGAAGCTGGAAAGAATTAGAAGTATTTGGCAAATTCTGGGTTGATTAGGGGTTACCATGTGACTTCTTGGAACTAATAAGTAAAAGTCAAGTCATGTTGTGGTTCAGCTAATATTTGCAAAACGTCATATGAGTTTGGGGAAAGAAGGCGAGGAAAGTTTTTAAGAGAGATAAGGAATAGATTTTGTGGTTTTAATTGTTTGACGAATAGGTTTGGCAGAGGTCCTGTGCTGAAGATTTTCTAGCAACATTGCTATTTTCCTGTATATCTGTGTGACTTCAGGAAGTTTGCAGCAGAAAGTAAGACTTTCCATCTGTCATATAGAGGAGCCGGCGTTGGTCTGGTGTGGAAAAAGTTAAAAATCACACAACACCAGGTTATTTCCAACAGGTTTATTTGGAAGCACTAGCTTTCGGAGCGTGGCTCCTTCATCAGGCAGTTGTGGAGCCATCAGACCATAAGACACAGAATTTAAAGCAAAAGATTACAGTGTCATGCAACTAAAATGATATATTGAACAGACCTTGATTATTGTTAAATCTTTCACCTTTTATAATGGGTTGCAGCAAATTAATATGTAAATTAATATGTAAATCCCAGAATTTCTTTTGAGTCACTTTCTCAAGATAACTTAAGATTTTATAACAAAAGGTGACATCTCAGCTCAGACAATGCATTAAAAGGTGTAAGGTTACAGTCTGTCTTTATCCTAATCTTGAGTCAGACCGGCTCTATTTCCAAAGTAGGAATTTATAAAATAGTACATGGATTGACTGCCTGCAGGTTGTACATTTTTTGAGCAAAATAAGGTATATTTGCAAATATAATCTGCAAATGCAAATTCACCCCAAAGACTTGTATGTGTGTGAGTGTGCATGAGAGAGAGTGTGTGAATGTATGAGTGTGAGTGCATGTGAGAGATTGTGAGTTTGCATGTGTGCAAGCTTGGTAAAGTGTGTGTGATTGTAGTGTGTAGGTGTGAATGTGGGTGACGTGTGTAAGAGAAGGTCTGCTTGAGTGTGTGAGTTTGCAAGGTGTGTGTGTGTGTATAAAAAAGGGAGAGTGAATGTATAGTGTAGTGGGGTCACCTGTAGTGTCACATGAACCCAAGGTCCCAGTTGAGGGCGAACTTGGCTGTCAGCCTCTGCTCAGTCACTTTGCGTTGCTGCCTATCCCGAAAAGAAGATACATAACGCACGTCATGAAAACATCTCTCTCTCTAGACTGAGCACCTGAGAAGTTCCAGCATCACTGACCTCAAATTCTGAAAGCTGAACTGTTATTTCTATTCAAGACTAAAGCCGAACTGACTTTCCATTTAAGCTATCATCTTATGGTGGACAGCCAATCGGCATCACAGGAAACTATAAGAAGCTGTTCCATTTTATCCTTTGAGTTTGGACCGTTGGCCCTTGACCCTTGGTAATGATTCTCTTTTTGCCTTTTTTTCTAAAAGCATAGCTGCAGAACTGTATAGAACTCATTCATATGTATTTAAAAAATCAAAAAAGTCATTTAACGTGATTTGCCCTTAATATGGCCCGAGAAACAGTGCAGTTCTGCAGATATTTCAATTTTCCAACAAAATAAGCCACAGTTATTTCAGAAGTTGGAAGTTAATTTGGCACTGAGTTTGATAGCAGCACTGCAGGTGACAGCTGTGCTTACCTTCAATGCCTGTGAATTACTTCAAATCCATGGATTGGTACTACAGAATGTAGCTGAACTCTTTAAGTCAGACGGCATATGCTTTTGCTTAAAGTGTCAAATTACTTTAGTTGTTATTCTGACACAATGGAGTAGCAACAGTAAGCAGAAATAATTTTCATGGCAAAACTAAATTTCACAGAGCCCTCAGGATATTAACCTCTTCCAAACATCATCACTTTATCATCAACATCACTATATTATCACCGTGTAAACTTAATAATACTGCAATGCATTGATGTCATCTCAAATATTACTTCATATACAGATTACAGTAAATATCACCATACAGCACCTGCGACCTGGGACCATAGTCTACAAAGTTCTTTATCTATGCCATTTCTGTCTTGTTTCCTCAGCTCATTTTCATCACAACAGAACGTGATCACATAAAAAGAATTAAAAAGATTAAGGGCATATTGCCATTTATCTCAAGGGAAGGCTGGGATAGAGACATTGGGCTATGTTTGAGTTAAGCACTGATTAAGTCGATCTATTTCGCCAAGTTCGAGGCACCTTTCTGCAGGAAGAGCATTTTGTCCTTGAATGCGGACTCACAAGAGTGATACTGGGGTGTAAGTGGTTAAATTATGAGAATAAGATATGCATTTTCCATGGACAAAATGCAATATTTGTATTTATGAGTGACATTCACAGACACTGCACATCTCAATAAAATACTTCTTACCTATTTTAGAAAGACAGATCTGCTGATGGGAAGATATTGTTTCAGGTCCAAATATTCTTAACTTGACCTGACCAACCAAACCCGCCCATATCCCCGAGTCCACTCCTCAGACATGATTGAGCCTGACAATCCTTCTCCTGCCCAACATTAACTTGACTGAGCTACTCGAGGGATTCATCCGCCCACTTGGCATTCATATCCCCATCACCTGCCACCGCAATCCCATTACTCATTTGAAAGCCTTACCCCCACCCACTTGGCACTCTACCTTTCATGTAACACACACTCTTACCTTCTCTCACTGGCTGTGAAAGTTGTACAATGAGTTTAAATATTGAAAGATGACAGGAATGGAAAGAAGGCATGGTCTCTTCGTCAGTCCATTCTGCTGCTTGCTGCATGGACTCCTGAACAAGACAATTTTGGCTGAGTAGGCTCCTGACCCAGAGGTTCTCATTGAGAGCTCCTCTAATGATAAATATGCATTTTATTGTCTGATCCAGATTGAGATAGGAAGACCTAGGCTACTATCTCTGTTGTGATGTGGGAGACATGGTAATCAATTTGCACACAGCAAGCTCCCATGAACAGCAATGTGATAGTTTAATAAGTCCTTTCTGTAGTCTGGGTTAGGAGATAAATATTGGGCTAGGCAAAACACCCCTTCCTTGTGTGAGTCGTGTCATGGAACCTTTTATATCCATTTGAGAGAACAAATGAGTCACTCAGTCCTGGTAATAACCAATACCTTTTAAAATTAGGTACTAATGAATAGCAGACTTTGAATGCTGTCTGGAACACCACATGAAAACATCAAAACTGGATGAAGTATTGAGAACAGAGCTTAATCATGATCTCGTCCAGACACACAATTAAAATCATAGAATGTGAACAGCATAATGCTGCTTATTGTTTCATTGCCAGATAATTTTAGCTGTATCCCATAATCCTCCATTAGTTTCTCCTCTCGCTTCTTCAGCTAGTAGTCAAGGGACTCAAAAACAACAATAAAAACTTGCATTTATGTTTCACCTTTAACATATGAAAATGCTGCAAAGTATTTCAGAGAAGTGAAATCAGACAAAAATTGATCTCAACATAAAGTAGAACGTTATTAGCAGTGACTGATAACGTGATAAAGGAGGCAATGTTTCAGGAGTAAAGGAGTGGAAAGACAGAGTAGTTTAAAACGTGACTCCAGGAGTTTAGGTGCAACTGCCAATGCAGGGTAACTTTAAACAGCTGAAGTTGGAGAAACAGAGCTGGCAGAAATTACAGAGATAGGGAAAGAGTTGCCACAAGCTGATTTTTATATTAAGATGCAGGTAAAAAATATTAAACAATTGATGTGAGCTGCTTAATGTTGGAACAAGTGTCAGACAAGTAAGACAAGAGATTAATTTAAGACCTGCACCACTATTAGAACAATTTTCTCTATAGCAGCACTATAGGACCCAGCACCTAGCAGGATCAGTGGTGGGCCCTCTACTTTTTGTCATTTACATAAATGATTTGGATGCGAGCATAAGAGGTACAGTTAGTAAGTTTGCAGATGACACCAAATTCGGAGGTGTAGTGGACAGTGAAGAGGGTTACCTCAGATTACAACAGGATCTTGACCAGATGGGCCAATGGGCTGAGAAGTGGCAGATGGAGTTTAATTCAGATAAATGCGAGGTGCTGCATTTTGGGAAAGCAAATCTTAGCAGGACTTATACACTTAATTGTAAGGTCCTAGGGAATATTGCTGCAAAGAGTCCTTGGAGTTCAGTTTCATAGCTCCTTGAAAGTGGAGTTGCAGGTAGATAAGATAGTGAAGAAGGCGCTTGGTATGCTTTCCTTTATTGGTCAGAGTATTGAGTACAGGAGTTGGGAGGTTATGTTGCAGCTGTACAGGACATTGGTTAGGCCACTGTTGGAATATTGCGTGCAATTCTGGTTTCTTTCCTATCGGAAAGATGTTGTGAAACCTGAAAGGGTTCAGAAAAGATTTACAAGAATGTTGCCACGGTTGGAGGATTTGAGCTATAGGGAGAGGCTGAACAGGCTGGGGCTGTTTTCCCTGGAATGTCAGAGGCTGAAGGGTGACATTACAGAGGTTTACAAAATTATGAAGGGCATGGATAGGATAAATAGACAAAGTCTTTTCCCTGCGGCCGGGGTGTCCAGAACTAGAGGGCATAGGCTTAGGGTAAGAGGGGAAAGATATAAAAGAGACCTAAGGGGCAATGTTTTCACGCAGAGGGTGGTATGTGTATGGAATGAGCTGCCAGAGGAAATGGTGGAGGCTGGCACAATTGCAACATTTAAGAGGCATTTGGGTGGGTATATGAATAGGAAGAGTTTGGAGGGATATGGGCTGGGTGCTGGCAGGTGGGACTAGATTGGGTTGGGATATCTGGTCCACGTGGACAGGTTGGACCAAAGGGTCTGTTTCCATGCTGTACAACTCTATGACTATGACTCACTGAACTTTATTCTCACAGAACATAAATTCTGAATGCAGCATAGTAACTATATTCTTAACATTATTCTTTACTGATGCAAAATGTTTCTTCATCCGCATGTTGGACATGAGCCATATATGTCCATGTATCTGTTCCATTATCCTTATCATTTTCAAGACTATCATCAACACCAGACTGTACCTATTTTCCCATGCACCTTATTGTCCAATGGCCACTTCCATGAACAGGAGTGGGGATGTGATAGATAAAACCTAGCAACCCAACACTTCAAGTCAATCTATAGGTTCCTGCTATTCTTCCCAGAGAGCACAAACCATCTACAATACCCCTTGGCAGAATCTCCTTTGATCTTCTTCTCTGTATTTGTCTTTCAAATAATAATCAATCTGTTCTGCACTTTGTACCTGTCTATCTAGAGGCCAGATCACTAGAGGCGTTTCATATGGAAAATAACCAGTTATGGATCAGCTAGGCCAACAACTCGTTTCTGTGTGCACGTTCGATGAATTCACAATGTCTTAAAGTGCATCTTACAAATTAAGCCACATAATGGAGAGGACAAAGAGGGGATCAGAATGTTCATAAGCATCCAATCAAAGCACACTAGACCTGTTGTCCACAATGAGCTGGAGCAATATGAGATCGTTGAATCGGATCTTAATCTAGAGAGGAAATAACTATATTAGTTTTATTGCTGTTTTATTGACCAATGTCTGGGTAGAAGGTTGAATCTTCTCAACTTGATGGCCAAAGAATGGTTACTTACCTGGTACTAAGTCAATCTTTTCTTCCTTGGTCTTTTGCAATCTTTAATCCGGCTTCAAGAGGAAAGAAATCAGGCCTTGTAAGTGTCTCACACCATGCAGGAACCATCTAAGGAATTGGTATGCTGCCAACACGACAGGATCAGTTAGAGGTGTCTGCGCTGGGAGATACAGCACACATAATAGCGGCAAGGGTAAAAGGATGGATCAGGTCCCATCTTGCAAGAGGACAGACTTGCGTGCTAACATTGTTACACAGTCATGGATAATTAGTTCTGGGGTCAAGACTTTAAGTGGAACTGAGATCTGTTATTAAGGAATTATTTAGTGCATCGGATGGGCTATCAGAGAGTCTGCAAATCCTGACAAACAGTCTGGAAGAGCTCTCATTGTCTTCTCTGGATTCATTGTTCATAGATTCAGTTTCAATTGAAGTCACCACTACTTAAAATCGGAGTTCCACGAACTCCATAGGTTTCCATACTTTGCGTGAAAGCAAGGCTACTGACCTTGGCATTGTCACAATCCTACTACTCGTCTACAGATTAAGTGTGAGTGCTGAGGCAGAGTGCCATGGGAAAGACTCTCAGGATAGCTCTTTGTCGGTTTCCCTTTTGAGCAGTGAAGCAAAATTAATTCTAATACCAGGAAGCCAGCTGGGCCAGATTTTCTCCAGTTTCAGCTGACTCACCTGAGTAACTGGATGTCGCTGCCAGCACAGATTTTATGCTATAAAAGTGTGTCCACCTTCCACCACAGGGCAGGGTCCTGCTCTAACTTTTTTTAACAGTAGCTTCTAACATTATAATAGCATTTTAAAAATTAAATTGCCTGACGTTTTCTGCTTTTTGTCTCTTTTCCTTTTTGAATAAACAAATGCATTCGCTATCTTCCAATCTAAAGGGGCCTTCAGAATCAAGGAGTTTGGAAAATTAAAATGAATGCATCAAATATCTCACTTGCCACTTCTTTTAAAACTGGAATAAAATGCATCACAAACCTGGCAAGTATCAGCCGGCAGCTCCAATAATTTACTTGGTACTACTTCTCTGATTTTTGTGTGGTCTTTATGAGTTCCTTCCATCTCCTGATTTATCGCTGCTTCTGGGATGTTACTTGTCTCATCTATAGTGAAGAATGCTACGAATGCCTGTTTGATTCATCTGTCATCTCCATATTTGCCATGATCAATTCTCCAGTGTCACTTACTACAGAACCAACAAGAACTTTTTTCTTTTAGTTGAACATTATTTTAAATTTTTCCAATTAATCAGAGGTGATGGATTAATCCATTGGAATTTTTTCTTTCTCGTTGGAATGATATTCTGAAAGATTCCCTTAAATGCCTGCCTCTGCATCTGGATTGACTCTTACAACCTAGTTTGCCAATTCTCTTCAGCCAGTTCTGCTTACAAACCTTCATAATTACCATTGTTTAACTTTTAATAATTAGCCTTAAGAATGGAAAATTCAATCATATTGTGATCACTGCAATTCTGGTCTCCTTCCTATTGGAAGGATGTTGTGAAGTTTGATAGGGTTCAGAAAAGATTTGCAAGGATGTTGCCAGGATTGGAGGATTTGAGCTATAGGGAAAGACTGAAAAGGCTGGGGCTATTTTCCCTGGAACGTCGGAGAGTGAGGGGTGACCTTATAGAGGGGCATGGATAAGATAAATAGACAAGGTCTTTTCCCTCGGGTGGGGGAGTCCAGAACCTGAGGGCATAGGTTTAGGGCGAGAGGGGAAAGATATAAAAGAGACCTAAGGAGCAACTTTTTCACACAGTGGGTGGTGCATGTATGGAATGACCTACCAGAGGAAGTGGTGGAGGCTGGTACAATTACAATATTTAAAAGATATTTGGATGGCTACATGAATAGGAAGGTTTCAAAAGGATATGGGACAAATGCTGGCAAATGGAACTAGATTGGGTTAGGACATCTGGTTGGCATGGATGAGTTTGATTGAAGGATCTGTTTCTGTGCTGTATATCACTATGATTCTATGACTCTATGATTGCAACCAAGAGATGACATCACTCGGTGATCATTCAGTAATTCTATCTAGTTCTGAATGCCAGATTTCGGATAAACTGTTTCCTGGTTGGCTCCAAAATGCGCTGTTCTAAGAACCAGCCCTGAAAACATCCTATGAACCCCTTATCTAGGCTACCTCTGCCTATCTGAAGCTTCCAGTCAATACGCTAATTAAAATCTTCCATGATTATCACAATGCTTTTCTGACAAAACCCCATCATTTCTTCCACTGTACTTCACCCTTGTGTGTGGTTCCTATTGGGCTCTGTATATCACTGCCAAAAGTGACTTCTTGCCTTTATCATTTCTCGTCTTGACCCAAACTGTTGCTGCATCCTGGTATCCTGAACTTAGAGCTTCCATTTCTATTGTGCCAACACCATCATTAATTCACAAAGCTATCCCTCCACCTTTTCATAGATTCCTGTCAGTCCCAAATGTTCTGTACCCCTAAATATTCAGGTGCCATCCAAGTCATCTTGTGGAGCTTTACTTTGGAAGTTTTGTGGTGAGTTGCTGAATTTGACAGGGAGTGCCACTGCATCCACAAAGGGAGGACACAGGACTTTGTAACTGGCCCATACTCAGGTTGCAACAGGAGTATGTGTTAGCAGTGACAGTGGGACTACAGCATGGCAGGAAGGTGGAGCAGAGTCTGTGGATGGAGCATGTTGTTTGCAGTACCCTCTGCTTACATGAAGCCACACTCCATTCCATCTTACAGTAACAGAAGATTGCTTGGGAGGTCAGCATGCATCCAGCGTCTTGGGTGAGTGACCATCAATGCTCTCATCATAGACACTTGATTGAGATGCTCATTTGAGTCCTCCGCAACAGAGCTCATCCCTGAACTCATTCTCAGGTTAGCTTTCTCCTTGGCCTGGCTTCAGCCTACTCCTGCCTGGTGACTCTTTTTTTGTTGATCTGAACTTGATAATTATGCTTATGAAACTGCATTTCCAATAGTGACTGCAAATGTCAGAACAAAGGCGAGGATCACTTTATGAGTGCTGTAGCTCTCTCTTCCTACTTGGCAGTTGGGAAGGTTTGCATATTTGAAAGCAAGGAATCAGGAGGGGATAAAGACGGAAAGTACTGGTTGGAGGGAAGGGGTTTTGAATGGAAACAAGAAGTCTGTGGTCACAACTGCAGCACAGTGCACTCTTCATGCCAAATAAACCAAAGGCCTGTGCTAGCAATGAACTCATGCCTCCACAAGGGGGTCAGGGAAGTGAATTATGAATTCAACAACTAGCAATTGAAATGGTAGTCTCATACATCACAGTAATGAAATGTGTCATGGATTGTTGCAAAAACCCATCAGGTTTGCTATTATTTTTCAGATTGAAAATGTTACCCAGACAAAAGTGAGTACTTCAGATGCTGGAAACCAGAGTTTAGATTAGAGTGGTGCTGGAAAAGCACAGCAGGTCAGGCAGCATCCAAGGAGCAGGAAAATCGACATTTCAGGCACGTTTGTCTCTCCACCCTGGAGGCTCCCTGCCTCCATTCCTGATGAAGGGCTTTTGCCCTAAACATTGATTTTCCTGCTCCTTGGATGCTGCCTGACCTGTTGTGCTTTTCCAGCACCACTCTAATCTGAGAATGTTACCCACCTATCCAGCTTGACCAACACACACCCACAATCTCAGCAATGTGGTGTGACGATACTGTGGCTTTAAGAGGTTATTTTGTCCTGGGTTTTTTTTGAAGAGAGATTTTAAGGCAGAAGTGTTTTTTAAGTTTAGATTGTGCAGAGCAGACTAGCAGAACCACCAGAATTAACTGCTTGTGTGGCCTTGGCTTTTTTTAATGTTGGAACAATAGAAGCAGTTTGAGTGGGTAGGGTCAAGCTCCCACAGAACACGGGGTTTTGGTTTAGCTTTCAGCAGTTACTGTTGGGCTCTTGAAGAAGTGAAAACTATTCTCTCTCTCTCTCTCTCTCTCTCTCTCAGTTACAATCAAAAACTGGGGGTTCTCTGCCTGTTCCAGGCATTGCATGTGAAATAATCTGAATCTGCCTTCTACCAAGGGTGTGTTTATGGGATGTTACCATATTAGAACAATTAATTATTAAGGGTTACTGTATGTATTATGCCGTTAAATTTTCCAGCTAGTGAGAGAAAGTGAGGACTGCAGATGCTGGAGATCAGAGTCAAAAAGTGTGGTGCTGGAAAAGCACAGCAGGTCAGGCAGCATCTGAGAAGCTGGAGAGTCGATGTTTCAGGCATAAGCCCTTCATCACAAAAGCACATTCCTGATGAAGGACTTGTGCCTGAAACGTTGATTCTCCTGCTCCTCAGATGCTGCCTGACCTGCCGTGCTTTTCCAGCTACACACTTTTCAACCGTTAACTTTTCCAATTGAGTTAAATTAGTCCAATTCCTTCTTTCTTTCACTATAGAATATGCTTTGCTTTAAATCTAGTAGTTTGACCAATTAAATTGCATGTGGAATGCAAGACCTTACATTTACCTTTAAAATAAGAAAATGTTAAGGTCTTGGCCATCTTCTGAATATTTTCAGGAGGTTTGGTCTGTTGCATCACAATGGCTATCCGCCCACTCAAGTAACCTTGCAAGCTATTCAGTCGTATCAAACCACGACACAAAATGAAGCACTGTGCATGTACCTGTGTGTCAAAATGATTACTCACTTCTGCATTGTCAAGCTAATTAAAGGTGGAAAATAAATGTTGGCCTTGTCAGCGATGCACACGTTGCAAGAATAAATTATTTTAAAAAGACCTCCATCTCCTCTGTCACAGCTGCCTTTATGACACTGAGAGACAACTCCTCTGTTCGTCTCAGGAGATAGAGTCAGAGAGTCATAGAGATGTACAGCATGGAAACAGACCCTTCGGTCCAACCTGTCTATGCTAACCAGATATCCCAACCCAATCTAGTCCCACCTGCCAGCATCCGGCCCATATCCCTCCAAACCCTTCCTATTCATATACCCATCCAAATGCCTCTTAAATGTTGCAATTGTACCAGCCTCCACCACATCCTCTGGCAGCTCATGCCATACACGTACCACCCTCTGCATGAAAACATTGCCCCTTAGGTCTCTTTTATACCTTTCCCCTCTCACCCTAAACCTATGCCCTCTAGTTCTGGACTCCCCAACCCAGGGAAAAGACTTTGTCTATTTATCCTATCCATGCCCTTCATAATTTTGTAAACTTGTATAAGGTTACCCCTCAGCCTCCAACGCTCCAGGGAAAACAGCCCCAGCCTGTTCAGCCTCTCCCTGTAGCTCAGATCCTCCAATCCTGGCAATATCCTTGTAAATCTTTTCTGAACCCTTTCAAGTTTCACAACATCTTTCCAATAGGAAGGAGACCAGAATTGCACACAATATTCCAACAGTGGCCTAACCAATGTCCTGTACAGCTGCAACATGACCTCCCAACTCCTGTACTCAATACTCTGACCAATAAAGGAAAGCATACCAAATGCCTTCTTCACTATCCTATCTACCTGTGACTCCACTTTCAAGGAGCTATGAACCTGCACTCCAAGGTCTCTTTGTTCAGCAACACTCCCTAGGACCTTACCATTAAGTGTATAAGTCCTGCTCAGATTTGCTTTCCCAAAATGCAGCACCTCACATTTATCTGAATTAAACTCCATCTGCAACTTCTCAGCCCATTGGCCCATCTGGTCAAGATCCTGTTGTAATCTGAGGTAACCCTCTTCTCTGTCCACTACACCTCCAATTTTGGTGTCATCAGCAAACTTACTAACTGTACCTCTTATGCTCGCATCCAAATCATTTATGTAAATGACAAAAAGTAGAGGGCCCAGCACCGATCCTTGTGGCACTCCACTGGTCACAGGCCTCCAGTCTGAAAAACAACCCTCCACCACCACCCTCTGTCTTCTACCTTTGAGCCAGTTCTGTATCTAAATGGCTAGTTCTCCCTGTATTCTAGCCTTGCTAATCAGTCTCCCCTGGGGAACCTTGTCGAATGCCTTACTGAAGTCCACAGAGATCACATCTACTGCTCTACCCTCATTAATCTTCTTTGTTACTTCATCAAAAAACTCAAACAAGTTTGTGAGACATGAATTCCCACACACAAAGCCATGTTGATTATCCCGAATCAGTCCTTGCCTTTCCAAATACATGTACATCCTGTCCCTCAGAATTCCCTCCAACGATGTGCCCACCACCGAGGTCAGGCTCACCGGTCTATAGTTCCCTGGCTTGTCCTTACCACCCTTCTTAAACAGTGGCACCACGTTTGCCAACCTCCAGTCTTCCGGCGCTTTACCTGTGTCTATCGATGATACAAATATCTCAGCAAGAGGCCCAGCAATCACTTCTCTAGCTTCCCACAGAGTGCTTGGGTACACCTGATCAGGTCCTGGGGATTTATCCACTTTTAACTGTTTCAAGACATCCAGCACTTCCTCCGCTGTAATCTGGACATTTTGCAAGATGTCACCATCTATTTCCTTACGGTCTATATCTTCCATATCCTTTTCCACTATAAATACTGATGCAAAATATTCATTTAGTGTCTCCCCCATTTTTTGTGGCTCCACACAAAGGCCGCCTTGCTGATCTTTTCTCTCCCTAGTTACCCTTTTGTCCTTAATATATTTGTAAAAACCCTTTGGATTCTCCTTAATTCTATTTGCCAAAGCTATCTCATGTCTCCGTTTTGCCCTCCTGATTTACCTCTTAAGTATACTCCTACTTTCTTTATACTCTTCTAAGAATTCACTTGATCTATCCTGTCTGTATCTGACATATGCTTCCTTCTTTTTCTTAACCAAACCCTCGATTTCTTTAGTCATCCAGCATTTCCTATACCTACCAGCCTTCCCTTTCACCCTGACAGGAATATACTTTCTCTGGATTCTTGCTATCTCATTTCTGAAGGCTTCGCATTTTCCAGCCGTCCCTTTACCTGCGAACATCTGCCTCCAATCAGCTTTTGAAAGTTCTTGCCTTTCTCCAATTTAGAACTTCAACTTTTAGATCTGGTCTATCCTTTTCCATCACTATTTTAAAACAAATGGAATCATGGTCACTGGCCCCAAAGTGCTCCCCACTGACACCTCAGTCACCTGCCCAGCCTTATTGCCCAAGAGTAGGTACATCCACATACTGAATCAAAAAATTGTCTTGTACACACTTAAGAAATTCCTCTCCATCTCAACCTTTACATAATTACTTCTGTTCTGCTCCCAGGTGCCATTTTGCTCTGCTGGAGAGAGGTCAGAGGATCAGTATTTATGGTATTTGAATGATAAAATAGCAATTTATTGTCATGTGTATTTTTACAAAAAAAAACAACCAAACATTTTATAAGTTTTCATACCATGGCATCTAATTTAATGAAAGAGTTCAGAAGAAAGAAAAATTTAAAAAGTAAAAGTTCATCACAGATCAATTTATAACTCATGGATTCTGGGTAGACTGCAAAACCAGGCCGAAAATGCAACACAGGGTTGGGCCCGGCTGAGACTGCTCTGCCCCACCAAGATGAGGCCTCCTCACTGGGCCACTGAAAAACTCAGAAGCCGCCTCTGACGTAAGAAAGTGAATATCTGCACCCGGAGTAGACCTTCAAATTGGACAACTGGAATACCTGGAAGCTGCCAAAACAGTCCTTCACAATAGGGTGAAGCCTCCACACTGGGACAAGAAAGCCACTCCAGGCCAAGACCACCACACAGGGAGACAGCCTCACTGGGAGACGGCCAGACCTGAAGACCGCCCCAATGGGAGACAGTCACACAGGGATATAGCCACACTGGGATACAGCCACACAGAGAGTCAGCTACAGTGGGAGACTGTGATAAAGGGAGACAGCCACACAGGGACACAGTCCCACTGGGAGACAGCCACACTGGGAGACGGTCACACTGGGAGATGGTCACACAGGGAGACAGCCACACAGGGAAACAGCCACACAGGGAGACAGCCACACAGGGAGACAGGCCCACTGGGAGGCAGCCCCATTGGGAGGCAGACACGCAAGGAGACAGCCACACCAGGAGAGAGCTGCACTGGGAGATGGCCAGACCTGGAGACTGTCCCACTGGGAGACAGCCACACAGGGAGATGGCCACACAGGGAGACGGCCACACTGGGAGACGGCTACACTGGGAGACGGCCACACGGGAGACGGCCACACTGGGAGACGGCTACACTGGGAGACGGCCACACAGGGAGACAGCCACACAGGGAGACAGCCACACAGGGAGACGGCCACACTGGGAGACGGCCACACAGGGAGACGGCCACACTGGGAGATGGCCACACTGGAAGACGGCTACACTGGGAGACAGCTAAACTGGGAGATAGCCACACAGGGAGACAGCCACACAGGGAGACGGCCACACAGGGAGACGGCCACACAGGGAGAGGCCACACTGGGAGATGGCCACACAGGGAGACGGCCACACAGGGAGACGGCTACACTGGGAGACGGCCACACAGGGAGATGGCCACACAGGGAGATGGCCACACTGGGAGACGGCTACACTGGGAGACGGCCACACAGGGAGACAGCCACACAGGGAGACGGCCACACTGGGAGACGGCCACACAGGGAGACGGCCACACTGGGAGATGGCCACACAGGGAGACAGCTGCACAGGGAGACGGCCACACAGGGAGATGGCCACACTGGAAGACGGCTACACTGGGAGACAGCTAAACTGGGAGATAGCCACACAGGGAGACGGCTACACTGGGAGACAGCCACACAGGGAGACGGCCACACAGGGAGACGGCTGCACAGGGAGACGGCCACACAGGGAGATGGCCACACTGGAAGACGGCTACACTGGGAGACGGCCACACAGGGAGACCACACGACTGGGTGATGGCATACCAAAACACCATGCCACTAGGAGACAGCCAAATAGGGAGAAGGCCACACAGAAGAGATGGCCACACTGGGAGATGACCAAACCTGGAGACCGGCCCACCAAGCCCGTACCACAATTCCAGGCTATAGAATCTACCTCATCACTGGGTCTGGGCCTGAAGAAGAAGCCTTCTATCGAAGTACCACAATAAATGGAAACATAGCAAAAAAGCAAAAAAAGAGAAAAACAAGTAAAGCAGATGGAGGAACCCTGACCTGAGGAGCCGCCACCATCCCGAAAAAATCTGAATAGTGGAAGCTATGGGGAAGCAGTGAGACATGTGAATGTTAGGCTAACATGTGGGTGGGCAAGGTGAACGACCCTGATCTTAGGTACAAAGCCTCAGTATCAGGAAATGCTGACAGTAAGTGCTAGGAGTGGAGTGCAGTGAACAGTGCGAGGTAGATAAGATGGATTGTGTGAAGATTCATGCACTGATTTTGACCATCTTCTCTTCTCTGGGTGGGGGCTGTGGGGTTCCTGGTCACCTGTGGGACCTTGGCTTCACTCCACCTCAGCTACCTCCACCCCTAATGTTCCAGTGCTCCTTCCTTCAGCCTGGAATCCTACCCCAGTTCTGCCACTCTATTTTCCATGTTTTACATTCCAGAAGCACCTTTTGGTGCAGTGTGCCTTTAAGACAGGTAACATAAATTAGGAAGGGCTGGTGGTAACTTATATGCTCTCAGCTCAGTAGTTTGCTTCTCTGCTGAACACAGGGGCAGCTGACAACACAGAGGATCCCAGCATTGATCCCTGCTCACCCCAGGCTACAATCAAAATAATGAGGTATGAACACTAAATCTACGTGCAGCCCATCATAATTGACCCAACATGTAGTGGTATTGAATCATGACCTCATTCCTTAAGTAGCAAGCCTACTCATCTTGAGTAAAGCAGCTCCAGTTCTGCAGAAGTATCCATTTTTACTAGTTTTCTCCATTCTCAAATCTGAATCGCACTATTAAAAGATTTTGACACAAGACTAGTCTTACATAATTAATTTAAGATAACAAAGAGGTGCTTCACCCAAGTGAAGCTGAGTTACTTTGTTTCACAGAACCCACAAACACTTCATTCTGTTACAACCATTTCTGCAGTCTACAATATAATCAATTCTGAACACAAGGTCCTAAGATCTCAATGTAATATGACTGAAGCTACATAAGACTTTGGCGAGGCCACATGTATGAGTATTGATTTCAATTCTGGTTGCCACCTTACAAGAAGGGTGTGGAGGCTTTGGAAAAGGTGCAGAAGAGGATTCAGAGCATCCTTCGAGTGTGGAAGCAGGCCATTTGACCCATCGAGTCCACAACAACTTTCCAAATAGCATCCCACCCTAGTCCCGTAGCTGTGCACTCCCCATGGCTAACACATCTAGCCTGCACATCCCTGGAGATTATGGGGCAATTTAGCATGGCCAACACAAGTAACGTGTACATCTATGGACTGTTGGAGGAAACCTGAGCACTTGGAGGGAACCCGCACAGACAGAGATAAAATGTGCAAACTCCACACAGGTATTCACCTGAGGGTGGAATTGAACCCAATTCCCTGGCACTGTGAGGCAACAGTGCCAGCCACTGAGCCACCAGGTTTACCAGGATGGTACCTGGATCAGAGGGTCTGAACTATAAGGAGAAGCTAGAAAAACTCAGGTTGTTTTCTCAGAAGCAACAGAGGCTGAGAGGAGACTTGATAGAAGTCTATAAAATTACGAGATGCAGTGAAAGGGTAGGCAGTCGGAATCCTCTTCCCAGAGGTGAAATATCTAAAATTAGGGGGCATGCATTTAAGGTGAGAGGGATAAGTTCAACGGAGATGTGAGGGGCAAGATTTTTACACAGAGAATGGTAGGAGTCTGGAACGTGCTGCCAGGGGAAGTGGTGGAGGCAGATATTAAAAGGGCTCTTAAGGAACTTTTAGATAAGCACATAAATATGCCAAGAAGTGGAGGGATATGGACCAAGGGCAGGCATAAGGGATTAGTTTAATTTGGTGTCATGTTCAGCACAACATCGTGGGCCGAAGGGCAAATTCCTGTGCTGTACTGTTCTAATTCTGAACACAAGGTCTTAAAATCGCAATGTAACGTGACTGAAGTTCTGCCTCCCAGCCTGCAAACATCCTCCTCAAAGCCATTTGACCAAAATACCATCCTTCACTGTTTTCCATTCCTGGGTGGGAATGCCAAGAAACAATCGCCTGAAGATTTTAAATGAACAAGTCTGAATGTTTCAACTGAAGGTCTGAACAAAATCCATTAACTTGAACTGAAGTGCTGTGCATGAAGCATCTTTCCATAAATGACTTCATCTGATTCTCATATAACTCTTACAGTAACTCATGCTCTGAAAACTCATTCCCTGGATAGCTCAACTCAATACTGTGTAGGTTTCATTAAAACTAGAGAAAGTTCTTCCATAGAAAAATAGTCAGATTTCCTGAAGTGTGACACAGAAATATATTTCTTTAATGAAAATCATATTAACATAATTACATTTACTAAAGATTGGAATTGTAGACTATCAATTACCTGTATGGGTTTGATTTACACTCCAGACAATTGATTACATAATCCAAGTTGACACTCCAAGCTGTACTGAAAGTGTGCTCTATCATTGGAGGTGCAATTTTTGGATGAAACATAAAATCAAGCCTTCATCTGACCTTTTCTGCAAAAGTTTCCATGGCATATCCTAAGAACATGGAGTTCACCCAATGGCCCTGAGGAATATTTCTCCTATAATCAACATCAGAGTATAAAACAAATGTAATCTTGTGAAAAGCTACATGAACTAAATACTAGTCAGACTGTTCCTGGAATACTGTGAATGGGTTTCTGAGTCCCTTATCCAAAGAATGATAAACTGGCATTGGAGGCAGTCCAGAGAACATTCATTGGGTTGATCTTGGATATGGAGGGATATTCTTATGAGAAGACGTTGAGTAGGTTGGGCCTGTAATCATTGCAGTTTAGTAAAATGAGAGGAGATCTTACTGAAACATACAAATGTTTTAGGGACTTGACAGAGTAGGTGCAGAAAGATCATTTCTCCTTGTGTAGAGTCTAGGACCAACAGGCATGGTTTCAGAATTAGGGACTGCTCATTTAAGACAAAAATGAGGAGAAATTTCTTCTCTCAGAGGCTAGTGAATTTGCGGAATTCTTCATCACAGAGGGCTGTCAAAGCTGAGCCACTAAGCATGCCCAAGATTGAGACTGACATTGAATCAGTAAGGGATTTCATGGTTGTGGGGAAGAAGTAGGAAGGTGGAGATGAGGATTATCAGATCAGAGATGATCTCATTGAATGACGATGCAGAATCAATGGGCTGAATGATCTACACCTGTTCCTTTAACTGGTAGCTTGATGGTGTTATGATTTTCAGCATCAGTGCTGTTGGTTAAAAATAATAAACAATCTGATCATTGTCACATTGCAGCTTGTGGCAGCTTGCTCTGAACAAATGGGTTCCTTACAGAGGTGACTGCACTTCAGAGTAATTGACTGGAAAATAATTTAGTAAAATGTAAGGTTGTGAAAGGCATGCCATTTTGTTAAGAAATTAGAGAATTGTCAACAAAAAAATGTCCTGAGTACAGAATAAGTGCAACAGAACAATTTTAACAATGGTTAAGAATCGAAACATCTAATTTTAGCCACCAGAGAGAAGGGATAAATGGAATGTATGCACTTTCTCTATGTTTTGAACGTAAAGCTACAACTGTACAGCAATTCAGCGTATTGCACAGTGTGCAATCTTTGATTAACAAAGTAAAAAATTACAACCAGTTTTGTGTTTATAATTTGTTCTTGCAAATCACCATGATACCAAGAATCATAGCAGGAGTTCCTGTCATAACATCTGTGGAATTCAAATTCAACATTACATTAATTTGAATGTGCAATTTGATAGTACAGTATTTCAGTTTGGGAGCTCATGAAATAAGTTGCTTTCAGACTATGAATTATAGTCAGTAATCTGAATCATTAGCTTCCATGTGAATACTTGAAATAAAAACAATGTTATAATCTGTTTCCACACTGTACAAGTTCACGACTCTGTGACTTATTTTGCCTTTCATGATCCAATGTTCTTCACCACCAACTCAATGCCTTTAAACTGTAGCCTGTTGTAACAAAGTGAACTACAACAGCCAATTTACATACAACAAGATCCTGCAAACAGAACTGAGATAAATGACTAGATAATTATATGTTTTCTGGTCAATTATCTCTCAACTAACACAAAGATGGAAGGAGAAGCCTCTGCAAAGACACTTGGGTACAAATCAAATCACAAACAAAAACGTGACCATCTTCCATGGTGCATGCAAATCCTGAACTTCTCTACTACACCTAGTAGCAGATCTGCCCAAAATATTGTCTGTCATGCCAGTTCTGCTCTACCTCTATGTATCATTTGTTATGGACCAGACCAAACCCCCTCAAAACATATTAAAAAGATAGTCTAGACTTTATTTTATCTTAACTTTATCTTTTTTAAAGGCAAGTGGAAGGCATTGTGTTTCAGATGCAATTTGGTGGTTCAAACTACCAGGCTTGAAACAAAACATACTTTATTTATACACTACAACTAAAATACAGACAAAATAAAAATAAAAGAATTGGCTGTACTGTAACTCTATCAAAATGCTTAGTGAAATAATATATATATTAACTGCTACTAATTAACTGTTCCAATATGTAACATCCCATAAACACACCCTTGGCAAAGGCAAATTCAGTAAAATAGATTTCCTCACATGCAATTCTAGCAGCAGAAAGAGAACCCCAGCTTTTAGCTGTGACGAAGAGAGGAATAAAAGATTCTATATCCAGCTCAATACTCTATCAACTGCTACCGAAAGCTAAACTAAAAAACTGTGGAAGTTTGATCCCACCCATTCAGGCTGCTTGTATTGTTCCAACTTTAAAAAACCCAAGGCCTCACAAGCTGTTTCCTTTATCAGCTGAAATGCATATTGTTCGTCACTTCTGTCCCAAGCTATCTTCATAAAAAAAGCATTCCATAAAGCTATAACACCGTCACAGATCTGACTAAGAACAGAATCACTGAGTCAAAGTGCCACCAAACCAGTCCCTTCAGAGATACTGTTATAAGTAACCAATTTCTAAATTCTTTACAATCTCATTTTCTCATCTATAAATATTTCCTCATCTTTTGTCCCTTTCCAGGTGAGATTTAAATGCATAAGGAGAAATTATATCTCCTTGATCCTGTGTGGAGCAGTCTCAAAGGGCTGAATCGACTTTTCCTCCTCCTATTTTCTATTTTCTCTGATCTAGCTGACATGCTTTTGTCCAACTTTCCACTGGTCCATTTCCAATCTGTCACTTTCCCATGTCCAGTCATGGCCAACATGACCAGATGGGCCAATAGGCTGAGAAGTGGTAGATTGAGTTTAATTCAGATAAATGCGAGGTGCTGTATTTTTGGAAAGCAAATCATAACAGGACTTACACACTTAATGGTAAGGTCTTAGGGAGTCATAGAGTCATAGAGATGTACAGCATGGAAACAGATGCTTCGGTCCAACCCGTCCATGCCGACCAGATATCCCAACCCAATCTAGTTCCACCTGCCAGCATCCGGCCCATATCCCTCGAAATCCTTCCTATTCATATACCCATCCAAATGCCTCTTAAATGTTGCAATTGTACCAGCTTCCACCACTTCCTCTGGTAGCTCATTCCATACACTTACCACCCTCTGCGTGAAAAGGTTGCACTTTAGGACTCTTTTATATCTTTCCACTCTCACTCTAAACCTATGCCCTCTAGTTCTGGACTCCCCAACCCCAGGGAAAAGACTTTGTCTATTTATCCTATCCATGCCTTCATAATTTTGTAAACCTCTATAAGGTCACCCTTCAGCCTCCGACGCCACAGGGAAAACAGCCCCAGCCTGTTCAGTGTCTCCCTGTAGCTCAAATCCTCCAACCCTGGCAACATTCTTGTAAATCTTTTCTGAACTCTTTCAAGTTTCACAACATCTTTCCGATAGGAAGGAGACCAGAATTGCACTCAATATTCCGACAGTGGCCTAACCAATGTCCTGTACAGCTGCAACATGACCTCCCAACTCCTGTACTCAATACTCTGACAAAAAAAGAAAAGCATACCAAACGCCTTCTTCACTATCCTATCTACGTGCGACTCCACTTTCAAGGAGCTATGAACCAAGGTCTCTTTGTTCAGCAACACTCCCTAGGATCTTACCATTAAGTGTATAAGTCCTGCTCAGATTTGCTTTCCCAAAATGCAGCACCTCGCATTTATCCGACTTAAACTCCATCTGCCACTTCTCAGTCCACTGGCCCATCTGGTCCAGATCCTGTTGTAATCTGAGGTAACCTTCTTCGCTGTCCACTACACCTTTAATTTTGGTGTCATCTGCAAACTTACTAACTGTACTTCTTATGCTCGCATCCAAATCATTTATGTAAATGACAAAAAGTAGAGGGCCCAGCACCGATCCTTGTCGTACTCCACTGGTCACAGGCCTCCAGTCTGAAAAACAACACACCACCACCACTCTCTATCTTCTACCTTTGAGCCAGTTCTGTATCCAAATGGCTAGTTCTCCCTGTATTCCATGAGATCTAACCTTGCTAATCAGTCTCCCATGGGGAACCTTGTCGAACGCCTTACTGAAGTCCATATAGATTACATCTACTACTCTGCCCTCATCAATCTTCTTTGTTACTTCTTCAAAAAACTCAATCAAGTTTGTGAGACATGATTTTCCATGCACAAAGCCATGTTGACTATCCCGAATCAGTCTTTGCCTTTCTAAATACACGTACATCCTATCCCTCAGGATTCCTTCCAACAACTTGCCCACCACCGAGTTCAGACTCACCGGTCTATAGTTCCCTGGCTTGTCGTTACCGCCCTTCTTAAACAGTGGCATCACGGTTGACAACCTCCAGTCTTCCGGTTCCTCACCTGTGACTATTGATGATACAAATGTCTCAGCAAAAGGCCCAGCAATCACTTCTCTAGCTTCCCACAGAGTGCTTGGGTACACCTGAACAGGTCCTGGGGATTTATCTACCTTTAACCGTTTCAAGACATCCAGCACTTCCTCCGCTGTAATCTGGACATTTTGCAAGATGTCACCATCTATTTCCCTTCAGTCTATATCTTCCATATCCTTTTCCACTGTAAATACTGATGCAAAATATTCATTTAGTATCTCCCCCATTTTTTGTGGCTCCACACAAAGGCTGTCTTGCTGATCTTTGAGGGACCCTATTCTCTCCCTAGTTACCCTTTTATCCTTAATGTATTTGTATAAAACTCTTTGGATTCTCCTTAATTCTATTTGCCAAAGCTATCTCATGTCCCCGTTTTGCCCTCCTGATTTCCCTCTTAAGTATACTCGTACATTCTTTATACTCTTCTAAGGATTCACTCGATCTATCCTGTCTATACCTGACATATGCTTCCTTCTTTTTCTTAACAAAACCCTCAATTTCTTTAGTCATCTAGCATTCCCTATACCTACCAGCCTTCCCTTTCACCCTGACAGGAATATACTTTCTCTGGATTCTTGTTATCTCATTTATGAAGGCTTCCCATTTTCCAGCCGTCCCTTTACCTGCGAACATCTGCCTCCAATCAGCTTTCAAAAGTTCTTGCCTAATACCATCAAAATTGGCCTTTCTCCAATTTAGAACTTCAACTTTTAGATCTGGTTTATCCTTTTCCCTCACCATTTTAAAATGGATAGAATTATGGTCACTGGCCCCAATTCTGCCCCCGCCCCCCACTGACACCCCACTGTCCTGCCTTCTTTCCCAAGAGTAGGTCAAGTTTTGCACCTTCTCTAGTAGGTACATCCACATACTGGATCAGAAAATTGTCTTGTACACACTTAACAAATTCCTCTCCATCTAAACCTTTAACACTATGGCAGTCCTAGTTTATGTTTGGAAAGTTAAAATCCCCTACCACAACAACCCTATTATTCTTACAGATAGCTGAGATCTCCTTACACTTTGTTTCTCAATTTCCCTCTGACTATTGGGGGGTGTACAATACAATCCCAGTAAGGTGATCATCCGTTTCTTATTTCTCAGTTCCACCCAAATAACTTCCCTGGATGTATTTCCGGGAATATCCTCCCTCAGCACAGCTGTAATGCTATCCCTTATCAAAAATGCCACTCCCCCTCCTCCCTTTCTATTCTTCCTGTAGTATTTGTATCCTGGAACACTAAGCTGCCAGTCCTGCCCATCCCTGAGCTACGTTTCTGTAATTGCTATGATATCCAGTCCCATGTTCCTAACCATGCCCTGAGTTCATCTGCCTTCCCTGTTAGGCCCCTTACATTGAAATAAATGCAGCTTAATTTATTAGTCCTACCTTGTCCCTGCCTGCCCTGACTGTTTGACTCACTTCTGTTCTCAGCTGTACCCGTCTCAGATCGATCTCTTTCCTCACTATCTCCCTGGGTCCCACCCCCCCACCTTATTAGTTTATATCCTCCCAAGCAGTTCTCGCAAATTTCCCTGCCAGTATATTAGTCCCCTTCCAATTTAGGTGCAATCCGTTCTTCTTGTACAGGTCACTTCTACCCCAAAAGAGATTCCAATGATCCAAAAATGTGAATCCTTCTCCCATACTCCAGCTCCTCAGCCATGCATTCATCTGCTCTGTCCTCCTATTCCTGCCCTCACTAGCTCGTAGCACTGGGAGTAATCCAGATATTACTACCCTTGAGGACCTCCTTTTTAAATTTCTGCCTAATTCTCTGTAATCTCCCTTCAGAATCTCAACCTTTTCCCTTCCAATGTCGTTGGTTCCAATATGGACAATAACCTCCTGTAGGCCCCTCTGCCCCGTGAGAACATTCAGCACCCTCTCTGAGACATCCTTGATCCTGGCACCAGGGAAACAACACACCATTCTGCTTTTTCTCTGCTGGCCACAGAAACGTCTGTCTGTACCTCTGCGATGCCCCGAGAATCCATCACCCCCTACATTTTCCAAAACAGCACACCTGTTTGAAATGGATATATCCACAAAAGACCCCTGTACTAGCTGCCTACCTCTCTTACCCTTCCTGGAGTTAACCCATCTATGTGACTGTATCTGAGACTTTCCCCCCTTCCTATAACTGCCATCCATCACATACTGTTGCTGTTGCAAATTCCTTATCGCTTCTATCTGTCTCTCCAATCGATCCACTCGATCTGATAAGATTCGCGTCCAACAGTATTTATGGCAGATATGATCCGCAGTAACGTTTAAACTCTTTTTAAACTCCCATATCTTACAAGAGGTACGTATCACTGCAAAGGCCACTTTTGCTCCTTCACAATCTGAAGATCCAGAAATTAACACTGTCTTATTCCTCTACAAACACTGCCCCAGGTTAAATTAATAGCTATGGCTTATATTTTAAGTTTAATCAAGAGACTTATCTCCAAAAACATATAATCAAGAAAGAATCCACTATACTCACTACTGCAGCCATTTTCTTGGACAGACTTAACACAACAATTAACTTATCTGATTCTGTGCTGTGAACTTCGCCCAACAGTTCCTCCAAGATTAGTTGTGAATTTCACAGTTTGTTAATTTCCCCAGATGCACTCCGATGTCCAGCGAAGGCGATAACTGTGCAGTCTCTCTCTCTCTCTCTCTCTCTCTCTCTCTCTCTCTCCCCCTCCTTCCTGCACTGTCCTCACCATGTGCTTCTTCAGTCTGCTCTTCTCCCTTTTAAACTGCTGTTGTTTTGATTTTTTTCCCAAAGTTCCAAAACAATGCAATAGCATATAAAACAGTAATTGCTCTTCCTGGAATTCGAGGAAATCACCTTCAACACCTAAAATACCTCAAAAAAAGGAGCAGCTCTTTTACCCAGAATTTTTTCCCGTCCTCCATCTTGGTTTACCTAGAATCCAATGTTGTTGAACAAAGAGACCTTGGATTACAGGTTCATAGCTCCTTGAAAGTGGAGTCGCAAGTAGATAGGATTGTGAAGAAGGTGTTTGGTATGCTTTGTTATTTTGGTCAGAGTATTGATACAGGAGTTGGGAGGTCGTGTCATGGCTGTACAGGACATTGGTTAGGCCACTGTTGGAATACTGCATGGAATTCTGGTCTCCTTCCTATTGGAAAGATGTTGTGAAACTTGAAAGGGTTCAGAAAAGATTTACAAGGATGTTGCCAGGGCTGGAGGATTTGAGCTATAGGGAGAGGCTGAACAGGCTGGGGCTTTTTTCCCTGGAGCGTCAGAGGCTGAGCAGTGACCATATAGAGGTTTACAAAATTATGAGGGGCATGGATAGGATAAATAGACAAAGTCTTTTCCCTGGGTTTGGGGAGTCCAGAACTAGAGGCCATAGGTTTAGTGTTAAAAGGGGAAAGATATAAAAGAGATCTAAGGGGCAACGCTTTCACACAGAGGGTGGTAAGAGTGTGGAATGAGCTGTCAAAGGAAATGGTGGAGGCTGGTACAATTGCAACATTTAAAAGGCATTTGGATGGCTATATGAATAGGAAGGGTTTGAAACGATATGGGCTGTGTGCTGGCAGATGGGACTAGATTGTGTTTGGATATCTGGTCGGCATGGGTAGGTTGGACCGAAGGGTCTGTTTCCATTCTGTACATCTCTATGACTCTATAACTACTCATAGATAAAAATTTATTCACTGCTATCTGTTCCTGTACACTGCACCCAGTAAGAGACCTGACAATGAAATTTCATTTTCAATTTAATTACACATACTGTTTCCTCCTGAATTTCAAGTTTACATTTCCATTTAATGTGTGGCAATCCAGCTAGCCTCAAATATTAAAGTTTAACTATGAAGGCGTGAACTGAAGGGAACATCCAGGCTGGGAATTTTACAAATCCCTATTTTATAGCAGAACCTCAATTGTGATTCAGTTAAAATAAGGTTCAGAGGTTGCTTGTTTAGTAAGGAACACCATTCAAGGTAATCAGCCTGTCTCATTGGTAGTAATCAAGTCTCTCTGTCCATGGATAAGATCGTCCAAGTTTCTGTTGAAATGTGCTGTCAATGGGCAGACTTTTGTATTTCTGAAACCAATTTCAAACTGGCCTCAGGAGCCAAATAAATTGAGGCAACAGTGAGGCCATTGTCATTGAATGATAGAGATTTTACAACACAGATGGAGATGTTTAGCCCATCTTGTCCACACCATAGAATCCCCATAGTGTGGAAGCTGGCTATTCAACGCATTGAGTCTACCCTCCAAAGGGCATCCCACCCAGACCTACCCCATCCTTATAACCCTGCATTTTTCATGTCCAATCCACCTAACCTGCTTTTTGACTGCGGGACAAAACTGAAGCACCTAGAAGAAACCCACACAGAGAAAATGTGAAAACTTCACACAACCAGTCGCCTAAGGGTGCAATTGTACCCATGTTCCTGGTGCTGTGAGGCAGCAATGCTAACCACCGAGTCACCATGCCACAGCAGTCAACAAATATCCATCTTGACTTATCCTATTTCCCAGCACTTGGCCGTAACCTTCTATGCAAAAGCATTTCAGGTAGGCATCTAAATACCATATATACTTGTGTAAAGGTCGATCTCATGTATAAGTAGACCCTTATGTTTGGCCAAAAAAAACTTGTAACTTCCATCATGTATAAGTTGACCCTAGTTTTTCACAATTACAAATTAACATTTATGAGTCAGTGTGCCTGCCCGTTGTGCTCCGTTCTGGCTTTCCAGTATGAGGGCTGTACTACGCCGTTCTGAGTCTTCCAATCCGCCAGCCATCATGCTCCACTCCAGGTTTTCAGAACTACTGTAATGGTCCGATGGTACAGGGTGGCCACCGTGTCCATGGAGTTGGTTTCCGCGGTTTCAGTTACCTGTGGTCTACCGCGGTCCAAACATATTACAGGGAATGTTCCAGAACCAGACACCAGGGGCCTGCTGGGAAGGTAAATTTCCCATTTAAGTGAATGGGTTTGCACCTAACCATGGTTTCGGGCTTCCAAGGTATGTCTTGGAAGGTATCCCCTGGGGTACAGGGGGACTACTGTACTATTCTACCGTAGCAGGCAAAATGTAGCCAGTTATTTTTGTTGATAAATATTTAATAATGGCCGTAATCCTTTTTCCTTTTGTCGATTATTATGTTACATAGAGATCTGGCTCTTGTTTGTCCATTTTTTGACTCATACCAAGTATGAATTTCATCCCCTCGAAAACAATACCACATGTATGAGTTGACCCTTAATTTCAGCTTTAAAAAAAAACATCCTCAAAATTTGACATACACATGAATATGTGATAATTCTTAAGTTTCTTGAGGTTCCCGCTTCTATGAACATTTCAGACAGTGAGTCCCAGATGTCCTCAATCCTCTAGGTGAAAAAACCTTTCTTTGAATCCCCTCTAAACCTCATTATTGACCCATCTACTAAGAGTAAAGTTGCTCTCTATCCATGGCCCTAACAAATTTGTACGGCATAATCAGAGCCATGGGTTATCCGAGGAAAATGCAGGGATTGGGTGGGTAGGTATAGGATGCTCTTCAGAGGGTTGATGTGAACTCAATGGCCTGCTTCTACTCTGTGGGGATTCTATAAACCTATGAACCCTCTCAGCCTTATGAACATTCAAACAAGAAACAAGTATGCCACCTTACCCTTCAAGTTTGTTTCGCCATTCAATTAGCTCATGGTTTATCTGATTTTAACCACAATTCACTTTACTGAATGCTCCAGATAATCTTTCATCCCCTTGGTAATCAAGAATCTATCTACCCCGCCTGAAAAATATTTAAAGATTCTGAAAGCACTGCCTTTTGAAGAAAGGATTTCCAAAGAGTCTCAACCCTCTGTGAGAAAAGGTGTTTCATATCATGTTTTAAATGGATGCCCTCTTATTTTTAAACTATGACCACTCATTCTAGAATATCCCATGAGAGCAAACACCCTTTCAATATCTACCCAGTCAAGTCCCCTCAAGACCTTATATGTTTCAAAATGTCACCTCTGACTCTTCTAAACTCCAGAGGACACAAGTCTACATTTTCCTCAAAAGGAAGTCCACTCATTCAGCTATAGCCAAACTAACATTGTATTACGCTCCAGCATAACCTCTTGCCTATGTATTTCTTGACTTTGAAAGGCCAGTATCCCATATGCTTTCTTAACCACCTTTTCTACATGTCTTGCTGCCTTCAACAATCTATGGACATGCAAGCCAAGTCCCTCCAATCCTCTGTGCTTCCTTGGGTCCTATTATTCATTATGTAATCCCCTGCCTTGTTAGGCCTTCCAAAATACATCTCTTCACAATTTTCAGGATTGGCCATGGTAAATTGCTCCATAGTGTCCTGGGATGTGCAGGCTAGGTGGATTAACCATGGTAAATGTTGAGTTATGAAATAGGAAGGGGTGGCTGGGTCTGGGTGTGATGGTCTTCACAGGTTGGTGCAGACCTGATGGAGCAAATGGCCTCTATCCGCACTCTCGGGATTCTATGATTCTAATTTCAATGAAATAAAATTTTTCACTGTTCAGCCCATCTGACCAAACCATCTATATCATCCAGTGGTCTAAGGCTTTCCTCACCGCTATTTACCACACCAGCAATTTTCATGACATCTGCAAACCTACTGATTATACCAGCTAGGTTCATGTCTAGACCATTTATGTACACAACAAATTGCAAATGATCCAAACCCATTAGACTTTGGCTTCCAACCACAACGCCCTTTGACCCATCACCTTTTGCCAATTTTGGATCCAATTTGAAAATTGCTTTGGATACCATGAGTTCTCAGTTTCTTAAATAGTCCGCCATGCAAGAACTTATTAAAAGGCTTACTGAAGACCATTGGACTATGTCAACTACACTTCCATCATTAGATTAGATTAGATTACTTACAGTGTGGAAACAGGCCCTTCGGCCCAACAAGTCCACACTGACCCGAACCCCACCCAGATCCATTCCCCTACACCTAACACTACGGGCAATTTAGCGTGGCCAATTCACCTAACCTGCACATTTTTGGACTGTGGGAGGAAACTGGAGCATCCGGAGGAAACTCACGCAGACACGGAGAGAATGTGCAAACTCCACACAGTCAGTCGCCAGCGGTGGGAATTGAACCTGGGTCTCTGGCGCTGGGAGGCAGCAGTGCTGACCACTGTGCCACTGTGCCGCCATCTACACACCTTATTCATGACCAACCTAAAATTCAATTAAATTTGTTTGATATTATCTCTTCCTTATGAATCCATGCAGTCCATCCTCGATTACTTCTTGTGTCTGCAAGCAGAAATTAATTTTGACCATCAGAATTTTTGCGGAAGTTTTTAGTAGTTCCTTGATTTAGACTCACTTGCATGCAGTTTTCCTGTTTATCTCTACCCACCCTTGTTGAATAATCGTACCACATTAGCTGCCATCCAGTCCTCTGGTATCCATCCTGTGGTCAAAGAGGATTTGCACTTTAATGATAGAGGCTCTACAATTTCCTCCCTTCCCTTCCACAACATTCGTTTCATCTGAGCCTGCTGAAACCATTCATACCTCCTTTCTCTCAATGCATTCAAATATATCACAGACGCCCCCACCTTGATTTCCAGATCCACATCATTCTTCTCTATTCTGAATACTGATGTGAAGTACTAATTCATGGACACACATATACACAGAAGCATACACAGACACCCACACACACCCTTAAAGACACACACACTCCCACATTCACACATGCACCCCCTCACAGACTTAAGATACTCTACATTCACTACACATACACACATACACTTTCTCACACTCACAACCCCCAACCCAGACAGACAGACACACACAGAGACAAAGACCCACATGCACACATATATTTTGTGGGGTGAATTTGTACTTGCAGGGTTATATTGTACTTTGCTGAAAAACTGCATGCATTCATGTAGAACTCTGAGGTCAAAAACTGCATGAATTCATGTAAAACTCCGTTATCTCACTTTTTCGATTAGAATCAATCTAAACATCGTGGCATAGACAGAGAACACAGGGGGCTAACACCTTCAACATATTGTCTAGCTATCACCATTGTTAACAACTAACCTGAGAATGCAACTTTTTAAGAAAAAGGTTTTGTAATTTACACATGAAAGAAGTGAAACTATCATGGTATTCTAACAGATGAAAGACTTAACAGACAATCAATTTTTCAATGTATAATTTCACTGTAAATGTTTGCTATAAATTCTGTGTTAGGATTGAGCCCTCCACTATCACCTGATGAAGGAGCGATGCTCCAAAAGCTAGTGTGCTTCCAATTAAACCTGTTGGACTGTAACCTGGTGTTGTGTGATTTTTAACTTTGTACACCCCAGTCCAACACTGGCATCTCCAAATCACATCTTCTCTTGCAGCACTTACAACATGCCAGTTTAAAGAAAACTCTACTGGACATGTTAAGAATTCTTTCCCACTCTAAACTTTCATACTTTGCCTATTCCAGTTAATTTTGAGGAAGGTGGAATACCTCTTTCCCACTCTAAACTTTCATACTTTGCCTATTCCAGTTAATTTTGAGGAAGGTGGAATACCTGATTATTATTACCCTATAATTCTTACATTTCTGAAAGTTGCTTACATACCCGTCTTTCTTTTTTTCCACAACATGTTTCGGTGGAAATCTGGAGAATATCCCCAGCAAAGTGATTGCCCCATTTCTATTTTAAAGTTCTATCCAAATGGCCTTATTTGAGGAAGCTTTGAAGATATCATCCCTCAACACTGCAGTAATTGACTCCTTGATCTGTTTTGTAACACTGCCTCCTCTGTTGCATTAGCTTCATATCCACCCCACCCTGACCCATGCCACCCATTTTTCTTTAAGATGCCACAGCCTGAAATATTGAGCTAGTAGCCCTGTTCTTCCCTGAACTGTGTCTCTGTGATAGCAATAATATCACAACCCCATGCATTTATCAACACCCTCAACTCATCTGCCTCACTTGTAAGCTCCTTGCATTAAAACAAATGTCATCTAACTTTCCCATAATTCCTTATACCTTAACTATCATTTATTTTTGATTTTTGAACTTGTGGCATTTGGATTTTCTGTAAGTCTGAAGGTGTTTAATGATTAACTTGTAAGTAGTTCTGTTACTATGTGATTGCTTTTAATACACAGTGTGAAAGAAATACTTCCTGGAGAATAACGACTTCTCTTTATACTGGGAGAGTTTACATGTGAACAATAAGCATGCATTAAACTTTCAGTTAGAAGATTCTTTGGGGAGGGAATGGTGCTAAAGGGAAAGACCCATAGTTTGGAGAATTGCTTTTTAGTTTAAATTTGGGCAGTTCGGCAGGTTCTTAGTTGATGCTGGATGTTTAAAGCAGTTGTTCCAGAGAAAGGAAGAAAATAGTTTAGAATTGTTATAAATACGTTACATTTCCATCAGGAGTTCAGTGAAGGTTCCAGACCATAAATGGTTGGTTCAAACCCTAAAGAGATTATTTGAAGCTAAGAGGTTTTGAGCTCAGTTATATGATGAATCAAAGATTAGGCTATCAGATTCTCATTACTGGGAAATGAAGCCACAGCTAAATCTTACCTACTGCAAGGGGTGTTGTTGGAATTAATGGGATTGTAAATAAACTTCTATTTTATTGTTAAAACCAAACTTATAACTTATGTTTTAATAGAAGATCACCTCATGAAAAGCAGAATAAAGCATCAAGCCAGATTTCAGTATGGGATCTGACTTGTCCACTAATGATATAAGCTGGGTTCATAACATAATGTTCTTTGGGCCAATCGATCCTTTATCGCGTTCACTGCCAGGTCAGATGATCTGAAATTACTAGGCACATTGTTCAGAGGGACCAAGGCATCTGTTATAAACTGGGAAGAGCATATCACCAAGGTAAGGCAGAAGCTGGGCATGTGGGTGCACTGCTCCCTCTCCATTGTAAGTAAACATGTAGTCATTAGGTTTAATGTGCTTTCAGTGGTGCAGGTCTGGCCCATTTCCTGAGTCAAAGATGGATTGTATTTCCAGGAATTTCATGTGCAAAACCCTAGATAGAGAGGAGAAGAATATACTCAACTCGCCCTTATCTTGAAGGCTACTTTGGTGTGCACCTGCATCAAGCCATGCATAGACCTCAGTATGCAAACACCAAGTGTCACTACATGCTGAAGTTTTACCTGTCCCTGGTGTAGTGAAGGATACATCTATCCATATTACTGCAGAATGTTCCAAGTAGCTGAATCGTTCTGTATCACCTGTCTCTCATGGACAATCCTGTACAGAAATACACCTTGGATCAAAAGTCCATCAGGCAGTGCCAATGTGTATGTCCTTGCAGCTCTGAGGAAAAAGAAGATGGTTGAATCTGTTGGCTATTCCCTGAATTGACTGTCAAAGTCACTTGGCAGAATATATAATCACCAAAACTTTGTGACAAGTGTTGAGACATACTTTGGCTAGTGGTGAGAAGAGTGCTTCCTGCAGATTGTTCATGCATACCTGCACTCTCTCCTTCACTGCCCTTTGTCCTTGAGATGACTCCATTGCAAATCTCCTCTTGAGGTATACCAGGAAGAGACCTGACAATGAAGTTTTATTTTCAATTTAATTACACATGCTGTTTCCTCCTGAATTTGAAGTGTACATTTCCATTTAGTGTGTGGCAATGCTGCTAGCCTCAAATATCAACGTTCAACAATGAAGGCTTGAACTGTTACAAAGATGATCGGGAGTGAAATGCAATGGTTTTTGATGAGGTTTGTTCTGAGCAACTCCATGATGCAGGTTTCTATAATCTATAAAATGTACACCAGGATGCACATTGAGCCAATTGCCTTTAAGGAAAGATATACTGCCTTGGAGGCAGTCCAGAGAAGCTGCACTAGGCTGACACCAGGTATGGAGGGACTGCCTTATGAGGAGAGGTTGGAGTAGGTTATAGGGGATTCTATAATTAGGGGGACAGATAGTATCCTTTGCAAGCCGGATCGGGAGTCTCGCATGGTGTGTTGCCTGCCCGGTGCCAGGGTGCGAGACATCTCTGACCGGCTTGAAAGGATATTGGAGCGGGAGGGGGAGGATCCAGTTGTTGTGGTCCACGTTGGTACCAACAACATAGGCAAGACTAGGGTGGAGGACCTGTTTGGGCATTACGAAGCACTAGGCAGGAAATTGAAGCACAGGTCCTCAAGGGTCATAATCTCCGGATTACTGCCCGAGCCACGTGCCAATTGGCATAGGGACAAGAAAATTAGGCAAGTAAACACGTGGCTAAGGGATTGGTGTGGGAAAGAGGGATTCCACTTCATGGGGCATTGGCATCAGTTTTGGAACAGGGGGGATCTGTACCATTGGGACGGTCTCCACCTGAACCGATCAGGTACCAATGTTCTAGCGAAGAGGATAAATAGGGTGGTCATTAGGACTTTAAACTTCTGAGTTGGGGGAAGGGAAAGTGAAAGCGACAGGGAGTATGGAGGTAAATGGAAAGATAAGCAGCAGGATAGCATGTTTCCAGGCGGATTTAAAATTGAGGCAGACTGAGAATGCAGAAAAAAGCAAGGATAACTTAGGACATATGACTTACAACATCTCTAATAAGGAAGTTAGCATTAAGGCACTTTACCTGAATGCTCGTAGCATTCATAACAAAGCCGATGAATTAATGGCACAGATAATAGTGAATGATTATGATGTAGTAGGCATCACAGAGACTTGGTTACAGGGGGGTCAGGACTGGCAGTTAAACCTCCATGGTTTTTCAACTTATCGAAAAGACAGAGAGGTGGGCAGAGGGGGTGGGGTTGCCTTGTTAGTTAAGAACAAAATTAAATCTATGGTATTGAATGACATAGCGTCGGATGATGTGGATCTGTGTGGGTGGAATTGAGGAACCACAAAGGCAAAAAAACCATAATTGGAGTTGTGTACAGACCTCCTAACAGTGGTCAGGACCAGGGACGCAACATGTACCGGGAAATAGAGAAGGCATGTCAGAAAGGCAAGGTTACATTGATCATGGGTGACTTCAATATGCAGGTGGACTGGGTAAATAATGTTGCTAGTGGATCTAAAGAAAGGGAATTCATGGAATGCTTACAGGATGGCTTTTTGGAACAGCTTGTCATGGAGCCCACAAGAGAGCAGGCTATTCTGGACCTAGTGCTTTGCAATGAACCAGACTCTATAAAAGATCTTAAAGTAAGGGAACCCTTAGGAAGTAGCGACCATAATATGGTAGAGTTCAGTCTGGAGTTTGAAAGGGAGAAGGCAAAATCTGATGTAATGGTGTTACAGTTGAATAAAGGTAATTATGAGGGCATGAGAGAGGAACTGACTAAAATAGACTGGAAGCAGAGGCTAACCAGGAAGACACTAGAGCAAAAATGGCAGGAGTTTGTAGGTATAATTGAGGACACTGTACAGAGGTTCATTCCCAAGAAAAGAAAGATTAACCGGGGAGGGATTAGACAACCTTGGCTGACAAAGGAAGTCAGGAAATGTATTAAAGAAAAAGAGAGATCCTATAAAGTGGCTAAGAACAGTGGGAAATCAGAAGATTGGGAAGGATACAAAAGCAAACAGAGGATAACAAAGAGTGTAATAAGAAATGAGAGGATCAAATATGAAGGTAGGCTAGCCAGTAATATTAGAAATAATAGTAAAAGTTTCTTTCAGTACATAAGAAACAAACGACAGGCAAAAGTAGACATTGGGCCACTTCAAACTGATGCAGGGAGCCTAGTGATGGGAGATAAGGAAATAGCAGGAGAACTTAACAAGTACTTTGCGTCAGTTTTCACAGTGGAAGACATGAGTAATATCCCAAAAATTAAAGGGTGTCACGGGGCTGAGTTGAGTATGGTTGCCATTACGAAAGAGATAGTGCTAGAAAAGTTAAAAAGTCTTAAAATTGATAAATCTCCTGGCCCCGATGGGATACACCCTAGAGTTCTGAGAGAGGTTGCTGAGGAAATAGCAGAGGCATTGGTTGAGATCTTTCAAGAGTCACTGGAGTCAGGAAAGGTCCCGGATGATTGGAAGATGGCTGTAGTAACCCCCTTGTTCAAGAAAGGATCAAGGCAAAAGGTGGAAAATTATAGGCCAATCAGCTTAACCTCAGTTGTTGGTAAAATTCTAGAATCCATCATTAAGGATGAGGTTTCTAAATTCTTGGAAGAGCAGAGTCTGATTAGAACAAGTCAACATGGATTTAGTAAAGGGAGGTCATGCCTGACAAACCTGTTGGAATTTTTTGAAGAGGTAACAAGTAGGTTAGACCAGGGGAACCCAGTGGATGTGGTCTATCTGGACTTTCAAAAGGCCTTTGATAAGGTGCCACACGGGAGGCTGCTGAGCAAGGTGAGGGCCCATGGTGTTCGAGGTGAGCTGCTGGGATGGATTGAGGATTGGCTATCTAACAGAAGGCAGAGAGTTGGGATAAAAGGTTCTTTTTCAGAATGGCAGCCGGTGATGAGCGGTGTCCCGCAGGGTTCGGTGCTGGGGCCACAGCTGTTCGCATTATATATTAATGATTTGGATGAGGGAACCGGGGGCATTCTAGCAAAGTTTGCCGATGATACGAAGTTAGGTGGACAGGCAGGTAGTACTGAGGAAGTGGGGAGGCTACAGAAGGATCTAGACAGGTTGGGAGAGTGGGCCAGGAAATGGCTGATGGAATTTAACGTGAGCAAGTGCGAGGTCTTGCACTTTGGTAAAAAGAATAAAAGCATGGACTACTTTCTAAATGGTGAGAAACTTAATAAAGCCAAAGCACAAAGGGATCTGGGAGTGCTAGTCGAGGATTCTCTAAAGGTAAACATGCAGGTTGAGTCTGTGATTAAGAAAGCGAATGCAATGTTGTCTCTTATCTCAAGAGGGTTGGAATATAAAAGCAGAGATGTACTACTAAGACTTTATAAAGCTCTGGTTAGGCCCCATTTGGAGTACTGTGTCCAGTTTTGGTCCCCACACCTCAGGAAGGACATACTGGCACTGGAACGTGTCCAGCGGAGATTCACACGGATGATCCCTGGAATGACAGGTCTAGCATATGAGGAACGGCTGAGGATACTGGGATTGTATTCGTTGGAGTTTAGAAGATTAAGGGGAGATCTAATAGAGACGTACAAAATAATACATGGCTTGGAAAAGGTGGATGCTAGAAAATTGTTTCTGTTAGGCGAGGAGACTAGGACCCGTGGACACAGCCTTAGAATTAGAGGGGGTCATTTCAGAACGGAAATGCGGAGACATTTCTTCAGCCAGAGAGTGGTGGGCCTGTGGAATTCATTGCCACGGAGTGCAGTGGAAGCCGGGACGCTAAATGTCTTCAAGGTCGAGATTGATAGGTTCTTGTTGTCTAGAGGAATTAAGGGCTACGGGGAGAACGCTGGCAAGTGGAGCTGAAATGCGCATCAGCCATGATTGAATGGCGGAGTGGACTCGATGGGCCGAATGGCCTTACTTCCACTCCTATGTCTTATGGTCTTATGGTCTTATAGGTTGGGCTATTTGGAATTTAGAAGACTGAGAGGTGACCATATTGAAACATACAAGATTCTGAGGGGAACTGACAGGGTAGGTGAGGAACGGTTGTTCCCCTTTTTGTGGCAGAGTTTGTGGGCATAATCTTGGAATAAGTGGTTGCCATTTAAGACAGAGATGAGGAGGAATTTCTTCTCCCTGAGTGCTGTTGAGATTGCATTGTAAAGTATATTCAAGGCTGAGATAGACAGGTTTTTAATCAGTAACAGAATCAACATACATGGAGAAAAGGTAGGAAACAAGTTGAAGATTATTATTTCAGTCATGAGCTCATTGAATGACGAACCAGAGTTGAAGGTCAACTTCTGGTGCATGTTCTAGTCATAAGATTTGAACTACCTCTGAATATCATCAGCTTGATGAAAGACATTCTTTGGTCTACTTGAAGCTTCTCATGCAAATAGTTAGCCTTAACTGAGTGTTGGAGACTAGCACATTTCAAGGTCTAGGCTACGTGCTGAGAGACGCACTACAACTTCAGGCAATGTCACTGTTTAAGATCTTTCTGCCATTTTGCACCAGAGGCTGTTAATTTACTGATGCTTTTGGGCTGAATATTTGTATTAGAATGTTTGTAGTTACTTGCCATACTTAGTTTTTTTCTCTAATTCTGCCAACAGATTCAGGCACCGAGGAGTACAAAGTGCTCAACTGAGAAATGTAATATCTTATTGCATTATTGTAATATCTCACAGACAGCATGCAGGAAGGTGGATGACCAGCCATTGTAATCTCCATTTCATTTAGGCAGCCATTTACTACTACTCTCCTGCTATTATCAAACTAAACTCTCATTCACTCCCTTCCATTCAGAAATGCTTTTGTAGCCATTCCCCAGCCAATGAAATTCACTTGATTGATCATCTCCTGATACTGAAATATATCACACCTATATTGTCTTGGGGAATCACCGAGTCAGAAAATTTATTGCATAACAATTCCCCAGGATTAGGGCATTTACATTTATGTTATCTGTGAGGATGACCTCATCCTACCATTGTATCTAGGGTAACATGTGGTTATGGGGTGGGGGGAAAGTGGCTGGAGTACCTGTGAGCATTACTAACTGACCTGTATAAAGGAGATGTGTTTCCTTTGTTTGGGACCTCTTTTGACTCAACTTCACATGCCTCTGAAAAGGGTCAAAGGGGGTCACCTAGCTTGCACAGGCTTTAATAAATTTTACCTGTTTGCAGAAGTTGGTGAGTGTGAATTTGGAAAAAGAAACTCACAGGAGGCTTTGAGTTGTACAGAGAGGCCATATAGGCTGTTTTCCCTGGAAAATCAGAGGTTGAGGGATGACTTTATAGAGGTTTATAAAAAATCATGAGGGTCATGGATAAGGTCTTTTCCTTGGGGTGGGGAGTCCAAAACTAGAGGGCATAGGTTTAAGGTGAGAGGGGAAAGATTTAAAAGGGACCTAATGGACAACTTTTTCATACAGAGGGTGTGCGTGTGGATGACCTGCCAGAGGAAGTGGTGGAGGCTAGTACAATCATGACATGTAAAAAGCATCTAGATGGGTCCGCAACGAGGAAGAGTTTGGAGGAATGTGGGCCAAATGCTGGCAAATGGGATAAGATTAATTTCGGATATCTGGTCAGCATAAACGAGTTGGACTGAAGGGTCTGCTTCCATGCTGTACATCTCTATGAATCTATAAATGTAAAAGAATACACTCATTAATTGAGATAAGTTCCCTGTGATTATAGACTCTATAAAGGCTTGATTAAAATTCAAATCTTTAGAGTAATAGCCTTGTTAAATACAAAGTTAAAAATCACACAACACCAGCTTATAGTCCAACAGGTTTAATTGGAAGCACTAGCTTTCGGAGCAACGCTCCTTCATTCGTTATTTGGGAAATCTTTTATTGTATTTTTGCCTGCACTTCAGCACCACGCTCCTGATGTTTGGATATCTGTTGGGAGGGATGTGGGTCTGCTCCTGGGCCAAGCTAGGCTGGCTCTAAACAAGGCAGTGGGCTGTGGAGAGAGTCACACCTGCTAACTGCCCTTTACCGTGATTATGTTCATACTCAAGTGTCACTGGAGACGGAGAATGTGGTGTCTATCAATAATTTCAATGCCTTTAGAGAGAGCCAGGCACCACGGGGGTGTATGGTGCTTTATTTTCCCCTCCAACTCCATTTTTATTTAGCTCCTTTCCTCTCTCCCTACCTCCCCCTCACCGTTTGATGGTTGGCTCTGCTTATAATAAGCTTTGCTGGTAAATATATAATTGGCCATACAGGTAATAACTGGTGGCAATTAGAAGGAAAAAGAAAGCAAAAAAATGTTACGGTAATTTTGGTGATGGGAAAGTCACTCAGCTGTGTGTAATAGCATTTCTGGGTTAAGAAAAAAATCAGATGCTATTACCACATCGCTGCATGTCCTACCAGCACCTGCCCCAGGGTGTGGCTGTGGCTGAGGAAGGTAGTGTTATACCTATTCTATCTTACTGCTTTGATGCTTATCTGGTCAAATTCATTTCCATTGCAAAACTCTTGCGACAGCAGGTCATTCATCGCTACAAAATATATGCATGTCAACGTTTAATTGTCTTGCTGTTTAAGATTTTGATGGTTCAGTGATTTTTCATCAGGTCACCAACCCACTGATCATGAAACACTTAAAAGACCCATTGTGTTAATAACAACTATTAAGGTTAATCATCACTAATTATTGCCCTTTGTAGTGTTTACTGAACTGATTAAGATTCAGCACAAAACATCTATCTCAGGAGAATTATTAACCTATTTCCAACCAGACTGAAGGAGGTACCAAGCACATCCTTCAAGATATTTTAGGATCAGAATTCAATTGCTCAAAGCAGGAACAGCTGTGGATGTAGAATTAACCCTCACTCATGACAACTGTAATGCTTGCTCGTAACAGGTTTGTAATATCTAATTAGTGTAAACATACTGATATATGAACAAGGAGCAGGAGTAGGCCATTTGGACCTTCAGGTTTGCTTCATAATTCATAATTCATCAAGATCATGGTAGATCAGATTGTATCCTCAAACTGGCCTTTCTGGTATCATTCTGGCCTACCCCAATAATCTTCAACCCCCTTGCTTAACAAGAATCAACCCACCTCTGATTTAAAAATAACCAAGGACTCTGCTTCTACCACATTTTCAGGGAGAAAACTCCAAAGACTCATGACCCTGCTAAGAGAAGCAAGATCATCCAATCTGTATCTAAATGGGTGAAGACAATTCCACAGCAGTAACTGCAGAGGGGCAGAAATACCTTTAATCTGTCTTGATACTGAAAACACGAACACCAGCAGAGACTCTAAACTTTGAACTTTTATTTGCTATAAATTTAATTTGGCGAATCTTACACTGTTATCTGTGTTTGTAGTGATGGACTTTGTAATAACTCAGGAAGCCCGACTGGAATGGAACATCATTTATTGCTGAACACTAAAACAGAGCCATTATTCAAACTGGATATAGATGGGTCCTAGCCCAGGACTGATAGTTTTGCATACCCTTCCCTGGGTCTGCTTTATTTTCAAATCAACCTTTCTAAAGATAGTATTACACTCCTCTGGAGCAGGTAGGGCTTGGATCTCTAGCTCAGAGGTACAGACTCTACCACTACACTACAAGGCCCCAAAAAATTTAAATTCTAGATATTTTTAAGCAACACGTTCAGATGTGTGATAACACATCTCTGGAGTAGGCAGGTCTTCCACCTGTGTCTTCTAGTTCAGAGGTAGGAACATTCCACTGCACCACAATCTCGGTTTTGGTTTTGGTTTGGTCTTGGTTTTACTTAATTTTTTACTCAACCTGTCCAGACGTGTTTTTATGTACCTCTGCAGCTAGTAGGAAGTGAACTGGGCCTACTGGCTCACATGTAGGGTCACTGTGCTACAAGAGCCTTTGGAATGATACAGCTGAGTGGCTTGTTGGTCCATCTCAGTGGGTAGTTGAGTGTCCTGCATCTTCTTTATAGGTATTTTCATTATCAACATGATCAGAGATCCTACAGTGAAGAAGGCGCTTGGTATGCTTGCCTTTATTGGTCGGAGCACTGAGTTTAGGAGTTGGGACATCATGTTACAGCTGTCCAGGTCATTGGTTAGGACACATTTGAATTACTGTGTTCAATTCTGGTTTGCCTGCTGTAGGAAGGATGTTGTGAAACTTGGAAGGGTTCAGAAAAGATTTACAAGGATGTTGCCAGGGTTGGAGGGTTTGAGCTATAGGGAGAGGCTGAACAGGCTGAGTTGTTTTCCCTGGAGCGTCGGAGGCTGAGGGGTGACCTTATAGAGGTTTATAAAATCATGAGGGACATAGATAGGATGAATAGACAAGGTCTTTTCTCCAGGGTGGGAGAGTCCAAAACTAGAGGGCATAGGTTTAGGGTGAGAGTGGAAATATTTAAAAGATACCTCAGGGGCATAATTTTTACAGAGTGTGTGGTGCGTGTATGTAATGAGCTGCCAGAGGAAGTGGTGAAGTCAGGTTTAATTACAACATTTCAAAGGCATCTGTGTACGAAGAGTTTAGAAGAATATGAGCCAAATGGGGTTAGATTTATTTCAAATGTCCGGTCGACACTGATGAGTTGGACCAAAGGGTCTGTTTCCACATCTTTACGACTCTGGAGCTGGTGGGACTTGAACTTGGGCCTCCTGGTCTAAGGGTATAGACACTGTCACTGCACTAGAAGAGCACTCCTATAAAGTGAGCATGGTTACCTTGTGCAGCCAACTTCATTTCAAGGCAGGGCACTGCTGAGATTTGAATTTACTTTTCCTGTTTACTAGATAGGTACTATAATCTAATAAGTCACGATAACAGCCCTGGGTCGGCTTTATTCCTTTTAAATCAGACTATTCAGGAACGTTATTACACAATTCCAAAGCATGTGGGTCTCGAACCCAGACATAGGTGAAAATAAGGACTGCAGGTGTAGGAGATCAGAGTTGAGAGTGTGGTGCTGAACAAGTACAGCAGTCAGGCAGCATCTGAGGAGCTGGAGAATTGACATTTTGGGCAAGAGTTCTTCATCAGGAAGGTTTTGACTTGAACCCAGACCATCCCTTCTGCCTCTGCTTTATAGATATTTTCTGATCAACCTGTTCAGAAATGTAATGACATATACCTGGAGAAAATGGGACTTGAATCTGGATCTCTTGTTTCCAAGGTATAGACACTATCATTTTGCCACAAAAGTCCCTGGACTGCTTTATTTTTCTTTTTTTTTGTTAATTGTTTTCTACTCACAAGTGTCATACATAAGTGAGCAACCTTCCCACCATCAAAATCACTGTAACCATTTTTGTATATTGTTTTCCTTTAATGTATTTTTCTAATCACCCTGTTCAAAGGTGTTAATATACACCTCTAGAGCAGGTGGTATTTGAACCTGGGCTTCCTGATCCAGGAGTAGGGGCACTACCACTGTGCCACAAGAGGGCGGGTCTGTGTTTTAAAAGAAATTCCTATTTTCCTAATCAATTTATTCAGAAATGTTATGACATTACCTCTGGTTCAGTTTGGAATTGAACCCGGGCCTTCAGTAGGTTCACTTGGTCGATTCTGGAATTGAGAATGTTTTCTTTTGAGGAGAGATTGAGTATACTGGGACTGTGCTCACAGGAATTTAGAAGAATGAAAGGGGTGTCTTACACAAGTATATAAAATTATGAAGGGAAGAGTTGGGATAGAAGCCTTGTTAAAGATAAGCAATTCTTCTCACTGGATTTCTTTCTATTACTCTAGACCAAGCAGAACTTGAAGACCTCTCCCAGGAAAGAGTTTGGTGTCAGGAAATCTCCCAGATAGCTCATGGCAGAAAATCTACCAGATCACTCATACCACATGGTAAACTGTGGTGAGGATTCATTTTAGAACAATTGGTAGCTGGCCATCTCCTCCTTGGCAAAGTTGTTACTAAATCATTTTGCCATGTTGGGCATGGAGTGGCAAACATTCACTATTTTGGAAACATGGTCTGGAGTGCTCTTCCTGAACAGTCCAGGTAACAGAGCTCATTTTCAGCAGACCAATTGTCTGTTCAATGGAGGCCCTAGTGGATGCATTGGTAACAAGAGTGTGAAGGTTTCACACACTGGTCATTAGCTATGTCTTCTGGATGTGCTTCTTGTCACCCTTGAGCCAGAACTGACATGTGACAACCATAAAGTTGCATCTTTGTAGTGAATGACAATGACAATCTGTTGTGATATCTATGTACCATTTATCAGATGAATCTTAAACTGCTGTCAGTCACTGCCACCTCAACAGAAGGTCTTATGTTATACCTTCCATCACTTTGTTCTCAGGATGCCAGAGCAGTAAACATGGAGACATAGTCACTCAGTTCACAAATATAAAGTATTCAAATAAAGAACTAATCTTTTTTTTTAAAGTCATCCTTATCATGTTACTGAGTTTGCATTGAACAGAAAAACTTTGTAATAACAAGTTTTAGCTGCCTATTTTTTTCATCTGCTTTTCTCTGCCAAGACCAATTGTAGCTCATTCAGCTTTCCTGGAATACAACGATTCAGTGACCTTGCTTACATATTCTCTTACAAATGAGAATGCTGCAAATATTCCCACTCTAGAAGGTGCATAAATGTTCATGGCCACAGCTTCACGATATTACAAATGCCATTTGTCAGTTTATTCTGTGGTCACAATTCTGACTGTAGTGCATGGCAGATTTTGGTGAGGTTGTTCCTGCTGAACCACAGATGTCTGATGCATTGGCCAAATTTCCATTCCAGGGTCTCAATCCTGCTGTCAGGAGGAAATGTGTGTCATCATGAGGATGCCTATGCTGGCCCTCAGTGGATAGTTTTTGATGCACTGACAACTAAATGGCTGTCTCTGGGTGACCCATCTTATAAAGATGGAGGACAGCCTCCTAAGGGCAGACAGCCAATCAGAAACCCTTTGCATCCCCATTGCCAGAGGTTTAAGGTATTACTGATGTTGATGTAATTTGGAGAATGAGAAAGTATTTGGAGGTGAAAGCTTGCTCTGAAGAAATTTTCAAAGATGAAAAGTTATAAATGGCCATAGCTGCCAGAGCATCACTGTAGAAGAGGAGCCCCTCAAAAAGACAGACTGTAACCACAGCTCTCTGCCAATCTGGCTGGGAGTCAGAGGAAGGAAATTCAAGGTGAACATCCACCCACTGCTGAGAGGCTGCCTCAAATCATTGGGTGGGTTTCAGCTTCAGGAGGAGGTCTGACCACTGTCTGGAATATTCTCACAAGCACCTTCAATTTAATTGATTGTCACCCTTCAATCCAGCCCCAGTGCAAATTGCCTGGTGTTAGAAGCAAGGTATCAGACTGACAAGTTGGTTGATTTGCAAGATATTGTTGACTCTCTGCATCAACATTTACCTCCAGTCCCATACCCACATCCCAGTGAAAATTCAGTTCATTGTCCCTTACTGAGATTCAAGTAGTTGGTTTTCTCAGTGAACACTGTGGGCAGATAAGACTTCCTTCTGAAAGCCATCCTCCCATTCCTACACCTCCTTTAGCTTCAAGAAAATTGAGTTACACTCCTGTAACCTCTAACTTCATTTTCTCTGTTATACAGAAGTTCAAAGGAATGTTTATGTCTGCACCTGTATCAGGGAGAAATTGTGCAAAATTTTTGATTTCAGGACAATCTCCTTCAATGTCTGCCAAGCCACGCCCTGTAGAAACTAGACATTTCTATAGGACATTTGAAAGCACAATGTACTACCACATTGTAACAACAGCAAAAAGAAATCAATCTGCAACTAACCTGATAATTGTTTTAAATTGTGTTGGTGAAGAATGTGTGTTTAGCTGTATATGACCAAGATTCAATGACATTGAGCTACAAAATGGAAGCATTGGAATCAGATCAACTTTGCACAGCAGGCACAGCATAGCTGACACCAAATGTGTGCGCACGTATTGTAGGTGCCATTTTAAAGGCTTGACACCATCTATAACATCTAAAGCTGGGCACTAAAGAGCTGAATTTTACGGCTGAATGACTTTATCTGATCAAAATATTTGGAAGCTTCACTCTCTTGGGAAAGCAAACAAGCAACAAATGAAGAGTAATCCAATGCATAGAGTCCTGGAAGGTAGCAGTTTAACTTTTTGCCAAATGGCAAGATCCCCAACTGCGTGTGAGTTGTGAAACTGCACGTTATCAAGGCACCCATGGGGCAACTCTAGGGATTGGAACGAGGTCAGTCAGGTAGACCTCATAAAATATGAGCTCCCTGGGTGGGGCTGCTAATCTGGTCCATTCAGGGAGCCCTGGCTGACAGACATAAATAGAAATGTCTGATCACACAGCATTGCCCTTTGATGTGAAGGGCAGTGCTTGTCACTGGCCACCTGGGTGTTTTCCTATCTTCCTGGTGGTGGAAATTGAATAAAGATTCGTGCACTTTGTGTCTCACACCTGCACACACACACCATGGGTGCTGGGGAAAAAATAAGCACTACTGCAGTTAGGCGGTAGTGTGGGGGGGTTAAAAAAATATAAACAGGAGATTAAATAAAAAGAGGAGGGTTAGAGATACTTTAAAAAAAACAGGAGTATCTGAGGTTCTGTTCACTCTGAGAGCTGGATCAGTGTGCATACAAGGACTCTCCAAAGAAATAAAAACAAAAAAAAATAGAAATGTCAGGGGTTCTATTCATTCTAGGAGTCATCTCTGAGCTAGCTTGGTTAGTATATTGTACTATGCACATGTAAATAAAGGGTGACCTGGTTATGGGATACTGGCCTTTGTGGATTCAGTGGTGATGAGAGTGGGATTAATGAGGTGACCATGCAAAAGCACCTACTAGCTGGATTCCCCCCTCCAGCAATTGTTGAAGAAAAACCTGAGAATGAATGTAAAAGGCAAATGTTGCAGCCTCGATGCCGTTACCACCTGAAGAAGAAGAGGAAGTTCTTCTAAGATGCTTCGAATGCAAGAGATAGGATGCGATCTGGTACATGCCCCCCATATCCAAGGCAGAGTCAGAGGAATCGGACCTGGTGTAAAATGCCCCAGGAGATACCACAGGAAAAAGCAAAGGCCTACATCCAAGACTTAGAGAGGGAGGGTTCCAGTGACTGGAACAAGGTCAGCCAGATGGAACTCATAGATTATGGGTTCCCTGATTGCGGCTGTTAATCTGGTCCAACCAGGGAGCCCTGGGTGACGGAGATAAACAGGAAAGATATGTTAGAGCCTGGTTGTCTCTGGAAAAGGAGCACGCGGTGTCCACCAACACCCTTGAGCTGTTCAGGAAGAGGTGGGCACCACAGGGAGTGGAGTGCATTATTTTCCCGTCCAACTCTATTTTGATTTAATCCCTGCCCTCCCATTCACTCTCTGATCACGCAGCATTGCCCTTTGATGTGAAGGACACTTCTTGCCACTTGGGTGTTTCTTTTCTTCCTGGTGGTGGAAACTGAATAAAGATTCGCGCACCTTGTGTCTCTCACTGTGTCTCACACAACATGAGTGCTGGGGAAAAATAAGCAGTAGTGTTGGGAGAAACGAGAAAAACAATAAACAGGAAAGATATGATACAGCTTGGGTGTTTCTGGAGAGGGAGCACGCGGTGTCCACCAACACCCTGGAGATTTTCAGGGAGAGGTGGGTGCTGCAGGGAGTAGAGTGTATTATTTCCCCATCCAATTCTATTTTGATTTAATCCCTTCTCTCCCCTTCACTGTTTGATCACACAGCATTGCCTATCATGTGAAGGGCACTGCTTCCCACTGGCTACTTGGGTGTTTCCTTCCTTCCTGGTCATGGGCATTGAATAAAGATTCAAACACCTTGTTGTCTTTCACTGTGTCTCACACATGTACACACACAACATGGGTGCTGAGGTAAAATAAGCACTACCACAGTTAGGCAATAGTGCGGGGGTAAGCAAATAAAAAGGAAAAAAGAAACAAAAACAGGAAAGAGTCCTCGGGCCTATTGGTGGTTCACAGATGCTCAGGTACGCGGTGGAATCTCATCTGCGCTCACCCCTGCCTGGATGGAATTTCATATTGGCCCCAAGGTCCCAAACGTCTCCCGGGAACCTGTGCCCCACAATCTGAGCCACCTCCGGAATTTTAGTTTTGTCCCTTTTAAGGAAGTATCACAGCGGGCCCTGTACAGACTGCTGCTGCACGCCACCCACCTCCGCTCCACATCCAACACCCAGACACACTTTGGCGTGCCCATTTACCACCGGTGGTAGGGATGCTCAGTGGAGGGCTCGCTACTTGAGAGTCCTCCCCCTTTCTCTCAGGGATCTGGGGTGGAGGGTGCTGCACACAGCGGTCCCCTGCAATCACAGATTGCGGTGGTTCACGGACTCCCAACCCAGCTGCTTGTTCTATGGAGTCCGTGGACCATGTATATATTGGGTGTGGGCGCTTGCACTCCTTTTTTGATTTTCTTAAAAACCTTCCCCTCTGTTTTTGTTTGCACTTCAGTCCCACGCTCCTGATCTTTGTGCACACAGTGCGGAGGGGAGAGGGTAGGTCAGGGGACCTCCTTGTGGGTCTGCTCCTGGGCCTGGCCAAACTGGCCATAAACAGGTCCAGGCAGCGGGAAGTGGAGGGGGTCGTTAGGGCTGACTGCCTGCCCATCTTCCATGGGTCTGTCAGAGCCTGGGTGCCCCTGGAAAAGGAGCACGTGGTGTCCACCAACACCCTCGAGATTTTCAGGGAGTGTGTATTATTTCCCCCTTCAACTCTATTTTGATTTAATCCCTGCCCTCCCCTACACTGTTTGATCTTGCAGCATTGCCCTCTGAAGGGCACTCGGGTGTTTCCTTTCTTCCTGGGGTGGTACATAAATAAAGATTTACACACTTGTTGTTTCTCACTGTGTCAAACAACTGTACACGCATGACATGGGTGCTGGGGAAAAATAAGCATTACTGCTGTCGGGTGGTAGTGTGGGGGGAAGGAGAGCTGGCTCTGAGCTAGCTCTGAGGGTGTCTTGCACTATGAAGGTGTAAATAAAGGGTGACTTGGTGATGGGATGCCAGTCTGCATTGAGTTATTTCAGCAACCTTCTGGGTAGTGGCCAGCTCTGTGTTTCCTATTCTGATCGTGATGGTGAAAGCTCAAGTTAGAAGGTAGCAGCGTAAGGTAGCTGCCAAGAACCACAAGCAGAGGGCGGATGGGGGGGTGAGGGGGGTGGGGGGCGGGGGGGGGAGGTGGTGATGCTTGGACAGAAAGTTTCCTCAGTATTTTCCTGAGGTGCCTTCTTCAATTTTAGAATGGAAAGCTTCAAAACTAGTACAACCATTGGTTTGGGGGTTGGTCAGAATAAGCTCCTCTACACCACTGGATTTACCATTTTATATTACAATTCTAATAATGTGTACAGCTCAATGTAATCTTGGTGGGTGAGGATTTGCAAGAGATGCTTATTATCTGAAAAAATAATCAAATTTGAACCAATTATTGTACTTATGACATCCAAGCAATTGCATTATTTGTCCTTCCAAAAATAGACTTTATTGTTTTAATTCATAAAAATACATCCCAAAATATTTCAACTAGAATAATAGTGAATTTGCAATAAAATTCAACTTGTCTCCGTACCAGAAATTGCATGCAAAGATGTCTCAATTTAATTGTAATAGTTTTAATGTTTACAATGTTTATTCAATGTCAGGCAAACAGCCTGAGGGCAAAATGCATAAAACTGAAAATGGCCAAATGAGCAAGAAGAGTAGTTTTCTCTTTGCTCCACTCGGATGTTCCTCAACACAGATGCAGTGCTCTTGATTTTCACTGTGTACATTCTTCATAAGAGACACAGTCGGATGGATTCTGCAATTTCTAGCTGCTCGGTGTGCTAAGGCTAAAAGCCTGTATACATCCCTTTCCTATTGTATCTGTGTGATGGTACCTCAGACTTTAGTTCAACAGGTTATCCTGGACATTGAAATGTGTCTGCATATCATACTTGGAGCATCAGTCACTGAGTAACCTCTAGCTATGGTTACTGTTTCTCTACATGTGCCAGGGAACAGCTGATGGAGTACCAACTCCTATATTACAAAACTGTTTGGAATGACCCTCCATAAAAATTATAACAGCCCCTTCTTAACTTTCTTTACAAAGGAGGTTGGAAAGAACACATCCTTGCATTATTTTCTGTACTTTTAATTGCTGGCTGAGATGTGGGTAAAGAACTGTTTAAAACCAATGATTATTCAAGGATTACCACAGTTTGTAAAAGCAATAACCTGACATCCATTATAAGCAGCATTTGTACATTTGCTTTTTCGGGCAGTAATTTAACTGTTGTTTGCAGATGAGCTGGAGCTGAGGGGTGTATACAAATGGAGATTCAACTGGCAAGAAGTTGCTGGTTGACCTATGGACTAGCAACCAATTACTGATGGAAAAGGCCTTCTGAGTGTCAACATTTATGTAATTGGTTCTCCTGTAATTGAACAGCTTGGGGCGATGAACAGGGCAGTGAGAAGCTTTCAGATCTCTACCAGCTGAGGAGCTATGTCTGCTCTCTGCGCTAAAAGCCACTTTAAGTCTGAACAAAACCAGTTATCCTTCCCTTGGCAGTTGTTCTGAGCAGTGACTTTCAATTAACAATTCTAAAACCTTTCATTAGTGCAAACCAGCCACTCTGTGCCTCTTTCTGGATTAGTGGTGCTGGAAGAGCACAGCAGTTCAGGCAGCATCCAAGTCGCTTCGAAATCGACGTTTCGGGCAAAAGCCCTTCATCAGGAAGGGCTTTTGCCCGAAACATCAATTTCGAAGCGACTTGGATGCTGCCTGAACTGCTGTGCTCTTCCAGCACCACTAATCCAGACTCTGGTTTCCAGGATCTGCAGTCATTGTTTTTATTCTGCGCCTCTTGCAAAGCAGTGAAAGTACCTCATGAAGGAAGATCAAGAAGCAATATTCTGATCAGCTTAAGAACCATCTCACAATGTCTGATGAATAGAGACTACTGAAGTGCTTTTCCCAGTTTTCCCTCGGCCCACAACCATTCCACATGAGTTTTTGTTTCTAATTAGTGTCTATGTAGATGTAAGAGGGAGATTATAAGGAGATTAGAGTATTAACTATTGGAGTTATATGCTAACCGTTCATAATTGTTGATCTGTCACTAAAATCTGTTTACTTGTAATAAAAAGTAATTCTCGTTAAGTACAGAAAGTTGGTCCATGCTTTCTGTCAAACTGGGTCTGGAAGTCAGGTAAACTGGGAAATATTGTGTATTTTTACAAATATTCGATGTTTGTGATGTTCTTGGGAATAACAAGACTTGTTTTCCCATGTGCTCCTGTTGAGGCATATAACACAGTAGATAACATTCTCTTCCCCACCTCAACTACTGCAAAGGCAACATGGAGAAGAGGTGACAGTCAGTGTGTGAAGAATCTGAAAGGAAGGGTCTTTCTCATTAACAGTCAAGTTGTATCAAGTGCTTGCTTATAAGTGCAGGCAATGAGCATTCTGCCAAATGACTTGTACGGTCTACTTTGAGAATCATCTACCATATTCTTTCCATAACATACCATATTCATCATTAACTGAATACCTGGCCAGTTCTCCTGTCATAAAACAGCACCAACACTGGTACAGCTGACACCAACAGTCAGTCTAAATGGCTTAGAATAGTTTGGTGTTACTAACACGAGTGTAGTAATCAATATAGCTTTCACATTGTCATAAGCACTTTGGCATTTTTTTGCCCATTCAAATTTCTTGCTTATTTTAACAAAGTTGTTAAAGGAGCCAGTACAAGAAATTTCAAGATAGTTCTTATTTTTGACTCTCCAGGTGCCACTTGAATTTGTCCCACATTGTGGCCCAAAAAAACCATCTTAGTTTTGGCAAATTCACTCTTAGGAGCATAGGAACATTCAGCTCATTGAGCCAACTCCCCCATTCGATATAGTCATGGTTGCTCGAACATTTCAATGCCTTTTACGCACATTATCCCTGTAACCATTCATACTATTGATAATGAAAAATGTATCAACCTCTACTTTAAATATATTCAAAGACTGAGCTTCAACAGTTAGAATCATAGAGTCATAGAGATGTACAGCACAGAAACAGACTCTTCGGTCCAACCCGTCCATGCCGACCAGATATCCCAAACCAATCTAGTCCCACCTGCCAGCACCTGGCCCATATCACTCCAAACCCTTCCTATTCAGACACATCGAAATGCCTTTAAAGTGTTGCAATTGTACCAGCCTCCACCACATCCTCTGGCAGCTCATTCCATACCCGTACCACCCTCTGTGTGAAATAGTTGCCCCTTAGGTCTCTTTTATATCTTTCCCCTCTCACCCTAAACCTATGCCCTCTAGTTCTGGACTCCCCAAACCCAGGGAAAAGACTTTTGCCTATTTATCCTATCCATGCCCCTCATAAATTTGTAAACCTCTATAAGGTCGCCTGTCAGCCTCCGACACACCAGGGAAAACAGCCCCAGCCTGTTCAGCCTCTCCTTATAGCTCAAATCCTCCAACCCTGGCAACATCCTTGTAAATCTTTTCTGAACCCTTTCAAGTTTCACAACATCTTTCCGATAGGAAGGAGACCAGAATTGCATGCAATATTCCAACAGTGGCCTAAACAGTGTCCTATACAGCTGCAACATGACCTCCTAACTCCTGTACTCAATACTCTGACCAATATAGGAAAGCATACCAAACGCTTTTTTCACTATCCTATCTACCTGCAACTCCACTTTCGAGGAGCTATGAACCTGCACTCCAAGGTCTCTTTGTTCAGCAACACTCCCTAGGACCTTACCATTAAGTGTATAAGTCCTGCTAAGATTTGCTCTCCCAAAATGCAGCACCTCACATTTATCTGAAGTAAACTCCATCTGCCACTTCTCAGTTCATTGGCCCATCTGGTCAAGATCCTGTTGTAATGTGAGATAACCCTCTTTGCTGTCCACTACACCTCCAATTTTGGTGTCATCTGCAAACTTACTAACTGTATCTCTTATGCTCACATCCAAATAATTTATGTAAATGACAAAGTGTAGAGGACCCAGCACTGATCCTTGTGGCACTCCACTGGTCACAGGCCTCCAGTCTGAAAAACAACCCTCCATCACCACCCTTTATACCTTTGAGCCAGTTCTGTATCCAAATGGCTAGATCTTCCTGTATTCCGTGAGATCTAATCTTGCTAATCAGTCTCCCATGGGGAATCTTGTTGAACGCCTTACTGAAGTCCATATAGATCACATCTACTGCTCTGCCCTCATCAATCATAGAGTCATAGAGATGTACAGCATGAAAACAGAACCTTCGGTCTATCCCGTCCATGCCGACCAGATATCCCAACCCAACCTAGTCCCACCTGCCAGCACCCGGCCCATATCCTTCCAAACCCTTCTTATTCATATACCCATCCAAATGCCTCTTGAATGTTGCAATTGTACCAGCCTCCACCACATCCTCTGGCAGCTTATTCCATACACATACCACCCTCTGCGTGACTTCTGCAAAAATCTCAATCAAGTTTGTGAGACATGATTTCCCATGCACAAAGCCATGTTGACTACCCCTAATCAGTCCTTGCCTTTCCAAATACATGTACATCCTGTCCCTCAGGATTCCCTCCAACAACTTGCCCACCACCAATGTCAGGCTCACTAGTCTATAGTTCCCTGGCTTGGCCTTACCACCCTTCTTAAACAGTGGCACCATGTTTGCTAACCTCCAGTCTTCCGGCACTATCGATGACTATTGATGATACAAATATCTCAGCAAGTTCTCCACTTTTCAACATTTCTCAGTCAAGGGAGACATCTTACTTGCATCTACCCTGTCTATCCTTTCCAGTATTTTATAGGTTACAATGAGATCACCTCTCATTTTTTATGTATTTGAAGCAAGACTTCACCACTCCTGTAATCAAAACCCCTAATAGCTTGCTGCACCTTCATGTTAGCTTCAATGACTTACTGACAATGCCACCCACTTGTTATCTAAACTTTCCAACTTCTCATTATTTAAGAAATACTGTGCATATCTGCTCTTCCTACCAAAGTAGATAATCTCATTTTTTTCACATTATATTCCATCTGCCATGTTCTTTTCCAATCACAAAACCTCTCTAAATCATCCTGAAAATGTTTTACACCTTCCTCACTACATATATTATTACTTACTTTTTTATCATCTGCAAATTTGGAAATATCATGTTTGGTCCCCACAGCCAAAATATTGATATATAGTGTGAACAGCTGAGGCCCAAAAATGGATCCTTATGGAACACAGTTACCACCTGCTGAACAGAAAATAACTTATTTATTCCTAAACTCGGTTTTATTTTAGCCAATCCCTAATCCATACCTATCCATTAATTTTAATTTTAATTTTACTGGGGTAGTGAATTCCACAGATAAAGGTCACATATAACAAGGCCTGGCACTTTTTAGCACAAAGCTGGGTATTGTCCAGGCCTTGTTATATTTGGATATAGACTGCTTTAGTATCTTAAGGTGGTGCAACTGTGCAGTTGTCCGTGAACATTCCCACTTCTGACCTTATGATGGAGGGCATAGTGGTCGAGGGAAAAATGGCAGGGAACACAACTTGTATTAAATGCTGTCAGCCCCAGGATCCATCTGATCACAAGATAATTTTACCTTTTCTCAAAGCTAGTAATAAATTGCCAACCATCAGTCCCATGAGATCCACCAAATTTCCTTCTTGTCCCCTAAACATTGGAATTGCAGCTTAATAATGTTCACCCTGCTCCTTTGTGGCAGTTTGGTGGTGGTCACTGTCAGGAACTCTCCTTCCTGCAGCATACCATGCCTTCCAATGCTGTACTGCATATGCCCCATTTGTCTTGAGGTCCCCCGTCACCATCCTTGACCCCTTCTCTGCCAGTGCCTCTATCTCTCCCCAAAACCTTGCTGTCTCTGCAGGCTCTCCTTCAACCTTCCTCAACAATTGACATAGAGAATCCTTGCTCTGCATTTACCCAGATGTCTGGCTTATGTTAACAAGCTGACATAAGTGTCCAGACCCCTGAGTTTGTCGCTCCCCAACAGATGATATGCAATTCCCCAGGAGATTTGTGCTGGCCCTATAAGATTGAGTTGCCCACTCCCAAGACTATAATCAGACATATCCCCTGAACATTAATGTTCAAAGCTGGTGACTAACCATAACCAAGCCTCTGGACTCTCTGCACTCTGTCTGTGACTGATAGTACAGGACCCCCTATTAGTTCACCCTTTTCTTTCTGTTCATCTTCCCCCAATCCCTTAGTGAACTGAGGATGTGCCCCAACAGTTTCTAACTTGGCCATTTGGTTGAATAAATGTGCAGTGTGTTTGCCTCTCAGCCAGCTGGCATAATCTGTAAGTGTTTGTTAGATTGATGTCTCGGTCTGCCATATGCCAACTTGCTCCCCGACTCCTCTGCAAAGACCATTATTGAGGAATATGCCACGCAGCTTGTCTGTGTGAAAGAGCACTCCATACAGCAGGACCGATAGCCTTTCAGCTTCTGAAGTGCCAATGCATGAACAGGCATGGCATGACCAGGCATTGTGAGGCATGGATGCTGCAAATAGGCTGGCTGGTGATAAGTGAGTGAATGCTATGAGAGCAGATGACCTGCTCCAATCTTGAGCTAGGTGCCCTTCTGTGTGCGCAAATTGTCCCTGTGGCAATCTCTGAATGCTAGTTGGTGTCTGTAGCTCCTAAAAGGACTACAGTGTTTTGGAGAGGTGTCATGATGGTTGCAAGGGATTGGAAAATGCTAGATGCCAATGGGGTCATGTGGCTGGTGTGCTGAGATAAAGTTTGGTCATATGCAACATGGAGGTAATACAGAGCCATCTGCGAAAATAATTGACCAGGTATCCACTCTGACTTCCATGTTGATATCTAGTTTAGTTGGCATGTTTGCTTAGAAAGAAAGCTGAATATTAATGCAATGTGTTGGCTTGTTACCAAGGCATTTAACAAGCGATAATACCCTTTAACTGATAATTTGCTGCTGTCTTGCAGTAAACTTGCCTTGTCAATTGTCAAAAACATTAAAGACGTAGGAAGATGCTCCTAGCACTGTGATCGGCTACAAAGGACTTCCTGTCTGATTCTTTCATCAATGTCACCATAACTCACATTGCTCAGACCTCCAGAGGATACCTATCTACTGTCTTTTTCCTGTCAGTCCTTTTAGTTTTAAGTCTGTATGACCTTTACTGTCACTCTGACTGAAATTGACTAACTCTGCAGAGACCTGGAATCAGAATTTAAGTCTTCCTGGTCAGTGTAGCTCAGAAACTGTTCTAATCACTGCACTCTGTAATGAAATCATAAGACAGACTGCTTCTGAACTGAAATACCTATATTCAAGAGAGACAATTTCAGTTCGTGACACCACTGTGCTCACTCAATGCGAGTTACATAATGAAGTGTTCAGCAAAAATAAACACTGCGTACAATTTGCAGGTCTTTGAGATAATAGAGGCAAATTTGCATACAAAACAGATTATTTACTGTAAATACAATCTGTAAGTACTGGGTTTTGACCTTTATTGAAAATGTCCTTGCCTACCCAACTTGTAATGAAATTATGTTAAACTGTATTGCTTGACGGAGATAACGAAAACATTGGAACAGCAGTTGGCCTATCAAGACTGTCTGCCATTCAATGAGAACAAAATGACCCAATACCATATACAAATTTTATCCCACATTCTTCAATACCTTTCGTACCTCTCAGAGTTAGAATTAACAACTGATCCACTATTAACTGGCATTTACTGAAGAGAGTTCCAAATGTCAACTGCCCTTTGGGTGCAGAAGCATTTCCTAATTTTATTTCTGGAAGGTTTGCTTCAAAGTTTCATACCAGACTACTCCTCCAAGCATCTACTTACTCTTGTAAGAAATAAGGGGAAATAAACACATGTGGGAGCTGTCAACGGACCTCCTATCAGTAGCTGAAGAAGGGTCACTGGGTCTGAAATGTTAACTCTGATTTATTTTCACCCATGCTTCCCATTGTGCTAAGATTTTCCAGCAATTTCAGTTTTTGTTTCTGACTTCCAGCATTGGCAATTCTTTTGGCTTCCTATCAGTGGCTATATTGTAGGACAGAGAATAAATCAGGACATAATGAGGATATCTAAAAGCAGCAGTACATTAATTATAAAAAAAACCCAAAAAAACTGCAGATGCTGGAAATCAGAAACAAACGCAGAAATTGCCAAGAAAAACCCAGCGGTTGTGGCAGCATCTGTGGAGAGAAATAACATTTCTGGTTGTGACTTTCCTTCAGAACTGATTTTCCCTCAGAAAAGATTGGTATATATGCTGAAGATGAGATGGGGAGATGGGTTAGGAGTAAACGAGCCCAGAGAGAGAGAAAAACAGTTGGACAAACAAAGGAATGGATAAAGCTCAGCTTGGGAGAATTAATAGCTGCTAATGTGGACCATTAGTGTCGGACAATGCGTTGGTTGCGGTAGCAGTCCATGTATTGACAAGGCCTAGTGTGTGGGGTCTGCGTTAAGGACATGGGAGAATGAGCTCAGGTCTTAATATTATCGAACTCAACATTGAGACCCTAAGTGGAAAATGAAACGCTGATCTTCCAGTTTGCATGGAGCTTCGCTGGTGCACTGCACCAAGGCTGAGGAAGAGATAGAGTCACAGGTTCAATGAGTACAGCATAGAAAACAGGACCCTCAGCTCAACTTATTCATGCCAAACAGTTTCCTCAACTGAACGAGCCCATATCTCATTGAACCTTTCCCATCCATATACCTGTCCAAATGTCTTTTAAATGTGGTCATTGTTCCACCTCTGTCACTCCACTAGCAGCTTGTTCCATATATTTAGTGATTTTTAGTCTAGTGATGGAGAGGGATAAGTGTGTACTACAGGGCAAGAGTTATAGCTGGGGGCAGGGAAATTATGATGCGTTGAGGCATGACTTAGGATGTGTGGATTGGAAAAATAGATTCCAAGGCAAGAGCGTAATTGATATGTGGAACTTGTTCAAGGAGCAACTATTGAGTGTCCTTGATAAGTACGTACCTATCAGGCAGGGAGGAAAGGGTCGTGTGAGGGAGCCGTGGTTTAAGAAGGAGTTGGAATCCCTTGTTAAATGGAAGAGGGCGGCCTTTGTAAAGATGAGGCGGGAAGGTTCAATAGGGGCGATTGAGAGTTATAAGGTAGCCCGGAAGGACCTGAAGAGAGAGCTAAGAGCAGCAAGGAGGGGACATGAAAGGTCCTTAGTTGGTAGGATTAGGGAAAACCCTAAGGCTTTCTATAGGTATGTTAGGAATAAAAGAATGACTAGGGAAGGAATAGGTCCAATCAAGGATAGTAATGGGAAGTTGCGTGTGGAGGCTGAAGAGATTGGGGAGGCGCTGAATGAATACTTTTCGTCAGTATTCACTCAGGAACAGGACATTGTTGTCGATATGAATACTGAGGCACGAATAAGTAGAATGGATGGCTTTGAGATATGTAGAGAAGAGGTGTTGGAAATTCTGGCAAGGGTGAAAATAGATAAGTCCCCTGGGCCTGATGGCATTTATCCTAGGATTCTCTGGGAAGCAAGGGAGGAGATTGCAGAGCCATTGGCCATGATTTTTGTGTCCTCTTTGTCGACAGGAGTAGTGCCAGAGGACTGGAGGCTAGCAAACGTGGTTCCCTTGTTCAAGAAGGGGAGTAGGGATAATCCTAGTAACTATAGGCCAGTGAGTCTCACTTCTGTTGTGGGCAAAGTCTTAGAGAAAATTGTAAGGGATAGGATTTATGCACATCTGGATAAGAATGATGTGATCAAGGATAGTCAGCATGGTTTTGTGAAGGGCAGGTCGTGCCTCACAAACCTTATTGAATTCTTTGAGAAGGTGACTAAGGAGGTAGATGAGGGGAAAGCGGTAGATGTGGTATATATGGATTTTAGTAAGGCGTTTGATAAGGTCCCCCATGGTAGGCTACTGCAGAAAATACAGCGATATGGCATTGAGGGTGAGTTGGAGGTTTGGATTAGGAATTGGCTCTCTGGAAGAAGACAGAGGGTAGTAGTTGATGGCAAAGGTTCATCTTGGAGTGCCGTCACTAGCGGTGTTCCGCAAGGATCTGTTTTGGGACCATTGCTGTTTGTCATTTTTATAAATGACCTGGAGGAAGGGTTAGAAGGTTGGGTGAGCAAGTTTGCGGATGATACGAAAGTCAGAGGAGTTGTAGACAGTGAGGAAGGATATGGCAGGTTACAGCGGGATATAGAGAAGCTGCAGAGCTGGGCAGAAAGGTGGCAAATGGAGTTCAATGTAGCTAAGTGTGAAGTGATTCACTTTGGTAAGAGTAATAAAAAGATGGATTACTGGGCTAATGGTAGACTACTTGGTAGTGTGGAAGAGCAGAGGGATCTTGGTGTCCATGTACACAGATCTCTGAAAGTTGCCACCCAGGTAAATAGTGCAGTGAAGAAGGCATATGGCGTACTGGCTTTTATTGGTAGAGGAATTAAGTTCCGGAGTCCTGAGGTCATGCTGCAGTTGTATAAGACTCTGGTGCGGCCGCATCTGGAATATTGTGTGCAGTTTTGGTCGCCATACTATAGGAAGGATGTGGAGGCACTGGAACGGGTGCAGAGGAAGTTTACCAGGATGTTGCCTGGTATGGTAGGAAGATCCTATGAGGAAAGGCTGAGGCACTTGGGGTTGTTTTCTTTGGAGAAAAGAAGGTTTAGGGGTGATTTGATAGAGGTGTACAAGATGATTAGGGGGTTAGATAGGGTTGACAGTGAGAACCTTTTTCCACGTATGGAGTCAGCTATTACAAGGGGGCATAGCTTTAAATTAAGGGGGGGTAGATATAGGACTGATGTTAGGGGTAGGTTCTTCACTCAGCGAGTCGTAAGTTCATGGAATGCCCTGCCAGTAGCAGTAGTGGACTCTCCCTCTTTATGGGTATTTAAGCGGGCATTGGATAGGTATATGGAGGATAGTGGGTTAGTGTAGATTAGGTGGGCTTTGATCGGCGCAACATAGAGGGCCAAAGGGCCTGTACTGCGCTGTATTCTTCTATGTTCTATGTTCTATATGCACCACTCTGAGAAGAAGTTGCACCTCAAATCCTTTTTAAATCTTTCCCATTTCACCTCAAACTTATGCTGTCTATTTTTGGATTCTCTTACTCTGGGGAAAAGACTGGCTATTCACCTACGTATGCCCCCTCATGATCTTATGTACCTCGACAAGATCACTCCTTAGCCTCCTATCCTCCAGGGAAAACAATCCCAGCCTATCCAACCTTGCCCTATAACTCAAACTTTCCAGCTTTGGAAATTGTTTTTGCATCCTTTCCAGTTTAATAACACCCTTGCTTTATCAGGGCAATCAGAATTGTACACAGTACTCAAAATGTGACCTTGTCAATGTCTTGTACAACTGCAGCATAACATATCAACTCCTGTACTCAATGCTCTAACTGATGAAGGCACGTGTCAAACATTTTCTTTATCACCCAATTTCGTTTTGACGCCACTTTCAAGGAATTATGCACCTGCACACCTAGGTAGCTCTGTTCAACAACATTCCTCAGGGCCCTATCATTAACAGTGCCCTGGTTTGTCAGATCAAAATCCAACACCTTGCATTTATCTGATCCCATTGTATGCTTAGACTACTTTCTTCACTATCCACTATACCACAAATTTGGTGTCATCTGCAAACTTATAAACCACACCTCATATATTCTCATCCCTGCATTTATGAAATTCATGGACAATGCCAATCCTTGTGTTGGTCACAGGCCTCCAGCCTGAAAATCAACCCTTTACCAATACCTTCTGATTCCTATCGTCAAGTCAAATTTGTATTGAATTGGCTAGCTTTCCCTGGATCCCATGTGATCTCACTTTATTAATCAGGCGCCCACGCAGTACCTTGTTGGTGGCCTACTGAAATGGCAGGCACAGGAAGCTCAGGGTCATTTTATGCAGACAGAATGCAGGCGTTCTGCAAAACAGTCGCCCATTCTGCATTACGTCTTCCCAATTATAGGTGACTTCAATCTTCATAGAGATTGGGAAAATCAAATTAGCAGAAGTAGCCACAAGAAAAATTCCATAGTGTATGCTTGGGATAGTTTCCTAGTATAATATACTCTGGATCCAACCAGGGATCAGGCTATTCTGGATCTGGGAATGTGGAATGAGGCTGGTTTAATAAATGCACTCAGAGTAAAAGAATGGAAACAATGGTCATTTAACATCCATTCTGAGAGTGAGAAACTGGAGTCGAAAGTAATAGGGATAAACTTAAAAATGGTTAATTACAAAGGGATGAGGATAGAGCTTGCAGGAGTAGACTGGGAAATGAGTTTAGCAGAAATTATAGTTGATAGACTGTGAAAGTAGTTAATGATTCATAATGGAAGGGGATAAACTATCATGCTTAACCAATTAATTGGAGGGTAATATAAATTGAAAAGAATATACATGTGGCTAACAATAATGGTAAACCAAAGGATTGGACAAAGTTAAAAACCATACAACACCAGGTTATAGTTCAACAGGTTTAATTGGAAGCACTAGCTTTCGGAGCACTGCTCCTTCAGGTGGTTGTGGAGTACACAATTGTAAGACAGAATTTATAGCAAAACTTTACAATGTGATGTAACTGAAATTATACATTGAAAAATACCATTGAAAAATTATCACTAGGAACAATTACTTGAGAAACTAATGGGACTAAAGATCAATATTCCCCTCGACCTGATGGGTGAATCCCAGAATAATAAAGAAGTAGCTAAAGAAATTGTGGAAGCATCTTCCAAGAATCTTTTGATTCTGTAAAAGTCCCAAATGATCTGTAAACTGCCAATCACATACCTTCATTCAAAAAGTAGACTAAAACAGGTGCTTTATGGCTGTCATTAGAAAATGTTAGTCTATTACAAAAGATATAATACCAGAGCATTTATAAATGCATAATTATAATTAAGCAGAGTTAGTATGTTTTCATGAAGGGGAAACCATATCTGACAAATTCTTTGAGGAGGCAACAAAGAACAAAGAGAACAAAGAAAATTTACAGCCCAGGAACAGGCCCTTCAGCCGTCCAAGCCTGAGCCGATCCAAATGTACTGTCTAAACCTGTCGATCAATTCCTCAGCACTTGTATCCCTCTGCTCCCCACCTATTCATGCTATTGTCCATATGCATCTTAAATTAATCTGCCATGCCTGCATCTACCAAATCTGCTGGCAACATGTTCCAAATGTCCACCACCCTCTGTGTGAAGTACTTGCCGCGTGTATCTCCCTTAAACTTTCCACCTCTCACCTTGAAAGTGTCATCTTGCTTTATTGAATCCTTCACCCTGGGAAAAAGCTTGTCTCTATCCACCCTATCTATACCCTTCATTATTTGTAAACCTCAATCAGGTTCCCCCTCAATCTCCTTTTTTCTAATGAAAATAAACGTAACCTACTCAACCTCTCTTCATAACTAGCACCTTCTATACCAGACAACATCCTCTTAAACCTTCTCTGCATCCTCTCCAAAGCGTCCATATCCTTTTGGTAATGTGGTGATCAGAATTGTACACAGTATTCTAAATGCGACGGAACCAATGTCTTGTACAATTAAGCAATAGATAAAAGAGATACAGTAGATTTAGTATATTTAGATTTCTAAAAGGTGTTTGATAAGATAAGGCTGTTTAATAGATAAGAGCCCACAGTGCTGGTGTCACATATTATCATGTTTAGACAATATCTTCTGATAGAAGACAGGTTGGGATCAGGGGAGAATTTTCAGGATGTCAATGTGTAACTAGTAGAGTGCCACAGGATCGGTGATGGAGCCACAATAACTCCAATATATATTAATAACTTGAATAAGGGAAGTGAATGTACTATGATCAGATTTTCAGATAACAACAAAAGAAAATGCGAGTAGGTAAATGGTAAGGATGACACAAAGAGTCCTGAGATGAAGGAACGATGCTCCAAAAGCTAGTGTGCTTTCAATTAAACCTGTTGGACTATAACCTGGTGTTGTGTGATTTTTAAATTTGTACACCCCAGTCTAACACCGGCATCTCCAAATCAGCCCAGAGATGGTTCTACACAAGTTAGATGAGTGGATAAAACTTTTCAGATGGAATGCAATCTGAGTAAATGTGAAGTTATGCACTTTGATCAGAAGTTAGAAAATTTTCATATTATTTAAATGAAGAAAACAACGATAGAAACTGCAGCACTGAGAGATTTAGGAGTCCTCAAGCATGAAGCACAAAATGCTAGAACCAAGTTCAGCAGGTTATAGGGAAGGAACGTGGAATGCTGGGGTTTATTGCAAAGGAATGGAGCACAAAAATAGGACAATCTCACTGGAACTATTCAAGGCATAAGTCAGATGACACCTACAATCCTGTGAACAGTTTTACTCCCTTATTAAAGGAAAAATATACTGGCATTGGAGGAAGTCCAAAGAAGGTTCACTCAGTTGATCCAAATGTAGAGGGATTTTCTTATACAGTGAAGCTAAGTAGTTTTGGAGTTTGGACCAGAAGGCAAAACCTCAGAATAAGAACTCACTCGTTGAAGAGTGAGATGAGGAGGAAGTTCTTCTCTCAGAGGTTAGTGAATCTGTGGAATTCTTGATTTAGTGGACTGTCAAGGTTGGGTCAATAAATGTATTCAAGCTTGACTTGATCAATAAGGGAATCAAATGTTATGGGTTATGAATAAAAGGCAGGAAAGTGAAGTTAAGGGATATCAGATCCGCCTTGATCATAGTGAATAGTGGAGCAGACTCAAGGGCCAAATAGCCCACTTTTCCTCCTATGACTTATGGCCACTTCATTGTAGACTTGCCATCAGCGGACATAGTTCTAATGCCCCCATTAGGACCCTTAATATCTGAAAATTTTACATCAAATACTGCCTTAACTATCCAAATTCCATAGAATACAACCCTTATTTGCATCACAAAAGCAAGATATGGTAGACGTTTGAATACTTGCAGCTAGCTGCACCTAAAGACAGAGTTCATGTTTCAGGTCCCTCTTGACGTTTGCATAAAGACCATTTTCTATCTTACGTTTCAAAACATTGGTCAGAAAATGCCTACATTCTCATTATCTGACATAGCATCCCTCTGCTGCCATTGGCCCTCCATCTCTGTCCATCCACCCATCATCATTCCCCTGACTATAATTAACCAAACTGGGGACAATCACATACATGTACAGTATAAGTTTCTACTTCTTTTGAATCTGATGGTGGGATTCAGATATCCACGTGGCCTGCCATTAACTCTTTCTTGGCCACAGATGCTGCCTCAGGTTTGTTTGTGTATCCCAGCCTCACAATATAGCTTTTGGAGTCAAGTATTAGTCTGGTATATTAGATCGTTTCGCCCCATCATAACCATTAAATAAGGTATCATGTTCAGAACTGAGCACTATTTTCTAGGTATGAACTAACCAGGGATTTGTGTAGCTACAGGATAACTTCTCAGCCCCCCTTTTGTAAGCCAAGAGACCAGCATTCCAGAAATAATGTTGATATAATGCTAAAGCTATGATGCCAATAAATAGCAAATGCAGGAAGTGTGCAGTAGGTCAGAGAGAAATCATGAAGACTAAAACACAGTTTATCTTTCAGTTTGATGGCCTTCCAACAGAATAAAGGAAAGGTGGGAATGTAATCCTTTTTGAAGAAGTAAAAGTAAAGTTTGGAGATGGGGGAAAGCGCAGGACTGTAGGAGGTTGGAGAGCAGGAAGTAGTAAATGATGAAAGGTTTCATGATGCCAAAAGCTTGAGGTGACTTTTAACAATTTGATCGAAGAATTGCAAGATACCCATTGACACAACAATGATTTCTGTGGAGAAAAGCAACTCTGTTGGTGAAATAATTTTCAGAAGTTTTCAATTAACTGAAATTTGTTATTATCCGTCTAAAATAATTCTGAACATTTTCTTCTTTTCTACCCTAGATTCCCGAGGCCCCCTCACAGTGATTTCAGATTCCAAAATTTTCCACAATGTTGCAGAAACCTCACACTCCACATCCTCTCTGTGGAGAGGGAGCTTCATTCAGCGTACAGATGGTTGAGTGAGTCCTCATCCTTAAACAGTCAGGCTCTAGGCCATCTTTGTCATTACTGCCAGGTTCCATGGTTGTGCCAAGGGGAAAGTGTTGATATTCCATAAATATTGTATAGTATCATAAAGATGAATCATTCATTTGTATAAAACGGTAATCTGACTGTCAGCAACATGATACAGTTATCAGTTTATATACCAATACTATTTTTGGTGTGCGTTATGTTTATCATCTTGTTTTTATATAAGTATAATTTGCATCTCATTTCCTGCGAGTATTAAATGTAATTCAAAACAATTACATTGCACAAAATTCAAGAAAATATATTGGAGACACAAGAATCAGCTTATGACTGATCTCAGCAAAAGCATATGGAACTTATGAATATGGATTTATACAGTGCTACATTCCTCAACCCCTGAGCAATCACGTTGTTTGGCAGCCTGACTACAATGAAGCAGGCTATCTGCAGCCAATTATGTCTTGGCAGGATGTTAATTGGGTAGGTAGTCCAGCCTTGGGAGCTGCCAGCCAATCTGAACATGTTTTTTGGGGACTACAGAATTGGCAATGTGAAGAATTGGCTACAGCTGGCCCGACAGGCAATTCATGAAGAAATGAGGTTATGGAATTTTGGACTGAAGGCATATCCAAGCTATTAGCAGGGCCTGCCTGATATGGGGAGGTGAGGGTGGGAACGGCAGATTTGAGAGACTATAATGGTTAAAGGAAGTTGGGGGTGGGAGGAGAGCATGAATGCTTTCAATGACAGTGGGGACCTATCATGCAGCGTAAGCTTTTTCTCAATCAGAGTGGAGAGCTAAGGGATCTTTGTGTCTATGTCCATAAATGCTTGAAGGCAGTAGGACAGGTAGATAAGTTCGTTCAGAAGGCATATGGGATACTTGCCTTTATTATTCAAGGCACTGAATACAAGGGCAAGGAGATTATGATGTAGCTGGACATAACGTTACTTGGATGTGCAGTTCTGGTCACTATTGGAAGGATGTGATTGCACTGGAGAGGATGTAGAGGAGATTTACCAGGATGTTGCCTGGGGTAGAGCTACGAAGAAAGGCCTGACAGACCTGGGTTATTTTCTTTAAAGCAGAGCAGGCTGAAGGGGCCTCTGACTGAGGTATATAAGTTCTGAGGGCAATTATCAGAGTCGATACGAAAACTCTTGTCCTGTTACTTTAGGGATTAATAACCAGGAGATACTGTGTTAAGGTAAATAAAAGGAAGGTTAGAGGAGATTTGAATAAAACCTTTTCGCTGAGAGGATTGTGGGTATCTGGAACTCATTGGCTAAAAAGGTTGTAGAGGCCAGAACCCTCAAGACATTTAAGAAATATTTAGGTGAATACTTGAAACACCAGAGCATAGAAGGCTATGAGCTAAGTGAGATCGGATAGATGGATACTTGATAACTGGCATGGACATGGTGGGCCAAAGGGCCTCTTTCTGCACTGTAAAACACTGACGCATAGACATTTGGTGGACCATAGGAAATCATTGAATTCCATTCTTTATTTTTAGATCCTCGGTCAACATAGTGGGGTTTTTTTGCCCTTTTTCTTTTATAAAATCATAAGATGGAGGAGCAGAAATAATCCATCAAGTCTGCTCTGCTCTTCACTGAGACCATGGTTGATGTGATAATAGTCAAATCCACTTTCCTACATTTACCCCATAACCCTTGACTCCCTTACTGATTAAAAATCTGTCCATCTCAGCCTTGAATACACTTAATGACCTAATCTTGAAGTCCTTTATGGTGAAGAATTTCATAGATTCACCACCTTCTAACAGAGTAAGTTCCTCCACATCTGTATCTTAAGTTTGTGACCCTTTACCTTGAAATTATGCTGTTTGGTCCTAGACTCTCCCAGAAGGAAAACAACCTTCCTGCATCTACCTTAAAAATCTTGTATGGTTAAGAGAGTCACTGTTCATTCTTCTAAATTCCATTGAGTACAGACCCAACCTACTGAGTCTTTCCTCATAAAAGAGCTCTTCCAAACCCGGCATCAACCTCATGACCCTCTTCAGATTACCTCCAATGCCAGTATATCTTCTTTTGGGTAGGGTGTCTAAAACTGTTCATGGTAGTCCAGCTACGGCCTTACAAAACATCGTTTCTTAAGAATCTGTCATCATCTTTGGTGTTGCACAAGCATATCTGTGTTTGGGATTGATGAAATATATTTCTCATTCCAGATTACTTCTTAGATATTAATGAGAGCTTGTTACTTATTTTAAGAATAGTCTTGTGTTATAATGAATAGATTACTTTGAGTTCATTAACGAAGCATTATGAAAGTCTCTTTTATTCTGGAAGGTAGTATGTGCAGAAAGGGATTGATTGCTATTTTGATGAGGGAATCAACACATTTATACTGAAGCTGCAACTGCTGCAATAGTGGGACTTGATTACTTCTCATCACAGTTCTAAAAATGTTTAATCTGTTTTCGAGTTAGCTAGCTAGAGTCACAGAGATGTACAGCATGGAAACAAACCCTTCAGTCCAACTCGTCCATGCCAACCCCTTATCCTAACCTAATCTATTCCCATTTGCCAGCACTTAGCCCATATCCCTCTAAATCCTTCCTATTCATACAACCATCCAGATGCTTTTTAAACGCTGTAATTGTACCAGCCTCCACCACTTCTTCTGACAGCTCCTTCAATATATGCATCACCCACTGCGTGAAAAAGTTGCCCCTAAGGTCCGTTTTATATCTTTTCCATCTCACCCTAACCTATACCCTATAGTTCTAGACTCCCCCACCCCAGGGAAAAGGCCTTGTCTATTTATCCTATCCATGCACCTCATGATTTTATAAACCTCTTAAGGACACCCCTCAGCCTCCAACACTCCACGGAAAATAGCCCCAGCATATTCAGCCTCTCTAGCCTCGCCCTGTAGCTCAGGTCTTCCAACCCTGGCAACATCCTTGTAAATCTTTTCTGAATACTTTCAAGTTTCTCAACATCCTCCCAATAAGAAGGAGACCAGAATTGCATGCAATCTTCCAAAAGTGGCCTAACCAATGTCTTGTACAGCTGCAACGTGACCTCCCAACTCCTATACTCAATGCACTGACCAATAAAGAAAAGCATACCAAACACCTTCTTCACTATCCTATCTGCCTGTGACTCTACTTTCAAGGAACTATGAACCTGCCCTCCAAGGTCTCTTTGTTCAGCAATACTCCCTAGGACCTTACTATTAAGTGTATAAGTCCTGCTCTGATTTGCTTTTCTCAAATGCAGCACCTTGCATTTATCTAAATTAAACTCCACTCTTCAGCCCATTGGCCTATCTGATCAAGATCCCATTGTACTCTGAGATAACCTTCTTGGCTGCCCACTACACTTCCAATTTTGGTGTCATCTGCAAACTTACTAACTATACTTCTGATATTCGTAACCAAATCATTTACATAAAATCTTCTTTCCATGCTACTATGTTACCTGGTACCTCAATACCTCATATTTTTTGCAGCAACCTGGAAGCTTGACAAATAACTAAGAAAATTCAGGTCAGTGCATCTACAGGTTCACCTTTATCAATATTGATTTATACTTCCTCAAATAACTCTCTAAAATTAGTCAAAAATTATTTCCTTTTCATAAAACTATATTGCATTGAGACATTCTAAATATGCTGTTACATCTTCCTTAATAAAAGAGTTCAGCAGTTTTGTTATTGTCCTTTCATTAACTTGTCCATCATTTCCTGCTTTACAATGAACTACGTCCAATCTCTTTTGATTAGAAGGGTAATCTGGTGAATGTTCCCAAAATCCAGTGAATTTTACAAAATTTAAACAATGCATCTTTTTTTTTAGACCTAGGACATGTCAACTTTTAGATCTAATGATATTCCCGGATTCTTTTCCTGGGTGAACATAATTATTTTAAATTTCTCCCTCTCTTTCACCGCCTCATTCACAATTATTTATGAATTACTCTTTGTGTCCTCTAAAATGTCAGATGCAAAATATCTCTTCAGTTCATCTGCCATTTCTGTATGTTTCAATATTAATTCCCTAAATTCAAGTAATGTTCAAGATCAACATTACTCACTTCACTTACCTTTTTTTCCTCTTTGAATAGCTGTAGACAAGCTTACTGTAGTTTTGTATTATTAGCTGCTTTTCTTTCATAACCTTATTTCTCCCTCCTGATTAATCTTAGTTATTCTTTGCTGTGCTTTATATTCTGTTCAATCTTCTGATTTGGTACTCAACGTTGTGAAATTATTTGCTTTAGATATTGCATTTCCATCATTAGCAGGGATGTTACATCCTTCCCTTTGTGTTTTCTTTCTCAGTAGATTGTATGTCTTCTGAGTATTCTGAAATATGTCCTTAAATGTCTGTCAACTTGCTATCAACTTACCTGTCCCCTAACTTTCCAGTTCATGTTGGATAACTTTATCATCATGGCCTCATAGTTGCCCTTACAGAATCTGCAGTAAGCTATTCAATTTGTTGACTCTGTTCTGCCATTTAATATAGATAAGCAGGAAGCTGGGACAACACAGCAAGTCAGGCAGCATCAGGAAGTGGAGAAGTCAACGTTTTGGGCATAACCCTTCTTCAGGACTGGGCATGGGTAGACGGGGAGCTGCAAATAAAGGGGTGGGGGGGGTGGGGTGTTGAGGCAGGGATAAGTGAACACAGGGAGAAAGTGAGGAGTGCAGATGCTGGAGATCAGAGTCGAGAGTGTGGTGCCGGAAAAACACAGCAGGTCAGGCACCATCCAAGGAGCAGGAGAATCGACATTTCAGGCATAAGCCCTTCATCCTGATATCAACATTTAGCCCATAACTCTCTAAACCCTTCCCTAAGCACGTCCAGATTTTTAAATACGATAATTATAACAGTCTCCACCACTTTCTCTGGCAGCTTATTCCATACACTCTGCATGAAAAAGTTGCCCCTTAGGTCCCTTTTAAATCTTTCTCCTCTCACCTTAGAGTTAGGCCCTTTAGTTTTGGACTGCCCTACCTGGGGAAAAGATCTTGACTATTCAACCTATCCTTGCCCCTCATGATTTTATAAACTTAAGATTACCCTTCAGCCTCCAAATCTCCAGGGAAAATAGCCTCAGCCTATTCAGCCTCTCTCTATAGCTCAAACCTTCCAACCCTGGCAAAGTGCTCGTAAATATTTTCTGAACCATTTCATGTTTCACAATATCTGCCCTATAGCAAGGATAGCAGAATTGAATGCAGTATTCCCAAAGTGGTCTAACCAATGTCCTGTACAGCAGCAACATGACCTCTCAACTCTTATACTCAATACACTGACCAATCATGACAAGCATACCAAACCCCTTCTTCGCTACCTTCTTAATCTAGGACTCCCCTCTCAAGGTATTATGAAACTGCACTCCAAGGTCTCTTTGTTTGGCAATGGTCCCCATGACCTTACCATTAAGTCCTGCCCTGATTTGCCCTATCAAAATGTAGCATCTTATATTTATCTAAATGAAATTCCATCTGCCACTCCTTGGCCTATTGACCCATCTAAATCAAAGTCCCTACTTTGCTATCCACTACACAACCAATTTTGGTGTTATCTGCAAATGTACTGACTGTAACCTCCTATATTCACATCCAATTCATTTATATAAGTGAGAAAATGCACTGGACCCAGCTCCGATCCCGCGGCGTACCACTGGTCTCCAGTTCAAAAGCCAACCCTCCACCATCACCATCTGTCTCTTACCTTCTAGCCAATTTTGAAACTAAACGGCTAGTTCTCTCCATATTCCATGTTATTCAACTTTGTTAACCAGAAGAAAGTGAGGACTGCAGATGCTGGAGATGAGAGTCGAAAAATGTGGCGCTGGAAAAGCACATCAGGTCATGCAGCATCAGAGCAGCAGGAGAATCAATGTTTTGGTCTTAAGTTCTTCATCACAAAAATGGGGTGGGGGGGGGAGGCTGAGAGCTAAATTGGGGAAGGGTCTGAGGCTGGGGTGGGAGAAGGTAGCTAGGAAGGCGATAGGTAGATGTAAGTGGGGATGATGGTGATAGGTTGGAGTGGAGGGTGGAGCAGATAGGTGGAAGGAAGATTGACATGTGGGACAGTTCAAGAGGGCAGTACCAAGTTGAAGGGTTGGATCTGGGATGAGGTGGGGAGAGGGGAGATGAGGAAACCATGAAATTGACGTTGTTGCCATGTGGTTAGAGGGTCCCAAGGCGGAAGATGAGGTGTTCCTCCTTCAGGCATCAAGAGGATAGGATTTAGCTGTGGAAGATGCCTAAGACTTGCATGTCCTTAGTGGAGTGGGAAGGGGAGTTGAATTGGTTGACCACAGAGCAGTGGGGTTGTTTGGTGCGTGTCCCAGAGATGTTCCCTGTAATGTTCCACGAGTTGGCGTCCTGCCCAATGTAGAGGAGCCCTCCGCTCTAGCCCCAACCTTACCATCAAAACAGTGGCAAATGTGGTGCAGTGGCAGTTTAGCACACAAACCTCTACACCACTGAAGCCAGGCACCAACTCACAGACAGCTCCTCCAACAACCCCCTTGACTATGACCTCACCTCACACCAGGAGAAAGTGAGGACTGTAGATGCTGGAGATCAGAGCTGAAAATTTCCATTTCCAAATTTCGCATTTCCAACGCCCCTCCCTCAAATCCCTCCTCCCTACCTTTTATCTTAGCCTGCTGGACACACTTTCCTCATTCCTGAAGAAGGGCTCATGCCCGAAACGTCGATTCTCCTGCTCCTTGGATGCTGCCTGACCTGCTGCGCTTTTCCAGCAACATATTTTCAGCTCACCTCACATCACCAAACCATCATCTCCCAAACCATCAATATTGATTTTGCCAGTTTCCTCATCTCCTCTCCCCCCACTTCATCCCAGATCCAGCCCTCCAACTCAGCCCTGCCCCCCTGAACTATCCCACCTGTCCAACTTCCTTCCCACCCATCCGCTCCACCCTTCGCTCCGACTTATCACCATCACCACCCCACCTGCATCTACCTATTGCCTTCCCAACTACCTACCTCCGCAAACCCCCCCCTTCCTATTTATCTCTCAGCACCCCTGTTCCCCTCCCCACCCCATTCCTGATGAAGGGTCTTATGCCCGAAACGTTGATTCTACTGCTCCTTGGATGCTGCCTGACCTGCAGTACTTTTCCAGCTCCACACTTTTCAATTTTGTTAACCGGTATACTATTTTGAATCTGTTGAGTGCCTTACTGAAGCCCATGTAGACAACATCCATGGCTCTGCCTTCGTCAATCTTTTCATCACTTCTTCAAAAAACTCAATCAAATTAATGAGACATGGTTTCCTCCGCATGAAGCCATATTGACTATCTCTAATCAGTCCTTGCCTTTACAATTACATGTAAATCCTGTTCCAACTTTAAAAAAAAGTCATTTACCTAACTGACTTTCCAAATAGATAGCTCTGCATTCCTGTCTTACAACTCTCTTTTAGAAATAAATATGAAATAACCTCTTTCAACCATAGCATTATCACACTATCTGCAGGTCCCCCTCCAAGCTACTCATCCTAAGTTGGAAATATGTCAACATTCCTTGAAGATCGCTGGATCGAAATTCTGGAACTTACTTTCTAACAGTATTGTGAATGTACCGACACCAAATGGATAGCAGCAGTTCAGGAAGGCACCTTCTCACTGTTTTATCATGAGCAATAAATATTGGTCCAGCCAGCAAAACCCACGATGTGAAATTTTTTTTTGAGTAAATACATTTTTAAATCTGAGAATTCATAATTTCAAGGCCTCCAGGTTCTATTCTATACTCTTGAACTCATCCTAGGTTCTGTTGTTCAAATCCCACTCACCTATCACCAGCATGATCAATAATACATATTGGTTCCTGGTTAATCAATGTTTCTGTTTAAAGATTTTCATCCTTATTTACAATTCCCTTCACGGCCTCTCTATGTCTAAAATCATCTTCAGCTGGACAATCCTCCACAAAAGGTGCACTTGCCTGAGTTCGGCCTCTTGAATATGCGTGATTTTGAATTACATCGTTATTGTCAACCATGTCAGATGCTGGGGCTCCAAACTCAAAGTTCTTTCGACCTCTCCTTTCTCCTTTAAAGTGGCTCTGAAAACGTAATTTGCTGACCAAATATTTGGTCATCTATTCACAGACCCCATGTATCAAGTTTTGTTTTATAACTCTTCTGTGGAATTCCACATTGGAATGCTTTAATACATTAAAGGAACTTTATATATAGGTGTTGTTGTTCTTTTAAATTAGAAGCCATAGCAAATAATTTTGTGGACCAAAGGATACTGCAAAGGTAAGTTGATGAGATGCGGATACATGCAGAAAAAAGGGAATTGAAATTCAATGTTTGTAAATGTAAGGTGACACACTTTGTGGAAAACACTAATGGCAATAATTTTGAAAGAGATAACACTTTGAAAGAGTAAAGCCGAATGACATGTCAAAAAGAGAAATTTCAAGGCAGATTTTCATGGGGGTAATCTGGAGTGAGAAGAGCCATTGCAGAGCAAATGTAATTTGCAGGGAGGCCAAGATTCAGAATCTTGACAGCAGGACATTTGCAATTAAGTTCCTGCAATCTTGAAGGTTGGTCGAACTCCCTGATGGCCAGCGCCAGAAAGCCCTTTTGCAACACATTTGCATCTCAATGTTACTTAAAAGGCCAGCTCACCAGAATGAAGATTCCATTTACAATGAAGTTCTCTGGAAGTGAGCAATATATACCTTTTGATTTCCAATTACGTATACAAGACCAGCAGCGAGCAAGGCAATGTATTTGCTGGATATTGGAATGAGTAGCAGCTATTTTGTTCTCTTTGGGGAGTGTTCATTAATGCCATGCCATAACTGAGATTAAGTGGCAGTCAAACTTGCACAGGGCGTACACAGTCATGGAGTCATAGAGATATTCAGCATGGAAACACTCTTTGGTCCAACTGTTCCATGCCGACAACATATCCAAAATAAATCTAGTCCCACTTGCCAGCATTTGGCCCATATTCCTGTAAGGCAAAAGTGAGGACTGCAGATACTGGAAATCAGAGTCTAGATTAGAGTGGTGTTGGAAAAGCACAGCAGGCTTTTGTCCAAAATGCCGGTTTTCTGCTCCTTAGATGCTGCGCTTTTCCAGTACTACTCTAATCTAGACCCATATCCCTATAAACCCTTCCTATTTATATACCCATCCAGATGCCTTTTAAATGCTGCAATTGTACCAGCCTCCACCACTTCCTCTAGCAGCTCCTACCATATACGCACCATGCTCTGCATGTAAACGTTGCCCTTTAGGTTTCTTTGATATCTTTCCCCTCTCACCTTTAGCCTATACCTTCTGGTTTTGGATTTGCCGCAGCCTAAGGAAAAGACCTTGCATTTTATCCTATCCACACCCCTTATGATTTTATAAAACTCTATAAAGGTCACCCTTCAGCCTCTGAATCTCCAGGGAAAACAGGCCCAGCTTATTCTGCCTCTCCTTATAGGTCAAACCCTCCAACCGTAGCAACATCCTTGTAACTCTTTTCTGAACCCTTTCAAGTTTCACAACATCCTTCCAATAGGAGGGAGACCAGAACTGCATGCAATACTCTATATTGGCTGAACCAATGTCTGTACAGCCACAACTTGACCTCCCAACTCCTATACTCAAGGCACTGACCAGTAAAGGAAAGCATACCAAATGCCTTCTTCACTATCCTATCTACCTGCCATTCCAATTTCAAGAAACTGGAATCTACAATCCAAGGTCTGTTTGTTCAGCAACACCACCCAGGACGTTACCATTGTGTATAAGTCCTGCTCTAATTTGCCTTTCAAAAATACAGCACCTCACACTTATCTAAATTAAACTTCGTCTGCCACTCCTTGGTCCCTTGGCCCATCTGATCAAGATCCTGTTGTACTGAAGTAACCTTTTTCACTGTCCACTATGCCTCCAATTTTAACGTCATCTGCAAACTTATTAATCATACCTCCTATGTTCTTATCTAAATCATTTATGTAAATAGCAAAAAGCGGTGGACCCAGCACCAATCCTTGTGGCACACCACTGGTCATAGGCCGCCAGTCTGAAAAACAACCTTCCACCACCATCCTCTGTCTTCTACCTTCGAGCCAGTTCTGTATCCAAATAGCTACTTCTCCCTGCATTCCATGTGATCTAACCTTGCTAATCAGTCATGACGAACCATGTGAAATACCTTACTGAAGTCTACATACATCATGTCCACTGCTCTACTCTCATCAAACCTCTTTGTTGCCCTTTCAAAAAACTCAATCAAGTTAGTAAGACACAATTTCCCACACACAAAACCATATTGTCTATCCATAATGGATAAGTAAGGACATGAATCAAGGCTGGATCAAGGACATGGATCATGGGTTGATGGCTGTCTGGCCATGCAAGGCAGGCAGTCACTCAGAACCTGTGATGCTCCTAGCTTAGGAATGAATAGCTGTATGGATGCTGTTTAAATATGGTACCGGAACGTGTAACCCTGGAAAGTACCAGAAGGCTCTTTGTCCCATCACATAATTTGCCAAGTGACTCGTGACTGCATATGTAATAAGCTCACTTTGAGGTTGTGTGGAGAAGCTGACCCCCAAAGCAGAAGTGATGTTTACTTCCACATTTTACACCACAAACACACTAAATATTTCACCTCAAGATGTTTTTAAGACAATATCTCAAGCACCAAACAATGATCAAACGTTAATGTAATACTAGATTATAAGGCAAAATATAATGATGAACCCATATCAAAAACACCACAGGTGAAAAATAGTGTACAACGCTGTAGAAGCCACTTTACTCCTAACATTAAATGGATTTCAATCAGATATCAAAGGATCTCATATCAGCTGAACATTCACATTCGCCTGTACCTATGTTTTGTTTTTTTTTGCTGCTGTTTACCTATTATTTACTTACCTATGCTACTTAACTCTGTCATCTGCCAGGTAACCCCGCTCCTTGGATGCCATCTGAACTGCTGTGCTTTTCCAGCACCACTCTAATCCAGAATCTATCATCTGCATGCATTGCTCGCAAGACGAAGCTTTTCACTCTGTCTCGGTACACTGTGGTGTTTTTGATATGGGTTCATCATTATATTTTGCCTTATAATCTAGTATTCCATTAACATTTGATAATTGTTTGGTGGTGCTTGAGATATTGACAAATTCAATTCAAAAGCTTGCTTATATTTGGCATTAGAAATGAAAAATGGGCATTTGGACAACAGAAGAGGACAGAAAATACAAAACCACGACACCTCACGCCAAAATTTGCATGCAGGGATTTCACCCCCGGACTCACTTGGGAGCTCACATGACTGGGAAGGGAGGTGCTCTGTGTGGACGTAATAGCTCTCAGCAGAAACAATCGCAAAATACGATGTATCCTGGAAATCTGAAATAAAAATCGGAAAATATTGGAAATATTCACGAAATAGTGATGACAATTCTGGCAGCAATGGTAAGTCATTGACCTAAAATGTTAACCGTTTCTCTCTCCACTGATGCTGCCGTACCTGCTGAATATTTCCAGCATTTTCTGTTCCTATTTTAGTTACACACCGTTTCACATCTTTGTAATTGTGTGACTTACTTTCCGTCCTATAGTTGATTTTCATTTAAATAGGATACTTCTCTGAAGGAGTGTGTTTCAAATCATTATATTTGCACGTATACCCTTGAATTCGATTGTTTTTGAAAATATGTTTTACATTGTGGTATTTGTGAGATGTTACACAATGCCTTTTTGTTGTACCGTTCCTTCCCATTGACTGCCTCTAACTGGATTGAGGAAATATTAACCACTATGTTATCACATAAGTATCATATAGTAATTCATCGTAATGATCCTGGCATAATGTGTTCCCACAGATTTCTTCGAATAGCAGTGTGATTTGGGATGCGGAATTAAACTCGATTTAACTGAGCTCGAGGGCGTTTATTTTCTATCGACACAAAAACAGAAGTTGGTGGAAAAACGTTTTCTTTTCCCTTAATTTTTATGCCATTTGCGCAATGTTCCAGGAGTCCAGTCGAGATAAGGTGATAGCAGCAATCGACTGCAGTGAACGCAGGAGATGCTTAACTGGAAGCGCCTTAAATAGCTGCTCACCTCCAACAACACCAAAGTGACTCGGCCTTTTTAAATCAACCCTGTCACAATTAAACAACAAAACAAAGATATTTTGTTAAATGAACTACCAGTTCAACAGAACTTGAATCACCATCCCCATTTACGAATGGGGAAACCTCTTATACGCTTATGCAGAGACACTGAACAGAAAAAGGAACCATTGGAAGGTGTATTCCTCACACCACGAAGAGAAGCTGAAAGAATAGAACCCCACCTCCTGTAACAATCTCTCATGAACTGTGGAACTCCCACTCGACCAAACCTGCTGCTCCTCAGCCCCGCCCATCCTTCCGCCTCGGGACGGAATCTGGGCATTTGTTTGGCTGGGAGCCGGCCGGTGCCCGCCGGCGATTGGACTAGAGGGGACGTCAATCAAGGATATCAAGTTCGGTTGCGCCATGGGCGTGGATGTAACAATGTAGCGAACGCGCATGTCTCGAGTTTCCCTGCAAGGGGGATTTGCAGGCAACGAATTTTTGTTTGCTTTTGAAAAGGAGCGATTGATTGTTCGGGGATATTCCTGGTGCATGTCTTGGCGTGTTCCCCACGCGATCACTTTGTTGTTGCCTTTGCAGGGCAGTTTGTGAAGGATATTCCTGCTGGGAGTGGGCTTTTTTGTTTCATATAAGCAGGTATTTTTTGGGGGGAAGCTTGCCCAGTGTGTATTTGTGTGCTACTTTCTCCCTCCACCCTCTCTTTGTCCCTTTTTCCGATTTGGTTCTATGGCGACGCAGATCGATACTATTTATGGGCTTTCAGAAGATGAAGTGAGTACAATTTATTTTACGATGTACATTATTTCTGATTTCAAGCGAGTACAGTTTCCGTAACCTGTACTGTAGTGACATCAAGTATAGAAAAGCCAGTGTCTGCTGTTATACTGTCAGTCATTAGGACACGAGCGTTTCTTCTATTTGTTTATCCTACTTTGTAAACACAAAATGTTAGTAATTCTCTGGCATTTAAATGTCTACTTTTGTACAAGATCTACAAAACTGACGGTTATTGTTTTTATGTGGGGTAGGTGAGGAACTTATTTTTTTGCTTTTCTTTTGAATTTTTCATTTCCTTTTGCTGTATCTGGAAAAAGGTGCAATTTATGAATTAAACGAGAAGCCACTTTTTGCCCCATCAATGACGCCGCGTAACTCTGCCTTGTTATAGCTTTAGAGCTTGAACAAAATAGTGGTTTGAGAGTTGTTTGGTAACACATATCTTTTCGGAAGAGGGAATGGTGTAGTCACTGCAGTGAGTAGGATACGTAGTGTTAGCGTGAAGAAGGAATTGGGGTTATGGGCTCAAAGACTCTAGTTTTCTACTTCTATTTAATACCAAGGAAAAACTGATAGGGTTTGTTACCTCAACTAGGGGATCTTAGCAAGGACACCCTGTTTTTTTTTCCATATTTTCGAAGTCAGCACCAAATTTGAAACTGCTTGTAATTTGAGGGAGGTTTATAGAAATCCTGGACTTTTCATTTCATGGAAAAACATAAATATACTCTGGAAAAAAAATTGGGTCTTCATTTATTTGGTTATGTTCTGAAAAGACTGTTGGTCCAACATGAGTGATATGGGTACGAAAGAATGTGCAGTATTGTAGATTAGTTGTAAGTGTGTACAGGCAATACATTAGATAATTGATAGAACAGTTATATTATGTATTTTTTAAAATGCTGTTAATGTTGACATTAACTCTTGGTGTTCCTGATTTAAGGGAGCTGACAAATCTTAGGTACTTTGTTCAAGAGACCATTTCTTACGAGTCCAGGTGTATGGCCACAATAAGATTGTTATCATGAGTTACTGAGTCAGAATTTGTGCTCATCAATATTAAGTTGCATTTATGTAACACTTAAATGTACCTAAACATTTTAAGATTCTTTACAAGAATATAATCAAGCACACATTAAAGCAAGGCTTATAAAGACTTTATCATGGTGAGCTGGTTTTAAAATCCATCTTAAAGGTGGATAGAGAGAGGGGTGGGGAAATTTAAGGAGGAAGTTCTGAAACTTCTGGCCCCAACAGTTAAAGGTCCATCAATCAGTGATACAGGAGGTAGCATTAGCATGGATCAAGGACTGCTTAGCTAACAGAATGTAGAGAGTATGGAAACTGGTCTTGAATTGGCAAGCAATCACTATTGCATGCTGCAAAGGTTGGTGCTAAGTCATTCAACTATTGGCATTCTACAGAAATGACTTAGATGCGACTGAATGCATGATACCTAATTTTTGATTGTACAAACATCAGGAGGCAAGTAACTTGTAATGAGGAAGTAGAGAGTTTGCAAATGGATATTGATAGATAAAGCAAGCTGACAAACATTTGGCCAACAGAGTATAATGAGTGTAAATGTGAACTTGTCCACTTTGGCAGGAAGAAAAGAAAAATACTGCTTTTCAAGTGGAGTGAGATTGCATACTTTCGTGGTACACAGTTTTCTGGGCATCCTGGTGCATGATCTCAAGTTAGTACGTAGTTAGAATGATTGTTGAGGAAGATAAATTGAATGGTACCATTTATTGGAATGGGATGGAAAATAAGAAAGGGAAGTTTTATTGCAGCTGTACAGGTTGGTGATCTGGAGTAATGTATTAAGTTTTTTGATCTCCTTATTTAGCATTGTTTAGAATTGGTTCAGAGAAGGTTCACTGAACTCAGTCTTGGAATGAAGAAAAGTTGAATAATTTATGTGTGGTGTGTGTGGTGCTGGAAAAGCACAACAGGTCAGGTAGCATCTGAGGAGTAGGAGAATCAATATTTCATGCATAAACCCTTTGTTAGGAATGATTCTTGACAAAGGGCTTATGCTCGAAATGTTGATTTTCCTGCTTCTTGTATGCTACCTGACCTGCACTGCTTTTCCGGCACCACATTCTCAGCTTTGATCTCCAGCATCTGCAGTCCTCACTTTCTCCTAATTTATGTCCGTACCCACTGGAGTTTAGAGAATGACAAGCAATCATATTGAAACATAAGATCTTGCGAGGACTGAATAGGCGACCCAGACGATGATTCAAACCGGAAGACCAAGTTTAAGGGGAAGAGGTCCTTCATTTAAAATGGATGAAAAAAAATGTTTTCTCATGTGTTGGTCAAGTGTTTAATTGTCTTCCCCGGAAAATGATTGAAGATCTGTTTTTTTACTTTATTTGAGGTGGAGTTAGATCAATTCATTATGGAGTGCAAACAGGAAAGCAGAGCTGAGACTACAGCTATTTCAGTTGTGTTCTTATAATCATGTCTTGCTGTTGATTTAATTTCATTTCTTTCTGCAAGTCAACATCACCCCTTGCCCATCCTTTCCATAGGACTCCTTGAATACTGCATTCCCAGCCCCAATCTCCTTGTAGCCACATCTCTGATACCTACAACGTTGTACCCAATATCAAATCTGCACTACAAGCTCATTTATCTGTTTTGTATACTGTGTGCATTCAAATACAATTCCCTCAGTCCTGCACTGATTGTCCGCTTCTCATAGTTTCTCCCTTATCTGCTGTGCCTGAAGTTAGATTCCTGATCTTTCCCATACTCTCCATCCTGTTATTTGTTCGGGAAACTTGAATAACCTCTGCTGAGCCCTCCCCAACTCCAACAAGTTTACAGTCCTTGTGACTAGTCTATTTAGCCTTTCCATTAGGGTCCTGGTCCCAGATCAGTTCAGATGGAGCCTAAAGTGAGACCCAAAACATGAACTCTTGATTTCTCTCCACTGTTGCCCAAAGAGTCAGGTGGCCTACTCCTGCCTCCTAAGTCCAGTCAGGCATGGGAAGTTGGAGATGTGCAAAGCCAGATTTTGAAAATAATTTTTATGGCAGGTTGTCACACTGGAGGTGTTTAGATGTAGACCATGGAAGAATTTGATCATAAGACTGACTCATTTCAGTTTGAGGCATTATAAGTCACCTAAGGTTGCAATGTGATTCGGTCTTTGCATGTCAGAAGATGAGGAGCCAACTTTTGAAAGAACATAATTTAATGGAAAGGATGGAAGCTGGTTTGGAAAGCGTGGAATAACATAACAAAAACTGCTGGAAGGGCTCAGCAGGTCTGGCAGCATCAGTGGAGAGAAATCAAGAGTGATGTTGACTTGTAGGAAGAAATGAAATTAAATCAACAGCAAGACATGATTATAGGGTCAGCTGGCATGGACTCTGCGCAGATAGAGTTGAGGAACCACGAAGAGAAAGTTACCCTGATGACAGTAATTTACTAACTCCATAGCAGTTGTCAGGATGTGGTGAAGAATCTAAATCAGGAGATAGAAAAGCCATGTTAGAAAGGTACAGAGAATAATCCCGGGAACTTCTATATGCAGAGGACCTGAAAAATTAGGTTGGTGGCGAATCCCAAGAAAATGAATTTGTGAAGTTTGTCCAGAATATGCTAGAATTCACCCTGCAGTTTGAGAAGGAAGAGTTGAAATCAGAGTCATAGAGGTATACAGCATGGAAACAGACCCTTCGGTCCAACCTGTCCATGCCGACCATTTATTACAACCCAATCTAGTCCCACCTGCCAGCACCCAGCACATATCCCACCAAACCCTTCCTATTCATATACCCATCCAAATGCCTATTAAATGTTGCAATTGTACCAGCCACCATCACTTCCTCTGGCAGCTCATTCCATACCTGTACCACCCTCTGCGTGAAAATGTTGCCCCTTAGGTCTCTTTTATATCTTACCACTTTCACCCTAAACCTGTGCCCTCTAGTTCTGGACTCCCCGACCCCAGAGAAAAGACTTTGCCTATTTATCCTATCCATGCCCCATATAATTTTGTAAACCTCTATAAGGTCACCCGTCAGCCTCCAACGCTCCAGGGAAAACAGCCCCAGTCTGTTCAGCCTCTCCCTATAGCTCAAATCCTCCAACCCTGGCAACATCCTTGTAAATCTTTTCTGAGCCCTTTCAAGTTGCACAACATCTTTCTGATATTCCAATAGTGGCCTAACCAGTGTCCTGTACAGCCGCAACATGACCTCCCAACTCCTGTACTCAATACTCTGACCAATAAAGGGACGCATACCAAATGCCTTCTTCACTATCCTGTCTACCTACGACTCCATTTTCAAGGAGCTATGAACCTGCACTCCAAGGTCTCTTTGTTCAGCAACACTCCCTAGGACCTTACTATTAAGTGTATAAGTCCTGCTAAGACTTGCTTTCCCAAAATGCAGCACCTCGCATTTATCTGAATTAAACTCCATCTGCCACTTCTCAGCCCATTGGCCCATTTGGTCCAGATCCTGTTATAATCTGAGGTAACCTTCTTCGCTGTCCACGACACCTCCAATTTTGATGTCATCTGCAAACTTACTAACTGTACCTCTTATGCTCGCATCTAGATCATTTTATATAAATGACAAAAAGTAGAGGGACCAGCACTGATCCTTGTGACACTCCACTGGTCACAGGCCTCCAGTCTGAAAAACAACCCTCCACCACCACCCTCTGTCTTCTACCTTTGAGCCAGTTCTGTATCCAAATGGCTAGTTCTCCCTATATTCCATGAGAGCTAACCTTCCTAATCAGTCTCCCATGGGGAACCTTGTTGAACACTTTACTAAAGTCCATATAGATCACATCTTCTGCTCCACCCTCATTAATCATCTTTGTCACTTCTTCAAAAAACTCAATCAAGTTTGTGAGACATGATTTCCCACGCACAAAGCCATGTTGACTATCCCTAATCAGTCCTTGCCTTTCCAAATACATGTACATCCTATCCCTCAGGATTCCCTCCAACAATTTGCCCACCACCGAGGTCAGGCTCATTGGTCTATAGTTCCCTGGCTTGTCTTTACAGCCCTTCTTAAACAGTGCCACCACGTTTGCCAACCTCCAGTCTTCCAGCACCTCATCTGTGACTATCGATGATGCAAATATCTCAGCAAGAGGCCCAGCAATCACTTCTCTAGCTTCCCACAGAGTTCTCGGGTACACCTGATCAGGTCCTGGGGATTTATCCACTTTTAACTGTTTCAAGACATCAGCACTTCCTCTTCTGTAATCTGGACATTTTGCAAGATGGCACCATCTATTTCCCTACAGTCTATATCTTCCATATCCTTTTCCACAGTAAATACTGATGCAAAATATTCATTTAGTATCTCCCTCATTTTCTATGGTTCCACAAAGGCTGTCTTGCTGATCTTTGAGGGGTGCTATTCTCTCCCTAGTTACCCTTTTGTCCTTAATATATTTGTAAAAACTCTTTGGATTCTCCTTAATTCTATTTGCCAAAGCTATCTCATGTCCCCGTTTTGCCCTCCTGATTTCCCTCTTAAGTATACTACTACTTTCTTTATACTCTCCTAAGGATTCACTCGATCTATCCTGTCTGTACCTGACATATGCTTCCTTCTTTTTCTTAACCAAACCCTCAATTTCTTTAGTCATCCAGCATTCCCTATACCTACCAGCCTTCCCTTTCACCCTGACAGGAATATACTTTCTCTGGATTCTTGTTATCTCATTTCTGAAGGCTTCCCATTTTCCAGCCGTCCCTTTACCTGCGAACATCTGCCTCCAATCAGCTTTCAAAAGTTCTTGCCTAATACCGTCAAAATTGGCCTTTCTCCAATTTAGATCTTCAACTTTTAGATCTGGTCTATCCTTTTCCATCATTATTTTAAAATGAATAGAATTATGGTCGCTGGCCCCAAATTCTCCCCCACTGACCCCTCATTCACCTACCCTGCCTTCTTTCCCAAGAGTAGGTCAAGTTTTGCACCTTCTCTCGTAGGTACATCCACATACTGAATCAGAAAATTATCTTGTACACACTTAACAAATTCCTCTCCATCTAAACCTTTAACACTATGGCAGTCTCAGTTTATGTTTGGAAAGTTAAAATCCCGTACCATAACTACCCTGTTATTCTTACAGATAGCTGAGATCTCCTTACAAGTTTGTTTCTCAATTTCCCTCTGACTATTGGGGGGTGTATAATACAATCCCAATAAGGTGATCATCTCTTTCTTATTTCTCAGTTCCACCCAAATAACATCCCTGGATGTATTTCCGGAAATATCCTCCCTCGGCACAGCTGTAATGCTATCCCTTATCAAAAATGCCACTCCCCCTCCTCTCTTGCCTCCCTTTCTATCCTTCCTGCAGCTTTTGTATCCTGGAACATTAAGCTGCCAGTCCTGCCCATCCCTGAGCCATGTTTCGGTAATTGCTATGATATCCCAGTCCCATGTTCCTAACCATGCCCTGAGTTCATCTGCATTCCCTGTTAGGCCCCTTGCATCGAAATAAATGCATTCTGGATTAGTGGTGCTGGAAGAGTACAGCAGTTCAGGCAGCATCCAACGAGCAGCGAAATTGACGTTTCGGGCAAAAGCCCTTCATCAGGAATAAGGGCAGTGAGCCTGAAGCGTGGAGAGATAAGCTAGAGGAGGGCCTCCTCCAACTTATCTCTCCTCGCTTCAGGCTCACTGCCTTTATTCCTGATGAAGGGCTTTTGCCCGAAACGTCAATTTCGCTGCTCATTGGATGCTGCCTGAACTGCTGTGCTCTTCCAGCACCACTAATCCAGAATCTGGTTTCCAGCATCTGCAGTCATTGTTTTTACCTCATTGAAATAAATGTAGTTTGATTTATTACTCCTACCTTGTCCCTGCCTGCCCTGACTGTTTGACTCACTTCTGTTCTCAGCTGTACCCGTCTCAGATCGATCTCTTTCCTCACTATCTCCCTGGGTCCCACCCTCCCACCTTACTAGTTTAAATCCTCCCAAGCAGTTCTTGCAAATTTCCCTGCCAGTATATTAGTCCCCTTCCAATTTAGGTGCAATCCGTCCTTCTTGTACAGTTCACTTCTACCCCAAAAGAGATTCCAATGATCCAAAAATGTGAATCCTTCTCCCATACACCAGCTCCTCAGCCATGCATTCATCTGCTCTATCCTCCTATTCCAGCCCTCACTAGCTCGTAGCACTGGGAGTAATCCAGATATTACTATCCTTGGGGACCTCCTTTTTAAATTTCTGCCTAATTCTCTGTAATCTCCCTTCAGAGTCTTGACCTTCCCTTCCAATGTCATTGGTTCCAGTTCCAATGTGGACAATGACCTCCTGCTGGCCCCTCTCCCCCGTGAGAACATTCTGCACCCTCTGAGACATCCTTGATCCTGGCATCCTTCTGCTTTTACTCGGCTGGCCATAGAAACGTCTGTCTGTACCTCTGATTACAGAATCCCAGAACACAATTGATCTCTTGGAAGCCGACGTACCCCTGTTTGCATTGGAGCTAGTCTCCATACCAGAAACTTGGCTGTTTGTGCTTCGTTCCCCCGAGAATCCATCACCCCCTACATTTTCCAAAACAGCATACCTGTTTGAAATGGGTATATCCACAAGACTCCTGCCCTAGGTGCCGACCTCTCTCACCCTTCCTGGAGTTAACCCATCTATGTGACTATATCGGAGACTTTTCCCCCCCTTCCTATAACTGCCATCCATCACATACTGTTGCTGTTGCAAATTCCTCATCGCTTCTATCTGTCTCTTTAACCAATTCACTCGATCTGATGAGCTTCGCATCCAACAGCATTTATGGCAGATATAATCTGCAGTAAACCTTAAACTCCCACATCTGACAAGAAGTACATATCACTGCAAAGGCCAGTTTTGCTCCTTCACAATCTACAGATCCAGAAAATAACACTGTCTTATTCCTCTACAAACACTGCCCCAGGTTAAATTAATAGCCATGGCTTATATTTTAAGTTTAATCAAGAGACTTATCTCCAAAAACACATAATCAAGAAAGAATCCACTCACTACTGCAGCCATTTTCTTGGACAGACTTGCCACAACGATTAACTTATCTGATTCTGTGCTGTGAACTGCGCCCAACAGTTCCTCCAAGATTAGTTGTGAATTTCACTGTTTGTTAATTTTCCCAGATACACTCCGATGTCCAGCAATACACAAATTCAAACAGCAAAGACGGTAACTGTGCAGTCTCTCTCTCTCTCTCTCTCTGTCTCTCTCTCTCTCCTGCTCTGTCCTCACCATGTGCTTCCTTTGTCTGCTCTTCTCCCTTTTAACCTGCTGTTGTTTTGACTTTTTTTTTTCCCCAAAGTTCCAAAACAGTGCAACAGCATATAAAACAGTAATTGCTGTACCTGGAATTTGAGGAAATCACCTCTGATACCTAAAATACCTCAAAAAGGATCAGCTCTTACAGCCAGAAGTTTTTCCTGTCCTCCATCTTAGATTACCAATTAGTATTAAAGGTATTACAGTTGAGATAAAGTAACTGCAAAAGACATTAGGGAGGAGCTGGCCAGAGTGGATTAGAAAGGGAGCCTAGCAGGGAAGATGGTGGAGCAGCAATGGTAGGAGTTCCTGGGAGTGATTGAGGAAGCACAGCAGAAATTCAACCCAAGGAAGGAGAACCATATTAAAGGGAAGTCAAGGTAACCATGAATGACCAGGGAAGTCAGGAGCATCAGAAAAGCAAAAGAAAAAGCAAACAGATTAGTGGGAAGCCTTTAAAATCCATTGGAAGACAACAAGAAAAGCAGTAAGATGGGAGACCTAGGTCTCAGCTCCTCCTCTCTGCAACTGGATCCTCAGCTTTCTGACCCACAGACTGCAATCAGTGAAGATAAATAACTGTACCTCCTCCACAATAACACCTCACTGGAGCCCCCACAAGGATGCACCCTGAGCCCCCTACTGTACTCCCTGTACACCCACGACTGAGTTGCCAAATGCTAAATGAACACCATCTACAAGTTCGCTGACAACGCCATCATAGTATGATAGATAGTAAACAATGATGAGTCAAAATGGAGAAGCAAGATAAAGGGCTTGTTGATGTGGTGCAATGAAAGCAACCTCTCTCTCAACATTGGCAAAACTAAAGAACTGATCATTGACTTCAGAAAAAAAGGTGAAGAATAAGCCTCCATTTATATCAACAGAATGGAGGTTGAGAGGATGGAGACAATTGGACGATAACTGACAACCTGTACTGGACTTCTCTACATAAATGCAACAGTCAAGAATGCACAACAACACCTCTTCTTCCTCAGGTGGCTCAGGAAATTTGGCAAGCACCTCACCAACTTCTCCAGGTGCACCATTGAAAGAATATGGTCCAGGTGCATAACGGCTTGGTGCATCAACAGGTGTGCCCAGGACCATAAGAAACTAAAGAAAGTTGTGTGTGCAGCCTAGATCATTATGGAAGCCAACCTTCTATCCATGGACTCAGTTTACATGGCTCGCTACCACAAAAAGGCTGCCAACATCATCAAAGACCCTGGTAGTGATCTCCGTTAGGCAGAAGATGCAGAAGCCTGAACACACTCGCCAGCAAGTTCAGGAACAGCTTTTCCCTGCCTGTGATTAGAATGGGAAATCTCTAGCCTCAAATAATGCTGATCTTGCTAATGTTGCTGAGTGCAGGCCCTGTGCAGTGTAACCTGTATGCTTCTAAGTCTTTTGATCTGTACATCCTTGCTTACTATGACGTACTGCTCGTAAACAAAGCTTTTCACTGTACTTTGGTACATGTGACAATAAATCAAATCAAATCAATTGAAGATAAAATTAGGGTAAATTAGCTGGTAATAGAAAAGAAGATCTATAACAAATTAAAGAGAAGCAAGAATAGGCATTGGACCACTAGAAAATGAGGCTGGAGAAGTCGTTCTGGGGAACAAAGAAGTGGTGGAGGAAATGAATTGGTACTTTGCATCAGTCTTCATGATAGCAGAACTTCAAGTGTCAGAGGAGAGTAGTGGCTATCACTAAGGAGAAATTGAAAAGTCTGAAGGTGGATAAATCACCCAGATTGAATAGACTACCTACACTCTAGTTATGACGCAGGTAACTGAGGAGATTAGAACATAGGACATAGAAAAGTACAGCACAGAACAAGCCCTTTGGCCCACCATGTTGTGTTGAGATTTAATCCTAATGTAAAATATAATAACTTAACCTATGCACCCCTCAACTCACTGCTATCCATGTGCATGTCCAACAGTCGCTTAAATGTCCCCAATGACCCTGCTTCCACCACCACAGCTGGCAATGCATTCCATGCATTCACAACTCTCTCTGCGTAAAGAACCTTTCTCTGACGTCTCCTTTATACCTTCCTCCTCATATCTTTCAAACTATGACTTCTCATACCAGTCAATCCTGCCCTGGGGACAAGTCTCTGGATATTGACTCTATCTATTCCTCTCATTATTTTGTACATCGCGATCAGGTCTCCTCTCTTCCTCCTTTTTCTTCAGAGAGAAAAGTCCGAGCTTATTCAACCTCACTTCATAAGGCAAGCCCTTCAGTCCAAGCAGCATCCTGGTAAACATTCTTTGCACTCTCAAAGCCTCTGTATCTTTCCGATAGTAGGGTAACCAGAACTGGACTCAATATTCCAAGTGTGGTCTCACCAGGGACTTGTAGAGCTGCAGCAAAACCTCGCGGCTCTTAAACTCGATCCCCCTGTTAATGAAAGTCAAAACACCATAAGCTTTCTTAACAACCCTATCCACTTGGGTGGCAACTTTGAGGGCTGTATGCACTTTCGCACCCAGATCCCTCTGTTCCTCCACACTGCCAAGAATCCTGTCTCTAATCCTATATTCAGCATTTGAGTTTGACCTTCCAAAATGCATCACTTCTCATTTATCCTAGTTGAACTCCACCCGCCATTTCTCAGCCCAGCTCTGTATCCTGTCTGTCATGCTGCAGCCTACAATAGCCCTCTATACTATTGGCGACACCTCCAACCTTTGTGTCATTTGCAAATTTACTAACCCACACCTCAACCTCCTCATCCAAGTCATTTATGAAAACTCAAAGAGCAGAGGCCCAAGAACCCACTCAACAATGTCCTCCAGGCAGAATACTTTACATCTACAACCACTCACTGCCTTCTGTCAGCCAGCCAATTCTGAATACAGACAGCTAAATCTTCCTGTATCCCCTACCTCCTGACTTTCTAAATGAGCCCTGTCAAATGCATTGGTGGCATGTCGAGACATTGGTGGTGATCTTTCAGGAATCACTGGAGTCAGGGAGTGTTCCAGAGGACTGGAAAAAGGAGTCTTATGTTAGCCAGTTAGAGAGGAGAATGAGGCAGAAGACTGGAATCTGCATGCCAGTTAGCCTGACCTTGGTTGTTAGCAAGATGTTTGAGTCCATTATTAAGGTTGAGAAAGATGCAGAGGAAAACATAGGGTAAAGAAAAAAGATGAGGACCGTGAAAGAAATTGAGGGCTATCAGCATCTGGTGGGAAATTGATGTTGCGGCTGGGCATATGTGATCATGTTAAGGACAGTTAGTATTGAGGAAGTGAGGAGGGTGCTGCAGAAGGATTTGGTCATGCTAGGAGAGTAGACAAAAAAGTGGCAGCTGGAATACGATGTGAGAAAGTATGAGCTTATGCACTTTGGTAGGAAGGATAGACCCATAGGCTATTATCTAAATAGGGAAAGGCTTCAGAATTCTGGAGCACAAAGGAGTCCGAGTTCAGGATTCTGTTAAGCATAACAGGGCAGTTCGGAAAGCAAATGCAATGTTAGCATTCATTTCAAGAGGACTAAGCTAGGCTACAAGAGCAGGAATGAACTGCTGAAGCTCTGTAAGGCTTTGGTCAGATCCACATTTCGAATATTGTGAGCAGTTTTTGGGCCACATATCCAAGGAAGATGTGCTGGCATTAGAGGGGGTCCAGAGGAGGTTTACAAGAATAATCCTGGGGAGAAGTTGAGGACTCTGGGTCTGTACTAGAGTTGAGAAGCTGAGGGAGGAATCTCAGAATACTGAGAGGCCTGGATAGAGTCGACCTGGAGAAGATGTCTCCACTGGTAGGAGAGAATAGGACCCAAGGGCACAGTCTCAGATTGAAGAGTTGACCCTTCAGAATTGAGATGAGGAATTTCTTCAGCCAGAAAGTGATTAATGCATGGAATGTGTTGCTGCAGAGGGCTATGGTGGCCAAGTATTAAGTGTATTCAAGATTGTCTTAGGTAGGCTCTTGATTAGGTGGGGATCAGATGTTATTGGGGAGAAGACTGGAGAATGGGGATGAGAAACATATCAGCTATGATTGAGTGGTGGAGCAGACTCGATGAGCCGAACGGCCAAAGTGTACTCCTAATTTTATGGACTGTATATAATTTCATGAAGTTAAAAATCACACGAAACTAGGTTATAATTTAACAGATTTATTTGGAAGTACTAGCTTTCGGAGTGGTGCTCCTTTGTCAGGTAGCTACTTGACGAAGGAACAGTGCTCCGAAAGCTCGTACTTTGAAATAAACCTGTTGGATTCTCACCTGGTGTTGTTTGATTTTTAACTTTGTCCACCCCAGTCCAACACCAGCATCTCCTCACTATAATTTCATGAATACAATTCTACCTATTTACTCATGGTATGTGATTGATATTGTGAATGTATCAAAATGGCTTTGTTAAATAATAGTTTTCTTGATCAAATTATCATTTGCTGTATAATATGCCAACTCATGGACGTGCCTGTGGCCAATTGTAGAATATTGACAGAATGAAAAAAATGCCCATGTTTATGCCCATGGCCATAAAACATAGGAGCAGAATTTGGCCATTCAGCCCATCTAGTCTGCTCCACCATTTGATCATTGATGTCACATGTTTCTTAGCCCCATTCTCCTGCCTTCTCTCTGTAATCCCTGAGCGCCTTATCAATGAAGAACCCGTCTTCAATAGCCTCGAACCTCCCTGCTTCCTCAACAATATCTTTCTCTCGACCTATCTTAATTTCCTCTGAAAACTTAGCAAACAATGCCCTCTGTTCCTTTGCGCCGATTGTTAATCATAATATGAACCAATACACTATGTGCGGTCTCAACACTGATTCTGCCAGAACTCCAAGAGACCCTGGCTGTCAGCATGAAAAAGGCTACTTTATCTCTACCTTTTGCCATTTGGCAGGTCTTCTATTTATGCCAGAACCTTGCCCCAATACCTACCAGTTCTACAAGTCTTTCTTATTCCAACCTAGGGTATGATGTCTCAAATGTTGGAGCAACTGCTGAGGCTAGCTATTTTATGCTGCTACTTTACAATAAACGTTCCACTATTTTCCACAAACCAGATTCTGCTGTTAAGCCAAGAAGGCATTCTGTCTACCACAGAAATGTGTTTGCTGAGTTGTAGCACAGGTGCATTAACTGGGTACATAGGCAGTACATTCCGACAACACGCAGTATGCAGCATGCTGACTGTGGTCAACCAGCTTGTGTTTTCAAATCTGAGCACATAATATCTAAGGGAAAATGAGGAGTGCAGATGTTGGAGATCAGAGTTGAGAATGTGGTGCTAGAAATGCACAGCAGGTCAGGCAGCATTCAAGGAGCAGGAGAATCAACGTTTTGGGCATAAACCCCTCATCAGGAACATAATTTCTAGTTTGATTCTGCTTTTGGACAGCGCACACTGAAATAATACTGACTGTACTTTGAATAACACTGGAAACCAATTTAAATTGATCAGTGTAATTGCTTTATGTATGCTGGAAGATGCATATGTCATCACATGGGACCCTGTTCTTTGTCGTCAAAAGGTGCTTGTCCACCTTTTTAGTTTGAGGATAGAGTTATGGAGACTGCCAATTCTTCCTGCATTCCCACGGCAACATCCTGATCAATCAAAGTCTACATGCTTGGCTGAATTTAGTCAGAGCATCCCACCCAGATCCAGCCTCCTTACCTATCCCCGTAACCCTCCATTTACCATGGTTGTTCCATCCATTGTGCACATTGCTCGTCACTACGGACAATTTAGCACAGCCAATCCACCAAATTTGCGCACGTTCGGATTGTGGGAGGAACCTGGAATACCTGGTGGAAACCTACACAGACAAGGAGAGAATGTGCAAACTCCACATTGCCAGTCTTGGTTGACTGTTTTCGAACCCAGGTACCTGGCAATATGAGGCAGCAGTGCTAATGACTGAGCTACTGTGCTACCCTAATTCTCTTGCCGAATTTTGTTTCTTGTGTTCCCGTCCTGATGTGTCCCAAACAGAAATCTTCAGTTCTATGTCTCTTTTTAGCAGTATTGAACATGAATATGATCAGTGTCAATAATATTCTGTTCTCGGGAATGGGGAGACTTTTCTGCTGAAATTCCGTTCTGATCGAATTGCGTTTTTCTGATTCAAGCAACCTAAGTTGATGTCCATGTTATTTGGATGAAGACAGTGAAGAAAGCAATGTATTAATTTTCTATTTCAGTATCCTTTGTGTTGACTCCAATCAACATGGAGAGTTTGATAATATATGTGTCTCTAAAGATATTGCTGCACATTGATTCTTTGCTCTTGCCAGACTGCAGATTATGTGTGCACTGATGCAAATCTAATTGGACCACAATGTATGTCGCTATATAAGGGTTCAAGAATAATAAAGAAGATACTTAGGTTGGATAATCTAACATTCAAATACTTTTTCGAAGCTGTGCTTGTATTATGAAAATGTAGATGTGGACAGAGTCAATAAAATTAAGATGCTGCCTACTATAGTGGTTTGACTTGCGTCTTGATTGTAAAAGGCCTGCTTATGATTGAAATAGATGTCATTAAACCATAATGATTGAATGTTATTCCTGATGAAGGGCTTTTGCCCGAAACGTCGATTTCGAAGCTACTTGGATGCTGCCTGAACTGCTGTGCTCTTCCAGCACCACTAATCCAGATGCTAATTATCATATTGAGTTCAACATCAGGAGATAACATTGTGTTTTCAATTTGATGAAATTTCCCAAGCTGCTTGAGAGGAACATATGAAACTACATATAGTGCCAAACCACATAATGAGATATTATGTCAGATGGCCAAAAGCTTGGTCACAGATTCATCTTGTAGAAGGTAATGGTTTTGCAAGAATTAATGTTGAAGTTTTATTAAGCTTCATCCAATCTGATGTCTTTGGAGAAGAAGCAATCTAACATGAAGTCCTGCAAATACGTCAAATATAAAACAAATATGTCATATGCCTGTCTCTTGATAGTCTTTTGTAGTTGGGCCTGAATTTGTCATCGTAACTTGTACATATAGCCATCGTGCAGTAAAGTACGTCTTGTGTAAGACAAATGCCTGTTCTCATCCCATTGCTAAGTTAGCCGACCTATTGGCTCAGCAAGAAACATTCATTTTTGTTACAGTGCTCACTAGGGGCTGTCTACGTTAATTTTATTCATTTGATTGTTTGAAGTGGGTGTAAGGGAAATTTCTGGCAGTACTCTACAATAACCCCAAGCCACTTGTACTACTGTATATGACATATGAAAACCAGATGTGAGGCCTTCAGCTCAGGAGACCCACTCAAATATAAGGAATCCAAGCAGAGCCATTAAGACAGCCAAGGACAAATACCGATCCAGACAGACACCTGGCGACTATGGCAAGGTCTGAAATGACATCACAGGGTCTAAAAGAGACAGTGCAAGATAGCAGATGATGACACATCCCTCCCAGATCGACTCAACGCCTTATAGGCTTGCTTTGAGCAGAATTTCAGTGGAGAGGTAACACCTATTCTGACAAGTCCTGACAAACCTATCCCAACAGTCAGTGCATCAGAGGTCAAATCAGTTTGCCTTTATGCAAATCCAAGGAAAGAGATGTGACCAGATGGGGTACCAGGCTGTGTGCTCAGAGCATGCACAGATCAACTGGCAGAGGTCTTCTTAGACATCTTCAACCTTTCCCTGTCGCAGACCACTGCCTGCCTGTTTCAAGAGGGCAAACATTATCCCTCTGCCCAAGAAGGCTCATGCAGCATGTCTTAATGACTACTGCCCAGTGGCCCTAACTTTGGTGGTCATGAAGTGTTTTGAAAGGCTGGTCATGGCATTAATCAAGTCCAGCCTCCCCACTATTCGTATGTCTGGCTTGTATAAGTGTGGAAAGTGTGTGCACGTTCAGCTACTGACAGAGCATATCGCAGCACTGATGAAAGAACTCGAGGACCTTAGGCCCATCCGAGAGAACGAGATCTTTCTGGACAAGATCTTCAGCGAGGTTATTACACCAATCGTACCAGAAGAGAGCCGAAGAGAGCAGACGATGAGGAAGGCAGAGAGGAGACAGGGGCAAGAGACCCCGGGGGAAGTACCTGTCAGGAACAAGTTGAATCTTTTGAAAACATGAGAGACAGGTGACACTGCCAGTCCGCGAGGCGGTCAGGTCTGTCAATCAAAAGTTAGCGTGGAGGCAGAGCGGAAGAGTCGGACATCGCACAGAGCCGTGGTAATAGGGGACTCCATAGTGTGAGGAACTGACCGGGGTTTTTGTGGCAGCAGACTGGACTTAATGATGGTGTTGCCTTCCTGGTGCCAGGGTTAAGGACATCACAGACAGAGTGCAGGAAATCCTCAAGGATGAAGGTGAAGAGCCAGAGGTGGTGGTACATGTGGCACAAATGATGTCGGGAAGAAGAGGAGGAACAGACTACAGCGGGACTTTGGAGAACTAGGAAGAAGGCTGAAAAGCAGGTGGTTATCTCCGGTTTACTTCCAGTTCCTCGGGCTGGTGAGGCCAGAAACAGGGAGATAATGGACTTGAACGTGTGGCTGGGGAACTGGTGCAGGAAGGAAGGATTTAAATTCTTTGATTACTGGAATATGTTTTGTGGTAAGCATGAATTCTACAAGAGAGATGATTTGCACCTTAATAGGTTAGGGACCAGCATTCTGGCAGGCAGGTTTGTTACTGCAACACAGCTACGTTTAAACTAAGTAGCGGGGGAGGAGGGTGGGGGGGTGGGGACAAACTGGATGTTTAAGAAGGAAATTGGAGGGAAAGTTAGAACAAGGGAAGTCAAGAAAGACAACTGTATCAATGAAGCTGAAAACTCAGAAAGGGATCATGCTGTAAAGTTGAGTGAAATAGGGGGTGAGGGCAGTAACAAATTAAAAATACTATACATGAATGCACGAAGCATTAGAAATAAGATGAATGAGCTTGAGGCTCTTTTGGAAATTGGCAGATATGATATTGTGGGGATAACTGAGAAGTGGCTTCAATTGGCCAGGGCCTGCGAAACGAATATTCAAGGCTACACATGCTATCGTAAGGACAGATTTGACGGGCAGAGGGGGTGGGGTGGCCATGTTGGTAAGGGATGCTATTCAGTTCGTTGCATGGGGGGGTCCTAGAATCAGGGGATGTAGAGTCAGTGTGGATAGAGCTGAGAAATACGAAGGGTAAAAAGAACCTCTTGGGAGTTATCTACAGGCCCCAAACAGTAGTCTGGATGTCGGATGTAAGTTAAATCAGGAGCTGAAATTGGCCTGTCACAAAGATGCTACTACAGTTGATATGGGAGATTTCAACATGTAGGTAGACTGGGAAAATCAGGATGGTATTGGACCTCAAGAAAGAGACTTTGTGGAGTGCCTCCAAGATGGATTCTTAGAACAGCTGGTGCTGGAGCCAACCAGGGAGAAGGCAATTCTGGATCTGGTATTGTGCAATGAACCAGAATTGGTCAGGGACCTCGAAGTGAAGGAGCCATTGGGAAGTAGTGACCGTAATACAATAAGCTTCAATCTGCAATTTGAGAGAGAGAGGGTACAATCCAAAGTGACAATATTTCTGTTGAATAAAGGGAACTATGGAGCTATGAGGGAGGAGTTGGCCAAAGTTCAATGGTGCAATACCTTAGCAGGGATGACAGTGGAGGAACAATGGCAGATATTTCTGTGTATAATGCAGAATTTGCAGGATCAGTTCATTCCAAAAAGGAAGGAAGATCCTAGGAGGAGGCATGGGTGGCCGTGGCTGACGAGGGAAGTTAAGAAACATATATAAAGTTAAAAGAGAAAAAGTATAACATAGCAAAGGTAAGTGGGAAAACGGAGGACTGGGAAGCTTTTAAAGAACAACAGAGGATTACTAAGAAGGAAATACACAGAGAAAAAATGAGGTACGAAGGTAAACTGGCCAAAAATATAAAGGAGGATAGTAAAAGCTTTTTTAGGTATGTGAAAGGGAAAAAAATGGTTAAGACTAAAATTGGGCCCTTTAAGACAGAAACAGGGGAATATATTACGGGGAACAAAGAAATGGCAGAAGAATTGAATTGGTACTTCAGATCTGTGTTCACTGGGGAAGACACAAGCAATCTCCCAGAGGTAACAGTGGCTGAAGGGCCTGAACTGAAGAGAATTTATATTTGCCAGGAATTGGTGCTGGAGAGACTGTTAGGTCTGAAGGTTGATAAGTCCCCGGGGCCTGATGGTCTACATCCCAAGGTACTGAAGGAGGTGGCTCGAGAAATCGTGGATGCGTTGGTGATTATTTTCAAGGGTTCGATAGATTCAGGATCAGTTCCTGTGGATTGGAGGGTGGCTAATGTTGTACCACTTTTTTTAAGAAAGGTGGGAGACAGAAAGCATGAAATTTATAGACCAGTTAGTGGGTGGGAAAGATTCTGGAGTCTATTATAAAGGATGAAATTATGACACATCTGGATAGTAATAACAGGATATGTCAGAGTCAGTATGGACTTATGAAGGGGAAATCATGCTTGACTAATCTTCTGGAATTTTTTGAGGATGTAGCTCTGAAGATGGACGAGGGAGATCCAGTAGATGTAGTGTACCTGGACTTTCAGAAAGCTTTTGATAAAGTCCCACATAGGAGGTTAGTGAACAAAATTAGGCGCATGGTATTGGAGGCAAACTACTAACTTGGACTGAAAGTTGGTTGGCTGACAGGAAACAAAGAGTAGTGATAAACGGCTCCGTTTCGGAATGGCAGGCAGTGACCAGTGGGGTACCGCAGGGATCAGTACTGGGATTGCAGCTTTTTACAATATATATTAATGATATAGGAGATGGTATTACCAATAACATTAGCAAATTTGCTGATGATACGAAGCTGGGTGGCAGGGTGAAATGTGAGGAGGATGTTAGGAGATTACAGGGTGACCTGGACAGATTAGGTGAGTGGTCAGATGCATGGCAGATGCAGTTTAATGTGGATAAGTGTTTGGTTATCCACTTTGGTGGCAAGAACAGGAAGGCAGATTACTACCTAAATGGAATGAATTTAGGTAAAGGGGCAGTACAGAGAGATCTGGGTGTTCTTGTACACCAGTCAATGAAGGTAAGCATGCAGGTGCAACTGGTAGTGAAGAAGGCTAATGGCATGCTGGCCTTCATAACAAGGGATTGAGTATAGAAGCAAAGAGGTTCTTCTGTAGCTGTACAGGGCCCTGGTGAGACCACGCCTGGAGTACTGTGTGCAGTTCTGGTCTCCAAATTTGAGGAAAGACATTCTGGCTATTGAGGGAGTGCAGCGTAGGTTCACGAGGTCAATTCCTGGAATGGCGGGACTACCTTACACTGAAAGACTGGAACTACTGGGCTTGTATACCCTTGAGTTTCGAAGACTGAGAGGGGATCTGATTAAGACATATAAGATTATGAAAGGATTGGACACTCTGGCAGCAGGAAACATGTTTCCGCTGATGGGTGAGTGCCGTACCAGAGGACACAGCTTAAAAATATGGGGTAGACCATTTAGGACAGAGATGAGGAGAAACGTCTTCACCCAGAGAGTGGTGGCTGTGTGGAATACTCTGCCCCAGAGGGCAGTGGAGGCCCAGTCTCTGGATTCATTTAAGAAAGAGTTGGATAGAGCTCTCAAGGATAGTGGAATCAAGGGGTATGGAGATAAGGCAGGAACAGGATACTGATTTGAGGATGATCAGCCATGATCATAATGAATGGTGGTGCAGGCACGAAGGGCAGAATGGCCTACTCCTGCACCTGTTGTCTACTCTTGTCCCATTCTAATTTGCCGATCAGACCAACAGATCCACATCAGATGCCATATCACTTGCCCTTCACTCCTCTCTCGAACAACACCAAGAACAGCTACGTAAGAACCGTACTCATTGACTACAGTTCGGCCTTCCCCTCGAGACTGATTACTAAACTTAGTGATCTTAGACTAAGTCCCATTCTCTGCAACTGGATCCTCAGATTCCTGACCCACAGGCCACAATCTGTGATGACTGGGGACAATATTGCATCCTCGCTCACACTCAACACTGGACAACCCCCCCAACGGTGCGTTCTCAGCCCCCCTACTGTACTCACTGTATACCTATGACTGCTTCGCCAAATACCAGACTAATGCCATTTACAAGTTTGCTGATGACCCCACCATAATCTGTCGAATCTCAGATGGCAATGAAACAGACTACAGACAGAAGGTGAGAATAACCTAGCTGTCAGTGCTGGGAAAACCAAGGAACTCATTATTGACTTTTGGCAGGATGTTACTCATGACCCCCTACACATTAACAGCACAGAGGTGGAACGAGTGGAGAGTGTCATGCTCCTGAGAGTGGTCATGCACAGCAAGCTTTCTTGGACTCTTCATGTGGACGCACTGGTTACAAAGGTCCAACAATGTCTCTTCTTCCTCAGGCAGCTGAGGAAATTTGGCATGACGGTGAATACCCTTGCCAACCTTTATAGATGAGCATTCTGTCTGGATGTGTCACTACCTGGTATGGCAACTGTACCATTCAAGATCAGAGATGGTTAGGGAGAGTGGTGAAGTCGGCTTGGAAAATCAAAGGCCAACTTCCCATCTATAGAATCCACCTACCAGGCCTGCTGTGAAGGAAAGGCCACCAGCATTCTCAAAGATCCATCCCACCCTGGCAATGTTTTTCTACAACCTCTACCATCAGGGAGAAGGTACAGAAACCTGAACATGAGCACCAGCCAGTTTCGAAATAGTTTGTACCCTACTGTTAGAATACTGAATGGATTTACAAACTCATAACATTGTGTTTTTGTTTTTGTTTTTGCTGCTGTTACCTGCTATTTACTTATCTAAGCTCCTTAACTGTGTGATATGATTGTATTGCTCGCAAAACAAAACTTTTCCCTGTGCCTCAGTACTCGTGACATTCAATTCAATTCAATTCAAGGATTACTTATGCAGTGTTCTTTTAAATGTAAGGCATTAGTGTAGCATTTATTATCTGGACCAGATGGGCCAATGGGCTGAGAAGTGGCAGATGGAGTTTAATTCAGATAAAATGCGAGGTGCTGCATTTTGGGAAAGCAAATCTTAGCAGAACTTATACACTTAATGGTAAGGTCCTAGGGAGTGTTGCTGAACAAAGAGACCTTGGAGTGCAGGTTCATAGCTCCTTGAAAGTGGAGTCGCAGGTAGATAGGATAGTGAAGAAGGCGTTTGGTATGCTTTCCTTTATTGGTCAGAGTATTGAGTACAAGAATTGGGAGGTCATGTTGCGGCTGTACAGGACATTGGTTAGGCCACTGTTGGATATTGCATGCAATTCTGGTCTCCTTCCTATCGGAAAGGTGTTGTGAAACTTGAAAGGGTTCAGAAAAGATTTACAAAGATGTTGTCAGGGTTGGAGGATCTAAGCTATAGGGAGAGGCTGAACAGGCTGGGGCTGTTTTCCCTGGAGCGTCAGAGACTGAGGGGTGACCTTTTTTTTGGTTTACAAAATTATGAGGGGCATGGATAGGATAAATAGACCAAGTCTTTTCCCTGGGGTTGGGGAGTCCAGAAGTACAGGGCATAGGTGTAGGGTGAGAGGGGAAAGATATAAAAGAGACCTAAGGGGCAACTTTTTCATGCAGAGGGTGGTACGTGTATGGAGTGAGCTGCCAGAGGATGTGTTGGAGGCTGGCACAATTGCAACATTTGAGAGGCATTTGGGTGGATATATGAATAGGAAGGGTTTGGAGGGATATGGGCCAGGTGCTGGCAGGTGGGACTAGATTGGGTTGGGATATCTGGTCGGCATGGATGGGTTGGACCGAAGGGTCTGTTTCCATGCCGTACATCTCTATGACTCTATGTCCTTTAGATTAGGTCCCCTACAGTGTGGAAACAGGTCCTTCAGCTCAACAAGTGCACACCGACCCTTCAAAGAGCAACCCACTCAGACCCTTTCCCCTACATTTACCCCTGACTAATGCACCTAACACTGGGCAATTTTTAGCATGGACAATTGACCTAACCTGCACATCTTTGGACTGTGGGAGGAAACCGGAGCACACAGAAGGAACCCATGCAGACACTGGGAGAATGTGCAAACTCCACACAGGCAATTGCCCGAGGCAAGAATTGAACCTGGTTCCCTGGTACTGTGAGGCAACAGTGCTGACTACTGAGCCACCGTGCCGCCCACTATTGATGTTACTGTCACTTCTCATGCTGAGTTCCACTCAAAGATTTGTAGACAAAAATATAGGCTGTCTTTGGAATGATTTTTTTAATCAGGGTCCTGTTCTATCCTGTTGACTCAATGGAATAGATCCTACCAGTATTTCAGGGAAGAGCAGGGGAGTTAGAATGACCTGGTCAATACGTACTCCTCAATTAACTTCACAAAAAGGCGGCATAGTGGCTCAGTGGTTTGCACTGCTGCTTCACAGCGCCATGGACCCAGTTCGATTCCATCCTCGGGCGACTGTCTAATGTGGCGTTTGCACATTCTCCCAGTGTCTGCGAGGGTTTCCCCCTGGGTGCTCTGGTGTCCTCCCACAATTCAAAGGTGTGCCAGTTATGAGAATTTGCCATGCTAATTTGCCCATTGTGTTCAGGGATGTGCAGGTAAGTTGCATTAGTTAGTGGTAAATTTGGAATAATAGGATAGTGGAGTTACTGTTTGGAAGGTCGGTGTGGACTTGTTGGGCTAAGTGGCCTGTTTTCACACTGTAGGTATTCTATGAAAAGATGAATATCCAGTCACTGTGACATTGCTATTTGTGAAACCTTATGTGAAATATGGTTGTGGTGTTTCCTGCATTATAATGGTATGAGTATTCGGATGTGAGGCACTTTCACACCCAAGACTGTGAAAAGTGTAATTAAATGCATTTTTAAAATAAAAATGATTTTACTTAATATATTTTACTGCAATTTTTTTGTGAATGTTTCTATCGATGAAACATTTTGTTGATGTTCGTATCAATGTAGCATTAATGTGGTAGAGCAACTCCTGAATAATATGTACTAAAGTGCATATATTGAGCACAAGTAGCTGCCTGCAAAGAACAGAGCTTTTTGTCATTGTATACTGATAACATTACAATAGAAAATGGAATTAGTCTCATCACCTTGGTAACCATTCAAGAGGGAATTAGATGGTTAATTGAAAAGGAACAATGTTTATATTGAGAAAGCGAATGGCACTAAGTGGGATGTTCATTAGGAAAGCCACCACAGATGTAGAGAACCAAATTGTGTCCTGTGCTGTGATTTAGATCATTAGATGCCACTCTGGAGTGATTTGGGCATAGCAGATTTGTAAGCAATAAATTTTGTATGTTTTTTATTTTGCATGCATATGAAGCAAAGATTTAAACGTGACTACTTTTTTTTTCCTTTTCAAAACTGTGTCAAGGCAATGCACGGGCAGGTTGGGAGTGAATATTTGAGTAGGAGTTGCAAAAGAATACATTGACCAAATTGAGCATGAATCAGCAGAAAAGACAGATGGAACCAATCTGAACAGAATTGGCCTTAACAGTGTTAACTTGCATAAAGTTGTAACTCAGTCATGAAATAACAGAGCATAAGAGGTACAGTTAGTAAGTTTGCAGATGACACTAAAATTGGAGGTGTAGTGGACAGCGAAGAGGGTTACCTCAGATTACAACAGGATCTTGATCAAATGGGCCAATGGGCTGAGACGTGGCAGATGGAGTTTAATTTAGATAAATGCGAGGTGCTGCATTTTGGGAAAGCAAATCTTGGCAGGACTTATACACTTAATGGTAAGGTCCTAGGGAGTGTTGCTGAACAAAGAGACCTTGGAGTGCAGGTTCATAGCTCCTTGAAAGTGGAGTTGCAGGTAGATAGGATAGTGAAGAAGGCGTTTGGTATGCTTTCCTTTATTGGTCAGAGTATTGAGTACAGGAGTTGGGAGGTCATGTTGCGGCTGTACAGGACATTGGTTGGAATATTGCGTGCAATTCTGGTCTCCTTCCTGTCGGAAAGGTGTTGTGAAACTTGAAAGGGTTCAGAAAAGATTTGCAAGGATGTTGCCAGGGTTGGAGGATCTGAGCTTTAGGGAGAGGCTGAACAGGCTGGGGCTGTTTTCCCTAGAATGTCAGAGGCTGAGGGGTGACCTTATAGAGGTTTATAAAATTATGAGGGGCATGGATAGGATAAATAGAACAAGTCTTTTCCCTGGGGTTGGGGAGTCCAGAAGTAGAGGGCATAAGTTTAGGGTAAGAGGGGAAAGATGATAAAAAAGACCTAAAGGGGCAACGTTTTCACGCAGAGGGTGGTATGTGTCTGAAATGAGCTGCCAGAGGATGTGGTGGAGGCTGGTACAATTGCGGCATTTGGATGGGTATATGAATAGGAAGGGTTTGGAGAGATATGGGCCGATGCTGGTAGGTGGGACTAGATTGGGTTGGGATATCTGGTTGGCATGGATGGGTTGGACTGAAGGGTCTGTTTCCATGCTGTATATCTTTATGACTCTATTGGTCAGGTGGTTGAACAATGCAATATTTCAAGATCATAAAGTAATTATGGGTATTGTAGATCATTTAGCCTGTATTAGATCATTCATAACATCTTGTAATCCTTGCACTTTGTATATCTATATGTTTCTTAGGTGCTTGTGGATTTTTTTTACCTCCATTATTGTTGCTGTAGGTTGATCCATATATAGATTGTGTTTTGTTCTTGACATTAAATACTTGAGTTTGAATGTTTGTTCTATTGTCCTGCTTTCTTGATTTAAATAAGATTCTGGGTGTATTCATGTAAATCTGAAGATTACACCTCAGATTGGTTTGTTGTTGAAAAACCAATCAGTCAGAGTTTCTGTTATAATTCAAACAATCTTGTACAATGCTGAATGTATTTGTGTTTTAACCAGTGTTTTAATGCCTCAAGAACAGGTATTGGCAGGGGTTATGCAATTGAGACATGGTAAGCCATTGAAATTTCACAGGTGATGGGTATATTTTCTCATGGAGGAAGGTAATAGCCACAGGTATTGTTCACACCTGGAAACAGGCAAGGGCCACGGAGTTGAACTGTGGACAGAAATGTGGTCTTTGGGTTTTGGACAGAACAAGGAGACACAGAGGGATCTCTCAGAGCTAAAAGCTGTATTTGTTCTAGTCAGAGGGGGGAGAAGGCTGCAAATTCCCTGTGAGTATATAAGGGAAGAGGACAGTGTTTGGTTGAAGAGATGTAGCCCAGTGTGTTCTGAATGCTCTGGAAAATTTGTACTGATAATGTTAGAAGGAGGGATCTCTGGAGCAGACCTTACTCTGGCAGTCTGTTCAGATTCAAGCATGCAACCTTGCATCTTGGTGAAACAAGGAGATGTAAACCCATTGAAAATGGCAAGTGATTGTGGACTTTTCTCTATCAAGATTGCAATCCTGTGGTGAGAGTGCTGTATTTCATATGTTATAGGGTCATTGGTGGTGGGAAAACACTTTTTTTTTGGTCATTTATTGTATTAGGTGCCCAGTTCTAAATATTTAGATCCCGGTGATTTTCGCTTGTTTGTTGCAGTCAATCTTAAAACTTGAAATTTTTTGTTGTGCAGTTCCTTTGTCAAGCTCTTCAAGTACGTCTTCATAAATCTTTATGAAGGTTATTATTGGTCTCTGGGAATTGTAGCACTTAGGAGTAACCAAATCAATTTATTTGATTAAACAATTTTGAGTACTACTTCTTCTATTTCTTTGGAAATACATCAGTGCAGAAGATAAAGCTAAAGCATTTAGAAGGGACTTCAGACAGAACTGTTGAGTGAATGTTCCAACTTGGCCTCCCCTGGAAGTTTCCAGCATCGTAGATGTCAGCTGCGTGATATCAAGAAATGGCTGAATGGATTGGATAGTACAAAGCCCATGGACCCTGACCACTTTCTAGTAGTAATAATGAAGACTTCTGGTTCAGAAGTAAGGTTTTTGTATGCAAGGCATGACAACGCTCCAGTTTTGGTTTACAGAGGACAAGGCAGACCACTGGATAGGCAAACATTCACTACCCTTACACACAGTGCTCAGCATTAGTGGTATCATCTACAAGACGTTCACCAAGGCTCCGTGTGCACACCTTTCAAACCCATGACCACCTCGACTGAGAAGATAGAGGGCGGCTGATAAATAGGAATGCCAAATCACTCACCATCCTGGCTTGGAAATGTATAGCCGTTCCTTCGATGGATTGTTAACCTGGAACTCCCTGTCTCATGATACTATATGTGTATCTACACTGGAACTGTGTTAAAGACAAATTCTGGAAATCGCAGTTCGTCAGAAAGCATCCATGGAGAAGAGAGCAATCTCATCGTTTGAGTCTAGGTGATGCTTCATCTATGCCAAGTTGTTTTGAGAAGGCATGCTCTTTGGGCTGTAGGCCTGTGATCAGTGGTATGCTGCAAGGCTTGGTGCTTGGCCCACTACTTTTGGTTATCTATGTTCACATCAAAATCATTTATATAAAGAGTTTATACGTTTGCAGATGATACCAAAACTGGTGGAGTGTAGATAGCGAAGAGGGATACCTCAGAGTATAGCAGGACCTTGATCAGAGGGCTGAGGAGTGACAGATGAAGTTTAATTTGGACACATGAGGTGCTGCATTTTGGTAAGACAAATCAAGGCAGGACTTTTACACTAAATGATAGGGCCCTGGGGAGCGTTGCCGAACAAAGAGACTTTAGGGTGCAGGTTCGCTGCTTCTTGAAAGTGTAGATAGGATAGTGAAGAAGGCATTTGTTCTGCTTTTCTTTATTGGTCAGTGCATTAAGGATAGGAGTGGGGTGTCATGTTGCAGATGTATAGGACATTGGTTAGGCCACTGTTGGAATTTTGTGTTCCATTATGCTCTCCCTGCTATAGAAAGGATGTTGTAAAACTGGAAAGGGTTTAGAAAAGATTTACAAGGATGTTGCCAGGGTTTGAGCTATAGGGAGAGACTGAATAGGCTAGGGCTACTTTTCCCTGAAACGTCGGAGGCTGAGGGGTGACCTTTATAGAAGTTGATAAAATCATGAGGGCTATGGTAAAGGCATTTGGATGGGTAAATGAATAAGAAGGGTTTCGTAGGATATGGGCCAAATGCTGGCAAATAAGATTAGAATAATTTAGGATATCTGATCAGCATGGATGAGTTCGAGCAAAGGGTCTGTTTCCATGCTGTATATCTGACTCTAAGACAGCTGATCATTACCTTCTCGAGGGCAACTAGAGGTGAGCAGTAAGTGTGGCCCAGACAGTGATGTCAGTGAATGCATTTGAAAGAAATCCAGTCAGTTACTGTCTCATCGATTATACTTTCCATCATTAGTTAAGTAATGAAAGGAGTCACCAATATTGCTGTCAAGTAATAGATAGGGAGCAATAATCTGTTCACCAGTGCTCAGTTTAGATCCTGCCCATGCCATTCAGCTCTTTGTCATGTCAAGGATTTTTTTAAAAAAAACTAAGAAAAGTTTTAATGAATGGGCTTTGCTTCCAGCATTGCTTGTGCAGCAAATTATATATGCTCATCTAACTTAGAATAATGTAATGTATCTGTGTAATTTAGGAATTTAGTTAACTTGAAGTTTTAAAGATACTGCAAAACTTTGCAATGGTTTTATGACTATTTTTGAGGGATCAGCAATTAACAATATATGCTGTTTCGTGAGTCTTGTTCCAAGTAATACAATAATACAACCAAAATTCAACATTCAACTGACTAATCTGAGTTTAGTATTAGGATTTTCATTCATCATCTGGATAGATTGGGTGAGTGGACAACTCAGTGGCCAATGTAGTATAATTTGGATAAATGTGAAATTATTCACTTTGGAAGTAAAAATAAGAAGACTGACTACTACTTGAATAGGAGAGTGCAGCCAGACCTTGGAGTCCCCTTGTGTATCAGTCGATGGAGGTAGCCTGTAGGTGCAGCAAGCAGTAAAGATGGCAAATGATAGTTTCGTGTACAGGAGCAGGGATGTGTTGTTGCAATTAAACAGGGCTTTGTTGAGGCCACACCTAGTTTTGGTCTCCTTTTGAGGAAGGATGCTCTTGCTCTCGAGGGAGTGCAGTGAAGGATTACCAGGCTGATTCCACGGGCGGCTGGACTGATGTATGAGGAGAGATTGACTGACTCAGTCAGGATTGTTTTCGTTGGAGTTCAGATGAATGAGGGGGATCTCATAAAGGCTTACAAAATTCTAACAGGACTGGGTAACTGGGTAAATGCAGGGAGGGTGTTGGGTGTGTCCAGAACCAGTGGTCACAGTCTAAAGATTTGGGGTAGACCATTTAGGATTGAGAGGAGGAAAAATTTCGTCACCCAATGAGTGGTGAGCCTGTGGAATTCATTGCCACAGGAAGTATTTGAGGCCAAAACATTTGTATATATTCTAGAGGCAGTTAGATATAGCACTTGGGGCAAATGGGATCAAAGGTTATGGGGAGAAAGTAGGATTAAATATTGAGTCAGATGATCAACCATGATCATGGTGAATGGTGGAGCAGGCTCGAAGGGCTGAATAATCTCCTCCTGCTCCAATCTTCTATGATTCTATCAGACTGTGTTATTTATACAGTTGGAAATATGATGCAACATCATTTATGGTTTTGAATCAGAGTCTCTAGTGTCCTTGCTTTATTTGTTGTACTGTTGGCAGCTGCACCTGAAGATAACAAACTCTGGAATTCTCTCTCTAAACCTGGTACCACTCTATCTCACTCTTGATCTTTTTGGGAACTTTAAATGACCAATTCCTAGGCCATCGCTGTTGTATCTGTTTATGGTCAAATATTGTTTGGTAATACTCTTGTGAAATACCTTTGCATGTTTATTATGGTGAAGGTACTGTATAATTCCACATTTGAGAATGAATGAGCAGCAATTCCTGCTTGGCAACACAAACTTAAAATGGAATTTAAAAAAAAATGCACTTTTAATTTATCCATTGGCATTCATATTTTGGGTTCTTTAGGGTACAAAGTGGAAACGTTGGACTTGACAATATCAAATTTTAATGATCTGCAATAAATACAAACTGGTGAAAGACTGACTTTTCCTTTTACTCATGAGATGTGGGTGTCACTGAATGGGGCTAAATTTATTGTCAATCACTAGTTGCCCTTGAGAAGGCATTGATGCCCTGCTTTCTTGTATTACTACAGACCATTTGTTGTTGGTACACTTGAGAAAGTGTATAAGGTATGAGCAGATAGGGAAAGAGTTCAGTTTAAGGTTGCTTGACAAAGGCTCAGCTAGCGTGACTTTGACCAGATAAGAACTTGTAGTAAATAACGAGGTGCTAGAGGCATGGTAGTGGTTAAATGAGGTGAAGAACATCCATTGTGTAATGCCAGCTAGCGAGGTAAAAAACATCCATTGTGTAATGCCAGCTAGCGAGGTAAAAAACATCCATTGTGTAATGCCAGATGGCTTTATCTTTACTGTTGATGCTTGCTGATTGTAACGGTCACCCAATCAATATACATGTTGCCGTGTTTGGATGCTGCTCCCTGTAAGTGACTATATAATTCCTTAAGAGCCATACTGTGTCTCTGAGTCATGATTTGGAGATGCAGGTGTTGGACTGGGGTGTACAAAGGTAAAAATCACACAACACCAGGTTATAGTCCAATAGGTTTAATTGGAAGCACACTAGCATTCGGAGCGACACTCCTTCATCAGGTGATAGTAGAGGGCTCGATCGTAACACCGAATTTATAGCAAAAATTTACGGTGTGATGTAACTGAAATTATACATTGAAAAATTGATTGTCTGTTAAGCCTTTCATCTGTTAGAATACAGTGATAGTTTCACTTCTTTCATGCGTAAATCACAAAACCTTTTTTTACAAGTTGCATTCTCAGGTTAGCTGTTAACAATGGTGATAGCTAGACAATATGTTGAAGGTGTTAGCCCCCTGTGTTCTCTGTCTATGACCTGATGTTTAGATTGATTCTAATCTAAAAAGTGAGATAACAGAGTTTTACATAAATTCATGCAGTTTTTGAGCTCAGAGTTCTACATGAATGTATGCAGTTTTTGAGCAAAGTGCAATGTAACTCTGCAAGTACAAATTCACCCCACAAAATATATGTGTACATGTGGGTCTTTGACTGTCTGTGTGTGTGTGTCTGTCTGGGGTGGGGGTTGTCTATCTTATACATTGCAGGCAAGGATGCCTGGAGGCATGGTACATGGGAAAACCGAGCAAAGGCTACAACAACGGATGAATGGGCATTGCACAACAATCAACAGGCAGGAGGGTTCCCTCCCAGTTAGGGAACACTTCAGTGCTCCAGGACATTCAGCGCCGGACCTTCCGGTGACCATCTTCCAAGGTGGTCTTTGGGACAGGCAGCAGAGGAGATTGGCTGAGCAGAGGCTGATCGCTAAGTTTGGTATCCATACGGAGGGCCTCAACTGGGACCTTGGGTTCATGTCACATTACAGGTGATCACCATTGCACCACACACACACACACACACACACACACACACACACACACACACACACACACACACACACACACACACACAGGTACACACAGACGCGCACACAGACAGCCACACACACACTCCCACACTCACACATGCACCCCCTCACAGACTTAAGACAGTCTGCATTCACTACACACACACACACACACACTTTCTCACACTCTCAACCCCCACCCCAGACAGACAAAGACCCACATGCACACATATATTTTGTGGGGTGAATTTGTACTTGCAGAGTTACATTGCACTTTGCTCAAAAACTGCATACATTCATGTAGAACTCTGAGCTCAAAAACTGCATGAAATTATGTAAAACTCTGTTATCTCACTTTTTAGATTAGAATCAATCTAAACATCAGGTCAAAGACAGAGAACACAGGGGGCTAACACCTCCAACATATTGTCTAGCTATCACCATTGTTAACAGCTAACCCGAGAATGCAACTTGTAAAAAAAGGTTTTGTGATTTACGCATGAAAGAAGTGAAACTATCACGGTATTCTAACAGATGAAAGGCTTAACAGACAATCAATTTTTCAATGTATAATTTCAGTTACATCACACCAAATTTTTGCTACAACTTCTGTGTGTTTGGATCAAGCCCTCCAGTATCACCTGATGAAGGAGCATCGCTCCGAAAGCTAGTGTGCTTCCAATTAAACCTGTTGGACTATAACCTGGTGTTGTGATTTTTAACTGTGTCTCTGAGTGTTTGCTTCGACTGATATGGAAACGGGATGACACACTTGTAATGTTAGATTTTTAAATTTAAATTTTTAAACTACACTCCTATATGAATTGAACCAATGTTTCAGTCCAATGGATTTTGCAAATTCATATAGTTCTTTGCAATTAATAATTGCAGTTAATTCAAACCAGTGCCTTTTTTTTTGTTTTGAGTTGACTGATCCAGTGTGGGTTCTGATGGTACCAGTATCAAGTAATTCAGGAAATTACTTTGCAACTTTTGGATGAGGGTTCTGTTGCAGTGTATCTGATTGGATGTTATATCCACCAGGGAATAAATATAAAAAGCGAATCAGTCTGGAGATTGGAGTTTGCAGTATATTTGTGAGAGGTAAATTTCAGTAGTCTCTTTGGAAAAGCTATACTATGTATGAGTTTTTTTTATACCTTGTAAATTATTCTTGGTCAGTGGGTGAAATTAATAAGCTTGTGATTCATGCCCATTTCTATTTGCTGTTAAGAAGATAATATTTTTCCAAACCATTGCAACCCTTGTGAAGGACTCTCCACTAACTAGACGTAGTTTGTCATTTGACCAATAATCCAGCCCTACAGCATATTTCTTTTGGCGACATAGATTCAATACTGACAATGCCAGTTGGTGGAATTTGAATTTGTTGATAAATCTGGAATACTATATAAAGCTAGCCTCAACAATGATTACCTTGACATTGTTTAAAAAAAACGTCTGGTTCACCGACCTCTTTAGTGAAATAAATCTGCCCTTATCTGCTCTGGCCTAAGGATAATTTCAGAGCTATGAAAGGCAATTAGAACAAGAAATGTTGGCCAACCTGAGAAAAAAAAGCAAGTTCTAAGACTTTGAATCAGTTGCATAAGGGGACAATACATGATCCCCGTCAAAGCTAGGGTGATATGTCACTTGAAGTCATCCATTGTTTTCCCATGCATTTGCTGTCCTTGTCCTTCTAGATGGTAGAGCTTTCTTGTTCTAATTGCCTTTTATAGCTCTGAAGTCATCTATAGGCTAGAGCAGATAAGGGCAGACTTATTTCCCTCGAGTTTGAATGATTTTGATAAAGCCTTGGTGAGTTGGTGTAAGTGAAACCTGTAGATAAATGAGCCAAAAGCATGTTGGGAGTGGAGGTATTTCGCTTTGTGGTGCTGATTAATGTTGCAACTTTCTAAAGTCTTTCACAACTGGCTTTCGGGATACTTGTGCATGAGACACACAAAGTTAGTGCATTAGTGCAGCAGGGTAATCAGGACAGCTAATGGAATATTATTAATGGCATATAATATCTAAAGGAGGTTGGAGTACAAGAGTAGAGAAGTTTTCATGCAACTGTACAAGGTACTGGCAAAACTACCTCTGGAGTAATGTGAGCAGTTTTGTTTAAATTATTGATGGAAAGATATTTCATTGGAGGCAGTTCAGAGAAAGTTCACTGGGTTGAACCTTGGTAAGGAATGATTGTCTCATGACCAAAGATTAAACAGGTTGCCACACCATTCATTGGGGCTTAGAAGCATGAGAGGTAAACTAATTGAAACATACAGGATTCTTAAGGGACTTGACGGTCTACATGCTGAGAGGTTGATTTCCCCCCCTAGGAGAGTCCAGGAACAGAGCTTGTAGTCTCAGAACAAACGGGCAACATCTTAAGACTGAGAGAAGGAGGAATTTCTTTTGAGGGTTGAGAGTCTTTGGAACTGCTCTTTATAGAGAGCTGTAGGTAGATATCTTATGTATATTTTAGGCTGAGATGGGTTCTTGATCAGTGGGGGAATCAAGGTTATGGGGAAACGGCAGAAAAGAAGATATGAGGAATGTCAGATCAGTCATGATCGTATTGAATAGAGCAGCAGACTCTAGGGGCAGAATGGCCTAATCCAGTTCTTATTTCTTTTTTAAAAATTATTCTGTTTTAATCAACCTGTTCACATGTTATTACACACCTCTGGAACAGATGGGATTTGAACCCAGGCCTCCCTGGTCCAGGGTAGGGGCACGACCCCTTCACCACAAGAGGGCCTTCATAAAGTGAGGTAAAGTTTCCTGAGCTGGACGTGATTTGCGCATGTACCCTTCTGATCTGGAATCAGACGTGGAAGGGATTTATTTTGCCTGAATTGCAAAAAGCAACTTGTATTGTTACAGCTTCATCTATCCAGCAGGGATATTCCAATTCTGTGATGACTTGTGCCTCAGAGGTGGTGGAGAGACTTTTTAGGCATGTAGATTAATTGGTCATAGGATAGAGCCGCTGGCCTGCTTTAGCAATCAAACCACTTAATTGGGCAGGAGGGATTTCACAATAACAATATAGGGAGATTATCCAGGTTTTACTGAACATTAGCAAGACTTGTTTCATTATGTGAGGAGTTATGAATGGAGCTCAATACTGAGGATTCATCAGGAAATGGCAGCAATGTCACTCAGCAAGTGATTGAGAATAATTTAGAGAATAGTGTTGTATCTGCACTAGAATCGGTTAGCTAATGACATGGTTTACTCTTCAGTGCAAACTTTCAGCACACTGGGAATTTCATTGGGGTCAATAAAATTGGACTGAATGGTATAGGTCCTATAATGTATATTTCTGTTATCTTTCAGACGGTTGAAGTCTCAATGCTGAGACTTAAGATTTTAGCTGTTGAGCTGTCAGAGGTATTTGACATTCGTTGAACATCTCTGATACCTCAAATGCTCAGATCTGAGCATTTCATCTTACGATCACTAAACTGTAAAGGAGGAGACATTCCAAGATCTTAGTGAGCTCAACTTTTCCAAAATAAAGTTACAGGCTATTTTTGTTTTGTTTGTATGTATGTATGTTTGAAGAGAAGTGAAGAATTGAGTTTTCAATATAGGGTAATGCTTCATTGAGTGCCAAGTTCCCATTTTTGCTGTCCTTAAAATTGAATGATAAAAGCTTCTTGGCACTTCTCCAATTCCTGTGCTTGGCTGATATGTGTACTTCTGTACACATAATTGGACTGTTACTTGTGTTTAATTATATTTGCCAGTTCTTATCCAGTTCCGTACTTGAAGCTGCATGTAGTTGTACAGTCGATTATACATTGACCAGATGTAAATTTGCTGGTTCATGTAATCTACGAGCTAATTTCTCTCTCTCAATGGATTCAGTGCTTCCTGATTAATACTGGGTACTCGTTAAGCTATGTCGTAGTTTTCAAATTCTCATCCTTGTATTAAAATCTCTCCATAACCTAGCCTCTTGCCATCCTTGTAACCTTCTCTCGCCTGGCAACCCTCTATACTCTTTGAATTCTGGCCACAGCATCTCCAATCTTAATTGCTCCATCATTTGTGATTGGGCCTGAAGTTGCCAAGGCCCTAAGCTTTTGAATTGTCTCTCTGCTGCCCTATTTGTTCTCTTCCTTTAAGACATTACAAGCTTGATCAGAGGTGTAAGCTTTAAGCAGTCATCTGCCTTTGCATCTCCTTGGGTAGATTGGCATTTTATTTTGTTTCGTTGCTCTGTGAAGCATTTTACTGCAACACCCCTCTCATGCCCAACCAACAACCATCTTAAGAGGTGGGGAACCAATACTGCAAGACTTGTTTATTTTAGACTTTGAGAATGTAAGAGTAAAATACTGTGGATGCTTGAAATCTGACTTTGTGCATGGGTGGCCAGTGCTTGGAATGGAGCTAATCATTTAAAGTCATTATGATTGTACATGCTGTTTAGTTGAGCTTGGTTTACAAATGGTGTTTCAAATCAAGACCACTTCATATCAAGAGGATGGATTGCTTGCTTGGTATAAAAAGCTAAGAGTTTCATAAGTGACTCTTGTAACAGCAAACGTATTCTACCAACTCCAATATCAAGTAAACTAAAACCAGTTGATTTCAACTCGAGGCAGGGACCAGTATTAAGGTGAAAATCTAACTAACTTTTCTTTCACTTTAGTTAAGCTGGTCGATTTTCTTTTGTCAACTTGCATGTAATTTTTTTTGATGTTGAGTCAGTTATATCCACTGCACAGTCAGGGTTCTCTCTTTACTGTTGATGCTCAAATTCCATGTCTATTTGCACATTTGAACATATTGTTTCCCCAGGCATTTTTGATATGTTTTTTAAACTTCTTGCAATGCTGAAGATATAGATCAAAGCCGATGTATTTTTGAGGACATGAATTATTCGTACACTGGAATGACCATGACTTGTGCACTGTCCCTTGCTGTCTCACTGTGAATACCACTACCTAAACATCTGCCCTGTAATGCTGCCATATCCTTTTGCCTTCTAATTTTTGATATCCCTTCTTTAGAGAGGGAAGAGTTCTGAAGTTGGACTCTTGCATTTAGAAAAGTAATTTGCAGGGGGGTAGTGCTAGGCGTTACTAATGTAATTATAGAGTCAAGTCATAGAGATGTACAGCATGGAAACAGACCCTTCAGTCTCACCCGTCCATGCCAACCAGATATCCCAACCCAATCTAGTCCCACCTGCCAGCACCCGGCCCATATCCCTCCAAACCCTTCCTATTCATATACCCATCTAAATGCCTCTAAAATGTTGCAATTGTACCAGACTCCACCACATCCTCTGGTAGCTCATTCCATACACGTACCACCCCCTCGTGGAAAAAGTTGCCCCTTAGGTCTCTTTTTATATCTTTCCCCTCTCACCCTAAACCTATGCCCTCTAGTTGTTTGAATGCAGTGCCTGAAAACCTTTTGGTTGCGTGTTCAAGTATGACCACCCTATTTGATAAGCTTTCAGTGCGATGGCATTACTTTTCTGAATACAAAATTCCAACTTCAGAACTCTTTTCCTCCCTAAAGAAGGGATATCAAGACAATAGGATATGGCAACATTACAGGGCAGATTTTTAGATAGTGGTATCCACAGTGAGACAGCAAGGGACAGAGTGCACTAGCATAAATAAAGAAAAGCATGAAAGGTCGTGAAGGAGAGTAGTAGTAAAAAAGCAAAACCAGTGGCACTTTTACAGAATGCAGTAGTACTCAGAACTAAATAAAGGAGCAGCACAAATTGAAGTATGCTCTTTTTGTCATTATGGAGACATGGTTACAAGGAGCTCAAAGTTGGAAATGAAATATTCAGCGCTATGTAAGTTTTTTGAAAGGGAAGCAGAATTAGAATGGTGGGTAAATTCATTAGTATCGGATGGAATTAATACAATAGCAAGAAATAATTCTGGATTGGTTGAATCCACATAGAATCCATGTCAACGGAGGTAACAAGGGGAAGGAGTCACTGGTGGGAATAAACTATAGGGCCTATAACAGTAGCTAAACTGTCAGACAGGGAATAAATCAGGAGAACATGAGGGAAAGCTATGGTAATATATAAAACAACCTAGGAACAGTAGAGGGCATTCAAAGAAATATTTAATACTGTTCAGAAGCAGTTTGTACTCATGAGATGGAAAACAAACCTCAAACAAAGTCATGGACTGCATAAAACTAAAAACAAGAACTCAAAATGCAGAGGACAAAGAAAAATGCAAAAACAAAGAAGGACCATAAAGCAGCTTCTAAGTGCAGCTAAAATGGGTTATGAAAGGAAACTTGCAAGGAATGTGGAAGAAGAGATTTTATAGTCATAAAAAGGGAAAGAAGCTGATTGTGATTACTGTTGGTCAACTGAAAGCTGAGAGTGGTGATATTGTCAATGATGATGGTAAATGGACATGTTGAACGATTATTTTCCTTCCGTATTTGCAGACAAAGTAGAATAGCTTGCTGGAAGTTGCAAAGAAATTAACAGAGGAAAGTGGGCAGGGTCGAAAGACAATTAGCTAAAGTAAATTCTCAATAGTAGGGAAGTTAATGGAACTGAAAAGGGATAAATCCCCAGGACTTGACTTCCTGCTGCAGGTATTGAAGAAGGTATGGGAGCACATTGTCAAAGCCCTAACCATAATCTTTCCGAGTTCTTTAATTGAAGAGTTGCATCTCTGGATTGGAAAGTTGCAATTGTCACTCTGCTGTTTAAGAAGGGTGACAGAAGGAAACCAGGGAGTTACGGATCAGTCGGCCTGATGTCTGTGGTGAGGAACATGTCTGAGCCTATGATCAAGGATAGGGTAACGGACCGCCTTGAAAACTTATCAGTTAATCAGAGAGAGTCAGCATAGATTCAAGAAGAGTAGGTTGTGCCTAACAAACCTCATAGTTACTTGAAGAGGTGACAAAGGTGCTAGCCAGAGTTAAGTCAATGCATGTTATTCATACGGACTTTGAGAAGGCTTCTGATGAGTTCTCGCACAAGAAACTATTAACTAAGGTGGAAGCCCATGGAATTGAGGGCAAAGCACCGACATGGATAAGAAACTGAGTTGCAGGAAACTTGGAATAATGGGCAAATACTCAAAATTGACAGGACATGACTGGTGATTCCCTGGAGGGATCTGTATTGGGGCCTAAACTATGCACAATATTTTTTCATGACTTGGACAGTGGTATAAAAATTCAGATATCCGAGTTTGCTGATGACACAAAACTGGGCGGCATTGTAGACAGTATTAATGGCAGCATAAAATTAGACCAGGATATTGATAGATTAGGTGAATGGCAAAGCTATTGTAAATGGATTTGAGTATATTTTTGAGAAGGCACAACATTAAGTACAGTGGATATCCAATGGCATTTGAGAATTTAGGTAAATATCTCTTTAAGATAAGATACAGATAATAGTCAGGAAGGCTAATGAAATGCTGGCCTTCATACCTAATTCATATCTAAAGGGCTGGAGTAGAAGGATACAGATGTTCTGCTGTTATCCAAAATTCTGGTTAGAGCCCATTCAGAGTATTGTGAGCAGATACGGACACCATAGAGTCATAGAAATGTACAGCATGGAAACAGACCCTTCGGTCCAACCTGTCCATGCTGACCAGATATCCCAACCCAATCTAGTCCCACCTGCCAGCGTCTGGCCCATATCCCTCCAAACCCTTCTTATTCGTATACCCATCCAAATGCCTCTTAAGTGTTGCAGTTGAACCTGAGGAAGGATGTTTTTGCCTTGGAGGAAGTTAAATGCGGTTTACAAGCTAGACTTCGTTAAGTTATGATTAGATAAATTGTGCCTTTATTCTCTAGAATTCAGAAGGTTAAGGGGTGACCTAATTGAGGTCTTCAGGATAGAAACAGGAACAGTAGACAATAGATGCAGGAGTAGGCCATTCAGCCCTTCAAGCCTGCACAGCCATTCAATATGATCATGGCTGATCATTCCCAATCAGTATCCTGTTCCAGCCTTATCTCCATAACCCTTGACTCCACTATCTTTAAGAGCTCTATCCAATTCTTTCTTAAATGAATCCAGAGACTGGGCCTCCACTGCCCTCTGGGGCAGAACAGACCGAGTAGATAAACATAAACTATTTCCATTGGTTGAAGATTTTAAACCAGGGACATAAACTAAGAATTAGGGCCAGGTGATTTAGGAGAGATGTAAGAAAGCACTTTGACATGTAAAGAGTCGCGGAAGTTTGGACACTCTCTCTCAAATGGCATTTGATGCTGTGCAGTTGTTAGATTTTAATCTGAGACAGTTTTTTTCACGTAAGGGTATCAAGAGATATGAGCCCAATGCAGGCATATAGAGTTAGGCCACAGATCAGCCATGATCTTCTTGAATGGAGAAGTGGGCTCAAGGGGCTGAATGGTCTACTCCTGTTCCTATGTTCCTGTGCAAACTTTTAAAAAATAAGGACATTAACTATGAGTGACTTTAATTTTCATGGAGTTTGGGAAAATAAATTAGCAGAGGTTGCCATGAGGACAAATTGATATTGGATACTGTCCCCAGTATAGTCTACGTTGTAAATCCCACCAGGGATCTGGTTGTTTTGGATATGGTAATGTGTAATGAGGCATGTTTAAAATTGAATTGAATTGAATTGAATTGAATTGAATTTATTGTCACCTGTACCGCTTTGTCTTGCAAGCAATACAGGCAGATCACACTGTTAAGTAGTATAGATAGTAAATAATAGTAAACGGTGGCAAAAACAAAAACACAGGTACAGGCGAATGTTAAGAGTTTGAATCCATTCAATATTCTAACAACAGTAAGGTAGAAACCGTTATGAAACCGGCAGGTACATGTGTTCAGGCTTCTGTACCTTCTCCCCGATGGTAGAGGTTGTAGAAGAACATTGCCAGCGGGCCTGGTAGATGGATCCTATAGATGGGAGGTTGGCCTTTGTGATCGTCTGGGCAGAGTTCACCACTCTCTGTAACTATCTCTGATCTTGAATGGTATAATTGCCATACCAGGTAGTGATATATCCAAACAGAATGCTCTCGATTAAAAGTATAGGCCGTCATGCCAAATTTCCTCAGTTGCCTGAGGAAGAAGAGACATTGTTGAGCCTTTGTAACTAGTGCATCCACATGAAGAGTCCAAGAAAGCTTGTTGTGGGTGACCACTCTCGGGAGCATGACACTCTGCACTTGTTCCACCTCTATGCTGTTAATGTGTAGGGGGCATGTGTAATATCCCACCGAAAGTCAATAATGAGTTCCTTGGTTTTGCTGGCATTGAGAGCTTGGTCATTCTCAGTGCACCATTTTTCCAGGTCTTCCACCTCCCGTCTGTAGTTTGTTTCGTCACCATCTGAGATTCAACTGACTAGGGTGGTGTCATCAACGAACTTGTAAATGGCATTAGTCTGGTATTTGGCAAAACAGTCATAGGTATCCAGTGAGTATAGTAGAGGGTTGAGCATACACCCCGGAGGGGTGGGGGGGGGTGGGGGGGTGGGTGCCGGGTGCCGGGGGGGGGGCCGGGGAGTTGGGGGGAGGGGGGTTCCAGTGTTGAGTGTTAATGAGGGTGAAATATTGTCCCCAATCTTCACTGATTGTGGGCCAGGAATCTGAGGATCCAGTTGCATAGAGTGAGGCTTAGTGCGAGATCACTAAGGTTTTAGTAATCAGTCTTGAGGGAGTAATAATGTTGAAGGCCGAACTCTAGTCAATGAGTAGGATCCTTATGTAGCTGTTCTTGGTGTTGTTCTAGAGAGGAGTGAAGGGCAAGTGATATGGCATCTGATGTGGATCTGTTGGTCAGATTGGCAAATTAGAGTGGGACAAGAGTAGTGGGGAGCCTGGAGTTGATTAATGCCATGACCAACCTTTCAAAGCACTTCATGATCACCGAAGTTAAGGCCACTGGGCGGTTGTCATTGAGACATGCTGCATGAGCCTTCTTAGGCACAGGGATGATGTTGGCCCTCCTGAAACAGGCAGGGACAGTGGCCTGCTGCAGGAAGAGGTTGAAAATGTCCGAGAAGACCTCTGCCAGTTGATCTGCGAGTGCCCTGAATGCACGGCCTGGTACTACATTTGGTCCCATCGCTTTCCTTGGATTCACGTGAAGGAAACCTGATATGACCTCTGATGCAGTGGGATAGGTTTGTCAGGACTTGTTGGAATAGGTGTTGCCTGTCTGCAGAAATTCCGCTCAAAAGCAAATATAGAAGGCGTTGAGGCGATCTGGGGGGAAATATGTCATCGTCTGCTATCTTGCACTGAATCTTTTTAGACCCTGTGATGTCATTTCAGTTCTTGCCATAGTCGCAGGTTATCTGTCCAGTTTGGATTGGTATTGGTCCTTGGCTGTCTTAATGGCTCTGCGAAGGTCATACTTGGATTCCTTAATTGAGTGGGTCTCCTGATCTGAAGGCCTCACACCTGGTTTTTAGCACGTTCTGTATGCCCTGATGCATCCAGGGTTTCCTGTTGGGGAACACCCGGATTGACTTGCTCAGTATACAGTCCTCCACACACTTGCTGATAAAGACTGTGACAGTGGTGGCATACTTGTCAAAGGTGCCTGCTGACTGGGCCATTTTGAAACAATCAGCCAATTCTAGACAGCACCAGAGTTGACCCTCTGCCTCCTCCGACCAGCACTGGACCTGTATGCATGAGGGGCTCTCCTGCTTGAGCTTTTGCCTGTAATCCGGGAGAAGAAGCATGGCATTGTGGTCGGAGTTCCCAAAATGAGGGTGGAGGATGGAGCGGTAGGCATCCTTCACCGTGGTGTAGCAGTGGTCTAAAATGTTCGGGCCCCTAGTGGGGCAGGTAATGTTCTGGTGGTACTTGGGCAACATCTTCCTTCGATTGGCTTGATTGAAGTTGCCAGTCACAATAAACAGGGACTCTGTGTGTTCTGTCTCCAGGGTATTAGTGGTGAAGTACAGCACGTCCAGAGCTTCCTCAACCTTTGCTTGTGGCGGAGTGGGAAAAATGATTGGATTTAGAGATCCCCCAGGAAAAGTGACCACAACGGGTACAATTTACTATTTTGTTTGAGCGTCAGAAACTTAGGTTGGAAACAACTGTGCAAAACGTAAATAAGGTGATTATAAAGGAATAAAGGCAGAGTTGGCTGGAATGGACTGGGACAGCTGTTTTGAGCGAAAGATGGTTGAGCAATGGACAATCTTTATGAACATCCTTTTCCCCTCTGAATTAAAGATACAATCTAGCAACGAAGGATTCGAGGAAGGAGATAAACAAGGATGTTAAAGATAGTATCAAAATGAAAGCGGAAACTCATAAAGCGGCAAAACATTGATGGCAAGATTCAGGATTGGGAATGGTTTTTCTGGTTAAAAATAACAAATGATCGGACAATATTAGACAGAGAAAATGAACTGAAGGTAAACCAACAAGTAATATTAAAATGGACAGTGCAAGCTGCTTTAAAAAAAACTGCGAAATTCTTGATGGTAGAATGCAAAAATAATATTATAAAAATACTAAATAATGAAGTCGATAAATTGGGGGAAGAAATAAATGCACAATCACCAAGAGCAAAAGTACCCGGGAAACCCGAAAAGCTGATAAGCTCCTCTAGAGCTGATAGGTTGCAGTCTAGGATATTCAAAGATGTTGCTGCAGAGATGGTGATTACCCTGGTAGGAATTTCCCAAAAGTCTGGAAAAATCTTATGGTATTTTATGAGCAGTTTTCCACTTCTCAAATTCAAAGAGGGATGGAGACAAAAGTAACAGGTACTCCATAGACCAGTTCATTGGGAATATGTTAGTGCCTTTTATAAAGGATGTAATAGCAGACCATTTAGAAATATATAACTTAATCAAGTAAAGTCAGCTTCATAAAGGAAGTTGTGCCTGACAAACTCTTGGGGGTAACAAGCATATTAGTTTGAGGAGAACCAGTTGGTCTAATATATATTGGCTTTACAAAAGACGTTCAATAAGGTAGCACACACAACCCTCCCTCACAGTAAGAATCTAAGTTGTTGGGTTCGTTTATTAGCATAGATAGCGAAGTGGCTATCTAATGCAGGATGGAAAGTTGGGATAAGGGGGGCATTTGCAGGATGGCAAACTCATGAAGTCCCTCTGGGATCAAAACTGGGGCCATTAAAATGTATGTTAATGGCTTGGGTGACAGAAATGAATAAACTGTTCTCAAGTTTGCAGATGATACAAAAATAGGTGGAAGGCCAAGTGGTAAAAGTGACAATAAACGTTTTCATATAGACAAGTTAAATAAGTGGGAATGAACTTGGCAGAAGGGACATAATGTCAGAAAATATAAGGATATATCCTTTGGCAGCAACAATTGAGCTGAATCTGTTTTAAGTGATGAAAGATGACAGAAAGCTGCAGCATAGGGATTTGGGAGTCCTCAAGTATGAGTGACAAAAAGCTTTCGTGCAGTAGGTAATAAGGAAGGCGAGAATAGTGTGTTGCCTCTTTACTGCCAGGATCAAGCATGTCTCAGAGAGGGTGCAGGATGTTCCAAAGGAATGAGGGACCAGCAGGAGGTCATTGTCCACATTGGAACTAACCACACAGGAAATGAAAAGGATGAGATTCTGAAGGGCGAATACAGAAAATTAGGCAGGAATTTTAAAAAGGAGGTCCTCTAGTGTAGTAATATCTGGATTATTCCATGTGCTAAGAGTGATAAAGGGTAGGAATAGGAGGACCAAGCAGATGAATGTGTGGCTGAAGAGCTGGTGCAGGGGAAAAGGGTTCACATTATTGGATCATTAGAATCTCTTCTGGGGTAGAAGTGACTTGTACAAGAAGGACGGATTGCACCTGAATTGGAAGGGGACTAATATACTAGCAGGGAGATTTGCTCGAGCTGCTCAGGAGGATTTAAACTCGTAGGGTTGGGATGTGGGACCCTAGGAGATCATGAGGAAAGAGATCAATCTGAGCCTGGTATAGTTGGGAAAAGGAGCAAGTCAAACAGTCAGTGCAGGCAGGAACAAAGCTGAGAACTAGGTAGGACTGATAAATTAAACTGCATTTACTTCAATGCAAGAGGCCTAACAGGGAAAGCAGATGAACTTGGGGCATGGTTAGGAACATGGGGCTGGGATATCATAGTATTTTCAGAAACGTAGCTCAGGGATGGAATGAATGTTTCAGAAGATAAATGCTACAGGAAGAATAGAAAGGTGGGTGCAAGAAAGGAGGGGAGTGGTGTTTTTGATCAGGGATAGCATTACTGCTGTACATAGGGAGGATATAGGGAAGTTATGTGGGTGGAACTGAGAAATAAGAAAGGGATAATCACCCGATTAGCATTGTATTATAGACCCTTTAGTAGTCAGTGGGAAATTGAGAAACAAATTTATAAGGAAATTTTCAGTTAGCTGTAAGAATATTAGAATGGTTCTGATCGCGGATTTTAACTTTCCAAACATAGACTGGGACTGCCATAGAGTTAAGGGTTTAGATGGAGAGGATTTAAGTGTGGACAGGAAAATTTTCTGATTCAGTATGTGGATGTACCTACTAGAGAAGGTGCAAACCTTGACCTACTCTTGGGAAATAAGGCAGGGCACGTGACTGAGGTGTCAGTGGGGGAGCACTTTGGGGCCAGCGACCATAATTCTTTAGTTTTAAAATAGTGATGGAAAAGGATAGACCAGATCTAAAAGTTGAAGTTCTATATTGGATGAAAGCTGATTTTAATGGTATTCAGCAAGAACTTTCAAAAGCAGATTGAGGGCAGATGTTTGCAGATAAAGGGACGGCTAGAAAATGGGAAGCCTTCAGAAATGAGATAACGAGAATCCAGAGACAATATATTCTAGTTAGGGTGAAAGGAAAGGCTGGTAAGTGTAGGGAATGCTGAATGACTAAAGAAAATGAGGGTTTGGTTAAGAAAAGGAAAGAGCAAATGCCAGCTATAGACTGGAGAGATCGAGTGAATCCTTAGAGTATAAACGCAGTTGAAGTATACTTAAGATGGAAATCAGGAGGGCAAAAAGAAGACATGAGATCACTTTGACAAACAAAGTTAAAGGGATTTTATAAATACATTAAGGACAAAGGTATAACTAGGGAAAGAATAGGGCTCCTCAAAGATCAGCAAGGCAGCCTGTGTGTAGAGCCACAGGAGATGGGAGAGATACTAAATGAGTATTTTGCATCATTGTTTACTGTGGAGAAGGTAATGGAAGATGCAGAGTGTGGGGAAATAGATGGTGACATCTTGAAAAATGTTCATATTACAGGCAAGGTGGTGCTGGATGTCTTGAAATGCATAAAAGTGGATAAATCCCCAGGACCTGATCAGGTATACCCGAGAACTCTGTGGGAAGCTGGGCCTCTTGCTGAGATATTTGTATAATTGATAGTCATAGGTGAGGTTCTGGAAGACTTGGAGGTTGGCTAATGTTGGGCCACTGTTTAACAAAGGTGGTAAGGACAAGCCAGGGAACTATAAACTGGTGAGCCTGTCATCTGTGGTGGGCACGTTGTTGGAGGGGAATCCTGAGGGACAGGATGTACATGTATTTGGAAAGGCAAGGACTGATTAGGGATAGTCAGCATGCCTTTGTGTATGGGAAATCATGTTTCACAAACTTGATTGAGTTTTTTGAACAAGTAACATGAGAACTTTCGAACAGTGCAACGCAGTACAGGCCCTTGGGCCCTTTGGTCCTTTGGCCCTTGATGTTGCGCCGACCTGTGAGACCAAGCTGAAGCCCATCTAACCTACACAATTCCATTTTCGTTCATATAACTATCCAATGACTGTTTAAATGCCTTGAAAGTTAGTGAGTTTATTATTGTTACAGGCAGTGCGGTCCACGTCCCTAATCTGAGTAAAGAAACTACCTCTGACAACTGAAAAGGATGAGATATGAAGATGATTGATGAGGGCAGAGCAGTAGATGTAATCTATATGGACATCAGTAAGGCATTTGACAAGGTTCCTCATGGGAGACTGGTTAGCAAGGTTAGATCTCATGGATTACAGGGAGAACTAGCCATTTGGATACAGAACTGGTTCAAAGGTCGAAGACAGAGGGTGGTGGTGGAGGGTTGCTTTTCAGACTGGAGGCCTGTAACCAGTCGTGTGCCACAAGGATTGGTGGTGGATCCACTGCTGCTTTTTGTCATTTTATAGAAATGATTTGAATGTGAACATAGGAGCTATAGAGTCAGAGATGTTCAGCATGGAAACAGACCCTTCAGTCCAACCCGTCCATGCCGACCAGATATCCCAACCCAAACTAGTCCCACCTGCCTGCACCTAGCCCATATCCCTCCAAACTCTTCCTATTCATATACCCATCCAAATACCTCTTAAATGTTGCAATTGTACCAGCCTCCACCGCATTGTCTGGCAGCTTATTCCGTACACGTACCACTCTCTGCGTGAAAAAGTTGCCCCTTAGGTCTCTTTTATATCTTTCCCCTCTCACCCTAAACCTATGCCCTCCAGTTCTGGACTCCCCGACCCCAGGGAAAAGACTTGGTCTATTTATCCTATCCATGCCCCTCATAATTTTGTAAACCTCAAAGGTTACCCCTCAGCCTCTGGCGCTCCAGGGAAATCAGACCCAGCCTGTTCAGCCTCTCCCTGTAGCTGAGATCCTCCAACCCTGGCAATATCCTTGTAAATCTTTTCTGAACCCTTTCATGTTCGCAACACCTTTCCGATAGGAAGGAGACCAGAATTGCATGCAATATTCCAACAGTGGCCTGACCAATGTTTGCAGATAGCACCAAACTTGAAGGTGTAGTGGCCAGCGAAGAAGGTTACTTCAGAGTACAACATGATCTTGATCAGATGGGCCAATGGGCTGAAGAGGGGCAGATGGCGTTTAATTTAGATAAATGTGAGGAGCTACATTTTGGAAGAGCAAATCTTAGCAGGACCTATCCACTTAATGGTAAGGTCCTAGGGAGTGTTGCTGAACAGAGACCTTGGAGTGCAGGTTCATAGTTCCTTGAAAGTGGAATTGCAGGTAGATAGGATAGTGAAGAAGGCGTTTGGTATGTGTTCCTTTATTGGTCAGAGCATTGAGTATAGGAGTTGGGCGGTCATGTTGCAGCTGTACAGGACATTGGTTAGGCCATTTTTGTGTGCAATCCTGGTTTCCCTCCTCGGGTAGGAGGATTTGAGCTACAGTGAGAGGCTGAATAGGCTGGGCTGTTTTTCCTGGAACATCAGAGGCTGAGAGGTGACCTTCTATAGAGATTTATAAAATCATGAGGGGCATGGATACGATAGGTGGACAAGGTTTTTTCCCTGGGGTAGGAGAGTCCAGAACTAGAGGGTATATGTTTATGGTGTCAGGGGAAAGACATAATAGGAACTTAAGGGGCAACTGTTTCATGCAGAGGGTGGTGCATGTATGGAATGAGCTCCCAGAGGAAATGGTGGAGGCTGATACAATCTCAACATTTAAAAGCTATCTGGATGGGTATATGAATAGGAAGGGTTTAGACTGATATGGGCCAAGTCCAGGCAAATGGGACTAGATTAGGTTAGGATATCTCGGCATGGATGAGTTGGACCGAAGGGTCTGTTTCCATAGTGTACCTCTCAATGACTCTGAATGTTAGCCTTTATTTCAAAGAAAGCATTGAAATAGAAAAGTGTATAAGAGGAATTATTTTTCTTGGAGAGTAGTTCTTTGGAATTCTTCACAGTAATGGGCTGTAGGACCTGGGTCATTAAGGCTATTCATGGGTGAGAGAGAGAGTTTGAATTTATAGGAAATTGAGAAATATGGGGAATAGGCAGGAAAATTGAGTTGATTATCAGCTAAGTCATGACTTCATTGATTGTCAGAGCAGGCTCAATGCGTACTTCTACTCCTATGTTTTGCATTTGTTGACAGTTGGCCCTGATGACTCTCTTGTAAACATAAACAGTGGTTTGGCTACTTTGAGTCTGCCTGGCTGTATTGTTAGATTGACAAGTTCGCTGGGAGAACTGGCTATCTTCCAGTGTCTTGTTAATTTTGCTTTTGTTTTTTGGAGCCAAAAAAAAACAATTAGATTCATAAACAGAAATTGCTGGAAAAACACAGCATGCCTGGCCGTTTCAGTGGAGAGAAAATAGAATTCAAATTTTGAGTCCAGTGACTCCTCTTCAGAATTTGTATTATGACTATCATACAGCATCAAAACAGACTGTTCAGTCCATGCTGAACATAACCCAAACTAAATTAATCCCACCTGCCTGCTCCTGGCCCATATCCCTCCAAATCTTTCCTATTCATGTACTTATCCAAATGACATTTAACCTTCGTGGATGTACCCACATCCACTGCTTCCTCAGGAAGTTCATTCCACACACAAGCCACTTTCTGTGTAAAAAAATAAAATTGCTCATGTCTTTTTAAAATCTCTCTCCTCTCTCAAGTTATGCCCCCTAGTCTTGAAATTCCCCATCCTCGGGAAAAGAAACCTATCGTTCACCGGATCGTGACTCCTCATGATTTTATAAACCTTATAAGGCTATGAGTTCAACTCCCTGTGCTCCAGTCCAAGTCCTAGCCTGTTCTTTAACTCAAACCTTCCATACCTGGCAGCATCCTGGTAAATCTCTCTGAGCTCTCACTAGCTTAATGATGTCTATCCTTAAAACTGGTGACCAGAATTGGAACACCGTACTCTAACAGAAGTTTCACCAATGCCCTGTACAACCTCAGCATGACTTCCTGATGTTTTTACTCAAAAGCCTGAGCAACGAAGGCAAGCGTGCAATGCAGACTTCAGAAAATTATGTACCTGAGGCCCTGAGTCCCTCTGTTCTACATTACTACCCAAGGCCCTCCCATTAATTGTATAAGTCCTGCCCCTGTTTGTTGTACCAAAATGCAATACCTCGCATTTTCCTGATAAAATTGTTTGCATGAATAAAAACAGAATATTTGTGACATTCAGCAAATCAGGTATTATTTGTGAAAAGGAGAGAGCTGCTAAAACTATAGGTATGACCTTTTCGCGGAATTCTCAGTGAGAGAAAAATGACCAGTAACAGAGGACGAAGACCACCTTCTCTGCTGTGAAGAGCAATGACTGAACTCGATGGGAGTCAGAGCAAACAACAATGGATGCTGGAAAGCTGACAAAGAGAAAATGCTTGCCACACTCTGGGTTTGGTAGCATCAGTGATGAGTTGATGTACAAAGAAGACTTGTATTGGACTTGAAGTGCTCTGTTTTTCTTTCTCTGAATAGTTTGATTAGAGCTATCACTCTCTTTTTGATCAGAAACACCTCTGTAATGCTTATCTATAATATTTCACTCTGTTTCAATATCTTATCCTCCCCAAATCCTTTGTGACTCTCTTCACCTTTCCTTTATGAAATCCCTTCAGACATGTTGCGATGTGGTTAGCACTGCTGCCTCATAGTGCCAGGGACCTGGGTTCGATTGCACCCTTGGGCAACTGTCTGTGTGGATCTTGCACAATCTCTCTGTGTCTGCAAGGGTTCCCTCTGGATGCTCTGGTTTCCTTCCACAATCCAAGCATGTAATGGTTTAGGGGTTTGGCCTACGCTAAATTGTCCATGTCCAGGGATGTGCAGGATAGATGAATTAGCAATGGGAAATGCAGGGTTACAGGGATGGGGGTGTGTTTGAGTGGGATGCTGTTCAGATGGTTAGTGTGGACTAGATGGGCTGAATGGCCTGCTTCCCCACTGTAGGGATTTTATGATTCTATGACCTGATAACAGTCTAAAAGTTGTTCATTTTTAATATCCCTGCAACAGAGACCCTGCTGCTTCTATCTTGCAGTAAATGATGAGTTTCTTAAATATGCCAGCAGGATTTAACATTAGGGTTTATTTTTCTGCAGACTTTGTCAGCTATCTGTGATCAACTACAAATGCCACATCATTAAATCAATGCATAACTAGCAGAGGTCTTGCTTGAATGCACAATGCTGTTGATTCTGACATTTAATTGCTGTGCTGATGTACATGTAATACGGGAAACTGAAGTATAATGGAGGTGAAACTTTCCCTCTGGCAGAATTGGCACCAATAAAAGTGTTTTTTTTTTTGTGTTCTGCTTGCTTCTTTTGACCCATGATCAGCTTGGCTCTAATCCTGGCATATCAACCACAGGGTTCAATGTAGTAAAGCTTTTTTTTGTGCTTGTGGCACTCTTGATACACATCTTTGAATAGCACACAGTCCAATGAATAAAATGCTCACAATGGAGTAATGCTGAGATATATCTGATTTTAAAAATAGTTGGACAAACAAATCCAAGTGAACTAATATTGATTGTCAATGGTACATATAAAGCAAGTGTCTGTTTAAAATGTATGAGAAGTGTTTTTGAGAAAGATTGAAACTTTTGCTTAATTTCATCAACTGATGCAAAGTCCCATTCATAGGGTACATAATGCCACAGTGATATGTGAGGTTTACTGGGAATTTGCGGTTGTGGATGATCCTGTGATTTAATCTTGCCTGCTGTGTCAGTGATTCTGAGGTTTCGTTTTGATACAATGACTTGTTAGGGATGCTACATAAATACATGTTAAAAACATTCCAAACACTCGTTGGGAATTTTTTAAAAACTGAGCTCCATAAGTAGATATTAGAGCATATTGAAAACAAATGAGGCCTTCGAGGAACATCGTAAAGGAGGATACAGTGGTGCAGAGGTTTACGAAGAGAATTGTAGAGTTTACAGGCTTGGCAGTCTGAGGCACTCCTTCCAGTGTTTTTAATCACTTGTGGGATGTGCATGATGATGGCAAAACCAGTGTTCAGTGCCCATCCTGAACAGCCAATGACATGATGTTGATGAATTGCCTGTGTGGCTTGATAGATCACTACAGAGAGCTGTTAATTTTCAACCATGTTGCTGTGGGCTTGGAGTTACACATAAACTGCCCTATTTCTAGGCTGCGAAAGGTTTGTCCTGTGAGATATAAGTGAAATAGATTTTTAGAACAAGCTAATAAGTTAGTGTTCAAAATCACTCAACACCAGGTTATAGTCCAACAGGTTAATTTGGAAGCGCTAGCTTTTTGAGTGCTGCTCCTTCATCAGGTGGTTGTGGACTATAAGATCTTATACTCCACTACTACCTGATGAGGGAGCAGTGCTCTGAAAGGTAGTGCTTCCAAATAAACGTGTTGGACTTTAACCTGGTGTTGTGTGATTTTTAACTTTGTACACCCCAGTCCAACACCGGCACCTCCAAATCATAGTAGTTTAGCAGCCACCATTCCTGAACGTGATTGGAACAGTTAGAATAGGAACGCTTATGAGATCAGGAAAGATGTAGATATTTAAGAGAGTTGTATAGCTCAAGAAGTTTATGGAAATTGTGATGGATGTGGCTGTGGACAGATATCTTAAAAAGCTTAAATTTTAAAATCTAGGTGTCAATTAACTGGGAGTCAGAGGCCAAAGAGCACAAGGGTGATGGGTGAGTTCAGATGTAGCACTACAGTACTGGGGGACTTCAAGTTTATGGAGGGTAGATCATGGGCAGCTGTCTGAGAGGGCATTGGAGTCGTAAAGTCCAGAGGAAACCAAAGCAGAGAAGAATTTTGCAGGTGATGAGCTGAGACTTGGAATATTTTCTGTTCTCATGCAACTTTGAAACATGAAATTGGTTTCTACATTGTAATGATCTAAAATCTCATATTAATAAATAGCAAAGGCATCAAATCAAAAATAGATTTTGGCAAGGTGGTCACAACTGATGCTGAGTCCCAGTCAACCACTTAAGTAAAAAAATTAAAGTCAGATACTTCACTGTATTTGTGAGGACTATTGGTAGTACATTCTTTATAAACTGGAATTATAAACTTTATAAACTTACATGCCTTGTCAGGTGGCATAATCCAATCCCATGGCATTCTCTAAAAGAGCTTGGCAATTTATATTGGTCTCCTGGCCAGTAATGCTCCTTGCTCAACATCAGAAAGAACAAATTACCTGGCCACATTACCATTTCTGAGAACTTGCTATGTACAAATTAGTTGTCATGTTTCTCATTGTTTGAAAGATTACTGTACATGAAGGCTTATTTATTACCTATGACATGCTTTGAAGTATTCTGAGATCACGAAAGGCTCAATAATAAAGCAAGTTTTCTTCCTAAAATTTCATAAGCACCACTGGGAACACTTTTCAATATTCTGATGTTCATATGACAGAAGAAAATGAATGAACCAACATTTTGTTGCAAATGTGTGGAAGTTTGATGCTGTTTGAAGTGAAATTTACTTGTTCCTTTGACTTTTGCAAAATTATTCATGTGCAATAAACCTCTATTGTTTGATTATTGTCTGCTAGAGACATAAAGGGAACCTATTTAGAACTCCGGTGAGGACGTTCATGTTTTTACTCTATGTCTTTTAAAAATAAAAATTGAAAACCTATTTTTATTGTCTGTCCCTACTCATTGCTGTGGCTGGTGAGTTGGTTTGTTTTTTTGTCGACTAACATATGGCCTGCATGTGCATTTGATCTCATTCATGATCTGCATTGGGCTATCATTGGGGGAGTGGTGACGATTGGTAGGATATATTGTGACTTTGCCACTTGTACCAGTTGCACGTTGCCTCACCAAAGGGCAGCATTTTGTGCAGTGAGTAGAGTTATTAATTTGTATATTTTTCACTGTACCTCAGTACATGTAACAATAAATTCAAGTCAGTTCAGTAATGAATATTATAGACTTTGCAAAAAATATTCTTCCATGTGCTAAGAATTTCCTTTTACTTGAATTCAAGAAGTTGAAGTCGACAAGCAAAAGCTTAAAGACAAAAATCAGTGAATAAATTTGAACACATTCTTGTGAAATAGATGATTTAGTTTTTCTGCTTATTACCCTGTATGGATTTTGGAAATTTTGCTTATTGAAGGCAGAGGTGAAAAAACATTTTTGAGTGCTTTGAGAGAACCTGGAAACTAGATAGTGCAATCAATTTATATTAGCTATCATTTTAAGATGTCAACCTGCCTTTGCACATTGTGACAGCTTGAACATAGCATTGGGCAGTCACTTCACATGACTAACTGTATTTAATGAAATGCATGCCTCTCAAAATATAACAAATTTCAAAGCATTTTCCCCATGTAATTTTCAGAATTTGGCACAGATATTTTAAAATTACTGAGGTGTCTTAAAAGTAACTGAATGATACACTTGAATAATAACTTGAGCAGGAGTTATTGCATTTTTTATCACCCAAGTTTGCATTTTTTCTCACTTAGATTTATTTTAGTTATTTATAACTTGGATGCATAGGGAAAGCATCAGTGATATGATGTGTAAATGTGTGTCACCACAGACTGAATTCATTGTTAAACTATAAGTACAGATTTCTGGAATTTTTGAATTCATCATGGACAATTTGTATTAACAGCAAAGCTGGGGTGTTGCTGGTGTCAGTTGTGTTTGGCTCTGAATTAAATTAATGGGTTGAAACTGGTGTTACTTTTCATAATTTTTTTTCAAATATTTACTCAGAGTAAATATTTACTCAGTCTTGTCTAGAGCAAGGATTTACAAACAATAGGCAATTGCTATATACCGAAAATGCATCTTTCATTTTTGGGAATGCATTCAGTTTTAACTACACGCTGATCATGTAGTCAGTTGCTAATTGACAATTTATGAAATTCTTGGCGAGGTATTGAAGACGTCTGGTAAATAATATGCTGTCAGAAAGCTATTGGCTGAAGTTTATTTCCAGAAAACATGGTACTGGCACCAATTAAAAATGTGTATATGTAGAATAAAAATCATGTTTGACAAAGAAGGTTAGATTTTTATTTTTATTGATGATCCTGAGATTACAGTTTGTTTTACACACCTGTGGGACTGTGCATTGCTGGCTGGCCCACTATTTATTGTCCATCCCCAGTTGCCCTTGAGAAGGTGGTGGTGAGCTGCCTTGTTAAACTGCTGCAGTCCATCTGCTATGCATTGACCACAACGCCATTGGGAAGGAAATTCCAGGATTGTGACACAGCAACAGTGAAGGAACGATGATATATTTCCAAGTCAGGATGGTGAGTGGTTTGGAGGCATACTGGCAGGTGGTGGTATTACATATCTGCTGCCATTGTCCTAGATGGGAATGGTTGTATGTTCGGAAGGTGTTATCTTAGGAATTTTGGTGAATTTCTGTAATGCATTGTTTTGGTAGCAGGCTTTGCTGCTACTGAGCAACGGTGGTGACTTGTGGATGTGCTTTGATCTGGATGGTGTCAAGCTTCTTGAGTGTTGGAGCTGCACCCACCTGGCAAGTGTAGAATATTCCATCAGAATATATGTGCCTTGGTGGATGGTGGGCATTTGAAAGTGAGGAAATGTCTACTCACCACAATATTCCTAGCCTCTGGTCAATGGTAACCCCAAAGATGATGTTAGTGGGGGATTCAGTGATCATAATGTCATTAAGTGTCAAGGGGTGATGATTAGATTATTGCTTATTGGAGATGGTCATTCCATGGGATATATGAAGCATGAATGTTACTTGCCGCTTGTCATCCCAAGCCTGGATATTATCCAGTTCTTGCTTCATTTGAACACTGACTGCTTCAGGATCTGAGGAAAAGTGAACAGTGCTGAACATCCCCCACTTCTGACTTTATGGAAGAAAGGTAATTGAAGCAGCTGAAGATGGTTGAGCCACAAGGTTGTATCCACCAAGGATACGACCTTGTGGAACTCCTACAGAGATGTCCTGGAGCTGAGATAACTGACCTTCAACAATCATGACTGTCTTCCTATGTGTCAACTATGACTCTAGCCAACCCTTTAAAGCCATACTTGATTGAATGTGGCCTTGATGTTAAAGGCTATCACTCTCCCCTCACACTGGAATTCAGCTCTTTTGTCCATATTTGAATCAAGGCTGGAATGAGGTCAGGAGCTGAGTGATTTTGGCAGGACCCATGCTGGGCACTACTGAGCAGGTTATTCCTGAGTAGGTGCTGCTTGATAGCATTATTGATGATACCTTTCATCTCTTTACTGATGATTGCGAGTAGGCTGATGGGGTGGGCATTGGCTGGGTTGGATTTGGCTTGCCATTTGTGTGTATGACCTATCTGGGCAATTTTCCCCATTGTCCAGTAGATGCCAGTTTTGTAACTGTATTGGAAGCACTTGGCTAGGGAAGCAGGTCTTCACTACTATTGCAGAATGTTGACCCACAACTTTTGTGATATCCAGTGACTCCAATCATTTCTTGATATCATATGGAGTGAATCAAATTGGCTGAAGACAGGTACCTGACTGAAGATTGCTGCGAAAGCTTCAGCCTTATCTTTTGCAGTGATGTGCTGAGCTCTTCCGTCCTTTAGGATGGGGATATTTGTGGAGCCTTCTCCTCCAATAAATTGTTTAACTGTCCACCACAAATGACTACTTGATGTAGTAGAGCTTAGATTTGCTCTGTTGATTATGGGATTGCTTTCTTCTCACTTGGGTGCTTATGCTGTTTGGCATACAAGCAGCCCTGTTTCATAGCTTCACCAGGTTGATATTACAATATTAGATTTGCTTTGTGCTGCTTCTGGCATGCCGTACTGTGGTCTCCATTGAACTACTGTTGATCCCCTGGCTTGATGGCATTGGTTGAGTGGGGGGTATGAGATTGCAGATTTTGCTGGAGTATAATTTTTCTGTTATTGCTCCACAATGCCTCATGGATGTCCAGTCTTGAGTTCATAGATCTGTTTAAAATCTGTCCTATTTAGCATGATGATAGTGCCTCACAACACGATGGAGGTTATTCTCAATATGAAGATGGGACTTTATCTCCACAAGGACTCTGCAGTGGTCACTGTTACTGATGCTGTTACTTGCATGTATCTGCAGCTGGCAGATTGGTAAGGATGAGATCAAGCATATTTTTCCCTCTTGTTAGTTTTTTGGGAAATAAATTATTGGCTTGCATCATTAATTTTTTTCTAAGTAGAATACGTTTGAGATTTTTCATCCTTATTGGCAATAGTGAAACAGCAAAATTAAGATCTAAGGGTGACAATGGTTACAAGGTATTACAATGGCTTATCTTGAATCAAAATATAGACCTCGTCACAGTTTCTTTTCAATAGGCATCTGCATAAAAGTTCTGAATGTAGTAAAATATTTTGATGTAGTTGCTTGAAAACATAGCAAGCTGGTATTCTTGGTACAAATAGTAATCATGTACTTTGTATGGAACAAGGTTTGCCCGTGAGATTTTGGCCGAGATGTATTTTGTGATTGAGGACCCCAAAGAGTCATGCATCTTCTTTCTTCAGCAAACAGAAACTCCCTATTCTCTGCACTTGACAGGGTCCTTAAGTCGACCTGTCCACTTCCTACACCACTGTTCTCTTTCCAATCGCTTCATTCCATTTGTCCTTCCAACCTATCCGCATCTGTTGTTCCAAAACATTTCTACTACACCAAACAAATTCGCTTTCCCTCCCTTTTCATTGTTCCAAATCTTCTTTCTGTTTTTGATACTCCATCCATTTCTCAATTGTCCAGAATATCCAGAGCCCTCCCATGACATCCAGGTGTACAAGCAATATAAGGTATTTGATAAGATGTCATGCCTGTCCTTTTTTGTTTGCCTTTTTTAAACAATTACAGTCTAAAACTCTTCAGCGAAACTGTAACTTATTGGTGCTTATTTTGATTGTTCAAGTTATGTTCCCTTCTCTGTTGGGGTGACCAAGTGCAGGTTGTGAGACTGTGTTTTGCAAACTTCTTTATTCTTCCTTTGGATTGGCCAGGATTATTCCTCCTCACCCCACCCCAATTGCCCTTGAACTGAATAGTTGCTGGGCCATTTAAGAGGCCAGGTTACGAGTCAACCACAGTCACATTATGACCTGATGTTATATAAAGACCGACCTGGATAAGAATGGCAGATTTAAACGAATGAGTGTAAGCCAGACAAGTTTTCATAACAAATAGTTTCATGGTCACTTATTGATGCTTACTTTATATTCCAGACTAGTTAATTGAAGTAATTACAACCAATTGCTGTGGTGGAATTTGAACTATTTGTGCTACCTGTGCTCTGAGTTCTGTCCTCTGAGTTTGACCTTAACTGTACAGGAAACAGTTAAGCTCAATGATTAGCACTTCCCGAGTCATACAGCAGGGAAACAGACCCTTCGGTCCAACTCGCCCATGCTGACATGACATCCCAATCTGATTTAGTCTCATTTGCCAGCATTTGGCCCATATCCCTCTAAATCTTTCCTATTTGTGTACCCATCCAGAAGCCTTTTAAATTTAATTGTACCAGTCTCCACTACTTCTTTTACAGCTCATTCCATACTTGCACCATCCTCTGTGAAAACATCTCCCATAGGTCCCTTTAAAATCTTTCTCCTCTCACCTTAAACATATGCCCTCTAGTCTTGGACTCACCCACCCTCGAAAATAACCTTGGCTATTCAACCTAATTATGTCCCTCGTGATTTTATAAACTTCTAAAGCCACCCCTCAGTCTCCAATGCTTCAAGGAAAAACCACAGCCTGTTCAGGTTCTCCCTATAACCCAAGCCCTCCAGACCAGGCAGCATCATTGTAAATATTTTCTGAACCCTTCACAACATCCTTCCTTTCGAAGAGTGAACAGCAAACCAATAGTGGCCAAACCGATGTCCTGTATCCCTGCAACATGACCTCCCAACTGTTGTACTCAATTCTCTCTGACCAATAAAGGCAGGGTACCAAGTGCGACCTTAATTACCCTGTTTACTTGTGACTTCACTTTCAAGGAATGATGAACCTGCACCTCCAAGTTTCTTTGTTTGGCAACACATCCCAGAACGCTACCAATTAAGTGTATAAGGCCTGACCTTGCGTAACCAAAATGTAGCACCTCACATTTATCTAAATAAAACTCCATCTGCCACTCCTTGGCCCATTGGCCTATCTGATTAAGGTCTAATTGTACTCTGAGACTATCTTCTTCACTGTCCGCTATTTTAGTTCTGTCTGCAAACTTACTAACCATACAGTCAATCAGGTACTTCACAGCTTTTCAGATTCAGCTTGGAGTTCACAATTTTGATCCCCTTTTGATCAAGAGCAGGAGTTGTTGAGAGCAATTTTGTCATGGCCCTTGAAACCTCCTGTTGACCAGTCTTGCGTTTCTCTGACCCCTGACCAGCTCTCATTTAAAGATCAAGGGGAATTGGGGAGAAGCAATACAGTCAGGCCTAGTCCAGTGATGTTCACGGCCTGTGAAATGAAAAACAACATTGGAGTTCATTATATTCACGTAGTGTACGTTAACTGGGGGTTCATCTGTACTTGTTTGAATGAAAGAAGAATTGTTGATTTGAAGTATGTATGCAATGTGCATCTCTGTAAATAAAATCAACTAAACATCGAAAAGTAATGTTTTCTTCTTCATGGCTTGGCTATATTGAGCTATAACTGATAGTTTGTCCAGCACCATTATTCCATTTGTCACTTAATTTGGCCAACCTTCCACACTATCATTTCTGTTTCTATTTGCTCTTTTTCCTCGACCTTTTCAGCCCCTGTTTAAAACATAAACCATCTCTAGATTTTGCCATCTCCGGTGAAAGGCCACTGTCATGAAATTTCAATTCTGTTTTTCACAAGTGATACTTGAGCATTTTCAGTCTTTATTCCTCTTTTTGTTTCTTGGAGGTGATAGCTCTAACTTTTCAGAAAGTGATTTATATCTTTAGTTAGGCTGTATACTTGGCATGAACAGTTGGATAATAATTAGTTTAGCTGTGAAAATGTTAGCTTTCTGACCAACTCTGTGATACATATTAACTGAGATGTAAAATCTGGCTTGCTCATGGATAGACTCACCTAATAGAGGTGAGTTAAAAAGTTTTTTTAAAATATTCATTTTGGGATGTGGTGTCACTTTTTCTTGTCCATATTTAATCACCCTTGAGAAGACAATGGCGAGCTGCCTTGAACTGCTGCAGTCCATGTGTTGTAGACGCAACCCATAATGCTGTTCAGTCAGGACTTTGAGTCAGCCATGGTGAAGCAAGAGCGAAATGGTTCCACGTCAGGATGGTGTGTAGCTTGGATGGGAGCTTGCAGGTGATGGTGTTCCCATTACATTTGCTGCCCTTGTTTTTCTAAGTGGTGGAGGTTGAAAATTTTGAAGGTGCTGTTGAGCGGCACTTGGTGAGTTGCTGTCGTGCTTCTTGTGGATGGTCCACAATGCTGCCACTGTGTATCAGCTGTGGAGTGAGTGAGTGTTCAGAGTGATAACTAGGGTACCTATTGAGTCATCTGCTTTTATCCTGAATGACTTTTGAGCTCCTTCAGTGTTTTTGGAGCTGCAGTCACCCAGGCAAATGAAAAGTATTCTGACATGTTTCTAACTTAAGCTTTGCAAATGAGGAAAGGGCTTTGCGGGGGAGGGGGTGCACAAAGTATAGAAATAGGTCTTTCAGCCCATCATATTTATGCCAATCAAAATACACCAAACAACACAAATCCCATTTACCCGCACTTCGTTCATAATCTATTATGCTCTGCCATTTTAAGTACTTTTCAACATATTTCTGAAATGTTGCAAGAATACTTGCCTCACCACCCTCTCAAGGAGCATGTTCCATAAGTCAATCACTTGGGTGAAAACATTCTTTCTCGTATCTCCTCAAATTTACATGCTCTTTACCTTTTAAACTTGTGCCCTCTGGTCTGTCTGCCATGGGAGAAGAGATTCTCATGATCTACTGTGTCTCTGCCTCTCATAAATTTGATTATCTCAATCAGATACCTACTACTTCTTCTCTGCTCCCAGGCAAACAAACCCAATCTATCGAGTCTCTCGGCATGGCGGACACTTCTTATTCTAGACAACACCCTCCTTTGCACCCTCCCTAATTGTTTCCATGCTTCTGATAGTGTGGCGACCAGAACTGTACACAGAATTACATCTGTGGTCGAGCCAATGTTTTATAAAGTTGTTACAATACTTTGTTCCTATATTTTACATACCAGCTAATGAAAGCAAGCATCCCATATGTCGCCTTCAACACCCTGCCTACCTGTGCTGCCACCTTCAGGAATCCATTGACTTGTACACCAAGGTCCCTTTGTTTCTCTGTTCTCCCTAAGGTTCTACCATTCATTGTGAATATCCGTTCTTTAGTAAATCTCTCAAAACCACCTCTCACTTAGAGTCATAGAAATGTACAGCATGGAAACAGACCCTTCGGTCCAACCCGTCCATGTTGACCAGACATTGGAATTAAATTTCATCTGTCATTCCTCTGCATAATTTACCAGTTGATTCATATCAGACTGTAGCCTGAGACCTTCCTCCTCTCTATCAATAACACCATCAATCTTTGTTTTATCTGCACTGAACCAGGAGGTGAAGTACTCTTTGCAGAATTCCCAGACTGTTAGCTGCTTGTTCTTGCCTCAGTATATCTATACAGTTAGTCTAATTCAGTTTCTGGTCGATGGTAATCCCTGTGCAGTTGATTGTGGTGGATTAATTGATGGTACTGCTCTCTTGTTGCCAAGGAACAAGTTTAGATTCTCCCTTGCCACCTGTGTATGTGAATGTACGTTGCCTCGTGTTAACCTAAAGTTGAATGCCCAGGTCCTGTAATGAATGGGCATGGACAGTGTCATTAACTGACGAGTATGAGTGATGCTGAGCAAAGTGTCATGATCAGCAAGTATGCCCACATTAGACCTGATGGAATGAAGATAATGAGGCCTAGGATGGTAACCTGGGTTATGATGATGGCCGAGAACGGAGATGATATGCTTCCTTATTTATATAATTTCAGCAGCAGTCTGTTGTGTATAGTTGGTACCTTTAGTGAGGAACAATGTTAAGCAATGCTTAATTAGATTACTTACAGTGTGGAAACAGGCCCTTCGGCCCAACAAGTCCACACCAACCCGCCGAAGCGCACCCACCCATTCCCCTACATTTACCCCTTACCTAACACTACAGGCAATTTAGCATGGCCAATTCACCTGACCTGCACATCTTTGGAGTGTGGGAGGAAACCGGAGCACCCGGAGGAAACCCACGCAGACACGGGGAGAATGTGCAAACTCCACACAGAGAGTCGCCTGAGGCGGGAATTGAACCCGGATCTCTGGCGCTGTGAGGCAGCAGTGCTAACCACTGTGCCACCGTGCCGCCCACATTAATGTGGCTAATGTGGGATTCCTTGACTAGTGAGTGTATGCTAATGGAACTAGGACAAGACTGAACTTTTGAGTTGGTGACCTTATCCTGCAGGAGATGCTGAAAATTTGTTTGAGACAATGAAAACACAGCCTGGCCAACTTTTTCATTCTTCTAGCAGATATTGTCCAGGTCTCACCACTGGAGAAGTGTGCGTTGCAGGTACAGGCTTGGTAGACTCTCAGTTGTGTGTTTTCCATTGGGTTGCTGTTATTCCACACTGACTCACTCAGCTTGGAGGTGACAGCTGACCCATTTGCAATGCAAGTATTGATTTGAGAATCAAGTGACAGTTCGCTGGAGATTCTGAAGCCAAGGTTTGTGAAGCTATCAACAACCTCCAGCATTATATTGCCAATTCTGATTGATAATTATATTAAAATATCTTGGAGATGACATAGTCACGCCAGACTCTGTATCGGCATAAGGAAATCTCTCTATTTGTCAATGAAGATATTTTGGAATGGCCATGCTTGTGCAGCATCGTCACTATAGACACTTACAGATGAGGGCTTTGTTTTTGATATGAGATAAGTGAGACTGAAGAGCTTTCCTTCAGTAATGCCAAGAGTCTAGGTCATAATTCTTTTGTGGGTTTTTTTTGTTGAACACTGTTTCTTGAGAGGACCCTTTTTGATTTTCAGAAAATCTCCATTGTCACAAAAAAAATTGATTGTGATGTAACAGTACCTTCCTGTTTATTTATCTTGTAATATGAGTTATAATACAAATGCAAGCAGAATCCAAATTGTTCAATTAACTGGATTTCGTTTAACTCAGTCACAACACATAGGGAAAACATTAATTTCTTAGATATCGCGGTTTTTAAATTTGCATAAGACAACAGACAGAAGCTATCGACAGACATTTTTTAAAGTAACTAAGGCATACAGTTACACCAACAAAAACCTATCATCCTAAACATAAATTCAGACCATTGAGGTCCCAACCACATTTTCTTTTGCCCCGCTAACAAAGCTGGAATACTTCCAACACAAGGAGTTGACCTCAACTGGGCGTTGTATACTGGCATATTTCAAGGATGAGAACGATGTACTGAGGGATGCACGAAAGCCTGGTGCAGCTGCTGTCAAGGCACAATGGGGAAGGTCCAAGGTCTTTCTGTTGGAAGTTAACTGGGGATGTTTAGTTATTGGGCTCTTTCAGTGCCTCAAATGTATGTAAATATTATCTTGTGCAGGTAAGAAATATCTGGTTTGTTTGCTGGATCGAGTCAAACTGCAGTGATTCATTTACTTTGTTGTGCTACTGTACAGAACTGTGCAATCCCTTTTCTGCATTTCAGAACTTACTTCAAATCTGAGATTTAAATAGGTAGTCTTTATTGCAATAGCAAGCACTGCTTTTCTCCTCAAGTTCTCCTGAAAATATATAAGCTTATATTACCTCTGCCTCCTCATCGCTCTGGCGGTTTCTTTGGTGCTTCCTATGGTTGGTGCCCACACAATCCAGGCAAAAGACTTCTCAACAGTTGGTTATCTTTACAATCACTGGCTAGTTCTCCCTCATGTTTGCTGCTGTTGAGTCTATCATGAGTAAATGCAGGAGAGAAACCGCCTGTGATTGGAGAAGTAGTTCCTCACTGATTCTGCCCAATTGTCTTTAGGGGCGATAGCAAACAGGAGAAGATTGGAAGCGTTCCCCTGATTCCTGTCCCCAAATGCTGGAGACTCTGTGGAGGTTTTCCTGGTGTTTGTGCAAATAACTACAATAATACTCTCTTCAGGGAATGATTCCCCACACAAAAAAAATGTCATACAAAGTACACAATTAGTTTGTTTGTTCTAGCTTTATTATGAAGTACATTGTTTCCTGGAATTCATTCAAGGCACATGAGTGGAACAGCTAACGTTTAGTGTATTAAATCTAAAACGTTTTGGCTTTCTTCAACCCTCTGTTTATTGATTGTTATCTTCAAAGCACCCATCTATTAACGTGCAATTTTTGTTTACAAATGAAAATGAAGAACTTTCAACTCATTTCTATACCTTTAGTTTTGTGTCTTTGGGCTGTGCAACTGCTCTGATTTACCTTTTGAGTACTGTCATTATTATTTTTCGTGCGAATTTCTGCACAGCAGGGTCTCTCAAACACGTTGAGACCAAGATAAAATGTATAAATACTGTCAAATTATGCTGGTTTTTGGAGCTCCCCTCCAACTGATCAATATTGTATGCATCATGGTTTTAGAGGATAATGCTATCTATTTTTGCTGAAATAATCCCCACTCAAAAATGACTTCATGCAAAAGTACTTAAGTTCCTTGTTCTTGCTTCATCAGGTACATTTTTTTTGGATATCAAGTGGTAGCCATTTGTACTGTCAGGTTCCTAAATGAAATAAATAGCAGTATATTAGTTTTGCTGGTGTTTGTGAAACAGATTGCTATCAATACTGTAACTTTGTTGTGTTGCTTCATAAGGAAGGATTTGAAAATTACCTTCAGGACCTTCAACTTTCCCAACCAAAGAAGAATTTGGGTGGCATGGTAGCTCAGTGGTTAGCATGGCTGCCTCACAACACCAAGGACCCAGGTTCGATTCTGGCCTTGGATGACTGTGTGGAGTTTGCACAGTCTTCCTGTGTCTGCGTGGGTTTCCTCCAGGTGCTCTGGTTTCCTTCAACAGTCCAAAGATGTGCAGTTTAGGTGAGTTGGCCATAAAAGATTGTGCAAAGTGTCCAGTGATGTGCAGGCTAGAGTTCACCATGGCAAGTGTGGGGTTACAGGGATATGGTGGGGGAAGGAGTGGATTGGAGTGGGATGCTCTTTGGAAGGATGGTGTGGATTCGATGGGCTGAATGACCTGCTACCACGCTGTAGGGATTCTATGAATTTGTTAAAAATGAACATCATGGTACATTGTGCAGCTGTTGTGCAATATTATGTTACTTTGTTGGCAGTGACTGTATTTAACCTTCTGCTGTTTTGTTTATGTTAGTAATTTAACTTTCAAAAATACAAGAGTTAAAAATTAGAATTAGAGGATTCATTTGTAGAAGTTCAGTGCAAGCAAGGTTGCATGACAGCAGTTAATACTTAACATGCTGTCATAAGCTATACCTGGGTTGAAACGGTCAAACCCAAGCTTTGTGTTGAGTTCAGATTATTCCAATAATACAAGCACAAGAATTTCACACTGAATATATTGAATGGAACCTAGATTATGAGATGCCATTTTCCATTACAGAACAATGCAGCATTAATTTTCATATTTAAACGTGTGTGTACCCTTGGTAGACGTTGCTGTCTGTTTTACATATCATGATGCTGTTTACCTCACCGTTATTATTAGTTAAATCTTTGCCCAATGTTATTTTCAGAGTTTTTGCTTGACAACAGTTTTAGATTAGTTTCCCATTTGGCCCAACAAGTCCACACTGACCCTCCGAACAGTAACCCACCTCGTCCTATTTTCCAACATTTTACCCCTGACTAATGCAGCTAACACTATGGGCAATTTAGCATGTCCACATCACCTAACCTGCACGTCTTTGGATTGTGGGAGGAAGCTGGAACACTGGGAGGAAACCCATGCAGACATGGGCAGAATGCCCAAGTCGGGAATTGAACCCAAGTCCCTGGCATTTTGAGGCAGCAGTGCTAACGACTGAGCCACCGTGCAAGAATTGTGCAAGAGTAGACAGCTGTAAATGTAGCTCATTGTATGGTATAGTGCAGAGGAGACCATTTATCCCATTGCTACCACTTTTCCTTATTTGTTTGATAAAACTTATTTTGATTTTGAATGAAGCTTTGAAAACCCCTGTTAGGCTTGTGCACTTGAGAGCAATTGCAGTTCCTGCAGCAACTTGTATAGCTGAAGTCTTCGATCTTTTGTACCATCCTAGTAAGATGCTCGTGCACCCTGTCTAAAGATTGCATATGTGTCCTGAAGTGTCGTGCCAGTGTTATAGAATCACAGAATTCCTTCAATGGAGGAGGAGATCATTTGGCTTTTTGTATGTGTAGTGGCAGTCTGAACATTTTAACTTGCTTTCAAACCTCCTGCCTTTTTCATCTTATCTCTACACGTTGTTTCTATTTAAATTATCATCCATAGCCCTCTAAAATGCCTCGGTTGAATCTGCCCCCACCACATTTCCACCATCCTTGTTTCTGTTGAAGATAAATGCAAAATGTCATTTTGCATTTGAGCTATACCCTCTGTCTTCACAAGATGATCCTTGGAATTGCTGTAGACAATTAAGGGGATATTTCAGAGCATTCATGTAAAGACTGAAATGGGAAAGGACTGCTGTGAAAGCTGAGAATTGTGCAAGAGATTGCTATGCTTTTTAAAAGCAAATTACTGATGCTCATTTTAAGTCCTATTTACACTGCTATTTGTTCCTGATGTGGGGTAAGGTTACTGAAGGTGGGCTTGCAGCTGGGGTTTCGGTACAAAGTGAGATTTGGCTGTCAACGAACAGCTTTTTGGTGTGTGAAATTGTGACAAATAGGTGATGACAAAGGCCTGCTGCCAGCCAACAACTAATGCAATTGGCTCCTTGGTAGGTGAACATCTTTTGGGTGTGAACAATGTGGCCACAGGCCTTCGAACTTGTGAAGGGACAATAGTGTCTTTGCAGCAGAATTTTTAAAAAATGCCTGACGGAAGCCACTTAGATTTCCTACATCAATTACTGTGCGCTCTGGTGTTTAATCAGCAAATTCAAGAATTTGTAAGTTGTGAACCAGTTACACAGTGCCTCCTGCAAAGAAATGAAAGTACCTGGAGAAGACACTTCAATGAACAGCAAGTGTAGTCAAGCCAGAAGATGATTTTGACAAATCCAGTGGCAAAGGCCATTGAACTACCTTCCAAGTCTTTCCCTTCATCCATAATGTTTTCTTTATATGTGTATGTGGCTGTCGGGGCAGTTTGATAAGCAGGTTTTAACTCGTAGATTTAGAAGGCGATATTTCGTAGTTGTACATCTGAGCTAGAATCTATTCATTTGTAATAAATAGTTGTTGTTCTTCAGTACAGGAACCTTGACCACATCTTATGTTTGTCTGGGTCTAAGAAAATGGGCACATTTCTTCCTTTGATAAAACTTTTAAATTTGGAATGACTCCTGGAAGAGCAGAGCTCAACTTCCAGTGTACTACCCAGTGAATCATGACACTAAGTATTTTCCTACTCTAAAGAAAAGTTCTAAAAGCAGGGCACACCATCTGTGGTATATGGAAGAAGATGAAGAAAGCATAAAATGTCAAATAAAAACATGAAACTATGCAAAGATGAATGGCAGTTCAGATGACTAGTCAAGATACAAAGTGTGGCAGAGAATGACTGAAAGGTTTTTGCAATTCTCATTCTGTGCGGTGGACAGCAGGGCGAATCCTCTGTAGTTAATGCAGTAGCTTTTATTTTCTTGTAGCTGGTCACAGTTTTGGAGTCTCTCAGATCCACTGATGTACTCTCTTCCTTACAGATGAAGATGTATGAGCCAAGTATGCTCCACCCCCATACTTGAGGATTCTATGTGTGCCAGTGACTTTGTTGGTTCTGATCTGTCTAATGGCCTTTTCAACAACTGTTAGGTGGAGTTGCGTAGAAGTGATGACTGGTAACATGATATGTGGCGTGGTTGAGCGTACTCGCAATGAGGATTGAGTCTCAGTTCGAGAAATTCCAACAAGCATTCACTGCGTTTCTGTTCTTGATAAGCACTGCACCAATCCATTCTTAGCTCTCAGTGGGCTTGGTCCTTCTGTGTAGATGGTCGAACTCTGGAAATAAATGTACACATTTCATGTCTGTTGGATGTTTACCAACTCTTTCCATGCACCATCAGTTATTCATGTCATGCTTTATTTGTTGGATCTTACCTTAATTTTTTTGTAAACCTGCTTTCTTTCCTTTGCGTATTGATGAGGTTTCCACCTTGCATTGTGATCTAGTGGCTTGTGAGTCTCCTGTCAAACCAGTTTTGATGTTTCCTGACTGAAAAACCTAAACTCTTCTCAAGTGCTGCTTATGGTGGCTGTAGGAACAGACCAGGCCCTGTGGGCATTTATGCATTGAGTGTCATCAGGTTGACTGAGGCACTCACTGAATAAGGTCAGGCTGATTGAAATCGTAGAGTGGATTAGGCAGCAGTCCAGCAGTCATCTGCTCATGTCAGGTGATGATGTATTCAAGCAGATGCCAATGCCCAGAGCAAGGTCTTGTTTGCTTCTCTTACGTGCACTGTTTGTTATGACCAGGTCATGATCTATGCTAGCATTGAAGTTATCAAGGAGAATCAGCTTATTCCTTTGTGATAAAAGAAAATAGGCTGGAGTAGAATTCCTGTTTGTTCCCATCCATTATTTCTAGCCTTGGATGGATGTGCTGTTTCTCAATTAGAATGAACTGAAGGGATGATGTGTTTGCTTATCCCACAGTGGGGTTTGCTGAGAAGGTCAACTGATATGTTTTGTTGGTGAAAGCAGGACTATGGAGTGAATGTTCTTCCTCCAATTTACCCTTAGGCAGTAAGGTGTAACAGTTACCTTGCACTTTGAATGCACTTTGTCCTGCCAGCCCTGTCTCCCTTGGGGCAATGATGCTATAGTGCCAGAGATCACCATTGTTGATATCTTATTGAGGTCTGTCACAGCTAGGTTTGTCGTTGAGGGTTCTGGCATTCCAGTTCCAAAACTGCATTTTATGGGCATAGAGGAGGCTTTTCTGGTAAAAATCATAACTGTGAATCACAAAGATGAAAGCTGTTGTCAATTAGGACTTTTGACCTTCTCTGTTTCAATAGAAAACATGTTGTGTAATTGTGTAGCTACATAAACCCACATGTGTGCATGTCTATATGGATGTGTAAATGTGTATTTATTCATTATGGGATGTGAGCGTGACTGGCAAACCAGAGTTTTTTTGCTCCTCTTGAACGATTGCAGTCCATGCGTGGGTGTACCCACAATGTTAGGGAGGGAATATCTTTGTTGAAAGTGATTGTTGAAAATGATGTTTAGCTTTTATTTGAAGTATGATTTGCATGTTAATGGATGTTATTTGCAGTGGTTTTTTGTTTAAGCAGGAAGTATAAAAGGTGGAATCTTATAAGTATTTCATTTAATTGAAGGTCATTAGTAAATTTGGTTATTTTAGTTGACAATTTACCTTTGGGAATGATAACAAAACTCATGTTTAGAAGCTTTTTATAAGTACCTTTTCTGATCCTTATATTACTGGACCAAAGAATGGTTGTAACATGGAAGGAAACCTGTTGTATTTGTGTTGACTGTCTGCAAGAGCACCTCAGCAAGTACCATTCCCCCATTCTCCTCATGACATTTCCCTTGAAACCCCTACAGATTGGTTGCTAAATAATGATACAGCTCTCTTGAAGGTATTGATTACTACTCTTAACTTGACAAATTGTTTGCCTCTGCCACTGCAAGTACTTTGTGTCTTGCTTCATCTCTCAATGTATTCTGGTGTCATATTCCCTGTTAAATGAACTTTTTTTTCCATGACCTCGTGCTCCTTACTCCCCTCCCAGTAAACTGACAGAAAAGATTGTTAACAGTGTTATCAAGCAGCACTTGCTTTACAATAGCCTGTCCACTGATGCTCAGTTTAGGTTCTGCCAAGGGCACAAAGCTCCTGACTTAATTCCAGCCTTGGTTCAAACATGGACAAAGGAGCTGAATTCCTCCAAGGTGTGGTGACAGTGACCTATCTTTGACATCAAAGCTACATTTGACTCAGTATGGCATCAAAGAGCCCTAGCAAAACTGGAGTCAGTGGAAATTAGGGAAGCACTTTGCTGTTTGGAATCATACCTAGCACAAAAAGAGATGGCTGTGGTTGTGAGAGGTCAGTCATGTCAGCTTCAGGACATCACTTCACTTCAGGTGTTCCTCAGGGTTGTGACCTGCCCAAGCATCTTTAGTTGCTTTATCAATGACTATCTCCTCACCTGGCAAGTTGTTGGAGAGAGTGTGGTGCTGGAAAAGTGCAGCAGGTCAGACAGCATATGAGGAGCAGGAGAGTCGATGTTTCGGGCAAAAGCCCGTCATCAGGATTGCTTTTCCAGCACCACACTCTCGACTCTAATTGCCAGCATCTGCAGTCCTCATGTTTGCCAAGTTGTTGGAGGGAATCCTGAAGGACAGGATGTACATGTATTTGGAAAGGCAAGGACCGATTAGGGATAGTCAGCATGGCTTTGTGCGTGAGCAATCATGTCTCACAAACTTCATTGAAATTTTTGAAGAAGTAACAAAGAGGATTGATGAGGGCAGAGTGGTAGATGTGATCTATCTGGACTTCAGTAAGGCGTTCGACAAGATTCCCCTTGGGAGACTGGTTAGCAAGGTTAGATCTCATGGAATACAGAGAGAACTAGCCATTTGGATACAGAACTGGCTCAAAGGTAGAAGACAGAGGGTGGTGGTGGAGGGTTGTTTTTCAGACTGGAGGCTTGTGACCAGTGGAGTGCCACAAGGATTGGTGCTAGATCCACTGCTTTTTGTCATTTATAGAAATGATTTGGATATGAACAAAGGAGATATAGTTAGCAAGTTTACAGATGACATCAAAATTGGAAGTGTAGTGGATAGCGAAGAACGTTACCTCAGATTACAATGGGATCTTGATCAGAAGGGTCAATGGGCTGAGAAGTGGCAGATGGAGTTTAATTCGGATAAATGCAAGGTGCTGCATTTTGGGAAAGCAAATCTTAGCAGGACTTATACACTTAATGGTAAGGTCCTAGGGAGTGTTTGCTGAACAAAGAGACCTTGGAGTGCAGGCTCATAGCTCCTTGAAAGTGGAGGTGCAGGTAGATAGAATAGTGAAAAATGGCGTTTGGTATGCTTTCTTTTATTGGTCAGAGTATTAAATACAGTAGTTGGGAGGTCATGTTGCGGCTCTACAGGACGTTGGTTAGGCCACTTTTGGAATATTGCATGCAATTCTGGTCTTGATCCTATCGGAAGGATGTTTTGAAACTTGAAAGGTTCAGAAAAGATTTGCCAGGGTTGGATAATTTAAGGTGTAGGAAGCGGTTGAATAGGCTGGGGCTGTTTTCCCTGGAGCATCGGAGGCTGAGGTTTATCAAGATCCTAAGGGGCATAGATAGGATAAATAGAGAAGGTCTTTTCCCAGGGGTGGGAGAGTCCAGAACTAAAGGACATAGGTTTAGGATGAGTGAGGAAAAATATAAAAGAGACCTGATGGGCAACATTTTTCATGCAGAGGGTGGTGCGTGTTTGGAATGAGTTGCCAGTGGAAATGGTGGAGGCTGGTACAATTGCAACATTTAAGAGGCATCTGGGTGGGCATATGGGCCAGGTGCTGGCAGGTGGGACTACATTAGATTGGGCTATTTGGTCAGCATGGAAAAGTTGGACCAAAGAGTCTGTTCCCATGCTGTACGTCTCCATGACTCTATAAGGTCAGAAGTGGGGATGTTTTCTGATGATTGCACAGTGTTCTGCACCATTCACAAATACATAGATGCTGATGCAGTGCACATCCAAATGCAGCAAGGCTGGAATCATATCCAAGTTTGGGATCACAAGTGGCGAGTAACATTTTAAGCTAATCAAATACCAGATAGTGACCATTTCCAATTAGAGAGAATCTAGTCATTGCCACTTGAGTTTCAATGTCATGCCCATCACTGAATTCCCCAATTTCAACTTCCTTGTTTGATTAACATTAACCAGAAACTCAACTGTGCTTGCTGTACAAACAATGTGACTACAGAGGAGGTCCGAGGATATGAATCCTGCAGTGAATAACTCACCTCCTGACTTCCCAAAGTCTTTGTCCCAGCTGGAAAGTCAGGAGTGTGATAGACTGCTCCCCATTTGGACAAAAGGTTTGACACCATCCAGAGCAAAGCAGCCGCCTTGATTGGTACTATATCGACAAACACCCACTCCCTTCACTGTTAACACTCCGCAACATGATATACTGTCTTAGAGATGCACTCCAGAACTTCACCAAATTCCTAAGACTGCATCTTTGAAGCTCAAAGCCACTACCAACTAGATGGATAAAGGCGGCTCATGCATAAGTCGTACCATTACTTGCAAGTTCTCCCTCCAAACTACTGGCCACCCTTACTTGGAAATATAATGCTGTTCTTTCAGCGTCACTAGGTGAAAATCCTTCAACCCTCTCCTTCATAGCAGTCCACATTGGACAGGCTCCTCCTGTATCAGAAACCCTGCTGGCCTGTAAACTTCAGTTTTAAATCAAGTATTCAGCCACTCTTTGAACTGTTTTGAAAGGTCATCACCTTGAAGCGTAGCCTTGGTTCATTCTTCCTCGAAAGCTGCTCGGCCATTGATATTCCTAATGTTTTGTGTTTTTATTTATTTTGTGGCATTTGCTTTTGTCTCGAGTCAGCCAGGTTTCTGATGCAAATCTACAATGCAGTGAGAAAGCTTTCTCCTGCATCTAATCTTGTATTTTCCATTGGGAGAGAGAGAGCTGGCAGTACGATCCATGAGCTTCTGGCAACTAAGTGAGAGTCTCAGCAGCCTTGAATGTATCGGAATAGATTGCACTACAGAGAGAACAAATCATCTTGTACTTAGGTTTCAGGACAAATAGACAATTCTATCATGCACAAAATAATTGAGCTACCTCTTCTGGATGCAATGCTCTTGTTACCTTGAATCCATTCTATCTTCTATCTTGTCAAATATAATACTACTTTCAAAAGTGAGCTGAAACTCTGCTTTTTGCCCATACCCTCCCTTTTACACACCCCCTTGTCCCTCCTTGGTGCATAGTTATTGTTCACTAGTTAAAAAGTTTTTTACTTGTGTCCATGTTAAGGAATATTGTAGAAGGGCAGATATTTTAATTCAAAAATTGATTCTTTATAAAGTTTACAGCGCAACTAAATTGTCTCTTAAGAAGGTGGAGATTACAATTTATCAATAGTGCCTCAGATTAAGAAAAGCTGTTGGCAAATTTAGAACTCCTAGTTTCTTGCCTGTAACAGGTTTTGCCAGTAATATTATAGAAATTCTGCTATTCTTTCAAACTCTATACTTTGGGGAATTGTTATAGATGAAATTTGGCCTAAATTGAACTAATGTGCAAATTTTGAGGGATTAAATTTGCAAGTATTCAGATGGAGTTTGTTGATCTTTCAAACAGAATGGATGAGCTATCCATCCCAGGTCAAATAAATGTTACCTGCTGTGTATCTTACCACCAAACGACTATATGAGCAACCTATTGGAGAAGAAAATGTCTGATTGCCTGTACATGCCGAGTTGAATGGCTCATGAGGAAACATGAGAATGATTGTACAGAGGGAGCCACAGGGGGAAAGAAAGGCGGGCAAGCAAAGGGATTATTAATAGTAAGCAAGAGAAAAAAAGAGAAGCCGAAATGGTGTTGATGGGGCTACAATAAGTCAAAAATTGGTTTGCTGTGCTGAAAGCAATCCACTTCATATTAGGACCTGAGCTATGGAGATGGTAATAGAGATGGAAAGAGGTCTTCCTCCTTTAAAATAGTTAAACTCAATATTGTTGAATTCGGAAGGCTATCAGGTCCCCAAACAAAAAATGAGGTGTTATTTTTCCAGCCTGTGCTGAGCTTGACTGGAACACTCCACGGTCCCCATTATCATCTATCCAGCTTCTCTTTTCCCCTGGCTTTGTATCATTAATCCCTTTGTCTGCCCACGTTTCTCTCCCTTGTCTCCCTCCCGCTCTCTTGCATTCAGCAGAAGGGTCACCAAACTCAATGTTAATGGTGTTCTCTCTTCACTGATATCAAGCGTCCTTAGTTTCTCCAGCAATTTTTGTTTTGAATCATCAGAATCCGCAGTTTTTGTTTTAATTTAAGGATTATTGTACATCCTTTGTTGCTCATTGCTTTTAGATTACACCTGGATGTGAAGCACGGAACTCAGGTTTATCAATGGCTGCCATGATGTGGAGGTGCCGGTATTGGAGTGGCATGGACAAAGTTTAAAGATTGCAATACCAGGTTATAGGCTAACAGGTTTATTTGGAAGTACTAGCTTTCAGAGTACATGACAGGTACTCATGTGACTTGGCCAACATTGTCCATCTAATATGCTGCAGGAAGGGATGCCCGGAGACATAGTACATTGGTGAGACCAAGCAGAAACTATGGCAACGGATGAATGGACACAGCACAACAATTGTCAGACAGGGATGTTCCCTCCCAGTCAGGGAACACTGCAGCGGTCAGGGCCATTTGCCCTTGGATCTTTGGACGACCATCCTCCGAGGAGGACTTTGGGATATGCAGCAACACAGTGGCCGAGCAGAGGCTGATAGCCAATTCCAGTACCCATGAGGATGGAATCCACCGGGACCTCCGGTTTAGTCACACTATAGGTGATCACACTACGCTATTTCGCGCTCTCTGTTTCTCCTTTGCTCTCCCTGTCTCGGAATTAGTACCTGTCTGACGCATGTTTGGGATACAGACAGATTTTAACCTCATACCTTGAATACAATTGTCTGAGCTGAGATGTCACCATTCTTTATAGAACCTTAAGTTGTCTAGAGAATGTGACTGAAAAGAAGTTCTGGGATTTACTTATTAATGAACTGAAACCTACAACCCATTTTAAAAGATGAAGAACTGAACAGCAAGCTAGATTTGTTCAATATATCATTTTAATTGCATGACACTATGATCTTTTGCTACAAATTCTGTGTTTTATGATCCTTCCCCACGAGTTACGTAATGAAGAAGTAGTGCTCTGAAAGCTCATACTTCCAAATAAACCTGTTGGGTTAGAACCTGGTGTTGTGATTTTTAACTTTATCAATGGCTGAACATTTATCGGTGTTGTATTTTTGATCTTGAGCTTTAGAAATTATAGGTTGTGACTGTAAAAGTAACAATACAATTTCTAATTTGTCATCTTGTGTTGACATCTGCTCTTGAACTTAAGTAGGAGTTTGGATAATGTCTTCTGATGATTGCATAAAATGTAGCTTTTTTGACAACTGCCGTTCACAAATTTAAGTTCAGTATCTACAATTTATGCTGAGATGTTGACTTTACAATTCTAAATGATGTATAGGGAGAAAGAAATACAGGAGGTTTCATGGTAATCTGAGAGAGGCTGGATACAAAATTTTGCTACTCGTTCAAGTTGGAAAACAAATTTGCTTTGATTCTTATCTGCAGTATTTGCTCATGCAGACCATTGAACAAACTCATGTTTCTTTTACATTTAAATGCGCAAAATGCTGGTACTAATCAATGGCTTGCCACTGTCTAGTACAGAATGCCTTGCTGCTACTTCTCTGATCAAGACTACTTGAGAAACGTAAGCACAGAGTCTGTCTGAAGAATCTGCACTAGTGATTTTCTGTTGCATGAAGCATGAACTGCAGACATTGTTCACCTTCAGAATGGAAATTGCGAGACAAATGCATGTCTGCCAATCTCTGTGATGAGAAATATTTTGAGTTGTTCTGAACAAGGGTAACTGGACTGAAACAGTAACACTTTTTTTTCTCTCTCTCCAGATGTTGCCAGACATGGAGTTTTTCCAGCAGATTCCATTTTATCTGTTGTAAGATCTCCAGCTTCTACAATCGTCTTGTTAGCTCAGTTAGCTCAGAAGGTTATGAAGAGCTGTGGTGCTATTCAAGTAGCATGAGATTGATCCCTCCACTTATATCACTGAAACATTATTTCTCTCTGTGATAATATGGAATCTTGTGTATAAATTAATAGATGTACTTCCCTATATGACAACTAAATATTTTGAATCATCTTGAGCATGTGAAATTTTAATTTTCCTTAATACTTAATCATTTTTCTTTAATTTAGTTTCATTTGTTCTTTGCCACTTTATTCTCTCAACTGTTTTAATGTTAGGTTTTTCCCCATAACATAGTGATCAAACATTAGCTAAGTTTATAAATTCATGTTGCAGTGATCAAGTTAGTTGAGAAAAAGTATTCTTTTCATAACGTTGGTGACATTGTGTATTGTGTACTGGAGCAATCTGTAATAATGTGTCTGTATATAACTTTGCATGCTTACTTAAAACTACTGTGTAACTACTTTGGAGGCCAGGAAAGCTCAAGGTTCATTGCCTTAAGATCCTAAATTGAATGAAACTGGTTCCTTCAAAAAAAGTGTGTAATGAGACCAGAAATCACTTGTGCTCAACAAGTCAAGGACAATTAGCAAGGACAATTAGAGATGGTGATGTTTGTTGAGCCGTGTTTTCTGTTTGTGAAATTGTCTATTACCATTCACAAGTGAACCTAGCAGAACTGCAGCATCTTATTCTGATTGGTTGTGGGAATACTTGTAGGAATCGTGCCACTGACAGAGCTAAGCATGCATCAAATGCAGTGTTGTAGCTTCACCACGTTAACGTCTCATCTTTTTAGGAATGTCACTCCTCAATGAAGAGTGGAGAGTGCCCTCAATTGATGACGGGACTTTGCTTTCACAAGAGCTATGTGGTTGCTCATTCTTGCCGAGCAGATCTCTTTCTCTTAGAGAATCAAGTCTTTTTGTTGATGTTTTCACTTGCGGGTTTAGGCCTAATCTGACAGTTGAGGTTAGAGTGGTGCTGGAAAAGCACAGCAGTTCAGGCAGCATCCGAGGAGCAGTAAAATCGATGTTTTGGGCAAAAGCCCTTCATCAGGAATACAGGCAGAGAGCCTGAAGGATGGAGAGATAAATGAGAGGAGGGTGGGGGTGGGGAGAAAGTAGCATAGAGTACAATGGGTGAGTGGGGGAGGGGATGAAGGTGATAGGTCAAGGAGGAGAGGGTGGAGTGGATAGGTGGAAAAGGAGATAGGTAGGTAGGACAAGTCATGGGGACAGTGCTGAGCTGGAAGTTTTGGAACTGGGGTGAGGTGGGGGAAGGGGAAATGAGGAAACTGTTGAAGTCCACATTGATGCCCTGGGATTGAAGTGTTCCGAGGTGGAAGATGAGGCGTTCTTCCTCCAGGCGTCTGGTGGTGAGGGAACGGTGGTGAAGGAGGCCCAGGACCTCCATGAACTCGGCAGAGTGGGAGGGGGAGTTGAAATGTTGGACCACAGGGCGGTGTGCTTGATTGGTGCGGGTGTCCCAGAGATGTTCCCTAAAGCGCTCTGCTAGGAGGCGTCCAGTCTCCCCAATGTAAGAGAGACCGCATCGGGAGCAACGGATACAATAAATGATATTGGTGGATGTGCAGGTAAAACTTTGGATGTGGAAGGCTCATTTGGGACCTTGGATGGAGGTGAGGGAGGAGGTGTGGGCGCAGGTTTTGCAATTCCTGCGGTGGCAAAGGAAGGTGCCAGGATGGGAGGGTGGGTTGTAGGGGGGCGTGGACCTGACCAGGTAGTCACGGAGGGAACGGTCTTTGCGGAAGGCGGAAAGGGGTGGGGAGGGAAATATATCCCTGGTGGTGGGGTCTGTTTGGAGGTGGCGGAAATGTCGGCGGATGATTTGGTTTATGCGAAGGTTGGTAGGGTGGAAGGTGAGCACCAGGGGTGTTCTGTCAAATCTGACAGTTATGCCTTTCAGTCGTTACCAAGTTGCTCAGTCATGGTTTTACTGAGCCCCTCTTGGTGCTGGACATTGAAGTCCCCAATGGAAGCACATTTGTGCCTTTGCTATTCTCAGCGATTCTTCCAAGGAGCATTCAACATGATTCCTGAGCTCATGGTCAGCAACTGGTTTCATGCTGACATTTGACGTAACACTTCATGGATCTGGAGTCAATATCAACAATTTCAAGGCTCACTCCTTCCCTTAGATATAATGTTGTTCACATCTCCTTCCTGTCAGTAGAACAGGGCATGTCCGTGAATGGTGAGGGAAGTGTCTGGGTTGTATGCCAGTAAGATTTGACTTGTTTGTGAGGCTGTTGCTTGACTAGTCTGCGGGTTACCTTCCCAAATGTTGCTCCAAGTCCTTGGATATTAGTGAGGGGAACTTTGTGGGACCAGTTAGGCAAGTTCTGCCTTTGTCTTTCTAGTGCCCAGTTCAATGCTAAATGGTTTGTCCTTTTCTTGTTTCAAGCGCCTTAATACAATTGAATGCTTTACTATTTCAAAGGCAAAAGTGAGGACTGCAGATGCTGGAAACCAGAGTTTAGGTCAAAGTGGTGCTGGAAAAGCACAGCAGGTCAGGCAGCATCCGAGGAGCAGGAAAATCGACATTTTGGGCAAAAGCCCTTCATCAGGAATGGAGGCAGGGAGCCTCGAGGGTGGAGAGATAAAGGGGGGGTTGGGGGGGGGGGTGCACATGGCTGGGGAGAAGGTAGCAAAGAGTACAACTTATTTCAAAGGCAACCATATTCATGTGGGTCTGGAGTCACATGTAGATTAGATCAGTTACAGTCCGAGAGATGTGCAGCATAGAAGCATACCCCTCAGTCCAACTTGTCAATGCTGACCAGATATCTCTAATTAATCTAGTCCCATTTTCCAGCATTTGGTCCACATCCCTCTTAACCCTTATAGGTGGAAGACTTTTATTCTTTGAAAAATATCAGTGATTCAGACAGATGGTATTTTGTGACAGTCTGGTAGTTTCGTCATTATCACTGAGATTCGTTTCTTTGTTCCAAATTGTTATTCATAGCATTTAAGCAACTATGGTAGGATTTGAACTCATAACTTCAGAGTATTTGTCTCGCCTTTTACCCATAATGCTGCTCCCCATCTTGGCCAATTTTGCTTAAGAGTTGTAAAGGTCTACAGCACAGAATGAGGCCCTACAGTCCAACGAATCTGTGCCAGTCAAAAAAAAAACCGATGAAACTATTCTAATGTCATTTTTCATCACTTGGCCCAACACCTTGTATCTCTTGGCATCACAAATGTGCATCCAATACTACTAAAATGTTAGGAGGCTTCCTACTTTTACCACCATTAGAGGCAGTGGTTTTCACGTTCTCAGTACCCTTGGGATGAAAAACTCTTTCCCCACATCCCCTCTAAAACTCTTACCCCTTCCCTTAAATCTATCTCACCTGGGCATTAATCTCTTCACCAAGGCAAAGGGTTTCCTCCTGTCTACTGTGTTATGCATCTCATTACTTCATACATTTCAAATGTGTGCACTCTGTTTAAGCTGCTTTACAGAAAATAACTCTAGTCTATTCATTCTCTCTCAGTAACTAAACCTTTCCAGCCCAGGCAATATTCTGGAAATCTCTGCACACCGTCAAGACTCTGTCCTTCCTATATAGTGAATTCCAGAGCTGCATACAATACTCCAGCTGTGTCACGAGTCTTGGGATGTACAGCATGGAAACAGACCCTTCAGTCCAACCCGTCCATGCTGACCAGATATCCCAACCCAATCTAGTCCCACCTGCCAGCACCCGGCCCATATCCCTCCAAACCCTTCCTATTCATGTACCCATCCAAATGCCTCTTAAATGTTGCAATTGTACCAGCTTCCACACTTCCTCTGACAGCTCATTCCTTACACATACCACCCTCTGTGTGAAAAAGTTGCCCATTAAGTCTCTTTTCTATCTTTCCCCTCTCACCCTAAGCCTATGCCTTCTAGTTCTGGATTTCCCCCACCCCAGGGAAAATACTTTGTCTATTTACCCCATTCATGCACCTCATAATTTTGTAAACCTCTATAAGGTTACCCCTCAGCCTCTGACGCTCCAGGGAAAACAGCCCCAGCCTGTTCAGCCTCTCCCTATAATTCAAATCCTCCAACCTTGGCAACATCCTTGTAAATCTTTTCTGAACCCTTTCAAGTTTCACGACATCTTTCCGATAGGAAGGAGACCAGAATTGCACGCAATATTCCAACAGTGGCCTAACCAATGTCCTGTACAGCTGCAACATGACCTCCAAACTCCTGTACTCAATCCTCTGACGGATAAAGGAAAGCATACCAAACGCCGCCTTCACTATTCTATCTACCTGCGACTCCACTTTCAAGGAGCTATGAATCTGCACTCCAATGTCTCTTTGTTCAGCAAAACTCCTACTCGACATTTTATACTGTTCCAACATGATGTCCCTGCTCTTAAAATAGTGCCTCAGTTAATGAAGGTAAGTATCCCATATGTCTACTTAACTACATTATCCTGATTTGAAAACTTCAATATACACCAAATCCTCATTATTTACATAATTGAAGGAGTTCCTGTGGATGACAAAGTAACGTGGATACCACTCCTATACTGTCTTATCTACTGCGAAGGATTGTGCAATCAGACCAGATGAGTTGATGAAAAATAAGATGGTGTCTGGGTTTGATCTCACCAGTATGCGATTTGTGGGTAGCAAATCTGAGGATAACAAGAAGTGAGTGTACCATATTTACCAATTTATCCTTTTTTCTCTCTAGTCAGTGATATATAAAAAAAACTTGTAATAGATTTGCAAAAGACAATTTCCACTTGATAAAACAGTATTGACTCTGTCCAGACACAAAGAAATGAAAGGACCCTGTCCTTTGTCACTACTTAGATCATGGATTCCAACATTTGTCGCAAAGACTGGTGTCAGGTTTATTGACCACGACTTCTCTGTTCCCTCCTCCACTTTCTTTCCTTTCATGAACAGGAAAGGTACATTTGCTAGCTTCTAATCTGTTGGGACCATTCCAGAAGAGAAGAAATTTTGTAAGATGGCTCCTAGTATCCCATGACTGTTGCAGCCACTTCTTTCAGAACACTATGATGTAGACCTTTGGGTCAAGGGGACTTGTGAGATTTCAATTTCCATTTCTCCGTGATGACTAGTTTAATCATTTTAAGTTTCCCACACTTGATTTTGGTGGACTCTGGAACTTTCTCTCTGAGCTTTGGTGACACAGTGCATCTGGAGTGTTGTGTCCAGTTTTCATTTCTTTACCAAAGGAAACTTGCCTTAGAGAAAGTAAACCAGAAAACTAATAGAATATAATGGTTTAATGCAAGGGGAATTGAATGCAAGTGATTGTGCTTCATTGTTACAGAACATTGGTGAAACGGCACCTGGCGTGCTGTGTACAGTACTGGTCACCTGACCTTTGTAACATTTATTTGCATGGTTAAGGCACTGCTGGCTAGGCCAGCATTTATTGCCCATGCCTAATTGGCCAGAGGTCAATTAAGCATCAACATTGCCTGGAGTCACCTATTGGCCAAACCAGGTAAAGATGGCAGTTTCCTTCCCTCATGGACATTTAATAAACCAGATGGATTTTTCAGACAATTGACAACATTTTCCTGGTCATCGCTAGTCTTTTAATTCCATCTTTTCTTTATTTCAATTCATGTTCCACCATCTGCCATGGAGGATTTAAACCCTGGTCCCTGGAACATTACCTGCGTCTCTGGATTAATATTTAGTGACAATACTGTGAGTCAGTCGCCTCCCATTTAATCTTATGGAAGGAAGCAGTTCACAGAAGATTCACTAGACTAATACCTGTAATGATCGTATTGCTTACTGATGAAAGGCTCAACCGACTAGACCTGTATCATAGAATCATAAAACCCTTACAGTGGAGAAACAGGCCCTTTGGCCCAACAAATCCACAGCGACCCTCCAAAGAGCAGCCCACTCAGACTCATTTCCCCGCACTATTACTTTACACTACCCCTGACTAATGCACCTAATCTAAGCATCCCTGAACATCCTTTGGAATGTAGGAGGAAACCAGAGGACCCCACGCAGACACAAGGAGAATGTGTAGACTCCACACAGACAATCACCCGAGACTGAAATCGAACCTGGGTCCCTGGTGCTGTGAGGCAGCAGTGCTAACCACTGAGCCCTTGTGCTACCCCGACATCTGGAGGTTAGTAGAGTTGGAGGTGCCTTATTTGAGGCATCTGATATCCTGAGGGGATGTGGAAAGGATATATCCATTTCTAGGCAAACCTAAAACTAGGGATTCATAATTTAAAAATAAGAGGTTGCCTATTTAAGCCAGAGACAAGGAAGCAGTATTTTTTGTGTTGAGGCTTCCATTCCTGGAAGGGAAATGGATGCAGAATTTTTAAATATTTTTAAGACAGAGGTAGATAGATTCTTGACTACTGGTTTCTGGATTAGTGGTGCTGGAAGAGCACAGCAGTTCAGGCAGCATCCGAGGAACAGTAAAATCGACGTTTTGGGCAAAAGCCCTTCATCAGGAATAAAGTCTAGATTCTTGACTACAATGAGTTTGGAAGATTATTGGGGGCAATATAAAGTTGAGGTTAAAAATCAGCCATGATCTTAATGAAAAGTGGAGCAAGCTCAAAGGGCTGAGTGGCCTACTCTTGTTACTTTTTTCTTGTTGTGATGTTTGTGGAGGATGTGCAAAGACAGTTTCCTTGATTGATTCCAGGGGTGAGGGAATTAAGGGGCAGGATTGAGCCCACTGGGACTGTATTCTGAATGGTCAAGCTCTTGTAAAACATTTGGGGCCTGTATCTAAGAAAGAATGTACTGGCCTTTGAGGGGGTCCAGGTGAGGCTTACAAGAATAATCAGGAGATGAAGGGCTTGTCATTTGAAGCAGTTGAGGACTCTGGGTCTGCTCTTAGTTTGGAAGGATGGGTGGGTTGGTGGGGGTGAGAGTCGGAGATCTGATTGAAACTTATCAAATATTGAGAGGCCTGGATAAAAGTTGATGTGGAGAAGATGTTTACACTATTAGGAGTGACTAGGAACCAAAGGCACAGTCTCAGAGTGAAGGGATGACCCTTCAGAACTGAGATGAGGAAGAAATAATTCACCGAGAGGGTGGTGAGTCTGTGGAATTTGTGGCTGCAGAATGCTGTGGAACCCAAGACGGACAGGTAAGCTCCTGGTTAGTAAGGAGATCAGTGTTTACAGGCAGGAGAAACCTATCTGCTCTGCCATTCGACCATGGCTGATTCAGTGGGCTGAATGGTCTAATTGTGCCCAGAAATCTTATGGTCTTATGGATAAATGCCGAGAAGCTTGTTTTCCCTCAAATATGGAACTCTGAGTCATAGTGTCAGGATGAGATCAACCAACTCAATTGAAATAAGGAATTTACCTTCAGTATTGTGAATTTTGAGAATTATCTACCATAGAGCAGACGATTTTCAGCTATTTAGTATATTCAGTGCTGAGGTCAATTGATCTTGTGGCTTACAGATGGATAAAGAGAGATGGGGCCAGGTGGGAAAATCTGGTGGAGATAATAGATCAGACCTTAGTGAATGCTGTTTAAATAGAAAGCTCTTTAAGGGTCTTAAGGTCCACCCTTGCTCCTATTTTGTGTGCTATCTATCCGAGAGCATTGTGTATATTCAAGACTTGATAGGCAAATTTTTTTTGGGGTCATCAAGAGAATCAAAGAATTTGTACATTCTTCATTGTCAGTTGATCTCCATAACTTTCTCTTTGTAATTCATATTGGCTATTCCCCTTTATTGAGATTTGGTGATAAAATTCCAGTTCTAAAATACTGACAGATTCCATGCACATTTTGGCAATCATTTCACTGACTCAAAATATGCATCAAATGGAAAGTATTGTTGTTAATAAATGGGAAACCATCAGCACCATTGGTTGAAACCGAGTGTAGTGTGTCTCCATGCCAGTATTGTAGTTTAGCTTATAGTAAATATTGCACTATATTATGCCAATATAGTTTGCTAGTACTGCATCGTCCTGAGACGAGTTGAGGGCTAAGGTTTTGCATGCACTTTTAGACTTGACCAGATGTCCCCTGAGAGGATTTCAGCACAATTAGCTTTAAATGTGATTGTGTTGACTTTGCACGTCGAGAAGTATTAAAAATACAAAGTTTTTTTTTGTTCCTCTCCTAAGTGGGACCAAATAGCTTCCCTGTCATAAGAGTTAGGAAGAGGCACATCAGGTAATGTGTTAATGTTGATGGCTGTCCAGTGGCCCCTGCTGGAACTGTGCACACATGGCTATCAAGTGAAGATATATGTAGAGGGTTTGAATATTTGGTTAATGTATTTGTAATAACTCCGAAAGCCCGATTGGAAAGGAACATTGTTTATTGTTGAATACCAAAACAGAGCCACTGTTCCTGGTGCACGTAGGCGAGTCCTAGCCCAGGATAGATGGTTCTGCAGACTCATCCCTGGGTCTGCTTTATGTTTTCTACATCCGGAAGTGCTATCACACACAACCAAACAGTTTTTCCACTACTAAATCACTGTCCTTTTTTAAAAATTGGGAACCACTATTAGTTAGTCACCTGTGTGCTGAATGTATTTTCAAATTGGGCCTGCTTTTTTTTTTCCCTTAATCGACCTGTTTAGAGAACAGTTGGGAATTGAGACTGAGCTTCCTGGTTCAGAGGTAGAGATACTGTCACTGTGCCACAGAGGTACTTTTTTAAAAACGTATTCTTCTAAGCAGCCTGTTCAGAGATGCTGTTATACACCTCTGGAGCAGGTGGGACTTTAACCAGTGCCTCTGGCTCAGAGGTCGGAATACTACCACTCTGCTACAGGAAGCCTCTTGGGTTTGCTTTTTCTTAAACTTTGCTTTTTTTTTAATTGAAACTATTTTTCCAAATCAACCTGTTCAGAAATGTTATTACACCCCTCTGAAACTGGTGGGACTTGATTCCAGGAACTCTTGGTCCAAGGACACTACCATTGCTCCACAATGCCCTCTTGGGGTCTATTTTCTTTTGCGTTTTGTTTTGAAAGATCAGTTGAGCAAAAATATGGGTTGTTTCATTGGGTACTGCATTGTTGAAGTGTAAAAGCAGAATGATTGGCCATATGTATTTGTCAGCTCTTTGAAAAAGCTTACCATCAGTCTCACTCCTCTGCTGTTCCTCCTTTAACCCTATGAATTTCTCCTTTGCAAGTACTGACTTCAATAAGGCATTTGACAAGGTTCCTCATGGCAGATTGGTTAGCTAGGTTAGATCTCACGGAATACAGGTGGAAGTAGCCATTTGGATACAGAACTGGCTCAAAGGTCAAAGACAGAGGGTGGTGGTGAAGGGTTGCTTTTCAGACTGAGGCCTGTAACCAGTGGAGTGCCACAAGGATCGGGGCTGGGTCCAATACTTTTTGTCATTTATATAAATAATTTGGATGCGAGCATAAGAGGTGCAGTTAGTAAGTTTGCAGATGACACCAAAATTGGTGGACAGCAAAGAGGGTTACCCCAGACTACAACATGCCATTGGCTCATTTGATCAAAATCCTGAGAATTGGCAGATGGAGTTTAATTTAGATAAATGCAAGGTGCTGCATTTTTGAAAAGCAAATCTTAGCAGGACTCATACACTCAATGGTAAGGTCCTGAAGAGTGTTGCTGAACAAAGAGACCTTGGAGTGCAGGTTCATTCTTTCCTTGAAAGTAGATAAGATAGTGAAGAAGGTGTTTGGTATGCTTTCCTTTATTGGTCAGAGCACTGAGTATAGGAGTTGGGATGTCATGTTGCGGTTGTACAGGCCAGTTCTGGAATATTGTGTGCAATTCTGGTCTCTTCCTGTCAGAAGGATGTTATAAAAATTGAAAGGGGTCAGAAAAGGTTTACAAGAATAATGCCAAAGTTGGAGGATTTCAGTTATAGAGAGAGGCTGAATAGGCTGGGGTTGTTTTCCCTGGATCGTCAGAGACTGAGGGGTGACTTTATACAGGTTTATAGAATAATGTGGGGCATGGATAGAATAAATAGATAATGTCTTTTTCCTGAGGTGGAGGAGTCCAGAACTAGAGGGCATAGGTTTAGGCTGAGAGGGGAATGATATAAAAGGGACCTAAGGGGCAACTTTTTCACACAGAGGGTGGTGTTTGTATGGAATGGGCTGCCAGAGGAAGTGAGGGAGGTTGGTCCAATTACAACATTTAAAAGGCATCTGAATAGGTATACAAATAGAAAGGGTTGAGAGGGATACGGGCCAAATGCTAGCAAATGGGAGTAGTTTAGATTAGGATATCTGGTTGGCATGGACAAGTTGGACCGAAGGGTCTGTTTCCATCCTGTACATCTCCATGACTCCATGAATAGGGTACTAGATTTCAAATCATAACTTGTCAGGCAGCATCCGAGGATCAGGAGAGTCAACGTTTCGAGCATATGCTCTTCATCAGGAAGCTCTTCTTCATTCCTGATGAAGAGCTTATACTTGAAATGTTGATTCTCCTGCTCCTCAGATGCTGCCTGACTGGCTGTGCTTTTCCAGCATCACACTTTTCAACTCTGGTCACAAACATCTGCAGTTCTCACTTTCTCCAAATCATAATTTGTCATGTAAGACATAAATTCTCTCATTTTCCCCTTTAGTTTTGTTTAATTTCTGTGATCTTCGGTCTATGCTTTGGACCGAACATCATGCCAGCTGAAGCAATTACCTCTCCATCAAAACTTCTACATATTGAACATCTCCATCTTTCCTCAATTTTCTCTGCCATAAGACTAGTTTCTCTAGTCCCTCCAGATAACTATTTCTTATCCTAATCCCATTTTGGTATCTGGGTGCCTCTTCACAGCTGCAAGGCAGTTCAGATTACGTGGTGCTTTAACTTGAAAGATTATGCCATCCATCATGGACATTGTTCATCTCTTGTTAGTATCAGAAGGGCTTGATTAACACTTGTGATGGGTTTATAACAAGGAAATGCTGTTTGTTGTTGCTAGACTTTGCAATCCCTATTTTTCATTTAAGTAATCGTTTGAGTATTTTTTGTAGATGGGCGATTCCTAAAGAGATACATTGACAATTCAAAGATTTTGTCACTGATGGGTGTTCTCAAGAAATGCGCAGTAGGTTGAAGTCAGAAGAATAAATAATGCATGTCTCAGCCAGCTATTTATTCCTAACTAGTGTGCACATTGTCTTTACATCACATCTGAGTACACTTAAACTTCTATAAAACTTAAAGTGAGAAGTTGATGCATGGCAGTAGGATGAAGACTTGGACCACTGAAAAATGGTAAGGGTTTTGAAAGCCATTGAGAGACATGGGGAAAGGCTCAGAATTCTGGATGTGTTATAACTAAGTCAACTGTCCATTGCACTTGATAAAGGAATTCACAGAATTTCAAAGTTGTTACAGCTCAGAAGGAGGATATGCAGTTCATTGTGCGTGCATCAATTCTCTCCCCTAGTGCAGGTCCCGAGCTTTTTACCTATATTCCAGCACAGCATTTCTCTCCGAATAACCAGCCAACGTCCTTTGGCTGAACCTCCCGACACCATTAGAATGATAAATAGAACTTGCATCACAGAAACAGTCCATTCAGTCAATCCATGTAGGCAATATTCACTGCATGACTTGCACCAATTTCCTTGTTACTTCATCAAAAAATTCAATTAAATTAAGAAACAGCGTTTCTTTAACAAAAGCATGCTGACTATCTCGGATTAATTCATGACTCTCCAAGTAACAGTTAACCCTAGCTGTCAATATTGATCATAATATTTTTCCCACCACTGAGCTAAAATTAGGCCAAAAATTATTAATTGACTTATCCCTCTTAGCCTTTTTGAATAATGGTAGAATGTTTCTAATCTCTGGTACCTCGTCTAGTAAAGATCAAAAAATGATCTTTGTAGCATCTGTTATTACAAAGGCCCAACGACATCTCCTCTTCCTCAGGCAGCTGAGGAGATTTGGCATGACGGCGAATACCCTTGCCAACTTTTATAGGTATGCCACTGACAGCATTCTGTCTGGATGTATCGCTACCTGGTATGACAACCGTACCATTCAAGATCAGAGACAGTTACAGAGAGTGGTAAACTCAGCCCGGAGAATCACCAAGAGCCAACCTCCCATCTATAAAATCCACCTACTAGGCCCGCTGTCAAGGAAAGGCCGCCAGCATTCTTCAAGATCCATCCCACCCTGGCAATGATTTTCTACAAACTTACCATCTGGGTGAAGGTACAGAAGCCTGAACACACACACACCAGCTGGTTTCAAAACAGTTTCTACCCTATTGTTGTTAGAATACTGAATGGGCTCACATACTCTTAACATTCGCATGTCCCTGTGTTTTTTATTTTTGCCACCGTTTACCTATTATTTACTTATCTATGCTACTTAACTCTGTGATCTGCCTGAATTGCTCGCAAGACAAAGCTTTTCACTGTGCCTCGGTACACGGCAGGGAAATTTGCTAGAGTTGCTCGGGAGGATTTAGACTAGTAAGGTGGGGGGGGGGGTGGGACCCAAGGAGATAGTGAGGAAAGAGATCAATCTGACTCTGGTACAGTTGAGATCAGAAGTAAGTCAAACAGTCAGGGCAGGCAGGGACAAGGTAGGACTAATAAATTAAACTACATTTATTTCAATGCAAGGGGCCTAACAGGGAAGGCAGATGAACTCAGGGCATGGTTAGGAACATGGGACTGGGATATCATAGCAATTATGGAAACATGGCTCAGGGATGGGCAGGACTGGCAGCTTAATATTCCAGGATACAAATGCTGCAGGAAGGATAGAAAGGGAGGCAAGAGAGGAGGGGAGTGGTATTTTTGATAAGGGATAGCATTACAGTTGTGCTGAGGGAGGATATTCCTGAAAATACATCCAGGCAAGTTATTCGGGTGGAACTGAGAAATAAGAAAGGGATGATCACCTTATTGGGATTGTATTATACACCCCACAGTAGTCAGAGGGAAATTGAGAAACAAACTTGTAAGGAGATCTCAGCTATCTGTAAGAAAAATAGGGTGGTTTTGGTAGGCCATTTTAACTTTCCAAACATAGACTGGGACTGCCACAGTGTTAAGGGTTTAGATGGAGAGGAATTTGTTTAGTGTGTACAAGACAATTTTCTGATTCAGTATGTACCTACTAGAGAATGTGCAAAACTTGGCCTACTCTTGGAAAAGAAGACAGGACAGGTGACAGAGGTGTCAGTAGAGGAGCACTTTGAGGCCAGCGACCATAATTCTATTAGATTTAAAATAATGATGGAAAAGAATAGACCAGATCTAAAAGTTGAAGTTCTAAATTAGAGAAGGGTCAATTTTGACGATATTAGGCAAGAACTTTCGAAAGCTGATTGGAGGCAGATGTTCGCAGGTAAAGGGACGGCAGGAAAATGGGAAGCCTTCAGAAATGAGATAACGAGAATCCAGAGAAAGTATTTTCCTGTTTGAGTGAAAAGAAAGGCGAGTAGGTGTAGGGATTTCTGGATGACTAAAGAAATTGAGGGTTTGGTTAAGAAAAAGAAGGAACATATGAAAGGTATAGACAAGATAGATAGAGTGAATGCTTAGAGTATAGAGGAAGTAGGAGTATACTCCAGGGAAATCAGGAAGGCAAAAATGGGACATGAGATAGCTTTGGCAAATAGAATGAAGGAGAATCAAAAGAGTTTTTAAAAATACATTAAGGAACACAGGGTAACTATGGAGAGAATAGGGCCTCTCCAAGATCAGCAGGGTGGCCTTTGTGTGGAGCCGCAGAAAATGGGAGAGATACTAAATGAGTATTTTGCATCAGTATTTACTGTGGAAAGGGATATGGAAGATATAGAATGTAGGGAAATAGATGGTGACATTTTGCAAAATGTCCACATTACAGAGGAGGAAGTGCTGGATGTCTTGAAACGGGTAAAGGTGGATAAATCCCCAGGACTTGATCAGGTGTACCCTAGAACTTTGTGGGAAGCGAGAAAAGTGATTGCTGGGCCTCTTGCTGAGATATTTGTATCATCAATAGTCACAGGTGAGATACCGGAAGACTGGAGGTTGGCAACCGTGATGCCACTGTTTAAGAAGGGCGGTAACGACAAGCCAGGGAATTATAGACCTGTGAGCTTGACCTCAGTGGTGGGCAAGTTGTTGGAGGGAATCCTGAGGAACAGGATGTACATGTATTTGGAAAGTCAAGGACTGATTAGGGATAGTCAACATGGCTTTGTGTGCGGGAAATCATGTCTCACAAACTTGATTGAGTTTTTTGAAGAAGTGACAAAGAAGATTGATGAGGGCAGAGCAGTAGATGTGATCTATATGGACTTCAGTAAGGTGTTCGACAAGGTTCCCCATGGGAGACTGATTCGCAAGGTTAGATCTCTTGGATTACAAGGAGAACTAGCCATTTGGATACAGAATTGGCTCAAAAGTAGAAGACAGAGGGTGGTGGAGGAGGGTTGCTTTTTCAGACTGGAGGCCTGTGACCAGTGGGGTGCCACAAGGATCGGTGCTGGGCCCTGTACTTTTTGTCATTTACATAAATGATTTGGATGCAAGCATAAGAGGTACAGTTAGTAAGTTTGCAGATGACATCAAAATTGGAGATGTAGTGGACAGCGAAGCGGGTTACCTCAGATTACAACAGGATCTTGACCAGACGGGCCAGTGGGCTGAGAAGTGGCAGATGGAGTTTAATTCAGATAAATGCGAGGTGCTGCATTTTGGGAAAGCAAATCTTAGCAGGACTTATACACTTAATAGTAAGGTCCTAGGGAGTGTTGCTGAACAAAGAGACCTTGGAGTGCAGGTTCATAGCTCCTTGAAAGTGGAGTCACAGGTAGATAGGATAGTGAAGGTGTTTGGTAAGCTTTCCTTTATTGGTCAGAGTATTGAGTACAGGAGTTGGGAGGTCATGTTGCGGCTGTACAGGACATTGGTTAGGCGACTGTTGGAATATTGTGTGCAATTCTGGTCTCTGTCCTATCGGAAAGATGTTGTAAAACCTGAAAGGGGTCAGAAAAGATTTACAAGGATGTTGCCAGGGTTGGAGGATTTGAGCTATAGGGAGAGGCTGAACAAGCTGGGACTGTTTTCCCTGGCATGTCGGAGGCTGAGGGGTGATCTTATAGATCTGGTGCCCCAGCTGTCTGCTGTCCCAATTTCTACACTAAGCCATAAGATTCGGGAGCAGAATGAAGCTATTCAGCCCATCAGATCGCCTCCCCATTCGATCATGGCTGGTATATTGCTAAACCTCATTCTCCCACCTTTGCACAATCACCCTTGATCCCCTTAATAATCAAAAACCTATCTGTCTCTATCTTAAAAACATTCAATGACTAAGTATCCATAATCTTCTGTCGCAATGAGTTCCACAGATTAACTGTCCTCTGGCAGAAGAAATTCCTCCATATTGCAGTTGTAAAGGGTCGTCACTTCACTCAGAGAATGTACACTTGGCTCCTATTCACTTCTCCTAATGGAGACATCTTCTCCACTTTCTCCAAGCACCTCAATATTCTGAGAGTTTCGATCAGGTTCTCCTCATTTTTCTAAACTCCGTCAAGTACAGATCCAGAATCCTCCAGTAAACCTCCTATAACAAGCCCTTCTATCTTCTTATGAACCTCCTTCTGGACACTCTTTAATGCCAGCACATCTTGCTTGGATGTAGCACGCACAACTGCATATCATACTCTAATAGGCTCTAAATAGGTTAGAAATTATACATGTACTTCAATAAAAGAAGATTAAATTAACTACTGCAGCTGGGTTGTGAGATTTATTTACTACTTGCTGGTAGTATTCATGCAATTTCATTTGAATGCTGTTTTGACAGTTAGTATCTTAAAGGGGAACAGCCCAATTAAAAGGCATTTACCAAGTACATACTGATTGAGGAAAATGTTTGGTGTTCTGTAATCTATTCAGGTCTGGGAAAATGGTTGCTAAAGAGTTGATTAATATTATCATGTTTTGTAGAGGCATGATGGGGGTGGTATTGTTCTGTATGCTACACTTATTCAGAGGCAAAAACTGCTTGTAACAAGGGCAGAGAAGGTGTGATAAAGCAGTACAGAGGAACCTTGATTATCTGAACTAGATGGGTGGGTACTATTTCGTTCAGATAATTGATTTTACCTTAAACGAGGGAAGCCTTACTGATGTAATGCTGTGCTGTACCGGAGAATTTGTTTAAATGTATAATTTTCATGAATCTGCTATTTAAATAAACTAATCTTTGCATTCTGCAAATTACAGGTTAAACTGAGAAGGGCTAAACCCTAGCCATCACATAAATACTGTATATGAAAGTCCAGAATTAAACAAGGTCCCAAACAGCTTCTACTATCACAAGAGCATTTGTCAGTTTCTGTGAATTCAGTGTCACGAGAGAAAGACAGAAGCACCACCTCACGGATGCGTTTACTTTCTCAGCCATTTTTTTTTCATGAACGGTACACTAAAGTGATGGCACTACCCTGTAAAATGCTTACTTTTGCAAATAGCTGTGTAACTAACTCTTAACTAAAAAAAATCCAATTGCTAATGCTTGAGGTGCTTGTGTTTCTTTGTTTTTGCCAACATTTTCACATGTTCTTCAGTACAGGTAAATCAAGTACACTTACCTTGAGGTCATCTTCGGATAATCCGAAATTCAGATAATCGAGGTTCCTTTGTAATGGGTTTGCAAAGGTTGTTTGATGAGAAAGCACTGTTTTAAATTTGGTCTTTCTTATGATAGTAAAATATTATGAAACAAACAGTATTATAGTAAATAACGGGTTAGTAAAGGAGAATGAATGAATGAATGGGAACCTAGTATTAATGAATATAGTGAGCTGGTGAGTGAGTTACTGAAGATAACCTAAAACACAATATCTCACAGTCTCCCCCCTCCTTTTGATTTGACTGTGACCTTTTGAAGAGAACCACACAATTCTTACCTTACATACTTTCAATATTTTGGCAACTGAGCTTTACAAAAAGAAAACATGCACAGTTGAAATAACAATAACAAGCATCATGGTGGTCAGTCAGTCTCTGGACCCATTGTATTGTGGGATGCCTGTTGGGAGGTATGATTCCAGGCCTCCTTTCCTTAGACCTTGACAGCCAACTGGGTGATCAGCACCTGGTATGATCCTTCCCATCTTCATGCCTAAGGATTCCTTGTGGGTTGTCTTCACAAGAACCCACTGGTCTGGTATGGTGTCGTGAACTTCCTTTGGCAGGTCTTTCCAGGCACCCAATATCTGTGAGGCAGCAGAACTTACAGCATTGCTTAATACCTGACAGTAAGATAATAAGATTACATTCTGCAGCACAGTGGGAGTGTGCGTAAAAGTTGGCAGACTGATCCTGTGCTGTCCTGCAGGCTTCAGTCAGAGCCTGTTTATTCTGCTGGCCAGAGGGTAGGCTTCTCAATATCATGATAGTCCATTTGGTTTTCCTGTGATCTATACTGAATATCTATTCCCCACTTGCCTTTTGCACGGGCCACTCCGGGCTGTTAGATTCTGTGGGTTTTTATTAAAGTCCCTTTTTTTCTTTTTGGTACAAGGTGGAGATGTTCTTGTTAAAGTCACAGGTTCCATTTTTCAGTACCCTGCAGGCATCCTTCTTTTTAGTCCAGATGGGATGGTCTTTTCATTCTTCCCTTTGTAGGGTTCGGGTGGACCATGTTACCTATCCATCACAGATGGATAGGTAACATCCAGTGGAATTCAGCTGGATGAGGATATCCATTCCTAGGAGCAGCTGGGATACAGGTCGTGCCCATTTACTGTAAAGGTTATTAACTCATGGGGACCGAATACAATGTGAATGGGTTTGGTCAGTTTAATTTCAATCCTGTCAGCTCCTACTCCTGTCTAGAGGGAGTTTCGACTCTCACTTTTGGGACAGGCATGTCAATTCTGCTCCTGTGTCTAAAAGGCACTCAATGTACAGGTTACCCGCCCTCATGTTCATATACAGTCCATCTGCTTGAGCATAGAGGGGCTCTTTCAGTTTCTTGTCAACTTTAGCAGCTCCTGCTGTGCTGGATGGTTAGTGTTTTGACCTGTTCTCGGAGATTGTGTTGCTCCCACATTCCTCCTCCTCGTCCTCATTACGTATTAAGTGATTTCTCCCTTTTCCCTTTTGCCAGCACCCCTGGCCTTGAGGCCTTTCTTCCCACAGAAGTGACACTTCCCTGGGCCTTTGTCTTGGGTCTTCCTGGGGTTACTGGGGGTCTGATTCATTTGTCCTGCCTGAAGGGCTCACAATTCAGCACCCATATCTTGGTTGAACTGGTGGGCTCGAGCCACCAAGTCATAGTAATTAGACCCCCTCTAGTCCCAGTCCGGTTTGGTGAGCTTTAACATTTTAGTGAGTTCAGGTTTAAGTCCAGCCACAAAAGCAGACTTCAACAGGGCATAATTGCAACCTTCCAAAATCCCTGTCATTTGGGAATCCTGCATATTCTTTCCAGGTCTTCCGAAACCTTTCCTCATATTCTGTGACTTGTGTGGGTTTTTGACAGCAAGCTGTGACGTTTCTCCAATCAGTCTTATGCAGACTATACCCCTGTAACCACTGTTTTATTGCTGTTCTGCCAGCTTGCAGTTACTGCTCATACCCTCCTTTGACTGCCTCATGGAGGTGGTGTCCTTCTCTTTTGGTTACAATAACGTTCAGAGTTTGTACATTGTCCCAGGGATGGAGCCTACATAATTTCCCTTAAGTAGTCTCGGATTTCCCATGTCTTCATTGGCCCCTTCTTTGAGTGAGGCATTTCTTTAGACACCTGTCTGTATTCTGAGGGGTTGCAGGTCCATGCATTCCAGTCTGTAGTACTGGAACATCCACCTCTGTGCCATCCTGTAATCTCTGCCTGACCAGTTTTTCATTCTTTACTTCCCTAATTTTACAGTCCCTAGATGTACAGTCCTCATCACTTTCACAGCTGTGGACCCTCTGTTTCCAAAGGGTAAGAGTTTGGTTTTTCTGAATCACTTCCTGGATATTCCGGATGGTCAGCTACAAATTCTGTGTGGGCTTGGGGACCAGGGAAGAAACTGACAGAACTGTTATCTCATCCTTCAGTTTCTTCTTCTCTTTTTCAAGCTCGTGATTTTTAAGGTGAGCTTGTTCCTGTTTCTTTCTGCAGTTGTTCATGCATTGTTTGTAATTGCTGTTTAAGTTGGGTTAATTCACGATCGTGGGCTCATTGGGACATCTCATCATGACTTTGGTGAATTTGACCCATTAATGCAAGGGACCGTTTAATTCTGTCTTCATTTTTCCATTGGGTGTTGTTCTTTCCCCTGACCCAAGATTTACAAGGATGTTGCCAGGGTTGGAGGATCCGAGCTATAGGGAGAGGTTGAACAGGCTGGGGCTGTTTTCCCTGGAGCTTCGGAGGCTGAGGGGTAACCTTGTAGAGGTTTATAAAATCATGAGGGGCCTGGATAGGATAAATAGACAAAATCTTTTCCCTGGGGTCGGGGAGTCCAGAACTAGAGGGCATAGGTTTAGGGTGAGAGGGGGAGGTTTAAAAGAGACCTAAGGGGCAAACTTTTCACGCAGAGGGTGGTACATGTATGGAATGAGCTGCCAGAGGAAGTGGTGGAGGCTGGTACAATTGCAACATTTAAGAGGCATTTGGATGGGTATATGAATAGGAAGGGTTTGGAGGTATATGGGCCGGGTGCTGGCAGGTGGGACTAGATTGGGTTGTGATATCTGGTCAGCATGGATTAGTTGGACCGAGGGGTCTGTTTCATGTGTTTCATGTTATCTAGGGCCCACTGACCATGGGGCATATGATATTTCAGCCCGACGAGAACTGTACCTTAAGGCAGCTGCAGCATTTCTTCCTCCGTTATATCAGGAGAGGCTAGCCCACCTCTGGATATTGTAGGCCGTTTCCTGGGGTCACTCATGATCACCCTAATTCACACGCTGTGGGCAATTTCCTGCAGTGAGTAATTCCCTGCTGTAGACTGTGTTAGCCAATCTGAGATTTAGATACGAGGGATTTGAAATAAAATAGCCAACTCATGAAATATTCAGGATTGTGTTCCGGGACTAGATCATGACTCTAAGAAGGAAGCTTCTTGCCCTCTAAGAACTGTCAGTGACTGGTCAGTTTAGATGGTATCTCCAGCGATCCTGTCCCGAAATCGGGGAGTGGAGAAAATAGCCTATTTTGTTCAGCAATTATAGCACAAGTGCGCGGCGGCAATACAATCCCGAAAAACAGTTCTTACAAGAGCCCCTTTATGTACAGTTTTTACATACATAAAAAATGTAACACCATAGTAATGGAATTTTAATCTATGGGACACAAAGGTTTAAGGGGCTCCTATCCTGGGAGACGGGAGATGGGTTAAGACATGTGCTAAGTGCTGGCTGTTACTTCTAATGGGATTAAGGGTGTCTGTCCAGTTTGCTTGAATAATTAAGAAATGTTAGTCCTTTTGTCTTTTAAATTAGTAAATGTTAGTAAATATACTAGGCTGATAAGCTCTAAATAGGTTAGAAATTTTACATGTACTTTAACAAAAGAATAAAGGATATTAAACTGATTAAACTGATATTAAACTGATTGATTACTGCTTTATTTACTACTTGCTGGTATGAGTTTCATTCATTCGTGCAATTTCACTTAAATGCTGTTTTGACAGCTAGTTGACAGCCCAGTTAAAAGGCATTTTAGCAAATACATATAATTGAGGAAAATATTTGGTGTTCTATAATCTATTCAGGTCTGGGAAATGGTTGGTAAGGGACTGATTAATGTTAGAATGTTTTGTGGAGACTTGATTGTAGCAAGGGCTGATAAGGTGTGAAAAGCAGTTATGGGTTTGCAAAGGTTGTTTTGATAAAAGGGCTGTTTTAAATTTGGTCTATCTTATAAAAATAAAATGTAATATGTAAGAAACAGTGTTGTCGTAAATAACGGGTTAGTAAAGGGTTATGAATGAATGAACAGGAGCTGGGTATTCATGAATATAGTGAGCTGGTGAGTGAGTTAATAACTTAAAACACAATATCTCAACTGTATGAGAACTTCAATCAACAGATGAGAACAGAAGTGTGTTTGGTCAACCAGTTTTGCAAACTGGTGTTGCCAAGTGGACCAACTGAAAACCATGTTTTTTTTAACATAATTTTTTCTGCACTTGTTATATTGAAGTTAATACATTCTGTGAAACCTGTGAAAACATAGTTGTACGTGGAATGGGTCTCCAGGACTGGGAAGCCTTTCGATCTGAACTCAGTCTGTAATTGTAAGTCATTTGGGTCTTGCAATTAAGATGAACCCCCAAATCTTCCAGTTACTTCAGAGATAACAGGCCGGACCAAATCAAACTCACTAACACTAGATTCACAACACTGAGATTAGAATATTTGAAGATCCTCAAAATTGTTTTTTGTTCATAACTAGACCTTACAAATAACTGCTCTTTGACACCAAATTTATAACCTAAACAAAAAAAACTAGCATCTCAGCTCAGTCTTGTTTGTCATTGACAGACATACACAGTTAAGGTAAATAAAATTAAAAATCCTCAGATGCCAGTTTGATAACCATTGAACAATGAATACCAAGATTTCCTGAAATCTGATGGATTGTGTTACAGGAATGCAGTATTGTATCTTGCTTGAATTCGAAAGTCTCCAGTCAGTGCAAAGAACTTTTCCTTCCGTCCAGAGACATTTCTTTGGACTTGTGACACAAGTCAGTAACTGGAGAATAGAGAGCAAAACTGAAAAGCCCAGTCCTGCAGCTTTCAAAGCAACATTGTCTCTTGCCCAAAAACCTAGATCATTCTTTGGTTTCTCTTTCTTTGTCAGCATTCTGGGATTGGTTGGCCAGCACTGGACCTTACCTGATTAACTACTTCAGCATCCACTCAACTGCTACTCCCCAAGCATAATGGCACCTTGGTGCTGGTTCGTCTATAGTGTTCTTTAGAGCAGTGCTTAACCTGCATTATTTTTCCAGGCCAGTTCCCTTCAGCAAACTTCAGTATGTTGTTCTCTCCTTTATTTTTTAAAACAAGCCACTGTTCAAAGTTCAATGTTCAACTGAAACTCTCATTTTTGGTTTGGAACTAAGGACAGTCTCAATAAGGGGAAGTGAGTAAAAAACAGTGGGAAGGTTAGTGACGGGCTGGAAGATGCTTTGGAACAGCAGTAAAAGGTGGGGCCTGAGGAAGTGCAATATAACTAGCAATGGGTATTACTGGGCTGACCGGATATTGTTTGATAGTTTAATGCTGAAAAATGTGTTGCTTTAAAAGCACAGCAGGTCAGACATCATCCAAGGAGCAGGGGAATCGACGTTTCGGGCATAAGCCCTTCTTCAGGAATGAGGAAGGTGTACCAAGCAGGCTAAGATAAAAGGTAGGGAGGAGGGACTTGGGGGAGGGGCATTGGGAATGCGATGCTGCCTGACCTGCTGCGCTTTTCCAGCAACACATTTTTCAGCTCTGATCTCCAGCATCTGCAGTCTTCACTTTCTCCGAGTGTAATGCTGCCCCAACTTTAAGCTGCGGGGAGGAGGGGGCAGAGGATCAAAATGCATTACTGACTGGTGATTCCTCAGTCAGGGGATTAACGGTGTTTCTGCAGCCCTCTACATAACTTCAGGATCATATGTTGCGTCACTCATGCCAAGGTATAGAATATTATGGAGGGGCTGCAGGCCACTCTTCTGCAGGAACCATCAACCAAATGATATGCTGATGATGAACTGGCTCAGGACTGATGGACTCTCTTGAAGCTATGTCTTTCTGTTTTTTTTCATATTCTCAAAACTATTCAAAATGGCGTTAGATCGTAGCAACATTGGAAAAGATTTTGCAGGTATTTTACTGTTGTAGTCATTGTAAAACATGTGACAATAAAGTGACAAACAAAAATTTGAGAAAGGGGAAAAGGGAAGATGAAAATTGTAAGGCAAGTTGATTGAAAGAGGTGTTAACAATAAACAATATCAATATACGTACTAATGTACTGGCTGGGAAGAGAACAGGGGGTTGGACAGGGGAAATTAACCTTCCATGTGACCTCAGGAAAATGTTAGAGTAGCTGAGCTGTAAGAGATAGGCATAAAGGAGGAGAATAATGTTTGAGGATGGATTCTGTAGAATCTGAGCTGGTTTGTTACCTGTAATGTCCTCCTGCTGACGAGAGGCTATGATGGAATTGTAATACCTGGATAAAAATGGTAAATTTGCAATGCTGCAAGGAGGCAATATAAATTAGCTAGATTAGACATGATATATGAATGGGATATGGTGCAAGATATGCTTACAGGTAGTAGTGCTAATACTTACTTCAGATATAAATGGATAGGATGTGAACAATAACACACTAATGATGCAGCAAGAGTCCAAGAATATACTGAGCTTTTTCTGGTAGTTAGGCTGTGTTTTGCCTTGTTAAGCCTTCGTTCTTAATGCCTGAATGTACAACTGAAGTGTCCAAAAAAAAAGGGTTTGCTTGTATTTAAAATTGAAGTGCCTTATCAAATTTGACAGTATTACAATAAAAGAATAAATGAATGTTATCCATCTTAGATTCCAAACTGCCCAGCAATGGTGCTCTTGTCTTGTTTCCTCTTCCTGTGTGGTTTGTTGGCACTAACAGTCGGGTGGTGCAATAAATCTGATTTTGTGTCCTGCCACATCAGTACGTGCAGCGTCAGCATTTTAAGTTACAGTACTATTACCTTGCATGAAATATTAAGCGTGAAAAAGTATCTACATTATAAATATCATATTACATAATATATGGTTGGTATTAAAATATGTAGGTATTATGGTGCAACTTAAATTTTTTACATTGTGTAATGTTTCCTTTTTGTTAGCCAATGTTTACAGATCATTCACATCTTATATTTCCTGTTGGACAAGCCTGTGAAATCTGTGCTTGTTTGGCTTAAATATTATATGATGGAAACAGGAGCAAATTACAATTGAGTGAAAAGGAAGCTGGGCAATGACTAAATAGTGTCGTAATAAACCAGCACAGTTAGTCACTTCCTGCTCTTTAAAAGTTTTCGTTGCTTGTGCCTTCAAGGGAAGAAATTGGAGTTTGCAGGCAATCACTTTAATAGCAGCCAATTTCAGCAGATTTTTTTTCATGCTTGTGGAATGGGAAACACTCGCATTTGTTTCCCAACATGTAATAGCCTTTCAGAAGATGATGGGCTGCATTCTTAAACAGGCGCAACAGGGTCTACTTGCAACTTGTGGTGCAAGTAGACCCATGCACTGCTGGGGCAGAAGAACCAGGGTTTTGACTGAGCAACCTTTTAAAGTACTACATTCTGGGTTGGGATGATATGTGACTTGCAAGTAATGGTGTTCCCATGTGTCTGTGGTCCTCTTTCCAGATGGTGAATTTGCCCATTTGGAATGTCCTGTTAAATAAACGTTTGCAAGTTGTTGTTGTGTCTCTTATTGATGTTATTCCAATGTCTATCAGTCATGGAGGGATACAGTGTTTAGGTAGGCTGCCAATCAAATGGGCTGCTTTGTCCTGCATGGTGCAAGCTTCTTGGCTGTTGTCGGAGTTACATTCATCCAGAAAAGTGATAACTATTCCATCTCGCAGTTGAAATGTGTATGGATGAGCAGGATTTGGGAAGTCAGGAGGTGAGTTATGCTCTGCTAAATTTTCAGCTTCTGAAATGCTTTTACAGTCTGAGAATTTTATACAGGAGAAAGTGAGGACTGCAAATGCTGGAGATCAAGCTCGGGAGTGTGGTGCTGGAAAAGCACAGCAGGTCAGGCAACATCAGAGGAGCAGGAGAGTCGACGCTTTGGGCACAAGCCCTTCATCAGGAATGAATCCTTATGAAGGGCTTGCACCCAAAACGTCGATTTTCCTGCTCCTCAGATGCTGCCTGACCTGCTGTGCTTTTCCAGCACCACTCTAATCTAGATAGAATTTTATATGGTTATTCCAGACCAGGATCTGGTCTACAGTAACTCTGATGATGTTCATGGTGAGGGGTCAGTCATGTAAACGCCAATAAACATCAAAGGGAAATGATCAGCTTCTCCCTTTTTGGACGTGATTTGTATCTGGCATTCGTTTGGCACAAACGTTAAATGTCATTTGGCATCCCAAGCTTGGTTGCCAATGATTTGTTGCTTGTGGGCACAAATGGCTTTTGTTACCTCAGTTGTCGCGAATGTCTGTGCATGCTGCCCAATTGTTAGCCTGACCTCATGATAGAGTGAAAGATGATTGAACTGAGGAGCCCAACCACCAATTGTGTCTTTTCTAATAAGAGAACAGCCCTATGGTCCTCTGGGACTATGCTGAATGTGACCTTATCTTTACTGCTACACCACAAAAGCACCCTAATGTTCCTACCTGAGTAGATGTGTGTAATAACATCTGAGTAGGCTGGTTTTAAAAAAAACATCCTGAGGATCTGCTGAGGCTGAAATAATTGACCTTCAACACTTTCATCCATCTTGCTTTGTACAAAATATGTCTGCAATCAATGGAATCTTTCCTCACTTTTTTAAAATTCATTCATGGGATGAGGGCATCACTGGCATTTATTGCCCATCCCTAATTGCCCAGAGGGCAGTTCAGAGTCAACGACATTGCTGTGGGTTTGGAGTTACATGCAGCCCATACCAGGCAAGGATATAAGACAATAGACAATAGGTGCAGGAGTAGGCCATTCTGCCCTTCGAGCCTGCACCACCATTCAATATGATCATGGCTGATCATCCTTAATCAGTATCCTGTTCCTGCCTTATCTCCATAACCCTTGATTCCACTATCCTTGAGAGCTCTATCCAACTCTTTCTTAAATCAATCCAGAGACTGGGCCTCCACTGCCCTCTGGGGCAGAGCATTCCACACAGCCACCACTCTCTGGGTGAAGAAGTTTTTCCTCATTCGTGAACTCGATGGGTTCTTCTGACAATTGACAATGGTTTCATGGTCATCAGTGGGTTCTTAATTCCAGATTCTTTATTGAATTCCAATTTCTGTTCCATTGACTTGAATTTCATTGGAGCTGTTTGATACCACACTCATTGAAATCTGTATTGATGCTGAGCAATCAGTCTCAATTCATCTTCACCTTGGGGAAAAAAATCAGTTTTTGTGGCTTAAATAGTCAGACAGTATAAATGTCAGTGAATTTTATGCAGCTTCTGAAATGCTTTTACAGTCTCAGAATTTTATACAGGAGCAAGTGCGGACTGCAAATGCTGGAGATCAAGGCTGGGACATTGACCAATGACATTGTAAGGGTACAAGTCTGACTGTGTACCTGTACACTGTGTGTTAAAGAAGTGGTTTTTGCTATTGCTCACACAATTATTCTAACTCCAGAAGTTGGATCAAAGTATCAGGGAGAAAGATTGCCTTCCTGGTAGAAATGTCAAGTTTCCTGTTTTTCTTTTTGTCTCTTGCATTAAGATTATGCTAAGCTTTGTGCAGTTAATCACTCAGCTACTTTTGTGGGGCACATGAACTTGCAACAGAAGCTGGTCAAGATCTACCACACTGCTGACAAAGAAACCATTTCCCTCCCATCTGATCCATTTTAATGAATAACATCAATGAATCAGATAAGTATACTACTTGATGGGTGCATGTAGCAGGCAGGGGGAACTTATCAGATTCAGTTCCTAGTTTGTGTTGAGTTACCTCACAGTGGCAGCTTGCTGTACAATTTCTCCTGCCAGCTTGAGGAGAGTGAGAAAGACAAATCAGCTGGAGGACTTGTTCCTAACATTCTTGCATTCATATTGGTAATTGTGTGTGTTTGTATAATTGAGCACAAATTTGGGGTTTGCAGCTCTCTATTGTCCCTTCTGTGTTCCAATTCTGTACACAGATCATTAACTAGACTAAGCTGTATCTGTAATTTGTTTAGTCATGAAAGGGATTTGTATGTATCATTGCCTTTTTAAAAGTTCAATGAGGAATAGTTTTATGGCCACAAAGCTGTTGCAATTGGCCATGACAAAATGTGACCAAGGCAATGAGAAGAGTGTTATGAACAGGTTATCAAATTTATTTTATGATCTGGTTTATGATCAGGTATGTTTTTTTTTGTTTCGTGTAGACAACATTTAAAATTTTGGATACTTAAAGAAGGGAATAAAGCCATAGGATTCCAGTTTTGAAACAAGCAAGAGGAACTTTGCTGTACAAAGTTAGGAATGTAATGTGTTTGCAAAATTGATCTTTGTTTATTATATTCATTCTTAGGAGTTGGTGTTGCTGGCTGGCCAACATTTATTATCCATCTCTCATTACCCTTGAGAAGATGCTGGTAAGCTGCCTGACCATTGTACAGCCATACGGCATGGAAACAGATGCTTTGGTCCAACTTGTCCACACCGACTATGTTCCCAAAACTAAATTAGTCCCACTTACTTGCATTTGGCACATATCCTCCAACCTTTCCTTTTCATGTACTTATCCAAATATCTTTTAAATGGTGTAACTGTACCTGAATCCATCACTTTCTCTAGTGGTTCATTCCCCCCACAAACCACTTTATGTAAAAACATTGTCACTCATGTCCTTTTTAAAACTTTCTCCTCTCACCTTAAAAATATGCCCTCTACTTTTGAACTCCCCTCACCCTAGGGAAAGGACCCTTGCTATTTTCATCTTATCTGTGCCCCTCATTATTTTATAAACCTTTATAAGGTCACCTCTCAACCTCCTACACTCTAGTGGAAAAGGTTCCAGCTTATCCAGCCTATTTTTTATAACCCAAACCTTCCATTCCCAGATACACTGTGGTAAATCCTTCTAAACCCCCAACAATTTAATAACATTCTGCTTATTGCAGAGCAACCAGAACTGCACACAGTACTCCAGAAGAGACCTCACCAACATCCTATACAACCTCAACATGATGTCCTCCTTCCTATTTCTCAGTGGTCTGAGCAATGAAGACAAATGTGCTAAATGCCTTCTTCACCATCCTATATACCTGTGAAACAAATTTCAAAGTATTATGTACCTCATCCACTAGACTTCTCTGTTGTACCAGGGCATTACCATTAATTGTACATGTCCTGCCCTTTTTGGTAAAATAAACAATACCTCAAATTTATCTGAATTAAACTCCATCTGTCACTCAGCCCATTTACTCAATTGATCAAGATCTCTTTGTAAGCGTAGATAACCACTACCTTTATCCACTGTACCACCAAATTCGGTGTCATCCATAAACTTACTAACCATGCCTTCCTATATTCTCATCGCAATCGGTGATATAAATGACAAACAAAAGTGCCGATCCCTATGGAAATCTATTGATTGCAGGCCTCCAGTTTGAAAAACAACACACCCCCTCCACCACCCTCTGTCTCTTATCTTTATACCAATTTTGTATCCAATTGGCAAGCTCACCATAAATTCCATGTGATCTAACTTTACTCATTAATCTATCATGTGGAACCTTTGTCTTAGGCTTTACTCAAATCCATGTAACAACATCTACTGCTTTGCCCTCATCAGTCTTAGCGGGTTTTGAGAAGATTTGTAGGTTGAGGTTCTGGATGTACTTTTGCTCACTGAGCTGGAAGGTTCATTTCCAGATGTTTTGTACCACTAGTAGGTAATATCTTCAGTGGGCCTCTGGGCGAAGCACTGTTGATAATTCCTGCTTTCTATTTATACGTTTGGGTTTCTTTGGGTTGGTGACGTTATTTCCTGTGGTGACATCATTTCTGGTGGTGATGTCATTTCCTGTTCTTTTTCTCAACGGTTGGTAGATGGAGTCTAACTCGTCACGCAAAGAGAATTCCTGGAAGCATGGCATTCCAACCGAACTCTATCAGATGTTAGGCTAACTAGCATATCATTGACTTGCTGTTTGCTGCCTTCTGCTTTTGAATGAGGACAGTATGTGGGCATTTCTCCAGCATCAAAGATTTTTGGAAAATTATATCCAATGCGTCCAATGTCCCAGTAGCTCCTTCTTCTTAGGGTCTGGGATGGAAGCCATCAGGGCCAGAAGACTCATCTGCTCTTAGCTCCATTATTAGTCGATTACTACTTCCCCAGTGATGGTAGTGGTACTTAATTGCACACCTGTATTCTTTTTAGTCTCAGTGGGATGTTTGAAGTATCTTCCACTTCAGAGAAAATACCTGACTTCCTATGATTGGATTTTTTGGTTGCTCTGACCAATACTTTGTAGGCTTGGAATTGGATTTGGATTTTCAGTTAGAATCATTTGGTGAAACACAGGACCTGCACAGCACGTGTGTTCTGTTTGTGAGCATATTTGTGTTGAGCCCAGTGTAAAACCTGATTGTCCTCTTTGAAAATTATTGATGATCTTCTCAATACTGTTGTTTCCTGAACAAGCTGCATCTGCCAAGACTAAAGGGCCACCTGCCTATGGGTTACACACCCATCTACATATGCTAGACTGATAGATGTTTGATCATTGCACGTAGTCTTTAGGAGTGGCTTCTTATGGGCCAAACAAATCCAATTAGCTTTTCCCCAAATTGAAACGTAAAAGTGTCTGCAGCTCTGCTTCTGCTTCAGAACTTCTGAATTTAAGCTTCTCTCACTGCAAGTACTTAATGCCGGTGTGTTTGCCCTGGATCACATTGGCATACAGGAGAGAAATTCATTCTTTTGCTCTGCTGATGTGAAAGGGTACTTCTGTGTTGTTGGGGTTATTTTGCAGATAAACATTTATGTTCTCCAGTTACAAGCTCATTTGTGTTTATCAATTATGCATCGTTGTGGAGTAGGTTTTGTTTTATAATGAATCATTTTCTGGGTATTTAAAAACAGTCTGATAGATGTTGTTATTGTAAGTCTAAAGTAGACGAAAAAGAATGACTATTCTGAAGAAGTGTCAGTGGACTTGAAACGTTAACTCTTGCTTTCTCTCAGATGCTGCCAGACTTGCTAAGTTACAACATTCGGTTTTCTTTGAAAGCATAATGACTTGTCATATCAGGAACAGGTTAAAATGATTCAGTGTATGTTTTGACCTGTGATATTGTGGGAATTAGGTAAATGTAGTTCATCTTTCCTATCTTAGTCTAACAGTACAATAAGAGCTTTCCTTAATAATTAATTAATAATTACTTGTTGGACAGTCCCTCACCATCGATGGTGGCATGTTTAAATTCCAGTTTGGACTGACAGACCATCTAAGAAACTACTAATGTGCAGTCTGCAGACACTGCAGGCTTGAGTGATAAAATGGCCTCCTGTCGTTCTTTATTCTCATCATCTTAAGGACTGCAATGGTGTAAGAAGACAGCCAATCACCATCCTGATAATGGCAGCCACATCCCATGAATGATAAAAATCTCAGCTATGTCGCACCTCCATTTATTTATACTTATTTCTTATCTCAACTTGCAGTTGACATGACGTTCTGTTTTTCTTTCAACTGTGTAGTTATTTTGACATGCTGAAAATGTGATATGTCTGATTTTTGTGAAACCAGATTGCTTAAAATACCACTTTTAGTGCTTCCATTATTTATGTTAGCCTGGTGTTACATTTGTGCTTCAGTTAGAGCTATTCTGTTTAAATGCATGTTTCCAACATTACTCCTGAGTCTCTCTTTAAACAGCATGTTGCAGTGGTTGTTTCTGATTCATAACTCAGAGTCCAAGCTCTTTTCACTGCAAATATTTAGTGCAGGTGTGTTTATCCTGAATCACACTGGTATGCAGGAGCTCCCACGTGCTGCAGTCACTAAACTGTCCTGTTATCCTCGGAGTGTTACCACTTAGCAGATACTTGCTCAACAGCTAGATTGTTCCTATATTGGAGGAAGAACCAACTCCGAGAAGGTATAAGAGTTGTGAAAATGTACAAGTGATGGTGTATCTCCTTCTGTTTCCCTTAACCACCAAGGTCCCAGCACCATGTCTAAAATTGCATTCAACACTAAGTCACACCAGATTGTCTGGCTTTATTTTCTGTATCCTATTTTTCCTAATCAATTTGTTCAGAGATATCGTTACACTTTTGTGAAGCAGGTGGGATTGTGAACCTGGGTGCCTCGTGTCCAAGGGCAGGGACACCAACGTTGTGCCATAAGAGGGCCCCTACATGCCTGACTTCATATGCTTCTGAAGAAATAAACCAGCACAGTTGAAGAATAATTGGTTTCAGCTGCGTTTTGAGATAATCGATAGCTGTTCCAGTGGAGGCCTTGTAACATCCTGCTTAAGGCTGGGAATGTTAGAGTTGAAAAGTAGATTACAATTAAATGCTAAATTGAAACAAAAGTTAGATTTTTTACAAAAACAGTTAACGACTTGCTTTGTTATAATTGTCAGAACCTAGTTGTTTGATGACAAGCATTTTGCAGTACTCAATCCGATGGTGTCAGTATTTAATTTTTTTTTCTATTTCATGTGCATTGAATACTTCCATGCTTAAAATGCATTGAGTTCTTAATGTTAGCTTCTTATCATCAATCAGTTTCCCTTCTGTGTCATCCAATCCATGTTATGGAACTGATTCAGCATTAACCTCCCAATTGAAAAGTCAGCTCTTTATTCTCGATTGGTCATTATCCAAAATGGTATCTTGATATTATGTGTTTGCACGAAAGCATGGAATTGACTTACAAATTAGAAGCCTTTTGTGCTTGCAAGAAATTTCAACTTTATGAAGCTATGATACAGCTTACAAAGCAGAGAGCAGATGCAGCACATAATGGACAGTGTTAAGTGATCCCAAAGCTAAGAAATCAGTGCTGAGCACTGCATTGTCTCATGTGGTGTTGGGTAATTAAACAAATAACTGAAGCTGAAGGGTCTACAAGTATTCTGATGCACAGAGAAGGAATAGTGCAGCATACCTGTGCTTAACACAAGTCTGAAGCTCTATGGGTAATGATAGTGGAATCTGGGACATTGAAAGGTGTGGTTCTCTGAATCTGACATTGTTAGGCTATTGCATGATTAAGCTGTAGGACGGGTCTGCCAATTTTGATAGAAGGCCCCCAAATGTTAGTAAGAAGGACTTTGTAGTGTTAACAGAGCTGGCCTGCTGTTTTCGTTTCCAATGTCTATCTTGATGCTGGGTGATTGGTCTGGTTTAATTGCTTTCTTTATCTTCGAGCAGTTATGGTACTACTGTGCAGGTGACTAGGTCATTTCACAGATCAGTTAAGAGTGGGTATGGAATTATAAGTAGGCCAGACCAGATGAAGTTACCAATTTACAGGGAAGATGATGGCCTAGTGGTATTATCACTGGACTATTAATCCAGAAACCCAATAAATTTTCTGGGGACCTGTTTTCAAATCCCACCAGGGCAGATGATGGAATTTGAATTCAATAAAAATTTGGAATTAAGAATCAAATGATGACCATAAAACCAATGTCAGCTGTCAGGGAAGACTCGTCTGATTCACTAATAGTCTTTAGGGAAGGAAACTGCTATTCTTACCTGGTCTAGCCTACATGTGACTCCAGACCTGCAGCAATATCATTGACTCTTAATGGGCAATAAATGCTGACCTAGCCAGTGACACCCTCATTCCATGAATGAAAAGATATTCCCTCCTTGAAAGGACAACAGTGAATCGGATGTTTCGAGCATTGACATTTGAATACGTTTATGTCATTGCTTTAGGAAGTGAGACAGCCAGTATGCACATAGCAAACTCAATCTAATAATGTAATCCTGGCCTGTATTCCTGATATGCTGAAGGAGCAATTGAGAAGCATAAAATCCCTAGTTCTTTTGAAGTAGTGGCATGGGTCTTGGACATCTACACAAACTGCAGATGAGACCTCTGTTTAACTTATTGAAAAGACATCTCTAACAATGCACCTGAGGTACTGGTAAGCTGTGATTTTCATGCATCTGCAAGATTGAACTCAGAATTTTTGAGAAAATTCTCTTATGGGGCATGAGCATTGCTGCTTGGCCAACATTTATTGACCCTTCCTGGTTCCTCTTGAGAAGATTATGGTGATTGTGCAAAACCATTTTGCTACTTGGTCAGAGGGTGAGAATCCTGTCCAAGAAATAAACTTGTGGCCACAAATGGAGTCATTATCAGAAACATTTCCATGCTTTGAGTTCAGAACTTTGCTTCTGTGATAGTCTGGGTCACGTGAAATAGGGAAAGTTGTGGTGGGGCAGCAAGTGCATGCATGACAACTGGTTTAAAGGGAACTTAACACTTTGGGTGCTGAATCTTGAGACCACTTGTACCCTTTGTCCCTCTTGAAGGCCAGTACTAAAATGGATATTCTAATTTTTTGAATATTTGAAGCAGTTTTTTTGTACTTGCAGGGTGCTGCTCCATATTGCAAATTCAGTGCATAACTTCTTTGTTTTCCAGGGATGGTTTTAGACTTGAGGTAGTTGACTAGTGATTAGCTGAATAAATTACACACTTGTGTTTTTTTAAAAAAAATCAAATAATTGAAAAAGCAGTTGTGTAGTAGCATACTTTAATTCATGTCACCAAGATCTGGGATGGTGCAGAAATGTGCAGGATCCTTTTTGACTGCATTTACTATGTGAAGTGTTTGTGGCAACTAAACATTGTTTGTTACCCATCTTTACCTCATGTTTATTCTGGATTTTAGACTCTCGATGGTGTGCATACTTTAATGACTGTTTGACTTTTCCAAATTCATCTTGTTAGCTCAAAACCATGGAATCTTGTGGGGTTTTTTTTCCAACAAGTACCAAGGAGCTCAAGCTCTACTTTAAACATAAAAAAAAAGTATTGATCTTGAGCCAAATTAGAACACAAATTTTGCAGTCTTGTCAGTTTTGGGACTCAGTGGATTGCAGCCATTGAGCTTTTTTGCCTTCCTAAATTGTCGTCATATTTGGACATTGTGTGTTATTACCCCAGGAAGGTGAAGATGTGATTGAGGTAATGTTAATTGTTCATCTATCTTTAATCATTGTGGGAACAGTTCCAAGTTATTTTGACATAAATGTGAAACAGCTTCACATACTAGGCCTGAAATAACCTTGATGTGAAATCGACAGACTGACCACTTGCAGCTTTGTGCAGGATGATTCTGGTCTGGAGTTGGATTTTGGTGGATTTGTGCAGTATTTAAACTAGAATTCTCACAGTAATTTGAAGCCAAGTCCTAACCAAGCTGTTCCCATACAAAGTACAACACTGGCAACTACCCAACAAGGCGGAAACATTGTCCAGCTGTGTCTTGTACATAAAAAGCAATACAGATCTAATCCAGTAAATTGCCTTCCCATCAATCTGGATCATTCGGAACTTGAGGGAAGGTGCTGTCATCAGTACTAACTGGCAGCAATTGCTTGGTAATAACCTGCTTGCTGATGCTGAGTTTGGGTAATACTGTGGTCATTCAGCTGCCTATCTCCAAGAACGAAGAAAAATACAGCACAAGAACAGGCCTTTCGGCCCTCCAAGCCTGCGCTACCCATTTTAAAACTGTCTTCACTTTAAAGTATCTGTATCCTTCTGTTCCCTTCCTATTCATGTATTCATCTGGGTGCTTCTTGAATGCTGCTGTTGTGTCTGCTTTTACCACTTCTGGCAGCATGTTCCAGACACTCACCACTCTTTGTGTGGAAAAACCTGTCTCACACATCTCTATTAAACTCCATCCCTCCCATGCACCTTCTAGCTGTGCCACAAATAACATTACACCACATAAATGTTAGGCAGTGATCATCCCCCTAAAAGAGAAAATCTAACCATTGCTCCCCCTGACATTCAATGGCATTGCCATTACTGAATCCCCTACTTTAGACATCCCAGCGGGTACCATTGAGCAGAAACTGAACTGGATCAGCCATGTAAACAGTGGGGTTACAATAGCAAGTCAGCTTCTAGGAATCCTGTAATGAGAAACTTACTCTTGACGACCCAAAGGCTATTCACCATCAACAAGGCATAGGTTAGAAGTGTGATGGAATGCTCTCTACTTGACTAGATGACTGCAGCTCCAACAACATGCAAGAAGCTGAACACAATCCAGGACAAAGCAGTCCTTCTTAGTCGTACCATACCCACAAACATGTACTCTCTCTATTACTGATGCTCAGAGATTTTTCCAAGGCTTCTTAAATATCACCTTCCAAACTATGACCACTTCCTTCTGGAAGGACAAAGGGCAGAAGATACATGGGAAAACTGCTACCTGCAGATTTTCCTCCAAGTCAATCCCCAGCCTGACTTGTAAATATATTGCCATTCTTTGAATGTAGCTGGATCAAAATTCTGGAACTCCCTCCCTGGACACATTATTAGCATATCTACATGCAATGACCTATTGCAGTTTAAAAAGACAGCTCACTACCATCTTATGAATGGCAACTGGCCCAGCCAGCTTCACCCACATCAAGAGTAAGTTACTCATCACAGGATTCCTAGAATCTGACTTGCCATTGTAACCCCAGTGTTTACATGGCTCATCCAGCTCAGTTTCTGCTCAATGGTACCCTCTGGGATGTCATAAGTACTAACTGGCAGCACTTGCTTGGCAATAACCCGCTTGCTCATTGTTGAGTTTGGGTAATGCTGTGGCCATTCAGCTGCTTATCTCCAAGAACAAAGAAAATACAGCACAGGAACAAGCCTTTCGGCCCTCCAAGCCTGCGCTACCCATTTTAAAACTGTCTTCGTTTTAAAGTATCCGTATCCTATTCCCTTTCTATTCATGTATTCATCCAGGTGCTTCTTGAATGCTGCTGTTGTCTACTTTTACCACTTCTGGCAGCATGTTCCAGATAATCCCCACTCTTTGTGTGGAAAAACCTGTCTCACACATCTCTATTAAACTGTATTTTTTTAAAGTGGTGCTGAATGATACAATGTGAATTTGAGTGCAGTGCTGTCACGTAGCTCTTTCACAAATTGACTTATACAAATGGAACATTTGGTCATGAATGATGGTATTGACCATCTTCCTGTAAAATTCTGTTTAGAAAGTGATGGTTGTAATGGCATTGGCCTTGAGGGAGAGCCATATTTACTACATTTTTGTGATTGCAATCACAAATAAGTGTTGTTGAAGAAATCATTTGAAGATGTTGGATTGGTGCTGGCCCCTCTACTTATTGTCATTTACATAAATGATTTGGATGCGAGCATAAGAGGTATAGTTAGTAAGCTTGCAGATGACACCAAAATTGGAGGTGTAGTGGACAGCGAAGAAAGTTACCTCCGATTACAACAGGATCTTGACCAGACGGGCCAATGGGCTGAGAAGTGGCAGATGGAGTTTAATTCAGATAAATGCGAGGTGCTGCATTTTGGGAAAGCAAATCGTAACAGGGCTTGTACACTTAATGGTAAGGTCCTCGGGAGTGTTGCTGAACAAAGAGACCTTGGAGTGCAGGTTCATAGCTCCTTGAAAGTGAAGTCACAGGTAGATAGGATAGTGAAGAAGGCATTTTGTATGCTTTCCTTTATTGGTCAGAGTATTGAGTACAGGAGTTGGGAGGTCATGTTGTGGCTGTACAGGACATTGGTTAGGCGACTGTTGGAATATTGCAAGCAATTCTGGTCTCCTTCCTATCGGAAAGATATTGTGAAACTTGAAAGGGTTCAGAAAAGATTTATAAAGATGTTGCCAGGGTTGGAGGATTTGAGCTATAGGGAGAGGCTGAGGGCTGACCTTTATAGAGGTTTATAAAATTTGAGGGGCATGCGTAGGGTAAATAGGCAAAGTCTTTTCCCTGGGGTGGGGGAGTCCAGAACTGGAGGGCATAGGTTTAGGGTGAGAGGGGAAAGATATAAAAGAGACCTAAGGGGCAACTTTTTCATGCAGAGGGTGGTACGTGTATGGAATGAGCTGCCAGAGGAAGTGGGGCTGGTACAATTGCAACATTTAAGAGGCATTTGGATGGGTATATGAATAGGAAGGGTTTGGAGGGATATGGGCCGGGTTCTGGCGGGTGGGACTAGATTTGGTTGGGATATGTGGTCGGCATGGATGGTTTGGACCGAAGGGTCTGTTTCCATGCTGTACATCTCTATGACTCTATGTTACAAAATGAAGTAGCAACAGCTGAAAGACACGTGTGAGCAGTATGTACTTAAGCAAGCTTAGCACTTTAGGTTTATCAGTAAATAAATATAGTGTATTACCTTGTTTGATCAGCTTACTGTTGTAGCCTGTAACTCTAAGCTTACAGCCACTTGTTTTGTACATAGTGACTCTCTTAAAGCATATTCATCACACTCAAATTATTATAGACAGCTTTGGGATTAAAATATAGTGTAAACTAATATGCTGAAACTTTACAGCTGGTCAGTCTGCATCTGGAACAATAAAGGAAGCTCTGTGACATTTTATTTATGTACCATGCAGTTTGGTTAAGTGACCACTTTGACTCTATCATTTTTCTGGAATATGCTGACTCACTTGTATGCATTCTTTAGGAATTTACTGTTTCTGTTTGACATGTATAATACATAGATATGATTATTTTTTTTGAGCTAATGAGTTTTAGAATTATGAATGGGAGGGTCCTATTTGGTTTGTGAATCAAAATAGCAGCATGTGAAACATTGCTGTCCCACTGTGTGAAATATACCTTTGATTCCAGGCATGCCATTGCTAACTATATGAAGATGCTAGTTGCCTACCAACCATTAATTTGATGGGGAAATGGAACTGGGCCAAATTGGAGCAATTATTTGTGCATTAGTGCAATACCAGTTTGTAGCTACTTCATTGTATTGTGATTCCAGAATGGATGTCATTGTATTAAAACATGCAAAAAAATCTGCTCCATCCTTTTATTTTATCATAGTTAATAATTTTCCATTTTATTTCCTTACCCAATGCTCTGTTTTCTTTTGATCACAAAGAAAAAAATCATATTTCACGAAAACCATCTAGCTTGGCGAATCTGTCATCATAATTGAAGTTTGTCACCCGTGGAACCATTCTTGCAAACATTCTCAGCATTTCTATGAAGCTGGATGAAGAGCAACCAAAGTTGGTGGGAACATCAATGAGAGCAAAATTCCCTTGAGAGCAAAGTTTGGATAACTTGTTAGAATACGACGCAAAACATATGAGAACTTGTTTGGAAAATAATGTTAACAAATTGGTGCTTGTGAAAGAATCCTGTATCTCTCAGCTTTGGGGGCTAGGTAGTGAATAGCAGTGAAAGAGGTTGACAAGCAATGCCAATAATAGGGAAAGCAAATGAAAATGCATTTCTGGAATGATTGACTGGAATGGAGATGTGGACTGCAAAAAAAGTACAAAGACAATGCCAAGTCCAAGATGGAATAAACTGTGTAAAGACTTAGTGAGAAAAGCAAAAGAGAAAGTGTTTTGAGACAATATAGCAACGGCAATCAAAGAAACAAAAAGATAGCAATGACCGAATTCAAGACTGTGTGTGTGTGTGTGTGTGTGTGTGGGGAGATTAGTAAATAGCGTGACGGAGATCTGACTGAATGAGGCACCAAAATTAATTTGTTTGAATATTTTTATTATAGTTATGTTTTGAACTCTATAGAAACCAGTTAAGTTTTATGCTTTTTTTTGGAAATGAAAACCCAGGTATTTACTAAAAGAACCAGTGAGTTCACAGTTTAAAACAAAATATTTTTAATGCACAAAAATTGAAGAAAATGAATAGTAATAACTATACTTCTCAACACTCAGTTATTAAAAGTACAATGAACACATTTACTCATGCTCTAACCAAACTTATCAACTCAAATTTCGTTCTCAACTCCAGCTCAAGTCAGATACTTATCAGGAACTGTAAGATTAACCAAAAACCGAAAGAACTGCAGATGCTGGAAATCGGAAACAAAAACAGAATTTGCTGGAAAATCTCAGCAGGTCTGGCAGCATCTGCGGAGAGAAATCGGAATTAACGTTTCGGGTCCAGTCTCTGAACTGGTTTAGAAGAAGGATCACTGGATATAAAATGTTAAGTCTGATTTCCTTCCAGCTATTTCTGTTTTTGTAAGATAAATACTGGTTGAGTTGTGGTGTTGGAAAAGCACAGCAGATCAGACTGCATCTGAGGATCAGGAGAATCGATGTTTTGGGCATAAGCCCTTCATCAGTCCTCACTTTCTCTAAGATTAATATTTGGTCAAAGCAATGTTTCAGAGATTAGTCCAAGGTTTTAATTTATTTGGTTCCATCGTTTACTTATTATAAGATTGACCCTTAAACTTCACATGGTTGCAGAGTCTCAGTACAATATGAGCCTTGCCAGGATTGTAAACATAACATTTCTCATCTGAACTCCTTGTAATGTTCTGTGATGATGGACTCTTGCATATCGTATTGTGACGATACTATGGCTTTAAGATGTGTATTTTGTCCTTTTTTTTTGTTGTGAAGCAAGGTTGATAAAGAGATGATGAGCAGTCTGCTCAAAGCCAATAGAGTAAACCGCTTGTCAGGTCTTGTTTTTTTTTAAATTGGAAGAATAGAAGAACCTTGAATGGGTGGAATCAAGCTCTGACGTAACCAGGATTTTTAGTTTTAGCTTTCTGTGGTTGTTGATGTCTTGAAGCTGGATGTGGAAGGTCTTATTATTCACTCTATCTCTCTCCCTCTCTCTCTCTCTCTCTCTCTCTCTTACAGCTAAAAGCTGGGTTTCGCTTCCTGCTGCTAGAATTGCATGTGAGACAGTCTATTTCACTGAATTTGTCTTAGCAATGGGTGTTCAATTTTCCCCAGATTTTGTTATGTTGGGACTCAAAGACTCATAGAATTGTACAGCATGGAAACGAACTGTTAAATAGTAGTAGTTAACATGTAGATTATTTTGTTTAGCATTTTGATAGAATTACAGTTAAGCCAGTTCTTTGATTGTAATTTTATTTTGTCTGTATTTTAGCTGTAGTGTAAAAATAAAGCATGTTTTGCTTAACGTCATGACTTGGAGATGCCGGTGGTAGACTGGGGTGGACAAAGGTTAAAAATCACACAACACCAGGTTATAGTCCAACAGGTTTATTTGGAAGCACTAGCTTTTTGAGCGCCACTCCTACATCAGGTGCTTGTGGAGGTTAAGATCATGCTCGCAGAGTTTATAGCCAAATGATTCTAGTGTCATGGAGATGTGATACAGTAAACGATATTAGATTAAAGCTTTTATCTTTTATAATGGGATATGTTGGTTTCTGTTTGATATTATTATGAAGACATGGGTATACTGTACCTTTTGAGAGTTAAAAGCAACAGAACTACTTGACAGTGTTCTGAAAGGAAACATAATATAACATTTGATCAAACAACTGGATTAGCTGATTGGCCTAATTTGAATCTGCTTTGTTGTTACAAGCAATCAGTTTAAATTATACCCTGAAAAATACCAAACTGCAATCCAGTTTGAATTTAGTATATTGACAATCTTAAAAGCCAATGACTCGATCGGATGCTTTGAGAGTATGAAACTGGGAAAAATTGAACAGTTGGAAGGAGACGGCACAGTGACTCAGTGGTTAGCACTGCTGCCTCACAGCTCCCGGGTCCCAGGTTCAATTCCAGTCGCAGACGACTGCCTGTGTGGAGTTTGCACATTCTCCCCATGTCTGCGTGGGTTTCCTCCGGATGGTCCGGTTTCCTCCCACAGTCCAAAGATGTGCAGGTCAGGTGGATTGGCCATGTTAAATAGCCCATAGTGCTGGTGCATTAGTCAGAGGGAAATGGGTCTGGGTGGGTTACTCTTCGGAGGGTCGGTGTGGACTTGTTCAGCCGAAGGGCCTGTTTCCACACTGTAGGGAATCTAATCTAATCAGAACTGCCAAGCTACCAGCATGTAAAGAAAAGACTGCCTGAAAAATAGCTCTCTTAAAAGTACCTTTATCGATCAGTAACCCGTGAAGCAGAAATCCCTAATGAAGAAGAAAAGAAGACCAGAATTCAGAGAAAACGAAAGCTGTCTGGTTTTGAGATAAGAAATTTTGTTTTGTAAATCATAATTGGGAGTTTTATCAGACTAGTATTATAGAAGGGACAATAGGTTAGAGGAGGGAATTGTAAATAGTTGTTAGTTAATTATTCTCTGTTATACTTTAAGAAATGAAGTTGTTAATTTTTACTTTAACTAGTTCTTGGCCTATCGAATTTTCACAGATTGCTGCACAGGATAAATCTTTTTTGTGTTGCTGGTTTTAAATTAAGCAGGAGAGTTTACCCTGTGTCGTACCAATATGTAAGTCCCAGAACTTCTTTTAAATTACATTCCCAAGGTAGCTGAAGTTTTTAAACAATAGATGTGATGTCTGTCAGACTGAAAAACCCTGTGTATATTATAATAGAGTTTTACATGGATTCATGCAGTTTTTGAGCAAAATAAAGTGTAATTCTGCAGAAACAAATTCACTCCATAAACTTGTGTGTGCATGTAGGAGTGATAGATTGAGTGAGTGTACATGTGAGTGTGTGGATGTGAATACACGTGATTGTGTGTGTGTGTGTGTGTGTGTATATCTGTGTGTTTGTGTGTAAGCTTGTTTATATGTGTGTGAGTGTGATGGGGTTGGTGTGTGTGCGGGGGATGTATGTATGCATATGAGAGAGAGCTTGTTTATGAGGGACGATCTGTGTGGGTGTGTGAATATGTGGGAGTGTTTGTGTGTGTATGTATGTGTGAAAGTATATCGTGCAGTGGGGTCAAAAAGTAGTATCTTTAGTATCTGTCTCTCTTTCGTGCTACTCTTTAGTGCCTGTCTTATTCTTGGACACATTAATCTCCATGAAGGATCAGCACCTCAGCACCTCACTGTACTGCAAACTCACAGATAACCTCATGATGCTACACATCCCTTAGCTTCCACCCGAAACATATTAAAACAGCCGCACCCCTCCTCCCATGGATAAGTCCTCTGCATACACATGGTCTGTTCAGATGAGGAGGAACGTGATGGACACTTGAAAGGATGCCCTCATATGAATAGGGTACAATACTCAACTCCTTGACCACCACTTCCGATGTGCCACAGCTCAGGAGATAGACACAGGCTACAACAGGCAAGGTACCCTTTGTTGTTCCACTATTTCCTGGGAGCTGAATGTTCTTCGCAGCCTGCAACACATGATCAGTGAGGATGAGCATATTGCCAAGACCTTCCCTGCGCCTCCTCTTCTCACCTTTAAACAACCAAAAACCTTAAATAGATCATGATTCGTAGCAAACTGCCTAGCCTCCAGGACAACAAAACTGTACAACCCTGCCACAGCAACCGCTGCAAGACGTGTCAGAATATCAACATGAATAGCACTATTACATGTGGGGACACCTCCCATGTACATGGCGAGTACTCATGTGACTCAATCAATATGGCCTATCTCATATGCTGTAGGCAAGGTTGTCCTGAGGCATGGTACATTGGCAAGACTGAACAGATGCTATGACGATGGATAAATAGTCACCACAAAACAACCACCAGGCAGGAATGTTCCCTCCCAGTTGGGGAACACCTCAGTGGTCTGGGACATTTGGCCTTGGACCTTGGGTGACCATGCTCCAAGGTGGACTTCGGGACAGGCAACAACGCAGAGCGGCTGAGCAGAAACTGATGGCGAATTTCGGTACCCATGGGGATGGCCTCAATTGGGGCCTTGGGTTCATGTGACACTACATCACTCACTCACTCACTCACTCACTCACACGCACAGACTCTATCACGTGCACTCACATCCACATGCGTGCTCAATCTGTCGCTTCTGCAAGTGTGCACACAAGCTTATGGGGTGAATTTGTTTTTGCAGAACATTTTATTTTGCTCAAAAACAGCATGAATCCATGTAAAACTCTAAAACAATACAGAGAGTTTACCAGTCTGACATAACCTTGGGACATAGATAGACCTCACCTTAAAAAGCTGAGCTAACTTGGTGGAATGTCATTTAAGAGGTTCTGGGATTTACATATCAAAGAACAGAAACCAGCATATTCCATTACAAAAGATGGAAGTTTTAATTTAATATTGTTTACTGTATTGCATCTCCATGACACTGGACTCCTTTGGCTATAAATTCTGTGAGCATGATCAGAACCTCCACAGCCACCTGGTGAAGGAGCAGTGCTCCGAAAACTAGTGCTTTCAAATAAACCTGTTGGACTTTCAGCTGGTATTGTGTGATTTTTAACTTTGATTAAAATCAAGTAGTTAAAACTTGACCAATTGAACACAATGCTTTACACTTACCTTTAAAATAAGAAAACATTAGCATTTAGACTGTTTTCTTAATATATGTTGAGGTGGTTTGGTCTGGTCCATAACAGTATCTCTCCCTCTCTGCTCAGCTTGGCTATCGTCGAATTCTGTCTCACTTACAGTAGTATCCTTCACTTTTCAAGATTCAAGTTCTTTTCGGTCATGTGTACTGCTAATTCTGCTTGAAAGAGATGTTCCCTGCAGCTACCTTGTTCTGAATAAAGCCTGTATAAAAGAGAGCGACTTAAAGGACCTGCTCTTCACTCTAATTAACTTCTCACAGTATTCTAAATACAGATTGACCAGAGCATTATATGGCCTCAGCAGAGTGTCTTTATTCTTCTATTCCAGCCTTATTGAAATGAATATTAACATTGCATTTGCTAAATGCCAAATGAATTTGCATGTTAACCTTAGTTTAAAGTGTTTTCAACAACCCTAGTTATGCGATTTGCCAAAACTCTGGTCCCAACCTGATTAAAGTGGAGCCCATCCCATTAGAACCATTTCCATTCTCATCAGTACTGAAGCCAATGTCTGATGAATTTTAACCTGTTTCTGTCCCAATAATCTTTGAGCCACATGTTTATCTCTTTAATCTTGTTGAACCTGTGCCAAATCTTTTAAATTTAGCCCGTAGCTGCATTCCCTCAGCAGAACTCCTTTTATCTTTCTACTTTTGTGGTTGGTACCTACGTGGACCATGACAACTGGATCTTTACCCTCTGACTCCAAGTTCCTTTGCAGTCTATGTGACATATCCTGAACCTGGACACCAGGCAGGCAACACCATCTTGAAGACTCAATCCTGGCCACGGAGAACAGTGTCTATTCCCCTGACTGTACTATCGCTGATAACTCCCATCTTTCTCTTTTCTCCCCGCTCTTGAATGGCTCCCTGTACGGCATTGCTATGGTCAGTTTGCACATCCTACAGCTCCCACTCTCATCCACACAGAAGCGGACTTGAACGATCAACTTGAACACCAATTTGAACAATCTGAAGAGCTAAGGCATCTTCAGCCGTACCTCCTGGATCCCTCCATCTGCCTCACTGGTAGCTGCATCCATTTGTCCTTGACTACTGACTGAATTTTAGGTAGTTAATCTAAGGGGAGTGACTGCCTCCTGAAACACAGCGTCGAGTTGACTGTCTTCCTCCCTGAAGTGTTCAAAGCTCAGACTCCAGCTCATCAACTCTTGAGCCGGAGTTCCTCAAGCAACTAGCACTTGCTACAGATGTGGTCACTGTGAATCACAATGGGCTCCACCAGCTCCCACATCATGCAGTTACAACACATTGCCTGTACCGGCACCTCTATTTTAATTACTTTGTTGTTAATTTGATTTTTAAAACTTTCATGCTGACCTTATGGTTTGTGGCCTGTAAATATTTCCCTATTTAACTTCAGTCTGAAAGTAATGTCTAAAAGTCACATAGTGCTATCATTAACCAGTGAACTTTTGTGCTACGTCCCTGATCCTGTGCTTCAACTTATTGTATTAAAAAAACATTACAAACCTGAAAAAAACTGCACTGCTTTCCACGATTCATCAAATTCCCTTGTTGCCTCCAAATATCTTGAACATTATACGTAGTTGGGCTGTGTCTCACTCTGCATGTGATATTTCCTTCCTGATCATGTGAATCTTACTGATAGAAATTTGGAATTCATTGTTTGATTTTTATTTTAATTCCATACCAATTGTTGCAGTTGATTCATAATTCATATTTAAAAGTTACACTTGACAGTAGGATGGAGGTTAGTAGGTTGGATATGTACAATTCTAATCATTGTTAGTCAGCAGATTGCTTGAGCCTGTAATTTCCAATCAATTTATAACAGTGGTGTCATTATGGAATCAACAAGAAGATTACTTTGGTCACGTAATTCCTTACCTCAGTCTGTGTTGTAAATCAGTAATGCACTTTAAGTGGCCATTAACAAACCCCATACCACAATTGCAAAATAGCAACCTGATGTAGTTTCAGCTGAATTTAGTATAGATTTAATGAAGAATTAAAAGGTTTTTTCCAAATGGATTTACCTTTCTGCCACAAGTATATTCAACCTTCTTTCAAGTTTATTGCTGACGAAGATTAAACTACTTTATCAGAGTTTTCAACTTTGTTGTCCAACTGCTGCACATCAACTAAACCTGTCAACAGCTTAGCGTTTGTATATCAGAACCCTTGAGTGTATTTTCAATGTATATGATTTTGTTTTAGTCTAGAACATCAAACTTAGAACAGTACAGCACCTTTCAGCTCACCATGTCTATGCTGACTGTTTCCATTCAAAATTGATTCCACCTCCCTGTATATGGTCTGCATCCCTCTATTCTCTATGTTCCCTGATTTTGCTTCTTTTCATTCTGGTATTATCTTCCAAAGTGAAATATTCATTGTAATTTTAAACAATAATGATCCAACCAATATTCATGACGTGTTTTTCCCCCAAATAGAATACAGATGGCTATCTATTTTTCTATTTTTGAGGCAGTTTTATCAGCGTAAAGATAAATACAAAGCAGATGTCTATCTCCTCAAACTGCTTTAATTTTATTCTGAGTATTGCAGTGCAGTAGGAATTCTCACCTTGCTTTGTATTCTCTGAAACTTTCTATGAGGTATTTGAATTTGTTGCCTGAGTAACTGATGAATCAAATGCTCCATCTTGGCAATCCATCTGTCCAGTGGACTTTTTCCCTACACTGCCTTCTTAGATTCTGTTAATGGATTGAGTGCTCTTTTTGTTGGCTTGTGATCCAAGTCAAAACCAGCTAAAAGTCTCTGGACAATTTCATTGATATCTTGGCCCTGAATGAACTTCACTTGCAAATCTTGAAGCCATATTGAAGCTTTATGCTGTCAGCTCCTTCAAAGTTGCTGTGTTGGTATGGGTTTTTAAAACTAGATGGTTCTGTGAACATAAAATCATACAGATTAGAAGAGGCACTTCAGCCCATCAGTCTGCCAAAAATATACTAGTATCTCCACCAATTCCACATTCCTGTACTAGGCCCTTCACTGCCTTTTCACTCCGGTTCTTGTATCCTTTTCTCTTTGGAACACATGCAGTAGACCTTTAAAATGCCTGTTCTTTACTCCTTTGTTACCCCAAAATCCTCCGTTTTTGACCATTACGGTCTTGGTGGGTAAAGGTGGGTTGTCTTCTGTAACGAATGTGCCCTTCCTGCTCTGGTTTTGCTTCTGTCCTTTCTGGATACCTCCTTCCATGTGAATTCTTCTTCAGATGTTTCTGGTTACCTTCTTAGTATTGTGTCTCTTGTGGGTTTCACTTCCATACTTTCAATCATTGAAGTCAGCAGCTGACCCCTGAATTTAAGAGTTTACTTCTTTTCACCGATTGCTCTTGTTTTGTATTCCTCAGCACCTGCATTTTTTCTGACATCACTTCCTTCTGCCTTCTGATGGAACAAGAAATCCAGCACATCAACTACGGTTCGACTTTTAAGATGCCAATGGTGTACCTTCGGATTTTTTGTTAACTGTGAAAACATCTGAAGCTTTTGATCATCTTGAGCCACTCTCTTATTGCCATATTTTGTTTTTTTCCTGGTTCTCCCCCACTACTTTCCTCCCTCATGTTCATACTTGAGTGATTCTGTTACATAACTGATCCATCCACTGCCCTATGGCACATTGATCGTCTTTTCATTGGCAGGTTGATGCCTAGGTTACGGCTTCCCTCCTCTGTAACTGGATGATGCATAGACCTCAATCAGTAAAAATAGGTGTCAGCACCTCCTCCACCATAATCCTCAACACTGGTGGCATCAATGTTCATGAGTTGCCCACATGTTGCTTGCTAAATATCTCCATCTGACTCTGGAGACTGTATTCAACATAAATACAAGTGGAAGTGCTTGTAGAAATTTAATTTAACTATGACTGTTAGACCTAGGGTCGAATTCAAAATCAGACCACTCCAGGTACAAGTTTGTTTTGGCTGGATTCACAAATTTTGGAAGTTATCAAAACAGACATTACACTTAGCCAATGGACTCAGGTAGTTAACAATGGAATACTGACCCTCAGTTGGTTAGGGTGCTGTATTTTCTTTATCCTTTCTGCACATGCAAATAGTGAAAAGTTGGTCTTATTAACCCTTTCCAAACCCAAACTGTGGCTTTATCAGAGTCATCTCTGAACCCTGATTGGAGTGTGCGAAGCGCGGTCACATTCTTGATATGTACATATTCACGATCACATCTTGAATTGGATTGCTCATTCATGCCTGATTTCTTTAGAAATTAATGGTTGTCTACTGACATTACCTCCCATTATCTACAGATTGAAATCTTGAAAGACCATTTGCATGTAGGGTTGTTCCTGCACATGATAACTTTATCTATCATTTGATTGAATTTTATGGCATACTAAGAAAATAAGAGAATATTTTGACTTTTTTTTTGTCCGGTCGTTTAGACTAGGGGGCTGTAGGCTGCCATGTACTTGTGAATTAAACCTCGAGTTTGTTATTTTAAATCTTGCTTAACTGATGGAAACATTTTGTCGCATTAAGCACCCATAAATGACTGTTTCCGATGCAATCTGCTGGATATGTTAGCTGTGTGCTTCGAATCAGTTTCTTGAAAATAAGAAGAGTGGAAAAAGTTGCTTAAAAATCTGTGACATGAACCTTACATGCAAAATCATTAAGTAAGCATTATTTAACAGTTATACAAAGTGAGTACCAATTGCAAGTGCAAAACTAACATTGTAAAAAGATAAGCGAGCAGCACATTTTTAAACATTAAATGAATATATAATTTGAGTGACAAGTTTAGAAGAATTGCGCTGTTTACAAAATTAGTGACGCATTTTGGTTAAAATCAACTGATTTGATTTATTATTGTCACACGTACCAACATACAGTTACAAGTGTTGTTTTGAGTGCAGTACAGGCAGATCATACTACACAAAGTGCATTACGATAATGCAAGGAGAAAGCTGTTCTTGAATCTGTTCAGACATCTATTCAAACTTTTGTATCTCCTACCTGATGGAACAGATTGGAAGAGTATAACCAGGGTGGGAAAGGTCAAAATATGTTGGTTGCTTTTCTGAGGCAGTTGGAAATATAGATGGAGTCAATGGGGAAAGGAAGGCTGGTTTGCATGATGGACTGAACTTTGTTCACTACTTTCTGTAGTAGCTTGTGGTCTTGGGAAGAGCAGCTGCCAAACCAGTGTGGGCGTTCAGGCAGAATGCTTGCTATAGTGCATCTATAAAAATTAAAATTCTTTGTGCACGTGCCTAGTTTCTTTAGCCTCCTGAGAAAGTAGAGCCGTTGTTGTGCTTTCTTGACCATTTGCGTTGATGTAGGTGGACCAGGACAGATTGTTGATGATCATCACTCTCTGGAACTTGGCCATTTCCACTTCAGCACCATTGAAGCAGTCAGAAGCATGCCTTCCACTACACCTCCTGAAATCAATGATCAGCTCCTTTATTTTGCTCTCGTTCCTGGAGAGATTGCTGTCTTTACACCATAGCATTAAGCACTCGGTCTCTTTCCTGCATTCTGTTTCATCATTGTTTGGGTTTCACCCTATAACAGTGATTTTGTCATCAAACTGGTAAATAGAGTTGGGATGCAATTTGGCCCCACAGTCGCTAGTATATATGGGAACTGAGTATGCAGCCTTGTGGGGCACTGGTGTTGAGAATTATGGTGGAAAAGGTGTTGTCACCCACATTTACTGATTGCAGTCAATGGGTCAGAAAATCGAAGATCCGGTTGCAGTGGGACGAGATGAGACCTACTTCTGAGTTTAGAGATTATGGTATGTTTGGAATTATGGTATTGAAGGTGGAATCTGAGTCAGTAAGCAGGAGCCTGACGTAGGGATCTTTGTTATCCAGATGTTCCAGAAATGATTGTAGGGACAAGGAGATGGCATCTGCTGTGGACTTTTTGCGCCAGTGGGTGAATTGAGAAGGATCAAGACAATAGGATAGGTAGAGGTTGATGTGAGCCATGACTAATCTCGAAGCACTTAATAATTATGGAGGTCAGAGCCATTGGGCAGTAGTCGTTGAGGTACTCTGCATGATTTTCCTTTGGCACCGGGATGATGGTGATCTTCTTGAAACAGGACTTCATGTCATTGTAAGGAGAGGTTAAATACTTCCGTCAGCTGGTCCACACAGGATTTGAGTGCACAGTCGGGGACTCAATCCAGGCTGATTAACTGTAAATACATGTAGCAAAAATGTGCTTTTCTAAATAAAACACTACAAATTAAAGCCTAGAACACAGCGGTTGCCTTTCTTTCCTTTGCTGATAATGGCTTAACATATGTGAAACAATGTAGTTTGCTCATTCAACTGTAACCGAGTTTGTCATTTACTCTGCTTAAAACCCTATAGTGCACTCCTCTGTTAAGTAATACAACTGCTTAATGTAAGTCAAGTCCTGCATTGGTTCTAATTAAACAAAATATTAGGTTAATTGATTCCTATACTGTAAACTAAACTAATCATGAATTTCCCTACATTGTGAGCAAGTATAAGACCATAAGACATAGGAGTGGAAGTAAGGCCATTCGGCCCATCGAGTCCACTCCGCCATTCAATCATGGCTGATGCGCATTTCGGCTCCACTTACCAGCGTTCTCCCCGTAGCCCTTAATTCCTCTAGACAACAAGAATCTATCAATCTCGGCCTTGAAGACATTTAGCGTCCCGGCTTCCACTGCACTCCGTGGCAATGAATTCCACAGGCCCACCACTCTCTGGCTGAAGAAATGTCTCCACATTTCTGTTCTGAAATGACCCCCTCTAATTCTAAGGCTGTGTCCACGGGTCCTAGTCTCCTCGTCTAACGGAAACAATTTCCTAGCATCCACCTTTTCCAAGCCATGTATTATTTTGTACGTCTCTATTAAGTCTCCCCTTAATCTTCTAAACTCCAACGAATACAATCCCAGTATCCTCAGCCGTTCCTCATATGCTAGACCTGTCATTCCAGGGATCATCCGTGTGAATCTCCGCTGGACACGTTCCAGTGCCAGTATGTCCTTCCTGAGGTGTGGGGACCAAACCTGGACACAGTACTCCAAATGGGGCCTAACCAGAGCTTTATAAAGTCTTAGTAGTACATCTCTGCTTTTATATTCCAACCCTCTTGAGATAAGAGACAACATTGCATTCGCTTTCTTAATCACAGACTCAACCTGCATGTTTACCTTTCGAGAATCCTCGACTAGCACTCCCAGATCCCTTTGTGCTTTGGCTTTATTAATTTTCTCACCATTTAGAAAGTAGTCCATGCTTTTATTCTTTTTGCCAAAGTGCAAGACCTCGCACTTGCTCACGTTAAATTCCATCAGCCATTTCCTGGACCACTCTCCCAACTTGTCTAGATCCTTCTGTAGCTTCCCCACTTCCTCAGTACTACCTGCCTGTCCACCTAACTTCGTATCATCGGCAAACTTCGCTAGAATGCCCCCGGTTCCCTCATCCAAATCATTAATATATAATGCGAACAGCTGTGGCCCCAGCACCGAACCCTGCGGGACACCGCTCGTCACCGGCTGCCATTCTGAAAAAGAACCTTTTATCCCAACTCTCTGCCTTCTGTTAGACAGCCAATCCTCAATCCATCCCAGCAGCTCACCTCGAACACCATGGGCCCTCACCTTGCTCAGCAGCCTCCCGTGTGGCACCTTCTCAAAGGCCTTTTGAAAGTCTAGATAGACCACATCCACTGGGTTTCCCTGGTCTAACCTACTTGTTACCTCTTCAAAAAATTCCAACAGGTTTGTCAGGCAATATGAGATGAGATGTAATATGAGATGTGTGTTTGTCTCTGCGTAAAGTGGGTGAGTGGGGGACTGAGTATGAGTGAGAACTATAAGATAAGGAGTGAGTCCTCTTCCTTCCCCAAAATACTAGCCATGTACTGAGTTGGGAGATGAGAAAAGCCTTGATTACTTCTCCCCCATTCTTCTATGAAATCTGCTGAGGCCAGCTCAGATGTCATCAGATGCATTTATAAGCTTTGTTTGTTAGCTTCATTATATTGTACTGCCTAATGGTCACCATGCCTTCTCCACAGGATAACTATGGAGGGGCTAGCCAGAAATGATCATATTTCATAAATTAATTAAGAAGAAAGCTATGTTTGAATCTCTTAAATCAGGTCTCTATCTCAACAGGTATATCCAAAGTAACAGATAATATCCTCTTTCTGCAGTAAGATTGACCACACCATCCTGCACACACAACCCATTTCTCTAATTTCCAGCCCACAGGAGTGGTCAGTTGGAGAATGAGAAGGTCCAGCTTTGTTTTTGCTTTCTGTTGTCAAACAGTTCAATTTTGGCATTCTCCAGGGATAGATCCTTGGGTCCTTCCTCTTCTGTACTTGCATAATACCTTTGGCAATATATGGAGAAGTTGCACCAACTGAGAGGTCTAACTCCTAGGAAATCACTGACCACTATTTTTTTTTTCAATTACAGGCTACACTATTCTAAGATACACTCGACTAACTGTCTACATCTGAAACCCCTTATTCATCGAAATACAAGTTTTAGATATTGATAATTTTAAGTTTGATAGCCCTTTGTTGTCTCCACTGACTTTTAGCACACTTGTCATTAATATGAATTGTAGACTGAACTGTTGTTGGATTTGTATATTGTGTATCTTGATACTTTTGTGGTGGTGGTGTGGGTCACAGTCTTAAGGATATGGGGTAGACCATTTAAGACAGGTGAGAAATTTCTTCACCCAGAGTGTGGAACTTTTCATTACAGAAAGTGGTTGAGGCTAAAAGATTGATGTTTTCAAGGAGTTAGATATGCTTCTTGGAACTGCAGGAATCAAATGGTATTGGGGGGGGGGGGGGGCGGAAGTGGGTGCAGGGGACTGAGTAGGAAGATCAGACATGATCTAATTGAATAGTGGAGGGTGCTTAAAGCGCTGAATGGCCTCCTGCTGTTCTTGTTTTCTATGTTTCTACATTTTCGGCCTTCATTATTTAGGTACTAAGTCCAGCTACCCAGCTGAACCCAGCACAAACAAAAGTACACCCATGAATTATGAGTAGGAGGATGCCAGTCAGTGCTTTTATTCTGCTTTAACATTCAACAAGATCATGGTTGACTGATCATAGTTTAGTGCTACCATCTTGCTAACCTCTGATAACGTTTGACTACTTAATCAACAATTTATCTACTTCCGCATTATTAATGTTTATAGTTCAGTAATGCCAACAATGGATACTTAAATTACTGAATGTTCAGGAGGCTGTCATCTATGAACTGACTCGGGACCTTTGCTGCTCATTAATGAAAGAGGTTTTCTTAAAAATTCTTCCTTTGTCCTTTGCTTTCAGGAAGAATCCCGTGTTCTCAGAGTCAAGGTTATTTCAGGCATTGATCTGGCTAAAAAAGACATCTTTGGAGCCAGGTATGTAGACCACACATTGATTTCACAGGATTCTTTATTTTTATGGGATTTGTCAAAGGTTGAGTATAAAGAAGTGAATGCATTGAATAGTGATGCTTCAAAATCCCTAAGGAAGCTGAAATATCACTGTTTAGGAACTGTCCTATCATGAGAAATTATGCATTTCTCATGATAGAAATGTTAAGATCAGGGTGTTGATTGTGTTGATCAAAGATTGATGTCGGTGATATGAGTTTCACCTTCTGGGTCACTGATAACAGTATGGGAGAAAGATGGAGCTATCCTGTTGGGACAGTTGCAGCTGAATCGCATTATTATCCTCTGACTGCAGATGAGATTGTAAACTCATCTCATTTTAAATGAGAGAGAGAAAAAGTGAGGAGAGAAGGGAATTGTGAGGGCATATTTAGTAGGTTAAAAAGCATAGGCAATAGAGTACAATAGCAAAAAGGTTGCGATAACCAGAAAGGAAGTACAGAAACTTCAGTTAAGTTGTGCCAACAAATAAGGACATGGTGTGGAATTCAAAGGATCAGAATGCATGCTGGATTTGGAACGAAACAGGTTAATTGAAAACACAATGAAGTAAATATATTCTGATTGTCAAGATCAAGTCATGGCAGCAGGATGACCAAACCTACATGCCAAGGGTACTTTATGAATTAACAGGAGGGAAATAAATGGTGGTGTTTGGATTGGGGAGGGTGGGCATGCTCTATTATGAGAAGATAGGATGGGTACAGTGGGGTGTGAGATTACCTTGGTTCAGAAATGAAGAAACAGAATTTGTTTGGATGATGATGCACACAATTGTTTTTTTTAAAACACCATTTTTGAGAGTACATGATGTCCTCACTTCAAGTTGGGGTTACGTTCCTGACAATAATGACATTCAATGTAAAAACGTATGTTATCAGTGGATGTCGGTTCCGTAGACCTTCCATTAACAGAGGGGGAAAAAAAGTTGTCTGTGCCCTCTTAAGGTGCAGTATAGTACAGCCTACTGAAAATTGTTAAAATCAGAGATTGGTTAAACAAAATAATTGGGAACCTAAAATAATTTAAAAACATTAAAAGAAAAATGTCTAGTACTGTTAGATTGGCCAGGCTCCATCTAGTTGTAGATGTTAGTTGGTGTCCATGATCAATTCACTGACTAACCTCTGCCACTACATGGAGCAGATATTCAAACTATATCTCAGTTTGAATTAGGCAGGAGGCAAGAATGATGGAGCGGAGCCAGCAGACAGTGGAGGATCGGGATGTGTAGCCTAGAGGTAGGAGTCGGGGTGGAGAGAATGAGGCCTGAGGCCTGAGGTTTGAGATCGTAACAGGAGAAGTAGATAAGAAAGAAACCCTGTAGAAAGGACAAATATGGGAAGCAAGGGGGACTGAGGCTGGGGGCATAAATTAGGAAGCAGGACCAAGATGGAGTCCAGAGGGCATTGCCAATGGCCATAACAAAAGGTTGAGCATGGCTGTGATGCACACAGTGCAGCATGTTAATGACATTAAATTGAAATGTACAATAAGAAACAGGACCCAAAGAATAAAAAAAAACATTATTACGTTAAGCAGGCAGTGATAAATTAGAACTATGTGCTGTTTATAGGCCTTCGTGACTGAAGCAATACCTGTGGAACAGTATATTGGTAAATAAGAAATAGGGGTTCGAAAGAGAGATCATGTGATAATTTTGGGCACTTTTAATCATTTATAGTTTGGATGAATCAAATGAGTAAAGATAACCTGGAAGATTATTCAGGATATTTTCTTAGAGAATTACATTTCTGAGCCAAACAGAAAGCAGTTTTAGACATGGGGAATTGTGTAATGAGACATGATTAATTAATGGTAAAGGAGCCTGTATGCAACAGTGATCATAAACATTGCAGAAGTTTGCATTAAGTTGTTGCCTTGATGTGTGGTGGAGCCAGGTTCGATTGAGATGTTCAAGAAGGCATTGAATGAATATTTGGATAGAAATAGTGTGCAAGGGTATAGAGAAAAGGCAAGAAATCAGCACTAGTTAATGACACATGTTTGTAAAGCTGATGCTGGTGAAATGGCCTCCTTCTGCACAATATCAATTCGATGATTCTGAAATATACTGAGAAGGATGGCTAATTATAAAAGCTTATGAGAGACACCCTCTACAATTGAGGATTAGTGGCTGGAAAGAAGATGGTAAAAATTTTAAGAATGAGTGAGTCAAAAAGAAAATGGTGGGACTAGTCAGATTGAGATAAAGCTCACTGAAACTTTTCTTAGTCAAAAGCAAATCGTAAAAAAAAATCAGTTGATGGCGATTTGAGAGATGGGGTAAATGGGTTGTTTTTGGGTTGATAACAGGGTGGAATATCACAAGGGGTCGTGTGAGCTTCCAGTATTTACAATTTACATTTACAACTTGGATGAAGGGACTTAGGAAAAGGTAATGAAGTTTGCTGATGGCACAAAGATAGGCAGGAAAAGAAGTTGTCAGTGGGTGGAAGGGGTTCAGTCATCAAGTGCATTCAGTGCTGACTTATCAATTTCTTAAGGATGTGGGGCTTGTGCATGAAAATGGCACTGAGGTAGAAGATCCATGTGTAGGGATGAGGGCTGAAGATGCAGAGATCGGCAGAAGATTGATCCAAGGGGATAACACCACTACAAGCATGATAGGCTGAATGGTCTCTTCTGTGCTTTAATTGTTCTGAAGATCAGCCGTGAATGGGGTTGGGCAGTTTCGAGGAGCCAAATTTATCTTTGTGCTACAAGGTTGCAAAGAGGTCTGCAAAGCGATTATAAAGGAAGTTAAGTAAATGAGTTGAGTATCATATGAAAAATGTGAGCTTGTCCACTTTGGGGTCTGTATAATGTTTACTTAAAGAGAAAAAGAATATCTGGTTCATGAATCACAAAACGGTAGTATGCAGGCACAGCAAGTGATTGAGAAGGCAAATAGGATGTTGAGCTGGCAAAGGGAATAGAATGTAGGAAAAGGGAAATACCACAGTAGAGGAGGGCCTTATTGGTACTGTGTAGAGTTTTTTGTCTCCTTACTTATGATATAATTAAGTAAAAATTCACTCAACTGATTCTTGTTATGAAGTGGATCTTTTGAGCAAAGGCGATCAGGATAGGCCTACATTAATTACAGTTTAGAAGAATGAGAGGTGATCTAATTGAAACAGTTCAGAATCTGAGGAAGTTTGACAGTGTGACAGCTGGGAGGATGTTTCCCCTTGTGAGGGATTCTAGATCAGTGGAAGCGGTTTCAACACTGTATAACCTCAGCTACTTTGGGTTTCTAATCTGTTATTTGCTTGTGTGATCTAAAATTCCATTTGCTAGCTTCACTCCACAAGCTGGTGGCATCAGAGTTTTCAACCATCCAAGTACTTATTTCCCCTGAGCGCTCATCCTGAGATTTTCAGGGGGCTACGTTTTGGATTCCAGAGACTCCTTTATTATTCTCACTAATTTCTTTATTGGGTATTGCAGTTGTATAATAACATAATAGTCTGCAGTTGTATTTTGAGGATTTCCATCTTTACCTAATGTAGCACAAATGGAAGCAGATAACGCTGTCCAGTGTTCCTTGGTTTCGTTCAACCAATTTCATTTTTCTTTTCCCTCGGTAATTCTGTTCCAAGTGAATGCTGGCCAATGAGTTAGAATAATCACTTTCAAATGTCCAACTGTGCAACTAGGAGATTATGCACACTAATTCTGCAGTACACAGCTAATCATCAGATAAAGAATAATTTAATTCACTTACTTGACATTTCAGTCATATTTTTCCTCAGCTAATCTACCTTCAATGCATGATTAGTTGTGCTTAAATGAAACATGGATTTAAACTCCTTATTATGAACAGCCCAGCTACATTAAAAGCACATAGCACTTCTATAGAGGTGTTAACTCACTGGCCATCAGCCCTCAGTGCCATATGTTTTTGTAATTACCATTGAAGGTTTATACAGAAATATAGAAAGAGACAAATGCTGGCCCTCTGAAATATCGTGATGATTTTACCCCAGCATGACATTTGTTGTGGGGCTGTGATCCGGGGACTGAGTTTTAAACATTCAGGTCCAGGTTTTGAGTTACGGGATGTTGTGTGATTTGTGACAGTAATTACACGTCAGAGAGCTGGTTTCACTGTGTCCATATCAGTGTCTGACATTTGGTGGGCTTTGATTTGCGAATGTCTAGATTTTGGGGATATGGATACATGTCCGTAGTAGGAGTAGAAGGAGTAGATTTAGTGATTCTATCCATAACTAGATTGATCTTATTAATGCAGAAGCTACTTGAAGTCAGTTGTGATGGTTGTCTAGCCTTTGGAAACTGGATTTGGAAGCTGTTGGAATGTTTTAGTGTGGTCCGTATCCAGTTTTCAGGATTTATTGGTTTTAGCTTTGTAGTTTGGAGGTTCTGAGTCCTTGTTTTGGCCTTCTGTGTTCTAACCGGTTTAGGTATATGTTTTGTATAATCTGTGCCTTTACTTTAAGTATTCCAAATCTTGGTCTACTCTCCAATGAATTTGAATTTTGGGCACTCTGGCATTTGAGAGATCCAAATATTGAGTGGACCAATCCAGGCTATAGGCTACTACAGGTCTATGCTTTCAGGTTGAGAGAGAGAAGGACAGGATTTAGATGGGAACAGATGAGATAGAGAGGGATATTTTTTAAAAAAGGGGGAGTTGTCTTCCTGATTTAAAGGAGAATATTATCAATGTACTGAGGGAAGACACCTTGGAGGGTTCATCCAACAAGGTCATATTAGTAGAGATTAGATTAGATTAGATTACTTAGTGTGGAAACAGGCCCTTCGGCCCAACAAGTCCACACCGCCCCGCCGAAGCGCAACCCACCCATACCCCTACATTTACCCCTTACCTAACACTACGGGCAATTTAGCATGGCCAATTCACCTGACCTGCACATCTTTGGACTGTGGGAGGAAACCGGAGCACCCGGAGGAAACCCACGCAGACACGGGGAGAACATGCAAACTCTACACAGTTAGTCACCTGAAGCGGGAATTGAACCCGGATCTCTGGCGCTGTGAGGCAACAGTGCTAACCACTGTGCCACCGAGCTCTGGAATAGAAAGGGTGCAGCCACTTTGGGTTTGTATGACAGAACTCTCCACAACCAGCAGGTGATAGAAGAACAAATATATGGAAAAATGTAAAAGCAACAATGGATTGTTGTTGTGGGTGATTTTTACTTCCCCTATATTGACTGGGACTCGCCAGGGGCTTGGATGAGGAAGAATTTGTTCGGTGTGTCCAGGGTGGTTTCTTCGAAACAATATGTAAATAATTGAACTAAGGAATGGACCATACTTGACCTGATGTTGGGGAATGAGCCTGGTCAGGCGATCGACGTTTCAGTCAGACAGCATTTCGGGAACAGTGACCATAATTCTGTAAGTTTTAAGTTACTTCGAGATAAGGATAGAGTAGTCCTTGGTTCAAAGTACCTAAATTATACAATATTAGGTAGGAACTGAGGAATGTAGATTTTGGGGGACTGCGTAAGGATAAATCCATATCTGGCATGTAGGAATCTTTTAAAGGCCAGTTCATTAGAGTTCAGGACCGGCATGTTCCTGTGAAAATGAAGGATAAAGATGACAAGAGTTGGGAAGTTTGGAGATCAGTTGTGAGCTGAGTCAAGGGAGTGGCACAGTGGCTCAGTGGTTAGCACTGCTGTTCCACCGTGCCAGGAACCCGGGTTAGACTTCTCCCTCTGGCGACTCTGTGTGGAGTTTGCACATTCTCCCGTGGGTTTCTTTTGCATGCTTGGGTTTTCTCTCACAGTCCAAAGATACGCAGGCTGGGTGGATTGACCATGGGAAATTGTCTGTAGTGTCCAGGAATGTGTAGGTTATTGGATTAATGTTGGGAAATGCAAGGCTACGGGATGGTCTTTTGAAGGTTGGTGTGGACATTGTAGGCCAAATGACTTGCTTCCATACTTAAGGGGTTCTTTGATTCTATGAAAAAGGAAAAGGAAGCATAGGTTTAGGAAATCAAAGACAGACAGAACGCTTGAAGAATACAAAGATAGCAGGGAAAAATTCAAACAAGGAATCAGGAAGGCTAAAAGGGGACATGAAATGTCTTTGGAAAACAGGAATAAGGAAAATTCTAAGGCATGTATAAGGAGCAAGAACATAGCTAGAAAAAGGTTAGGTCCAAGGACCAAAGTCCAAGATTAGGTCAAGGACCAAGGAGGGAATAGCATGGAGCCAGAGGAAGTGGGTGAGGTCCTTAACAAATATTTTGCATTGGTATTCATGAAGAAGAAGAAGATTATGGATGAGGAGTCTCAGGAGGGGTATGTTGATATTCTAGGGCATGTCAATATAAAAAAAAAGAGGTGTTGGATGTTTTGAAAATAATTAATCCAAACAATTTCCCAGGACCTGATGGGATCTACTCCAGAATGCTGAGAAAATTGCTGGAGCCTTGTACCAAATCTTTGTATTCTCTTTAGTCACAGGAGAGGTTCCAGAGGACTGGAAAGTAGCCAATGTTTTCCCATTATATAAGAAGGGAAACAGAGATAATAAGGGAAACAACAGGCTGGTGAGCCATACATCAGTTGCAGGGAAATTATTTGTGAAGATTCTTAGTAACATGATTCACTCACATTTGGAAATATATGGACTTATTTGCAATTAGCAACATTGGTTTTGTGTGGGGAAGATTGTGTCTCTCGAACTTGTTTGTTTTTTGAGGCAGTGCCAAGGATGATTGAGGGCAAGGTGGTAGATGTTTTGTACATGGACTTTAGCAAGGCCTTTGACAAGGTGCTTGAGCAGCTGACATAGAAGGTGAAATCACATGGGATCTGCCATATGGAGCAGACTGTTGCAGTGTAGAGATGTTTTTCTGACTAGAAATCTGTGACCAGTGGTGCTCTGCATAGAGGGTGGGAAATGGTAGATGGAGTTTAATCTGGACAAATGTACAGTGATGCATTTTGGAAGGTCTAATGCAGGAGAGAGGTATACAGTAAATGACAGAACTCTTAGTAGTGTCAACATACAGAGGGATCTGGGCATACAGCTTCACAGTTCCATGAAAGTAACAACACAAGTAGATAAGGTGGTCAAGAAGGCATATTGTATGCTTGCCTACCTTGGGGAGGGCATAGAGTATAAACAGTTGGCAAGTCATGTAGCCGTACAGAACTTCAGTTGGGCCACATTTGGAATATTGTGCTATTCTGGTCACCAGAAGGATGCGGAGGCATTGGAGAAGGTTTTGAAAAGATTTACAATGATATTGACTGGTTTGGATAGTTTTAACAATGACAGGAGGTTGGAGAGATTGGTTTGGTTTGATTTGACTTGAATGTCAGAGGCTGAATGGCAACCTGGTAGTGCTTTACAAAATTGTGAAGCATGGGTAGCACCTTCCAAACCCATGACCACTTAGATTTCCATTTAGAAGGGCAAGAGCAGCAGATACATAGGAACACCACCACCTGCAAGTTCCCCCCCAAGCCACTTACCCATCCTGACTTGGAAGTGTATTGCAGTTCCTTCACTGTCACTGGGTCAAAATCCTGCAAATTCCCTCCCTCATGACATTGTGGATCAACTAGAGTACATGGATTGTAGTGGTTCAAGATGCAGCTCAACACCACATTCTCAAGAGCAACTTGGGATAGGCAGTAAATGCTGGCCAGTCAGCGATGTCCATGTCCCACAAGTGAATAGTGAAAAAGATAGCATCTGTGATTGAAGAAGCTGCACTGAAGTGCATGGAAATCGGGGAGAACTCTCTACTAGCTTGAGTCATACCTAGTCATATCTGGCACTTAGGAAGATGGTTGTGGTCATTGGTAAGTCATCTCAGTCCAGGACACCGCTGCACGAGTTCCTCATGGTAATGTCCTCAGCCCACTCATCTTCAGCTACTTCATCATTGATCTTCCCTCCACCATAATACCACTGTGTGACTTTTTTTTTGTTCTCCTTTAGCAGATGACTTGAAAACTGTCTTGTTCTTGAACATTTTTTTTGTGAATAGGAGCAGTTTCTCCTTACCTATTCTGACCAAACACCTTATGATTTTGACAGCTTGCATCAAATCTTGCCTGATGCTTCAGCTCTAAAGAAAATGGTCCCAACTTCTCCAGTCTGTCCTCTGAACTGACGTTTCTCACCCTGGGACCATCTTCGTAAACGCCTTTACTCTTTGCAATTCATTTGAATCCTTCCTAAAGTGTGGCACCCAGAACTCAACTTAGTACTATTTGCTGAGGTCTAACCAGTGTCCAAATAGGTTAAGCTTCCCTATTCTTTGTCCCTGTTGGTGAAGCCCACTGGCTCGATCTTCCTGTTCTGCCATCTTTAATGGCTTGTGTACATGGGCATCAAGATTTCTCCACTCCTGCATACCCATTAGAATAGTGTCCTTTATTTGGCACTGTCTCACCATGCTCTTTGTACCAAAATGTATGACCTCACTTATTCACATTGAACTTCATCTGCCACCTATCTCCTCACACCACCAATGCATCAATATCCTTTTGGAGTTTTACTGTGACCGCTTCACAGTTTACAAAGCTCTTACATTTATATTTATTTGCAATCTTAGAAATTGTCCCTTGCACATTGATGATCAAGATCGTCGTGTATTGAGATAAGCAATGGTCCCATTCCTGACCCCTGGTAAACTCAGCTATAGAAATCCACCAGCCTGAAAAATACCTATTAACTATTACTCTGTATTTCTTACCACTTAGCCATTTTTGTATACATGTTACTCTAACCCCTATTATTCAAAGTCTTCTCACTATTCACCACAAGTCTGTTGTGTGACCCTGATTTGAATGCCTTTTGAAGTTCATGTGCAACAATGCTGTCATTAATTCTGTTGTCTATCGAAGAATCCCGCCAAGTTTGTTTGAAATTATTTTCTCTTAACAAATTCATGCTGACTGTTATAAAATAATGCCTGTTTTTACACGTGGCAATTAATTTCAGTCTGACTAATTGTTTCCAGAAGTTTAAAGTAGAAAAATAGTAACTTATTGTCACTTGTAATTCTTATTAAAAAAAGTATGTAAGTCACCATACCACAGTGCCTATATTTATTAACCAAAAGCATAGCTATGAGAAAATTTTTTTAAAAATTAAGACAAAGTCCATCTTGGTACAATTTCTGGCTCCAAAGTTCAGGAAAAGACAGTACTGCTGCCATGCTGCCGGCATGCAGGGCCAGAAGTCGCCACCAAATCCAGCCATGCATGCTCTAGGCACAGGAGCCCAGACACTGTCTACCCCGCCACTGTTGCCATCTTAGAACTGTTTCCCCACCACTTCAGTTAACCTGACTGGTCTGTAATTGCAGGTCACATTTTGGCAATCTTTTTTCAAATAACAGCTAATTATGTACAATTCTCCACTCATCTGGCACTAACCCATGAATCTAGCAAAGAGTTACATGTATAACCAGTGCTTCTGCAGTTTTCACTCTCCATTTTCTTCAATATTCTTGGATGCATTTCACCTCGTCCCAAGTGCCCTATCAACTTTAAGTTCCAACATTTATCCAATACCACCATTTTATCAATTTTATTATTAATTCTAGTGACTTCAGTTTCCTTCTCTCTGTCACCATGGTGTGGGCAGCATCAGCCTTGAAGATGAAGACTGATGCAGAGTGTTGATTTAGCACCTCAGCTGAACCTGTGACCTTCTCATTTTGATTCCTAATCAGCCCTACTCTTCATTTTTTTACCACCCTTTTACTGCTGAGATTTCCCATTTTATTAAGTGGCAGTCTTTTCTGAGTCTCTATTTGCTTTATTACCTCCCTTCTGTACCACCTTTATTTAGCTTGGTTTTCATTTGTACATACTATTGCAAAGTTGGGTAGAGTAATTGTAGATTGGGAGACAGAAAGTAAGAATTTGGTGTTTGTAAAATTGTAAAAGTTGGGGCGGGTGGAAAACATTGTGTGGTCCCTTCAAAGGATGGTGCTTTTTTTGGTGCTTAGAGGTACAATTTATGTCTTTAAAGTTTGCAGGAACAGAGAGCACTTGAACAAAAACATTTGTTTCGAAATGCCATATAGTTAGCAGGCCAAGTAGCATTTTCTCCCGAAACAACAGGTTTTGAATTTAGCCAATCAATTTGAACCAGGCACTTAGATAGCAAAAGCCTATTAAATTTAAATCTGATGGCTTTGAAAGCATAGGAACAATCCTATGTAAGAAATATTATGTCTCCAAGGGTATAAAAGAAGGAGCAGTTGGACCATGATCCCAGAGCTAAGAGTCCTCCACTCACAAGAGCGGGAAATTGACTCACAATTATCTATGTATTAGAGAAAGCATTATTGAAATAATAATGGTACCAATGACTGGAAAGACATTCCTGACAGAAGAGCAATAAAGAAAGCATCTAATGACAGAAGGACAATGGAGGAGGCACAGAACATTCTGGAAGACATGCAGCCTGGCTGTACTTTTGAGAGACTAAATTTTTTTTTGTTATGGGTGGGAGTTGTATTTATTGGAACAGTATACCATTGGAATATTGCATTATTTGGAAATAGTAGTTGGAAGGGATTTACTTGGTTTGTTAATAGTTTTGTTAATTTGTTCACTGTTAGAGTTGGATAAATAAATTGCTAATTGTTGATTGTAAAGTAAGTATCAGAGATTTCTTTTATTGAATCACTAGAAGTTGCAGAAAAATGGGTTACACCCCTACTCACTTATTTTAACAGATTATAGGGTCAGGAGGTCCTCTCTGGGTGTTTTGGTTTTCACTGGGGTGCGGGGTGGGGGGGGGGGGTGGAAGGAGGGGGGCGCGGTGGCGGGTGGTCAACCACTGCTTTATAGCAGTACTTCCTGACATCTATCAATGGCACACATTTTCTTCTCCAACTTCATTTCTATCTCCAATAACATCAAGGGACCTCTGGATTTGTTTTCCTACATTTCACTTTTGAGATCTCGTACCCGTTGAACCATTGCCTTTTCCCCACACCAGTCTTTGATTTGAGTCTAACTGTTATCTTCCCTCTTTATGTCTGTTCTTCACTAGTTGATTGCTGTCACTCTGGATTGACCTCTGTCATTTTCCACTATCATCTTAGACCCTGTGATACAATTACCACAATCCCAAATGTTCTCTTGCTGTCATTTGATCAACATGGTCTGTCTTATTAACAAGAACCCAGTCTAGTAGTGTTTCTTTTTTTGTTGGACTTAATATATTCTGCGGTTAAAACATGCTAACCCATACAATCCTTGAAAGAGCTACAATTTTCCCTTCGTGATAATATCCTTGTGAGTCTTCTCTCTCACCTCCTTGGTGGAATTTTGAAAACAAAATTGAGAGTCATAGAGGATTAAATATTCTCATTCTTCTGTGATTTTATCTTCATTGCATTTTAGTTACCCTCTCATTTATTGACTTTTTGTTAGGTATTTCACTTGAAGCAAGATTGTTGATTATATGAACTATTATACTATTTGATTTGGCAGTATAACATTTATGAAGTATTGTGCCTTTGAGATTATTAATTGGTGTACCTTATCAATGGTTAGTGATGTTAGACTCTTAATTGAATAATTATGATTTTGCTACAAAGACAATTATATTATAATGAAATGGAAGAGTAGTATCCATTGTGCTTTTAATTTGTCTGAGAAATACTTTAATGGCTGATGCATTTTTACAGCAATGGTGCATGAGCTTTATATGAATTAGATAGCAGATCGATTGAGTGTAGTGATACCAAACATAATGCATCACTAGCTTATGTAATATTGATATCACCCTGTCCCAGTAATTAGATGGATTTAGAGAGGTGCAGGATAGTTGATGTGGCCTTTCACATTTCTTGGAATGTTATTCCCATGGTGCTGTGTAACATGAGGAGAACTAAATCAGTCAAAATTAATTTGCATTATCTTTCAACTATTTGTGTTCTGTATCTTTGCCTTTTTATTCCTTGGTTATTTGATCTTAGGCTTCATTGCATTCATGTAATGAATGAGAAAATGCCTAATTCATTGTTACTTTGGTCTGCTGTACTGTGGGAATGGTAGTTTTGCAGCTATGTTATTGTGACAAGTGAGCCAAAGACATAGGTAAACAATTCGGGGAAATGTTCAAATCCCATTGCGCAGTAGCTGCAAAACACTTGGAATGAAGTAAAGCTAATTTCAGCATTGGTGATAATGTAAGTGCTGGATTTTTGTCACTACCCAACTGAAGTACGAACATCTCGAAGGGAAGGAAGTCCGGTTTTGCCTCTCTGATCTCTGACACGCTGTAATAGCTCTCAACTGCCCTCTGCAAAAGCCAAATAAATTCTTTGTTAAAGATTATTATTGGTAGGCAGTAAATATTAACCTTGTTAGTGATGACCACTCCTTTGAATTAATTCTTAAAAATGCCAAAGCAATGCTCAAGGAAATACTTAGAAGTTCTTTAAAAACTGCAAGAACTGTGGATGCTGTAAATCAGAAACAAAAACAGAAATTGCTGGAAAAGCTCAGCAGATCTGGCAGCATGTATATAGAGAGAGAGAGTTCAGTTAACGTTTTGGGTCAAGTTCCAACGAAGGGTCCCTGATTTCTCTCTGCAGATGCTGCCAGACATCTTAAGTTTTTCCAGCAATTTCTCTTTTTGTTACTTTAGAAGTTCTTCTCTGATTCTCTTGGATGATCAAAACCAGTCTAGTAAATCATTTTGACCATGAGTGAAGCTAACTTTTGCCTTTGTTATGTGTGACCACTACAGCCAAGAATCCAGTGCAGCCACTCATTAAAAATTGTGTGGTCAACTCGTGTGAGCTGGCAATGCAGTTAAAAGCAGAGCTTCCCAAAATGGGGGGTTGGGACCCCAAGTGACTTCAGTTCCAAGGCAGCAATGGCCACTGTGGAGCTGTGCTCTTGCTGTGATGGACAGATACCACCCCATTCTTGTAGCTTTCCTCTCCTGTCCCAGTTCCTTTCTCAATGAGGCATTAACACAATTTTCAAGCCTCAAAATGCGATCACAGTAGAAATAAAGTTGGGAAGCACTGGGCTAGAAGCTAATTATTGTCCAAAAAGAAAAGAAATGTCTAGGATCTAGCCTTCTCCTACATGTGCATAGTTTATTTCCTGTTATAAATATGTGCTCATGTAGAGCCAATTAAACTAGTCATTTAAGTCTGTCTGAAAAACAAAACAGGGATTTTATTAGCTCTGTTCTGAAACTTGTTGCTATGATACCATAATGTGTTGCTACTAAACCTGAGTGCTGTACTTTATTTGCGGCTTCATCAATGACTTGCACAATAAATCTATGAATGTAACTGAATACCCTGTGCTTTGACCAAGTTCCCTAGATTGCTGTGAACCTTGAGTGATATGTCCACAGTAACAACTAGATTCTTTTCTCTCTCAATTGCTTTCTGAATGGCACAATGGAACAGTGGTTAGCATTGATGCTTCACAGCACCAGGGATCCTGGGTTGATTCCCGCCTTGGGTGACTGTCTGTGTGGAGTCTGCACGTTCTCCCTGTGTCTGCTTATGTTTCCTCCCACAGTCCAAAGATGTGCAGGTGAGGTTGATCGGCCATGCTAAATTGTGCCGTAGTATGCAGGGATGTGCAGGCTAGGTGGACTAGCCACGGAAAATGTCGGGTTATGGAGTCCAGGTGGGATGCCCTTCAGAAGATCAGTGTTGAGTTGATAGCCTGAATGGCCTCTATCTGATATAGAGTTCTTTTGATTCGAAGGATATTCTAAGGATTAGGCTGAAATGAGGAGAAATTTTTTTCGAAGGCTCACCACACTCTGGGTGGAATCAGCTACCTCCATAAAGCAGTCGGAGCCAAAACTATTGGATAATTTCTCGAAGGAGTTGGATATAGCACTTAGGGCTATAGGATATGGGGAAGGTGGAGGAAGAAGCGATTGAATTGGATAGTCCTCATGGTTTGCAGTATGTAAAGGGTCTGAGCTACGGCAGTGTTTGAGGAGTTGTGAACCGTGCTGAACCTTGTGCAGTCATCAGTAAATATCCCATTTCTGACCTTATGATGGAAGCATCGTCATTGATGAAGCAGCTGAACAGGGTTGTATCAGAGGACACAACCCTGAAGTACCCCTGCAGAGATGCCTTGTGGTTGAAATGACTGGTTGACAGCCATAACTAGCTTCCTGTGCTCAACGTAACTCCCAGTTCCCATGGACTTCAGTTTTATTTTGGCTAATTACTGTCACGTTTGGTCACATAAAGCAGTGGTTTCATGGGCAATCACTCAAATGAATTCAGCACTTCACTCTATGTTTGAACCAAGACTGTGATGAGGTCTTGAACTGTTTCGCCCTGGCAGAAGCAAAACTGAACATTGTGATTATTGAAACAAATTGCTGGCTAAACAGATCAGGCCTTGCAGAAACTGAGACCGTGAAATGGAGTTAATGTTTCAAATCCAACATGACTCTTCAAGTAAAGGCCTTATTATTTTATTTGACTTTTTTTTATTGTAAACTGAATTGGGATAAAGACTGTTTAATAAGAGCGAACTGTAATTGCTTTACATTTTTAAAAGAAAGTTTCTAAAACTTGATGTAAGTTGTGTTTATGCAGTTGCTTTTCATGTAATGGGACGAAGTATAAGAAGAGGGTCTGTGTACGAAGTGAGTTCACAGCAGTTCACTGGGTAATGGAGCTATGCATAAGGTCATCCTGACAGCTCTCTGGCTCCTTAATTATTCCCCTCATTCCCTGTAAGCTTATCTAGTCACAGAATTTATAGTTTGTGAACCGGTCAGCCTATGCCTTCTGTGAAGATGTGAAAGAACTGAAGGAGTTGGGAAGTTGAAGAAACCTCGTGACTGAATTTGATGACCAGTGTCATTGAACTGCCTGTGAAGCTTTTCTTTCTCTACCGTTGGGGTAGGGAGAGGGTGTGTGGGGGATGGGGGTGGGGAGGTGCGGAGAGAAGGAGCTTAGAATTTTAATCATTAAAGCTCTGTATTGACAGTTCATGCTTGTTGACCTGTACTTAGAATCTATTTCATCATAAATGATGGTTATTATTAAGCAATGAAACCTGATCCAATTTTTCTATTCTGAGTCTATCAGAGAAGTAAATTGGGGGTTTTGCATACTTGGATAAAATTTTAAGCTTTGTGATGACTCTGGGAATGCCAAGGCTTTATTTTGTTTAGCGCACAATGACAGTGAGGCATAACATTAAGAACTGTTTCTCTGTCCATGGATACTGCCCGACCTGCTGAGTTTCTGCATTTTGTTTTTATTTCAGATTTCCAGCATTTGCAGCATTTTGCATTTATTTGAATATAGGTGAGCAGGTCATGGTTGAGTGAGTGCTGTCTGATAGCCTGCTGAGAACAATTTCTTTTGTTTTGTTGCTGGAGGATAGACTGCTCACCTGATTCCCCCTCATATGTAGTACAAGATGAGCACAGTTAATAGGTGGTACAAAACAGTAATTTCCAAGGCAAATTGAAAATTTCTCTCTGTCACATGTCTGGAGCAAAAGGAGATGTAATTCATATTAAAGCTTATTATAGAATTCTGGATAGACTTACCTGGAATACTGCATTTACTCCCAGGCACTGCGGAAGGATAAAAGGCCTTGGAAGTTGCGGGACAGAAGTGCCAGAATGATTTCCATTCTAATAGAATTAAATTGTGGGGATGGAGTTTATAGTTATTTAAGCAACCTGTTCTGACGTATTTTGACACACCTTTGGAGCAGGTGGGATTTGTACCCTGACCTTCTGGCCCAGAGGTATGGACGTTAACACAGCAATACTAGCTTCTAAGAATTTAACATTTCATACAGCAACAATGATAATGGAATGGATTGGACTTGCAGATTGGACTTTAAATGAACCTGTTCAGGTACATCTCTAAGGTAGAATTATCTTGAATCTGGACCGTCTGGTTTAGAGATGGGACAATACTTAAGCAATGCATACCCTAGGAAGGATCACAGCTAAAATGTTTGTTAAAGGATGAGCGTGGCATAGACTTGGCTTATACTCCTTGTAATATGCAAGATTAAATGGTGCTCTAATTGAAATTTTCATTAGAAAGTGCAATCAGATACGTTGGTTTTATTACTGTGAAGAAAATTCACTCAAAAGTATCATCACTTTACCCTTTGAGTTGGCTCCTCAACAGATATGTGTTTATTAGGTAAATATGATGAGTGTTATATAAGCAATGCTCGTAGATGGACAAAAGCAAAATACTGCAGATGCCGGAAAATTAAAGCAAAAACAGAAATTACTGGAGAAATTCAGCAGATCTGCAGCATCTTTGAAGAGAGAAACACAGTTAACTTTTTTTAGATCAAAGACTAATTTTTGGACTTGAAATGTTAACGCTGGTAGGTACAGTTCAGTTACAGCACAGCAATTATGTAGTTAAATGGTCAATATCCTGGGGATTACCTTTCACCAGAAACTTAACTGTACTCCTTACATAAATGCTGGCTACAAGGGCGGGTCAGAGACTAGGAATATGGAGACCTGTAACTCATTTCCTGACTCCCTAAAGCCTGTCCATCGTGCATAATGTACATGTCAGGAAGCTTAGACAACCACCTAATGAAGGAGCAGTGGTCTAAAAGCTAGTGCTTCCAAATCAACCTTTTGGACAATAACCTGGTGTTGTGTGATTTCTAACCAAGCCAGGAGTGTGCTGGAATACTCCCCACTTGCCTGGATGAGTGCAGCTCCAACAGCACTCAGGCTTGACACCATTCCAGGCAAAGCAGTCCATTGAATTGGTACTACATCCACAAGCATCTACTCCCTCCACCAAAAACTGTCACTCATAACAGTATGTGCTATCTACAAGATGGACAGCAGAATTTTGCCAAAGATCCATAGTCGACACTTTGCAAGCCCACAACTATTTCCATCTCAAGGAAAAGGGCAGAAGATGCCTGGGAGCCTACAAACCCCCCTCCAAGCCACTCACTATCCTGACTTGGAAATATATTGCCACTCCTTCAGTATCACTGAGTCAAAATTTGGAATTCCCTCCTGAAGAGCATTGTGGGTCTACCAAATGCACGCAGATTGCAATGGTTCAAGAAAGCAGCTCATCACCACCACCTTGAACAACTAGGGACGGGCAATAAGTGTTAGCCAGCCAGTGATACCTACATTGAAGAAAAGGTAATGGGGCGCGTTCTGTTTTCCGTGCCCAGGGTACAATGATGTCACATTGGTAAAGCAAAGCCAAAGTGGCTAGTTGGTTATTTGTAAAGACATTTGATTGGAACAAGATGCTGTGGCAAATTAAAGCAAAGTTATGGCTGGAAAAGATTTGGACTTAAATTCAGATTACAAAAATGTCATGAAAACAACTAAATGGTTAATTGATAAGATTGTGGATGCCAAAGTCACTCAGTCTTATATTAGAAGGTTTCTTGTAGACAGACCTGTAATGGAGCTTCTGAGAGATTGAGAATTATAACTGACGTAATTTCACCACACATCCAACAGTGTGGTCAAAAATGTATGCTTGAGCACAATAGACCTGTCAATAGATGGAGCCTGGTCAATTAAAACATAATCAGGCAGATGTTTAAATTTAATATATTAAACTTGTCCTTTTGTATTGTCTCCTATACAAAGGAACCTTGATTATCCGGCATTCGATTATCCCAATTTTAGATTATCCGGGCAAGATCACAAGGTTCATGATGCTTGGCTAAACTACGTTCTCCGGCATTTGATTATCCGAACATACAATTATTAAAACAAAATTCTCTCTGCCTGTTGTTCAGATAATCGAGGTTCCTCTGTATTTTGTATTTTTATATTAAATGTTTTGTTTTGAAAGTTATTTTATTTGAATATGGACATTGAGGAATGTATTCAATTAACACTTTCTGCTTAGAAAGATCCTGACATACCAGATTGTACACTATTTTATACTTTGTGATTTATTTTCCTTGAAAATTATTTCAGCTTAGAGTAAACATATGGTACAGCATTTATACAACATCTATATTATCTTTCTCAGCAAAGAATATCTGCAGGAAACTAATTTGGGCTTTAACATTGATTTTTAAGGGAAGCCATATTTCACTTTAAATTGTTTAATTTGATTTCATGATTTTCAGGAACACGATGATCACTTTACATGAGGACCAACTGGAGATGTACCCCCACATCTCATCGCAACTGGAGATCGGCAATTCATTAACTGCAGAAGCTCCATGAACATTCTCATTCACTGTGGGGGAAGGGGGGGGGGGGGGGGGGGGCAGAGTCATGGTTGAAGGAGAAAATTCGAAGAAAATTTACATTTTAAAGACATTTGCAGAAAGTAACTGCTAAAATTCTTGGAAAAATATTCAGTCTTACCAGGCACACAACTAGCTATCATAACCTTCCAAAACCTTGTATTAAAGCAATGCATGTTATTTTAAAGCATAAACCTGATGTACGCAAAACCAGGAAGGCCGATGTCTTTGTCTTTTATTGAGTTAACTTTACTAAATTCTTGTTCGAGCTTTATGTTTGAGGTTTCATCATCTGGTTGCTACCTTTGTCGTAAAATTTAAATGGCCCTCAAAAGTGCAAATCATACTGTGTTTGACAATTATAATGAGGGTTGTGGGATGGGGGAGTGGAATAAAATGGATTTATTTTTGTGCACACAAAGTACATGACATGGAAACGGAGTTTGTGACCAGCTCCCTAGTGTCACGATTTTTTTTATTCCTTTCAGTGGGAAGGATGTTGTGAAACGTAAAAGGATTCAGTAAAGATTTACAAGGATGTTGCCAGGGTTGGAGGATTTGAGTTATCGGGTGAGGCTGAATAGACTGGGGCTATTTTCCCTAGAGCATCTGAGGCTGAGGGGTGACCTTTATAGAGGTTTATAAAATCATGAGGGGCCTGGATAGGTGAAATGGATAAGGTCTTTTCCCTGGGGTGGGAGAGTGCAGAACTAGAGGGCATAGATTTAGGATGAGAGGAAAAATATAAAAGAGACCTTATGGGCAACATTTTCACGCAGAGGCTGATGCGCGTATGGAATGAGCTGCCAGAGGAAGTGGCGGGGGCTGGTACAATTGTAACATGAAAAAGGCATCTGGCTGGGTACATGAATAGGAAGGGTTTGGAGGGATATGGGCCAAATGCTGCCAAATGGGACTAGATTAGATTAGCATATCTGATTGGCATGGATGAGTTGGACCGAAGGGTCTGTTTCTGTGCTGTAGATCTCTATGACTCTTATGTTGGTATCACTGTTTAGGTTAGCATTTATTACCTCTGCCTTTTTGCCCAGAGGGCATTTAAAAGTCAACCACACTGAACGTAGAACATAGAACATAAAACAATACAGTGCAGAACAGGCCCTTCGGCCCACGATGTTGTGCCGAAAATTTGTCCTAGCTTAAGTACCCATCCATGTACCTCTCCAATTGCCGCTTAAAGGTCACCAATGATTCTGACTCTGCCACTCCCACAGGCAGCGCATTCCATGCCCCCACCACTCTCTGGGTAAAGAACCTACCCCTGACATCCACCACTATACCTTCCACCCTTCACCTTAAATTTGTGTCCCCTTGTAACACTGTTGTACCCGGGGAAAAAGTCTCTGACTGTCTACTCTGTCTATTCCCCGATCATCTTATAAACCTCTATCAAGTCACCCCTCATCCTTCGCCGTTCCAATGAGAAAAGCACTCTCAACCTATCCTCGTACGACCTATTCTCCATTCCAAGCAACATCCTGGTAAATCTCCTCTCCACCCTTTCCAAAGCTTCCACACCTTTCCTCAAGTGAGGTGACCAGAGCTGCACACAGTACTCCAAATGTGGCCTTACCAAGGTCCTGTACAGCTGCAACATCACCTCACGACTCTTGAATTCAATCCCTCTGCTAATGAACAATAATACTCCATAGACCTTCTTACAAGCTCTAGCCACCTGCGTGGCAACTTTCAAAGAGTTATGAACATAGACCCCAAAATCCCTCTGCTCCTCCACCTTATTAAGAACCCTACTGTTAACCCTGTATTCCGCATTCTTATTTGTCCTTCCAAAATGGACAACCTCACACTTGACAGGGTTGAACACCATCTGCCACTCCTCAGCCCAGCTCTGCATCATATCTAAGTCCCTTTTGCAGTCAACAACAGCCCTCCTCACTATTCACAACTCCACCAATCTTTGTATCGTCTGCAAATTTACTGACCCACCCTTCGACTCCCTCTTCCAAGTCATTAATAAAAATTACAAACAGAGGACCCAGAACTGATCCCTGCGGAACTCCACTTGTAGCTGGGCTCCAGGCCGAATATTTACCATCTATCACCACTCTCTGACTTCGACCGGTTAGCCAGTTCTCTATCCAACTGGCCAAATTTCCCACTATCCCATGCCTCCTGACTTTCCACATAAGCCTACCATGGGGAACCTTATCAAATGCCTTACTAAAATCCATGTACACTACATCCACTGCTCTAACCTCATCCATATGCTGGGTCACCTCCTCAAAGAATTCAATAAGACTTGTAAGGCAAGACCTACCCCTCTCAAATCCGTGCTGGCTGTCCCTAATCGAGCAGTGTCTTTCCAGATACTCATAAATCCTATCCCTCAGTACCCTTTCCCTTACTTTGCCTACCACCGAAGTAAGACTAACTGGCCTGTAATTCCTGGGGTTATCCCTATTCCCTTTTTTGAACAGGGGCACAACATTCGCCACTCTCCAGTCCCCTGGTACCAACCCCATTGACAGTGAAGATGAAAAGATCATTGCCAACGGCTCTACAATTTCCTCTCTTGCTTCCCACATAATCCTAGGATATATCCTATCAGGCCCGGGGGACTTGTCTATCCTCAAGTTTTTCAAAATGCCCAACACATCTTCCTTCCTAACAAGTATGTCCTCTAGCTTACCAGTCAGTTTCATACTCTCCTCTTCAACAATACGGTCCCTCTCATTTGTAAATACTGAAGAAAAGTACTCATTCAAGACCTCTCCTATCTCTTCCCACTCAATACACAGTCTCCTACGACTGTCCTTGATCGGACCTACCCTCGTTCTTGTCATTCTCATGTTTCTCACATACGCATAAAAGGCCTTGGGGTTATCCTTGATCCGACCCGCCAAAGATTTTTCATGCCCTCTCTTAGCTCTCCTCATCCCTTTCTTCAGCTCCCTCCTGGCTATCCTGTATCCCTCCAACGCTCTGTCTGAACTTTGTTTCCTCAACCTTATGTAAGCCTCCTTCTTCCTCCTTACAAGACATTCCACCTCCCTCGTCAACCAAGGTTCCCTCACACGACCATCTCTTTCCTGCCTGACAGGTACATACGTATCAAGGACACGTGGAACTTTTTCAAGGAACAGATACGACATTTCAATGACATCCTTCCCTGACAGCCTATGCTCCCAATTTATGCTCCTCAGATCCTGTCTTGCAGCATCGTATTTACCCTTCCCCCAATTGTAAAACCTACCTGTTGCACGCACCTATCTCTCTCCATAACCAAGGTGAAAGTCACAGAATTGTGGTCACCATCACCAAAATGCTCACCCACTAACAAGCCCATCACTTTTCCTGGTTCGTTACCGAGTACCAAATCAAATATGGCCTCCCTTCTGGTCGGACAATCTACATACTGAGTTAGAAAAGCTTCCTGGACACACTGCACAAACACCGCACCGTGCAATCTACTTGATCTAAAGAGCTTCCAATCAATATTTGGGAAGTTGAAATCTCCCATGACTACTACCCTGTGGCTTCTGCTCCTTTCCAAAATCTGTTTCCCAATCTGTTTCTCCACATCTCTGCTGCTATTGGGGGGCCTATAGTAAACACCCAACAAGGTGACTGCTCCTTTCCTATTTCTGATTTCAGCCCATACTACCTCCAAAGGCAGATCCCCCTCAAACTGCCTTTCTGCAGCCATTATACCATTTCTAATTAGCAACGCCACCCCCCCTCCTTTTCCCGCCTCAGGCGACTGACTGTGTGGAGTTTGCACGTTCTCCCTGTGTCTGCATGGGTTTCCTCCGGGTGTTCCGGTTTCCTCCCACAGTCCAAAAAATGTGCAGGCCAGGTGAATTGGCTATGCTAAATTGCCCGTAGTGTTAGGTAAAGGGTAGATGTAGATGTAGATGTAGGGGTATGGGTGGGTTACGCTTCGGCGGGGCGGTGTGGACTTGTTGGGCCGAAGGGCCTGTTTCCACACTGTAAGTAATCTAATCTAATCTAATCTAATCGATGTATTTTTTACCACCCTCCCTAATCTTACTCAAACATCTGTAACCAGGAACCTCCAACAACCATACCTGTCCATTTTCTATCCACGTTTCTGTGATGGCCACAACATCATAGTCCCCAAGTACCAATCCATGCCTTAAGTTCACCCACCTTATTTCTGATACTCCTTGCGTTGAAGTATACACACTTGAACCCACGTCTGTGTCCGCAAGTATTCCCTGTCAGTGCTACCTTCTCCACAGCCTCTCTACATTCTTGGACATCCTGAAAAACAGCTAACCCATTTGCTGGACTACAAGTCCGGATCCCATCCCCCTGCCAAATTAGTTTAAACACCCCCCACCCTCCCCCCGAAGAGTGCTAGCAAACCTACCTCCCAGGATATTGGTGCCCTTCTGGTTCAGGTGCAACCCGTCCTGCTTGTACAGGTCCCACCTTCCCCAGAATGCAGTCCAATTGTCCAAATACCTGAAGCCCTCCCTTCTACACCATCCTTGCAGCCACGTGTTCAACTGCACTCTTTCCCTATTCCTTGCCTCACTGTCACGCGGCACCGGCAACAACCCAGAGATGACGACTCTGTTCGTCCGAGCTTTTAGCTTCCAGCCTAACTCCCTGAGCTCCTGAATGACCTCCCCACCCCTCTTCCTACCTATGTCATTGGTGCCAATGTGCACCACAACTGGCTGCACATCCTCCCCCTTAAGGATTCTGAAGACACAGTCCGAGACGTTTTGGACCCTGGCACCCGGGAGGCAACAAACCTACCGAGAGTCTCGCCCATGTCCACAGAACTGCCTGTCTGTCCCTCTAACTATGAGTCTCCTATAACTAGCGCTCTCCTCCTCTCCCCGTTTCCCTTCTGAGCCTCAGAGCCGGACCTTGTGCCAGAGACCCGGTCACTGCAACTTACCCCTGCTAGGCCGTTCCCCCACCCAACAGTATCTAAAGTGGTATACTTATTGTTGAGGGGAACGATCACAGGGGATCCCTGCGCTGCCTGCTTCCTCCCCTTCCCACCTCTAACTGTTACCCAGCTACCTCTGTTCTCTGGTGTAACTATGTCCCTGTAGCTTCTATCTATCACCCTCTCAGCCTCTTGAATAATTCTCAGTTCATCCAACTCCAGCTCCAGTTCCCTAACGCGGTCTGTGAGGAGCTGGAGCTGGCTGCACTTCCTGCAGATGACGTCAGCAGGAGCATCGGTGGTCACCCCTGCCTCAAACATCCTGCAGGAGGAACATTCCACTGCCTGCCATAACTCTACACTTAGTCTCCAAAACAAGAACACTAAGTAGCTTACCTTTCTTTTAAGGTTAGAGGAGGAGGGAGGGTGGGAGACTCTACACGTGTAGTATCTCAGGTTCCTTCTTCTCTCAAATAACAATCACCTTTCCAACCGGCTTTGTACTCCAACTTCACTTCCGCCCAGCTCCCGCCGCTCTCTGCTGCAAGAAGAACCGTACCGTTGGGAAGTTGAAATCGCCCATGACTACTACCCTGTGGCTTCTGCACCTTTCCAAAATCTGTTTCCCAATCTGTTTCTCCACATCTCTGCTGCTATTGGGGGGCCTATAGAAAACACCCAACAAGGTGACTGCTCCTTTCCTATTTCTGATGTGAACACTGATGTGTTCTGAAGTCATATGCCAGATGAGGTGAGGAGTACAGCTTTTCTTCCCTAAAGGGCATTATTGAATGAGGTGGCTTTTTATGGTGATCGACACTGATTACGTGATGACCATTAGGCACTTTTTTGTTGAATTCAGACTTTGCTATCTGCTATGGTGATGTTTAAACCGTGTCTCTTGAACATAAGCCTGGATTTCTGAAATTCTCATGACGTTGCCTTACTGATGGATCGGGTTGCAATCGCCAGACAAGCTAATTATAAAACTCCATTAAGTTTCTCGCTAACTACTCTGGAGAAGACACTCACCAGATTAGAGGTGTGAAGAAACAATGTGTCACAATGCAGGGCAGTTTAATTGATGAAATTATTCACTGGTGGGTGAGAAACATGCATATTACCATCTTTGAAGGCCACTATTAATCTTGATGCAAATAAAACAATGTAGTAGCATCCCTAGAAGAAAGGTAGACCAGCAAAACAAAAAAAAGCACATTCAGTAATTTGTCAGATATCGAGCTTCCAATGCCTCTAATGCAGTGGAATAATTGTCCTTGAATCAGGAGAGACAATGAAATTAAAACTTTTAACATGAGTGTGTATTTGAGAAAATGGTTGAAATACTTGTGGAGATGATTCGGAGATGCCAGTGTTGGACTGGGGTGTACAAAATTAAGAATCACACAACACCAGGTTATAATCCAACAGGTTTATTTGGAAGCACTCGCTTTCAGAGCACTGCTCCTTCATCAAGTGGTTGTAGAGTATAAGATCGTAAGACACAGAATTTATAGCAAAAGTTACAGTGTGATGTAACTGAAATTATGTTATTGAAAAAGACCTGGCTTGTTTATTTAGTCCTTCATCTTTTCGAGTGAACATGTTGGTTTCAATTCTTTCACATTTAAATCGCAGAACTTTTTTAGAAGGTATATTCTCAAGTGAACTTTAACAGTTGGCGTCATGTCGGCCCAGATAATACATTTAAGGTGCGAGCTGCCCTATGTGAGACTGTCTGTGCCGCAATGGCCAGACTGATTCTAATCTTAAAAATGGATTTACAGAATCTTACATGGATTCATGCAGTTTTTGAGCAAAGTAAAATGTAATTCTGCAAGTACAAATTCACCCCACAAACATTTATATGTGTATTTTGCATGTGGGGAGGATTGAGAGTGTGTGTGTATATGTGTGAAGGGGTACAAGTCTGTGAAAGGGTGCGTGTGTGAATATGAGCGTGTATGTGTGAGCGTATGAGAGAGGGCCTGCGTGAGTGCATAGGTCTGTAGCAGTGTGTGTGTGTGTGTGTGTGTGCATCTGTCTGTGTGTGTATAGTACAATGGGGTCACCTGTAATGTGACATGAACCCAAGGTCCTCGTTGAGGCCATCCCCATGGGTACCGAACTTGGCTATCAGTCTCTGCTTGGCCGCTTTTCGTTGTTGCCTGCCCCAAAGTCTGGCTTGGAGGACGGTCACCCGAAGGTCTGAGGTTGAATGTCCTGGACTGCTGAAGTGTTCTCCGACTGGGAGGGAACACTCCTGTCAGTTGATGTTTGTATGGTGTCCTCTGCTTGGCCTCGTCAATGTACCATTCCTCGGGGTATCCTTGCCTGCAGCGTATGAGATAGATAACGTTGGCTGAGTCGCAGGAGTACCTACCCCGTACTTGGTGGGATATGTCCCCATGTGTAGTGGTGGTACCCGTATCGACACTCTGCAAGATGTGTCAGCGTCTACCATGACAAGTGGTGTTGCCCTGAAAGCCAGGCAGTTTGTTACAAACAATGATCTGTTTGAGGTTTGGTGGTTGTTTAAAGGTGAGAAGTGAAAGTGTGGGGAAGGTGCTCATCCTCACTAATAATGTGTTGCAGGCTGTGAAGAACATGGTGTAGATTATTGGCTCCTCAGAAGTACCAGACAATGTACACTGTTGGTTGCAGCTCGTGTCTGTCTCCCGAGGAGGTCATTATGGTTTCTTGTTGTGGCATGTTGGAACTGGTGGTTGATGAGTGGAGCATCTTATGAGGGCATCCTTGAGTACTTCCAAGTGCCCATCATATTCCTCCTCATCTGAACAGATCCTGTGTATGCATTGGCGTTGTTCAGGGATAATCTGTGGTGATTACTTAATTACAATTTAGTCGGATAGAAAATTCCTGAAACATTTGAATAACAGAATCGGAAAACGAAGCACCTATGGAATGAGAAGCTGCCTGTTGTTTCCAGTCAATGACTTTTTGTGGCAACTGTCCAAAGAAATTGAGGCATTAGTTGTGACATAAAAACGTTGAGCTCGGTGTTGATCGTACTAATGATCTGGGGAAATTGGTTTGGAATGTAGTCAAGTGCCATATTGAAAGATATGGTGTTCTTTCTTGAGCTTCTGTTGAGCTTCACTGGAACAATGTTGAAGACTAAGGACAGCAGTCAAAGTGATAACTGATGAGTGACGATAAATCCGGGTCACATTGCTGGACCTGAAAGCAAAGGAATCACCCAATCCACGTATAGTGTCCCTCAGTATAGAGAAAACCACAACATGAGTGTATACAGGATACTGTTTATCTGTAAGGCCCTTTTTTTACCTTTTTTTAGAGCTGTTCATCTACTCACCCCATTACAATCTCCTTTTACATTAGATAATCATCCTTTTTGCCATTTAATCTCTTGCTGTGTACATTTTCACACTTTTTAAGTTCATAACTCTCCTTTCTGTCTTTCCCTCCGATTGAATAGAAGGAGGCTCTTTGACCCACTGTGTCTGTGCTGACTCTCCCCAAGAGAGACTTGGCATCTTGCACTTACCTTGCTTTTTCTGTTCCAGCCTTTCAAAATATTTATCTTCTGATAATTATGTAATTCCCTATTGATAGCTGCCTCCACCACTCGCTTAGGTTGTGCATTCTAGATACAAACCATTCACTGCATTTAAAGCCAAGTTTTCCCTCCTTTTGCTTATTGTGAGAAGAAAATAATTTGATGTGCCTCCGTGTAGCTGATTGACTAGCTATTGGTGATTGGCTTTAAGCCATGCTGGCTTCAAGTAATCAAAATGTTCAGTCCTCCTCCTTTTCTTACTGGAAAGGTAGTGGTGTGGTGGTAATGTCACACTAGGCTAATGATATGGGGAAGTGGGTTCAGATCCTGCCTTTGCACATAATGAAATCTGAATTCAATGAAAATATGGAATTAAGAGTCTAATGACTGTGAAACCATTAATGCTGTCAGCAAAATCCATTGATTCAGTAATGTCTGTTAGGGAAGGAAATTGCCATCCTTACCTGGTCTGGTTACACATAACTCCAGACCCACACCAGTGTGCTGAATGAGCAATAAATAGTGGCCCAATCAGCACTGCCCACATTCCTTGAATGAGTAAAACAACTTTATAAATTCTTAAAAGTCAATTCAAATAGGAAAATACTTTGTGCTGTTTTAAAAGTTATTTTAAATTAACGTGCACATCCAATACATTAGGTGCATTGCAACAACATGATTTGAACATTACAAAATTTCTGTGGTAAAGTACACTTAAGGTGCCTAAAATAACTTGAGTAAAGTTGTGCACTGGTGTCCTTGTGGGACTAATTTGTTCACTATAAATGTGCAACGCATTTTTTTTCCATGCAAAGAGTGAGGTTCCTCTACTAGATTATAAATACTTATAGGGATTCTGCTCTGTGAATTGTTGGAAATGGCTTTAGAGAAAGTGTTCTGTAATTTGGGCTGGTGACATTTTCAGTGACATCTTGAGGTTTGTTCTGCAGAGCATTGCTGATGACATGGTGTGACATCCTTTTGAGTTTATTTGATTTGCACAGCTTAAACTGAACTTGATTGAGTTAAAAATGCATCGTCAATATTTGGTCGTGTTTCCACACAGTTTCATGGAAATTATCTATCTCAGTGTATTTGAGAAGAATATGAAATAGCCAGTCAAAAGTGAGCTAATTTTATTCAGCTTTTAGTTTTGCATAACATTATGCGAAGCTTTGGAGATTATGAGCATCTGTAGGTCAGTGGGACTAAAATTTGATTCAGTAAAACTCAGCAAAATATGACGGAATATCAATTCATTAAAACTTATAAGGCAATGCTAAACATGTAGCATTTTCTTCATTTCAGCTAGTTAGGATATTGATGACAAGGCTGTTGTTTTGGATATAGGACTGTTACGATCTGAAATGGCAGATTGAATTCAGTAACTGGCCTTAGTTTTATTGGATTCAAAATGAGAAGCAAGCTAGGATTGCAACTTGTAATGATTGTTCATAAATCTGGATATCAAATGATTAGAGAATTAAACTTATTGGTGATTACTTGTTGTGTTAACTGTTTGGTCTCCTATCGAATGAAATGGGCCCAACCATACCTCTGGGGAAGGGACATCAGAAAATTGTGAGGGTGCTTCTCTATTTTGAGTTAACCAGCATTTTGAAATTGAAGGAATCCTTCGTTAATCTCACATTGTACACAATTTATGAGCATCTGACTTAAAAAATGCTTGTTTTTATGAATGTGATTCCATATGGTGGTGTAATTGTATTGACCCAACAGAGGAACATTTCCTGTACTTTGGAATGGCTGCTTTGTGTTGACTTGCACAGTGTTCTAACATGGTACAAATTGACTTGCAGACACAGTGCAAAATGCAAAATGGTCACAACCCAGGCCTACCTGTACTCCATTGAAAAGCTTCAAATGCTTTATTTACAGTTAAGCAGGGGAAACTGGTAACACTTTGTATTATCAGTTCCATTTGATGTGCGAGTAAAATTATGTCCATGCAGATTTGATTATGGACCACACTGCATGCAATACAACTATGGTGCATAAACATTTTCTCTCTTTGCATTATTGCTAGCTCTTCAGCTTAAAGTCTGTGTTATCTGGTTATTGACTGTTGTTTCTTCAGAATTAGTTTCATCGCATTTATTTCATCAAAGTCCTCCTTCATTTTGAAAGCGTCTTAATTTTGCAACTAAACTTTCTGCTGTAATGAGAAGAGCCCAGTTTCTTCAACCTCTCCATATTAATATCAAGCACAGAGGAAGTTGGTTGTTTGTTGCAAGCCAATTATTTTAGTGATGGAGCTTCTTAGGCTATGATCACGCCAGCCATATTTAGCTGCTGCTTCAATAATCTTCCCTCCGTCGTTAAGTTAAAAGTGGGCTGTTTGCTGATGATTACATTAATATTCAGCACCATTTGCAACTCCTGAAGCAGTTCATGTCCAAATCCAACAAGATCTGGACAGTATCCATGGTTGGCCTGACAAGTTACATTTGTGCTACACAAGTGCCAAAAAATGTTTTTTTTAACAAGAAAACTTATTATGTTGGCATTGCTGTCTGGGCCAGCATCTCTTGCCCATCCCAAGTTGCTCTTCAGAGGTGGGGGTGAGTTGCCTCCTTAAACCATTGTACTCCATTTGCTGTTTTAACAGCTTTGTCAAAGTCGTCTGCAACCTAAACTCATGTATGTGCTCCCAGATCTTATGGAATGGTGAGGCAGGCTCAAGGGGCTGAGTGGTCCACTTCTGTTTCAATTTCATTCATATCCACGTTCTTACTGTTTTCAAGAGAGGTTCTTCATTTAATTGCCTCACATTTCTTGTCATTACCCTTTCTTACATTTCAAAGATTTGTGTCATTTTCAAACTCTTTTTGGTGTTTTATCTACCTAATCTAAATGTGTGCGTGGGTTCCAGCCTCAACTCCTTGAGAGATGTGCCTGCACACTTTTCTGTAGTTTGGTGTGGGGAGGGAGGAAAAATCACTCTTTATTCTGTCTCTGGCCCTATGGAGATTTTTTTTATCCACACAGTCTTTGCTTCTTTCATTTCACAGACTTTAACTTTGGTAACATTGACTCTGGTATTTCAGCAGACTTCTTTTGAAATTCTACTTCAGAAAATGTACTGCCCTTTAACTTGTATCAAATTAGTCAAACAACTTGGTCCCAGCAAATCAATGCTGCCTTTCGTTTGTCAATGCATGTTTGCAAGCATCCTTTAGTTTAGCTCCAGATTATTGTCTGAAAGGGCTGAACTTTACTAGAAATAGGCTGCGTCAATTTTGGCAAGTTCCATGAGGAATTTCTCTTCTTTAGGCCTAGCGAGTTTTCTCGTGCTGTCTTCCTAAAGTCCCTTTGTATAAGCACCATGTCCTTGCTAGTCCATTCCTGCCTCTTGCAACAGGCGGAAGTACTTGCCACTGCCACGGTCCCCTTGGATCCCTGGCACTGGTAACATTTTAAAACCAAGCCATATACCGGTACTTAGCAAGTCCATAGCTGCTCCGCATGATTGCTGTGAATTGCCCCAGACATGCCGGACGGAGTGAAACCCTGCATTGCTGAGTGTGTACTGGTGGATGAGGTGGTGTTGGGGTGTGGGGAGGTACCCTTGTCCCTCTGGCTCAGTAGAGGAGACCTACCACCAAACCCTGTTAACCTGGCGTGAAATTGCCACCAGAGTCAGTGCTATTGCTACTGTTAGGACGAATACCTGCAACGCAGGATGAAGGTCCATGACTTTCTTCATTCCACAAGGGTACGTACTACCATCTTCCCTGTGTTACTTCATGCTCACTTTAACTTTTACCTTCCTCAAGGCTCACGTTTGCATGCAGCATCTACTCTTGTCCAATTCCCCCTCGCCATAAACCCTGCATTTCCTCAGTGCTGCTCACTCATTTCATGTTTCACACCCTAACCCACCAGTACAGGCCTAACAGTTGTCTTCATCACTTGCATTTCACATAATCCCACAAATACCAAGCTGTTGAGAATCATGGCACGCTGGTTGGCTTTGTGTCCACACTAACTGTCAAAAATAAGGCAAGTTTAACAATATTGAAGTGTTAATACATGTAAATAGTTCTCTCACCGTTCAATAGCGAGATTCTGCTTTTGCCATTTAGTGATGTCAATGATGTGGGTTCAGTTCCTGCAGCGACTGAGGTTAGCATGAAGGACCTTCCTTCTCAACCTCTCAACTGAGGTGTGGTGGCCATCAAGTTAGACAACTATCAGTTGTGTCTGTCATTAATGAGAAAGCATCTCTATTGTCTAGTAAGACTATAGCAACCTTACTTTTATCCCTTATCTCTCGTTAGCCTATTTTGTTTCTCTTACTAATCCACTGTGACATTTTCAGCATCTCTTTAGTCAAGCCAGATGTGACATATTGCTGGGGAGGAGGGGGGAGTCATGCTCGAGAAGGTTTTAGTTTTGCACTCCCAGAGCCTGATTTGTAAGAATCACAAATTTCACAGAGAACAACAGTTTACAATGTGAGATTAACGAAGGATTCATTCAATTTCATGAAGATTGGAAAAGACTAGTGTATCAATATCAATACTGTGTTCTCATCCTCACTTGACATAGTGAGTGTAATCATTATTGTGCCACTCAGGATCTTTGCAACGAATTATTTGGGAATGGTGATGTAGATGCACCACCATTGTCTGAATTTGTATACAATGAACTTGGTAATTTGCTTAGTTAAATTCAGCTTTAACAATGCTGTGTATGTCAGTTTGAAGGTGTTGTCTATGGTTCCCTTCCAGGCCTGATAACATTTTTGTTGGTTTCCACAAGAGAATCCTCTTCAATGGATTGATTCTAACCACTTACCCTTTGCATATTTTTGAAACATAGATGACATAATCACTAGGTTTAAATCTGCAACTGAACAAAAAAATTTTGTTACACATCCTCATGGGCTCCTTCATCAGGAGGTTGTGGCAACGCTCCAAAAGCTAGTGCTTCCAAATAAACCTGTTGGACTATGACCCGGTGTTGTGTGATTTTTAATTTTGTCCACCCCGGCATACTGTTCAATGGCTTGCTAGACCATTTCCAAGGCAGTTAAGAGTTGACCATATCGCGATGGGTCTGGAGACAAATGGAAATTAGAATGAGTTAGGGCATTAGAGTCGAGAGTGCATTGCTGGAAAAGCATAGTAGGTCAGGCAACATCTGAGGAACAGGAGAATCAATGGTTTGGGCAAAAGCCCTTCAGGCTTTCCAGCACCACACTCTCTAATCTAATCTCCAGCACCTGCGGTCTTCACTTTCACCTGAGTTAGGACATTGCTCTCTGAAGGACTTTAGTAACTGAGAGACTCATTTTTTTTACATCAGTTCAGTAGCTTCATGATCATATTGGCTTGTTCTGGATTTATTATTTAAATGTGAATTCCACTAGATACTATTGGGATTAGAACTGTTCCTCCAAAGCATCTCTCTGCATCTCAGGAACAACAGTTCAGCAATATTAACACTAAGGATTCAGCATATCAAAAAATATTCTAACTTGTTGATTTAAGTGGAAGTGAATTATTAATGAGCACTTTACTTCTTTTTAAATTGCTTTAGTAGCCGTATTGAGTATCCAGAGGAACTGGTCCCAGGAGTGGTGGACATGACTTGGTTAAGTAAAAGACTATAATTAACATTTACAGTGGAGATGGCATGCTGCTATGCATTATTTATACCACACTAATGATTTTGAGCTCAATGTATTTTTAAACTTACTATCCAGCTCCTGTGCCAATTCAAACTTCCAAGCCTGGGGCATAATTTTGTCAGATTGGGAATGTTTAGGCCATCTTACTGCCCACCCTCTCTTTTTAACTTAGCATTTCCAAAATTTCCTAATTCAGGTTAACAATGTGGCTGAATGTTGGGGGAAATCTGTCTGAGAGTGTTGAAAAGGGCAAGAAATTTGCCATCTTTACCAGAAATCTCTTGAACTTTCTCAAAGTAGTGGATTTTTTTTTCCCATTAGAACCGCACTATGTATTTTGATAGTACATCACAGTAATATGACCAGTAGAAAATTCTTGCCTGATTTTCTGAAAGGCCGGCCTCTCCTTTTTCATTACAGCAAAAATGTAAATCTTAAATTTAGTGAAAACAAAAAATGCTGGAGATCACAGCAGGCCAGGCAGCATTCACGGAGAGCTGAAAATGTGTTGCTGGAAAAGCACAGCAGGTCAGGCAGCATCCAAGGAGCAGGAGAATCGACGTTTCGGGCATGAGCCCTTCTTCAGGTCCGAAACGTCGATTCTCCTGCTCCTTGGATGCTGCCTGACCTGCTGCGCTTTTCCAGCAACACATTTTCAGCTCTGATCTCCAGCATCTGCAGTCCTCACTTTCTCCTGGCATCCATGGAGAGAAAGAGCAAGCTAACGTTTCAAATCTAGATGACTCTTCTTCAGAGCTGAAGTCAAGTGTGGAAGAGGCAGCACCTAGGCAATATTGGAGGGGGCTGGGAAGGGGGTTGGAATGCTTGGGGAGAAAGGATGTTGACACTTCAGATTAAGTGATCGGAATGTGAGAGTGGCAGATTAGTGGCCTATCTAACTGTCAGACTGGAAAGAACAGATTCTCACTGGGAGGGGATGGGACAGAGGACATGGTGACAGAGAATGCAACAAGCAAAGCTAAAACAAAGAGGAGGAATGGGTTCACAATCTGAAGGTGTTGAACTCAATATTGAACGCAGAAGGTTGTAAAGTGCCAAGTCTGAAGAAGAGATGTTGACTTCTCCAGTTTTTGCTGTGATTCACTGAGCACTGCAGTGTGCTAAGGGTAGACATGTGGGCATGCGAGCAGGGCGCGGTGTTAAAATGATAAACTATGGGAGGGTCAGGGTCCTGCTTGTGCACAGACTGGAGGCGTTCTAAAAAGCGGTCACCCCAGTCTGCATTTTGGTTTCTCCAATGTAGAGTAGGCCACATTAGGTGCAGCGAATACAGTGCATCAGATTGGAGGAGGTACGGATGAAATGCTGCTTTACCTCGCAAGGTTGTTTGGCCCTTGGATGGTCAGCAGGGAGGTGATGAAGGGGCAGGTGTTACACCTTCTGTGGTTACATGCAAAGTGTCGTGGGAAGGCGAGGTTGGTGTTTGTGGTTGAAGAATGGGCGAGGGTATCCCGGAGGGAACGATCCCTGCGAAATGCAGAAGTGGGTGTGAGGGGAAGGTGTGTTCGTGGTGGTATTCTGCTGGAGCTGTCTCAAATGGCAGAGAATGATCCTTTTTATGTGGAGGCTGGTGGGATAATGCTGAGCATCCCGTTCGCATGCCCACTTGTTTGTCCTTGACATGCTGCAGTGTTCCAGTGAAGCACAGTGAAAACTGGAGGAGTGACATCTCATTTTCAAACTACGCACTTCACAACCTTCTCGGCTCAACATTGAGTTCACCACCTTCAAGTTGTGAATCTATTCCTTCCTTTCCGTTTAGTTTTGTTGGTTGCATTTTCTGTCATGATGTCCTCTCTCCTTTCCCCCCCACTCCATTGGGACTGTCTTCTCTTTCCAGTCCCTTAGTTGGACGCACCATGTTCCGCCATTCTCACATTCCAATCACTTAATCTGAACTATCAACATCATTTCTCCCCCAGCACTCCCACCCCCAACACAGCCCCCTCCAATATTGCATAAGTGCTGTCCCTTCCGCACTTCACTTTAGCTCTGATGAAAAGCCATCTAGACTCAAAACGTGAGCTTGCTTTCTCTCCGTGGAAGCTGCTAGACTTACTCTGACCTCCATCATTTTTGTTTTCAGTACAGCTTCCAGCATCTGCAGCAATGTTCTCCTGAATCTTAATTTATGATGTGGATGAGCAGATGTTGGACTGGAGTGGACAAACTTAAAAATCACACAACACCAGGTTATAGTCCAAAGGGTTTATTTGGAAGCACAAGCTTTTGTAGCGCTGCTCCTTTGTTAGGTCGCGAGTGAGGCAGGATCATAGGACACAGGATTTATAGTGAAAGATCATAGTATCATACAACTGATGCGATCATTTGAACAAACCTAGATTTCTGTTAAGTCTTTCATCTTTTAAAATGGGTTACAGATTTTGATTCATTACTATGTAAATCCCAAAACTTCTTTCAAGTCATGTTTTCGAATTATCATTATATGGTTTCAGCCATCTGACAAAGTCTGTTCAAAGGTTTCAGATGCATGCATCTAAATAGATTAGACTATCGTCTCGTCATGCAACCTAGTTTCCTGAATCCAGTGCCATCTCTGTAGTGCATTTCCCGTTTTTTGCATTAGCATATTCTTCTCCTTTCCATGAAAGTGAGATTGGGCATGTGAACTTCTGCAGTGCGGAACATTATTGCAGTTTTGTATGCATGCCAAGTATTGGCTCAAGCATATGAATAAATTACTTTCCATTGTTGATCATAAGCCTCATGCATTGAGTTGCAAATTTAGCATTGCACAATATCTTTGGATTACTTACAATCTGAAAAGCAGTGGCCCATTGAACGCTGGGATACAGCATCAGAATGGTTGCAAGGCTTGAACATTTTTTTGACATGTTCATAAAATAGTTGCTTGTTCTCTTTCACAATTTGTTTGGTATGTTTGCACGAAGGCTTCACACATTGTCTACTGAACCAGTGTAGAAACATAAATGAAATGTATTGTCGATGTTTTGCTTCTATTATTTGACAATGATTGTAGATTTTGTGCATGTTGCCAGATGTGTCAAACTGGAAAACAATTAACTGCTATCAAGTAGCTTCAAAATTGCTGACATAGCCCAAGCAAAGGCTGGCTGGAGAAGGAGACCAGCCATTATTTAAAGTCTATTGTATGAATATGTACGTAGTTATTGGACCTTTTTCTTTAATTTTAGCTGTAGGTGTGTAGAGATCTCTCACTTAGTTCATATGCTATCTGAAACACATGCCACTTCAACATTGCAATGCTTGCTACTATGTCATTTGCTTTCAGATCATAGCAAGGAAAATTTTACAATATTGATGAAATCCACCTCACTCTCTTTTAATTCATCAGTCAGAGATTTTAAAGTATTTAAAGAATAAATTTCTACTAGTGAATAATTCTTGTCACTTGTTTATTTAATTCCTAAATAAGAAGAAACTTTGTTCAAAGGCAGCATGTCCAAAAAACTCACCCAAACCGCTAACAGCTTAGTGACAGTTCAGTCTTCGATTCTCCCACTAACTGGTTTGGACGCTTCAGTTTGAATTAGTTATGCTGCAGTTTCTCTTTCTCTTGTTCTGATTACTCGTTCCATCCATCTCTGCCACCTTTATTGGTCTGTCTCCATTCTCTTCCTGTGTCTAGAATCCTCACTCTGGGATATTTTTCTCAATGATTTAATTCCCATCGAAATTTATCTGGACATCCTGCCCTACATTCTGTTCGCCAGGTCCATTCTTGCAAAAAAATATAGTTCATAATTAAAGCAAGTGTTGGAGAAACTCAGCTGATCTGGTAACATCCATGGGGCCAGAAATAGAGGTAATGTTTTGAGTCTAACATAACATTCCTTTGGCTGGAAAAGTGATGGATTTTATGCCATATAATGACATCTATTCCACTTCTCATTGCTTTTCAAAAGCATAAAACCCATCTCTTTTCCCACCTCTTTCAGTTTTGACAAAGAGTCCTGCTGGCCTCAAAACTTTAACTCTCTTCCTCTCTCCACAGATGCTACCAGATCTTCTGAGTTTCTTGAGTACTGCGTTTTTATTTCTGATCTCCGGCATCAACAGCATTGGCTTTTTTCATAGTTCATAACAAGTGCCTTAGAATGGAGGTTTTAGTTTGAGGAACTGAAGGGTTAAATGCATAAATGGAAACAACTGGTTAGGAAACAGGCCTGAAATGTTTCAAGTTCATTACAAAGTAAGTTAATCTATGTTTATCTTCAAGGTTAGTGTTCGAAGTGTAAACAGTGAAAAAGTGACTCCCAAGCAGAACCAGAGTGTAAAGCATTATCTTCATAAAACCAGCTAAAACCACACAAGACTGCAAAAGGATGTTGCAAGACTCCATTAGAGATCTAAATTATTCATATGGTTGACAGAATTAAAGAATTGTGTTGCAAGTAAAATTGTTGTTTGCACTTCTGTTTGATTGTGCCATACCATACTGCATGGACATGTGTCTGATGGCTGAAGCAAGCATTTCAGATTAGCAACAGAGGCAGTGGTTTGGTGTAGGTCACAATGACTAGATTTAGAAAACCCACAGGAGATGATTGTTAGTCAAGCAAGCCTGCAGTTATGCACAGAAAATTCTAAGCTTATAATTCACAATATGGTACTTGAGGTTATTTTGTGCAGGAGCTGGGTGGTGTCCAGAAAGAAGCAGGAGATTTGACTGGGTTGTAATAAGAGGAAGATCTCTCCAGTGGTCCTCCGATCTGCTGATGGCAGATTGCAGCCAGCTTGAATAATAGCCTCCTTCTGTTCCTACGTCTTAAGGTCTAGAGTATTTTTTTTTATTTGTGTTGTTTGATTTGTTGACTTTCTTTTACAATTAAGTTTGCTTGTGCTTGAAAATGTGTACTTTTGTCGTATAGCTTTATCAAAGAATCAGGGAAATCGTATTGCTCTTTAAAAGTCTATGACAGAATCATAAAACTGTTTTTGACTCTATTCTCAAATTTACTTCATTCAATAGTAAATGGTTTAAGATTTGTTTTACATGTTGAGTTTAGCAGTATTGTTCAGTATGTCAGTTTGCAATGCTGTTTTCTTTTCTGAGAAATTTCTGAAGGACTTAACTCCAGTTTAAACATTAATCCTACGGAGACGTTGAAGTTGGTTGTGCTTGAAAGTGGCATTTTCAGGAACATGACTGATGCTGTGTGCAAGGAATACATACCAAACATTCCTTTGTTAATTAGCTGAAAGCCTGAAAGGGAGAATGTATGAATGGTTAAATAGTTAAGCAGTATTTATAGAACAGGACTGATGCATTCAACCCAGTCATCAAGTCATAGAGATATACAGCATGGAAACAGACCCTTCGGTCCAACCCGTCCATGCCGACCAGATATCCCAACCCAATCTAGTCCCACCTGCCAGCACCCAGCCCATATCACTCCAAACCCTTCCTATTCATATACCCATCCAAATGCCTTTTAAATGTTGCAACTGTACCAGCCTCCACCACACTCTCTGGCAGTTCATTCCATACACATACCACCCTCTGCGTGAAAAGGTTGCCCATTAGATCTTTTTTATATCTTTCCCCTCTCACCCTAAACCTATGCCCTCTAGTTCTGGACTCCCTGACCCCAGGGAAAAGACTTTGTCTATTTATCCTATCCATGCCCCTCATAATTTTGTAAACCTCTATAAGGTCACCCATCAGCCTCCGATGCTCCAGGGAAAACAGCCCCAGCCTGTTCAGCCTCTCCCTGTAGCTCAAATCCTCCAACCCTGGCAATGTCCTTGTAAATCTTTTCTGAACCTTTGCAAGTTTCACAACATCTTTCCGATAGGAAGGAGACCAAAATTGCATGCAATATTCCAACAGTGGCCTAACCAATGTCCTGTACAGCCGCAACATGACCTCCCAACTCCTGTACTCAATACTCTGACCAATAAAGGAAAGCATACCAAATGCCTTCTTCACTATCCTATCCCCCTGCGACTCCATTTTCAAGAAGCTATGAACCTGCACTCCAAGGTCTCTTTGTTCAGCAACACTCCCTAGGACCTTACTATTAAGTGTATAAGTCCTGCTAAGACTTGCTTTCCCAAAATGCAGCACCTCACATTTATCTGAATTAAACTCCATCTGCCACTTCTCAGTCCATTGGCCCATCTGGTCCAGCTCCTGTTGTAATCTGAGGTAACCCTCTTTGCTGTCCACTACACCTCCAATTTTGGTGTCATCTGCGAACTTACTAACTAAGTCTTATGCTCGCATCCAAATCATTTATGTAAATGACAAAAAAGTAGAGGGCCCAGCACCGATCCTTGTGGCATTCCACTGGTCATAGGCCTCCAGTCTGAAAAACAACCCTCCACCACCACCCTCTGACTTCTACCTTTGAGCCAGTTCTGAATCCAAATGGCTAGTTCTCTCTGTATTCCATGAGTTCTAACCTTGCTAATTAGTCTCCCATGGGGAACCTTGTCGAACGCCTTGCTGGAGCCAATATAGATCACATCTACTGCTCTGCCCTCATCAATCTTCTTTGTTACTTGTTCAAAAAACTCAATCAAGTTTGTGTGACATGATTTCCCACACACAAAGCATTGTTGACTATCCCAAATCAGTCCTTGCCTTTCCAAATACATGTACATCCTGTCCCTCAGGATTCCCTCCAACAACTTGCCCACCAACGAGGTCAGGCTCACCGGTCTGTAGTTCACTGGCTTGTCTTTACCGCCCTTCTTAAACAGTGGCACCACGTTTGCCACAACCTCCAGTCTTCTGGCACCTCACCTGTGACTATCGATGATACAAATATCTCAGCAAGAGGCCCAGCAATCACTTCTCTAGCTTCCCATAGAGTTCTTGGGTACACCTGATCAGGTCCTGGGGATTTATCCACCTTTAACCGTTTCAAGGCAACCAGCACTTCCTCCTCTGTAATCTGGACATTTTGCAAGATGTCACCATCTATTTCTCTTCAGTCTATATCTTTCATATCCTTTTGCACAGTAAATGCTGATGCAAAATGTTCATTTAGTATCTTCCCCATTTTCTGTGGCTCCACACAAAGACTGCCTTGCTGATCTTTGAGGGGCCGTATTCTTTCCCTAGTTACCCTTTTGTTCTTAATATATTTATAAAAAAACCTTTTGGATTCTCCTTAATTCTATTTGCCAAAGCTATCTCATGTCCCTGTTTTGCCCTCCTGATTTCCCTCTTAAGTATATTCCTACTTCCTTTATACTCTTCTAAGGATTCACTCGATCTATCCTGTCTATACCTGACATATGCTTCCTTCTTTTTCTTAACCAAACCCTCAATTTCTTTAGTCATCCAGCAATCCCTATGCCTACCAGCCTTCCCTTTCACCCTGCCAGGAATATACTTTCTCTGGATTTTTGTTATCTCATTTCTGAAGGCTTCCCATTTTCCAGCCGTCCCTTTACCTGCGAACATCTGCCTCCAATCAGCTTTCGAAAGTTCTTGCCTAATACCGTCAAAATTGGCCTTTCTCCAATTTAGAACTTCAACTTTTAGATCTGGTCTATCCTTTTCCATCGCTATTTTAAAACTAATAGAATTATGGTCGCTGGCCTCAAAGTGCTCCCTCACTGACACCTCAGTCACCTGTCCTGCCTTATTTCCCAAGAGTAGGTCAGGTTTTGCACATTCTCTAGTAGGTACATCCACATACTGAATCAGAAAATTGTCTTGTACACACTTAACAAATTCCTCTCCATCTAAACCTTTAACACTATGGCAGTCCCAGTCGATGTTTGGAAAGTTAAAATCCTGTACCATAACTACCCTATTATTCTTACAGATAGCTGAGATCTCCTTACAATTTCCCTCTGACTATTGGGGGGTGTATAATACAATCCCAATAAGGTGATCATCCCTTTCTTATTTCTCAGTTCCACCCAAATAATTTCCCTGGATGTATTTCTGGGAATATCCTCCCTCAGCACAGCTGTAATGCTATCCCTTATCAAAAATGCCACTCCCACTCCTCTTTTGCCTCCCTTTTCTATCCTTCCTGCAGCATTTGTATTCTGGAACATTAAGCTGCCAGTCCTGCCCATCCCTGAGCCATGTTTCCATAATTGCTATGATATCCCAATCCCATGTTCCTAACCATGCCCTGAGTTCATTTGCCTTCCCTGTTAGGCCCCCTGCATTGAAATAAATGCAGTTTAATTTATTAGTCCTACCCTGTCCCTGTCTGCCCTGACTGTTTGACTCACTTCTGTTCTCAGCTGTACCCGTCTCAGATCGATCTCTTTCCTCACTATCTCCCTGGCCCCCCCCCCCCCCCCCCCCCCCCCCCTTACTACCCCATCTTACTAATTTAAATTCTCCCAAGCAGTTCTAGCAAATTTCCCTGCCAGTATATTAGTCCCCTTCCAATTTAGGTGCAATCTGTCCTCCTTGTACAGGTCATTTCTACAGGAAGAGATTCCAATGATCCAAAGATGTGAATCCTTCTCCCATACACCAGCTCCTCAGCCATGCATTCATCTGCTCTATCCTCCTATTCCTGCCCTCACTAGCTCGTAGCACTCGATTCATGTCAATGTTTATGCTCTAAATGAGCTTCATCTCACCATCAACATATCCTTCTACTCCTCATGTATTTATCCAGCTAACCCTTAAATGTGCCCATCTTTATTTTGATTACTCCTCGACTTTTGTATAAATAATTTGTATAAAATTATTTCTCTTGAATTTCTTTTTTGGCATATCTATATCCCTTATTTTTGATCATAGAGTCATAGAGTCAAATCGAGATGTACAGCATAGAAACTCTCCTGAAAAAGGATGATTTTTGTATTTCTTCCCAATTAAAATCTTTGATTTGTACAAAGAAATTTATCCTCTCTCTCAATTAGAAAATCACCCCAGCTTGTTTCTGATCCATTTAACCTCTTGGGTTTGCAATCAGCTCTCAGTTCTGGTATCATTTAAATAACTTCTCCAATTCCTCAACATAAAATGGAGAGCAGATGAGTCCTTCGTTCTCTAGTTGTGCTGTAACCAAGGCCTTATGCAGTTTCAACATAACTTTCTATTTTTTACTGTTCAGTTTTTCTTAAAGTAAACCCAGGACTTGGTTTTATTTATGGCCTACTTTATTATTCAAATTATTATAAGAATGCATATACTATATGGGAAAATCTGAATGGATAGGTCATAGTTTTAGGATAAGGGATAACACATTTAAAACAGATTTGGAGAAATTACTTATCTCACAGGATCGTGAATCTATGGAATTTCTTATCCCAGAGTACAGTGGATGCTAGGACATTGAGTAAACTTGAGATGGACAGATTTATAATTAGTAATGGTTTGAGGGGTTATGAAACAGGCAGTGGAGTTGTGAGACCAAAGTTCAATTAGCCATGATTGTAATAAGTGGTGGAACAGGATAAAGGAGCTGAACTGTATTCCTCTGCTCCTTGTTCGAATGTTCTTATGTTCTTATTAAATTGCCTCTTGTGGTTTCAGTGATTTGTGTAGCTTTACCTCCAGACACTTTGTAAGGGAGATGGAGTGTAAGAGTAGGTCAAGTTGCTGCAACCTTACAGGGCATTGGAGAATCGACACCTTGGGTATTACGTTCAAATTTTGTCTCCTCATTTCGGGTGAGAAGATTCATTAGGATGATTTATGGCTTAAATGGATTATCCTATGAGGAAAGGTTGATCAGGTTGGGATTATACTCATTGGAATTTAGAAGAATGTCAGGACAACCGAGACCACATCGCCATACAATCCTGTCATGGCAGCCGCTGCAAGATGTGCAACACAGTGTTAACATGGGTACCGCCATTCCACGTGGGGTCACCTCCCACCATATATACAGCAGGTACCCATGTGACTCGGCCAAAATTGTCTATCTCATATGCTGCAGGCAGGGATGCCCTGAGGCTAGGTACTGAGGCGAGATTGAACAGATGCTATGACAACGGATGAATGGACACCGCACAGCAATCATCAGACAGGACTGTTCCCTCCCACTCGGGGAACACTTCCACGGTCCAGGACATTCAGCCTTGGACCTCCCAAGTGAGCATCCTTCAAGGTGATTTCAGGACAAGCTGCAATGCAGAGTGGCTGAGCAGAGGCTGATAGCCAAGTTGGATACCCATGGGGATGGCCTCAACTGGGACCTTGAGTTCATGTTACACTACAGTTGACCCCACTGCACCATGTACTTTCTCTCTCACTCACTTGCTCGCTCGCTTACACAGATTCTCTCTCATATGCAGATACATGCACCCCCTGCACTCACCTCCATGTATGCACCCTCTTACAGGCTTCTACTCCATCTCTCACACATACATATTTGACCAAGCTTACACACACGCATACACACACTCTTTCACATGCACTCACACCCACACGCACACACTCACATACAACCCACTCTGTCTCTCCTGCATGTGCACACATATAAATTTATGAGGTGAATTTGTATTTGCAAAATTACATTTTATTTTGCTCAAAAATTGTATAAATCCATGTAAGATTCTGTAAGCCCCACTATAGAAACAGAATTGACACAATATTGGTATAGACTTTACCTTCACACATTTAATGCATTGTCTGAGCTGAGATGACACCTGTAGCCCCATCATAAGCTGATGCAACCTTAAGCATGTAATTCTGGGATTTATGTATTAAAGAACCTAAACCACCATATCCCATTCTAAAAGATGAAAGATTTAATCTAAATTTGTTATTGAACTATAATCTGGTGTTGTGATTTTTAACTAAAGCTGTTTCGTATATTACAACGCCATTACGCTGTAACCCTTAAGCTATAAATTCTGTGTTGTATGGTCATGTTCCACAACCACCTGATGAAGAGGCAGCACCTCAAAAGCTAGTGCTTCCAAATACAGCTGTTGGACCACAACCTGGTGTTGTGTGATTCTAAAATTTGTCCATCCCAGTCCAACTCCAGCTCCTCCAAATCAGGTATTTTTGTGACATTATTGAAACGTATAAGATTTTGATGTGGCTTGACAAGGCAGGATGAAAGGATGTTGCTCCATGTTGGGAACCTGGAATTACAGGCACACAGTTTCAAAATAGGTCTCCCATTATGAATGTGAGGAATTTATTATATCAAAAATCAAAAGTTGTTTTTTGCCATGGCGATGGTATTCCTTCAGGGTGTAGATTCCCAGCTCAATGCAACTGGGTTACCCTACTCTGGGCACCTTTTCTTTTATAGCCCCATCATAATGTTTAGGTTGAGCAGAAGGTATCCTGAAAATAACTCTTTAGGGCAATGGGTGGTAAAGGGTTCAATCAGGTGATTGGAACTGGACTAGAATTTAATTTTTCGGACTCTTTATATTTAAACTTCTGAGAACTAGATGCAGGAGTACACAATTCAGCTCTTGTAATCTGCTCTGCCTTTTCGTAAGATCATGACTGATCTTATCTTGGCCTGAAGTCCATTTTCCAGCCTGCCCTCTATAACCTTTCAATCCATTACTAATTAAAGATCTGGCTGTCTCTTCCTTAAAATTATTCAATGTCTTGATATCCACCATAATCTGGGAAAATGATTTCCACAAATACATGATGCTTTGAGAGAAGAAATCTGCCAACCTTTAGTCTGCAACTATGATCTCTCATTCTGGATTGCCTCACAAGTGGAAACATCTGCTATTCATATATTTTGTCAATCCCCTTTAGCATCTTGAATACCTCAATTAGATTTCCTCTCGTTCTTCTAAACCCTAGTGAGTACAGACCGAAACATCTCAACTCTCCTCCTAACTCAAGTCTTCCATCTCTCAAATTAATCGAGTGAATCTTCTTTGAACTGTCTCCAATGCAATTACATACATCCTCATGTAAGAGGAGCAAACCTATACACAGTACTCCAGACGCAGCGTTATCAATGCCTTGTACAACTGCAACATTTCCCCAGTTTTTGACTCCATTCCTTTTGCTGTAAGTGTCAAAATTACATTTGTTTTTATTACGTGCTGTATCCGAAAGCTAGCTCTCAGCGACTAATACACAGGAATATCTAAATCCCTCTGGATTGAAGCACCTGAAGTTGGTCTCCATTTATTCTTCTGACCAAAATGGATGACCTCCCACTAAACCATGTTAAACTCCATCTGCCATATCTTGGCTCATTCATCTGACCTATTCATAACCATTGGCAAATTTCTGATTTCTTTGTTGTAAATGTCATGTGCAAATTTGGGTATTATGCATTCTGTACCTCCATGCAAGCCATTAAGATAGTTAATAGTTGGTGGTCTGAGCACCAAACCCTGTGGCACCCCACTAGTTACAGCCTACCAACAAGAAAAATCCTTTAGTCCTCATCGGCTTTCTGTTGTTTAGTCAGTCTACTATCCAAACTAATATATTACTCCCAATTATGTCTAATCGTCTGTATAAACTTTTTGTACTCCACTTTACCAAATGCTTTCAGCAAGTTCAAGATATACCACATCTATAGGACACCTGTTCTCCATTTGTTATATCTTTGAAGAACTCCACCAAATTAGTTAGATATGATTTATCATTTATTTACTTACTCTGATGGGTTGCTTTCTGACGTTCCAAATGTACCGTTAATACTTGCTTAATGATGGAATCCACAGGATGATAGGGAGTGTGAGAGACGTTATGTTGAGTTGTCAAATAAAGCTAAAAAGATTGTGTGAACAAACATTTTGAATGTAATATCTGTGGACTGAATTAGTGTAGAAATTGTTTCTCTGGTAAACAAGTAATTTTCCAGAATTGGAAGAAATGGATATTTTGAAGTATAGGACTGAGAAAATTGAACTGTTGCTTATCATGCTCTTAAATGTTTGCATTTTCGTTCCTGATCTTGGTTTTGTATAAATAAATACATTGCAAGTTTGCATAGTATGCTTTCATTTCACAATTTTTCTACCAAAGCAGTTAATGTGGAACCTGGATAACCACAACTGAAAAAGGCATTGAACTGAAGTAAATGAGCAAGAGCCCTCATTAACCTAAACTAAATTGGACGCTCTGATTCTTCCAAATAATAATGGATTGGAAAGTGAAGGTTGTTGCTCATGATTGAAATTCAATGCCGTTATGTTGTGTCTGTCCATGCTCCAACAGTTCCTGACCTCAGCTGGTTTCATGTAAAACTGCAAAAATACAGCTGACTAAAAATATCGTGGCGTGTATTTGTTTTACAAGGAAAGAAAAAATGTTGAATATTTCAGCATGGCTTTTCGCTTTCAATATTGATTGTTTGATAACTTCTTTTAAAGTCAGCCATCAAGTTTGTTGCTTGTTGCAAGTGTAGTTGAAGAAGTATGTGGTGTTCTTTGTCAGTCAAGATCACTTCGTTAAAATAGACCTCATTATTTAAGAAAGATATCTATCATCCAAACAGATCCATTGTCTTTCCTCTTTACCTAAAGAACTTTTTCCAACACAACTCTTGTCTATCAATTTGCAAATTGAGTAAACCTTCACAAATGCGCATTTATTTTCCTGTTAATAAGATGGTATGATTAATAATTGTACACATAAACTGTGTGTATGCATATATCTGTGTTATTTATATAGTCATTGGAAATTACTTCAGAGGAACTGGATGAAGAGCAATCTGTGGTAATTTGATTTCTCAGTATTTTAGATGTATTGAAATATTGAAATCGATGTTTCGGACAAAAGCCCTTCGTCTGGAATGATGAAAGGCTTTTGCCCGAAACGTCGATTTTCCTGCTTCTCGGATGCTACCTGACCTGCTGTGCTTTTTCAGCACCACTCTGATCTCCAGCATCTGCAGTACTCACTTTCACCCTTGTGTTTGAGAAAGTGGTGATGAGCTGCATTGTTCAATCACAACAGTCCATGTGATGTGGCTGAACCCACAATACCATTAGGAAGGGAATTCCAGAATTTTGATCTAGCGACAGTGAAGGCAGTATTTTTCCAAGTCAGGATGGGGAGTGGCTTGGAGAAGAACTTGCGGGTGGTAATGTTCCCATATATCTGCTCCCCTTCTTCTAGCTGAAATGGTCATAGGTTTGGAAGGTGCTGTCATTGGATCTTAGGAGAATTTATACAATGCCTCTGGCAAATTGTACACTGCTGCTACTGAGTGTAGTTGGTGGATGTCGTGCCAGTCAAGTTGGCTGCTTTGTCTTGGTGGTGTCAAGCTTCTTGAGTGTTGTTGGAGCTGCACCCATGCAGGCAAGTGGGAGCATTCCATCGCACTCCTGACTTGGTGTGAAGGACAGGCATTGGGGTCAGGAGGTGAGTAATACACAGTAATATTGCTAACCTTTGGGTAATAGTTATAGCTACTGTATTGATATGATGAATCCAGTCGAGGTTCTAGTCACTGGTAACCCTGTGAGTGTTGATAATTGGGCTTTCCTTGATGATAATGTCAAGTTACAGTGGTTAGATTGTCAGTTGCTGGAGGTGGTTGTTGCCTGGTGTTCACGTGGCATGAATGTTATGCTTTTCAATTCAAACTTGGATATTGATCAGGTCTTTGCTGCATTTGGATATGGGCTACTTCAGTATCTGAGGAGTCATGAATGGTGCTTAACATTGTGCAATCATTGGCAAACGTCCCACTTCTGACCTTATGATGGAGGGAAGTTCATTGATGGAGCAGCTGAAAATGATTGGACCAAGGACACTACCCTGAGGAGCTTCTGCAGACTTAGCCTGGAGCTGAGGATGACTGACTTGCAACAACCATGACCATCTTCCTATGTGCCAGGTGTGACTCTTGTTTTGCTTGGGCTCTTTGATACCACAGTTGGTCAAATGCAGTGTTGGTGACAAAGGCCTCCACTCTGATCTTGCCTGTGGAAATGATAGTGATCTTCAGATATCTAGATATGCAGGATATGATGCAAGCATGCTAACACATATTCCTGTCATTGTCACACAAAAGTATGATTTGAACTGTTGTTGCAATGTGTAAATACTTCAGAAACTTAGTTTAGTTCATATCAATTTTAGACTTAACTGTTAGTTGGAACTTGTTTTAATAATTATTGTCATTTTTGCATGTGAATATCATTTTTTAAATTTGCAATCTGTTTTTCCCTACTTACCTGAGGGCTGTGCAAATATTTTTCAAGAATATATCTAAAATATATTTGAATATAGTTTGAAAGAGAATAATTCTGTTTCCGTCAACTTCTCAAGCAGTGCATTCTAAAATTATCGTAACACAGCGCACTGTCCAGGAAATAAAAGTTTCTATCTCTCCACTTTTGTTTTGGTCAATTATGTTAAACATGTCATCATTGACCCTCCTGCAAGCTGAAACCATTTCTTCTTTAGTTTGGATTTGGCCTTCATCACTTTTCAAAGTTTTATAAATTTTCCCCATCCAACATTTTATGATTTAAGGAAAACAGCCTCAATTTCTTCAGTCTCTGAGCATAATTGCAGACCCTCTTCCTTGGGACAGAAACATGGAAAATAGCAGCAGGAATAGGCCAACCAGTCCTTGGATTTGGCTGTGTCATTCATTTAATCCTGGTTTGGCTGCTTTGATCTATACTTCTTCAAATATGCTGTCCAGAATTTTTTGCAATACTGTAGCTGGAACCTAAGGTTTTATTTTTAAAGATTTATAAAGTTTAGCACATCTGTCATCATTTTGAACTCCATTAATAAAGCTAAAGATCGTATTTTTAAAAATGCATTTATCTCTTTGATTTGCCACCCTAAGTTTTTATATGTGAATGTGCTTGGTCTTTTTTTTCCTCTGAATTATTCGTCAAATTTGATCGCTTGCTTTATATTTTCTCTGTTCAGTTTGAAAGCGCATCACTTCATGCTTCTCTATCATAGTCTTGTAAGAATTCAACATTTTAGTTACATTGGTCCCACTTTTGAGTTGTAAATTTCAAAACAGCTGAATCATTTGGCTTGACATATTGCCTGCATGGTGTTGAGGAAATTGTGCCATTTTATCTGTGGGTAGAAATATTTAACAGGAACAAGCTTCAGTTACAGTTTAACCAGTGAATCTGTTGCATGTGTACTGTATCACATCCCACTTGTCCAGCATCTGTCATTACTGGTAGGTGTTGACTTACCATCCTACATTACTGTACACTGAATTCTCACTGTTTATGCAATTTACTGTAAATCCTTTTTCTGCAAATTCCTCTTGAATTGTTGCCAACTGAGTTCCTTTGTTTCTGGCATCTTTGCTGTCACACCTCATTTTGTCTGTTGATAAATTTGCTCCTGCGTGTTGATCTCTGGATTTATCATTACCCTTTCTGTTATTTCCACCTCTCCATGCTCCCAAAGATGCGCAAGAAATATCTCCAACCAATATTTTAATCCCTGACCTTCCACTTCCTGGCTAGTGTCTGTTTTCTCTGTGCAAAGCTATTACTTTTTTTCAAAATTGCTGAATAAAAGTAAGTTCTTTTGGAGAATGTCAAATGTACTATCTCCTTAAAAACAAATCCAAATGCTGTCTATTCTGATCTTGGACCTGAAGTCCTTGACAGCTTCACTGATCTACTCAGACTTTAAAAAGATTTTGGCTACCGTCTCCACAGACAGACGTTTCTGTAGCCAGCAGCCAAAAATCAGAATGGTGTGTTGCCTCCCTGGTGCCAGTATCTGAGATATCTCTGAGAGGGTGCAGAATGTTCTCAAAAGGGAGAGGGACCAGCAAGAGGTCATTGTACACATTAGTGTCAACGACATAGGAAGAGACAAGGATGAGATTCTGAAAGGAGAATATAGAAGGTTAGGCAGCATTTTAAAAAGGAAGTCCACGATGGTTATGGGGGGAGGTTCCCTGGAAATACTGAGAAAAGAGATCAATCTGAGACTGGTACAGTTGGGAAAGGGAGCATGTCAAACAGTCAGGGCAGGCAGGAACAAAGCAGAGAACAAGGTAGGACTGATAAATTAAACTGCATTTACTTCTCTGCAAGATGCCTAACAGGGAAGGCAAATGAACTCAGGGCATGGTTAGGAACATGGGACTGGGATATCACAGCAATTACAGAAACATGGCTCAAGGATGGACAGGATTGACAGCTTAATATTCCAGGATACAAATGCTACAGGAAGGATAGAAAGGGAGGCAAGAGAGGAGGGGGAGTGGTGTTTTTGATAAGGGACAGCATTACAGTTGTACTGAGGGAGGATATTCCTGGGAATACATCCAGGGAAGTTATTTATTTGGGTGGAACAGAGAACCACTAATAGTCAGCGGGAAATTGAGAAACAAATTTGTAAGGAGATCTCCGTTATCTGTAAGAATAATAGGGTGGTTGTAATAGGGGATTTTAAGTTTCCAGAAATAGACTCTGACTGCCATAGTATTAAAGGTTTAGACGGAGAGGAACTTGTTAAGTGTGTACAGGAAAGTTTTCTGAGTCAGTATGTGGATGTACCAACTAGGAGAAGGTGCAAAACTTGATCTGCTCTCAGGAAATAAGACAGAGCAAGTGATTAAAGTGTCAGTGGGGGAAGCACTTTGGTGCCAGTGACCATAATTCTATTAGTTTCAAAATAGTGGTGGAAAAGGATAGACTGCATCTAAAAGTTGAAGTTCTAAACTGGAGGAAAGCTAATTTTGATGGTATTGGGCAAGCATCTCCGGGAGTCCCTCTCCCACTGCAACTCCCAGGTCATTTCCTCTGCCCTGCACCTATTGTACGCTATGCTACTTTCTCCCCACTCCCACCCTCCTCTCATTTATCTCTCCACCCTGCAGGCACCCTGCTTCTATTCCTGATGAAGGGCTTTTGCCCAAAACGTCGATTTTCCTGCTCCTCGGATGCTGCCTGAACTGCTGGGCTTTTCCAGTACCATTCTAATCTAAGATCTTTGACAAGCTGATTGGGAGTAGATGTTCGCAGGTAAAGGGACGACTAGAAAATGGGAAGCCTTCAAACATAAAATAAAGAGAGTCCAGAGACAGTACACTCCTGTTAGGCTGAAAGAAAAGGTTGGTAGGTGTAGGGAATGACTCGAGAAATTGAGGGTTTGGTTGAGAAAAAGAAGGAAGCATATGTCAGGATTAGACAGGATAGATCGAGTGAATCTTTAGTGTATAAAAACAGTAGGAATATACTTAAGAGGGAAATCAGGAGGACAGAAAGGGGACATGAGATAGCTTTGGCAAATAGAATTAAGGAGAATCCAAAGGGTTTGTACAAATACATTAAGGACAAAAGGGTAACTAGGGAGAGAATAGGGCCCCTCAAAGATCAGCAAGGCGGCCTTTGTGTGGAGCCGCAGGAAATGGGGGAGATACTAGACAAATATTTTGCAACAGTGTTTACTGTGGAGAAGGACATGGAAGATATAGAAGGTGGGGGAATAGATGGGTGACATCTTGAAAAATGTCCATATTACAGAGATGATAATGCTGGATGTCTTGAAAGTCATAAAAGTAGACAAATCTTTAGGACTTGATCAGGTGTACCCAGGAACTCTGTGGGATGCTCGGAAGAGATTGCAGAGTCCCTTGCTGAGATATTTGTATCATCGATAGTTACGGTGAGGTGCCAGAAGACTAGCCGATGTGGTGGCACGATTTAAGAGAGGTGATAAGGAAAAGCTAGGGAACTATAGACAGGTTAGCCTGACGTCAGTCATGGGCAAGTTTTTGGATGGAATCCTGAAGGACAGGATTTACATGTATTTGGAAAGGCAAGGTCTGATTAGGGATTGTCCACATGGCTTTGTGCGTGGGAAATCATGTCTTATGAACTTGGATTGAGTTTTTTGAACAAGCAACAAAGAGGATTGATGAGGGCAGAGTGGTGGACGTGATCTATATGGACTTCAGTAAGGTGTTCGACAAGGTTCCCCATGAGAGACTGGTTAGCAAGGTTAGATCTCATGGAATACAGGGAGAACTATCCATTTGGATACAGAACTAGCTCAATGGTGTAAGACAGAGGGTGGTGGTGGAGGGTTGCTTTTCAGGCTGAAGGCCTGTGACCAGTGGAGTGCCATAAGGGATCGGTGCTGGGTCCACTATCTTTTGTCTTTTAAATAAATAATTTGGATGTGAGTATAAGAGGTATAATTAGTAAGTTTGCAGATGACACTAAAATTGTAAGTTTAATGGATAGCGAAGAAGGTTACCTCAGATTACGATGGGATCTTGATCAGATGGGCCAATGGGCTGAGGAGTGGCAGATGGAGTTTAATTTAGATAAATGTGAGGTACTCCATTTTGAGAAAACAAATCAGAGCAGAATTCATGCACCTTAATTATAGGGCGATTTGCTGAACAAAGAGACCTTGGAGTGCAGGTTCATAGCTCCTTGAAAGTAGAGAGTCGCCGGTAGATAGGATAGTGAAGAAGGTGTTTGGTATGCTTTTTATTGCTCAGTGTATTGATTACAGGAGTTGGGAGGTCGTATTGCTGCTGTACAGGGCGTTGGTTAGGCCACTGTTGGAATATTGTGTGCAATTCTGGACTCCTTCCTATCAGAAGGATGTGGTGAAACTTGAAAGGATCCAGAAAAGATTTAAAAGGATTTTGCCAAGGTTGGAGGATTTGAGCTACAGGGAGATGTTGAATAGCTAGGATTGTTTTCCCTGGAGTGTTGGAGGCTGAGGGGTGACGTTATAGAGATTTGTAAATCATGAGGGGCATGGATAGGATAAATAGACAAGATCTTTTCCCTGTGGTGGGAGAGTCCAGAGCTAGAGCCGTAAGTTTAGGGTGAGAGGGGAAAGATAAGGGGCAACCTTTTCACACAGCGCGTGTGTGGAATGTGCTGCCAGAGGAAGTGGTGGAGGCTGGTACAGTTACAGCATTTAAAAAACATCTGGATGGGTATATAAATAGGAAGGGTTTGGAGGGATATGGGCTAAGTTCTAGAACATAGAAGAATACAGCGCAGTATTTGGCCCTCGATGTTGCGCCGATCCAAGCCCACCTAACCTACACTAGCCCACTATCCTCCATATGCCTATCCAATGCCCGTTTAAATGCCCATAAAGAGGGAGAGTCCACCACTGCTACTGGCAGGGCATTCCATGAACTCACGACTCGCTGAGTAAAGAATCTACCCCTAACATCTGTCCTATACCTACCACCCAGTATAGTTAAGGAGGTTAGAGGAGGAGGGTAGGTGGGAGATACTACAGTTGTAGAATCTCGGGTTTAGCCGCCTTCCTGATTTATATACTCACTGCTTTCCTTCCCGGCTGCCCCTCTGGTAGACGTCACTTCCCCTGCTGCTCCCGCTCTTTCTTAGCTGAAGTCTTCCGGGTTCGTTTTTACTCAGCCGCTGCTCCCACTCAAAATGATAAATGGGACTAGATTAGGTTAGGATATCTGGTCTGCATGAGCGAGTTGGACCAAAGGGTCTGTTTCTGTGCTGTATATCTTTGACTCTATGACTGCATTATTGTGGTATGATGTTGGAATAAACTTGTATCTAGAGAATTAATAGATAGATGTTACTTTCACGTCATTAGAACATAGAACATAGAAGAATACAGCGCAGTACAGGCCCTTCGGCCCTCGATGTTGCGCCGATCAAAGCCCACCTAACCTACACTAACCCACTATCCTCCATATACCTATCCAATGCCCGCTTAAATACCCATAAAGAGGGAGAGTCCACTACTGCTACTGGCAGGGCATTCCATGATCTTACGACTCGCTGAGTGAAGAACCTACCCCTAACATCAGTCCTATATCTACCCCCCCTCAATTTAAAGCTATGCCCCCTTGTAATAGCTGACTCCATACGTGGAAAAAGGTTCCCACTGTCAACCCTATCTAACCCCCTAATCATCTTGTACACCTCTATCAAATCACCCCTAAACCTTCTTTTCTCCAAAGAAAACAACCCCAAGTGCCTCAGCCTTTCCTCATAGGATCTTCCTACCATACCAGGCAACATCCTGGTAAACTTCCTCTGCACCCGTTCCAGTGCCTCCACATCCTTCCTATAGTATGGCGACCAAAACTGCACACAATATTCCAGATGCGGCCGCACCAGAGTCTTATACAACTGCAGCATGACCTCAGGACTCCGGAACTCAATTCCTCTACCAATAAAAGCCAGTATGCCATATGCCTTCTTCACTGCACTATTTACCTGGGTGGCAACTTTCAGAGATCTGTGTACATGGACACCAAGATCCCTCTGCTCTTCCACACTACCAAGTAGTCTACCATTAGCCCAGTAATCCATCTTTTTATTACTCTTACCAAAGTGAATCACTTCACACTTAGCTACATTGAACTCCATTTGCCACCTTTCTGCCCAGCTCTGCAGCTTCTCTATATCCCGCTGTAACCTGCCATATCCTTCCTCACTGTCTACAACTCCTCCGACTTTCATATCATCCGCAAACTTGCTCACCCAACCTTCTAACCCTTCCTCCAGGTCATTTATAAAAATGACAAACAGCAATGGTCCCAAAACAGATCCTTGCGGAACACCGCTAGTGACGGCACTCCAAGATGAACCTTTGCCATCAACTACTACCCTCTGTCTTCTTCCAGAGAGCCAATTCCTAATCCAAACCTCCAACTCACCCTCAATGCCATATCTCTGTATTTTCTGCAGTAGCCTACCATGGGGGACCTTATCAAACGCCTTACTAAAATCCATATATACCACATCTACCGCTTTCCCCTCATCTACCTCCTTAGTCACCTTCTCAAAGAATTCAATAAGGTTTGTGAGGCACGACCTGCCCTTCACAAAACCATGCTGACTATCCTTGATCACATCATTCTTATCCAGATGTGCATAAATCCTATCCCTTACAATTCTCTCTAAGACTTTGCCCACAACAGAAGTGAGACTCACTGGCCTATAGTTACTAGGATTATCCCTACTCCCCTTCTTGAACAAGGGAACCACGTTTGCTATCCTCCAGTCTTCTGGCACTATTCCTGTCGACAAAGAGGACACAAAAATCAAGGCCAATGGCTCTGCAATCTCCTCCCTTGCTTCCCAGAGAATCCTAGGATAAATGCCATCAGGCCCAGGGGACTTATCTATTTTCACCCTTGTCAGAATTTCCAACACCTCTTCTCTACATATCTCAAAGCCATCCATTCTACTTATTCGTGCCTCAGTATTCATATCGACAACAATGTCCTGTTCCTGAGTAAATACTGACGAAAAGTATTCATTCAGCGCCTCCCCAATCTCTTCAGCCTCCACACGCAACTTCCCATTACTATCCTTGATTGGACCTATTCCTTCCCTCGTCATTCTTTTATTCCATTAACTCATCATTCTTCAGAGAATGAATTGCCCTCTCAACCCACGTTTCTTAACTTGATTTTTAAATTTTAAATATGCAGAACTTCAGTTTCTTTTGTTACATACAATTGCCTTATGTCACTCACTACTTTGATACTTTGTCTTGTTGATACAACTGATGTATAAATGTAAGGATAGTTCAAATCAAGGTAACTCTGATTGTGACAACGATCTCAGGTTTTCAAACAGAACTTCACAGACAATGAAGTATTTTTTCAACTGGAGTCCCTGTTGCAAAGTAGACAACACACAGTAAACAATTTGCATACAAGGTGGAGACAGCTGCACTATTAGGTGTTCTACACTGGTGGGCAGAAAAAATACCTTTGTCAGACTCCTGCTGATTGACTACAGCTCCACCTTCAACACCATTAGCCCCTCCAGACTGATCTCTAAGCTCTGAGACCTAGCTCTCGTCTCCGCCCTCTGCAGCTAGATCTTCAGCTTCCTAACCAACAGACTGCAATCAGTGAAGATGGTCAACTGCACAATGACACTCATCACTGGAACCCCCAAGGGGTGCATTCTTAGCCCGCTACTGTACTTCCTGTACACACACTACTATGTAGCTAGATTCTGAACAAAAGCCATGGGTGGCACAGTGGCCCAGTGGTTAGCACTGCTGCTTCACAGCACCAGAGTCTCAGATTCGATTTCAGCCTCGGGCGACTGTCTGTGTGGAGTTTGCACATTCTCCCCGTGTCTGCATTTCCTCTGGGTCCTCTAGTTTCCTCCCACAATTCAAAGATGTGCAGGTCAGGTGAATTGGCCATGCTAAATTGCCCATAGTGTTAGGTGTATTAGTCAGAGGGAAATGGGTCTGGGTGCGTTACTCTTCGGAGAGTCATTGTTGACTTGTTGGGCCGAAGGGCCTGTTTCCACACTGTGGGGAATCTAATCTAATTTAATCTATAAATTTGATGTTGACACCACCGTGGTAGAACAATATCAAACAATGATGAGTCAGAATACACAAAGGAGGTAGTGGGCTTGATGTGGTGCAATGAGAACAATCTCTCAATATCAAGAAAATGAAAGAACTGATCATTGACTTCATAAAGAAAGGAGGTGAACACGCCCCCATCTACCAAGGTTGAGAGTGTTATGTTCCTAGGACCAATGATAACCAACGACCTGTCCTGGACTTCCATATAGATACAACAGTCAAGTAGGCACATCAGTGCCTCTTCTTTCTCAGTCACCTCAGGAAATTTGGCATGTCCATAAGGACCCTCACCAACTTCTACAGATGCACCATTGAGACCATACTGTCCAGGTGCTGACATACCATCCATGGACTCCATGTACACCTCTCGTTGCCGTGCAAAGGCTGCCAACATCATCATCATCAGACCAACATCATCCTTCCCCAGTAATGCTCTCCTACAACCTCTTCCATCAGGCAGAAGGCTTGAACTAATGCACCAGCAGGTTCAGGAACAGCTTTTTCCCTGATGTTATTAGACTGATGAATGGAGACTCTAACTTCAAATAATGTTGAACTTGTTAATGTTCTTGCCTCGCACATATCCTATGCAGTGTCACGTGCCTCACTCTGCCTAAGTTTTTTTTTACACCGTATGACCTGTATGAACTTGGTTAGCCTGACCTGCCTGTTCTGCTTGCAGACAAAACGTTTCACGGTACCTTGGTACACATGACAGATTTTTTTCTCTATTCATCGATGGAATGAGGGCATCGTTGCATTTATTTCCCATCTCTGATTGTCCAGAGGGCAGTTAAGAGTCACCCACGTTGCTGTTGGTCTAGTGTCACATGTTGGCCAGACCAGGTAAGGAAAGCAGTTTCCTTCCCTAAAGGACATTAGTGAACCAGATGGATTTTTTCCAAGAATCGGCAATCCATGGATATCAGGAGCCTCTTGCTTCCAGATTTTTATTGTAATTTATCAAATTACACCATCTGCCATGGCAGGATTTGAATCCATGTCCCCAGAGCATTACCTCGGTCTCTGGATTATCAGGTCAGCTGATAATACCATGAGGCTATTGCTTCCCCATCACATCACATCAAATCAAATCAAATCTGAGTTATGGCTTTGTGGCTTTGGCTGGGAAAAGAAAGAGCTGAAAATGTGTTGCTGGAAAAGCGCAGCATGTCAGGCAGCATCCAAGGAGCAGGAGAATCGATGTTTCGGGCATGAGCCCTTCTTTAGGAATGAAGGGCTCATGCCCAAAACGTCGATTCTCCTGCTCCTTGGATGCTGCCTGACCTGCTGTGCTTTTCCAGCAACACATTTTCAGCTCTGATCTCCAGCATTTGCAGTCCTCACTTTCTCCTGGAAAAAGAAAGAGGACAATTTGAATTTTGGAGGTGGAGTGAGCATGACATTAAAAAGCATTTGATTGACAGCAATAGTAATAAAACCCAAAACTGAGGTGAAAGTGGATCAGTAAAGCTCTCTCTGGTAGTTAGACCCATACCTGAAATTTAAAAAAAATCTGTGATTGCTGGAGTCTGATCATCCCAGCCAGAGGATTTTTTTATTCATTTGTAGGACTTGGGCATCACTGCCTGGCCAGCATTGATGGCCCATTCCTATTTGCCATTGAGAAGGTGGTGGTGAGCTGCCTTCTTGAATCGCTGCAGTCTACTTGCTGTGGGTTGACCCACAATACCGGTCGGGAGGGAATTCCAGGATTTTAACCGAACGACTGTGAAGCAATGATGGTATGTTTCTAAGTCAGGGTGTTGAGTGGCTTGGAAGGGAACTTGCAGGTAGGTGGTAGTGTTCCGAAGTACCTGCTGCCTTTGTCCTTCTCGATGAAAGTGGTCATGGGTTTGGTCGGTGCTATCTAAGCATCTTTAGTGAATTTCTGGAGTGCATCTTGTAGATAGTACACACTGCTGCTACTGAGGGTCAGTGATGGAGGAGTGAATGCTTGTGGATGTGGTACCAATCAAGCAGGCTGCTATGTCCAGGATGGTGTCAAGCTTCTTGAATGTTGATGGAACTGCACCCATGCAGCTCCAAGGTCACCCCAAGGATGTTGACAGTGGGGGATTCAGTGATGGTAATACAGTTTAATGTCAAAGGGCGGTGGTTAGAGTGTCTCTTATCGTTGATGGTTGTTGTAGGGCGCAAATGTTACTTGCCACTTGTCAGCCCAAGCCTGGATATTGCCCAGATCTTTTTGCATTTGAGCACGGAGTGCTTCAGTATCTGAGGAGTTGCAAATAGTGCTGAACACTGTGCAATCATCGGCGAACATCCCCACTTCTGACCTTGTCAGAGGGAAGGTCATTGATGAAGCAGCTGAAGATTGTTGGGCCTAGGACACTACCCTGAAGGATTCCTGCAGAGATGTCTTGGAGCTGAGATGATCGACCCTCTACAACCACAACCATCTTCCATTGTGCCAGGTATGCTCTAACCAGCAGATGTTTGCCCCCAATACCCATTGATACCAGTTTTGCCAGGGCTCCTTGATGCCATACTCGGTCAAATGCAGCCTCGATGTTAGGGGCTGTCACTCTCACCTCACCTTTGGAATTCAGCTCTTTTGTCCATGTTTGAACCAAGGCTGTAATGAGATCAGGAGCTGAACGACCCTGGTGAAATCTAAACTGAGTGTCGCTGAGCAGGTGCTGCTTGATAGCACTATTGATGATCCCTTACTGATAATGGAGAGTAGACTGATTGGGCAGTAATCGGCTGGGTTAGATTTGTCCTGCTTTATGACATACCTGCGCAATTTTCCATATTGTTGGGTAGATGCCAGTGTTGTAACTGTACTCGTAGAGCTTGGCTAGGGAAGCACACATCTTCAGAACTATTGCCGGAATGTTATCAGCGCCCTTTGCCTTTGCAGTATCCAGCACCTCCAGCCATTTCTTCATATCATGTGGACTGAATCGAATTGGCTGGAGACTGGTACCTGTGATGCTGGGGACCACTGGAGCTCGAGATAGATTGTCTACTCAGCACTTCTGACTGAAAATTGTTGCGAATGCATCAGCCTTATGTTTTGCACTGATGTGCTGGGCTCTTCCATCATTGAAGATGGGGATATTTGTGGAGCTTCCTCCTGCAGTGAGTCCACCACCATTCACGACTGGACGTAGAAGGACTGCAGAGCTTAGATCTGATTCATTGGTTGTGGGATCGCTCAGCCCTGTCTATAACTTGCTGTTTATGCCGTGGATCTCACTGCAGCATCTCCTCAGGTCACCTACTCGTCAAAAACCTTTTTTCCATCATAAGGTCAGAATTGTGGTGGTGATGACTATACTGCTTTCAGCTCCTTCTATCACAACTCTCAGGTAGTCCGTCCAGCCAAAGAAAATTGAGGATAGCATTACTGTGGGTGGAGTCATACAAAATTAGATGGTGGCAGTTGTTTGAGACCCAAGACATCACTGCAGGAATACCTATGGTAGTGTTGTCGACCCAACTGTATTAAACTGCTTCATGAATGGCCTTCCCTTCAGGATGATCACTGGGGCAGAGTGTTCAGTACTATCCAGAACTCCTCAAATATTGAAGCCGTCTGAGTTCACATGCAGTGAGTCCTGGACCACATCCAAGCTTGCTCTGATAAGTAGCAAGTAACATCTTGTCACACAACTACCAGATGAAAGCTGCCTCCAGCAAGAGAAAGTTAAAGAACCTTACCTTCACAATCATAGGTATTTGTGCAAGACCCACATGATCAAAATCTTAAGAGTCACACAACACCGGGTATTGGTCCAACCGATTTATTTGGAAGCACTAGCTTTCGGTGCACTGCTCCTTTATCAGGTGGTTGCGGAGTATAAGATCGTCAGACACAGAATCTATAGCAAACGTTTATAGTGTGATGTAACTGAAATTATGTATTGAAAAAGACATGGATTGTTTGTTAAGTGTCTCATCATTTAAAATGACCATGTTATTTTAAGTTTTTTCATATGTAAATCGCAAAACCTTTTACATTCTCAAGTGAACTTTAATAATTGGTGTTATGTCGGCCTAGATAATGCATTGAAGGTGTGAGGTGTCCTGTGTGAGGCTGTCTGTGCCCCAATGTTCAAACTCATTCTATTTCTAAAACAACCAGATTTACGGAATCTTACATGGATTCATGCAGTTTTTGAGCAAAATAAAATTTAATTCTGCAGTTACAAATTCACCCTATAAATTTCTGTGTGCGCTCGCGCAAGTGCCTGTGCGCATGTGGGGGTGTGTGTGGGGGGGGGAGATGGATGAGTGTCTGTGAGAAAGTGTGTGTATGTGTGTGAGTGAGAGTGTAAAGGGGTATAAGTCTGTGAGAGGATGCCTGTGTGGGTGAGAGTTTTGGAGTGTGTGTGTGTATATGGGTCTGTAGGAGTGTGTATATGTCTGTGTGTCACGCAGATACACAACAGACACTCTGACTGACAGACACAGACACTCCTACAGACGCATAAATTCATGTGGTAAAAACAACGACTGCAGATACTGGAAACCAGATTCTGGATTAGTGGTGCTGGAAGAGCACAGCAGTTCAGGCAGCATCCAAGGAGCAGCGAAATCGACGTTTCGGGTAAAAGCCCTTCATCAGGAATAAAGGCAGTGAGTGAGCCTGAAGCGTGGAGAGATAAGCTAGAGGAGGGTGGGGGTGGGGAGAAAGTAGCATAGAGTACAATAGGTGAGTGGGGGAGGGGATGAAGGTGATAGGTCAGGGAGGAGAGGGTGGAGTGGATAGGTGGAAAAGGAGATAGGCAGGTAGGACAAGGATAGGTGGAAAACACCTTCATCCCCTTCCCACTCACCCATTGTACATCTATGCTACTTTCTCCCCACCCCCACCCTCCTCTAGCTTATCTCTCCACTCTTCAGGCTCACTGCCTTTATTCCTGATGAAGGGCTTTTGCCCGAAACGTTGCCTGAACTGCTATGCTCTTCTAGCACCACTAATCCAGAATCCGTACACTCATGCGGACCCTCTCATAACACTCTCACCCACACACACACTCTCTCTCAGAATTTATAGCCCTTTACACTCACATTCAAGTCCTGGGCCTCCTTCCCTGCCAAATGCAAGCCACCCGACACCTGGAGGAGAATGCCTCATCTTCTGACTTGGGACCCTCCAACCACATAGCACCAATGCCGACTTTACCAATTTCCTTATCTTCCCTCTCCCCCACCTCACCCCAGTTCGAATCCTCCCTCTTGACCTGTCCTACCTGTCCATCTTCCTTCCCATCTCTCCAGTCCACCCTCCCTTTCAACCTACCACCATCACTCCTCACCTGCATCTATCTATCACCTTCCCATTACCTTCCCCCATCCACGCCCCCACCCTCCTCTTTATCGCTCAGGCCCCCCTGCCCTCCCAACTCCTGATGGAAGGACTTATGCCCAAAATGTTGACTGTCCTGCTCCTCAGATGCTGCCTGACCTGTTGTACTTTTCCAGCACCACAATTTTCAACTCTGATCTCCAGTATCTGCAGTCTTCACTTTTGTCTCATCTGTTTCAGGATGTAGAGTATTAATCTTGCATAGCCACAAAATGTCATACACATCAATTACAAAAGATAGAGAGTCACAGTGAAGCCTATGGGTGTGTCAATCTGGATATACTTTGTTTAGCCCCCATAGAATGCCTGTTTGGCAGCAAGTGTTGGAAGATGGCAGGGTGGTAGTCATGTCCCTGAACTAGTCATTCAAAATCCAGGCTAATGCTCTGAGGGCACTGGGTCAAATCCCATCATAGTTACTGCTGGAATTTCAATTCACCAAGGGAATCTGAACCAGAGAAATAAAACCTGGTCTCTACAATAGTGAACATGAAACAATCATTGATTGTCATAAAAACACACCTGGTTCTCCTAACACAGAACAACCTCGATTATCTGAATGAGATGGGCAGGGAGTATTTTGTCCGGTTAACTGATTGTTCGGATAATGGATATCATTTTTACGGGACCTTGAAATCTTGTTCGGGATAATTGAAAATTTGGATAATTTATGTTCGGCTAACTGAGGTTGTTCTGAATTCATTAGGGAAGGAAATGTACTGTCCTTACCTGGCCTACATTTGATTTCTGACTTGCAGTCAACATGGTTGATTCTTAACATGAAACCATTACTGCTGTCAGGAAAACCTCACCTGGTCCCAAAAGGAGGGAAGCTGCTGTCTTTACCTTGTCTGGCCTGTATGTGATTCCCAACCCATAGTAATGCAGTTAGCACTTAACTGCCCTCTGGGCAATTAGGGATGGGTAACAAATGCTGGAGTGACCAGTAATGCCCAGATCCTGTGAATGAGTTGGGAAAGAAAGACCCTATGTAATGACTGACTAAGTCACTTAGTTCAAGGCAGCTAAAGATAGCTGGCCCTGTTAGTCATGCTCGCATCTTACAAAAGATTGAAGAAAGAAACAGCCAAAATTTTGTTACCGTAAATGTCCTACATCTGGGGAAGCCAATTGCTTGGCAGAAAGGATTATAGATTGCAAAACATTTGGATTCGCAAAGAGTAGATCTGCATATTTAAGCTTCAGTGTGGAGTGTGGACCAAGTCTCACAAATCTTTGTGAAAATCTTTTGTCTTACTCATTCTTTAATGCTGTCTTTTGTTTTATAAATCCTTTCCTTACAGCTCTGGAGAAATGCATCTTCTGTGGGGTTCGGGCAAGGATGGTTCTGTCTTTTGAGGGCAGCATTGCTTGTGTACTGCTTTCATGTGTCATTGAGTTTTCCCACAGGAGCACGTAACACATGCAAAGGCAGGCTTATCTGTTTTGTGTCTGATGCAGAACTCCCCCTGCTGTTGGCTAGGAGATTCGTGCTTTATTGTATTAAACGATGGGTTGTAGAAATCTTGAATTTTCTAATATTATCAGGGTAAATGCGGCACCATATCTTGCATTGAAGACCCAAGAGTGCTATGTGTTCTTTCTCCAAGGCCATTCAGACACATACTAACTGATGAAAGAGATGGCTATCTTTGCCAACCTCAGAAACAGACACAAGGAAGTCCTCTGACTTGTGTGTCTCCTGCTTGAGACCGCATGACTGAGGATCCTATTGTATTAAAACCCAGCCAGAAATTGCAGACTAACCCATTTAGATAATGGAATAAATGTGCAATCTGTCACGTTGCCCAACCACATGACGTGCATCTGAGATTTGAGACGATTGAATATGTTAACCTTTGCATATGTAATTTGCCTTGAAAAGTATGTGTGAAAGCTAAACAGTATGATAAGGAAATAACTAGTGATAGTTAGGAAAGGTATGGTTTTATAAAAAATTAAGTAATTTGTACTGGGAAACCTGTCTCCCTTAGCTGTTTTGAGTTTGAAAACTATGAGCAAATGGTCATTAAAGCTTAACAATGTAACTGGTTAACCAGTTCATGAATAAAACTGAACTATTTCTTCACCACTTTTGAGATTTAACTTCTGTTAAAAACTTATTCATTGAAGATGATGAATTGTTCTCAGAAATAGTTAACTAAACATGAAAGTAAAATATTCTCCAGAACTGAATTTATTATACGTTTAGCCTTTTATAATGATGCAAATAACCTTAACCTGAACAAGTATTTTTATTTTAAAAAAGACCAATTAGGGGTTTGTAGTACTTCTCGTCAAGTTTGTGATTTGCAGCTACAGCTATTAACACAACATAATTTCATTGGCAAGGAAGTAATATTTCAATGAATACAGCTATGAAAATTTCTGCTAAGACAGTAAAATATAATGTCATCTGTTCAGAATTAATTGCCTTCAACTACTTGTGATTTGAAACTTAAAACTTTGCAATTAACTAGGTAGGTGAAACATTGGGGATTAGCTTGTCCAATTTCTGATTGCATTCTCCAGTAATTGCTATGACTTTTGTATAATATATTTAATGTAGTTAAATGTCACCAGGAGACTTCACAACTATTTCGCCATAAGCTCTCAATGGACAGTAGGCATCTGTCTACATTCAAGAGGGAATTGGTTGTACATTGTTTGAGAGGCAAGTGTGGGGCAACAGAGGAGGCAGCAGTGAATGAATTGCCATAATTAGTCCAGGAAGAGGGGAAAGAGAAATAAAGTCAAGGAGGCTTAAGGGGAAATTTACACAATTAAGACCAAGTGAATGATGCTCATAATGAAAATGGAAGAAACACAGATGTGTTGGTCGGATGAGTGTACAATATCTGGGAATAGAGAGGCATGGTGCAGGAATTTGCAAACTAAAATGATCTCTTACTTGAAGATATTGCTGAACTGGAACCCTGTGGGGATTAGATTAGAGTGTGCTGGAAAAGCACAGCAGGTCATGCAGCATCCGAGGAGCAGGAAAATTGATGTTTCGGGCAAAAGCCCTTCATCAGCATGGCGAAGATATCAGGTCTGAAGCTCAGCAGAGATTATTGAGGACACAGGTTTTTAACATTTGATTCATCCTTTGACAATGGTCAGGGAGAGGGATGAAATTAGTGAACAAGGAATAGAATTTGTGGCTGGGGTCAACGACGCTGTGACTTTATCCTCTCAGTGCTGGATGTTGAAAGTATTGCATAATGAATCATAGGCTGTAGACCATTTGAGAGGAATGGTTATGAGACTGATCTGAGTGTTGGTGTACATGAGGATTATGGCACTTTTTCCAATGATATTGTTGAAGGACAGCATATGGATGAAAAACGAGAGGGAGTCAACGTTAGATACTTGATATTGCAGAAGTGTAAGCAGAAGTGTTTTGTTACCCTGTCTATGACTAGATAAGAGCAGTCATGTTCAGCTGGTTGAAAGAAGGGCCATTTGGAAAGGATGTTTCAGGCTGCAGGCAGGTAGAGAAGTATGGGGAGTGATGTAATGTGTAATTTCTAACTGTCAAATGCCAAATTTGTTATGACAGAAATAAAATCCAGTTTGACGGGCTTAGGTTTCAGTTACAAGGAGTTAGTTATAGAGCCATACCGCAGGGAAACAGACCCTTTGGTCCAACCAGTGGGTGGCACGGTGGCACAGTGGTTAGCACTGATGCCTCACAGTGCCAGAGACCCGGGTTCAATTCCCGCCTCAGGTGACTGTGCAAACTCCACACAGACATTCTCCCCAGTGTCTGCGTGGGTTTCCTCCGGGTGCTTCGGTTTCCTCCCACAGTCCAAAAATAATGTGCAGTTTAGGTGAATTGGCCATGCTAAATTGCTCCTGGTGTTAGGTGCAGGGGTAAATGTAGGGGAATGGGTCTGGGTGGGTGTGCTTCGGCGGATCGGTGTGGACTTGTTGGGCAGTAGGGCCTGTTTCCACATGAAGTTAATCTAATCTAATCTAATCTAATCAATCCATGCCGACCACAATCCCAAACTAAACTAATCCCACCTGTCTGCTCTTGGCCTATATCCCTCCAAACATTTCTTATTCGTGTACTAATCCAAACGTTATTTAAACGCTCTACCTGCAGACTTGACTTGGCCCGAAACTCTGGGATTCCCAGCCAACATGTCTCTGTCTCTGTCTCTTTATGTCGCTTACCTCCTTTAAGACCCTCATTGTAATCGACTTCTTTGAGCTTGCCTTGTCCTAAAGCTCCCTCGTGGCTGATGTTACACTTTAATACTATTGCACCTGTGATACAAGTCGAAAGGTTTCATTATGTTAATGGTGCTTTATAAATATAAGCTATTATTGTTATAAATGAAGTATCAGAAAATTGAATTTTAATTTGTTTTATTACATTTTATTTCAATATTTTAATCGACACTATTATTGCCAGCAATGCCAATACTAGGAACAAACTTAGGTTTTACTCAGCTGTTGCCATTCTCTAAACTCTCCATCACTCACCTGTAAATATGATCAACTCAATTAATGATGAACTACATTCTGATAAACATTCGAGAATAACATGTATTTAAACAAAGTGTCACAGTGTTCTCAATTTCTATGAAATGCTTATTGACATACAGGAAACATAGCAGCCAAAGTTGCAAAAAAGATGGCTCTGGATCTCTGAATAAGCTGTATTTTGGAGAAGAAAGTGAGGTTGGAGAAGGGAAGGGTAGTTTGTAGCAGAAGTATTAAATGGTGAAGAGTTTGACTAGAATGTCAAAACAATGGATTTAATTTGGATGGAGACATTACAGAAATAACATGGAATGATAGGGATAATGAAGGGAAATTACATGGATAGCAGTTTATGAGAAAAGGGTTGTGAGATTAGAAAGTGAGTCTTCTGGGCACAGAATTTAGGGAGTGAAAGTTTCTGATACATATCCTGGATGTTTCATGAATATTTTCTATTTCTCTTGATTGTTTTGAATTTTTTTTTGTGTCTGATTCTGTTCGGTATTGTATCTGACAGCCTTTTGTATTATCTTTTTCTCTTTATGCAAAATGAGGTTCGTATTTGACCATAGCTATGCACAAACACAAGCAACAAAAGTCAGATTTGAGTAGTATGATTTTCCTCTCTCTCTCTCTCTCTCTCTTTCTCTCACGCACGCGCACTTGCGCGCATGTGCGCGCACGCGCACACACACACACACACACACACACACCTTCAAGGGTTTGACTTGTGCAGTTTTATGGATGGAGGCAGTTTGAGCCTGCACACTGGTGTTAGTCTGGTTTGCTGTCATGGGCATGTCATACAAGCTTAAGATAAACTTGTAAGAGGTGATCAGAACCAGAGTTACATTAAAAAGAGAGAGGATTAGAGGAGATTTTGAGCCAGAGGGATTCTTAGAGGTTGATACAGTGGTGGCATGAGTTGGTTGAAGACTAACATGAGTACTGGATGCAAGTGGACAATGACCCCTGAGGTCGAACGTTTTGAAATGAGTGAATTGGGGAATAGTAAGATATTCAGTGATGGTCAATTCTGATCACATTGGTACAAATGAGCAACAGAGTTTGGGTTATACTTCATTGTAGTGGTCAGTGGATTAAAATGTGCTGTAATTGATATTTTCTTCCCCATGGTCTTTAATGTCCAGGGTCCCTGAGATGATGATGATTTTCTCTTCATTCCTACATATTGGCATAGCTATGCTAATCTTAAATGTAGTTATAAAAGAATGGATTGAATTGGGAAAGGAATTTGGCAGGAAAGACAGTTGAGCAACAATGGTAGACCTTTGAGAAAATAGTTCATGGCTGATAGCAAAGAGCTATCCTTGAGGAAGAAGGGTTCCAGAAAGTGAAGAAGCTAACCATGGTTAACCAAGGAAGTTAATTGAAGCATTGAATTGAAATAAACACATATAATTTGGCAGAGGACTGGAGACATTTAAAAACCAACAAAATAGGATACCAACAAAAAAATGCAGAAAATAAAATTTAAGAGTAAACCTGCAAATAATATCAAGATGGATGGCAAGAACTTCTTTACATTTAAAGGAAGAGAGAGGCCAAAGGTAGCATAGCCCCACAGTGAACAGAGCTGGGGAAGTAATGTAGAAAAATGAAATAGCAGAGGAGTTGAAGAAGTGCTTTTCATCAATTTCCATGATGGAAGACATTAATGACATCCCAGAAATACAACATAATCAAGGGACAAAAAGGAGAGAGGAAATAAATAGAATAGCCATCTCTAGAGAAAATGTACCAGGGAGGAGACCCATAAGTTCCCTGGACCAGATAGGTGAAGAATAAAGCCTCAGAAATAGTGGATGCACTGATGGTAATACTACAAGGGCCTTTGATTCTGGAAAAATAGTGGAAAATTGGAAAAGTGCCAGTGTTCCAAGAAGGGAAGGTGACAAAAAAAAGGCAAATTAATTTAACATTGGTTATTGGGAAAATGTTAAGAGTCTATTGTAAATTTATTACAGTAGAGCAAAGAGAAATGCTTAATAAAGCAGAGTTAGCACAGTTCATGAAGAGAATATCATACTTGACAAATTTATTGGAATTGTTTTAGAAGGTAGCAAGCAAGATAAATAAAGAGAAAGCTGTGAATGTAATTGATTTGAATTTCTGGAAGACCTATGATAAAGTACCACATGTTAAGCTTCTTAATAAGTAAGAGCCCATGGTGTTGAAGGTAGTATATTAATGTGGTTAGAAACTTGGCCAACTAATAGAAGACTGAGAGTTGGGGAAGGGGGATATTTTCAATATGGCAACTTTGTAACTAGTGGAAAACCACTGGGATCAGTGCTGAGACTATAATTATTAGCAATATGTATTCATGACTTGGATGAGGAAAGTGAATATACCATAACAAAATTTGCAAATAATACAATAGGTGGGAAGGCAAGTAGTGAGGTTGATGCAAAACAGATAGAGGAATTACAGACCGGTTAAGTGAGTGTGCCCAAAACTTGGCACAATGGAATATTGTCTGCGAAAATGTGAGATTACGCACTTAGGCAGGAAAAATAGAGCAGCTGAATCTTATTTAAGTAAGAAAACACTGCAGAATGCTCAGTATAGAGGGATTTAAAAATTTTCATTCATATATCACGAAAAGCTACCATACAAGTTCAGGTAACAGGAAGGCAATAGGAATGTTAGACTTTATTTAATAGGGAATGGAGTATAAAAATGGGAAGTCTTATGACATTATACAAGGCACGAGTTAGATCACACCTGGATACCAAACCCACCCCTCTCAGGAAAGATATACTGGCATTAGTAGCAATGCAGAGAAGATTCACCAGGCTGACCTCATTAATAGAGGTATTGGGAGAGAGGCTGAGTAGGTTAAGCTGATATTCATTGGAGTTTAAAAGAATGAGCGGCAACTGCATTGAAATATACAAGACGAGGGGACCCAAATGGTTTGATGCAGAGGTTATTTTCACCTTATAGGAGCATCTATGATCATAGAGAGCATATCTCAGAATAATGGGTCATCCGTAAAACTGAGATGAGGAGGAATTTCATGAATCCATGGAATTCTTGACCAAGAGGCACTTGTAGGCTGAGCCATTAAGTATATTCAAGCTTGAGATAGACACGTTTTAAAACAGGAAGGGAATGGAGTGTTATAGACTAAAGATAGGAAATTGGGTTTTCGGATGATCAGGTTATCCATGGTCTCATCGAACAGAGAAAAGTACAACTCAGAACAGGCTCTTCAGCCCACAATGTTGTGCCAAGGATCAATCCTAATTTAAAATATAGTAACCTAACCTATGCACCCCTCAATTCACTGCTGTCCATGTGCAAGTCCAGCAGTTGCTTAAATGTCCCTAATGACTCTGCTTCCACCACCACCTCTGACAACGCATTCCATGCATTCACAACTCTGTGTAAAGAACCTACCTCTGATGTCCCCTATTCCCCTTTCTCCTAAAATCTTTTAAAACTATGACCCCTTGTGCCAGTCAATCCTGCCCTGGGCAAAGGTCTCTGGCTATTGACTCTCTCCATGCCTCTTATTACCTGATATACCTCGATCAGGTCACCTCTCCTTCCTTCTCTCCAGAGAGAAAAGTCTGAGCCTAGCCAACCCAGTAAGGCAATCCCTCCAGTCCAGGCAGCATCCTGGTAAACCTTCTTTGCACTCTCTCCAAAGCCTCTGTATCTTTCCTATAATAGGGTGACCAGAACTGGACACAATATTTCAAGTATGATCTCACCAGGGGACTTGTAGAGCTGTAGCAAAACCTCGCAGCTCTTAAACTCGATCCCCCTGTTAATAAAAGCCAAAACACCATATGCTTTCTTAACAACCCTATCCACTTGGGTGAAAACTTTGAGGGATCTATGTACTTACACACCAAGATCCCTCTGTTCCTCCACACTGCCAAGAATCCTGTCTTTGATCCAATATTCAGCATTCAAGTTCAACCTTCCAAAATGCATCACTTTGCATTTATCCAGGTTGAACTCCATCTGTCATTTCTCAGCCCAGCTCTGCATCCTGTCTATGTCACACTGCAGCCTACAATAGCCCTCGATACTATCAACGACACCTCCAATCTTTGTGTCATCAGCAAATTTACTAAACCACCCCTCAACCTCCTCATCCAAGTCATTTATAAAAACTACAAAGGGCAGAGGCTCAAGAACAGAGCCCTGCGGGACCCCACTCAACACTGACCTCCAGGCAGAATATTTTCCATCTACAGCCACTCTCTGCCTTCTGTCAGCCAACCAATTCTGAATCCAGATAGCTGAATCTTCCTGTATCCCCTACCTCCAGACTTTCTGAATGAGCCTAACATGGGGAGCCTTGCTGAAGTCCATATACACCACATCCACTGCTCAACTTTCATCGACCTGTCTTGTCACCTCCTCAAATAATATAATAAGATTAGTTAGGCATAACCTGCCCCTCCCAAAGCCATGCTGACTGCCTTTAATCATGCTGTGCTTTTCCAAATAGTCATAAATCCTATCCCTCAGAATTCTTTCCAAAACCTTGCTGACCACAGATGAAAGACTGACTGACTGACTGGTCTGTAATTGCCAGAGATTTCCCTATTACCTTCTTGAAAAGAGGAACAACATTCGCCTCCTTCCAATCCTCTGGTAAGGCTCCCGTGGAGAGTGAGGAGGCAAATATCCTCGCCAGCAGCTGAGCAACTTCCTTTCTTGCTTCCTGGAGCAGCCTGGGATAAATTGGGTCTGGCCCTGGGGACCTGTCAATCTTAATGTTTTCCCAAATTTCCAGTACATCAGCTTCATCAATCTTGATCTGGTCAAGCCTGCATCACAGCTCCTCAAAGTTTTCATTCACAACGACGTCCTTTTCCTTTCTGAAAACCAAAGCAAAAAATTTATTTAGGGCTTCCCTTATCTGCTCAGACTACACGCACAAGTTCCCTATGCTATCCCTGATCGGCCCTACCTACACCCTGACCACGCTCATATTCCTCATGAATGAGTAAAAAGCCTTTGGGTTCTCCCTATTCCTTCCTTCCAAGCCTTTCTCGAGCCCCCCTCCCACCACCACCCTTGGCTCTCCTCAGTCCATTTCTGTTCTCCTTTCTAGCAAGCCTGCAATCATCTGAAGATGTGCTAAATCCTTGCTTCCTCCACCTTACTTAAGCTGCCTTCTTTCTTTTGATGAGAAACTCCTCTGTTCTTGTCATCCAAGACTCCTTAATCTTACCCCTTCTTACCTGTCTCAGAGGGACAAATTTGTGCATCACTTGCAACAAATGCTCCTTAAACAGTCTCCACATGTCTGCTGTGCCCTTCCTGTGGAACAATTGCTTCCAGTCTGTATTTCCCAACTCCTGTCTGATAGCATCATAGCTTCCTTTTCCTCAATTAAATATCTTCCCTTGGTAACTGTTTCTTTCCCTCTCCGTGGCTATGGTAAATGTGAGGCAGTTGTGGCCACTGTCACCAAAGCATTCTCCCACCGTGAGATCTGACACCTGTCCTGGCTCATGGCTGAGCACCAAATCCAAGATGACCTCTCCCCTCGTTGGCCTGAGTAAGGAAACCCTCCTGAACACACCTAACATAGAACATAGAACAATACAGCACAGAACAGGCCCTTTGGCCTCGATGTTGCTTTGACCCGTAAACTATTCTCAGGTCGGTCCCCTCCACGATCCCATCATAGAGTATTCATGTGCTCATCCAAGGATTGTTTAAATCTCCCTAATGTGGCTGAGTTAACTACATTGGCAGGGAGGACATTCCACACCCTTACCACTCTCTGAGTAAAGAACCTGCCTCTGACATTTGTCTTAAATCTATCACCCCTCAATTTGTTGATATGCCCTCTCGTACAAGCTGACGTCATCATCCTAGGAAAAAGACTTTCACTGCCTACCCTATCATGTATGTCTCTATCAAATCCCCTTTTAGCATTCTTCTTTGCAATGAGAACATACCCACGTCTCTCACCCTTTCATCATAAGACTTTCCCTCCAAGCCAGGCAACATCCTTGTAAATCTCCTCTGCACCTTTTCCAATGCTTCCATATCCTTCCCGAAGTATGGTGACCAGAACTGTACACAATATTCCAAATGTGGCCGCACTAATGTTTTGTATACTTGCAGTATAATACTGCGGCTCCGGAACTCAATTCCTCTACAAATGAAACCTACCACACTTTATGCCTTCTGAACAGCACTATCAACCTGGGTGGCAACTTTCAGGGATCTATGGACATGGATTCCAAGATCCCTTTGGATATACACACTATCAAGAATCTTTCTATTGACCCAGTACTCTGCCTTCCTGTTATTCTTCCCAAAGTGAATCACCTCACATTTATCTGCATTGAACTCTATTTGCCACCTCTCAGCCCAATTCTGCAGTTTATCCAAGTCCCCCTGCAGTCTGCAACATTCTTCTACACTGTCCACTACTCCACCGACTTTAGTGTCATCTGCAAATTTACTAATCCATCCACATATGCCTGCATCTAAGTCATTTATAAAAAAGCCAAACAGCAGTGGTCCCAAAACAGATCCTTGTGCCACACCACTAGTAACCAGACTCCAGGCTGAATATTTTCCATCAACCACCACTCGCTGCTTTCTTTCAGAAAGCCAGTTTCTAATCCAAACTGCTAAGTTACCCTCAATCCCATCCCTCTGCATTTTCTCCAATAGCCTACCATGTTGAACCTTATCAAAGGCTTTACTGAATTCCATGTATACAATGTCAACTGCCCTACCCTAATCTACATGCTTGGTCACCTCCTCAAAATACTCAGATTTGTGAGACATGACCTGCCCTTGACGAAACCATGTTGCCTCTCTGAAATCAAATTGTTGCTTACTAGATGATTATAAACCTCATCTCTTATAATCCCTTCCCAAACCATTCCTACAACAGAAGTAAGGCTCACTGGTCTATAATTACCTGGGTCATCTCTATTACCCTTCTTGAACAAGGGCACAACATTTGCAATCCTCCAGTCCTCAGATGCTAAACTTGTAGACAATGATGACTCGAATATCAAAGTCAAAGGCTCTGTTATCTCCTCCCTAGCTTCCCAAAGAATCCTCGGATACTTCCCATCTGGCCCAGGGGACTTGTCTACTTTCACTCCTTCATAACTAGCCTCAATCCTTACTAGTCTAATATCTCGTACCTCATTTTTCTCTTCTACAATATTCTCCTGACATCTGACAAAAATGGCTCCATCCAAACCTCCATCTAAGGAGGTTCCAGTTGATATTGGGAAAGTTGAAGTCCCTTAACAACAACCCTGCTACATCTACATTTTTCCAAAATCTGCGAGCCTATCAGTTCTTCAATTTCTCCACTGCTATTAGGGGGTCTGTAGAAAACCTGAATGAGGTACCTGCTCCCTTGCTGTTCCTAACTTCCACCCATACTTACTCAGTAGACAAACCTTCCTCAACAACTTCAGTTTCTGTAGCTGTGATGCACTCTCTGATTAGCAATGCTACACCACCTCTTCTTTTTCCACCCTCCCTGTTCTTTTTGAACATTCTAAACCCTGGAACATGGAGCAACCATTCCTGCCCCTGTGAAACCCACGTCTCAGTTATGGCCACAACATCATAGTCCCACATACTGATCCATGCTGTAAGTTCATCACTCTTATTTCTGACATTCCTTGTGTTAAAGCAGACAAACTTTAACTGATCCCTTTGTTTCACCACGTGATAAACCTTCCTGATAGATTCACTACATCCTGCCACTACCCCATCTACAACTACCCCCTTCTCAGATATGTAGGTCTCATTGAATGGGGGTAGCATGCATGACGTGCTGAATGTTCTACTCTTACTGTTTTGTCTGAGGCTGTTATGGCCTAGATTAATTTAAATTGGACGAAGAATTTAAGATATCACCTGCTTTCCTGGTTCTGGGCAGCTTATTTGCCTGATTGCAGGATAGAATGTGCATCATGTCTAATTTGTACGGTTCCCTATGGGATTGTTTTATTCACTAATTAATCATGAATGAATCTAAACTGCATAGAGGTGGTGACGTGCCTAATTAGTAGCACATTTTGGGTGTATTTATATGAATGTTTAATATTCATTGGAAACTGAAGTACATTGCAACCATACATTAATTTATTCCAACATAACTTTCACTTTGTACTTTTTATTTTTCCCTGTTGTAATACATGCAAGAAGCAAATTTGATGATATGTTTTAAATTAGCGGAACTCATTTTGTTTCAGACAGAATACTTATTATCTTTCTAGTGAACCGCCATTATTTTCTGTCTTTCAGCGTTATGTCTGTTGTGTTCAGATATGGGGTGGATATGAGGTTTCCCAAATTTGGCCATACTATTGAATGTAGAGCAGGGAAAACTGAACCAGTACACTTCTGCTTTTAGAATAGATTTCACTGAAGAGCCAGTAAGCAGATAACCTGGTTTCTCTACTAGTCAGGTAGTGCTTATATCAAGGAGTAACTGAAAATAAAGGCATACAAAGAGAAGTGAAGCTAATACATTACAGTTAATGTGATATTTTTCTCTTTTTCAGTGACCCTTACGTGAAATTGTCCTTGTATGTAGCTGATGAGAACCGAGAACTTGCTTTGATTCAGACTAAAACTATCAAAAAGGTAAGCTTCTGTTTTGTTTTAACTTGTGCTCTGAGTGCTAAGACTTGTTCCTGCAGACTCTCTGTGCACTCTCTGCAGAGATCGATAAAAGTAGAAAATTTGGAAAATAAAGTTACCAGCATCTGATAGAATGGGCCATGTGGCAAGATTTCAAGTTGTAAGATGTTTACAGTAACCAACAAATTAATTTTGAAAGAATAGACAAAACTTTACTCCAATTAACTTATCACGTGTCCAAAATTCTAACATTATGGCTGTAATCTTCACTGGGCACTTTGTTATCAAGGAATCAATCTAAAGTAATTCTTAGCTCCCAAGGCTTGCTTTTTGCCTTCACCTTTCCCACCAGGAAACTCCTGACTCGAAAACTAACTTGATCGGTGGAGAATGAACTGGAGATTCTTCCCTCTAATCGAGCTGGCAAAACTTCCAGTACAAATGCTCACAAATATAGCCTCTTCAGTCTGAGGGACAGCTTGCCATGTGCGTTTCATGCTGTTACCAACAGACCTAAATTTTTCTCTGCTTAAGGTAGATTGTTTTAAGGAAATCTGCAACCTAATAGTTGTTGACAGTGGCCTCATATAGATCCTAATGCTGTGAAAATTAGCAGAATCCAAAGATGGAAGGCAATTTTGACATTCATTTAAATCTGTCAAAAATAGGCAGGAGTTTTTTTCCTATCATCTCTAGTTGTGTTCGAACATTCTCACAATCAAAATGTGCATATGCATGACTATTCGAGGCTTTGTTTGCATGCACATAATGTTTTGGAAAATTTCCATCGAAGATGTCTTCTTCCTAAATCTAATCATGTGTAGTGAGACACTTGCTCTCATTTTTGTCCTTTTTAAAATGTATGCTGTTTGATTTCAGCTTTACACAATTTACATATTAGGTTTCTCAAACTGAAACCCACACATTATTTTTGAAATTCCACAGCATTTAATTGCCTTGCTAACCCTTCTTGAGCCCTTGTTTTCTTCTTCTATCCCATCTCATTTCAATCAGTCACCTCATGACTTAACTATCCTCTTAATGGAGCAGATTACCACCTCATTTCACTCTCTTGGCTACATTGGTTGATATATCCTCTGTGACAGTACTATGGTTTTAAGAGGTGTATTTTGTCCTTTATTTATGAACAAAGGTTGAGCAGAAGTGTTGAGCGGACTGTTCCAATCCAATAAAGTAAACGGCTTGTGAGGTCTTGGGTTTTTAAAAAAAAAGTTGGAACTTAATAGAAGCAGCCTGTACAGGTGGGGTCAAGCTGCCATAGAACCAGGATTTCTAGTTTTGGCTTTCTGCAGTTGCTGGGGTCCTGAAGCTGGGTGTGGAAGCTTTTAATTCTCCTACTATTTACTGAATTTTCCTTTGTCAAGTATACGTTTATGGGATGTTACTCTATTGGAACAGTTGATTAATAGTAGATAACATGTATATTATTTTGTTAAGCATTTTGGTAGAGGTACAGTTAAGCCAATTCTCATGTTTTGCCTGTTGTTTATTGTCATGTAAAAATGAAGTGTGTTTTGCTAAAAGTCGAGTAGTTTGACCAATCAAATTGTATCTGGACTGCAACGCCTTACACTGACCTTAAAAATAAGAAAAAGTTAGGGTCTAGACTATCTTGTTAATACATTTTGAGGGGTTTAGTCTGGTCCAGAATATCCACAAACATCTCAGCCTCAAATTTACTCCTGATTTGACGTATACTTGTTACTTTCACAGTGATCTCCGCAACTTTGTCTCATTAGAATCAAGTCATTGTTCCTGTCTTCCGAATTTTGTTCAGGTTTCTACACCATATTACAAAGCTGAAATCATGATTATGTTATGGATTCTCCTTTCAGCTTTGGTATTCACCACACAGCATCCACTGCACTTATTCCAGTTATTCCAACCAGATCAAATTTGCATTCCCATGTTTGTATCTTCTACATTCTCGGAGATGTGAATCTATATTAAAACTACAAATCAAGCTAGGAAGGGCATATGAATTGGTTATTGCAATGAGATGATAGGTAATAATTTGGAACCTATAACTCGATCAGTTGTGGTGAGGCACTGGTGTAGTGGTAACATTACTGATTGGGTAATCCAGAGGGCAAGGCTGATAGAAACAGAATATCAGAGCAGGAGTAGGACATTTGGCCCAACAAGCGTGCTCCATCATTAAATATAATCATGGCTGATCATCCAACTCAGTGCCGTGTTCTCACATTTTCCTCATATCTTTTGATCTCTTTAGTCCCAAGAATCATATTTCCACCTTTCTTGAAAGTCAGAGGCATAGAGTCCTACAGCACAGAGACAGGCTTTTTGGCCCAGACTGGTCCATGCCAACCAAAATGTCCATTCACGTTAACCCCATTTCTGTGCACTTGGCCCATATCCTTCTAAACCTTTCCTATCCATGTATTTGTCCAAATGCCTTTTAAATGTTGTTAACCTACCCACCTCAACCACTTCCACTGGCAGCTCATTTCATATGCATATCACCCTCTGTGTAAAGAGGTTGCCCGTCAGGTTCCCTTTTATTCTTTCCCCTCTAGTCCTCAGTTCCTCAAACCTGGAAAAAAGACTGAGTGCATCTACTCTATCCATGCCTTTCATGATCTTACTCACCTCTATAAGTTGCTCCCTCAGAAAAAAAGTCCTAGCTTGTCCAAAGTCTCCCTGTAACTCAGACCACCAAGTCTTTCATGTTTTGGTCTCCATACCTTCCTGTGGCGGAGAATTCCACAGGCCCACCATCTCTGGATGAGTAAATTCCTCATCATCTCTGACCTAAAAGGCCTGCCCCTTACTTTGAGACTGTGATCACTGGTTCTGGACTCCTCAATCATTGAGAATGAACTTCCTGCATGTAACTGTCTAATGCTGTTAGAATTTCGCAGATTTGAGATTCCATGACCACTACCTTTCCACCCCCACATAATTTTCAATACTAGTGAGCTTAGTCCTAATAGATCCGATCACTCCCACCGTCCCACAAATCCATCTGGTAAAATACCTTTGTATTCCCTCAATCGTTTGACCATTCTTCCGAAGATAAGGAGATCAAAAATGCACACAATATTCCAGTTGTGGTCTTACGAATGCCCTGTACAGTTGAAGCAAGAGAACAATTCCTGTACTTGAATTCTTTCATAATGAAGGCCAATGTACCATTTGCTGCCTTCACTGCCTGCTGCACTGACATCCTTGCTTTCAGTGATTGGCGGATGAGGACATTGTTGTCCCCATGTGTCAATAATAAGCTGCCTGCCTGTTTGTTGCTAACATAATGGATAAACTTGCATTTATCCATTTTGTACTGCATCTGCTATGTGTTTGCTCACTTACCTAATTTGTACAAATTGCACTGCAGCTTCTCTGCATCCTCACAGTGAATGCTTCTATCCAGCTCTTTGTCATCTGCAAACTTGGAGATATGATCTGTACTTTGCTAATCTAAACCATCTATCTTGTGACTAGCTGGGGTCCACTCGCTGATCCCTGAAGTTCTCCACTAGTCACTGCCTGCCACTCAGAAAAACACCTGTCTCTTCCTGCATTTTGTTTGCTATCTGCAGATCAGTTCTCTCTGCATTTCAGTACGTGACCTTCAATCCTATGTGTTTTAATTTTGCATTGAAAGCCCTCTGAAAATCCAGTAAACCACATGTCTTTTCCTTTCAACTCTAATAGTTCCATCCTCAAAACATGCCAGCATTTTTTCCACTACTCATGTCAAGCCAAGCAGTCTCTGATTTGGTGTTTACTCTCTGCTTCCCTTCTTAAATAGTGGGGTTAGGTTAACTACTTTACAATTCATAGGAACTGTTCTAGAGCCAATAGGATTTTGGAAGATGACTCCTAGTATATCTACTATTTCTGGGGCCATTTTCTGAAGAATTAGATTAAGTTTATCAAGCTGTGGGGATTTACCTGCCTTTAATCCTATTAGTTTCCCCAAACAGCATTTTCCTTCTGATATTAATTTCTTTCTGCTTCTTCATCTAATTGTGCCATGTGTTCTCCCATTAATTTTGATGTTATTTGTATCTTCCTTTGTGAAGATGGAACTGAGGCATGTATTTAATTGTTTGCCATCTTTTTAGTCACGACTATACATTCCCCTATTTCTGCCTGAGGATCTCTACTTGTTTTCACTAATCATTTTTCTTTTTGCAAAAGAAATAATTAAAGCTTATAAGAGATGTTACCTGCAAGCTTGCTCTAATATTCCAATTTTTCCCTCTTAATTAGTCTCCTTGTCTCTCTTTGCTGGAATCTAACTTTTCCAATGATTAGGTCTGTTGTTTTAATGGCCATTTGTTTTCTGTCATTCTTGGATTTAATACCATCCTTAATTTCCCTTGTTAGCCATGGTCTGACCATCTTTCCCATGAACTTTTTATCAAAACTGGGATGATTAACTTCTATGTATTCTTTAAATGTTTGACATTACCTGTCTGCTATCATCCCTTTAATAATGATCCCTAGTTTATTGTAACTAGTCATGCCTCATACCATCGTAATTTCCTTTATTTAAATTCAGGACCCTAATCTCAGAAAAAAAACTGTCACTCTACACCTTAATGAAAAATTCTATCCTACTATAGTCACTCTTCCCTAGGGACCTACACACAACTCTATTAGTTATTCCCTCCTTGTTGCACAATACCCAGTCAAGGATGTCCTTTCTCTAATTGGTCCCTCAACATATTGATTCCTAAAACTATTATGTATACACTTCCAAGAATTTCTCCTCTAAGGTATTGCTACTGATTTGATTTGCCCTATCTACATGCAGATTAAAGGTTGCCCATAATTATTGCTGTACCTTTATTATATCACTTATTTCCATTTTAATGCCTTCCCCAATACAATTACTACAGTTTGTGGGCCCATTCCTGAAGAAGGGCTTATGCCCGAAACGTCGATTCTCCCGTTCCTTGGATGCTGCCTGACCTGCTGCGCTTTTCCAGCAACACATTTTCAGGTCCATATATAACCCCTACTATTGTCTACTGTCCCTTGGTGTTTCTAAGCCCAACCCATATAGATTCTACTTCACCAGAGGTAATATCCTTCCTTACAATCATGTCCATATCCTTTTTTCATCACAGTGCTACCCCACCACCTCTTTTTGTTTGTCTTTTTTGAAAACTGAAAGTCCTTGAATATTCAGTTTCCATTCCTGGTCACCTTGCAACCACATCTCTCTATTTCCACTATATCATTCTCATTTAGAAGTATTTGTGGAACTAATTTATCCATTTTATTGTGAATTCTCTGCACATGAAGTTAGAAGACCTTAAGGCTTGTATTTGTGGTGCTTTTAGTCTTGTTTACTGTGGCCCTGCTTGATTCTGGTCCTTGAATTCTCTGCCATCCTGTCTCTTGTTTTTGTCCTTATTTCTGTATTACCACTCTCCCTATACAGTTCACTTTCCCCTGTTATTATAGTTTAAACTTTCCCTGACTGCATTCTCAAACGTATCCCCTGGGATGTCGGTTCTGGTCTTAACCAGGTACAACTCATGCTGCTTGTACTGGTGGCATCTCTCTGAGCTGATTGCAATGCCTGAGGAGACTGAAAACCTCTCGTTTTAACACCATCTCTCTGTGCATTTATCTGATGTATCCTATTTCTACTGTGACCAGCATGTGGCACCAGAGATCACTGTTATTTGAGATCCCATTTTTAAAATTTGATTTCTAACTCCCAATATGCTTTGAGGATATCATCCTGTATCTTAGTTCATTACAACCACTGACTGTTCACCCTTCCACTTCAGAAGATTCTGTAGCTGCTCTGAGACAACATGAGCCCAATACTTGGGAGGTAACATACCATCCCAGAGTCTCATTTGCACCCACATAATCATCCACCTTTTCCTCTTAGTATTTGATCCCTTATTACTATAGCATTTCCACACCTCTTCGTCAACTCCCGTGCAGCAGAGCCAACTGTGGCGTTTGGCTGATGATACATTCCTCCGAGATACCATTCCCCAAACAGTATCCAAAGCAGTATATTTATTTTACAGAGGATTGGCAATAGAACATTCCTGCATGACCTCCCTCATCCTGTTTCTCTGGTGGTCACTTATTCATTTGTTGCCTGTGGAGGCCACCTCCCTGCACATGCTTTACGTGAAACTGCCAGTCTCACAGTCACAGATACACACTCCATGATAGCCATCAAGTTTGCATTCAGTTTACAAAATTAGAATTAAAATGCAGTTTAAAAACTCTGTAATGTCCCCTGTGAACAGGATTCTGTCATATTTATCTGATCTGGCTGATATGCGATTCCAGAAAATAGCAGTGTGATTGACTCTTCTAATAAAAGCAAAATACTGTGAATGCTGAAAAATCTGAAACATACACTGAGAATTCTGGGCTTTTTCCAGCTTTTTCAGTGGTTGATTCTTCATTGCCCTTTTGAAATGACTAAGTAAACCACTGCAACAAACAAAACTGGGTGAACCATCTAACATTAACCTCAAAACTGGAAACAACAACAGCATGCACTACCCTGTCATTGACTCTGTTGACCTCCAAATGTTTGCAGGCTTCGGCCAAAATTAAGGAGGTAGTTACGAAGGCTAGACCAGAAGCAAGCAGTATGACCTGTAAGATAGGATTTGGTTAATATGACCATCCCAGACACCACAATTACAGTTTCTCGGTATATCCTGTCTCACTAATAGAACAAATAAACTAGAGATCGTGGCATAGATGTCTATGGTTAAAAAAATCACCAAACACCAGGTTATAGTCCAACAGGTTTAATTGGACGCACACTGGCTTTCGGAGCGACGCTCCTTCATCAGGTACCACCTGATGAAGGAGCGTCGCTCCGAAAGCTAGTGTGCTTCCAATTAAACCTGTTGGACTATAACCTGGTGTTGTGTGATTTTTAATTTTGTACACCCCAGTCCAACACCGGCATCTCCAAATCATAGATGTCTTTGGTCAGCAAAGAGTTGTCCTTGGAATCCTCGACCTCAACTTCAGACCCCGTTAGGTCTCATTGCGTCAGATCAAACATTAGCAGGTTCAAATCCTTTCCCATTCCCTTAGCTTAAGAGTATTTTTTTTGTTGGACAATAATTGGATAATGCAGTGAAGGTATCAAGAGCATTGATTTCAGTGTTGAAGAATGGCTCAATAACGTCATAACTGACTGAGCTGGCTGAGTGCTAAAGGACAAAGCTGCTTGACAAGGTTTGAGGCAGGCGGCGAGAGAATCAACAAGTTGGAAAAATTCCTTAACCTATCCTGTTCAGTCGATCATATACAAATGCATCTGTGGCTGATAGTATTGATATTGTTATCAATCCTGCCTAGCCAATTAGTAGCCATAAGACATAGGAGCAAAAGTAGACTATTCAGTCTGTCAAGCCAGCGAAGAATGTTACCTCAAAGTACAAAGGGATCTTGATTAGATGAGTTAATGTGCCAAGAAGTGGCAGATTAAGTTTAATTTAGATAAATGTGAAGTGCTGCATTTTGGTTGGCAAATCAGGGCAGGACTTATACAGTTAATGTTAAGGTCCTAGGGAGTGTTGCTGAACAAAGAGACTTTGGAGTGCAAATTCACAGTTCCTTGAAAGTGGAGTCGCAGGTAGACAGGATAGTGAAGGAGGCAATCGGTACGCTGGCCTTTATTGGTCAGTGCATTAAATATGAATTGGGAGGTCATGCTGCAGCTGTACAGGACATAGATAAGGCCAGTTCTGAAATACTATGTTCAATTCTGGTCTCCCTACTATAGGAAAGATGACGTTAAACTTACATAAGAACACAAGAGCTAGGAGTAGGAGAAGGCCACCTGGCTCTTCGAGCCAGCTCTACCATTCAGGATGATCATGGCTGATCTTTTTATGGCCTCAGCTCCACTTACCCAGCCTCTCACCAGAACCCTTAATTCCTTACTATTCAAAGCGTATTTATCTTAGCTTTAAAAACAGTGTATGAGGAAGCCTCAATCCCTTCACAAGGGAGTGAATTCCAACCCTCTGGGTGAAGAAGTTCCTTCTCAATTCAGTCCTAAATCTGCTCCTCCTAATTTTGAAACTATGTCCCCTTTCCTAATTTTACCTGCCACTGGAAACATCCTCTCTATTTCTATCTTATCAATTTCCTTCATAATTTTATATGTTTCTACAGGATCCCCCCCCCCCCCCCCCCCCCATTTTTCTATATTCCAGTGAATATAATCCCAGTCTGCTCAGTCTGTCGTCATAAGTCAAACTTCTTAACTCAGGAATCAACCTAATAAACCGCCTTTGCACCATCTCTAGTGCCAGTATATCCTTTCTCAAGTAAGGAGGCCAAAATTGTACTCTGTACTCCAGGTGTGGCCTCACCAGCACCCTATACAGCTGCAATATAATCTCCCTGCTTTTAAACGCAATCCATTTAGCAGTGAAAGACAAAATTCCATTTGCCTTTTTAATTACATGTTGCACCTGCAGGCCAACCTTCTGTTATCAATGCACAAGGACACCCAGGTCCCTCTACACAGCAGCATGCTGCAATTTTTTCTATCATTCTAATAATAGTCCTTTTTACTGTTATTCCGACCAAAATAGATGACTTCACATTTACTAATATTGTGCTCCATCTACCAGACCTTTGCCCAGTCACTTAAACTATCTATGTCCCTCTGTATAGTTTCACAGTCCTCTGCACACTTTGTTGTGCCATTCATCTTAGTGTCATGCGCAAGCTTAGACACACCAAATGTCCCCAACTCCAAATCATCTATGTAAATTGTGAATAATTGCAGTCCCAACATTAATCCCTGAGGCATACCACTAGTCACCAATTGCCAATCAGAAAAGCACTCCTTTATTTTCACTCTTTGGTTCCTGTTAGTTAACTAATCCTGTTTCCAGAGTCAAAAAGTGTGGTGCTGGAAAAGCACAGCAGGTCAGGCAGCATCGAAGGTGCAGGAGAGTTGACGTTTCGGGCATAAGCCCTTCCTGATGAAGGGCTTATGCCCAAAACATGGACTGCCTGACCTGCTGAGGTTTTCCAGCGCCACACTTTTTGACTTTGATCTGCAGTCCTCACTTTCTCCCAATCCTCTATCCATGCTAATACATTACCTGTAATATCATTGCATCTTAATCTTACGCAACAGCTTTTTGTGCGTCAGTTTGTCGAATACCTTTTGGAAATATAGGTACACCACATCTGCTAGGTCCCCGTTGTCCACTGTGCCCTGCCATTCAGCCCATCAAGTCTGCTTTGCCAGTCAATGAGATTATGGTTTTCTGATAACCGTCAACTCCATTTTCCTGCCATTTTCCCATAACCCTTGAGTCCCTTACTGACTAAAACTCTGTCTATCCCACTCTTGAAAATACTTAAAAGGGTTCAGAAAAGATTTACAAAGATGATGCCAGGGTTGGAGGTTTGAGGAATAGGGAGAGGTGGAATAGCCTGGGGTCATAATAATTTAAGATCCAGTCTCATCAGCCCTTTGTAGTAAAGGATTCCACAGATTCATTACTCTGAGGGAAGAAATCCTTCATGTCTGTCATAAATATGTGATCCTTTAATGTGAGGTTGTGCTGTCAGATCCTAGACTCTCCCTCAAGGGGAGCAACCTTTTGACATCTACCCTGTCAAAGAATCTTATATGTTCCATTAAGGTTGATTCTCACTCCTTTCTATTCCAATGAGTATGGACCAAATCTACTCAACCTCTGTGCGTAAGATAGTTCTTCCATACCTGCTATCTGCTAAGTGAACCATTCTTGGGATGCCTTCAATGCCAGTATATTGTTCCTCTGAGAAGAAGCCCAAAACTTTTTACCTGTATTCCAACTGTTGTTTGACTAGTACCCTGTACAGTTTTGACAAAACCTCCCTACTTTTATGATACATTGTCTCTGAAATAAAGGTCAAAATTCCATTTGCTTTCCTGCTGAACTTAGATGCGAGCTTTTGGTGATTCATGGACAATACTCCTAAATCCCTCTGTTCTGTAGTCTTCTTCAGTCTATTCTCGATCATCAGCAAAGTGATGGAAAGTATCAATGTCAGTGCACTTGGGAAAGAATAAATACTCATCAGTGCTCAATTTTAGGTTACACCAAGGCTTGTTGGCTCATTATGTTGTTAATCCAAACATGCATGCTTGCCTTCATTGGTCAAAGCATTGAGTACAGGAGTTAAGACGTCATGTTATGACTGTACAAGATATTAGTGAGGCCACTTTTAGAGTAATGTGTGTAATTCTTATCACCCTGCTATAGGAAAGGGTGCAGAAAAGATTTTCAAGGATGTTACCAAGACTGGAGATGCTTAATAGACAGGCACTTCTTTCCCTGGAGTGTTGAAAGCTGAAGAGTGACCATTATAAAATTATGAGAGACAAATATAAGGTGAATAACTAAGTTCTTTTCCCAGGATAGGGGAGTCAAAAACTTGAGGGTATAAATCTAAGGGGAAAGATCTTAAAAGGGCCTGAGCGACAACTTTTCCACAAAGAGGGTAGTGCGTGGGACGAGCTGTGAGAGGAAATGGTGGAGACAAGTACAATTACAATATTTAAAAGACATTTGGATGGATACATGGATTGGAAAGGTTTAGAGAGACATGGACCAAATGCAGGCAAATGAGGCTGGCTCAGTTCAGGAAACCTGGTTGGACTGAAGGGTCTGTTTCTGTGTTGTATGACTCGATTCTAAGAGCTACACTTGAAGTGAAGTGAAGATGACTGCTCGAGACATCATGGCCCCATATGACCAAATGTGGCATCAAGGAACTAGAGCAAAGCTGAAGTGTGAATCAGAAACAGCTCACCACTTAGTTATTGTCATACCTAAAGTAAAGGAAGCTGGTGTGGTTGCAGGAAGTCAGTCAGATTATTTCCAGGACATTGCTGCAGGACTTCCTTGGCATTATAATCTCAGCCAACCCCTCTTCAGCTGCTTCATTATATCTTTTCTTCCATTCAGAAGCTGAAATACTTATTGATAATTGCTCAATGTTTAGTACTGTTTACAACTTCTCAGATACTGAAGCAGTCCATGTGCAATAAAATCTCAACAACATCCAGGATTGGGCAACACGTAACAAGTAGAACATGAGCCACAAAAATATTGATGACCATCTCCATCAAGACAGAATCTAGCCACTATGAGTTATTATTGGAATTGCTGCTCATAAAGTCCAGCACAAGTATCTTGACAGGCCTTTTGGAGACTGCCAATGGAGGGACGACTGCATTGATTCATGCCTTTCAGTGTATTCTTTGTCTAATTTTGTTACGCTGAAGACCATATTTTATCTGTGCAATTTTCAAACATTATAGTTTTTCAAATCAAGTGACTTCATTTTACAAACTTAAAAGCCAAGAAAATTACTGTCAAAACAGGTTTCTGTCTTATTGTAGTTATTCTAAAAAGAAGGCCCAATTGCCAAAGTTGGTACAGAATTGTCCAAAGTTTTGAGGTTTGTTATCTTTATACAAATCCAGAAATAAAACTGATGGGTTCAATTATCTTTTACAGACTTTAAATCCAAAATGGAATGAAGAATTCCTTTTTCGGGTAAGTACTATTTTAACCTCTCTCCACTCCCTTCCATTCTCCCCTTCAAGAGCAAATGTGATGAGCTCATGGACTTGTTTGCAATGACAATTCGAACTATCTGATCATCTACCTTTTTATCTTTATGTATTTCCTTTTCCATGTTTCCTTTTGCCAACTAGTTGCTCACCTCCATCTCCCTTGACCTGTTCCCCTCAAGATTGATGCCCATCCAACCTGAGTTTCTTTTTCCACGGTTAACCTATTTTGTTCATGGTTCTCTCATCATGGATATGGTGCCACTCTCCCCTCAATTTATTTTTGTTCTCCACTCTTCAAAACTTGCACTGTTCCATTCCTGTAAATTACCAGCAATTTACAAAAATTTACAAAATTAAATTACAACCTTTCCATTTCAGAATCCTTGCCCTTGCTTTCTGAATTGGAGTTCATCTTTCATGGAACTCTAGGTGAATCTCTCCAATCTGACCTCAGCCCTCGGCACCCTACTGAAATGCTTCTTTGTGTTCCTTTGTGATTTGGCAAAGGTAAACTACCATTCTGTGGTCTTTGTTCACACCATCCTCCTCCAGCACTTGATCTCGCCTGTTTGCTGACAAAAACAGCTCAAACTTGCCGCAGCCTCTTTTCCAATATTTTAAATACTGATGAAAAGTTTTTCCCATCCAAATGTTAGGAAGATGAAAGCTGTTTTCTTCAGTATAATCACATTGAATCTGTAGCCACCCATTGCATTAGTCTCTGATAACAGTATGAAGTTGAGTCAGACTGTTGGCCACCTTGGTGGCATAGTGAGGTACGGGAACAAATATATAATCATATACAAAATAAGGCAGTAATGGTAGGGGATTTTAATGACTCCAATATTAACTGAGATAGTGACCATCCAACTTGAGTTCCAGTTTCCATGATTAGTTTATATTGTTAATGGTTCTCTAATCTTGGGTACCACTCTTCAAAATAACAAACTTGTACTCTTCTATTCCTGTAAATTACCATCCAATCTCTGACCACCCTCCAGTCTTGAGAGGAACAGGTCAAAGGAGGTGGAGGTGGGTTTCTTTGTTAACTGAGCTCCTTGATGGCACAAGGAAGCATGGAAAAGAAAATTGAGAAAGATATAAGGCAGATGACCAGATAGTGTTGCAAACAAGTCCATGACAAGTCCACTTTAATGTGCAAGAAGAAAGGGAGCAAAATTCTAAAATTGCACTGAGGAAACCTTTTTCAGTCAGTACTTGGAAAGCCCAACAAGGCAGGAGTCAGTTTCAGAACTAATAATGACCATAATGGTCAGATTTAAGGTGTGTCAGAAGTTTGGGAAACATTTTGGAGATAGTAACCAGAGCTCAGTTGGATTTAAGGTAGTTATGGAAAAGAACATGGATCGGTCAGGCATAAAAGTTCTAAATTTTATTGAGGGAAGACACAATTTGGCCCAAGTAGACTAAGAACAGCTACTGGCAGATAAAACTTTATCAGTGAACTGGGAGGTATTCAAGGAGGAAACAGCATAAATAGGACAAATATGTTCATGTAAAGACAAATATGTTCATGTAAAGTCCAGTAGAAAACATTGCATATCAAGGGACATAATGGTCAGATTTAAGGCAAAAAAGAGAATCTTATGGCAGATTTGAGGGCTCAATGTAGCCAAGACCCAAGAAAAATATAAAATGTGCATGGAATCTTTTAAAAAGGAAATTACAAATACAAAGACAGTGCATAAAAAAGAAGTCTTGACAGGCTTTTTAAATGTATAAAGAGCAGGGCAATAACTGGGGAAGACTGAGGCCCATTAGGGATCATAGAAGTAATCCATGTGCGGACCTCGGAAGATATGACGCAGCTCTCAATGAACATTTTCTGTCATTTTTCACACTGGACAAGTGTGACATAGGGAGGAGGATTGTAAAATATTCAAAGAGATGAACATAGATAGGAAGTACCAGCGGATTTCTTGTTCATCAAAGTGGACAAAATCTGAAGACCTGGATGAGATGTATTTCAGGCTGTTGAGGGAGGCAAGTGAGGCTGTAATTTTCAAGCTCTGTCTGGCCACGGGTGAGAGTCCAGACATCTGCTACTGCTGTCCCATTACTAAAAGGGGGAGGACACAAATTGACTAGGAAATTACAGGTCAGTCAGTTTAACCTTGGTGATGGAGATGTTTATGAGAAAAATTTCCAGGGGACAAAACAAATCTGCACTTGGAAGGACATGTATAATAGTAATTTGGATTTGGTAAAGGATAGTTATGTTTGACAGATTTGATGAAATGTTTTGTGAGGTGACCAGGAGTGTTGATGAGGTTCCAAAATTGGCAATGAGGCAGGAAGCAGAAGGTAATGCTCGATGGCCTCTGTGATTAATGGTTTGTTTCCATACAGCTAGGTTCTGGGGCCCTCACTGTGTGTGGTATAAGTGAATGAATTGTATTTAAATATAGGAGGTATGATCAAGATGTTCACAGATGACACAGACTTGAATATTGCGATGCATTCCTGGCTGTTCTCTCATATTCTGCCTTCTGTCAACTTGAGATATCCAAAACGCTGCTGTTTGTGTACTAACTCTTGCCAAACACTCGAAAATCTGTCACGATTTGTCACAGCGTCTTACAGCATAGAAACAGACTCGTCAGACCATCTTGTCTATGCCAATCAACAAAGACCAGACTGCACTAATTCACTTTACCTGCATTTGATCCATAGCCCACTATGCCCTGACATTTAAAGTGCTTACACAAATCGTTCTCAATTGTTGTGAAAATACCTGCCTCTGTTATCATCTGAAGAAGTACTTTCCATATTTTTACCACCCTCTTTCTCCGATCTCCTGTAAACCATTCCCTCTTCACCCTTAAACTTGTGCCCTTTGGTCTTAGATACATCTGCCATTGGGAAAAGGTTCTCACATTCCACTTTGTGTATGCCTCTGATGATTTTGTATGTCTCAATCAGATTTCCTCCCAACCTTCTCTGTTCCAAGGAAAGAAAATCCAGTCTATCCAATCTCTTCTCAAAACTGAGCCATTCATCTCAGGCAGCATCCTGGTGAATCTGTTCTGTACCTTCACCAGTTCAAGCATGTCCTCCTTTTAGTGTGGAGACCAGAACTATACACAGTATTCCACCTGTGACTTAACCAAAGTTCTATTAAGTTGTAACAAGATTTTCTTTCTCCTACGTTCTATGCCCTAGCTAATGAAAGCAAGCATCTTGTATCCTTTCTTTACCACCCTGTCTACCTATGCTTCAACATTGATAGACTTTACAGTAAGGTTCCTTTTGTTCTTCAGTACTCATTAGAGAACTACTATTCATTGTGTATATCCTTCCTTATTTGACCTCCCAAAATGCATCACATCACATTTCTCAGGATTAAATTCCCAGCACCAATCCCTGACCAACACATCTGTTCACAGGCTTCCAATCACAGTAACATGTCTCGACCATCATCCTTTTCTTCCTGTGTGCAAGCCAAGTTTGGACCCAATGTGCTAACTTCCCTTGCATCCCATGGGCTGTTTAGTGTTTAGACCAGCCTTCCATGTGGGAGCTTGTCAAAGGTCTTACAGAAGTCCATGTAAACTATATTAAAATCATCAAAATATTTAGTCGCCTTTCAAACAAAAAAAATCAATGAAATTGGTCAGATAGGATCTCCCTTTAACAAATCCAAACTGACTACCTTTGATCAAATTCTGCCTTCCGAAGTGTCCTTCAGAATGCAAGGTTTGTAGCTCAGGTTGAGGTTTAGGGTGTAGGTTTGCTCGCTGAGCTGTAGGTTTGATATCCAGACGTTTCATTACCTGGTGAGGTAGCATCATCAGTGGCGACCTCCAAGTGAAGCGAAGCTGTTGCCTCCTGCTTTCTATTTATATCTTTCTCCTGGATGGGGTTCCTGGGTTTGTGGTGATGTCATTTCCTGTTCATTTTCTGAGGAGTTGATAGATGGCATCTCGACCTATGCGTTTGTTTATGGAGTTGTGGTTGGAGTGCCAGGCCTCTAGGAATTCTCTGGCATGTCTTTGCTTAGCCTGTCCCAGGATAGATGTGTTGTCCCAGTCGAAATGTTGTTTTTTTTCATCTGTGTGTAGGGCTACGAGGGAGAGAGGGTTGTGTCTTTTTGTGGCTAGCTGGTGTTCGTGTATCCTGGTGGCTAACTTTCTTCCTGTACGTCCTATGTAGTGTTTGTGGCAGTCCTTGCATGGAATTTTGTAGATGACGTTGGTTTTGTCCATGGGTTGTACTGGGTCTTTTAAGTTTGTTAGTTTTTGTTTGAGAGTGTTGGTGGGTTTGTGTGCTACGAGGATTCCGAGGGGTCTTAGTAATCTGGCTGTCATTTCTGAAACTTCTTTGATGTATGGTAAGGTGGTTAGGGTTTCTGGCTGTGTTTGGTCTACTTGTCGTGGTTTGTTCTTGAAGAATCTGCGCACTGTATTATTTGAGTATCTGTTTTTCTTGAATTCGTTGTATAGGTGGTTTTCCTCTGTTTTCCGAAATTTGTCTGTGCTGCAGTATTTGGTCAGTGTTTGTCGGTTTTCTGTATACGCAGGTTTGTAGTTCTCCGTTGTCCTTTCTTTTGACTGTGACGTCCAGGATTTTTGGTAGTACATATAAACGTGGGGTGTTGGTCCCGTCGGGTTTCATTTTCTGGAATTCCATCTTGTTTAATTGTCTGGAATTGTGTAATTAAACAAGACGGAATTCCAGAAAAGGAAACCCGACACGATTCTACGGACTACCAAAAATCCATAAACCAGGAGCCCCCCTCAGACCCATAGTCTCACTACCCGGAACACCAACTTACGAATTGGCCAAAGATCTACACGCAAAACTGAAGTACCTAGTTGAAGAGTCACAGCACTCCATCCACTCCACCCAGGAATTCCTAAAAATCATCAAAAACACCAAAATAGAGGAAGACGAAGCAATGATCTCATTCGACGTAACAGCACTATTCACCTCCATCAACATCGACCTGGCAAAGGAAACACTTACCACACTTTTAGAAGAGACCATCACGCATACCCCAACCACCATCAATCACATTACCAATGAAAACATCATGAAGCTAGTGGACCTGTGCCTCACCACCCACTTCACTTTCAACAAAATAGTCTACAAACAAACCAACGGCACACCCATGGGTTCTCTGCTATCAGGATTCATAGCAGTAGCGGTAATGCAAAGACTAGAACAAACAGCCCTACCAATCATCAGACCAAAAATCTGGGTCTGCTACATAGATGACACCTTTGTCATCACAAAACGAAACAAGATAGAAGAGACATTTAACATCATCAATAACACCCTCACAGGCATAAAGTTCACCAAGGAGGAGAAACCGACAACAAACTCTCATTCCTGGACGTCACAGTCGAAAGAAAGGACAATGGCAAAGTACAAACCTGCGTCTACAGAAAACCGACAAACACTGACCAAATACTTAACTACACCAGCAACCATCCCAACACACACAAACGAAGCTGTATCAGAACACTATTCCAACGAACCACCACACACTGCAGCACAGGAGAACGTTGGAAAACAGAGGAAAACCACCTATACAACGTATTCAAGAAAAACGGATACACAAATAATACAGTGCGCAGATTCTTCAAGAACAAACCACGACAAGTAGACCACACACAGCCAGAAACCCTAACCACCTTACCATACATCAAAGAAGTTTCAGAAATGACAGCCAGACGACAAAGACCCCTCGGAATCCTCGTAGCACACAAACCCACCAACACTCAAACAAAAACGAACAATCTTAAAAGACCCAGTACAACCCATGGACAAAACCAACGTCATCTACAAAATGCCATGCAAGGACTGCCACAAACACTACATAGGACGTACAGGAAGAAAGTTAGCCACCAGGATACACGAACACCAGCTAGCCACATAAAGACACGACCCTCTCTGCCTTGTAGCCCTACACACAGATGGAAAAAAACCCAACATTTCAACTGGGACAACACATCTATCCTGGGACAGGCTAAGCAAAGACATGCCAGAGAATTCCTAGAGGCCTGGCACTCCAACCACAACACCATAAACAAATGTATAGATCTAGATGCCATCTATCAACCTTTTAGAAAACGACAGGAAATGACATCACCACAAACCCCAGGAACCCCATCCAGGAGAAAGATATAAATAGAAAGCAGGAGGCAACAGCTTCGCTTCACTTGGAGGTCTCCACTGATGATGTTACCTCGCCTGGTAATGAAACGTCAGGATATCAAACCTACAGCTCAGCGAGCAAACCTACACCCTAAACCTTCAGAATTTTTTCCAATAGTTTCTCTACCTCTGACATCAGACTAACTGGTCTGTAATTAACTGCTCCATCAATTAAATGCTGCTCTTATTGAACAAAAGAACCTCATTAGTTATCTCCAGTCATCTTGCACTTCACCTGTCACCAGCAAAGTATTAACTATCTCTGCCAGGGTTGCAGTTATCGCCTTTCTTGCCTCCCATAGCAGCTTGGGATACATCCCATCAGAGTTGGGGGATTTATACCTGTTAATGCCCCCACCTCATTAATCTTAACGAGCTGCAACCTCACCATCCCAACTGAAATCCCCAAACACAAGTGAGAAATATTCAGTTAAGACCTCACCCACATCCTCTGGTTCCATGCAGAGGTTGCCTCTTTGCTTTCTATTAGACTCCACTCTTCCCTGGTAATCCCCTTACTCTTGATATTCTTTTGAACTGCCTTAGGGTTTTCCTTAATCCTGTCTAGCGAAAATATTTTGTGGCCTCACTTTACCCTCTTATTGTTTCAGCAATGACTTACAATCTGTATCCTTTTGAAGGACCTCCCTATTTTTAATATGCTGCATCTGATGCATGCTTCCTTCTTTCTCAGACTCTCCATCCCTTTATCACCAACTTTACTTGGCTTTTCTTTAGGCAGTGCCTCAACTTAAAAAATGTTTTCCAGTTTAGTTAGCAAGCCCTATTCTCCTATCCTCTCACCATTTCCTTGCTGACTTACTTTATCTCCTGGTCCAGCATCTTTAGAACATAGAACATAACAGTGCAGTACAGGCCCTTCGGCCCTCGATGTTGTGCCGCCCTGTCATACTAATCTGAAGCCCACCCACCTACAGTATTCCGTATACATTCATATGCCTGTCTAATGACGACTTAAATGCACTTAAACTTGGCGAATCTACTACTGTTGCAGGCAAAGCATTCCATACCCTTGCTACTCTCTGAGTAAAGAAGCTACCTCTGACATCTGTCTTATACCTATCTCCCCTCACTTTAAAGTTGTGTCCCCTCATGTTTGCCATTCCCATACTTGGAAAAAGGCTCTCCCTGTCCACCCTATCTAACCCTCTGATTATCTTGTATGTCTCTATTAAGTCACCTCTCAACCTTCTTTTCTCTAACGAGAACAGCCTCAAGGCCCTCAGCCTTTCCTCATAAGACATTCCTTCCATAACAGGCAACATCCTAGTAAATCTCCTCTGCACCCTTTCCAAAGCTTACACATTCTTCTTATAATGCGATGACCAGAACTGTACACAATACTCCAAGTGTGGCCGTACCAGAGCTTTGTACAGCTGCAGCATAACCTCCTGGTTCCGGAACTCAATCCCTCTATTAATAAAGGCCAAAACACTCTATACCTTCTTAACAACCCTGTCAATCTGGGTGGCAACTTTCAGGGATCTATGTACATGGACACCGAGATCTCTCTGCTCATCTGCACTCCCAAGATTCTAACCATTAGCCCAGTACTTTGCATTCCGATTACTCCGTCCAAAGTGTATCACCTCACACTTGTCCACATTAAACTCCATTTGCCACCTCTCAGCCCAGCTCTGCATCCTATCTATGTCTCTCTGCAACCTACTACATCCTTCGTCACTATCCACAATTCCACCGACCTTCGTGTCATCCACAAATTTACTAACCCACCCTTCTAAGCCCTCATCCAGGTCATTTATAAAAATGACGAACAGCAGTGGACCCAACACCGACCTTGTGATAAGCTGCTAGTAACTGGACACCAAGATGAACATGTTCCATCAACTGCAACCCTCTGTTTTCTTTCAGCAAGCCAATTATTGATCCAAACTGCTATGTCTCCCACAATGCCATTCTTCCGCATTTTGTATGATAGCCTACTGTGGGGAACCTTATCGAACGCCTTGCTGAAATCCATGTACACCACATCAACCGGTTTACTCTCATCTACCTGTTTGGTCACTTTGTCAAAAAAGTCAATAAGATTTGTTAGGCTTCACAAAACTGTGCTGACTGTCCCTGATCAGATTATTCTTTTCTAGATGATTATAAATCCTATCTCTTCTAACCTTTTCCAACACTTTACCAATAACTGAAGTGAGACTCACTGGTCTGTAATTACCAGGGTTGTCTCTACTCCCCTTTTGAACAAGGGAACCACATTTGCTATCCTCCAGTCCTCAGGCACTATTCCTGTAGACAATGTTGATTTGAAGATCAATGCCAATGTCTCGGCAATCTCTTCCCTTGCTTCCCAGAGGATCCTAGGATAGATCCCATCTGGCCCAGGGGACTTGTCTATTTTCACAGTCTGCAGTATTTCTAATACCTCTTCCTTGTGAACCTCAATCTCTTCTAGTCTAGATGCAAGTATCTCTGTATCTTCCTCGCTAACATTTTCATTTTCTATAGTGAACACTTTCGAAAAATATTTATTTAGTGCTTCCCCTATCTCCTCCGACTCCCACACACAACTTCCCACTATTATCCTTGATTGGCCCTAATTTAACACTCGTCATTCTTTTATTCCTGACATAACTATGGAAAGCCTTAGGGTTAACCCAGATCCTATCCGCCAACAACTTCTCATGTCTCCTCCTGGCTTTTCTGAGCTCTCTTTTTCGGTCTTTCCTGACTTTCTATAACCCTCAAGCGCCCTAACTGAGTTTTCACATTTTGTCCTAACATAAGCTGCCTTCTTCTTCTTGACCAGAGATTCCACTTGCTTAGTAAACCATGGCTCACGCGTACCATATCTTCCTCCCTGCCTGACAGGTACATACTTATCTAGGACACACAGGAGCTTTTCCTTGAATAAGCTCCACATTTTTAATGTGCTCATCCCCTGCAGTTTCCTTCCCCATTCTACACTTCCTAAATCTTTCCTAATTGCATCGTAATTTCCCTTTCCCCAGCTATAACTCTTGCTCGGTGGAGTACATCTATCCCTTTCCATCGCTAAAGTAAACCTGACAGAATTGTGATCACTGTCTCCAAAGTGCTCACCTATTTCCAAGTCTAACACCTGGCCGGGCTCATTACCAAATCTAATGTGGCTTCGCCCCTTGTTGGCCTGTCTACATAGTGTGTCAGGAAGCCCTCCTGCACACACTGGACAAAAACTGACCCATCTATAGTACTCGTACTGTAGTGATCCCAGTCAATATTTGGATAGTTGAAGTCCCCCATGACAACTACCCTGTCTCTCTTACTCCAAGCAAGAATCATCTTTGCTATTCTTTCCTCTATATCTCTGGGACTATTTGGAGGCCTATAGAAAACTCCCAGCATGGTGACTTCTCCTTTCCAGTTTCTAACCTCAGCCCATACTACCTCAGTTAGCGAGTCCCCAAACATTCTTTCTACAACTGTAATGTTGTCCCTGATCAACAATGCCACACCCCCCCCCTCTTTTACCATCTTCTCTGTTCTTGCTGAAACATCTGAATCCCGGAACCTGCAACAGCCATTCCTGTCCCTGCTCTAACCATGTCTCGTAATAGCCACAACATCAAAGTCCCAGGTACCAACCCATGCTGCCAGCTCACCCACTTTATTTTGGATGCTCCTCGCGTTGAAGTACACACACTTCAATCCAGGTTCTCGCTTGCCAGTGTCAGATACTTGATTTTGGAACTCCCTACTCTCATCCTCTTCTGTACCTGTCCTCCAATTTTGGTTCCCACCCCCCTGCTGCATTAGTTTAAATCCACCTTAATAGCTTTAGCGAATTTTCCACCCAGGATATTGGTACCCCTCTGGTTTAGATGAAGACCATCCTGCTTGTAGAGGTCTCCCCTACCCCAGAAAGAGCGCCAATTATCCAAAAACCCGAAACCCTCCCTCCTGCACCATCCCTGTAGCCACGTGTTCAACTCCTTTCTCTCCCTATTCCTCACCTCACTAGCACGTGGCACGGGCAGCAAACCAGAGAAAACAACTCCTGTTTGTCCTAGCTCTAAGCTTCCATCCTAGCTCCCTGAATTTCTGCCCCAAGTCCCCATCTCTCTTCTGACCTATGTCGTTGTTGCTAATGTGAACCACGACTTGGGGCTGCTCTCCATCCCCCCGAAGGATCCCAAAAACACGATCAGAGACATCACGGACCCTGGCATCCGGGAGGCAACATACCAACCGTGAATCTCTCTCGTCCCCACAGAACCTCCTATCTGTCCCCCTAATTATCGAGTCCCCAATGACTACTGTTCTGCTCCTCTTTCCCCTTCCCTTCTGAGCAGCAGGTGCCCCATTGCTTTCCCCTGGTAAGTCATCCCCCCAACAGTATCCAAGACGGTATACTTATTGTTGAGGGTAGTGGCCACAGGGGATCCCTGCACTGCCTGCCGGTTCCCTTTCTGTCCCCTAACTGTCACCCATCTGTCTTTTTCTTTTATCTGGGGAGTGACTATCTCTCTAAGTCCTGTCAATAACCCCCTTTGCCTCCCGAATGATCTGAAGTTCATCCAACTCCAGCTCCAGTTCCCTAATGCGGTTTTCGAGGAGGTGCACTTCCCACAGATGTAGTCAGCAGAGACACTAGTGGTGACCCTTACTTCCCACATTCTGCAGGAGGAACATTCCACTGCCCTAAATTCCATTCCCACTATTCTAACTCACGAAGTGACTACTATTAAAAAAGGATTAGGAAATAAACTAGTTACATTACCTTGTCAAATTGGCTACCACAACTTTTTTTTTTAACTGATTTTAACATTCTTGTTCATGTTTTCCTTCTGTATTTTCATGTCTCCTTGTTTCTGTCATCTTCTTCATGCATGAGATATCTGTGCTTGTCTGATTCTGCTGCTTGTGCATCTCCAGTTTTAGTTGCTGCAGCACCGTTGGCTGTGACTTCAGTTTTCTGGGGTTCTAAGCTCTGGAATGTGCTCCTGACATCTCTCGTCCCTTTCTCGCCTGCTCTCCTGAGTTAATGCCTTCAAACCTAAGCCGTTTGCCCATGCTTTTGGTTACCTGACCTAGTGGGTAGAGCTTTACCTTGGAGTTTGAGCACCCAGTGTCAGGCTTAAATCTGGTCTTCAAAAGCGTTGGAGAATGTGACAGGACTTCCAAGTCCATTTTACCTGTGGCGCCTCAGCAGCATCACCACGAAGGAGACATGATCACCACTAAGGCATGCAGGGCCCTTGGATGAGGTAGGCTGATTAAACCTTTTTAAAAAGGGGGGCGAAGAAGGGGAATATCCTTTGACATAATAGTTAGGACCAAGGGGTCTGCCATCCCTGCCCAATGGCTCCCTGTTTTGATTCTCTCCCAACTTGCACTGCTCCCTCTTCACCACAGGTAGAGCTGTGAAGGCATCTGTATTTAGCCTGTTTTATTTCCAGTTGTCAATATATCAATCTTCTGATAAAATGGCCATTAGTGAGCTATTTAAATATTGAAATTTGTCTTGTCCTCCTTGTGATAGGATGCCTGTTTAAAGATGGTCCTGCCATAGGTTGAATGCCCCAATGCCAGGATTTGACTGAGGAGCTGATCCGACCTGGCTCCCTCTAATTTTATTAGCCCCCTTGTTGTGGCCAGTGAAACTTTCCCCAGGATCAGTGTTGTACTTGGCTTTATCATGTTGCTGTGAAGTGCCTTAGATGTTTCATTCCACTTTATAGAGTATTCAGAAAAATATGGTATTATCAAATTCTTATCCATGATCCAGGTTCCTCTCTAGACTGGCTCCATTCTCTGTCTGATCTATCTTCACCTTTACAGATGAAGTAGAAAGAGTCCATGGCACCATTTTAACAAGCAGCCTTGTGTCCTGGCTGATTTTTATCTGTAAATCAGCATCACAACACAACTCAAACCTCCCAGTCCAGGTAGCGTCCTAGTAAATATTTTCTGCACTCTTTCTAGCCTAATGCTATCCTACAAGAGAGGGGATATTCAGAACTGCATGCAGTACTTCAGATGTGGCCTCACCAACATCTTGCACAGCTGTAACAAGGTGCCCCAACACCTACACTCAGTGTTCTCACTGAAAGTAAGCATGCTGACAGCCTTCTTCAGCACCCTTTCTACCTGTGACTTCACTTTCAAGGAACTGTGTACCTGCACTCTCTGTTCTATAACACTCCCCAGGGTCCTTCTATCGACTCTGCAAATCTTGCCCTGGTTTGAAGCTCAGTTGAGAGGATATGAGAATATCAGGGAATTGAGTAAGAAGAAGCAGACTGTCTTGAAGTGCAGGCCAAAAATACTGGTGAAAATGAGCATACTGGTGAAAAGATGCAAAATACACTTAGCCCTCTGTGGATGGACTAAGTGGTTTGTAATAATATCGATGAGATGTGCCTAGCAACCATGCTGTAGTAGTGATGATCCTCTCAGGTTTCTCTCACTAGTAGTGCTTACACAAGATGAGGAGAAAGAGGATTTCTGACTCTTTGGCAGCTGAACATAGATTCTGATCCCTGCCATTTGGCTGTGATGTAAATCAAATGGAAAACCCTGAAAACTTGATTTCATTAAGACTTCATCCACAGGCTTCCTTTATGACAATTTTCTTAATTCTTCAACTTTCCCTTGGGTCCAACAACATCTGAGGAAGGCAGATTATTTTAGGAGGAGATTGTTTCTCAGAGCATGAAGAATGAGAGCGCGTATTAGCTATTGTTCTTACTGTTAACTACTGAATCAATAGATTAGCCTGTATTTTGCATCTGCACAGTATGGTGATACTGCTGTCATTTGCTATCATTATGATGTGTTACTGGCAGTATCTTCTGGCATCAGAATATGTGCCGTTAAATGCGGAAATTCAGAGCTCACTGTCACTTCTTCCTGACTGCTCTATACGGTGAACTGCTTATGTTCTTTCAGATAAAAATAAATTAGAATTGAGTGATGTGCTGAGACCATTCACTTTTTTTAAACTCTTGCTGTAAAGTTTTATTTGCAAGTTTTTTCCAGATTGAATGGTATGTTACTGGGATTTTAATAAATAATTGCTGGTTAGTACAGAACTTCAAAATTGTTAAAAGGAAACAAGAAATCCAACATTTTCATTGAGCATTCAGCAGTCTTGGAAGGCATAAAACAGACTGAGCGTGTTAGAAGCTACATATAGAAATGCTTAGGCAAAAAGAATGTGTGTGTCTGTGTATTGTACCTCTTTCATGGAAAGAGAAGGTGTTATGAAGGTTTGCAATCCCTTTTACATTCCCCATTGCAACATCCTGACCAAATTGGATCTCCTTCCCTGCTCTGAGAACTAAGATTGACGCCTACCATTTTGCAGCACCTCCGTGCCAACAATGGTCCAATCCATCAGTGCCCCTGTTCTCATGCTGTATAAAGTTGTATCCCACTTTTCAAATATCTTTTATTAGGATATTAAGTTATAATTACCAGTAAACCCAATTTCCTTTGCCCTAATTTTTAAAATCTCATTTTCTTCAAGTTTGCTAATGATAATTAGCTTTTGATTCCATTTGCATATCAGACTCTTAACTTGACCTTCTGGAAAATAAACCCATTAGTTACTTCTTGGTTTTCTGTCTGTGGAAATTCTTCAACGTGATTGGTTATTTAGTCTATTCAGTGAGCTTACTGTTGTTCCACACCAGTGATCCTCATGGTTGCCACCAAAGCAAAATGGATGTTGGAAAAGTTGAAGTTTGTGCCTTAGAGCTGGCTAGATCTCAGGGGATTGTATATAGACAGCCTCCTTTGAGGGCATGAATTAGCACAGTTTTGCCACCCACTGCAAAATCCTGGTCACTGTGACTGGTACCATTATCAATGTACTTATGATGGAGAGAAAGCGAACTCAATGGTACTATACTGAAGAATGTTCTCGTGAGGAGCCAAAAAAGGTAAATATTCTTCGTCATGAATTTTGAAAACAAACATTCACCAATACATATCAATGCAAACTACTCTTCTAGAAGTGTCAATGTTTGAATTTGTCTGTTCCCCAAACAGCAGGATGGAGTGGTTGCTAAGTGTTTAATTGAGTCCAGCTCTAATATAAATCACTTAAATTGCAGGTCAATCCCCAGAATCATAGGCTGCTGTTTGAAGTGTTTGATGAAAACCGACTGGTGAGTACAAGTGAATAAATTTACTGCTTCTATTGTTCATTGATTTGGAAAGAATAATTAATTTATCTGAAAATACCTTGCCACTTGTATTCATTGCCAATTCCCCGACAGGTTTGTACTTTACTCTGTTCTTTGTTTGGTCATAAATATTGCACTGTTTATATTAGAATAACATCCAAGAATAATGATGCCTGTACATCGATCTATGATGGAAAATAAAGCTGTTAGAAAATAAACTGCAGCACACTGGTAGTTAGATTGTCAAAAGAGTGATTTGGTGTGACTTTGAAGGAGCACTGTTTTCTAATAAGTTATTTGCCACAGAATTCATTAATTAAGTTGCACTAGTGTGCCAGGTAAGTTTGTGTTGAAGTTCTGTACACATTTGAAACACAAGTGTCATGCCAGTTCTGTTTTGTGTGCAGATGATCACTTAGTCTTGTTTAGTTTGTGTCATTGACTACGTAGAAACACATTAAGTGTGGCTCAATCAGTGCTTTTTTTAATGAAAGAAAGTCTTTTGGGTCATTTGGAATTAAACTGTAGTTTGTTTTGCCAATTTTATATTGGTATTTGGTTCCATTGCAAAACATTATCACGGGAATATACTTGTATATAATCTCTCTAACTAAAATGTTAAGTAGATCAGGATGACCTTTAGTCTTGGAGTTAAAATTATTTAGCTTTGGTTTTGGTTTATGCTGGACAAGAATTGCTATCCTAGATATGTGAACCCTTCATCCCAGGGCAGTTTGAAAGCTGTGCTGTAGCTGCGATCTTAGAGCCAAGTATTTTTCTTTATCACAAAGTGCAACACTACTGTTGTCCTGTCAACTCTGTCCCAGCAGTGAAGAATAAAAATAGAATCAACAAAATCTCTCTTCCTTCATTTCAAATTGAAAATCAACTTTGTTTCTTATTAATGTGACGTACATAAAATGTATTTTAAACAACCATTCAGTATCACTAACTTGTCCAGCATTAACATTGCTCAAATTAATCAAACCCACTGCCAATGCTGATTGTTTAATTAATAGCTAGTTCTATACTTTAAGAAATGACTGACAAGACTGGCTGTTAAGGGATTTAAGTCACATTGGATGCTGATGTCGAAATAGTGTGATTTTTCTTTTGGGAAAATTAAAAGAATCAATTGCTCACAACCTCTAACCATTTGGCTAATTTAAGCTCAGGATAAGTGAGGAATATTCTTTAATAAAGAATAACAGTGGTTTCACATTGTTTCAAAGTGACTGGTATTTTATGTCATGCAGCATGTGTTGTACCCAGAATAAAGTGTCACTCTAACTGTTATGTATGACACTGACCTGAGTCATATTTTGGGAAAGGGTTCTTTAATGCTCAAATGTTATAACCTTACTGGCAGAATTCTGTGGATATCAGTAAATGTGTATATGTGAAGCTCCTTTAGAACTATTAGTATGTGACATACAGCATTTGAATCATATGGGTACCATGCGAACATTGGAACGTATCATTTAGGAGCGTGAGTGGGCCGTTTGCTCCCCCACTACAAAGCAAAATAATGAGCCTGCCCCAACACTCAATAAGAGTGTGACTGATCTGAATCCTCCACATTCCTAACAATTATCAGTCATTTTTTACTCCTTTGCTAAGTAGGAATCTTTCTATGTCTGGCTAAAACGTATTCAAAGTTTTGCTTTCATTGCATGTTGTGAGAGATTCAAAAACTCAAGAGTCCAAGAGAAAATAAAACACCTAATCTTATCGTAAATGAACAACTGCTTATTTATAAATGATGACTCCTAGTTCTAGGTTTTCAGTAGTATACATCCTTTTCATGTCCACCTGTCAAGACCTCTGAAGAATTTATGTTTCATTCAAATTGCCTCTTACTCTTCTAAACTCCAACAGATTGCAGGATTAGCTTGTCTAACCTTTCCTTATAAAATATTCTACTAATTACAGCTATTAATCCAGGAAACCTTCACTGCACTGCCTACAATGTAAATGCATCCTTCAATAAAGTGACTGTTATTGATCATAGTTCTGTAGCTTCAGTCTCCCCTAAACCCCTGTATAATTGAAGCATAATCTCCCTCCTGTGGTGTTCAATTCCTCTTGCAGCAACTGATAATGTTGTTTAACATATTTCCCAACAGTAAGTTTGTTAGCTTTCTCAATTACTTGTTGTACCAGTGCAAGGCTTTACTGTTTGCTATAATTAGAGTCATAGAGATGTACAGCATGGATCAACTGAGTTGTGAGAGTCAATCCAATTGTTTACTAGTCCTGATTAATTATAAAACCCACCTCAGTGTGTTTTCACAAGTTTTGCAGAATTTAAATTTATCAAAATATATACAAATAAATTGATACTTAAAGTGGTAGATTGCAGGTTATCCGAATTGGGATATGAGTTTGTGACAGGTGTTAACTGGACACAGTGCTCTTGGTCAGTTCTGTTGATTGAAGTTCTTCTGTCGTCCATCTTCCTTTTTATGAAACAAACCAATGACAACCAGGCATTACCAGTGATTAATACTTTCTTTATTTTTAATAGGTATTTTTATTGAAAGAAAAAATAGATTTTTTAACATTTTTAATTAATACTTTCTAATCTACCTGTTCAGAGATATTATTACATACTTTCTGGAGCAGACAGAATTTGAACCCAAGCTTTCTGGCTGAAAGACAAGGACTCTGCGATTGTGCCACAATATCCTACTCCAACCCCTCTCCACCTCAGTAGCTTCTGTTTAAAAGATGGTCTTTATAACACAGATCTTTTAACCCAGAAATAGAAACATTATGATTGCACCAAACAATCCCCAATCATGCTTTTTAGTTATTTTTTTCAATTAACCTGGTGAGAGAAGGTACTACTTGCCTTGAGAGCAGGTGAGACTTGAACTCTGTGGTAGGGACATGAAACACGAAGCCACAAGAACCTCACCCACAATCTCATTCACTTCCTACTGTCTCCTGATTACTTTCCTAAGATGATAGTTATTCATGAAACTATGCCCTTTAATGTTTCTATAACTTTTATAACTTCACACTATTATCTTCTTTACATATTAGTTCAAGATAGGAGGATGTTGTCATGTTTTATGATTGATACTCTGCACTTATTGCTTAATTTTCTCAATTAGTCAGAATTTCTCTTTAGGTCAAACACCTTATTGATAACTTTATTTTTAGAAGGCAGTTTGTTTTTACTAGTGGATGTTTGTCCTTGGAAGTTACGTATTTTTTTCTGAATAAGTGTTTCAGTAGTAAATTTGCGCATGACCCTAAAACTAAACAATTTAAAACGAATGCAGAAAATTGTGAAGTCACTCATATTTAAAATCACAGTGTATGTATAAAGTATTAATATATTGTGACAACTAGTGTGAAAAGACCAGGCAAAAATTCATGTGGGCTTGCTCATTCAACCTGGAAAGACTACAAGGTCTGATTCTGTGACATGAAGTGAAGTGTAGTAGAAGCTGAACACATCCTCAAAAAGGTATGATCACAAGCTAGGCCAGTCATGTGGTGTGTATGTACCCTAAATTTACTACAACTAAATAGATGCTAAATTATCACTTGCTTAATCAAAACACAATAACTAACAAATTAAACTACAACTTTATTAGACACTGACTTCCCTACACCTGCAGGCAGACATTTTGCCATTCATGCGATAGAACCTTCTGCATCTGGGTTCTGCAGACTTAACACATTCAGTAATTACTTCTCTTATTCTTTCTGCAAAAATGGACAAATTTGTACTTTCCCATTTCCCATTATTTACCTGTTCATTTAAACTATTTATATTCTGTTGTAGCTATCTGATATCCTTGGTACATCTTAGTTTTTGACCTATCTTTGTGTAATGATGGATGTGAAATGTGTTGTGAGAATCTGAGACTGGTAGCCTCAGTATAAAACTGTTTGCTTGTTTCTGTTATTTACTTTTCCATTCCGCCTGAACTATTTATGTTCAGTTTTCATTTATGTTATCCACTGGGTACCTTTCGTAAGTGCCCTTCGCGCCCCACCCAATCTTAATTTCCATCACTTTTATCATCTAGGGACCTCTGGGTCTGCTTACTATACTTTTCCCTCCATGAAAATAAACCTTGACTGTACTTGAAGTATCCTTTCTTTAAAACCAGACCATTGTTGAGGTACACTTTTGCCTGCTAATCTGAGGTTCATTTTTGTTTTTCTGGACCAGATCTATCCTTACCCTGTTAAACTTGGCTTTTCCTAGTTAATAGTTCTTACTCTGGATTGCTTCTTATTGGCTATTGCAACTGCTGTCTTATCTGCTACAAAACCAGAAATTACTGGCAAAACTCAGGAAGTTGGGCACCATCTGTGGCAAACAAGCAGAATCATTGCTTCAAGTCCAATGACTCATCATCAGAAATGTTAGCAGCTTGGGGAAAAAATTTATGCTGAAACCGAAGTGGGGGATGTGGGAGTTGAAAGGTGAGCAGTTAGCTAGAGACCGAGCTCAGAGAGAGAGAGAGAGAGATGAAAGGGGTAGTGAAATGACAAAGTAATGGCTAGCAGGCCAGGGTAGAAGAAAAGCTGAATAAAAGATGATAAAGCAATATTTTCTGATTGGTGTGATACGACAACTGATGCCTTAAGTAATTTGTGATGAGACCTGAGATTTTTAGCAAAGGTATTAATGATTTGGATGAAGGAGTAGAGTTGTTTCTCCAAGTTAGCAGATGTACTGAATTAAGTATCGGGAAGGTTGTATGGTGCCGCCGTGATAAATATGCAAATATGATGATATTGACCAATGTAAACTTTTCCTCAATTAGTGATTAATGAGGCAGACAAAGCAAATGCTCGTATCTGTTTCCAAAGCTAGTCCCAGACAGGTTGCCAAATGCTGTACAGCGAGAGGGATGTGCCTTGTGTGCATAGCATGGCTCACCAGGAGACTCTCCAATTCTTCCATAGACATGTTGGAAGGATTTACTGGGCAATAATCAACCTGTCAGCCAAGTTACGAATGTGCGTTACATGGCCATCAAGATATTCAATAGGATGATGGAATCAGAAACATGAGTGTTTTTAAACCACAGTTTGCTCTTCCTAGGATTGATACCTTTTTCTTTCAAGTTGTCTTTTAATTGAAAACATTAAAAATTGGCGATGCCAAAGTATGGGATATTCCAACTATAAGACATTGGGGTGGAAACAAAAATGGCTTGTCAGCTCATCAGGCTATCTCTCGAAGATGACATTGAGTTAGCAAGGTGCAAAGGCAGAGAGCAAAAGGGATTGGGACTTTATTATGTGGTTAGCAATGGCATGTTGCTGATTTATGTGCAGTCAAAATAAATGGGCAGCCCTACACTCTAAGTCAATCAAAAGCACAAGGGTTGTTTACACTACAAACCTTACTGGAGACATCAATGGGGCAAAGAGCAATTAATTGATCAATAATCAGCCACAGGAAATAATAATGTGCTCAAGTGATGTGGTGTGGTTGTATGTGCTGTGTGAATTACAGGGGTAATCATACATTACATTACATATCAAAAGTGAAATAGTTTGCCTACTGGAAATCTGAAATAAGAACAAAACAATTTAGGTTACTTGGAGCAATTTGGGCGTGCCTGATAAGGTGAGAGAAAGTTAGTTCATGTTCTGGGTCAATAATGTTTTCATTTGCTGTGATTTACAGGCCCGATAGCCTCATAACAGTAGCTAGAAAAATTCTGGAATCTTATTATTAAGGAGATCATTGAACATAGCAAAACAAATAGAGAAGTGGAGAGATGGAGGGAACACATTCCATAACTTTGGGTCCAGGTAACTTAAGGTGTGGCTGCCAGTTGTGAAGTGATTAAAACTGGGACTGCACAAGAGGTTAGAACTAGAGATTTGGTGTTTATGATAATTATGGAGCTGAAAGATTACAGTGTTAGAGAGGGATAAAGCAGCAGAGGGATTTCAACAAAACCTTTGACAAAGTCTCATGGAATTTTATCAAGAAGACGCATGGGATACATTATAGTTTGATAAAGTGGATTCAAAATTGGCTCAGTTGTAGGAGATAGAGGCCGATGTCAGAAGACTGCTTAAGTGATTGGAAGGCTGTGTCCAGTGATGTACCACAGGGGTCTGCGCTGGGTCCCCTACTATTTGTCATTTATACTAATTACATAGATGACTGTGCAGAGGGTTGGATTAGTAAGTTTGCAGATGACACAAAGATTGTGAGATGGTTAACAGTGGGGCTGAGTGTCCTGGGTTACAGGAAGATATAAATGAGGTAGTCAAATGCGTAGGTAAATGGCAGATCGAATTCAATCCGAAAAAGTGTTGGGGTGGATACACTTTGGAAGGAGTCATTTGACAAGAGAGAATGCAATGAATATCATGGCACGAGGAAGTTCTGTCAAAGGGATCGTAGCATGTTTGTCTACGGATCTGTGAAAGTGGAAGGACATGCTAGTAGTTAGTGGTACAAAAGGCATATGAGACACTTACCTTTATCAATCAAGACATCGATTACAAAACTAGGGAAGTCATGATGGGATCGTGCTTGGGTGAAACCACAGCTAGAGTACTGTGTGCAGTTCTGATCATCATGTTATTGGAAAGATGTGATTCCCCTTCAAAGTGTGCAGAGGAGATTCATCAGGATGCTGCCTCGGATGGAAAGTTTAAGTTCCGAGGGAAGGTTGACAGGCTTGAGTTGTTTTCATTGCGCCTCAGTCTTCTCTGCTCCAATCTGATTGAGGTGTCTAAGTTTGAGGAACATGGACAGAGTGGATAAGGAGCAGTTGTTCCTTTTAGTTGAAGGGAGTCACAAGGGGACATGAATTCGGGGTGAGGGCAAGGATGGTTAAGGGGGAAATGTGAGGGAAAACGTTTTTAGCTGGGGGGTGGTGACGGTCTGGAATGTGCTAACTGGGAGGGTGTGGAGACAAGTTGGCTCACATCCTTTAAAAAAGTATCTGGATGAGTACTTGGTATGTCATAACACCCAAGGCTATGGGTCAAGTGGTTGTTTCTGCTGTTGTCTTTTCGGGTGACTGTGTTGATGCCGAGTGTTCCATCCAGTTTCATTTCTTTGTTCAGATTTTGTAGCAATTGCTACAACTGAGTGGCATGCTAGGCTATTTCAGAAGGTAGATGAAAATCAGTCATGTTGCTGTGGCTCTGGAATCACATGTAGGCCAGACCAGATGAGGATGGCAGATTTCCTTCCCTGAGGAACATTAGTGAGGTGGAATGTGGTGATTTGATTGATAACTCATCTCAGGTTCAAATGTAACACAAAAAAATGTGAGAGTTGACTGGTTTAATCTGTCCGGAAGCTGAAGGAGAGTAGTTAAGTAGTTGGTAGATAAGTAAGAGTTTGAAGTGAGAACTGAAAATGATGTACTTAGTCTTCCCAAAGTTTTAATGGAAGGAATTATTGCTCAACCCGTACTTATATTCAGACAAATGGTCTGAGATTTGAGCAACAAATGGTCTGAGATTTGAGCAACAAATGGTCTGAGATTTGAGCAACAAATGGTCTGAGATTTGAGGTGATGGAAAGGTAAAGCTGGATGTCATGAGCGTACACGTGAAACTTGCAGTGTGATTGAAACAGTGTTTTTAAAGTGGGGGAGTATCTGTGGCGGAGTTCCTAAAGATCGGGGCCAGGATCACTGCTTTTCCAGATATGTGTTGATAACCTCAATTTGAGTGTAAAAGGTACACTTTCAAAATTTGCAGGTCGCACACAGTTTTGAAATACTGGGAACTGTGAGGAAGATAGTGATAGACATCAACAGAGTGTAACAATGACGTAAGGCAAGTTGTAGATGAAATTTCATGTTTAGAAATATGAAGTGATATATTTCACCCAATGACATCAGGTAAGTCAGTCAGGAAAGTGTTATTGAATGTTGGAGCAGGCTTGATGAACTGAATGAGTAATTTCTATGTTCATGTTTCAGTGCATCCTTCTGATGTTCCCATGAGTGAATTTAAAAAAAAGAGCTTTTATGCAAGGCAGTGCATTTACAGAAGCTAAGTTGTTTTTTATTCATTCATGGGGTGAAGGCATTGCTGGCTGGGCCAGTTAAGAGTCAACTGCCTTGCTGTGGTTTAGATTAGATTAGATTAGATTAGATTACTTACAGTGTGAAAACAGGCCCTTCGGCCCAACAAGTCCACATCGCCCCGCCGAAGCGCAACCCACCCATACCCCTACATCTACATCTACCCCTTACCTAACACTACGGGCAATTTAGCATGGCCAATTCACCTAACCTGCACATCTTTGGACTGTGGGAGGAAACCGGAGGAAACCCACGCAGACACTGGGAGAATGTGCAAACTCCACACAGTCAGTCGCCTGAGGCGGGAATTGAACCCGAGTCTCTGGCGCTGTGAGGCAGCAGTGCTAACCACTGTGCCACCGTGCCACCCACTTTGGAGTTACATTTAGTCCAGACCAGGCAAGATTAGCAACTTCTCTTCCCTGAAGGACATTAATGAACCAGATAGTTTTTTTTCAACACTCGGCAATGGTTTAATGGTCATCAGACTCTTAATTCCTGATTTTTATTGAATACGCATCCCACTATCTGCCATGGTGAGAATCAAATCCAGGTTCCCAGAATATTTCCTGGCTCTCTGGATTAACAGTCCAGTGATAAATACCATTAGACTGTTATGTTCCCATAAAAAATGAAAGATTATGTTTGATTTTGTACCGACCGGGAGAAGTTACAACGTGCAAATTATAAATCTGAATGTACTGTATAATGATTTGTCTTTCTGGGGTTAAAATACAAAGAGAACCTTAACTGGCCCATACAAATTCTTTTGGCAGAACTTTGCTGTTGAATTTTCTTTTGTCTTGTGTGGAGAGCTTTCTTTTATAATAGCACTTTATTGTCACATGTATCTTTACAGTCATTGCATTTAACATGTTATTATAATAATATTCTGCTTTATTAGGGCAGAGTTCAGTTAGTTTTAATTATATTATGATGTCTTGATTTAAATGAGAATGCAAAAGGTTTCTGTGTGAGTGCTTTAATTATCTAAGTTATAGAGCCATAGTTTTTTTCAGTTTTGTTTGAAAACTTTCACCAGTGATACCAGTGAAATAATTCCAACTCCCATTTTAATTTGTGTTCACCAAGTATTACTGCTGCAGCTTTCTTCAAACGTTTCAGGAATTGACTGAAAAATTAAATTGGTTACCTGTGCAAAACCAAAGCTATTGTATCAATGGTAATAATTTTAAGTGGCTCTTGAGTGATGTTGCATCACTGGCTCTGAAACCCATGACAATATATTTTACAGAATTTGTTTTTATGGGAAGTTAAGTGTAGATCAATATAATTTGTCTTGCCCTTCAAATAATCCTGTCGCATATCTTACTAATGCTCACTATCTGTACTTGCATGTAAAAGAAACAGCTTGTAATTTGTTTAATGACTTTCATGACCACAGGGATGTATTAACGTGTTTTACAGCCAATTGAGCACACTTGCGGTATAGCCACTCTTGTAATTGCAATAAAAGCTGTATTCACTTATTGCAGAGTAAGCTCCATAAACAGAGATATCTAAAACATTTGTGCTTGCATTACTGACACTGACAATTTCTGTGTTAATGACCCATCTTATTGGGTTTGCCATCTCTATCAGCCTGATCACCATAGGCTGGAGGCAACAGTGCACTGCTGTCAGAAAATTAATAACATGGGCATCAAATTTTCCACAAAGGCAGCTGTTGTAATCAGCACCTTACTGCTGACCTCTGAACGTGTGTGCCTGGTGGATCATAAACGTCACTATAACAAGCACTCGTGAAGTAGGGTCTGTTCCACCTGGAAACGTTGTGACTAATGTGACAAAAATAACCAAGTAATACATGATCTTATTGAATTTGAGCAGACTGGTTTTACAGACGAGAAGATTCACTGCGCATTGAGAAAAGCATCAATACTATAGGCATCCAAAGACAACTCAACAGCATAAAATCTGTAATGTAAAGAACAAATGTTGGGTAAAAAGAACACAAGAGATCCAAATCTCTGACATTAAGGGCATGTGTGGTTCCTTCAGTGATGTTAAGACAATCTGTGGCCCACCCAGTACTTAAGGTGATACTTCACTCCTTGGATGCTGCCTTAACTGCTGTGCTCTTCCAGCACCACTAATCCAGAATACTTCACTCAGTCAAGAATGAAACAGAGTTCATCAAGTACAGTGAGGCAGTCAATGCTCACTGGAGAGGGTGTTTTGAGTATAGGTAATTCCTGAACTGAAACAGTCTTTGACTTGATGCCCATTATTCGATTCATTGATACACTCGCAGCCCAATCTCATCATCACCTGAATTCAATTGAAAGATCCATTTTGCAGCTTAACAGCAATGAAGCTTCTGGAGTAGGTGGATTCCATGCCAAAGTTCTCAAACACAATAGAGGTATTGTTCTTGCACACTATGCGACTGCATATTCCTCAGCGTGAACATTTTAATAGATCTTAAGGATGCTGCGACCATGACTATACTCAGGAAGGAAGACAATGATGACATCTATAGCAGAATCTCCCTGCTATCTGTCACAGGGATGGTTCTGGTAATGATCCTGCTAAGTTGACTCCTTATATTTGCCAAAGAGCTGCTTAGAGTCATAGTTTGTGCCCATTTGAAAGGCACCACAGACACAATCTTTATAAAGTGGAATGAATAATACCAATGTTCAGTAAGGCTTTTTTGTTGGATAATAGAAGCTTTTGATTTTGTCAACTCTGGAGTCTATTCCTTGAACGTGCCACCAATGAAAACTGCGATTAAACAGAGCTATGTCACCACACTAACCAACTTTTCCTCTTCCTTGCTTCACCTCAGCACCAGCAAATCACCCCCTGGGCAAGAAGATAATTAGCATAACAGACAGGACTCTATTCAATCTATGACACCTTCCATTCAAATCGAAAAACACTTTGCTCTCCATCATGGAATTGTAGTGTGCAAGTAATGACTGTTTGTGTGCTGACTTAGAAATTGAGCTCCAGATTATTGTCAATTCCCTCTGAAGCATTTCGTGAATAGCTGAGGTTGTCTTTAAGATCGCTCCCACTGCTATCTCCACCAGTGATGAGATCCTGGAAAGTTTGGGACATTTGCTGTATTGTGGAAGCCATCCTCTTGACAAAAGTAGACATGGATGATGAAATTTATTATCGTCTCCAATGTGCCAGCTCAACCTGCAGCCAACTGAGAGAGTATTTACAGACCATGATCACAAATCAAGAATAACATAGTAGTTGACAGGACAGCAGGGATACCTGTGCCCCTGTATACTTCCTATGTTTGGGCAAGTTCCAACAGGCATCCAACAGCATTGAATTATCAGATCACCAATTCAATCCATCCTTGCCTTTGTCCTCTCCAACTGTCATTGCATCCCAGCTCTCCCTTTCCCTTGAAAATTATTAAATATGCATTCACCTGTCAGCTCCTCTGCAACTTCGGTCTGCTTTGTGTCTGTTACAACCCTCGTCTAATCGTGAATTATATCTTCATGATTGTGGTTTTGTACCAACATTCTATATCATATCTGTTTCATTTGACATTTGCTATACAATGCTTCTCCAATATCTCCACTAAATTTTCAAATAGCATTGCTAACATATTACGTTGTAGTTCAACTCTTACTACTTGGACAAAGCATCATGTTTCCGCTGGAATTTTCTAAACAACAATCCTTGGACCTCTTCTCTTTGTAAGCTTAAAAAGATGCTTATCCGTGTGTCATTTGTGGCTCTGGTGTCCATTATATTGAAGGTCTGGATTCACCATGTCACACTCCATGACTTGAGCACAAATATATGGACTGTCCCCCTGCTGCTTCACTGAGGGATGCCTACACATTTGAACATGCTGCCTGTTACCTCAGCTGATAAGACATGTGGCACCACTTGGAAGAAGGGCAGTGGGTGGTTATCCTCTGTATCCTCACCAATATTTATTCCTCAGTTGACATAATTAAAAATGGGTGATCTGTTCATTATCACACTCCTGTTTACAGTGTCTTGCTGTGTACATATTAACTCACATTTCCTATATAACTGCAATTCAGAAGAATATTGTAAAGTGCTTTAGAACATCTGGTGGTCCTCAATTGACACGTAAATGCATGTTCTTGTTTATTTTTCCCCACAATAGCATTTTCAGCCATATTATCAATACCTATACTGGACAGTTGACTCCATATCTAACAATTCTGTTCATACCACAATGACTTGAATAGGTTGGGTCTGTTTTCCCTGGAGCATCGGAGGCTGAAGGGTGACCCTATAAAGGTTTATAAAATCATGAGGGGCATGGATCGGGTAAATAGACAATGTCTTTTCTCTTGGGTGAGGGAGTCCAGAACTAGAAGGCATAGGTTTATGGTGAGAGGGGAAAGATATAAAACAGACTGAAGGGGCAACTTTTTCACGCAGAGGGTGGTGGTGTGTGGAATGAGCTGCCAGAGGAAGTGGGGGAGACTTGTACAATTGCAACATTTAAAAGGCATCTGGATGGGTATATGAACAGGGTCTGGAGGGATATGGCCAGGTTTCGGCAGGTGCAACTAGTTTGGGTTGGGATATCTGGCTGGCATGGATGAGTTGGACCGAAGGGTCTGTTTCCATGCTGTACATCTGTATGACTCTATGACTTGTTTAGATCTTGTATGAGTCACAGTTTCTGTGACCTGAATAATAGGAATGCCCATGCGATTGTTTTTGGCACTTGAAGTAAACTTTGCTCATTTGTCCCTGATTTCTTCTTCTTTCTTGCTGGCCATTACTTGCAAATTGAAAAATAAATCTACAACTTCAGACTTTTTGTCCACATCCACAGTGTTGCCTCTCCCTCGGCTGCTGTGCACCAAAAGCCTCAAAATATTTGCCACCTCTATGCAACATTATTCCAACATTTGCCTGACCAGCTATCATGTATTAACTACAAATTTCCTATTGTCCAAAGTGCAATAATCTACATCCATATCTGTACAGAGCCCTGATCTCCTATTGTCTTGTCGTCTATGTTATTCACTACCTCCTGTCCTGATGCATTTGGTTTGTAGTTTTGACCTTGTTTCCAGTTGCCCTCCATTTCTTTGTGTATCTCTTACCTATATAACCTCTTACAGCTATACAACTTCTCCTGCACATTGCAGTGTCCCTATTCCAGCCTCTAATGTAGCTGATTCCCTCAATCTCCCTTTGGCAGGGCTATCCATTTCCTCAGCTTATTCCTCTCATACTCATTCCTTCATGTTATTTCTGCACTGTTATTGTTTTCTGCCTGCCTTGAAAAGAAATCTAACCCATTCCAACCTGGCTTTCCGTCCGCTTCTTTCCAAACTTTGAAACAACTGGCAACAGCTTTTCCTCTTTTGGATATTTTAGACTCTTCTACCAGTTGTTGGTCTGTGAGAAAATATATCTTTGCAGAAAATTGATAATGCGGGAGACAAGCATTTTTTGGGACTTTTTACAGCAACTTTAAAAGTTCTTTTATTAATACTGCAGTAGTGTATTACTTTATGCCAATTTTCCAAGAGGTATGAGTTATAAATAGTTGACCGTGCACCGCTCTTAATTGGCTATTACACTGAAGTTTAAATAAAACCATATTTCTTCAGCTTTCCCCTGACTGAAAATGCATCTTTGGTAACTGTGTTTAAAGTTTTGCTCTCAGAGCAGCTATAAAACTGGATTTAGTGTAATCATTAAATTTGTTTTGGTTTTAGCTTATGGAAATAGAGATTTAGAAAACCAGCTCTCAAGTATTTAGACGGGTTACGTCAATATTTTACAGATTCTCTAAGCTCTCCAGAACTTTTATAATTGCCTTTTTTTCCCTCTTGCAAAATATTCTGCTATCGTGTGAGGAGATTTATTGTGGTAAATGGAGGCTGCCTTGGTCAGCTGCAAGTGCTTTCCCGCTGGGGCTGCTCTCTTTGATGGAAAAGGAGCAGCTGTGAAGGCACTGTTTCAGACACTTGCTGCCTTCAGGAAAAAATTGCTGCTGTGCATTGGAAGGGGAGTTGCATCACGTGACTGCTACCACCCTACCCCATGTCACACTGTGTAGTAGTACTGATTGCCTTTATCCAATCATGCCTGGAATGCCGCCTGTCACTTGGGCTATTTCTGCTATCTGTCGCTATCAAGCTTCAGTGCTAACAGTTTGGCAGATGGGACAGTTTTTTCTCGAGCTTACATCTTTGCTTTTTTTAAGTATGCTTTTGGCAGTGTGATTTCCTCTTCTCGTATTTTAGACTGGGCTCTTGATGTTGAACTATGGCCCATCGACTGCGCCTTTACTTTGGATCAAATAGGAGTCACACTGATCCCGAATCGGAGATGTTAGATGAAGAGAGAGAAAATGACATCTACATGACATTCCATACTTTGCCAAGGAGGAATGCCCCTCATCCTTTTCAGGATATGACTAGGCCTGTGTCTGATGCTGTGCTGCCTTTACAGGATCAAACCTCCTTGAATCGCAGCTCTTCCATGTTCATTCCTCAGTTGCACAGTTTGGATTCACGACCCACCAGGAGCTCCTCAATGCAGATATCGTTGCAGCGCAACCCGCTGAATGGATGTAGTGATACCAGTGTCTCGGATTCTCTAGAACAGGCATTACCAGACATAGGAATGGAAATTGGCAGCAGTGATGGTTTATTTTCTAGGAGCCATTCTCTTCCAAGTGTTCCTCTAAGCACAGATGATCCTCCATCCTATAATATGGCTGCATCAAAACAGGTTAATGGAAATTCCCCATCTAATTGTAGAATAAGTTCGCTTTTTCCTATGGGACGAAAAGCATGTACTGTTGGTCAAGAGGGATTGACAAATGGGTCTGTCTCTGATGTAAAGGTTGGAGATGTAACAATTCAACACCGCTCGCCGACAGAAGTAGATCAGATGCGGCTTTCATCTTTCACTCGTAATGGACGTCCGAAAGCTCATGCCTCCGTGACTAGGCGCTGGTCTTTACAACATCAACCATACATGTCGGGGAACATGGGGAAATCTTGCTTTGTCTTCCAGCTCCAGCAACAGTGTAAAGATGTCCAGGACTCATGGCTGGGTTTTAAAAGTGGAAGAGCGTGCACAAAGGATGAGCATGCAGTTAGACATCCACATATACGACTGGGGCGAAGTGCCTCAGCCACCTTTCCAGTTAAAGGAAATGCTGAATATTTTGGTGTTGCTGAGAGAAGGGAACAAGTTGCAGGAACAGTAACTGGGGAAAACAATTCAGACATGCTTTGTGGTGCTTCATTGGAAGCGATGCCACAAACACAGTCCTGTAAGTTTAAGATCAGACAGGAGCGAAGTCAGAGACAACCACACTTTCGAATTCTTTTAACCCGAGGATCCGAAGAGCAGAGTGAAGGCTCAATAAGAGATAATGCTTGTTGTACTCAGACAAGAATGAATTCAGTCACCAGAGAGGACTCCATGGTATGTAAGCAGTTCAAAAGCATATCGGTTACTTAGATTGTGTGTATGTGGATGCTATTTTGAGGCTGAAGGTGGATGGGGCGGGGTATGGTGTGGGACCCAAATACAGTTGGTTTCAGAGGTGCGAACATTTAAAATGAAGTCCTGATGGGGCTATACTTAAAGATTAATGGTTTTTAATTTATTTTCTTAAAATGTGGTTTGTCTGTCTAAGGACTGTGTCTGCAGGAGCTGTCTTAATAGCTTTCTGAACAAGATATGTACAGTCAAGTAAGCTGTGTCATCAGTTTAGAAAACCGGCTTAAAATTACCCATGTTGGTATTCAGTGCCTATGTGTGCTCTTTCTATCGCAAAATTTGGCATAAAAAGAAGGTTCCTAACTGAAGTACAAATCTATACCACACAATGAGTTTGTTTCTTCATGGTTTTCAGTTTGGTGGAAGAAACTGCAAGGTGTATTTTTTTCATGAACTGTTTAAACATGTTTGCAGCTACAAGTTGGCTGAATTTAAAGCACCAAGCATATACTTTTTTCCCATAGTTTGTGTTTACTGTGTCTGATTGATGTAAGACATGACTTGTGGTCTGTCTTAGCAGGTGTTATTCCCTTATTCATTTCAAGTAAAGGCATTAATTATGATGTTTATTGGCTCTGGCCCACAGACAGTTGGGTCTGGAGATCATCTTCTGTTTCATTTTTCTTTTAAAGGGACAAGTATATTATTTGAAGGATGTTTTTCACTTTGCAAGTTAATGGAAAACAGAATTGAACAGGGGGTATAACAAGCATGCAACTCAATCCCCCCAATTCACACTTGGTGGATTCAGTTAGAGTGACCTCCATCGTGCTCAATGGCAAACACTAAGAGAAAATGGAAAGAATATAAACTAAAGCAAAAACCAAGATGAGAGAGAGACTTTATGTCCAAAGGACCTTCATAGTCCTAAATCCATTGAATTGAATTAATATTCAGTACATTATATTAATTCTGTGAATGTTGAATGAAAAATAATAGTTTGTACTTCTGCTTCTCTGTAGTCACATGTATTGCAGGCACAGTCCATTTGTGCTGTTGTGTAACCCTGCTGTCTTAACTGGAAGCTGATGTGTTGGATCAGCCTGAGATTCTGTTAGGAGCCACCTAAATCCAGCAGAGGAAACATTGCCAGAGGAAACACTTATGCATAGCCAATCAACAACATGCCTTCCAGATCCTGGTGTCTCCAGCTTTGCACACAAGCTAATAAAAACTTTCAGCTCCTATTGGAACAGTGAAGTTATGTGAAAAACATGACTGCCTCTCCATATACAGCAGAACTGCAGCTGATCCACAACAAACCAGGGCTGGACATAGTTTCAGGGCTTAAAAGAAGAAGCATTGTATTGTGTACTCGTTTAAGAGTAAATTGGAGAGTATTTCATGCAGAATGTACTCTCCAACTGCACCCCCCCCCCGCCCCATCCCAAAACTTTCCATCTTCAAAATGCTACGGAACAGTTTCTCTTAACTTGCCAAATTTGTGAATGGAAGCAAGTATTGAATTGCATTCAAAAACTTGTGAACAAATACAATTAAAAGAATATTTTAAAAGCCGAATTATGTACTTCATCTGCTGAGCCAAAAAAGCCAAAGAACTGCAGTTGGTAGAAATCAGAAACTTAGAACAGAAATTGCTGTTGAAACTCTGCAGGTTTGGCCACATCTGTGGAGAGAAAACAGAGTTAATGTTTCGGGTCCAGTGACCCTTTAGGGGATATCTGTGATCCTGGGTGAAATCAAATCATGAAGGTTGAAATTTCATTTGGAATCCACATAGGGGGAATTTGAGCTGGAGACGGTAACTGAGGAATGTGATGTGGCTGTGGAAATGACTTATGAAAAACCAGGAGTGACTGCGAAAATAATGACGGTGAGTAAGAAAAAGGATTCCTGTCAGAGAGGGGTGCAGAACTTCTTCAAAGTGGATGTGCCTGGAAGAGATGCCTGGCAGTGAGTAAAACACTAAACAAAAAAACCCAAACAACTGTGGATGATTGAAACCAGAAACAAAAACAGAAATTGCTGGAAAAACTCACCAGGCCCGGCAGCATCTGTGGTGAGAAATCAAAGTCAAGATTAGAGTAGTGCTGGAAAAGCATCTCCAGCATTCACTTTCACCTAGGTGAGAAATCAAAGTTAATGTTTTGTATCTAGTGACACTTCAGGGTCCCTCCAATTTGTGATTACTTCCACAGCGAGCGAGCGAGCTCAGTACGGACTCATGGCATCGGAAATGTATTTGGGGTCCCGGCGGCTTCCACAACAATGAAGCGGTCCTAGGGCTGACTCATGGCTGCTGTGGTGGAGGTGAGTTTGGGTTCCCAGTGGTGTCTGTGTCCAGCGCAGATTCATGGAGGCACAGCAGAGACGAGTGAGGGCTCAGTATGAGACCTGACTGCATCAGCAGTGGCCACATTTGCGAGGTGGGCTTGAAGCGGACTCGCAGTGGAGCCGAGTTTGAGCTTCGCAGTACTCAGCGGTATCGGTGTCATCTGCATTGGCGAGGATTCATACTGGTGAGGGTAGATGGCGCTGGAGAGTGGTGACAAAGCACAACAGTCTTCACTATATTTTGGAACAAAATAATATAACAAATCGAATCAAATCATGAGAAGCATGTCCTCCTCTTACAGGGAGGATTTTAATTTTGTCTTACCTGAAGACTTGAAAAGAAAGTGAAGATTTAAATCACTAAATGTTGACAAACTAGTTCACTGACACACAACAGCTATGATTAAAATATATCTGTTTTTCTGACTGTAAACAAATGCCTTTGACAGTTCTGTTTTTTTTTGGTTCTGGTCATCCCTGACTTTGACTCAGTTCTGGTTATGTCTTTAACCTGGGCCTCAAACACTAGAAATACCCTTTCTGAACAGGTCTTTGCTTAAGAGGCATTGTCGGCGGGGGATGGTGTCACAGTGGTCCTGTCACTGGGAAAATGATCTAACAACTGAGACTGAGGTTAATGCTCTAGAGGCATGGGTGCGGATCCTGCCTTGCTAAATCAGAGAATTAATCAGTGATTTTGGTATTCAAGCCCACCTGCATAAGGCCATAAGATGGGCAAGCAGAAGTAAGCTGTTCAGCCCATCACGTCTGCTCTGTCTTTCATTGAGAGCATGGCTGCTCTGATAATCCAAACTCCATTTTCTCACCTTTCCATGCTGATTAGAAATCTCTATCTCCGCATTAAATATACTTGATGACCTAGCCTCAACAGCCCGAGGGAACTTGGGGAATTAACTAATGATGTTGTGAAACGAGTCCATATTGCAGAAGCTGTGGTGTTGGAGGTCTTAAAACACAAAGGATAAATAAATTCCCAAGGCCTGATTATATGTATCCCAAGACATTGTAGGAAACTAGGGAAGGGATTGTTGGGCCCCTTGCTGAGATACTTGTATCATCAGCAGTCATGGGTGAAGTGCCGCAAGGCTGGAGAGTGGCCAAGATTGTGCCATTATTTAAGGAAGGTTGTAACAAAAAGCCAAGGAACTAGAAATCAGTGATGTCAGTGGTGGGTAGGTTCTTGGAGGGCATTCTGAGACATAGGATCTGTATGCGTTTGGAATGGTAAAGACTGATTAGGAATAGTCAGCAAGGCTTTGTGTGTGGACAGTCGTGTCTCACAAATTTGATTTTTTTGAAGATGTGATCAAGAAGATTGGTGAATGCAGAGTAGTAGACGTTGGACTTCGGTAAGGCCTTTGACAAGGTTCTGCATAGGAGAGCGGTTAGGAAGTGTAGATCACATGGGATTAAGGGAGAGCTTGTCAATTGGATACAAAATTGGCTTGATGTTAGGCGATAGAGGATGGTGTTGAGAGTTCTGGTTTGAACTGGAGGCCTGTGATTAATGGTGTGCCGCTGGGTCCACTGTTGGTTGAGCAGTTTAGGCATATACTGTGGAACTCAGAAGAATGAGAGGAGATCAAATTGAGGTATATTCAGAGATTGACAAATTAGATATAGAATGGATTGGATTAGATTACTTACAGTGTGGAAACAGACCCTTCGGCACAACAAGTACACACCGATCCTCCGAAGAGCAACCCACCCAGACCCATTCCCCTACATTTGCCCCTTCACCTAACACTACGGGCAATTTAGCATGGCCAGTTCACCTAACCTGCACATTTTTTGGACTGTGGGAGGAAACTGGAGCACCCGGAGGAAACCCACACAGACATGGGGAGAATGTGCAAACTCCACACAGACAGTTGCCCGAGGCGGGAATTGAACCCAGGTCTCTGGCGCTGTGAGGCAGCAGTGCTAACCACTGTGCCAACGTGCCTGCATCTTCTGGGGTAATCTGAAACAATTTTAGGCTAAGCGTGAGCAGATTCAAAAAACAAGAGTGGAATTCATAGATCCAGAGTGTTTGATGCCAGTGAATAGATTTGAGGAGATAGAGAATTTAATCAGGAATGGGCCAAGGGTTTTCGAGATTATGGAAGACAGTGGAGTTGAGACTGAGATGAGATTAGCCGTGAATGAACATATTCCCACTCTACCTCTTGCAAAAATGCCATCCCGTATTCCCAATTCCTCTGCCTCCGCCGTATCTGCTCCCAGGAGGACCAGTTCCACCACAGAACACACCAGGTGGCCTCCTTCTTTAGAGACCGCAATTTCCCTTCCCACGTGGTTAAAGATGCCCTCCAATGCATCTCATCCACATCCCGCACCTCCGCCCTCAGACCCCACCCCTCCAACTGTAACAAGGACAGAATGCCCCTGGTGCTCACCTTCCACCCTACCAACCTTCGCATCAACCAAATCATCTGCCGACATTTCTGCCACCTCCAAACAGACCCCACCACCAGGGATATATTTCCCTCCCCACCCCTTTCCGCCTTCCGCAAAGACCATTCCCTCCGTGACTACCTGGTCAGGTCCATGCCCCCCGACAACCCACCCTCCCATCCTGGCACTTTCTCCTGCCACCGCAGGATCTTTAAAACCTGCACCCACACCTCCTCCCTCACCTCTATCCAAGGCCCTAAAGGAGCCTTCCACATCCATCAAAGTTTTACCTGCACATCCACTAATATCATTTATTGTATCCGTTGCTCCCGATGCAGTCTCCTCTACATTGGGGAGACTGGGCGCCTCCTAGCAGAGCGCTTTAGGGAACATCTCCGGGATACCCGCACCAATCAACCACACCGGCCCGTGGCCCAACATTTCAACTCCCCCTCCCACTCTGCCGAGGACATGGAGGTCCTGGGCCTCCTTCACCGCCGCTCCCTCACCACTAGACGCCTGGAGGAAGAATGCCTCATCTTCCGCCTCTGAACACTTCAACCCCAGGGCATCAATGTGGACTTCAATAGTTTCCTCATTTCCCCTTCCCCCACCTCACCCTAGTTCCAAACTTCCAGCTCAGCACTGTCCCCATGACTTGTCCGACCTGCCTATCTCCTTTTCCACCTATCCACTCCACCCTCTCCTCCCTGACCTATCACCTTCATCCCCTCCCCCACTCACCCATTGTACTCTATGCTACTTTCTCCCCACCCCCACCTTCCTCTAGCTTATCTCTCCACGCTTCAGGCTCACTGCCTTTGTTTCCGATGAAGGGCTTTTGCCTGAACCGTCGATTTCGAAGCTCCTTGGATGCTGCCTGAACTGCTGTGCTCTTCCAGCACCACTAATCCAGATATTGAATGGTGGAGCAGGCTTGAGGGGCTGAATTGCCGGATTCTGTTGCTTATGTTCTTAAATGGTCAACCCCTTACTCTGAAATTAGGCTTTTTGGTCTTGGACTCTCCCACAAATGGAAACAACATCTCAACATCTAAACTCCTATTCATTAAGAAAATCCCTCCTTGCCTGGGATCAACCTATGGAATCTTTACTGGATTGTATCCAATGCTAGTATAAGTGAACCAAAACTGGATAGTTTTTTTTTTCAGTTACCTGCTGTACTTTTCTCTATGTAGACTTTTTGTGCCAGTTTTACCACTTGTTTTCCTGCCATTTTTGTATTATCTGCAAATTTGGTGATAGCGCATTCTCTTCCCTTATCCAAGTAATTAAAATATATCAGAAGTTATTCTGGTCCCTGCATTGATTGCTACGGCACTCCACTCGTTGCCATCATGAAAATGGACCACTTATCCAAGCTTTGTTTTCTCTTTGTCAGCCGCTCATCTATCCATGCCAGCACCCCACACCAAATACTATGGGTTCTTTTAAGTAGCATTTCTTGCGACACCTTATCCCAATGCCTTTTATAAATTTGTGGAAATATGACAGATTTTCTCTATAATTTTTCTTCCCATAATGTTATGATCCTTGGAGAAGGAAAGGGACTTGGATGTCCTTGTCAGTAAGTGACTAAAGGCAAACATGCAGTTGCAGTGAGTTGTTAGGAATGCTAATGGTATGTTGGCCCTTATTGCAAGAGAATTGGAGTACAGAAGTTGTATAGATGCATAGTTAGACCACATTTGGAGTACACAGTGCAGTTTTAATTTCCTTATCTCAGAAATGGTATTGTTGGCATTGAGAGGGTACAGTGAAGATTTAGCAAACTTCATCTTGAGATGCCAGAGTTGTTTTCTGAAGAGAGATGGGCAAACTCAGCCTGTATTCTGAAAGAATGAGAGATGATATCATTGAAACCTACAAAATACCGGAAGGGATAGACCAGGTAGATACAAATAAGATGTTTACCTTGGTTGGGGAGTCTAGAACCAGGGGATACAATTTCAAAAATAAATGGGATGTTATTTTGGATTGAGATGAGGAGAAATATGTTACAAAGAGGGCAGTGAATCATTGGAATTCTGGGAGGTGGAAGCTCATTTAAAGTGGAGGTCAAAACGTTTTAGTTATCAGTGGTATCAATCCATTGACGTAGAAAGGATGTTTCCTTGTTGGGGAATCTAGAATAAGAGCTCATGGTCTTGTGATAAGTGATAACAGATTTAAAACAAGCTACTTCTCTTAAAGGATAGCGAACCTCTGGAATTCATTACTCCTCAGTGTGGTTGATGCCAGGAAATTGAGTAAATGTGAGGAGGAGATAAACTGATTTTTAAATGGTAATGAGTTGAAGGGTTATAGAGAATGGGCTGTAAAGTGGAGTTGAGGCCAAACTCAGATTAGCCATGATCATATCAAATGGCGGAGCATGCTTGAGGGCTGAGTTGCCTACTCCTGCACCTTGTTCTTACGGGGACAGTGAGGGTTTAAGGCAGTGATGTGTTTAATATATTAAGTGGTGAATTGGACCAGGAGGGTTGAATGGCCTACTCATGTTCCTATGTTTCTCACTGGCTTAAAATATCCTTTATATTTTTGAGCTTTAGCCATTGTTGAAGCAGTACCCCTATCCAGCTGACATCAATCCTCATTACAACATGTACTCCCCCTTGTACCAGTATTGTGATACCGACAGGTCTCTTCGCCATCCTGAATATATTTATATCCTGCTATGTTTATTTTCCATTCTTGTTCAGTTAGTAGCCAAGTTTCTATTATGGTATGACTTTTAGATCTTCCTGTAAGATATGTTCATCTATGTTCTCCTATTTCATTTTAATATATTGGTAGGAAATGAATTGATTAATTTTCCCACATTTTGCACAATCCAATATATGCATTTAAGCTTTTGTTTTAAACACATTTTAAACACAACTGAAGTCTTGCCTTGAAATTTGCTTCCTAGTCTAAATACAGGGCAGGATTTCTGACACATACTTACCCACATTATTAGTACCCACATACATTTACCATAAAATATTGATGCTCGACCTACCCTTGCAGAATTATTGCTTCCTCTGCAACCAGGGAGATAACAAAACATCCGGGATTAATGGTTTCAACTACGAAAGATCACGTCAGCTCCTCTTATCTGAGAGCCCCCTATCATTAGTGTTTCTACCTCCATTGTTAATGCCCTTCTAAGCTTGTAAAATAGTTTCATATATGCAGAAAAACATTACACAATGAAATTAAAATCTGTGAGTAATCAGAACAGCGTAACACAGAAGGCTGCCATTATTCAGCCTATGACGCCTCTCTAGGAGAGTGAACCAATCAATCCCAATCACTCTGCAATTTGTTCATTGTTCCATAAACTGCTTTCCATTAGATATTCATTTGGTTCATTGTTGACTGCCACTGCTTCCATCACCCATTCTAGATTTCCATAATTTGTTGTTTTTACATTAATTACTCAATACTCTGGTTCTCAAAAATAAAAATTAAGTAAAAATAATAATTAAAATTCCTTTTTCCATTATTTCACAAAATGCAGTTAGTGTTGGCTAAGGCATCATTTATAGCCCATCCCTAATCATGTCTATGAAAGTGATGGTGGTGTTATGAATATCTAGGCCTAATTTGTTTTCGAATGCACTTTTACTCCGAGGAATCAAGTTTTAATTGGAGAAAGACTGAATTAGTGACAAACTGCTTAAAGACAATTGAATCCAGCTTTGCAAATAATTATAGTCATAGAGATGTACAGCATGGAAACAGACCCTTTGGTCCAACCTGTCCATGCCGACCAGATATCCCAACCCAATCTAGTCCCACCTGCCAGGACCCAGCCCGTATAACCTCCAAACCCTTCCTATTCATATACCCATCCAAATACCTCTTAAATGTTGCAATTGTACTAGCCTCCACCACTTCCTCTGGCAGCTCATTCCATACATGCACCACCCTCTGCGTGAAAAGGTTGCCCTGTATGTCTCTTTTATATCTTTGCACTCTCAACCTAAACGTATGCCCTCTAGTTGTGGACTCCCTGACCCCAGGGAAAAGGCTTTGTCTATTTACCCGATCCATGCCCCTCATGATTTTGTAAACCTCTATGAGGTCAACCCTCAGCCTCCGATGTTCCAGGGAAAACAGCCCCAGCCTGTACAGCCTCTCCCTGTTGCTCAAGTTCTCCAATCCTTGCAACATCCTTGTAAATCTTTTCTGAACCCTTTCACGTTTCACAACATCTTTCCGATAGGAAGGAGACCAGAATTGCACGCAATATTCCAACAGTGGCCGAACCAATGTCCTGTACAGCCGCAACATGACCTCCCAACTCCTGTACTCAATACTCTGACCAATAAAGGAAAGCATACCAAATGCCTTCTTCACTATCCTATCCACCTGCAACACTATGAACCTATGCTCCAAGGTCTCTTTGTTCAGCAACACTCCCTAGGACCTTACCATTAAGTGTATAAGTCCTGTTAAGATTTGCTTTCCCAAAATGCAGCACCTCGCATTTATCTGAATTTAACTCAATCTGCCACTTCTCAGCTCATTGGCCCATCTGGTCCAGATCCTGTCGTAATGTGAGGTAAACTTCTTCGCTGTCCACTGCACCTCCATTTTTCATATCAGCTGCAAACTTACTAACTGTACTTCTTATACTCTCATCCAAATCATTTATGTAAATGACAAAAACGAGAGGACCCAGCACCGATCTTTGTGGCAATCCTCTGGTCACAGCCCTCCAGTCTGTAAAACACCCCTCCACCACCACCTTCTGTCTTCTACCTGTGAGCCAGTTCTGTATCCAAATGGCTAGTTCTCCCTGTATTCCGTGAGATCTAACCTTGCTAACCAGTCTCCCATGGGGGAACCTTGCTGAACCTTGCCCACATCAATCCTCTTTGTTACCTTATGGGCGGCACGGTGGCACAGTGGTTAGCACTGCTGCCTCACAGCGCCAGAGACCCGGGTTCAATTCCCGCCTCAGGTGACTCTCTGTGTGGAGTTTGCACATTCTCTCCGTGTCTGCGTGGGTTTTCTCCGGGTGCTCCGGTTTCCTCCCACAGTCCAAAGATGTGCAGGTCAGGTGAATTGGCCATGCTAAATTGTCCATAGTGTTAGGTAAGGGGTAGATGTAGATGTAGGGGTATGGGTGGGTTGCGCTTCGGTGGGGCGGTGTGGACTTGTTGGGCTGAAGGGCCTGTTTCCACACTGTAAGTAATCTAATCTAATCTAATCTAAAAAAAACTCAATCAAGTTTGTGAGACATGATTTCCCATGTCGAAAGCCATGTTGACTATCCCTAAACAGTCCTTGCCTTTTCAAATACATGTACATCTTGTACCTCAGGATTCCCTCCAACACCTTACCCACCACCAACGTCAGGCTCACTGCTCTATACTTCCCTGGCTTGTCCTTACCACCCTTCTTAAACAGTGGCAATACGTTAGCCAACCTCGAGTCTTCCGGCACCTCACCTGTGACTATCGATGATACAAATATCTCAGCAAGAGGCCCAGAAATCACTTCTCGAGCTTCTCACAGAGTTCTCGGGTACACCTGATCAGGTCCTGGGGTTTTATCCACCTTTATGCATTTCAAGACATCTCGCACTTCCTCCTCTGCAAAATGGACATTTTGCAAGGTGTCACCATCTATTTCCCTACATTCTATATCTTCTATATCCTTTTCCACAGTAAATACTGATGCAAAATACTCCTTTAGTATCACCCCCATTTTCAACGGCTCCACATCAAGGCCACCTTGCTGATCTTTGAGGGGCCCTATTCTCTCCCCATTTACCCTTTTGCCCTTGATGTATTTGTAAAACCCCTTTGGATTCTCCTTAATTCTATTTGCCAAAGCTATCTCATGTCTCCTTTTTGCCCTCCTGATTTCCCTCTTAAGTATACTCCTACTGCCTTTATACTCTTCTAAGGATTCACTCGATCTAGCCTGTCTATACCTGACATATGCTTCCTTCTTTTTCATAACCAAACCCTCAATTTCTTTAGTCATCCAGCATTCCCTATACCTACCAGCCTTTCCTTTCATCCTGACAGGAATATGCTTTCTCTGGATTCTCATTATCTCATTTCTGAAGGTTTCCCATTTTCCAGCCATCCCTTTACCTGCGAAGATCTGCCCCCAATCAGCTTTTGAAAGTTCTTGCCTAATACCGTCAAAATTGGCCTTTCTCCAATTTAGAACTTCAACTTTTAGATCTGGTCTATACTTTTCCATCACTCTTTTAAAACGAATAGAATTATGGTCGCTGGCCCCACTGACATCTCAGTCACCTGCCCTGCCTTATTTCCCAAGAGTAGGTCAAGTTTTGCACCTTCTCTAGTCGCTGCATCTACATACTGAATCAGAAAATTGTCTTGTACACAGTTAACAAATTTCTCTCCATCTAAACCTTTAACACTATGGCAATCCCAGTCGATGTTCAGAAAGTTAAAATCCCCTACCATAACCACCCTATTATTATTACAGATAGCTGAGATCTCCTTCCAAGTTTGTTTCTCAATTTCCCTCTGACTATTTGGGGGTCTATAATACAAATCCCAATTTCTTATTTCTCAGTTCCACCCAAGTAACTTCCCTGGATGTATTTCCAGGAATATCCTCCCTCAGCACAGCTGTAATGCTGTCCCTTATCAAAAACGCCACTCCCCCTCCTCTCTTGCCTCCCTTTCTATTCTTCCTGTAGCATTTGTATCCTGGAACATTTAATCTGCCAGTTCTGCCCATCCCTGAGCTATGTTTCTGTAATTGCTATGATATCCCAGTCCCATGTTCCTAACCATGCCCTGAGTTCATCTGCTTTCCCTGTTAGGCCCCTTGCATTGAAATAAATGCAGTTTAATTTATTAGTTCTACCTTGTCCCTGCCTGCCCTGACTGTTTGACTCGCTTCTGTTCTCAACTGTCCCAGTGTTGGATTGATCTCATTCCTCACTATCTCCCTGCGTCCCAACCCCTGCCACCCCCACCCCCAAACTTACTCGTTTAAATCCTCCTGAGCATGTCTAGTAAATTTCCCTGCCAATATATTAGTCCCCTTCCAATTTAGGTGCAATCCGTCCTTCTTGTACAGGTCACTTCTACCCCAAAAGAGATTCCAATGATCCAAAAATGTGAATCCTTCTCCCATACACCAGCCCCTCAGCCATGCATTCATCTGCTCTATCCTCCTATTCCTGCCCTCACTAGCTCATAGCACTGGGAGTAATCCAGCTATTACTACTGTCGAGGACCTCTTTTTAAATTCCTGCCTAACTCTCTGTAATCTCCCTTCAGAATCTCAGCCTTTTCCCTTCCTATATTGTTGTTTCAAATGTGGACAATGACCTCTTGCTGGTCCCTCTCTACCTTGAGAACATTCTGCACCCTCTCTGAGATATCCTTGATCCTGTCACCAGGGAAGCAACACACCATTCTGATTTTTCGCTGCTGGCCACAGAAACGTCAGTCTGTACCTCTGACTGGAGAATCCCCTAACACAATTGATCTCTTGGAAGCCGACATACCTGTCCTCTCGTTGCTTTAGAGCCAGTCTGAATACCAGAAATCTTGACTGTTGCTGCTACATTCCCTTGAGAATCCATCACCCTGTACATTTACCAAGATAGTATACTTGTTTCAAATGGGGATAGCCACAGAAGACTCCTGCACTAGCTGCCTACCTCTTTTAACTTTCCTGGAGTTAACCCATCAATGTGACTGCATCTGAGACTTTCCTCCCTTCCGAACACTGCAATCCACCACGTACTGTTGCTGTTGCAAATTCCTCATTATTTCTAACTGTCTCTCCATTCGATCTGATAAGATTTATAACCAACAGCATTTATTGCAGGTATAATTTGCAGTAACCCTTAAACTCTCTTTGAACTTCCTCATCTGACAAGAAGCACATATAACTCAAAAACTGCCATGTGTTTGTCTAAACAATATCGAAATTTCTCTTTACCTCTCATGGAGCCAGAGAATCTGGAGACTGGGCAATTAGATTAATAACAAATATAATTTATCATTGTGCTACAGAAGAAAATAATCTGAAGGTAAAATAAGTAATTTGCATTTCTTATGGAGGATATTACAAAGGTTCCAACTTTGTCATAGAGATGGACTACGGGGATTATTTTGTTTAATTTACCTGTGTCTGCTGACAAAAGCATAAAAGTTGGTTTGGACTTTGTGAGAGAAAAGCAACCAAGAGATTTGTGATGGTTTGCAGTGGATGAAATACATACTGGTTCTCAGCGCCTTGTGGCACACAAGATGTCGGAATTAACTTGGAAATCTCTGGGAAGGTAGCAACGAGATGAGGCATCGGCATTGTGGCAAAGTGACAGTGTTTATATCTCTGAGCCAGGAGGCTAGGATTCAAGACCCATCTGCTCCAGAGGTATATCATAACAGGTTGGTTAGAAAATGTTGAGATATCCACAGTACGGAGATCTGTGAAGGAAAGCATTAACAGTCAGGTAACGAAACAACTGATGGAACGGTCCCCTACCATGAGCCCATGTATTCTCTTTCAATGGTAATAGTTTAGGAACACTATAGCAAACATTGATACACATCTTGGTGTGTAGATGAATTCAGGTCATTGGCTGATGTGGGCATCGTTGGCTTGCCCAGCATTTATTTCCCGTTCCTAATTGCCAAGAGAGCAGATTCAAGTTAACCACATTGCCATAGGTCTAGGGTCACTTGTGCGCTTGACCAGAAAAAGATGGTGGATTACCTTTCCGAAAGAGCATTGATGAACTAAGTTAAAATTCACACCACACCAGGTTATAGTCCTACAGGTTTATTTGGAAGCACTAGCTTTCGGAGCACTGCTCCTTCATCAGGTGGTTGTGAAGTATAAGATCATAAGACACGTAATTTATAGCAGAAGTTTACAGTGTGATGCAACTGAAATTAAACATTGTTTGTTAAGTCTCAACTCTTAGAATGAACATGTTCTTTCATATGTAAATCGCAGAACTTTTTAAAAGTTACATTCTCAAGTGATTAGTGAGCTTTTACAACAACTGAATAGCTGGAAATACCAAAAAAAGGAAAAATGTATTCATTGGTTTTGAACCTTGGGCATGTTAAGAGATGTAGAACATAGAACATTGCAGCACAGTACAGGCCCTTCGGCCCTCGGTGTTGCGCCGACCTATCATACCAATCTGAAGCCCATCTAACCTACACTATTCCATGTACGTCCATATGCTTGTCCAATGACGCCTTAAATGTACTTAAAGTTGGTGAATCTACTACTGTTGCAGGCAAAGCATTCCATACCCTTACTGCTCTCTGGGTAAAGAAACTACCTCTGACATCTGTCCTATATTTTTAACCCCTCAATTTAAAGCTATACCCCCTTGTGCTCACCGTCACCATACTTGGCAAAAGGCTCTCTCTGTCCACCCTATTTAGATATTCTGATTATCTTATATGTCTCTATTAAGCCACCTCTCAACCTTCTTCTCTCGAACGAAAACAGCCTCAAGTCCCTCAGCCTTTCCTCGTAAAACCTTCTCTCCATGCCAGGCAACATCCTAGTAAATCTCTTCTGCACCCTTTCCAAAGCTTCCACATCCTTCTTATAACGTGGTGACCAGAACTGTACACAGTACTCCAAGTGCGGCCGCACCAGAGTTTTGTACAGCTGTAGTGTAACCTCATGGTTCCGGAACTCGATTCCTCTATTAATAAAAGCTACTGTATGCCTTCTCAACAACCCTGTCAACCTGGGTGGCAACTTTCAAGGATCTGTGTACCTGGACACTGAGATCTCTCTGCTCATCTACACTACCAAGAGTCTTACCATTAGTCCAGTACTTAGCATTCAGTTACTTCGACCAAAGTGAATCACCTCACACTTGTCCGCATTAAACTCCATTTGCCATGTCTCAGCCCAGCTCTGCAGCTTATCTATGTCTCCCTGTAACCTACAACATCTTTTGTCACTATCCACAACTCCACCGACCTTAGTGTCGTCTGCGAATTTACTAACCCACCATTCTACGCCCTCATTCAGTTCGTTTATAAAAATGACGAACAGCAGTGGACCCCACACCGACCCTTGTGGTACACCACTGATAACTGGACTCCAGGCTGAACATTTCCCATCAACCATCACCCTCAGTCTTCTTTCAGCAAACCAATTACTGATCCAAACTGCTATATCTCCCACAATCCCATTCTTCCACATTTTGTACAATAGCCTACTGTGGGGAACCTTATCGAATGCCTTACTGAAATCCATATATACCACATCAACCAGTTTACTCTCATCTACCTGTTTGGTCACCTTCTCAAAGAACTCAGTAAGGTTTGTGAGGCACGGCCTACCCTTCACAAAACCGTGCTGACTATCCCTAATCAAATTATTCTTTTCTAGATGATTATAAATCCTATCTCTTATAACCTTTTCCAACACTTTACCAACAACTGAAGTAAGGTTCACTGGTCTATAATTACCTGGGGCAACTCTACTCCCCTTCTTGAACAAGGGAACCACATTTGCTATCCTCCAGTCTTCTGGCACTATTCATGTAGACAATGACAATTTAAAGATCAATGCCAAAGGTTCAGCAATCTCCTCCCTGGCTTCCCAGAGGATCCTATGATAAATTCCATCTGGCCCAGGAATTATCTGTTTTCACACTCTGTAGGATTTCTAATACCTCTTCCTTGTGAACCTCAATCACACCTAGTCTAGTAGCCTTTACCTCAGTATTCTCCTCGACAACATTGTCGTTTTCTAGAGTGAATACTGTCGAAAAATATTCATTCGGTGCTTCCCCTATCTCCTCTGACTCTACACACAACTTCCCACTACTATCCTTGATTGGCCCTAGTCTTACTCTCGTCATTCTTTTATTCCTTAAATACCTATAGAAAGCCTTAGGGTTTACCCTGGTCCTATCCGCCAACAACTTCTCATATCTCCTTGTGGCTCTTCTGAGCTCTCTCTTTAGGTCTTTCCTGGCTACCTTGTAACCCTCAAGCACCCTAACTGAGCCTTCGCATCTCATCCTAACATAAGCCGTCTTCTTCCTCTTGACCAGAGATTCCACTTTCTTCATAAACCACGGGTCCCACGCCCTACAGCTTCCTCCCTGCCTGACATGTACATAATTATCTCGGACACACAGGAGCTTTTCCTTGAATAAGCTCCACATTTCTAATGTTCCCATCCCCTGCAGTTTCCTTCCCTATCCTATGCTTCCTAAATCTTGACTAATCGCATCGTAATTGCCTTTTCCCCAGCTGTAACTCTTGCCCAATGGTATCCACCGATCCCTTTCTATCACTAAAGTAAACATAACAGAATTGTGATCACTATCACCAAAGTGCTCACCTACTTCCAAGTCTAACACCTGGCCGGGCTCATTACCCAGTACCAAATATAAAGTGGCTTCGCCCCTTGTTGGCCTGTCTACATACTGTGTCAGGAAGCCCTCCTGCACACACTGGACAAAAACTGACCCACCTATAGTACTCGTACTGTCGTGATCCCAGTCAATATTTGGAAAGTTGAAGTCCCCCATGACAACTACCCTGTCTCTCTCACTCCTATTGAGAATCATCTTTTATATCCTTTCCTCTACATCTCTGGAACTATTCGGAGGCCTATAGAAAACTCCCAACAGGGTGACCTCTCCTTTTCTGTTTCCAACCTCAGCCCATACTACCTCAGTTGATGAGTCTCCAAACATCATTTCTGCAACTGTAATACTGTCCTTGACCAACAATGCCACACCTCACCCCACCCCCCACCCCTCTTTTGCCATCTTCTCTGTTCTGACTGAAACATCTAAATCCTGGAACCTGCAACAACCATTCCTGTCCCTGCTCTAACCATGTCTCCGAAATGGCCACAACATCGAAGTCCCAAATGACTAAAGCACTTACTCTTCAAGTAAGAAATCACACGACATCAGGTTGCAGTCCAACAGGTTTATTTGAAATCACAAGCTTGGGGAGCGTCGCCCCTTTGTCAGCTGAAATGAGAGAGAGGCACACAGAGCACAGAATTTATGGGCAGAGAGATCAAAAGATCACACAAATGGGATGAGCGGAGTGTCAAATAACAAGTCTCTGCAGGTGACCAAGAGTGTTAGACGGTGCGAGTCAAGTGTCAATAGCTGAATTAAAAACTAAAGGGATGACATGTAATCTGATTAAGGGTGATACTTACAAAAAATTAAAAACAAGGTGGTGTTGGAGACAAACCAATGACTGGAATAACATGGAACAAAACAGAAGCCGCTGGAAGAGCCCAGCAGGTCCAGCAGAATCTGTGAAGAAAAACCAGAGAAAGGGTCACCGGACCCAAAACATTAACTCTGATTTTTCTTCACAGATGCTGCCAGACCATCTCCTAGGACAGGGTTTTTGGATTTGTTCAGGGTTCTGGAACAGGAGAGTATGACTGCAAGTGAGGCAGTTTCAAATACCCAGAGTGCAGAAGTACACAAGTGTCATCCTTTTCCAAGAACAAGGAAGCAACAGTAATCACTAGACTGTAAATCCAGAGACCCAATTAGTGTTCTGGGAACCTGGATTTTAATCCTGGTTGGTGGAATTTCAGGAAAAATCTGAATTAGGAATAGGCAAGAAATGCTGACCTAGCCAGTGACCCCCAAATCCTGTGAATGAATTTTTAAAAATGCCAACAAGTTTGATGTTCTTTCAACTTGGTTTGGATGAAATTGAGGGCTGTAGAGTGGATGATCTAGCTGACTATGGAGGTGGAAGTAATGTAACAGTGAGGAAAGCAATTGTAGTAAAAAAACAGTATTGTCAGAGGGATTGACACCATTCTCTGCCAGTTATCAGGATCTTTGAATGCTCTTCACTTGTCTGCATGATTGCAACTTCAATAATAACTCATGAAGTTTGACACCATGGAGGATAAAGCAGCATGCCTGATTGGTACCACATTGACAAATATTAACTCCCATTGCCACCAATGTACGGTAGCAGAAGTGTGTACCCGTTTCTGCACTGAAGAAATTTACCAACGCTGCTGAGTAGTCAGCACATTGCAAACCCAAGACCATTTGTCGTCCTGACTTGAGAATCTATTGCCATTCTTTCAGAATTGCTGGCTCAACATCTTGAGATTCCTTCCCTAATGGACCGATCTATCTATTGTGGCTCTGTCTACACTTTCTCGTGGCTAACCTGGGATGGGCAAGAAGTAGTGGCTCAGCCAGGGATGCTGTCATCCCATGGGTGAATTTAAACAAAAGCTCTGAACTATGGGGTCTGTGTTTGTCTCTTGGCAAGATGACTTGTTGCTAATCATTTTGTCATTGAAAATAGTTTGTTACTTCCTCTAGCAAAAGTGTTAGTCATTTTGAGCATTTTGATGAAATCTCTCTTTGATTTTTATGTCAAAGGAGAACGCTTCCTAGTTTCTCCAATGTCTACATGATTTAAACTCCTTATTCTCGCAAGTATTCTAGTAAATCAGTTTGACACCTGTTCTTATAACTAAACACCTTCCTTGTACTACAGTGCACCAGCTGAGAGCTAACCAGTGTTCTGTCAAGGTGTAGTATAAATTTGCATTTGTACAGTTCCTGTAATAAATGCAAAGGTCCCAAATGCTTTCAGAAGATGATGTCTGTATGCAGCAAAGCAAGTACACTATCATCTGTGTTTGCATTATTGACCTTAAACAGAATCTTTCAAAGAATGTATGGCACAACTGTAGTTGTAAAAAAATACTTGTATAAAATAGTTATAGTCCCAGAACACTATAGGGTTATACACTTATTCGAGGGAGAGAAAGAGAAAAAGAGAGCGCGCACTGAGGGTAAGCTTACAAGTTATCCCATTCACTAACATCCTTTAGGGAAAGAAACTGCCATCCTTGCCTGGCCTACATGTGACTCCAGATCTACCTAAGTGTGGTTGATTTTCACTGCCTTCCAGGCTATTAGGGCTGGGCAATGCTACCCAGTGACGTCCTAGTTCCATGAATAAATTACAAACAGGTCACCATGGCCCAGGCGAAGGGCAGCTTTGAGAAGACAGGGCATTCATGGCAACCTCAGCCAGGATGGGAATTGAGCGTATGGATCACTGTGCATCACAAGTGAACCACCCAGCCAACTGAGCTAACTGCCTAGCACACATATACTTGTCCCATAAGATCATACCTATGGTGCAGCATAATTTTGCTTAATTAACTTGGCCTATACTGAGTTTACTTCAAAGCAAATTACTTTCTAAAAGTATAATGTAGTGGTTTAAATGTAGCATTCTATGTGTGGTCTTACCGGTTAGTTCAGTATAGAAGTGAAATATTTTGACCGCTATCAAATGTCCTTGTGATGCATTCAACTTGTTTTGCGTCCTTAGTAAATGTTGGCTGGATAGTGTGTGTTTAATAATCGCGGCCAAATCCTTTCCTTTAGAAGCTTATCTCAAGGACACACATTCTTTGTACAAAAGTATTATGCTTCTTTTTTCAGCTTGTAAACCACCTAAAATGTTATTCACGTGGTATATTTATTTTTCATTTGAACTTCCTAAATATTAGGAAAAAAATGTTGGTTTATGTCAAGCGTGAAAATGATGGCTGGAAATGACAGCTTGACACTGAACCTCGTGGAGATATTTTTATGCATGGTAAAAGTTTCCATGTTTTTGGTCAGCTGAGAAGAGATAATGTTTCAGGAACGTATGATGTAATTTAGACATGGCTGTTCATCTTGGATTGATGAAGGATTATGCCTGAAACATCGACTCTCTTGCTCCTCGGATGCTGCTTGACCTGCTGTGCTTTCTCGATTGCCACATTTTATCAACTCTGACTGTCCGGCATCTGCAGTCCTCATTATCTCCTATATCTGATTTTCATCAATCCAAGATTACGAACAAGCTATAATGAAGTAGTTGTGGTACTGCAGAATGCCTGAGCTAAAGAAAGGATGATGCCCGAAAAGAGATTATAAAGCCAGGGTAAGAATATTAAGACGAAAGCATAGCCAACCTAAGATCTGTTGCAGATAAATTATCACATTGGTGTTGGATGGACTGGACTTGATGCGAGTTACCATCAATGCATTGGAGTTTGGATGAATTACATCCAATGTATCTTTCCTTTCCTCAGTTGAGAATTCCATAATTAACATGTTCCTCAGTCATTTGCAACCTACTTCTACAGAGGGCGTAGACACATATAGGTGTAGAAATGATCAAGAAAGCTAATGGAATGCTAGCCTTAATATCTAGAGGACCGAAGGCCAAGGATGCAGAAATTACACTACAACCACTAAAGCCTTAGCTTAACTTCAGTGGGAGTACTCTGACCAGCACATCCTCGAAAGGATATATTGGCTTTGGAGAGAGTACGAGTCACATAAGCTTACACGAATGACCTGAACTTCAGTGGTTAAGTTCTGTGGAGAGATCAGACCAATCTAGAATTCAGAAAGCATGATCTGATTCAAGTCTTCAAAATACTAACAGATCTAAAGATAAATGATTTCCACAAATTGGGGATTCTAGAACTGAGGGACATAGTCTGAGAACTAGGGCCAGACCATTCAGAAGGGGTGTTAATAAAGGGTGGTTGATGTTGAGAACACTCTTCCACAGATGGCAGTTGATGATATCTGTATCATCGATAGTCACAGGTGAGGTGCCGGAAGACTGGGGATTGGCTAACGTGGTGTCACTGTTTAAGAAGGGTGGTAAGGATAAGCCAGGGAACTATAGACCAGTGAGCCGAATGTAGGTGGTGGGCAAGTGGTTGGAGGGAATCCTGAGGGACAGGTTTTACATGTATTTGAAAAGGCAAGGACTGATTAGGGATAGTCAGCATGGCTTTGTGCGTGGGAAATCATGTCTCACAAACTTGATTGAGTTTTTTTGAAGAATTAATTAAGAGGATTTTGTGTGGGCAGAGTGGTGGACATGATCTGTATGGACTTCAGTAAGGCATTAGACAAGGTTCCCCATGGGAGACTCGTTAGCAAGGTTAGATCTTGTGGAATACAGGGAGAACTATCCATTTGGACACAGAACTGGCTCGAAGGTGGTGGTGGAGGGTTGTTTTTCAGACTGGAGGCTTGTGACCAGTGGTGTGCCACAAAGATCGGTGCTGGGTCCACTGCTTTTCATCATTTATATAAATGATTTGGATTCTGAACATAGGTATAGTTATTAAGTTTGCAGATGCCTCCAAAATTGGGGGTGTCGTGGACAGCGAAGAAGGTCACCTTGATCAGATGGACCAATGGACTGAGGAGTGGCAGATGGAGTTTAAATAAATGCAATAAATTTGGAAAAGCAAATCAGAGTAGGACTTATATACTTAATGGTAAGGTCCTGGGGAGGGTTGCTGAATGAAGAGACCTTGGAGTGCAGGTTCATAGTTCCTTGAAAGTAGATTTTGCAGGTAGATAGGATAGTGAAGAAGGTGTTTGATATGCTTTCCTTTATTGGTCAGAGCATTGAAATTAGGAGTTGGGAGGTCATGTTGTGGCTGTATACAACATTGTTTAGGTCACTTTTGCAATATTGCATGCAATTCTGGTCTCCCTGCTCTCTGAAGGATGTAGTGAATCTTAAAAGGCTCAGAAATGATTTACAAGAGTGTTGCCAGGATTAGAGGATTTGAGCTTTATGGAGAGGCTAAATAGGCTGGGGCTGTTTTCCCTGGAACGTTGGAGGCTGAGGGATAACCTTATAGAGTTTGAAAAAACCATGAGGGGCATTGATAGGATAATAGACATGGTCTTTCCCCTGGGGTGGGGGATTCCAGAACTAGAGGGCATATGTTTAGGGTGAGAGGGAAAAGATTTAAAGATGACCTAAGGGGCAACATTTTGATGCAGTGGCTGGTGCGTGTATGGATCGAGCTGCCAGAGGAAGTGGTGGACGCTAGTACATTTGCAACCTTTAAAAGGCATCTAGATGAGTTTATCAATAGGAAGGGTTTGGAGGGATATGGGCCAAGAGCTAGCAAATGGGACTAAATTAGGTTAGGATTCTGGTCGGCATGGATGGTTGGACCGAAGGGTCTCTTTCCATGCTTGTTACGACAGGGGGTAAACTCTCCCGCTTAATGTAAATCTGCAACGCAGAAAAGATTTATCCTGTGCAATAATCTGTGGAAGTTCGAGAGGCCAAGGACTATTTAAAGTAAAAATTAGCAAATTTATTTCTTAACTTATAACAGAGAATAATTAACTAACGACTATTTACAATTCCTCCCTCTAACCTATCTTTGACTTTCCCCTATACGATACTAGTCTGATAACCCCCCCCCCCCCCCCCCACCAGATAAAGATTTATAGCAAACAAAATTTCTCATCTCAAAATCAGGCAAATTTTGTTCTTCTCTGTATTTAGATCTTCTTTTCTTCTCCTTAGGGATACTGCTTCACAGTTTACTGATTGATAAAGGTACCTTTTAAGAGAGCTATTTTTCTGGGCAGTGTGCAGATGTTGTTGGCTTGGCAGTTCTCCCCTTGACTGTTCAATTTTCCCCGGTCTTATACCCCCAAAGCATCAGATTGCATCATTGGCTTTTAAGATTGTCAATATACAAAATTCAAACTGGCTTGGTGTATAATTTAAACTGATTGGCCTAATTCAAATCTATTTTGTCATTTCCAGGCAACCAGCTACCCTAGCTACCCAAGTAGCTGGAGCACATGTTACATTGTATCTTTTTGTTTCAGAACATATGGTTCTGTCAGGTAGTTCTATTGCTTTTAACTCTTTAAAAGGTACTGTACACCCACATCTTCATATCAGTACATCTCTATGACTCCATGACTGTATGACCCAGGGACTTACCTATCTTGACTTTAAGACTCACAGCACCTCTTCCTTTTTAAAGCAACTTGGCTTCGAAATTTTACACTCCCTTCCCTGAGATCATTCTTCACCAATTCCTTCTCGTTGGTGAATGCTGACACAAAATATTCATTTGGCTGGGTGGCAGTCCAGTTCAGTTTCTGGTCAGTGATCACCCAGAGGAGGATGATCATGGAGAATTCAGCATATGTAATGCTATTGGTTGTCAAGTGCTGGTGGATAGGTTCTGTCTTGATTGAGATAATCATTGCCTGACACTTGTATGGTGCAAATATTACTTGTCACTTGTCATCCAGGTCTTGCTAGATTTGGACATAGTCTGCTTCAGTATCTGATGAGTTGTGAGTGGTGCTAAACATTATGCAATCATCAAGCATCCCCCACCTCTGACCTTATGATAAAGGGAAGGTCATTGATCAAGGAGCAAAACATATGGCTAGTGAGACAGTTTAGATTTTGTTTTTAATTGCAAAATTCCCTAAATTAGGGGATGATCCATTAGATTTGAATGTAACGTAATTATTTTATTCAAAGATGCAGAGAGATAGAAAGCTGGAAACTGGACGTTGGTCTGTTCAGTAAAAATGTTACGATTATTAAAGGCTTTCTCTCATCTGATTTTTCCCTCCTTATTCATGTTTTTGTTATTTGGTTTTTTGGAAAGTTTTCTCTCCAGTCTTCTGACCTGCATCCATCTTCGTGCAATTATGTACTTTAATTTTTACGTGTTCTACTTTCCTACCTTCATAATTGCCCTTACTCAATGTAAAATATTGCTTTAGACTTATTCGTCTCTCTCTTAAACTGTATGTAAAATGAAACAAGCAGGAAACACTCCCATTATTTATCCTAAACGCAGAGAAGGTCATTGATGAAAGCAGCTTGAGGTTTGGCCTGGGACAGTAGATTATCATAGAATTCCTACAGTGTGGAAAAAGGCCATTCAACCCATAGAATCCAAACCGACCTTCCAAAGAGTATCCCACCCAGATCCACACCCCTATCTATCCCTGTAGTCTTGAATTTCCCTTGACTAATTCACCTAGCCTGCAGTTCTATGGACTGTGGGAGGAAACCTGAACACCCAGAGAAAACCCACAAGGACAGAGGGAGGATGTGCAAACTCCACACAGTCACCCCAGGGTAGAATTGAACCTGGGTCCCAGGTGCTATACACTGAGCCACTGTGCCTCCCAAAAATGAAGAACTCTTGCAGTGATGTGCTGGGCTCCCACCAAGAAGAACTGCATTCCTTTATGCTAGGCATGATGAGAGCCAGCCCAGAATTTTCTCCTGTTTCCTGTGAAGTCCAGTAATGCAAGGGCTGCCTGATGACATACTTTCAAATGCTATCTTGATATAACTCTTACTTCAACTGTTCGTGGAGTTATAGAGATGTACAACACGGAAACAGACCCTTTGGTCCAACTCGTCCATGCCTTGTTTTAATGACTTGCAAAAGTTTACTTGCTGATTATATTGAATTCTATTTGAGGTGTAAATACTGATGCAAATGTTTACTTTTCTCAACCTTTTCATCAAATTGTGTGCCTGATGCTCGTGGTCTGCTAAAATATTAAACAAGGTGATGTACTTGCAAACTTACATCTGCAACCATTTGAAACCTATGTGTCTTTTTGTTTGTTGATTTCAATCATTAACTCTTTTTCTCTTGCTTGAGATGTTCATCCTCTTTGCTGAGTATTATCACGTTAGCTGTGATATCATTGAATGGTGAGTTTGACTCAGTGGGCTGTATGACCTACTTCTACTCCTGTGTCTTATGTTGCTGAGCTGCTGCATCCATCTTTTTCTCTTTTAATTTCACATTCCCATTGAGTGCTGTATTGTTTTACTTCTTTGCATTTGAAAAGTCAAGAATGTTTTCAACACTGATATAACTTGAATGTTTTGTTTACAAATACTTGGCTGTAATGTCGTTTTGAAAATGTGTTGCTGGAAAAGTGCAGCAGGTCAGGCAGCATCCAAGGAGCAGGAGAATCGATGTTTCGGGCATGAGCCCTTCTTCTGTAATGTTGTTTTGTTCGTTGCATAATCAACCATTCCTTGAGAATATCCGGGAAGAAGGAGATGTATTATAGATAGTTCTCACAATGAAATTCTCTACTTTAAAACATGTTTATTAAGGCAAGAGACCTCACCTGACTTGAAGAGTTCTCAAACTGCAACATTTTGTGGCATTCAGAATTTCATAATAGTTAAAGTATTATGCACATTAGTCTACATATAAAGGTGGGGCATTGGCTTGCACCTGCATTTTGTATCTCTATTTAAATTATTTGTAAATTTATTCTGTTCAGGTGTTGTTATCAGATACCTCTGAAAGAAGTGGGACTTAAACTTGAATTTTCAAGCCCAGAGATACTGATGCTACCACTGCACCACAAGACTACTATATTAAAAGACTGCAATTGAAAACAGTTTCAGTCCTTTTTCTAAGTTCAATTAAGTTCACTTAACATTTGCCAAGCGAAAAGTGAATAGCCCATATTTACTGCCAACAGATTTATAAGCTTAGATTCTTGGGCTAATGTTTTTTTCATTTTGCTCGATAAAAGGATAAAAATTTGAAGAAAAGAAAGATGACAGCTAAAATCCTTAAATTCTTACGAGCATATTGAACAATGTTATCAAGTACTGTCTGAAATATTATTTTTCTGAAAAATTCAAGTGATCTTTTTCTTTAGCATTATTGACGAAAACCTAGTTCGCAATGGAGTATTGAACATATTCTTACACATTTTCACATATTGTAAGTGACTTGTCAAGTGAGTTCAGCACATGTTGATTTAATTTTGAAACAATTAAAGTACATTAAGTTGCACGTGTAGTTAAAATACATATAGCCCAAAAGATCGTTTTAACTAGAGACGCAATTTATTGAGTTTTTGCTGTGGGTGAAATGTAGGGCTTTGTTTCCTCCGTATCAAAAAGTGAATGTGAAAGTTATAAGTTGTGAACTTGTATCACAGGGATATAACAATATGATTTAGTAACAAAAACAGAAATTGCTGGAAAAAGTAGAAAATGTATGGCATGTTTGCTTTTATTGGTTGGGGGAATTGAGTTCAAGAGTCAGCATGTCATTTTGCAGCTTTCTAAGACTTTGGTTAGGCCACAGTTGGAGTATTGCATTCAGTTCTGGTCACCGCATTACAGCTAGGGTATGGAGACTTTAGAGAACATGCAAGAGAGGTTTAGCAGGATGCTGCCTGGCTTAGATGATCTGAACTATAAGAAAGGGCCAGAAAAACTTAGGTTGTTTGCTCTGGAGTGGCAGAGGCTGAGGGGAGACTTGATAGAAGTCTATAAAATCATGAGGTGCATAGACAGGGGTGACGGTCAGAATCTTTTTCCCATGGTTGAAATGTCTAATACCAGGCAGTATGCATTTAAGGTGAGAGGGGAAAAGGTCAAAGGAGGGGAAAATATTTTTACATTGTGTGTTAGGAGTCTGGAACGTGCTTCCAGGGATTTGGTGGTGGTGGAAGCAGATATGATAGTGATGTTTAAGGAACTTCTAGGTAAGCACATGAATTTACAAGGAATGGAGGGAAATTGATCAAGGACAGGTGGAAGGGATTTGTTTAATTTGGCCTCCTGTTTGGCACAACATTGTGGGCCTAAGGGCCTGTTCCTGTGCCATGCTGTTCTGTTTTATGATTCATTGCATCTGTTGAGAGAAAGCAGAGTCAGCATTTCAGGTCCAGTGACCCTTTTTCAAGAATGTAATTTAGTCAACAGATCAAGGAAAAATGGATAAACAGTAGAATTTGTGCAGCAATCTGTTAAAGACCAGTCTAATTTCTCTTATATTCAAATTTGAATAATAGTGGAAGTGACTAGCTCTTTTATACTGTAGACACCATATCAAGAATTGAAACAATTGCAGAAAATGCAAGAGAAACTGAGCAGATCTGACGTTTCAATTCAAGGATGTGTTTCAACTATAAAGAATTCTGAACCCATCCCCAGTAGTTTGCTTTAGTATCACATGAACTGATTTGTGGTAGCTTGATGATTGCCTTTAACAAGTTAATAAATCAGCAGGTATGACCTAAACCCACCTGCACTGATTGAACCAATTGAATGTTGTGGCTGAGATTGGGAATTTGTGGAGAATTGGAGATAAAAACTTTATTGAAATCACAGAACAGGAGGATTGGTGCCCCAGTATGTAGCTCTATTTTGAGCATTTCTCACGAAAGTATTCTTAATATTAGATGCAAAAACCTGACTTTAAAAGATGTCATCTTGCTAGAGGTAATTTGTGCAGGTGACAAACCCTGACTTTTGAAGTTTATTATGTGTAACGTGAAGAACAAAGGAGTGTCCTTGACTAAAGATCGTTCCAGTTGATACTGGTGCTAAAGTATTTCTTGAAGGGTTAAATTTCAAACTTGTATTCATTTGCATAGTTTATTCAAGGTCTGCATTCCCATCTGATATAAACCAGCTTTACTGGTTCAGTCTGTAACCTTCAGTTGATCATTGATAGCAAGACTACTGAAGCCATAGATCATTTCATTACAACTTAGAAAGTGGGTGTAAGTACAAATTTGGTGACAGACTGAGCTTCGTGTTGATAATGAAAGGCAGCAATGTTTCTGTGAAAGCTGATCCAGTGAATCAAGGTACTGTTCCTAAAAGAGGAGAATCAACACAGGTGAGTAAGTATTGTGAAATAAGATAGGGAATTGTTTACTTCCTGGCTTGAGTCACATGTATTTTACTAAATAAGTACATGTTAGTACAGTATTATGTGATTCAGCCAGGGGTAGCTGATGAAAAAAATCTTAATATTGAATTATTTGCCAAGGTGGGGATAGATTCAGGTGTACAGAGCTGTAGTCAAGTTTGTGATTTTTTTGAACTCTCACCTGGGTTTGCATTCTTTCAAAAATCTGATTTGAAAGCGAGAGTGAAAAGAAGCACAGTAATTGAAAATTAATAGTTATTTTCAGGAGTTTGAAGTAGATTTTAATTGATATGAGTGTTTTTGTTAGCAGTACTGTGAGGAAGAAAAAGTTCTGCCTCACACCCTTGGTTTTGCACTTTGGTGTCAGCTGGATGCTCAGCAAGATGAGGCCTGTTCAGTTTAACTTTGATTTATATGTGTTTGACTGTATTAGAAATAATTCAGTTCAGTTTTTCTTGAAATTGATCTTAGCTGAATCTGACATCTTCAAATGAGGAACTGGAGAAAACCCTGAAGTGAGGAATGCCTGATTACAGAAGTTCACCAGTTTAAAGTATGTGTCACAAGCATTGCAATTTGGAAAGTTGTTTTGAACATCTTATCACTTAAGATGGAGGTGTCGCAAGGTTATTTTCTGCAGCAAAATTTGTTTGGAGCAAATTGTAAAACATTATACATTTTGTTCAGTAGACTATACACAGTAAGCTGGGGAATAAAATCTGTTGGCTGGAAAACCCTTGAAGTCTAAAGAAAAATTGCACTAGGTTTTTATTTGTTTCGATAACCTCTAGTTATCATGGATGTGAGTTTTCAGAGGAAAGCAAAAATAACTTGCCCTAAAATATTGAAATACTTTTTCTTTCAGGACTCTCATTTTTAAAATTGTCTTCTGCCAATTAAATCTAATTATACTTTTTAGCTGACCATAATACACTCCCCCATCGTAACTTGCTGGTTTCTTGTGTTAGATTCTGTAAACAGGGTTTATTCAGGAATTGGAAAAGATGCAAGTTAATCAGAAGAAGGAATGACTATGTCAGAAGAAAATAATTTTAAGAGGAACTATCAGCAAATCTAAGACAAAGTAATGTTAATTTTACGAGCTTTGGACGTGTTCACGTTCCTTTCTCGTCTATGAGTAGCAATATCATCTGCCAGTCCTTTGGAGGTGATACCAGTTAATAAATTTCATTCTGTTGTAGAGAAAAGGGGACATATGTTAAACTGTAAATACAGGTAGAGAAATATTATCGCATCGAAACCATTCAAGTGAAATTTTTGGAAAGGAGCTAAAAATATTTCGAAGGGGTATTTGCCAATAAGTTAGCTTTTTATAGATTACTTTATGTGCAAAATATTGTCTTAATATAAAGATGTAAAAGGGTTTATATTTGATCTTTTAAAATGTTTGTCATTTTGCGCACACATTAAACTTTAAAATAACCATCTTTCTCCGGTATTTATGAAGCTTTGCACCTCTGATCAATCTTGAAAAATTATCAGAATTAGGCAGAAGTGTTGATTTGAAATAGAATCAGATCAGCCATATCTATCTTAATGGTGGTGCAGGCTGAAGAGACTGAATAGCCTATTTCTGCTCATGATTTGTATGTTCATATCAATGCTGCTGTCTGAAAACTTTGGCTATAGGTAAAGGTTCAAGTTGATACCTGATCTTGCATTGATGTAACTTTTTTTTTGGTTTGGGAAAGCTGCTTTCAAAAAAAAAGCTTTGACAAAAGGTCAGTTAGACTCGAAACGTCAGCTCTTTTCTCTCCTTACAGATGCTGCCAGACCTGCTGAGATTTTCCAGCATTTTCTCTTTTGGTTTTAAAAAAAACTACTATGAACAGAATTACACACTTTGCAGTACTGAATATTGACTGCAAATACATTAGGTTTGTTAATTAACCTTGCTCGTTCAGTTGCATACAATGCTATCAACTAATTTGGACAACATTTTTTTTTGGAACAGCAAATAGTTTCGGTCACGCATTAAATTACATGTTCCAACAAGGTATCATGTTGTTGTTTGTGAAGTTTGTTGTGCAGGATGCTCGAAAAAGAATCAGAAATGCAGTGTCAGGACTGATAGTTCAGCATAACCAAGTGTTTGTTTTCATGCGGAAATGATCATATGTGGGTAGTTGTACTGAAACATAGCATGCTACCATGAAAACTGTTCAATATCAATGTCTCAGTATAAATTTGAATTTTCTCAAGGAAGTCTTGATTTTACATGTTGTTTTTCAGTTACATGAAGGAAGTATGCAAATTTTCTTTTGCTTTCTGTTTGTTGGAAGATTTGTATCTCTCTCAATTCATTCTGTAAAGTTTCCGCCAAAATTCATTCCATGCAGTGACTAATATCAAAAGCAAAATAAGTCCTAAAAAATACTCAAAAGATCAAATTGCATCTGTAGTGGTAATGGAGAAGTTAACATTTTGTAAATAGTATGCATTTCTATTTTTGAGCTTTTTTTGTTTAAATTATGGGCTGAAAGGAAACAGAACTGTAAAAACTACTACTTTTAAAAGATGGCTGCATATTTTGAAAAAGAAGTAAACCTGAGTTATAAAAATAAGTTGGAATTTTTTTTCATTGGAGTGTAGGAGGTTGAGGGGTAACTTTATCAAGGTTTATAACATCATGAGGATAAAGCAATTAGCAAAGATATTTCCATAAGGTGTGAGAGTTTAAAACTAGGGGCCATATTTTTAAGGTGAGAGGAGAAAGATTTAAAAAAAACATGAGGGGCAACTTCTTTTTTAGTGGGAATAGTTAGTGTGTCGAGTGAACCGCCAAAGAAAATGGTGGATGCAGGTACATTTACAATATTTAAATTTGCTTTTGGATAAGCACATGAATAAGAAAGGTTTGGAGGAATATGGGCCAAATGCAATCAAGTGGGACTCGTTTAGTTTGACAACATGGTTGGCATGGACTAGTTGGACGGTGGGGTTTGTTTCCATGCTGTATGACTCTATAATACTTATGGCAAGCATTGTGTAATTACAATGGTTGAAAAAGCAGTAATTGAAGTGGTTGAAAATTAGAGTTGAGGGTTTGGGCATAGATGTGTCTAGGTAGCAAAAAGAAATCTATGCACTAGTGACCAGTTATTAAAATCAGAAGCTTTTGCCTGACAACAACCATGCGATGGGTGTTCAGTTAACTGAACAACTTGGAGTCTGAACTCGAGAGAGAGAGAAGTGTTTTGATCTCCAACAGCATAAACGCTGTCTTTTTGTTCTCTGTAGTCAAAACCTATTTTAAACCAGAAGAAAGCCAATTAATCTTTCCTTCAACAGTTGTTGCAAGTTGAGACTTCTAACTGATAAGTCAGAGACCTTTTAAAAGTAAATTGGTCTCCTTGTGTAGCTTGGAAAACATCTGAAGAATTAAGAAGGAAAGTTCTGACCAGCAAAACGGTCATCTTAGCAACCCGACAGATAGGAACCAACAGTTCTGAAGAAAGACACACTGGACTCAAAACATTAACTTTGTTTCTTTATGAATACTTTCAGTCGTGGTGAGGTTTTCTAGTATTCCTATATTTACTTCAGGTTTCCAGCAGCTGCAGTGTTTTGCTTTGTTTACAGCAATGACTGAACTGCCTCCAAGTTTTCCACTACCCAGAACTTGTTTTTCCCTGTCTGTCTGTGTAAGGAGACATTTATAAAGGGATTAAAGTTTTAATTTATAGTTTATAAGCTGATGGTTTATAACTGTTGACCTAGAACTGGATTCTAATTACATCTAACAAATAATAATCTGTTTAGGTAAAGAAATTTGGCCATGTTTTCTGAGTCTGGATCTGAAAATCAGTAATATTAGGGCATTTTGTGTACTTTTAAAATATTAAACTTGGTTGACAATTTGTGGGAATAGTGGCGTTTGAGTCCCAGAGTGTAGTCATTTAGCCACATCAGTGACTCCTGTTTAACTGAGAACAAGTGAGAGTTAAAATATAAATTAAAAAGCAATGAAAGTAAGTTTCAGATTTAAAAGAAGCTGCAGTTTTGGAATTTCTTGGGTGAAAGGGAAGCAGGGAAAGCAGTTTTGTTTACTGTTGTGATGTACAGATGGGTTTCAAAGTGAGGTACTGACAATTTAGAGTTGTCAATAAATGATCATTTGGAATTAGAAGGGGATTAAAAGCTGTCATGGTTCTACTTTTTATTTTTGGTAACTTTATAAAATAATCATACACTCCAATTTTGATTTGTCTCTCCTGAAATTCAATCTGGACTGTCTGTCTGTGCAAGCTGAATGACCCTCAACAATCATTGGTTGACAGGCTCGTGACCAACACAGTTGAATCTGATATAATCTCCAGTAGTTGAGTGATTCTCCGTGTTTACCACAGGTATTCTGAGCAGAATTTGTAGGTTTTTTTTCTTCAATTATTCATTAGTACTGGGGTTATTGTCATGCACCAAACACAGTTCTGCACAGACTGGGGTTTGTTTCCTTGCTTTCTTGAACTTTATAGTTCAGTTTCATACTTAAGAAAGCTCTCACAAAGATTGTGAAGCAAACATATTACTCTCCAGTGCTTCTAGTGAAAGATGATAGTGCGCTTTTATGTATCTGATGCGTATTAAAGTGTCAGATAGTTGGGCAAGTTGTATAAGTGCATTTACTTCTCAATAAACAAGCTGTAGCTTGGCCTTTTGATATTCTCCTCACATGAAGTTGTCTAGTAGTTGGGTCTGGCAAAAGTCCACTTCGAAAATCACATTTCAACTAACTAAATTAATTTAATCACATTTAAAAGGTTCCTCTGTCCTTTTGTGTTCAGTTCACCCAACAGATCCTCAGCATATCCTCATGATATTCAATGGCATTACCACCACTGAATCTTCCACTCTCAACATCTTGGGATTATGATTGACCAGCCATCTAAATCTGTGGCTATACATTTGAGGTCAGAGACTGGCAATTCCTGCTGAGTAACTCCGGTTCCATTCCTACCTGTCCATCAACTATAAGCCATGAAGTCAGTCATGTGATACAATGTCCTGAACTTGCCTGGATGAAGTTAAAAATCACACAACGCCAAGTCATTGTCCAACAGGTTTATTTGGAAGCAATGGCTTTCAAAGCACTGCTTCAGGTGGTTATGATCTTATAGGACACAGGACACAGAATTTATAGCAAAAGTTTACAATGTGATGTCACTGAAATTATATATATTGAAAAAGATCTAGATTGTTTAAGTCTCTCATCTTTTAGAATGACCATGTTGGTTTCAGTTATTTCATATGTAAATTCTGAAGTGAAATATAACAATAGGTGCTATGTTGGTCCAGATAATGCATTTAAGGAGTGAGCTGCCCTGTGTGAGACTCTGCTCCTATGTTTAGACTGACTCCAATCTAAGAGAAGGATTGACAGAATCTTACATGCAGTTTTTGAGCAAAATAAAATGTAATTCTGCAAGTACAAATGTGTGTGTGTGTGTCTGTTTGTGTCGGGCTGTGATGGGCACTTGCACGTATTCGAGGATACCCTCCAGAGCACGGGTATGATGCTCAACTCATCGACCGCCACTTCCGATGTGCCACAGCGAGAAACCGTGATGACCTCCTCAAGAGATAGAAATGAGCTGCAACTAAGTGTACCCTTTGTTGTCTAGGATTTCCCAGAAGCTGAAAAACTATGCCATGTTCTTCCCAGCCTGCAACACGTCATCCATGAGGATGAGCACCTTGCCAAGACCTTTCCCATACCTCTACTTCTCGTCTTTAAACAACCACCGATCTTTGTTCACCACAAGCTGCCCGGCTTTCAGGACAACATCATACAACCTTACCACAGCAGACACTGCAAGACATGTCAGAGTGTTGACACAGATACCACCATTACACATGGGAATACCACCCACTCAGATACTCATATGACTCGGCCAACATTGTCGATCTCATATGCTGCAGGCAAGGATGCCCTAACCGTGGTATATTGGGGAGACTGAGCAGAGGCTACTGCAACAGATGAATGGACACTGCACAACAATCAATAGACAGTGTTCCCTCCCAGTCGAAGAACACTTCAGTGGTCCAGGAGATTCAACCTCAGACCTTCAGGTGATTTTATCCCCAAGGTAGATTATGAGACAGGCAACAACGCAAAGTGGCCAAGCAGAGGCTGATAGCCCAAGTTTAGTACTCATGGGGATGGCCTCAACTGGGACCTTGGGTTTATGTCATACTGCAGGTGACCCCACTACATACTCTCTCCCCCTTCTTTCTCCCCCCCCACCCACCCCCACCTTCTGCTCTCTTCACCACCACCACCACCGCGCCCCGCCCCGCTATCTTCTCCTCCTCCTCTCGCAGACTTAAACCACTTGATACTCATACATACTCATACCACGCCCCCATCCAGCCTGTTGCAGGCTCGGAAGAACGTGGCGTAGTTTTTCAGCTCCATGGGAAATACTGGACAACAAAGGGTGTCCTGTCAGTTGCAGCTTGTGTCTGTCTCTTGAGCAGGTCGTTACGGTTTCTCACTGTCGCACATCGCAATTGGCGGCCAATGAGTGGAGCATCATACCCGTTCTTCGGAGGGCATCTTCAAGTACATCCAACTGTCTGTCATAGCCCGACACAGACACTCTCTCACAATCCCACATAGACACTCACTCTCACACAGACTCACTCACTCAGACACACACTGGACGTCTTGGCTAAGTGTATAAACTAGCTTCAGGGAATTGGCAGCCTAATCTAGGTTCAGCATCTGAGATCAAAAATATGTTGCACCCATTCTAAAAGTAGAGAAGAAAAATCAAACTCACCAAATACATGCAGGGTTGAAGCTGAAGTATAAATATCAGCAGTGGTGTTAAAAGCAGATATTGCAATATTTAAATTTGGAAATAAATGGGGCAAATTGAAAGCGATGACATCACATCGAATATGATTTAATAGCAATAAAAAAAAAGTTTTCACTGGATGAGTCATGAGTCCGATAAAATTCTCTTTGCTTGCCTGGATGAGCACAGCTCCAACAAAATCCAAGCTCAACATTATCCAGGCAGCCCTTGCACCATCTTCAGCATTCACACACCCATGCACAGTGTGGACATTTCCACTGCAACAATTCATTAAGGATTCTTAGAGGGCCTCTTCCAAACTTGTGACTTCCACTGTCTAAAAGAACAAGAGCTTTAGGTGCATGAGAGCACCATGGAAGTTCCCCTCCAAGCCCCAGGCTACCCAAGTTGAAACTACAGTTGCTGAATCAAAACCCAGGAACTCCCTCCACGCAGGGTTTAAGAACACAGCTCACTGCCACCTTCTCAATAATAGTTTGAAGCAATGGCAGGTAAATATGAATCCAGCCAGTGATGTCCACATCCTGTACATGTATAAAGAAGAAGCAACCTTTGTAGTTTTCAGTGGTGAAGCAGGCATGTTGTGTCGAATAGCCTGTTTGTTCTGCTTTTTATTTTGTTCAACAAAATGCTGTTGCACTCAAAAGAAAAAACAGGCAGAGAGACAATGGCCTAAACATCCAATTGCTCCTTCTGATGTTGACCCAACAGCAGTCAAGGCTGCTCAGTCTCAGTGGCAAAGTATGCAGCAGGTATTTGCCAAGCTGGACTTGTCATATCCAAATCTCAGTGTTTAACCTGGACATTGCAGATAGTGAAAGCATTGCTTAAATATGTTACATATATGTTAAGTTACATTGCTGGTGGCAGAATGGCTCTTTTGGACCACTTCTGGAGTTCTGTCTGGGTGTTTTGAATAGTGAGTACACTCAATTGCCTACTGACCTTGTTGGATTAAAGGTGGTACTGATGATGAGAAGGGAATTTAATGTTTAATGCACTCATGGGACAAGCCTGTCCCAATTTGTCCTTTGTGAGCTTTCTTCTCGAATGCTGCAATTCGTATGCTTTAGTTAGACCCCCAATGCCACAAGAAAATGAATCCGAGGATTTTGACCCAACAACGAGGGCACAGAGGTATATTTCCAAGTCAGGATGGTTAATGGCTTAGAGGAGGAATATCAGGTGGTGGTGTTCCCATATATCTGCTGCCCATGACCTTCTAGGTGGTACTTATGTTTGGAAGAGCTGTCTAAGCCTCTTTGAATTTCTGCAGTGCATCTTGTCGCTGGTGCACACTGCTGCTACGGAGCATGTGTGACTGGAGGATAACAACATGATTGTCAGCTAACTGGTCAGAGACCTGCATTATTGGCAGCTGATTGAGATGAATGTTAAGGGTGAAATTTGGTTTCAAGTCACAAAGATGACGCTGTGAGTGTACAAAGCATCACGGATGCCATCTTTTAATTTTACTGAGGTTTGATTGTGGTAGTTTTTTTAAAAAAAAAAGTCTTGTAGAATTAAGAGACTGCCAAATGCGTTTCAAAACATAGGAATATTGAGGTCAGGTATTATATTATTCTTTTCACACATGGTGGTTGAGCTTTGTGAACTTGTTCCATGTTTGTGCAGCGAGTACAGATGCATTGCTTGTGTTCAAAGGATATGGATGAATTCCTGACTTCGGATAACATTGGCCAGAATACACATGAGCTGTTGGTTACACTGACATACTAAACTCATTTTGATTGTTTTCAAGGGTCAGAGATAATATCCTGCAATTGTTTATTTTCTGTGAAGCTGACTGATGACTATTGTATCTGTATTGTCATTTTGTGGATATTACACAGCTGGTGGGCTGAGAGGCATTAGGGTCATGTTGCTTAATGGCAACACAGTTCTATGGGATGGTCTCAGTGGACCAAATGTTATTTTCTTTTGAGTTTTTGAGTTTCATATGTTTGTATGTTTTAATATAACAACAGTTTAAAAGTAAGGACTGTTGAATATTGGAATTGAGATAAATCTCACCTATTGAAGGAAAATACAAGATTGTTGACAGACCAAGCTGCTCAGTGGGAAGAAAATAACTTATTCTCAGATTTTAACTGATGTTAACCCATCAATGGGTATAATAAGTGGAGAACAGTAATGAAAATAAATTTCCAAATGTATATGTTTTGGACGCAGTGTTGATATGAGCACTGGATGCTCCTGTGACTAATGAAATAAAATGGCAATAGGTCTTATGAGGAGCACACTGGATTAGAATAATGTAGATTTTGGGATTTAATCAGAGTACAAGCACTGGGGAGGAGAAACTGGCAATCAGGACTGTGAATCTGAGATGCAAGCCTATATCATTGGCAAAGCACTGCTTCAATTTTTGGAATGATGTGAATAAATAAAGAAGTAAGAATGCATCTTTGTTTAAGGTGCATCTGTACAGATGCAGGAGTATGTGGGGAGCAGAGGGATACAATCCTTATGAATTGGGCGATAGGTTTTGACAGTGGATTTGCATTGGCACAGGCTTGGAGGGCCAAAGGGCCTGTTCCTGGGCTGTAAATTTTCTTTGTTCTTCTTTCTTTGTTCTTAGAAACATAGTTCAAAGGAAAAAGAAAAATCAGCATCTAAATAGCACTTTGCATGACTATAAGCTATAAAACACTTTTTGGTATATTTTAATGATGACCTTTTGTGAAGTGGAGTCACAGTTGTAATGTAGGAAACATTGTGGACAACTTTTGTCTTCATAACAGCAGTCTGATAAAGACCAAATAATCTGTGTTTGCAATATTCAGTGGGACATTAATATTGGCTAGGACACTGGGACAAAGTCCTCCTTCTCCTCCCCTCCCACCACCACCACCATCGGCCAATGTGGCCTCTAGACAATTTTTTTTTAAACAAAAGGAAAGCTTTGCAGTTTGCACAGAGAAGAATTGACAAAAGGAACGCTAGTGTAATGCAAAACATGATGGTCATGGGACAAATGAATCAAAAGATGGATGTCAATGAAATATAAATGGAAATAGTGTTACAAAAAAAGAAAAACACAAATTGTTGGAAAAGCTCAACCGTTCTGGCAGCATCTGTCGAGAGAAGCACAGTTAACCTTTCAGGTCCAGGGACCTTACTTCAGACCATTAGTCCAGTGCCACATGGTCTTGAGATATTTTTGTAGATTGATCAAAGGGAATGCCTTGCAGGGCCAATTTGGATTTGAATCACTTTGCTGAGCGTTTGGAATCACGTGCAGGCTAGACTACATGTGTAAGGGTGACAAATTTCCCTCCTAAAGGACATTAGTGAGTTAAATAAGTTTTTAAATTTTTACAGCAATTTTCATCATTAGAGGTTGGTTGTAATTTGCTTGTTTTTCCTCTCATTCCCTTTGACAGTGAGTCATCGGAGTTCAGTTGTCGCAGTTCATGTCGGCACAGTGCAAATTGAAGAAGGCATATGCTAGATAGTTGTTTCTATAGTCTCAGAATAATGTCAGTCAAGTGAAGATTTTTTTTTGTCGGTGGGTACCATTTTTGATGAAGATTGTGCCTGTGATCTTGGCTTGGCTGTATTTGCTGTTGGCCGAGCATTTGGTCTACATCTTTGGACGAGTAGCTGGCATGAAGGACTTAATGATTGCTGAGCCAAATCATAGGATCTGTCTCAGTTGTTACCATTTAATATGTAGCTTATAGTTTATAATCAACCACATAACCAGCCTGTTTAATTTATGTTTGGCTTGTGTTGATTCTGGATGTTAGAATATAGGTCTTCATCTAAGTCAGTTTGTTTTGTCTAGCTGTTATGATGTAAGTATTCATATTTTAAGTTATGGAGTGTTCTGTCTCGATTCTTCTAGCAAAGAACTGAGATTTCATATTTCATATTTCCATGTTGTTCAAATAAAAGTCAAATTTCTCCTGACACTATAGCCAAGAAAGTTATGTTGGTGGAATCTTGCAGGAAGTGGCACAAATTACAGAAAATAATCTTTAATCAGGAGGTTGGCAGAATACACGGGGAGAATAAGGAGCATCACGGTTCTAGGAAGGAAGAATAGTGTGAGAGTAAAAGTGAGGGAAATAGAACATAAGTTGTTGAGGATCCAGTGAACCACAATGATTAAGGAAAATGTGGACATTTTGGAAATTTTAGAGGTGACATTTTCTAGATATGTGTAATGGTGAATGGAGTATTACAAGGAGCAGGTGCAATGAAATGGGGTCAAAGTAGTAGTGGGAGTTGGTGCGTTTATAATCATGATAAATAACGTATCCCAAGGAAGAGAGAGAAGAAAAGGCGGCACGGTGGCTCAGTGGTTACCACTACTGCCTCACAGCGCCATGCGATCTTGGTTTGATTCCAGCCTTGGGTGACTGCATGTCCTCCCTGTGTCTGAGTGGATTTCTGTTGGGTGCTCTGACAATCAACAGATATGCAGCTTAGGTGGATTGGTCATGGTAAATGTGGGGTTATGGGGAAAGGGGTGGGGTTTGGGGGCGGGGGAAATGCTCTTCAGAGGCCACTGCAGACTCAATGGGGTTAACAGCCTCCTTCTGCATTGTAAGGATTTTATGCGATATAACTGAGCTGGAGATGTAGTCCTGTGCTGAAGGTACAGTTTGACAAATTGACCTCTTAGGATAAAGAAAGAGACTGTTGGACCTGATGTAGTAGTTAAACCAGAGTAATCTTTGTATCAGACTATTTACTTTATTTACTAACCAATTAGTTTAAGTTTAGTTATGTGCAATGATCAAACAAGTCTTGTATTAAATTATATTTGGTTCCATCATGATCAGTAAGATAGTGAAACAGCATGTGGTTGTTGACTCTAACCTCCATGATTATATTCATATAAAGTACCACACTGCCTCAGGTCAAAATAAACAGATGCTGAGATATGCACTTTAATGGCAGGGCAAAACGTTTTTAAAAGCCCGTTGAAGTGAAACAATTTCAAAGCCACAATGTGACACTCCCTTTTCAAGCATGAAGTGACTTTTTAGTAAGTTACAGGCCTCTGCAATTATTGTTGCACATTCACAAAGGATTGATTTTTAATTGAAAGATGATAGGCTCTAGAATGCTCTCGAGTTTTTAGATGTATCAATTAGACATTTGGGATGATATCAGTTGTAAGGAATTGATTCCACATATCCTTTAATCAGACATAAAGTACTTTGGTGCTTTGTTATTTTAGTGGGGATCTGAAGCGCTGGATCAGCTGCCAGGAGATGTTGCCCCAAGCTCCTGGCATGTTTTAAATTCATCAAAAGAATGAGGGGGGTCTCTGGCATTTGTTGTTTTTATAGATATTTTCCAAATTAGCTTTGTTTGGTAATACTATCACACCTTTGGAGCAGGTGGGACTCGAAACTGGGCCTCTTGGTCCAGCAGTGGAACACTACATTGCACCACAGAAGTCCCTTATTGCATTTATATTCCCATGGTATCAGTCAGGAGATAATAGAAAGAAAAACCAGGATGAAGCTCATTTTCCTGAAGAGACCAATCTGAAATTGGGCACATGATGCTTGGCTTACCCAAGAATGATCAACTACTTTTTATATGTTAAGCCAATTGGAACAGCTGATGCCAATGACAATGTCAGGGGGAGGATGGGGAGGGGGTGGGAGAGAGAGAACAGTTTGCAAAAGTTAATAAGCCATAACTATTAGCAGATGGATACATATAGGAAGCAGTCAATTCTGTAAAAACATTGTTGAGAAATGAAGTTAAATGAGATGTCAGTTTTCAAAATAAGAGAATAGAGAAGTAGTTGTATCAATTCAGAATGCACAGAAGATAGCTTCCAATGAGTAAGAAAAATTCCAAGGGAGAGACCCAACTTCCTTGTTTAACTAGAAATGTTAAAAATGCTATCAAATGAAAAGAAAAAAAAACATATAATTGTCTAAAGACAGATACAGGTAGTTCTCCTATAATGCTATAGTTGTGTTCAAACAAAACCTCGCTTAACTGAAAATCACGTAATAGAAATAATAGGAAATAATAATGAGAAAAGTGCAGTTCAGGGCAGACCAGCAAAAAATATCACTCATGATCGCTCCAAAATCACTAAAAGTCTGATGCACAGTACAGCACATCCTGAACATTGAAATCATCATTATCAATGAAACTAAAGTAAATTTAACACAATACATTTAAAAACATGTATGAAAGCTGCTGTCTGTCGAGAACCTCTCTCAAAGTGGCTCTGTCGACAGCTGACATCGCATGCGCAGAACGGCACTGATATTGCATATGCACAGAATAGAACATAGAACATAGAACAATACAGCACAGAACAGGCCCTTCGGCCCACGATGTTGTGCCGAACTTCTATCCTAGATTAAGCACCCATCCATGTACCTATCCAAATGCCGCTTAAAGGTCGCCAATGAATCTGACTCTACCACTCCCTCGGGCAGCGCATTCCATGGCCCACCACTCTCTGGGTAAAGAACCCACCCCTGACATCTCCCCTATACCTTCCACCCTTCACCTTAAATTTATGTCCCCTTGTAACACTCTGTTGTACCCGGGGAAAAAGTTTCTGACTATCTACTCTATCTATTCCGCTGATCATCTTATAAACCTCTATCAAGTCACCCCTCATCCTTCGCCGTTCCAACGAGAAAAGGCCGAGAACTCTCAACCTATCCTCGTACGACCTACTCTCCATTCCAGGCAACATCCTGGTAAATCTTCTCTGCACCCTCTCCAAAGCTTCCACATCTTTCCTAAAGTGAGGCGACCAGAACTGCACACAGTACTCCAATTGTGGCCTAACCAAAGTCCTGTACAGCTGCAACATCACCTCACGACTCTTGAATTCAATCCCTCTGCTAATGAACGATAATACTCCATAGTCCTTCTTACAAACTCTATCCACCTGAGTGGCAACCTTCAAAGATCTATGTACATAGACCCCAAGATCCCTCTGTTCCTCCACCTGACCAAGAACCCTACCATTAACCCTGTATCCCGCATTCTTATTTGTTCTTCCAAAATGGACAACTTCACACTTGGCAGGGTTGAACTCCATCTGCCACTCCTCAGCCCAGCTCTGCATCCTATCTAAGTCCCTCTGCAGCCGACAACAGCCCTCCTCACTGTCCACAACTCCACCTATCTTTGTATCATCTGCAAATTTACTGACCCACCCTTCGACTCCCTCCTCTAAGTCATTAATAAAAATTACAAACAGCAGAGGACCCAGAACTGGTCCCTGCGGAACTCCACTTGTAACTGGACTCCATGCTGAATATTTACCATCTACCACCACTCTCTGACTTCTACCGGTTAGCCAGTTTTCTATCCAATTGGCCAAATTTCCCTCTATCCCATGCCTCCTGACTTTCCGCATAAGCCTACCATGGGGAACCTTATCAAATGCCTTACTAAAATCCATGTACACTACATCCACTGCTCTACCCTCATCCACATGCTTGGTCACCTCCTCGAAGAATTCAATAAGACTTGTAAGGCAAGACCTACCCTTCACAAATCCGTGCTGGCTGTCCCTAATCAAGCAGTGTCTTTCCAGATACTCGTAAATCCTATCCCTCAGTACCCTTTCCATTACTTTGCCTGCCACAGAAGTAAGACTAACTGGCCTGTAATTCCCGGGGTTATCCCTATTCCCTTTTTTGAACAGGGGCACAACATTCGCTACTCTCCAGTCCCCTGGTACCACCCCAGTTGCCAGTGAAGACGAGAAGATCATTGCCAACGGTACTGCAATTTCCTCTCTTGCTTCCCACATAATCCTAGGATATATCCCGTCAGGCCCGGGGACTTGTCTATCCTCAAGTTGTTCAAAATGTCCAACACATCTTCCTTCCTAACAGGTATCTCTTCTAGCTTATCAGTCCGTTTCACACTCTCTTCTTCAACAATACGGTCCCTCTCGTTCATAAATACTGAAGAGAAGTACTTGTTCAAGACCTCTCCTATCTCTTCCGACTCAATACACAGTCTCCCACCACTGTCCTTGATCGGACCTACCCTCGTTCTCGTCATTCTCAGGTTTCTCACATATGCATAGAATGCCTTGGGGTTATCCTTGATCCTATCCGCCAGGGATTTTTCATGCCCTCTCTTAGCTCTCCTAATCCCTTTCTTCAGGTCCCTTCTGGCTATCCTGTATCCCTCCACTGCTCTGTCTGAACCTTGTTTCCTCAACCTTATGTAAGCCTCCTTCTTCCTCTTTACTAGACATTCAACCTCCCTCGTCAACCAAGGCTCCCTCACACGACCATTTCTTTCCTGCCTGATCGGTACATACATATCAAGGACACGTCGTATCTGCTCCTTGAAAAAGTCCCACATTTCCACCACATCCTTCCCTAACAGCCTATGCTCCCAACGTATGCTCCTCAAATCCTGTCTTACAGCATCGTAATTTCCCTTCCCCCAATTGTAAAATCTACCTTGTTGTGCGCACCTATCTCTCTCCATAACCAAGGTGAAAGTCACAGAATTGTGGTCGCCATCACCAAAATGTTCACCCACCAACAAGCCCACCACTTGTCCCGGTTCGTTACCGAGTACCAAATCCAATATGGCCTCCCCTCTGGTTGGACAATCTACATACTGCGTTAGAAAAGCTTCCTGGACACACTGCACAAACACCGCCCCATCCAATCTACTTGATCGAAAGAGCTTCCAATCAATATTTGGGAAGTTGAAGTCGCCCATGACTACGACCCTGTGGCTTCTGCACCTTTCCAAAATCTGTTTCCCAATCTGTTTCTCCACATCTCTGCTGCTATTGGGGGGCCTATAATAAACACCCAACAAGGTGACTGCACCTTTCCTATTTCTGACTTCAGCCCATACTACCTCCAGAGGCAGATCCCCCTCAAACTTCCTTTCTGCAGCCGTTATACCATTTCTAATTAGCAATGCCACCCCCCCTCCTTTTTTACCACCCTCCCTAATCTTACTGAAACATCTGTAACCAGGAACCTCCAACAGCCATTCCTGTCCCTCATCTATCCATGTTTCCGTGATGGCCACAACATCGTAGTCCCAGGTACCGATCCACGCCTTAAGTTCACCCACCTTATTTCTGATACTCCTTGCATTGAAGTATACGCACTTGAGCCCATCTCTGTGTCCGCAAGTAGTCCCTGTCAGTGCTACCTTCTCCACAGCCTCCCTACAGTCTTGGACATCCTGACACACAGCTAGCTTACTTGCTGGACTACAAGTCCGGATCCCATCCCCCTGCCAAATTAGTTTAAACCCCCCCGAAGAGTGCTAGCAAACCTACCCCCCAGGATATTGGTGCCCTTCTGGTTCAGGTGCAACCTGTCCTGTTTATACAGGTCCCACCTTCCCCAGAATGCAGTCCAATTGTCCAAATATCTGAAGCCCTCCCTCCTACACCATCCTTGCAGCCACGTGTTCAACTGCACTCTCTCCCTATTCTTTGCCTCTCTGTCACGTGGCACCGGCAACAACCCAGAGATGACGACTCTGTCTGTCCTAGCTTTTAGCTTCCAGCCTAACTCCTTGAGCTCTTGAATGACCTCCCCACCCCTCTTCCTACCTATGTCGTTGGTGCCAATGTGTACCACGACTTCTGGCTGCACACCCTCCCCCTTAAGGATTCTGAAGACACGGTCCGAGACGTCTCGGACCCTAGCACCCGGGAGGCAACAAACCAGCCGAGAGTCTCGCTCATGTCCACAGAACCGCCTGTCCGTCCCTCTAACTAGAGAGTCCCCTATAACTAGCGCTCTCCTCTTCTCCCCCTTTCCCTTCTGAATCTCAGAGCCACAGACCCCTTCACTGCAGCTTACACCTGCAAGGCTGTCCCCCCCCAACAGTTTCCAAAGCTGCATACTTATTTTTTAGGGGAACGACCACAGGGGATCCCTGCACTGCCTGTTTCTTCCCCTTCCCACCTCTAACTGTTACCCAGCTACCTCTGTTCTCTGGCGTAACTATGTCCCTGTAGCTTCTATCGATCACCCTCTCAGCCTCTTGAATAATCCTCAGCTCATCCAGCTCCAGTTCCAGTTCCCTAACTCGTTCGGTGAGGATCAGGATCTGACTGCATTTCCTGCACACGAAGTCGGCAGGAGTATCGGTGGTCACCCCTACCTCAAACATCCTGCAGGAGGAACATTCCACCGCCTGCGCTGCCATGACTGTACACTGTCTCCAAAAACAAGAACACTGAGTCAATAACCTGTGGACTTTAAAGTTAGGTTAGAGGAGGAGGGTGGGAGGGAGGCCCTACGGAAGTAGGACCTGGGGTCTAGAACACACCCACTCAAATACTAATCACTTACCTTCCTGCCCAGCTACGCGCTCCAACCTCACTTCCGCTGCCCGCTACAGGTAAGTAATTTTGAAACAAACTGTCTTACCTTAGCTGTAGTCTCCCGGGTTCGTTTTTCCTCGGCCGCTGCTCCCACTCAAAAATGACGCAGAGACTTCGCACAGCTGCACATATGCAGAATGGCACAAAAATGGGCGTGTGCACAGAATGACAGAGATTTCAGCGCAGATATCGGTGCATGCATAGAATGAAGTGCATGAACCGATCGCGCTGGAAATTTATCGGATTCTGCTATTGCCGATTTTTGAAGATACCATTTCCTAATTCTCCAGCGATGTTATAGCCAAATCATGCTGCTGAAATGCATGTTATCACAGAACTACCTGTAGTAGGCCTTAAATTGGATAGAATATGAAAAAGTCAAGAATTTAATAGAGGGTAAAATTGAAATGCAAGAGAAAGCTCGCTAGAACTGTAAAACAGATAATAAATGTTTCAATAAATATTTCAAGAGGAGTTAAGGAAATGAATGATGGTCCAATAAAAACAAGACTGAGGTGTTAATAATAGAAAATAAAGAAGTGGCAGATGAATTAAAAATATTTTGCAATGGTCCCTCCCCTAGAAGATATGAATAGCATTCTTGTGACAAATCTAGAAATTAAAAGGACAGCGAAATTCATCTCCAGAGAAGTAGAACTGAGTAAATTGCTGGCTCCACATCCCCATCCTTCACTTACAAAAGAAAAGTGGTTCGTGGAAAAACTTGATGCATGGTTTTAATTTTAATTTAAATAGTAGATAACAAATTGAACTCCTTTTCTTCAAAAGGGGAAGGAGACAGCATCCAGGAAACAATAAGCCAATTAGCTGAACATCTATCAGGGAAAATGCTAGAAGCTACTATTGAAGACATTAGAGCAGGCCTGGATAAGTTAAGGTAATCAGGCAGAGTCCACATAATTTTGTGAAAAGAAAATGATGTTTGACCATGACTTAAAGTTCTTTGAGGTAGCACATGCTGTGGATAAATATGATCCAATGGGTGTCCTATATTTTGATTTGTAGAAAGTATTTGATAAGGTATCACATCAAAACTTATTGTGGAAAATAAAAGTGATGTAGGGGATATGTATTCACATGATAGAAGATTGGCTGGCCAACAGAAAACTGAAAAATCATACATGGACTTTTCCATGTTAACAAGCTATTACATCTGGGATCACAACCAATTGTAATTTATATACATGATTTCGATGAAGGGATGGAATGGATTGTTGACAACTTTACTGATGGCACAAATGTAGGTAGGAAAGTGAGTTGTAAAGAGCGGCATGGACTACAAAAGGATAGATTCAGTGAGTGGGCAAAGATGTGCATCTAGAGTACAATGTCTGGAAATTTGAAGAGTCCATTTTGGTATAAAGAATGACAAGTCACATTATCTAAATAGAGTCATATAACACAGAGAAACAGACCCTTTGGTCCAACCAGTCCATGTAAACCCAGACTAAATTAGTCCCACCTGCCTGCTCCTGGTCCATATCCCTCCAAACCTTTCCTATTCATGTATCAATCCAAATGTCCTTTAAATGTTGTAATTTACCCACATTCACCACTTCCTCAGGAAGTTTATTTGCAGAGCTCTGAAAGTGAGGGGGATATGGGTGTAAGAATGCACGAGTTGTAAAAGGCTAGTATGTGGGTACAGCAAATACTGAGAATAGGTAATAAATGTTCAGCTTATGGGGCAGAACGAGAGGTTAAAGTTTAAAAATTAGGGTTGCTCAATTTAAACACCGATGAGGCAACTCTTGTTTCTCAGTGGGTCATAGTTTTTTTTTGGAACTCCCTTCAAAGCTGGTGGTTTTTGAGATTGAATGGCCTCCTTCTCATTTGTATTGATGTAAGAGATATGTGTGCAGTCAGCCAGAAGTCATGAGCTGGTGTCACCATATGGACCAGTTGCACTGTATTACTAAATATGGTTATTTTGTGTTTGTTTCAATATACTTGAAGTTTTTGAATTAATTATTTTACCACATTGACTTTCTTAAACTTCATCTATAATTTTAATTGAAATCTGACAATTGAAGTTAAATTGAACACTCTCGACCTTGATTTGGAGATGCCGGTGTTGGACTGGGGTGTACAAAGTTAAAAATAACACAACACCAGGTTATAGTCCAACAGGTTAAATTGGAAGCACACTAGCTTTTGGAGCGCTGCTCCTTCATCAAGTGGAGGAGGTCCACAATCACCTGATGAAGGAGCGTCGCTCCGAAAGCTAGTGTGCTTCCAATTAAACTTGTTGGACTACAACCTGGTGTTGTGATTTTTAACTTTTTGTACTCTGGACCTTCAGCTTTCTTCCATCTTTAACAAGCTAATGATCAAAAAGATTTCCAGTATGTTCTATGTTCTCTGGAAAACTGCAGTTTTACCACTTATTTTTTCTGACTTGTTGGATTTTTTTCAACAGATGGCTGTTTTGCAATGGTCCTGATACTGCTGTTGGTATATAACTCAGCAGACTGTTTTTAAAATCAAGAGAAGTGGAAATCAAATAGTTTACAGCCACAAGGCAAGCATATCAATTATAGGAAATAGATTTTGCATTGCAATTTTTTTCAAACATTTGCAAAGTATTCATTAAGTGTAAACAGAAATCTTCAGAAAAATGTTGGAACAATTAAGACTAGAAAGAAAAACTTTGTGAGAAGATTTGTGGCTCGGGTGCTTGTTGTTGTGGTTCTGTTCGCCGAGCTGGGAATTTGTGTTGCAGATGTTTTGTCCCCTGTCTAGGTGACATCCTCAGTGCTTGGGAGCCTCCTGTGAAGTGCTTCTGTGATCTTTCCTCCGGCATTTGTAGTGGTTTGAATCTGCCGCTTCCGGTTGTCAGTTTCACCTGTCCGTTGCAGCGGTCGGTATATTGGGTCCAGGTCGATGTGCTTATTGATTGAATCTGTGGATGAGTGCCATACCTCTAGGAATTCCCTGGCTGTTCTCTGTTTGGCTTGTCCTATAATAGTAGTGTTGTCCCAGTCAAATTCATGTTGCTAGTCATCTGCGTGTGTGGCTACTAAGGATAGCTGGTCGTGTCGTTTCGTAGCGAGCTGGACACTGCAACGAACCCACTGCAATGAACAGCTGGAACTGACAACCGGAAGTGGCAGATTCAAACCACTACAAATGGCGGAGGAAAGATCACTGAAGCGCTTCACAGGAGGCTCCCAAGCACTGAGGATGTCACCTAGACAGGGGACAAACCGTCTGCAACACAAATTTCCAGCTCGGCGAACAGAACCACAACAACTAGAAAGAAAAATATTTATTTTGAAGTTGAGGACACGACTGAAGTATTAAATGAGTACTTTTTATATGTCCTCATAAAGGAAATGAATGATATGAGGGTTACTTTAAAAAGAGAAAACAAAATTATGGACAGGATAATAATAAGGAAGACATACTAAAAGGATCGAATCACTGAGATTAGGTTAGAACAGTAACTGAAGTTGCAATTATGAGGTTTATAAAGTTAAGATGTTTTTTTGACTACATTTTCCACAGAATGGCTACAGCAGCAGGATGTCATTTGGCCCATGCTGTGTTCATTGGCTTTCTGACCATTTTAACAGGACCAATCTGCTGCTGTCTTTCAACTCCAGCCCCCCACCCTGTGATATTACACATTATTTCTGTTTAAATTACTATTTAATACCCTTTTGAATGCCTCAGTTGAACCTGTGTCCAGCACACTTCCAGGTGCCACATTCTTACCCTATTTGCTTTTTTCTCACCTAATATCTGTTTCTTCTGCAAGTCACTTTAGACCAAAGAACAAAGAAAATTTACAGCCCAGGAACAGGCCCTTCGGCCCTCCAAGCCTGAGCCGATCCAAATGTATTGTCTAAACCTGCCGGTCAATTCCTAAGTATCTGTAACCCTCTGCTCCCCACCTACACAGGCATCTTAAATTAATCTACAATGTCTGCCTCTACCACCTCTGCTGGCAATGCGTTCCAGATGCCCACCACCCTCTCTGTGAAGTACTTGCTGCGTGTATCCCCCTTAAACTTTCCACCGTGACCTCTTTTCCACCGTGACCTCTTGTTATTGAATCCTTCACCCTGGGAAAAAGCTTGTCCTTATTCACCATGTCTATACCCTTCATGATTTTGTAAACCTTCAATCAGGTTCCCCCCTCGATCTCCTTTTTTTTTTAAAAATGAAAATAAACCTAACCTACTCAACCTCTCTTCATAGCGAGCACCTTCCATACCAGGCAGCATCCTTGTAAACCTTCTCTGCATCCTCTCCAAAGCGTCCACATTCTTTTGGTAATTTGGCGACCAGAACTGTACACAGTATCCCAAATGCGGCCGAACCAACGTCCTGTACAATTTGAACTTGTGACTTACCAGCTCTTATACTCAACACCTTGTCCAGTGAAGGCAAGCATACTAGATACCTTCTTGACCACACTATCAACTTGTGCAGCAACCTTCAGGGTACAATGGACCTGCACTCCCAAGTGTCTCTGCCCATCAACGTTTCCCAGGGCTCTTCTGTTCATGGTATAATTTGCTCTAGAATTAGTCTTGCCTAAATGCATCACCTCACGTTTGTCTGGATTAAAATCCATCTGCCACTTTTCTGCCCAACTCTCCAGTCTGTCTATATCCTCCTGTATTCTTTGACAGCTCCTTATGCTTTCTGCTACTCCACCAATCTTCATGTTGTCTGCAAACTTGCTGATCATACCAACAGTACTCTCTTCTAGATCATTTATGTATATTACAAACAATAGTGGCCCCAGCACTGATCCCTGTGGAACACCACTGGTCACCTTTCTCTATTTTGAGAAACTTCCTTCAACTACTATTCTCTGTCTCTTGTTGCTCAACCAGTTCTTTATCCACCGAGCTAGAACACCCTGCACACCATGTGACTTTACTTTCTCCATTAGTCTACCATGGGGAACCTTATCAAATGCCTTACTAAAGTCCATGTATATGGCATCAACAGCCCTTCCTTCACCTATCAACTTGGTCACTTCCCCGAAGAACTCTATTAAGTTGGTAAGGCACGATCTCCCCCACACAAAACCATGTTGCCTATCGCTGATAAGCCCATTCTTTTCTAAATATAAATAGATCCTATCCGTCAGTACCCTCTCCAGCAACTTTCCCACCACCGACATCCGGCTCACTGGTCTGTAGTTACCCGGAATATCCCTATTGCCCTCCTTGTGCAGGGGGACAACATGAGCAACCTTCCAGTCCTCCGGCACCTCACCTGTGTTTAAGGATGCCACAAAGATATCTGTCAGGGCCCTAGCTATTTCCTCTCCCACCTCCCTCAGCAACCTGGGATAGATTCCATCCAGTCCTGGGTATTTGTCTACCTTAATAACCTCTAGCCTACCCAACACAACAACTTCCCTACTTATGCCAATATGATCCAGACTAATCAAACTTCTATCTCTAATCTCAACATTCATCATGTTCCTCTCCTCCGTGAACACTGATGCAAAGTAATCATTCAGAATCTCGCCCATTCTCTCAGGTTCGAGACACCGCCTTCCTTCATTATCCTTTAGTGGACCAATCCTTTCTCTAGTTACCCGCTTGCTTTTTTTATTAAGAATAAAATGCTTTGGCATTCGCCTTTTAATTCAGCTCGCTAAAGCTATTTCATGACCCCTTTTTAACCCGCTTGATTCCTCATTTAAGACATCCTACTCCTCCGATATTCCTCCAGGGTCTGTTCTGTTCTTGGCTGCCGAGACCTTATGTACGCTTCCCTTTTCCTCTGGGCTAGTCATACAATTTCTCCTGTCAACCACAGTTCACGAAACTTGCCCTTCCTATCCTTTTGCCTTCAACAGGACATGCATATTCTGCACTGTCTTTAATCTATCTTTGAAAGCCTCCCACATCTCAAATGTGGACTTCCCTTCAAATAGCTGTGTCCAATCCACGTTTCTGAGCTCCTGCTTAATTTTGATTATAATTGGCCTTGGCCCAGTGTAGTACTCTTCCCTTAGGACCACTCTCATCTTTATCGATGAGTATTCTAAAACTTGCAGAATTGTGGTCACTGTTCCCAAAGAAATCCCCCACTGCAACTTCTACTGCTTGTGCTGGCTTGTTTCCCAGTACCAGGTCCAATATGGCCCCTTCCCTTGTCAGATTATTGACATACTCTCTAAAAAACTCGACTGGATGCTTCTTACAAATTCTACACCATCCAGACCTCTGACACTAAGTGTATCCCAGTCAATGTTGGGAAAATTAAAATCTCCCATCACCACTACCCTATTGCCTCGACATCTTTCCATAATCTGTTTACCTATTTGTTGTTCTACCACACGCTCACTGTTGGGAGGCCTGTAATACAGTCCTAACACTCGAATTGCACCCTTCTTATTTCTCAGCTCCACCCATAATGCCTCACTACCCACGACCTCCATAGTGTCCTCCTTTTGCACAGCCATGATATCATCCCTGACCAGCAATGTAACTCCACCCCCCTTTTACTTCCCTCACTGTCCTGTCTGACGCGTCTATATCCTGGAACATTTAGTTACCAATCATCATGCCCTTCCTTTAACCAAGTCTCTGTGATTGCAATAATGTGATACCCCCAGGCACCAATCCAAGCCCTAAGTTCATCTGCCTTACACACTATACCCCTTGCATTAAAGTAGATGCATTTCAGGCCACCAGTTGTTTTGCACCCATCTGCCCTCTGACTACTCTTCCCTTTATTAATGCTATCTTCATAATTCTTACAGTCTCCAGTCTCTACCTCGCTGCCTACTTGTTTTCTCTTCTGCTTCCCAGTCCCCTGCCACATTAGTTTAAAACCTCCCCAACAGCAGTAGCAAAAAATTAGAATTGATCCCTCTGATCCTCGATGCATTTCAGTGGGAATGGTTTCTCCCTGCCTATTGTGTCCAGACCTCTCATGATTTTGAAAACTTCTAACAAGCCACCTGTTAGCCTTCTCCATCTCAAACAAAAACCACTACCCCAAGCTTTGTTCATCAAGGAAGTGTCTCATCCCTGAGCCATTCTCGTAAATCTGTCGCCAGTGCATTCACATTCTACTTATTGTGGCACCCAGAACTGTACACACTAGTCCAGCTGTGGTCTAACCAGTGTGTTGTTCAGGTTCAGCATAACCTCCCTGTTGGTGTACTATATGCCTTTCTTTATGAACCCTAGAATACTGTATGCTGTATTTTGTTCTGTTTTGTATTTCATTTTGTACTGTTCCTCCATGTTCTTTGTATTAAAGTGCACCCTACTCGCCATTGAACGTCATCTGCCACTATTCACTCACTCTAATGATGTGACAATATTATTTTGAAATTCTGCACTGTCCTCCTCATAGCTTACAATTCTCAAGTTTTGCATTGTCTCTAAACTTTGAAATTATATGTGTGCACCAAGATCTAGATCATTTAATAAATATCAGGAAAAGCAGGTGTCCCAATACTGACCCTTGAGGAACTGCTCTACAAACTGCCTTAAAGCCTGACAAAAAAGCCATGAGCCATACTCTGTTTTCTTATTCCTCAACCAATTTTGTATCTGTGTTGTTTCTGTCCCTTTTTTAATCACTTCTCTCTCTGTCAGTTGTGTGGTACTGTATCAAATGCCTTCAGAAAGTCCATATACACCACATTAACAGTCGTCACCTCATTTAGATCTTCAAAAGACTCCAGGTCGGTGAGACACCATTTTCCCTTATCAAATCCATTCTGACTTTTCATAATCAATTTATATTTTCCATGGCACAATTAATTCTATCCAGACTAATTGTTTCTAGATGTTTCCCTGCAGTTAAACTGACTGATTTGCATTGCAGTGTTACTCTGCACCTTTTTGTTTTGAACAAAGGTATATTTGCAATTCTCCAGTCCTCTAGCATCACCTCCAAATCCAGGGCAGATTAAAAGATTATAATCAGTGCTTCTGTCATGTCCACTCTCTGTTGCTTCAATATGCTTGATGCCTCTCATCCACTACCAATGCCTTGTCAAGTTTAAGAACCATTAGCTTACCCAAAAAAAATTCCTTATTAATTTTAAACCCTTCTCATCATTGTATTTCCTCAACTGTCACCATGGCTTGGGCAGCATCTGCCTTGTAAATAAAAACATTCACTTAGCACCTCAACCATGCCTCTTGTCTTAAGTGTAAATCCCTTTTAGTCCCTAATCAACTCTACTCTGTCTTTCATCACCTTTTTACTATTGATATATTTATAGAAGACTTTGGGATATCCTTTTATGTTAGCTGCCAGTCTATTTTGATAATCCCTCTTTGCTGCTTATATTTGCTTTATCACCTCTCCCTTCTGCAAGTTCTGTGTTCTTCTTGGTTCTCAACTGTCTTTATGACCTGACACCTGTTATAAGCAAATGTTGTCCTTTTTAAATTAGTGTATGTCTACTTTGTCATAGAGGGAGCTCTGGACCTTTTTCTCTTCTCTTTTCCTTCTGAGGAATATACCTTAATTGTGCCAAAAACCTATTATTTTTACTGCTAACCTTCACTTTCAATCTATCTGTATTGTTACCCTAAACTTTATGATTACAACAATCACTGACTCCTAAATGTTGCCCACTGTCACTTGATTTATTCAACAGTTCACTCCCAAAAACCAGGACTAGCAGTGCTTCCTCTCTTGTTGGATTGAATGCAAATTACTCTAAGAAGTTCTCCAAATGTCCCTCATTATATTTGCAATATCACTATCTCAGTGGATATTCAGGTAATCAAAGTCCTTCTTTATAACTATTCAATGATGTTTATACCTCTGTAATTTCCTTCCAGATTTTGTCCTCTATATCCTTCCCTTGCCTGGCGATCATACCAGGACAATGTAATAGTACCCCTCTTATTCCTTTTGATATTGATACTGACCTTTAAGCCTCTCCCTGTCCTTGAAAAAGCCACTGCTTCTACTTTTCTTCCTCTTTCCTGTCTTTTCTGACTACTTTGTAACCAGCAGGATTTAACATCCAGATCTGCCCTTCCTTAAGCTATGTCCCCTGTAACTCCCCAATCTTAGCAACTATGTTCCATACATTCTCATACATGATTTAGACTTCATTTACTTTGTCTGACTTCACCTGTTAACTTATTACTTCTATTGTATTGCTATCTGGCTATCCCAGCATTTCATGCACTTTAGTATTAGTTTCTAATGTTTTCTTTTGGTTTCCACGCCCTTGCTGATTTAGTTTTAAACTCTCCCCAAGAGTATTGCAGAATACCCCATAAAGGACCTTAGTCCCAGCTTTGCTCAAATACTCAAATGGTATGTTTATCATAAAATGCAATCCATCTGGAATGTGCAGGTGTCACCTTCAAAGCCAGTTTCTGTGTCCCAAGAATTTAAAGTTCTCCCTCCTACACCATCTCTCATGTTTTTGCTCACTTGCATGTGGGAAATTGTTTGATTCTATAATAAATGATAGAGCAAATGAGCACTTTGAAATTTTTGAATTAATCTGGGAGAGTCAGTATGGATATATGACAGGTAGGTTATGCCTGACAAACCCCTTTGAATTTTATGAAGAGGTGACTAAGGTATTAGATAGGGGATTGTCTTAGATTATGTTTATATGGACTTCTAAAAGGCATTTAATAAAGTACCATGTTAGAGGCTGTTAACTCTGGTGGAAGCTCATGGCTTTAAAGACACATTATTGCCTTGTTGGGAAATTGGTTGAATGGCAAGTGACAAAAAATAGGACCGGTACTCACGTCGGCAGGATTTGATGAGTGGTGTCCCCCACAAATCTGTTAATCTCAATTATTCACATTATTTATCAATGATTTGCATTAGAAGCTGTATATCCAAATTGGCTGATGACACAAAGTTAGAAAGCATTGTACAGAGTGTAGATGATAACATAAAATTGCAAAGAGAAATTGATAAATTGTGAATCAGCAAAATTGTGGTAGATGGAGTTCATTGGAAGCGAGTGTAAGGTTATCCATTTTAGACCGAATAAGAATTGATCTGGGTAATTTCTACATGGTATGAAGTTAAATATATTGGATGTCCAAAGAGAGTTTGGGTTCAGGTAGAGCAGGAAAATGTCGTCATCAGCAGCTGCAGAAAAGAATCAAGGACACTAATGAAATGATGCCTTTAGAATTTGGGGACTGAAGGAGAAGTTATGCTACAGTCATACAAAACTCTGGTTAGACCTCACTTGGAATACTGTATGTAGATACAAGCAGCACACCTTAGGAAGGACATATTGGCATTGGAGAAAGTATAATAACCATGGTTGAATGACTGAGCTGACTCGGTGGGCCAATTGGCTGAAGTCTGCTCCTGTATGAACTTACGAACTTATAACATAGGTTTACAAGACTGATACCTGAACTTCAGGGGTTAGGTTGTAGTATACAAATTGTCCGTTTTCATCAAATTCAGAAGGTTAATGGGTTATCTGATTGAAATCTTCAAGGTATTAACAGGAAAAGACAGGGTAAGTAAAAGTAAACTATTTCCACTGGTTGGAGATTGTATAATTAGTAGATATTAGGGCCTGACAATTCACAAAAGATATTAGGAACTACTTCTGACAACAAAGGGTGGTAGATGTTTGGAACACTCTTCCACAATGGCTGATAACGTTGGATCAATTGCTAATTTTAAATCTGAGTTAGATACATTTTTGTTAAGCAAAGAGATTAAGGCATATAGGTCAAAGAGGTCGGATCATTGAATAATAGAACAGACTCAAGGAGCTGAATGGTCCATTCTTGTTCCTATGTTCCTATCGTCGACCACAACCTCATGGTTTTAGCCGTCCCTCGGAACAGATTGCTGCAGCTGTTTTGGAACGAATCTGACTCTGACCTGGTGCATTGCCTCATTTCCATACAGCTGGGGCACACATGGTGCCATGGGTTTGGCTCTTATTGCACTCCTTTAAGGATCCATTGCCCTCTCTGATATCCAGAATGGAAAGCCAGTTTGTGAGCTGAACCTCTAGGGAATCTTGCAATACCTGATTTGTTTCTCTTGCACTGCCTTGTGGACATCCATTTCCACTCTTTTGACTGCTTTTCTGAATGTGCTTTCCATGGAGTTATCTGTTTCAAAAACACACCTTAGTGGCTCTAGCCATTTCTCAAGCTCTGAAACACAGCTCAACCTTATGCAGATGGGGATACTTGCTGCATGTGGACACTTAGGTCATGAGAAGTGTCCACAAATCCCCAATGCCATAGGGTTGAAAATCCACTTGGTCTATCTATTCTGCCATACCTTACATTATACTTTTTAATGTTGCTTTACTTCTACTTTAACTGAGTTTAACCTTGAACGAACTAAAAACTGAAGGTTAGTAAAGAGCAGAAAATCTATAGCCTTACTCTCCAATCATTTCCCCCTCTAGAGCCTATAAATTCTTCATTTGTCTTTGCTATTTTTAGATATGTATGTTAAATGTAAATTTAAAGCACAGTCCCTAACAGCTGCTGAAAAACCATGCAACTCGTGACTTGCTATCATTTGCTAGAAACATTTAAAAAAAAAAGGAATTGGAGTAGGCCATTCGGTCCTTATGAGCCTGTTCTGCTAGTCAGTATGAAAATGGCTGATCCTTCAACTCAATAACCTGTTCCTGTTTTCACCCTATACCCTTGATCCCTTTAGCCCTAAGAACTACATCTATCTCCTTTTTATGAAAGCATTTAATATTTTGGCCATAAAAGCTTTCTATGGCAGACAATTCCACAGACTCGCCACTCTCTTTGGGTCAGGAAACTTCTCATCTTAGTCAGAAGATTTTGACCGGTGACTAGGAGACTTTGAATGCACCATAGTTAACATTTTATTCTACTTTTCTTCCCTTGATGTGAGACCTTTTTTTTTCTTTATTTATGCTAACATGCTGGTTGCCCTTCCATGTTGTTATCAAGTTTAACTTTCCGCAAGTGATGACATAAAGGTGTTTGAGCAGGAGGAAGTTTACCTTTTTTTTTAAGTTGTGAAATTGTCCACTGCACCAAATTGCTCCCCAACTAAGTGATTTTCACTTGGCTTTTAAAAAAAAACTTGATTTCCTAAGTGATTTGATTAGAACCAGCAACTAAGTTGTTATGTTGGGTGACTGGTATCTTGCCAGATTTCTATTTCATCCAAGATGGCGGTGGAATAGGAGGTTTCAGCTGGAGCTCGTCTGCTCCATCCATTTATCTTTTTTGTTCTCTTTTGTTTTTCTCTTCTTGTGTTTTTCTTTACCTCTTGGTGCCTGAACTCCTGGCCTCAGCACGACTGAGACTCCCGACCGAGTACAGACCCACGTGGCTGTCTTTTGGTGGCACATGGGAGTGTCTCAGCCTGGTGTGGTAATTTTTCTGTAGCACATGGTCTTTTGACCTGGCATGGCTTCAGTGTGGGCTTCCAGTCTTGAGGTAATCCCAAAGTAGTCTCCTGACCTTGACATCCTTAAGGCAAAGTCTGGTGTTTCTGGAGTCCAGGCCCAGTGTGCGTTGGTAGAAAAGTTGTTCTCAACTTTCTATTTCTCTCTTTTTTTTACTTTATTCCTACAATCTGTAATGCTGCATTTTTTATTTCTTTATTTTGTTAATATTTTTTCCATCAAAGATTGTGCTGAATAATCAGCATCTAGGTACTTTTGTACTTCAGAGTTGCCGTAAGTGGTGACTTGTCAACTTTTCTCTGTACTCACTTGAGAACATGTGACAATAAAGCTAATTCAAATGCATTATTTGAAAATAACAATGATCTCTTATGTATATTCACATAATGTTTTATTACAAAAGTTGGAGAAGATTTGGTTTTGTAAAACTGAGACTGGCTCATCGTTGAAGGCAGATTTACATTGGGCAATGTGTTAACTACTGATTGTGTGTACGTGTTTGTGTGTGTGAGAGATATTGGTCATATGATTGAACAGTCCATTTCATTTGTGCCGACCTGAAAGGGAAATAGCACGTAATCATGAATGCTACAATGCAAAATAAGCTTGTGAAGTATTTCTGACTTTTTTAACACCAGGTTCTCGCTTTATATTGCTGGGTTGCGGTAACTTGGGAACAGATATTTGACTGCATCATACGACTGAGTTAGTATTCAGTTTTCTAACCAAGTTCAGACATGTCATGATTGAAATTCAGGAAAAATGATTCATTGTTGTCGTGACTTAAGTTTCATACTGACTTTAGTGGCTGTCTTACCGAACAAAGGAAAACAGAATGGTCAAGTTCCCAAAGATGAAGGTGAGTAAAACAAATGTTGAAGTGGTGAAGCCAGGGAATGAAATGCTGTTGTTGAACAAAACATTTATCATGTATTTATGTTTGTAAAGTTTGTGGGATTGGTTGTTCTATTGTGAAACTTCAACTGCCTTGTATGAGCCTATGCTGCTTCCTCTTCTCCCGAGTGAGTCTTGATCCTTTAGAGGCTTCTTTTTTAAAAATAGTGAAGCTAAAACAACTGCACACCTGTTGTTATTTTGAATTGGAATAATCACATTTTTGCTCAAGAAACTAAATTGATTGTTGGAAATAAATAAATTATTCGTTATAAGCTCACTTGTCTTTTAAGTTCAAAAATAAACTTCATTCATAAAAATTTTCAATGTGTGTTCAAAGGATCCAAAAACGATTTTGCACAGTCTTTCCAGAAGGGGGAAAAAGAAACAAACAACACATTAGAATTTGAAGTTTCTGAGAGCTTCTCTGCGGTTGCAAAACAAAGGCATTTTCTAGTCAGGCAGGAAACTATTTACATTCATTCTGCGGTAATGAGAGCATCTGACAACTGGCCCTCATTATACTTTGGCAGAAAGACCTTAAATGGTGAGCTTTCCCCACTGTGCCTTGGCAGTAGCTGCCCTAAGCTTTAGCACGTTCCTCAGCACATAGTCCTGGACCTTGGTTGTGTCAACTCTTTACATTGAAAGGCCAACAAATCTCTGGCAGTCTAAGGAGCAACTTTTACTGAATTTATGGTCTTCTAAGTGCAGTTGATGTTTTTGGCTTGGTGTGCATCCCAGGGAACAGACTGTAGAGCATAAAGTCGTGCATCATTGATCTGCTCAGGGTTGCATGTATCTCCAGACCTTCTTTGCAAAGGCACATTCCAGCAGGAGATGTGTGACACTGTCTTCACCAGCACAGCCACTTCAAGGGCAGTGTGCAGTGACATACAGAGACTGAACGTGTGTGAAATACCTGATGGGAAGTGTCTTTTGCACCACCAGCTAAGGCATGTCTTGGTGATTGTTGGAAAGTTCCGGTAATGAGGTGTTCTGCCAGGTGACATTTCCACTCGGAACCACCTGACAGGATTAACCCTCTCCTCTCCTTTTTCCTGTAGGGTCTGGAAGACTCTGCTTGTTGACCACTTTCTGATGGATTTGTGGTCAGAGGTATTTTCCTTTGCAAATTTTTCCACAAAGGATAGTCGTAGCAAAAGTGAAATGATGGAACTTTTCAGCAGGTTAAACAATATATGTGAGAGAAAAATAAGAGGGAACATGTTGGATCAGTGTTCTTAGATAAGATGAGGAATCGATACAAGATCACTTCTAGCTTTTCTGTTTTGCCAAGTTGTAACATTGAGTCACCATTAAAATATACTGCTTGGAATTGAGAGGTCCCAAAACAAGTACAAGCAATAAGCCTACTCCGCCAATTCTGCCACCTTCTGGCGATACTAGGATGAACTTCCCAGATGATCTTGTCACAGGATGCATCTCTTTGACTAAAAAAACAGCCTTTCCTCAGAATGCTGGAAAGGGAAGGAAGGGGAAGATGTGTTCAGTGGTATGAGACTGAATGCAGATGAATTTGGAATGTGGTTGTGTAGGATTGCGTTTTTTTTGTTTTCAATAATTTTGATGAGAAATTGCATTTTATATATTGTTTAATTGTGGTTTGTAGTAAAATGCTTCCTGTAAGGAAGAATAAACATGGCCAAAGTCTAATTAAGGTCATGAGTTTATGGCTTTAATATTTCTGTGGTCCTAACTAATGCAAATTTCTGTTAACAAATATAAAAATTATTTTACTCAAGGGTACAACTATATTTTAAAATAATTGATTTTTATTTTATTTGTTTGTTTTGTTACTTTGAGCTTTTTTTGTTTAGGCATCAACAGTTATCATGGAATAATGTGTTTATTTAGCTAAAGGATATTAAGAGATTTTGGAGAATATTTGTTTTTATCAATTGGGACATATGGAATTACTTACTCACTGGGGGAGGCAAACAGATTTTGAACAGTAAAGGAATTAAGGGTTACGGTGAGTGGGCGGGTAGGTGGAGCTGAGTCTACAAGACGATCAGCCATGACCTCATTGAATTACAGACCAGGCTCAATGGACCATATGGTCGCCTCATACTCCTATTTATGTTCTTATGTTGCTACTCACCTGTCAAAGAATGAATCTGGATGCACCCAGAAGTGATGTCACAAGGATGATCATTGCATTTGATGAAACTATTTCGGAATTAGGCGCACACAGCTGATTTGAATCTGTTCTCAATACATTTGGCAAACCAGTCAGAGTCATGGCTAGAAATAAGCAGTAGTTTTTAGTGACTTGTACACAAATAAGACAAAAGAATAACTTCAGCCAACAGAAAAGAACAAGGCCATGTGAACAATCAACCAGTGTTGTGAGCTGGTGTCCACTGAAGTGGACTGACTGAAAGCCATTGCTTTTGTTGAGCATTATTTCTTTTGCACTTTCTCTTGATAAACTTAACAACAAATTTTGTGAAACTTGTGAAAATGTACATGTACCTGGAATGAGTCTTGTAACAACAAATCAGGAGCTGTAAACTTTCAAATTGGCTTTCTCAAACTTAGTCTTTAATTCCAATTGACTTAAATTAAAATTAGATTAAATTAAAGTGAGCTCCAGAAGCTTCCAGTGCAGTGGAGGTGAGCAAACCTAATCCTGATTCTGACCCAGAGTGAGCACAGAAGAGCAAGAAAAGGAAAGGATACATATTAGGTTCCTACCAGTCATAGTAAAGGAAATCCTCAGTTGAGCACAAAAGAAGCAATGTCAGAAATGTTAGAATGAAAGGAACAGCTACGTTGAGGCAGGGAAACAGATATGAAGTGGAGTCATGACTAGGAGTGCAGTCTGCATGCATCAGTGTAGTCGTGGAGTTGGTGGGCTTGCAGTGAGGATTGGAGACAGGAATTCATGGAACTGAATAATGTGAGATGGCTTAGGTGAAGAAATGATGGAAATTTAAACAGATCTGATGAAGTGCAAGTCTAAGATCAGGAAATAACAGAGAATACAGTTATGAGCATTAAGCGGGGGAGCATGGGTGCAAGCTGAGGAGAGCACTTGACCAGGTCTGGAGTAGGACACGTTCTACATTGCACGAAAAGGTGGCGCACCATGAAAGGTGGTCTCTTTTTCTCCATTATCTAGTTAAATGTGTGTAAGCCTAAGAGCGCCTGAGACAAGTAACTTTGCAGTTTATTTGCAAGAAAAAGGGGTATTCTGTGTTTGTTTTAAAAATTGCATTCACATGGCATGATAGCGTAAAATGCCTGACAGTCAGTAACAGGATTGAGAACTGTTACATTTGAAATGTAGTTACTGGTGTACAGTTTCCAAATCTGTTCTATTTTTGTTTTCAATGTTGCTAATTTCCTGTGCCCCCACCCCTAAAAATAAAGGGGAATTAAAATTGATGCACTGAAGTTGAAATATTTGTTGTTCAAGCCATCCGGATATGTTGTTACAAAATTTTGGAGTAGGTGGGACTTGAATCCAGGTCTCTGTTTCAGAGGGTACAGGGCCCCAAGCGCCAGAGTAGTGTTGAAGTCAATTGTGATGTCATGCTCTACCCGAAATCAACGAATTAAATTCGGGACCAACGTGTGCTGCATTAACAAACTGAGCCCAGAGTATTTGGGTGTCATTCATAAAAGCAAATAGCTAATGTTTCAGGAAAAATGCTGAAGCTTAGCATACAAAGCAACAACTCTAATTATTTATTTAATTTAAGAAATGTTGGCTTCAATTCCTACACAAATTAAGTTTACACTCAAAAACCTGCAAAAGGTATTTAACGTGTTCAATGGGAATGTTATTGTACTCATTTTTTTTACTGGAACATTTTTAAATAAAATTAGCTTGTATGATACGTTCATTCAGCAAAAATGTTTTGTGCTTGAACAAACAACTTAACATTTACAGCAGCAACAGGTGGAAGGAAATACATTTGTCCTATCCTTCGAAAGTCATAAACTAATATTTGGTTTGAATTAATGCACGTCGTCTAGTTTTTAATCATTAAGTTTAGCAACATAAAGAACTGTTTGTTTGTGTTTATCATCAGTGAACCATTCTCTGCAGGGACAGGAGATTTAATAGAAGAGTGACACGGTGGCACAGTGGTTAGCACTGCTATCTCACTGCGTCAGAGAGCCGGGTTCAATTCCCACCTCAGGCAACTGTCTGTGTGGAATTTGCACATTCTCCCCATGTCTGTGTGGGTTTCCTCTTATAGTCCAAAAATGTGCAGGTTAGGTGAATTGGCCGTGCTAAATTGCCCATAGTGTGAGGTGAAGGGGTACGCGTCTGGGTGGGTTGCCCTTCGGAGGGTCGGTGTGGACTTGTTGGGCTGAAGGGCCTGTTTCCACACTAAGTAATCTAATCTAAAAAAAGAGCTAATTTCAGTGAATCTCAATTGGAAAAGAGGAAAAAAAAAGTAATTTTAAATGATAACCTATTGCATAGCTAAAGATATTTATTAAATTGTTTTTAATTAGTTTCACTGATAAATACTTCAATCAGATGATCATCCATGACCATTCCCTCTTCTGTCATAAGCAATTTGCTGCCATTTTATTAATATCTTTTGTTCATTTTTTTTCTTCTAAGATTATGCAATGTTTTAATTATTTAAAAGGTAATTCTGCTGTTCTGAAGTGCTTTCTAATGATCTGTGTGACTAATTTTTAACTTGTGTTCAAATGCTTCTTTGTATTAACAATGGAGCGAAACCTGATTTCATGATAAATGCACATCAATACATTATCTATATCCAAACAGTTTGATTCAACAATCATTGTCTCGATATGATGCTATGCAGCCAGGTTTGCTGACAATACCACGATTAGTTAAAGCATTTTGTGCTGTAATAACTGTGCAGATATTTTTCTTAACCTCCTGAGGCTATTTAAATATATCGGTCTCATCTCAAACTCCCTAACTAGAAGTACTTATCATTAATGACATCACAACTGTTTCAGACTTTTGAGGATCATCGATTAAGGTCCTCTAAGTTCTTTTGTGTTACAAACAAAATGCCCCTTTTGTGAACTGTTCCTCACAGCTCTGGATCTTCACGAATGTCTATCAATTGCCAATCTACATTGAATGCATAAATTCCTATAAAACTGGAATCTGAATTAATTTGTAACTTAAACTATTCCTTTTTAAAACCACCTGATGAGGGTGCAGCACTCCGAAAACTAGTGCTTCCAAATAAACCTGTTGCACTATAACCTGGTGTTGTGTGATTTTTAACTTTGTCCATCTCCGTGAACACTGACACCTCCAAATCATTATATTCTAAAATATTGTTTAATCATCGCATGAATGAATTTAGATTGTTAGAATCTTAAAAGACTTGTTTTCCAGGCCTAGTTGCATCCTTAGGCAAACTGTTCACTACACTAACAACACTCGCATCTACCTGATGATATGGAAATTTGCCCAGGTATGCACCACATCAGTCTACTCTCAATCCACAGCAAAGTCTTGGAAAGTGTCATCAAAAGTGCTATAAAGCAGCAGCTGCTCAGTGATGCCCAGTTTGGATCCCACCAGAGCACTTGCCTCCTGACCCCATTACAGCCTTCGTTCAAGCATGGAAAAAGTCCTGAATTCCAGAGGTGAGGTGAAGGTATCAAGGCTACATTTGATTGAGTATAGTGTCTTGGGACACTATCCAAACTGGAATCAATGGGTATCAGAAGACAAACTCTCTGCTGATTTTAGTCATACCTGGCACAGAGGGAAATGGTTGTGGTTATTGGAGGTCAGACATTTCAGCTCCAGAACACATCTGCAACAGTTCTTCAGGGTAGTATGCTAGGCCCAACCATTTTCAGCTGCTTGCACAATGACCTTCCCTCCATCATGGGGTCAGAGTGGGGACGTTTGCTGGTTGTGCAATGTTCAGCACCATATATGACTCAAATATTGAAGCAGCCCATGTTCAAATACACTAAGGTCTGGACAATATCCTAGCTTAGGTTGAAAAGTGGCAAGTAACATTTGCACCACAAATGCTAGGCTATAGCCATCTCCAGTAAGAGACCATCTAATTGCCACACAGTGATATTCAATGGTGAAGGTCAGAGGCTAGGAATACTGCAGTGAGTAGCTCACCTCCTGACTCCCCAAAGCCTGTCCAAGTCAGGAGTCTGATGGAATACTTTGCACTTGACAGGTTGGGTACAGCTCCAACAGCACTCGGGCTTGATGACATCTGGGACAAAGCAGTCTTACTTGACTGGAACCACATCCACAGAAATTCACTACATCTAGGGAAATCCACTTCATCGACCCCCTGATACTCTGTAGTAGTAATGTGTTCTGTCTGCAAGATGCAATGCAGAAATCTATCAAAGATCCTCAGACAGCATCTTCCAGACCCATGACCACTTCCATCTGGAAGGTCAAGGGCAGCAGATATATCGGAATACCACCACCTTCAAGTTCCCATCTAAGCAACTCACCATTTTAACTTGAAAATACATTGTTGTTCTTTCACTGTCACTGGGTGAGAATCCTGGAATTCCCTCCTGAACAGCATCGTGGGTCACTATACAGCAGGTGGATTGCAGTGGATTAAGAAGGCAGCTCAGCACTACCTTCTCAAAGGCAACTAGGGATGGGCAATAAATGCTTGCCTTGCCAACGGTGCCCACGTGTCACAAGTGAATTAAAAAATAAATTTACACAGGATGCATGCCTTACAGCATTTCTGAGAATGCTGAATTAAACATCCCAGAGATGCAAATCGTATTTGTTTTAACTGTAAAGTAGTTAAATAAATATGTACAATTAGTTGTATTTGCTTGTTGTAACAAACAAAGGGACATGCTATTTGATATGAATAATGATACGTGGTGGCATCACATTGCACTGAAATACAGATATTTCAGTACTCATTATGATAGGGAGAATGTCTTTTTGACTTGATGGCAGCATCCTGTTTGTAGTGAACACCACTGTCATTGCTATTCCACAGTAGAAGAGTGAAACATAGATTTCACTTCTTGCATATGTCTGTCATGTTGATATGTTTGCTACATTTGATTCCACAGCTATGTGTAAGAATTTACTTGTCTTGATCAGCTTCAAGCTGTGCTCCAATTCATATTTGAAAAGGAACAATCAAGTTATCTCGATTGTCCTCGTTGAAATGTTGACGATCAGCTAGCATTTGCAACCGCAATCCAACTGGTTAGTATATACATTAGGGTTCCTACAGTGCCATGCACTCTTAAGTTTGACGACCTCAGAAAAATTGTCCAAGCCATTTGTTAACCTTGTAAACTTGATACTGAAATAGGGTGAACACAAGCCCCCCTGTGTTATAATGGTGACATTGAACAGATCAATTCACATTATATTGAGCAAACTTGTGGAGTATCTAAAACAGTCAGTCGACCTTCGATTACCCTGCTTGGGGAAGGTATCGCAAATATTTGAGCAACAGTTGAAGCTAGCTGTCCCATGCTTCTTTTGAGACAGCAGCATCACCAGTGCATTGCCTACTCACAGAATGTTGTCATGACTTGGGTATGTCTTGACTATCTTGCAAACTAATAATTTAGTGTATGAGTTTCACTGCCATTGTGATGCTAGGCACAAAGTCTTATCTTCCAAATTATTTTGGATCTTCACAAACAGCATGCCCCTTCAGCTGACTACTATGTAACCTACTGACTCTACCCAAGCAGCCCACATCTGGAAAACTCTCAAATTAAATTTATCATTGGACAACATTTGCTGGATAATCCTGAATGTGAGAGGAATTACACTCGCAACCAATTTATGGTTGTCAGATGTCTGTGTGGTGCATTTGCATATACTGGAAGCTACACAAATTAATACATAGAACCCTGTCCTTTGCAGACAGAAGGAACTGATGCACATACGTCCCTATTTAAACCCAACAAAATAGTTAGCAGCTATTCAATGGCTCATTTCTCAGGACAATGCCCTGCCCAATGAACTGCTTGATTTAAAATTTAAACAACATCTGGCAGTGAGCTGTTAATCAGCATTAATGGGTCCAAACCTGATGGCAACACCTCTCCCAATTAAAGTCCACTTACCAGCCAATTAGCATTAGATATCAAGGAAATTTCATGATGGATGCAAGAAGAAACACTTCAACAATGAAATGTCTTATTTCAGAAATACTCATGTAGGTTAAATCAGGTTAACAGCATTTAATGGTCCTTCAAATGAAGGTGTTGTAGATGTTTCATACTTTGCCATGGTTGGTATAAGTTATTTGTTTTTTTTAATCTTCTTCAGTAAAACAAGCCAAGCAATGATTTTAAGCCAAAGCCAAAATTGCTGGAGATACTCAGCAGTTCTGAAGAAGGGTTACTAGTCTTGAAACGCTAACACTTTTCTTTCAACAGATGCTGCCGGACCTGTTGAGTTTCTCCAGCAATTCACTCTTTTATTTTCAGAGTTCCAGCATCTGGAGTTTTTTTGTTTCATTCAAACAATGATTTTTATTTCCGGTGGTAAAAATGGTAAAACAGGGAATTTATACTAAGAATAATTCTGCTTTTTACCCTACTTTAAAAAAAAGCCCTATAGATTGTTAGAAAAATTAATATTATGTTACTAGGCCTGAGAGATTATGCTTATCAAAAATATTGAATAAACTGCGACTGTTTTCTAGAAAGAAGATGTGAATAGAGTAGGTGCATTTATCGGAGTATAGTAATGACAGAGTACATTGATGGGAAGAGATAATGCAGAGTGAGCAAACGTGAGCTTATCCTTGTAGAGCTGAGTCAGCTGATTCTGTGCCAGAAATGCTGTGTAATGCATTGGAATTGATGCAGGTTCTCCTGTTCCTGAAAACACAATCTCATGCTGGCTTTGGTTCCAAACGCTGCATTCTAAACAAAGAGACAGATAAAGAAGTGAAATTTCTTGGGTTTGCAATCACATTTCTGTCCTGGAGGAGCACTCTCTCACCTTTTTATGTTCAAGAGTGCCTGGGGTGGGGATAGAGAGAGATCTAGCGCTCCCAGAGGTGGGAAGATGCGCAATTGGAGGTTTAGACAGGATGTTTTGTTCATTAGAGCATTGATCCCACTGTCGTTTGGGTCTGTTGTTAGGGTCTTCAGACCCATTACCTGCCCTTCTATATTTCAAGTTCCTCATATCTTCTCAAATCCTCCCTCTTTTTTGTGCTTGATGTGCATCTTCTATGCCACAAGGTATCTGTTAGGTGAAGAACACCTGAAAAGTATTGAATCCCCGCAATGCTGATAGAGGCTATTCAGCCCATCAAGTCCACACCAACCCTCGAACATCCCACCCTATCCCATTAACTCTGGCTAATCTACCTATCCTGCACATCCTTAGACAAGAGCTTATGCTCAAAACGTAAACTGAACTGCACCTTGGTTGCATCCTGACCAGCTATGCTTTTCCAGCACGACACTTTTTGACGCTGGTATCCAGCATCTGCAGCCTTCACTTTCTCCTGGGCAATTTAGCATAGGAGAAAGTGAGGACTGCATATGCTGGAGATCAGAGCTGAAAATGTGTTGCTGGAAAAGCACAGCAGGTCAGGCAGCATCCAAGGAGCAGGAGAATCGACGTTTTGGGCATGAGCCCTTCCTCAGCATAGCCAATTTACCAAACCTGAATATCTTTGGATTGTGAATGGAAACCAGACTGCCCAATGGAAACCTATGCGATATAGGGAGAACATGCAAACTCCACGCAGACACCAAAAGCTGAAATTAAACCCAGGTCCCTGGTATTGAGGCAGCAATCCTTAAAGACTGTGCCACCATGCTGCCCGTATAATGACACAGGAAGGTTTATTTTATTTCATTAATTTTCAATCAGGCATTCAATGTTCGCTTTCAAGGGGGATAAATATTCTATGTTGAACATAACCAGTGAAAGTTCTATGGCAAAACCTTTAACCCCTATCCAAATGGAATGCAATGTCGGAACGTGTGAGGTTATGTACTTTGGTCAGACGAATAGAGGCATAGATGATTATCTAAACCTGAAAGGGACTTTGGAGTCTTATGGAGTTCAGGATTCTCTTAAAATCAACATGCAGGTTCAGTTGGTAGTTAAAGCAAATGCAATGTTAGCATTCATTCCAAGAGAGCGTAGGGGAATGAAGGTGAGGCCTCTGCCGAGGACTGATCTTTCATCCTCAGAGAGGGGTAGTTCTGGAGGGATGGTGAAAATACGGCAGGGCAGGGAGCTAGGACCTGGTGTGGGGCTGGAGCTGGGAGTGGGGGCAGGAACGGAGATTGGAGCAGGGGTGGGGTTCGGCGTGCGAATGGAGATCGGTGTGGGGGCGGGGTTAGGCATGCAGAATGAGATCGACGTGGTGAAGGGGTTAGGCGTGGTGACGGAGATTCTTGAAGAAGGGCTCCTGCCCAAAACGTCGATTCTCCTCCTTGGATGCTGCCTGACCTGCTGCGCTTTTCCAGCAACACATTTTCAGCTCTGATCTCCGGCATCTGCAATCCTCACTTTCTCCTTCATTCCAAGAGACCTGGAGTATGAGGTCAGAAGACATATGATACCAGGTTATAGTCCAACAGGTTTATTCAGAATCACAAGCTTTCAGAGATTTGTCCCCTTTGAACCATTCTGAAAGTTGTGATTTCAAATAAATCTGTTGGACTATAGCCTGGTGTCATCTGACTTCTGACCTTTGTTCACCCTAGTCCAACACTGGCACCTCCACATCATAGAATATGCGAGCAGAGCTGTACTACTGAAGGTGTATTAGGTTCTGGTCAGATTGCATTTGGAATATTGTGAGCAATCTTTGGCCCGGTATTAAGCAAAGATGTGCTGGCATTGGAGTGGGTCCACTTGCCATACGAGGAGCGGTTGAAGACCTTGGGTCTGTGCTTAGTGGCATTTAGAAGGATGAGAAAGGATCTCATTTGATACTTGGAGAATTTAGACAGACTTGGATAGAGGAGATGTGAAGAAGCTATCTCCATTAGTCTGAGAGACTGGGACCTAAGTGCACAGTCTCAGTGAAGAGGCAACCCTTTAGAGTCATAGAGATGTATAGCACAGAAACAGACTCTTTGGTCCAACTCGCCCTTGCCGACTAGATATCCCAACCCAATCTAGTCCCACATGCCAGCACCTGGCCTTTATCTCTCCAAACCCTTCCTATCCATATACCCATCCTGATGTCTTTTAAATGTTGCAATTGTACAAGTCTCTATCACTTCCCCTGTCAGATCATTCCATACATGTACCACCCTCTGTGTGGAAAAAGTTGCCCCTTAGGTCTCTTTTATATCTTTCCCCTCTTACCCAAAACCTATGGCCTCCAGTTCTGGACTCTTCCCACCCCAAGGAAAAGACCTTGAACTAAGGTGAGGAATTTCTTCAGCAGAGGCTGGTTAATCTGTGGGATTCATTGCCACTGAGGGCTGCGGAGGCCAAACTATTGCAGATATTTAAGACCAGGATAGATAGGTTCTTTATTGGTAGGGGATCAAGGGTTACAGGAAGAAGAGAGGAGAATGGGGTTGAGAAAAAAAGTATCAGTTATGATCAAATGGCAGAGCAGATTTGATGGGCCAAATGGCCTCATTCTGGTCCTATGGAGAAAGTGAGCACTGCAGATGCTGGGGATCAGAGCTTAAAAATGTGTTGCTGGAAAAGCGCAGCAGGTCAGGCAGCATCAAAAGAACAGGAGAATCGACGTTTCAGGCATAAGCCCTTCTTCAGGAACCTGAAGAAGGGCTTATGCCCAAAACGTCGATTCTCCTCCTCCTTTGATGCTGCCTGACCTGCTGCGCTTTTCCAGCAACACATTTTTAAGCTCATTCTGGTCCTATGTCTTATAGTCCTCTTGCCCTAACTCACAGGTCTTGAGACAGTGCAGCCGTAACTCTGAAGATTCCCTTGAATGTTTATCAGAAGTTTTATCTCTCACATATTTTTCAGTTCTTGTTTTGAGTGCATTCTTCCTTCTGTATATTGCTTTTTCTTTTGATACTTTGCTAACGGTCTCTGTGGTGTTGACCTGATGGTATATGTTGAAGTGTCTTCCATTAGTTCCATCAAATATTAGCAGCAAATAAGTGGCCCATTCCACTCATCAACTTCAATGTGGTTAGAGTTCGAGCAATCCACACCTAATCTGCTTCATATTTTGCCACAATTTTAATCTCAGAATTGTTATGGTATAGAAGGAACCCATTTGACCCATTCTGTCTCAGTTGGCTATCTGATCATTTTGGCTCGACGCCAGTCTCCTACCTTTGTCCATAACTCTGCATTGTTTCTATTTAAATAATCTAATACTGTCCTAAATGCCTCAATTGAACCTGCCTCGACCACCTTTCATCTGCTTTGAATATTTCTCGCGTGCTTGCTTTGAAGTTCTAACTGACTGCCTCAACCTATGCTCTTGGCAGAACATTGCATGCTCCAATAACCCTCAGCATGAAGTTTTTCCAACCTTAACTTTATGACTTACAGACTTCCTATACCAGAGCAAATATATAAAGCCTATTTCCTTACCCTACTTGCTGTATTAAGTTGTAATGTTAAATCCTCTATAAAATCTCATTTTGACCTTTAGTGGTCCAACGGGAATAAAGAAAAGTTGCGTTACATAATCCATTTCATGCCCTCACAAAATCCCAAAGTACTTCATGGTCAATTAAGTCCCTTTTGAAGTGTTACTGTTATAATGTAACCAAATATGGCAGTCAATTTACTCACCCATGTTCTCCAAGGCAAAAAGATAAATAATTACACTACTGTACTTTGAATAGTGCCTTGAGGATCTTTTGTACGAATATTTATGTCAGCAGCATGGATTATGCATTCAGTTCTATGAAGTCAGGCTTGAGCTATTACTGACTAAGAAATTACACACAATTGACCCAATATCTTGCTACTTTGTTCTTAACTACAGCTTATCATCTCAGGCATCCTCCTCTGAATACATATTATGTGTTCCCAATGGTTTCAATGTACTAATTCTAAAAGGGAATTCAGATATATGCCTCTTTAATATTCTTTTGTTGATTTATTGCCTTGCTCTTAAGCTATGGGGATCTATGCATTTTAAGATTAGGTCTCTGACCTTCCATAACATTGATTAACCATGGTGGACATTTCCCCTTCCTATAATCAGAGAAGTTAAGGCAAAATTAAATCTAAAGACATGTGGCAAGGATTAGTGCTAAGCCAGAAGATAGTTTTAAAAGCCAATGTAAGAGAATCAAGGAGAAAATTAACTTTGAAAGTAAACTTGCAAGTAATATCAAGACAGGCAAAAAGAGCTGCTTAAGTATCTAAAAAGGAAGAGAGAAGCCAATGTGAATATCCGTCCCTCCGAGGAAAAAGTATGTGGAAATAATGGGGATACAGGAAATGGATAAATACTTTTGTTTAGTCATTTCTTCTTATTGTTCCTATTCTTCAAATATTGACACGATCGAGGAGTATAAAGAGGGGAAATAAATACCTGAGAAAAAGTCTGTGGAAGGTTATTGATGCTAAAGGCTGATAATTCCCCTGGATCTGATTATCTTTGGGATATTGAAGGAATAGCTATTGCGATAGTGGATGCGTTATCTCCAAGAATCCTCAGATTTTGGAAAAATCCAAGATGATTGGAAAACTACCAGAATAATATCATTATTTAAAATAGGGACAAAAACCGGTAACGATAGACTGTTTGGCTTAATTGGGAAAATTTTAGAACTTATTCTTAAGGTGCAGTAGCAGACTATTTAGGAATATATAGTATGATCAAGGATTGTTAGCAGGCTTCCTAAAGGGAATATCATGTATGACAAGTTTATTAGAATCATTGAGGAGCTAAGGGGCAAGATGGATGAAGGGGAAGTAGTGGATACAATATATTTGGATTTTCATAAGGCATATGATAAGACGCTGTACCTTAGCTTAAGATAAGAGCCCATGCTGTTATACGTAGTATATTAGCATAGATAGATGACAGGGTTGACATAAGGGGGACATTTCTAGAATGGCACCCTCCCCTCTGGGAGTACCATAAGGATCATTGCTGGGTCCACAACTATTTACAATATGCATTAATCACTTGAATGAGGGAAGTGATTCTATTATAACGAGGTTTACGAGGTCACATAAAAATATGTTGGAAGGCAAGTGGTGAGAACAGCACTGAGTGTCTGTAAAGGAATATAGATCGGTTAGCAAGTGGATTAAAACCATGAGAGATAGACTATAATATTGGAAAGTGAGTAGCTATGCAGTTTTACATGAAGAATAGTGGAGCTGAATATTATTTAAATGGTGAAAGATTGCAGAAGGCTATAGCTTAGAGAGATTTGGGCATCCTTGTCCATCAGTCTCTCACAACCAGCACTCAAGTTTGCCCTTTATACTCCAACTTTTATTTTAGCTTTGAAATAAAAGTAGGGAGATTTTGCGAAATGCCACAAGGTGCAAGTCAGACCGCAGATGGAATACTGAGTGGTTTTGGGCCCCTTAGCTAAAGAAAGATCTGTTGGTTTTGGAGGCAGTCTGGAGACTGTTCTTTAGGCTGATATGAGGAGGGACTGTCTTATGAAGAAGGGTTGAGAAGATTGTACCTGTACTCAATGAAATTTCAAAGAATGAGAGGTGCACTTATTAAAACATAAAAGATCGTCAGGAGCCTTGACAGGATATACATGGCAAGGTTATTTTCCCTTTATGGTAAAAACAATGACTGCAGATGCTGGAAAGGAAATACTGAATTAGTGGTGCTGGAAGAGCACAGCAGTTCAGGCAGCATCCAACGAGCAGCGAAATCGACGTTTCAGGCAAAAGCCCTTCATCAGGAAGGGCTTTTGCCTGAAACGTCGATTTCGCTGCTCGTTGGATGCTGCCTGAACTGCTGTGCTCTTCCAGCACCACTAATCCAGTATTTTCCCTTTATGGAGAGTTGAGAACCAGAGTGCATAATCTACGTAAGAGGTCATCCACTTAGGATTGCGATGATGAGGAATTTCCTCTCTCTGGAGGTCGCGCATTTGTGGAATTCTTTACTGCAGAGGGCTGTTGAGATTAGATCATTAAATATATTCAAGACTGAGATTTTTTACAGATTTTTAATCCGTAAGGGAACCAGATGTAATAGGCAAAAAATAAGAAAGTGGAGTCGAGAGTTCCGAATCACCCATGATCTCACTGAATGGTGGAGCAGACTCTATGTGCTGAATAGTTTACACATCTTACAATTGTGTGGCTTTCTGTTAGAAATACAATCCTATTCAAAAGGTATCCGCTTATACTTAATTGTATCAATTATGTTATATAGTATATGTACAACCCTGCTAGCTATTCTACTAAACTGTCATTTCTGAATCATTTATATTGCTAAACTCTTTGGAAATAGTTCTTGATATTTGCCAAGCCTTCTAGTTCAGTAATTTTCACAAGTTAGGATTACATCCCCTGTATCCAAATCTTGCATATTTATAAATGTGTGTAATTTTGCTTTCTGTCAGTCAAACAATTTTTCCCCTACGTACTGGATTTTATCTCTGACAAGCCACAAAGTTTCTCATTAGTGTTCCCTCGCAGACAAGGATGACTCTCTTCCACTCTTGGCATAAGTCCATAGGTGGCTAGACTTACCGATGCGACTTCTGCAGGCTCTGTTACACTTGGGCCAGAAGGTGGTCATAGGAAGGGGTGGGTGGGGCATTGGTGTGGCAATTTCTAACAAGCCTTGTGCAGTGCACTTGTTCAAAGGCTTTCTGAAAATCCTTGAGTGTGAATTCTGTTATGTGGCATTACCAATTCAAGTGACGTATTCAAAAAAATAGTGATCGCAGATTGTAACTTTTGCTTTTATAAGCCTATACTGGCTGTCCTTCATGGGATTCATGAATGTTCATTCATTTTAACAAAAATAATTGCAGTTATTTTATAAATACGAACATTTCTTTGTGGTACTGTTCATGGTGAGTTAGGGAACAGTGTTCTGAAGCAATGTTCTCGATGGAAGATCTGGGTAGAATTCTGTTATTAAGGTCATTACCATCTGGCCAAGTATATTTCTTTCCATTGTTTCCTGGAAAAAAAATGTTTTTCATTACCCAGATGTATTAGAAATGCATGCATAAGTGCACTTTTCTAACTGACTATATTGGCATTGCAGGAGCTTTAAAATTAAATCCAGGTTTGAATTTCTCATTGAGGCATACATTGTTGGAAGAAAATGTACATCATGACCAGTTTTTCAGAAGTATATATTGTGATTTTATAGCCAAGTCCGGTCAATTTCTTTTGATTTGTTTTTTCCATTATGTCTTAAATTTTATTTCTGATAGAATACTTGGCTTGTTTTTTTTAAAAAAACTTGTTCAAGGGATTTGGGCAACATTGCATTTATTGCTAGCCAGCATTTACTTGCCATTTCTAGTTATCTCTCATCCATAAACCATGCCCTGCATAAGATAGTAGTGAACTGCCGCCTTAAACCTCTGAGTTCCTCGGGGGGGTAGGTAGACCCACTATGCCATTTGGGAGGAAGTTCCAGGATTTTGTCACACTGCCTTTTTAAGGAGCAGCAATATATTAAGCAAGAATGGTTTGAGACTTCGAGGGGAACTTGTAGGTCTTCCTGTGTATCTGTTGCCCTGGGCCTTCTCTTTGGAAGTGGTCATGGGCTTAGAAAGTCCTATTGAAGGGGACTTGCTGAATTATTGTAGTGCACCTTACAGATGGTATACAGATGCCACAGTCTACAGAAGAACCTCGATTATCCGGCATTCAATTATTTGAATTTCAGATTATCTGGCAAGATCGCAAGGTCCCAAAGCTTGGCTAAACTGTGTTATCAGATTATCTGAACAAAAAACTCCCTGCCCGTGTCGCTCAGATAATCGAGGAAAGTGAATGTTGAAGGCGCTTGATGAGGTACCAAACGAGCAGGCTACTTTTGTCGTGGATAGTGTCAAGCTTCTTGAGTGTTGTTGGCACTGCACTCATCCAAACAAATTTGGTGAATTCCATCACACTCCTGACTTGTGCCATGTAGATGGTGGATTAGCATTGGGTGATAGGATATGAGTTACTCCCCACAGAATTCCTCATCTCTGATCTGTTCTTGTAGCCACTGTATGTATATTGTTCGCTTCTTGTATTCTTTCATAGAATGTGGGCATGACTGAGGTCCCAGTTGCTCAGAGGCCAGCTGAGAGTCGACTACTTGCTTCTGGGTCTGCAGTCACATGTAGACCAGATCAGTGCAATAGATTTCCTTCCCTAAAGGGCATGAGTGAAGCAGATAGGTTTTCTGATAATGGTCAATAGTGATACAATTCCTACAAAGCTAGCTTTTTATTCCAGAGTTTTACTGAATTTAAATACCACAATCTGCCATGGTAGAATTTGATGCCATGTCCCCAGAACATTAAATAATGTTCTGGATTAGTCATCCATTGACATTAACGACTCCCCTAATCCAACCCGGTTTCTGGTCAGTGGTAACCCCCAAAATGTTAATGCTGGGAGATTCAGTCATAGTAATGCCAGTGAATATCAATTGGCAATAACTAGATTCTCTCTTCTTTGGCAGAAGAAATTACCTAGCACTTGTTTGGCATCAGTGTTACTTACAGGAAATTCAGCTGTATAGGAGTTCATAAAATGAAAGCCCCTCAAACTGAATCATGAGGGAAGTATTGATAATTTTAGGTTTAAAAGTTGGCAAAACAATAACTGAAATGTGACCACATTGATTTTTTACATACAACATGAAATGGAAAAGTAAACGTGGAAAATAATTTTGAGCAAGAAAGAGGATACAATGTTCACGATCTAGGAACTGCGGTTAAGAATGACAGTATAAAGAAAAGCTTCCTTGTTTCTGGTAGCGTTGGGGTGAGACTGGTCTCTCGGGTCATGACAACAATGTAGCATTGGGAATACAACATGTCAAAGCCAGCATTGAGAGATGTTCATGGAGATGTAGAATGCTGGAGTAGAGTGATGCTGGAAAAGCACAGCAGTTCAGGCATCTGAGGAGCAGAAAAATCGATGTTTCTGGCAAAAGCCCTTCATCAGGAATACATCATGTCTGAAGGATGGAGAGATAATCTGGTCTCCAGCATCTGCAGTCATTGTTTTTGCCTAGATGTAGAATGCTGCCAAGCAAATAATGAAGTTTTGTATCTCAAAGCAAAATTGTTGCTGGCATCACCATTGGGAAAGGAACTGGCGAGTTTTCATTCTACACATGCAAAGTAAAGCAAAACATTCTGGGGAATGCAAAGCTTTCAACAACATCCCATTGTCTGGGAGAATGTAATACTCTGGACTTTTTTTCCCAAGTAATAGTGAGTCATAAAATTGATACGCAGCTACTTTTTAAGACTATACGTTCCTTTTGTGCAACACCTAACAAAAACGCCACCAAAGTAAACAGGAAGCAAATAACTTCTCTGTGTCAAAATATCAGCAATTCAAGATAATATTTGCAAGAGATGTGGGGTGGGGATGTAATGACCTGGAACGCATAACTCATGCAGGTGGTGGCGGCAGTGGAATGGTTAATGATTTTTAAAAAAAGAATGAACACTTGAAGGAACTAAAACAGAATACTCGAGAAACTCAGCTGGTTTGGTAGCATCTGTGGAGAGAGAGAAGGATTTAATGTTTTTTGAGTCTAATTTGACTGAGTTTCTCTCGCATTTCTAGTTTCCAGCATCTGCAGTATCCTACATTTATTTAAAGTACTGTAGGAAGAGCGCGAGCTCTGGCACTCACTGAATTACTATATTACTAAGATTGGAAAAGGTAACACAGTTAGGAAGGTGCAAGACCACAAAGCTATTTGAAAATGAGGATAAAAAAATTAAACAAAATAGACTAGTTTCAAGCTTCTCCAATTCTAAGTCAATGAGCAAATGGATGAAAGGCGAGCAGGACTTTGTGTGAGCTAGGATATCGACAGAAGAATTTTGGATTGGTGTTGGCCAAGTGAGCATTGCAGTACTTAAGTCAGAAGTCAGCGTGGGCAGAAATGAAGGTTTCAGCAGTGGGTGAGTTAAGGCAAAGATAGATATTGCATGTTTTCAACTAGTTACAGGTTACAATGTTATGACAGAAATTGTTACTGACTTTGAGAAGAATTTACACTCGGTGCTCCAAGATCCCAAGCTGTTCTGCCCACAACCCTTTGATAATGATTACTGTAACTGGTGCTTATAGCTCTGTTTTAATCCTGTCAGACTCCTATACAAAATGGCACAGACTATAGTTGTAATGGGGGAATGCTGGGTTGTGCAGAATGCCAAAATTGTGAACAGTTGATTCCAACTTGGATTAAGGTACTTGAGAGAGATGAATTGGGGGCAAAACTGCAGGGTTTTGCTGGAGGAAATCGTAATCTGTCCCAGACCATACGTTTTGATAAGCAAACTGACAACATCAAGAAATGGTGGAGAGAGACTGCTGGTTTGTCTCCAGAAATCTTTTATGACATTCCTAAGAGGCCGCATGTGGATGAATGGTAATGGTCATCGAACCTGGAGGTCTTCATGGGCCGGGCTATGGGAAGCAAAGAGGTTCTATCATAAGTGCAGCCGAAGGAAGTGAGTTGGAGGATGGTCATGCTATGACTGAGTGGTGCAGTGGTAATGATCAAACCTCTGGATCAGAAGAACTGGGTTCAAGTCCCACCTCCACCAGAGATGTGTCATAACATCTCTGAACGGGTTGATTAAAAATACCTAGGGTAGATGGCAGTGTCAGAAGTCCAGGAGTGGGCAGCTAAAGAGTAATGCCTGCTAGTTACGGGTATGAAGTCTCATGTATGATTTCAATTAGGGCATCTTCAGTGCAATGTTGTCGCATAAACATAACCTTTCTGATCTTTTTCTTTTTTCTGTTTTATATTTGTATGTCCATGAAAATTCTCACTTCTTTAGTTCTTGGCAATATTGGAGCAAATGAAACAAACCAATAATAAAAATAAGGTCAATATGGAAATACTCATTGTATCTAGATGGTTACATGCAAGCCAGCTGTGCAGTAAACATTTTATGACTATGATTTTCTCAGTAAATTGGCAATTTGATCATGGCAACCCACAACATTGTGGAAATGTTTCTAGTGTGAGCAGCTTCTAATCATTTCTTATGAGTGCCAGGAAAGGTACTAAGTCTTTTTAGTCAATTCCCTGGGATGAAAATTAATGATACAGTACACCCTTCAATTATCTATTTTCTTTAAAAGACCCTTGCTTATTGCGAGGGAGAAATAGTAAATATGCAATAAAATACAGAATTTATAAACTTATGCTTTGGTGTACATCATACTCAACCTTACTGAATTTACAAATATAGGAGAACTAGGCCATTTTGTCCCTGGAGCCTGTTCTACCACTCAGTAAGATCATGGCTGATCTGCGACCTAGTTCCATATCTCCGTTTTGTCCCATAGCGTTGTACTCTTTTATTTCCTTTCCTCAGGCAATTGCATCAACCTAAATGTAAATTTAAAAAGAAACTGGATGGCAGCTTGTAACTTTTGGTTGTATAAAGTGGGGCAGCACGGTGGCTCAGTGGTTAGCACTGCTGCCTTACAATGCCAGGGACCTAGGTTCGATTCCAGCTTTGGGTGACTGTGTCGAGATTGCACGTTCTCCCTGTGTCTGCGTGAGTTTCATCCAGGTGGTCTGGTTTCCTTCCACAGTCTAAAGATATGCAGGTTAGATGGGTTGGCCATGCTAAATAGTGCATTGTGACCAGGGTTGTGCAGTCTAGGAGGTTTAGCCATGTGCAGTTAGGAAAGGTCTGGGTGGGATGCTGTTCAGAAACTGTGTGGACTTGATGGGCTGATTGGTCTGCTTCTGTGCTGTAGGGATCCTATGACAACCTATCTTGGGCTGGAGGTGCAGTTTTGTTGTTCTTGAATTCCATCCAGCTTGCACTTGAAAGCAGAGATCTTGCTAACAGTAAACACTAACTACTGAGCTGGTACATGTGTTTAACCATTGAGATGGAGAATGCTGGAGGAGAGTGGTGCTGGAAAAGCACAGCAGTTCAGGCAGCATCTGAGGAGCAGAAAAATCGATGTTTCTGGCAAAAGCCCTTCATCAGGAATACATCATGCCTGAAGGATGGAGAGATAATCTGGTCTCCAGCATCTGCAGTCCTTGTTTTTGCCTAGATGTAGAATGCTGTCAAGCAAATAATGAAGTTTTGTATCTCAAAGCAAAATTGTTGCTGGCATCACCATTGGGAAAGGAACTGGCGAGTTTTCATTCTACACATGCAAAGTAAAGCAAAACATTCTGGGGAATGCCAAGCTTTCAACAACATCCCATTGTCTGGGAGAATGTAATACTCTGGACTTTTTTTCCCAAGTAATAGTGAGTCATAAAATTGATACGCAGCTACTTTTTAAGACTATACGTTCCTTTTGTGCAACACCTAACAAGAACGCCACCAAAGTAAACAGGAAGCAAATAACTTCTCTGTGTCAAGATATCAACAATTCAAGGAAATATTTGCAAGAGATGTGGGATGGGGATGTAATGACCTGGAACGCATAACCCATACAGGTGGTGGCGGCAGTGGAATGGTTAATGATTTTTAAAAAAAGAATGAACACTTGAAGGAACTAAAACAGAATACTCGAGAAACTCAGCTGGTTTGGTAGCATCTGTGGAGAGCAAGAGAGAGAGAAGGATTTAATGTTTTGAGTCTAATTTGACTGAGTTTCTCTCGCATTTCTAATTTCCAGCATCTGCAGTATTCTACATTTATTTAAAGTACTGTAGGAAGAGCACGAGCTCTGGCACTCACTGAATTACTATACAGAGAACTGAAATGGATTCTTGTGCTTTTATGACCTTCTGACCTACAGAACTCTGAACATTAAAATGTCCTATTTAACTTAAATTGTGCATTTCCAAGTTTCTTACTTCTGTACTTTCAAATTCCCATCTATCTGGCCTTTGGAATAAAGTTCTTCATGGCATTTCTCCATTCACTGATTTACTAAGTCGCCCCCTCTCTACTATCTTTGGCTTTAGATCTCCACTAAAACCTTTGCACTTTTTTTTACCCCATTATGTCCCTCATCTGGTGTCTCGTGTTTAAGAGCTGAAGATTTGTGCGTTTCTGATAATCACTGCTTGTTACGAGATCTGACTGGATCACACAAAGCATTATCAAATCTGACTCTCCATCACTAAAACTGACCGCAATTCAAAGATCATTCAGGAATGCCTGAGTTATGCGCACCTCCTCTTTGAAGCAAGAGTTCTTAAGCCACATTCCCGTGCCTCAACCGTCCTTACCTCCAAGAATAAGTATGAAGAATTAATTGTTTGTTTTTCCCTGTTGCAAAATGGTATTGCTGCTTTTCTTCCAAGTCTTAATTGGTCAGCTTGTATTCTTTTAAGGTTCCCTCCTGCTATAATACTGGATTTTCACCTTTCCCTTCATCTCTCCTCTGAGCTTTTTCCTGTTGGTGAAACTCACATCTTACGCTCTGGTCCTTTATTCCTACTAAATCACCCAGTTGGTCTTCCTAGGTTCTTTGTTATTTGATGCTAATTTATTTCATTCTTTTTCCCGATTGATACATGGTTTATCAGTATTGCTGGCTGGATGGGAATTTATTGCCCATCAACCAATCCTGAATTCTCCTTGAGAAGCTGCTTTCTTGATCTGCTGCAATCCTTTGGATATAGTTTAATCTTCAAGTCTGTTCAATAGGCTATTCCAGGATTTTGACCTATGGATAGGTGATATATTTCCAAGTAAGTATGAAGGGCTTTTGCCCGAAACATCGATTTCGAAGCTCCTTGGATGCTGCCTGAACTGCTGTGCTCTTCCAGCACCACTAATCCAGAATCTGGTTTCCAGCATCTGCAGGCATTGTTTTTACCGATATATTTCCAAGTCAGGATAGTGAATGATTTGAAGGGGGGTTGCAGATGGTCATGTACCCAGGCATACTTTTCAGGCATTTCCTTCTCTTCCATTTCCTCCAAATGTTTGTCCTTGTCCTAACTTGTGTCAGTTAGAATTCATTCATCATGCTCATTGAAGCATGTACTGTCTGATTAATTTTCAGCCCAGGGAATTGACCAAATAGACTTAACATCTTTCTGACACTCATGAGCAGTGAAACAATTAGAAAATTCCCATTTATGTTTCAGATCTCTTCTCATTCCTTCTCTCTCTAATCACTTCCAGTACTACAGTCCCCATACAGATCTGGAATCTGAACATTTTGGTTTCTGTGCATCCTAACATCACAGGAGGCCAGAAATGGAGACTTGAAATCCCTTGAGCTAAATCTCAAAGTGAACATCTGGCAATATTCTGACTGCCAGTGTGCAATCATTTAAAAACTGGCCTAACTTTTCAAAGTGAACCATATAATCAAACATCGCCATTAATTCCAAATGGCCATTACACTGTCTGCATGTTGCAACTGTCCCTATACTACTAAAGAAAAGCATTTCCCCCCTCATCCCAAGGAGAACAGAAATGATTTTTTGGTACCCACCCCTATGGAGTAAGATTTTAAGCCCATTGCTTTGGCCACCACCTTCCCATCATCTCTTTTTCTCAGCAAAAATGAGAAGTTACAAAGTGAACCTTCTATTGGGTCAGGAACTTTTCCATGTTGAGAATTGATCAGCTGCCATTCTACTCACTAATCAGCTTCCCCTCTCCCACTCCATCACTCCACCAAGCAGGCAGGGTATCCAACTACCCCACACTTCAGAAAGCTATCTGCCAACCATTTGAGTGTAATCATCAACAAAAATGTTTGAGATGGCTAAATGAATTCGATTATAATATGAGGAACAAAGGAAGGATTGTGTGCAGCCTTTGGGTTGATGAACGAAGGATAGAAGCCTTGATTCCAGAGCAATTGGAGCAATTCAAAGAAAAACTTGAGCTATGACATAACATCATTTAGTAACTTGTTTTAAAGCTGTCCAAAACATTGGATATCACAAATGACTAACTCACCAAATATTCAAGAATGGATTTGTAGGTGTACATTCTGAAACATTTAAGCATTGCATGGTTTTGATGATCTTAGCTGTATAGGCGACACAGCTTATTATTATGCATAAGTTAAATAGCAATCTTGTATTGGAATCACTCCCAAATGTTCATTATCTTGTGCGGTAAAGCAGTCAAGGAGTTCAGATGAGTAACTGTTGCTTAGTACGCTTCAGACTTCTTAATTAATAGAATGCGCAGGATTTTTTATGTTGGAGTTTCTGATCCTGCCAACTGGAGTTGGCAGCAAACATAAAGGAGTGTTACTTGGCTGGAGATGGGAATTCTATCCCTTAGATCTGCTCACTCAGCAGAAGTCCAGCCTCTGAGATTGGCAAGTAGACCTGTGATCCCAATGACATCAATGTCAATTATGGACAGGGCTGGGATTGCATGACACTGAAGACTGTCAACTGGGACCTGAGCCCAGGCTTCACCCGACTCCATGTCACATTGTAGAAAGTTTGGCGACAGGAAGGCTACCTGGGTAATTTTTGTCTCCCCAAACTGCAAAGCAGTTGGCAAGAGGACAGTAAAATTCAATCCAATATTAATTTTGTTCACCTTCTCAAAGCATGCTGCACTCCATTGACAATTATTAGCTATTAGCCCTTCTTCTTATGCCCGAAACGTTGATTCTCCTGCTCCTCAGATGCTGCCTGGCCTGCTGTGTTTTTTTCAGCACTACATTTTTCAACTCTGTTACTCCAGCATCTGCACTTCTATATCTGAAAACACCCAAAGAATCATGAGCAGTTTATCAGGTAAATGGAGTTATTTATTAATGTTAGTATGAATGATTTAACCAGCTGTAATCTGCTGCTGCTGTATTGAGGAATAGGCTGCATTAAAATAATTGCAACATCTAGACTATTTTGCCAAGGTAAAAACAATGACTGCAGATGCTGAAAACCAAATACTGGATTAGTGGTGCTGGAAGAGCACAGCAGTTCAGGCAGCATCCAACGAGCAGCGAAATCGACGTTTCGGGCAAAAGCCCTTCATCAGGAATAAAGGCAGTGAGCCTGAAGCGTGGAGAGATAAGCTAGAGGAGGGTGGGGGTGGGGAGAGAGTACCTGGGAGTTGCAGTGGGAGAGGGACTCCCTGAGATTCTTGTAGAGAGAGGAGGAAAACTTCTTCAAGGCAGGCATCCTTGCAAGAGGATTCGCAGTAGGGTTAAAATCAACAAGGCAAAAACAATGACTGCAGATGCTGAAAACCAAATACTGGATTAGTGGTGCTTTTTGCCAAGGTAGCAAGTCACCTGTGAGAACTGTTCAGCTTGATTATCACCTGAGTTTGAATATGTGGCTAAGATGAACCTCTGGGATTAGTTGATGTTGAAGATGAAGTCCATTGTCACCTAGGTGTTGGTTCCCATAAACAGTGTGCCTTTTTATTAAATGATGCATGCTTGGAGAACTGCTGTTGATAGGGAAAGGTTGGGGGTGATTTTTTGGTTTTTTGAGTTTATCACAAGACTCGTGTAGTTTGGAACAAACAGATTTGAAATGGACTTAGCCCAGCAGCCTGCTTGTTGTTTCCAGGGGAACATATCCTGTCCTGCCGAGCAGATGTGCTTTGGATGTATTAAGGATCATTCATTATCAACTTCTTTCTGACACAATGCTTAGAAAGCATCCCACCTGGATGCATCACAGGACTGCAAGAAACTACAGGGAATTGTTAACACATCCCAATCCAGCCTCCCATTCACTGACTTCATCTATACTTCATACTGCTTCGGAAAAACAACATGCATAATCAAAGACCCCTCCCCACCCCAGTGTGCTCTCTTCCACTGGGCAGAAGATGTAAAAGTTCAAATGCACGTACAAAGATTCAATCAAGGCTACATGTGACAGAGTGTGGCATCAAGGAGCCCTGGGATCAGGGAGAACTCTCCGGTGGTTAGAGTCATACCTGACATATATGAACATGTTCGTGATTGTTGAAGGTCGGTCATCTCCGCTCCAGGACATCTTTGCAGGGGTTCCTCAGGATAGTGTCCTCAGCCCAGCCATTTTCAGCTGCTTCATCAATGACCTCCCCTCCATTATAAGGTCAGAATAGGTTCACTGATGATTGCACAATGTTCAGCACTATTCATGACTCCTCAGATACTGAAGCAGTCCATATCAAATGCAAAATGATCTGGACAGGATCCAGGCTTGGGCTGGCAAGTGGCAAGTAATGTTTGTGCCACACACGTGCTAAGCCATGACCAGCACCAATAAGAGACCATCAAACCACTGCCCCTTGACATTCAATGGTATTACCATCACTGAATCCCCCACTATTAATGTCCTGGAGGTTATCATTGACCAGAAACTCAACTGGACTCACCACATAAACACAGTGGCTACAAGAGCAGATCAGAGGCTAAGCAAGTAACACACCTCCTGACTACCCAAACCCTATTCACCGTTAACAAGGTGCAAGCCAGGAGTGTGATAGAATACTCCTACTTGCCTGGTAGTGTAGTCCCAACAATACACCATGCTGGACACAGCAGCCTCCTTGATTGGTACCACGTCCACTCCCTCCACCACTGACCCTCAGTAGCAGCAGTGTGTACTATGTACAAGATGCACTCCAGAAATTCACCAAAGATTCTCAGACAGCACCTTCCAAATCTATGACTGCTTCCATCTAGAAGGACAAGAGCAGCTTATGTAGGGGAACTTGAAGGTGGTGGTGTTCCCATACACGTCACTCAGAATCCTGACTTGGAAATATATCTCTGTTCCTTCGCTGTTGCTGGGTCAAAATCTTAGAATTCTCTCCCTAATGGCATTGTGGGTCAGGTGGACTGCAGCGGTTAAAGAAGACCGCTCATCCCTGGCTGATCTCGAGAAGGTGGTGATGGACAATAAATGCTGGCCAGCCAGTGACATCCACATTCCACAAAATGAATAAACTTAAAAGAAAAACCTTCTTCCCTGTTGTTAGAGTCATAGAGTCCTCCAGCACAGATACAGGCCCTTTAGCCCAAACTGGTCCATGCTGACCAAAATGTCCATCAACTCTAACCCCCTTTTCCCAACCCTGGGGAAAAAGACAGAGTGCATTCACCCTATCCATTCCTCTCATGTTCTTATACACTTTTTAGATTAGATTAAATTTTTTTAGATTAGATTAGATTACTTAGTATGGAAACAGGCCCTTCGGCCCAACAAGTCCACACCGACCCGCCGAAGAGCAACCCACCCAGACGCGTACCCCTTCACCTCACACTATGGGCAATTTAGCACGGCCAATTTACCTAACCTGCACATTTTTGGACTATAAGAGGAAACCCACACAGACACTGGGAGAATGTGCAAATTCCACACAGACAGTTGTCTGAGGTGGGAATTGAACCTGGGTCTCTGACGCTGTGAGATAGCAGTGCTAACCACTGTGCCACCGTGTCACTCTTCTATTAAATCTTCTGTCCCTGCAGAGAATGGTTCACTGATGATAAACACAAACAAACAGTTCTTTATGTTGCTAAACTTAATGAATAAAAACTAGACGTGCATTAATTCAAACCAAATATTAGTTTATGACTTTCGAAGGATAGGACAAATGTATTTCCTTCCACCTGTTGCTCCTGTAAATGTTAAGTTGTTCGTTCAAGCACACAACATTTTTGTTGAATGAACGTATCATACAAGCTAATTTTATTTAAAAATGTTCCAGTAAAAAAAATGAGTACAATAACATTCCCATTGAACACGTTAAATACCTTTTGCAGGTTTTTGAGTGTAAACTTAATTTGTGTAGGAATTGAAGCCAACATTTCTTAAATTAAATAAATAATTAGAGTTGTTGCTTTGTATGCTAAGCTTCAGCATTTTTCCTGAGACATTAGCTATTTGCTTTTATGAATGACACCCAAATACCCTGGGCTCAGTTTGTTAATGCAGCACACGTTGGTCCCGAATTTAATTGGTTGATTTCAGCTAGGTCAAATGCATGACATCACAATTGACTTCAACACTACTCTGGTGCTTGGGGCCCTGTACCCTCCTGAAACAGAGACCTGGGTTCAAGTCCCACCTACTCCAGAATTTTGTAATAACATATCCGGACGGTTTGAACAACAAATATTTCAACTTCAGTGCATCAATTTTAATTCCCTTTATTTTTAGGGGTGGGGGCACAGGAAATTAGCAACATTGAAAAGAAAAATAGAACAGATTTGGAATATTTTTCTTTTCAATGTTGCTAATTTCCTGTGCCCCCATCCCTAAAAATAAAGGGTCTGTAAGGTCCTCCCTCAGTCGATTACACTCTACCTTTGTAAATTTCTTCTGCACTCTTTCCAGTTTAATAACATCCTTCCGATAGCAAGGTGACCAAAAGCGTACACTATACTCAAAGTGCACCTCACCAACATCCTGCATAACTGCAACATAACTTGACAACTTCTATACTCAGTGCCCTGACTGATCAAGGCTAGTGTGCCAAAAGCCTCCTTTTACTGCCTTGTTTGCCTGTGACTCGACTTTCAGAGAATTGTGCACTTGAACTCCAAGATAGGCCATAAGATATAGGAGTGGAAGTAAGGCCATTCAGCCCATCGAGTCCACTCTGCCGTTTAATCGTGATGGGCATTTCAACTCCACTTAACCACACTCTCCCCGTAGCCCTTAATTCCCTGCAAGATCAGGAATTTATTAATCTCTGCCGTGAAGACCTTTAATGTCCTGGCCTCCACTGCGCTCTGTGGCAATGAGTTCCACAGGCTCACAACTCTCTGGCTGAAGAAATGTCTCCTCATTTCCATTCAAAATTGACCACCTCTAATTCTAAGGCTGTGCCGACAGGTCCTGGTCTCCCTGCCTAATGGAAACAGCTTCCCAGTGTCCACCCTTTCTAGCCATGCATTATCTTGTAAGTTTCTACGAGATCTCCCCCCCCCCCCCCCCCCCCACCCCACCAACCTTCTAAACTCTAATGAATACAATCCCAGACCCTCAGCCTTTCAACGTATGTTAGACCTACCATTCCAGAGATCATCTGTGTGAATCTCCACCAGTCACGCTCCACTGCCAGTATATCCTTCCTGAGGTGTGGGGCCCAAAATTGGACACTCTATTCTAAATGTGGCCTAACTAGAGCTTTATAAAGTCTCAGAAGCATGTTGCTGCTTTTATATTCCAACCCACTTGAGATAAATGACAACATTACATTTGCTTTCTTAATCATTGACTCAACCTGCAAGTTAACCTTTAGAAAATCCTAGACTAGCACTCCCAGATCCCTTTTGTACTTTGGCTTTATGAATTTTCTCACTGTTTAGAAAATAGTCCATGACTGTATTCTTTTTTTTCCAAAGTGCAAGACCTTGCATTTGCCCAAGTTGAATTTCATCAGCCATTTTCTGGTCCACTCTCCTAAAACTATCTAAGTCTTTCTGCAGCCTCCCCACTTCCTCAGTACTACCTGCCTGTCCACCTAACTTCATGTCATCGGCAAACTTCGCTAGAATGCCCCCAGTCCTTTCATGCAGGTCATTAGTAGATAAAGTGAACAGCTGCGGCCCCAACACTGAATCCTGCGGACCCCACTTTGTCACCAGCTACCATTCTGAAAAAGAACCTTTTTATCCCACTTCTGCCTTCTGTCAGACAGTCAATCCTCAATCCATGCCAGTAGCTCACCTCAAACAGCATGAGCCCTCACCTTACTCAGCTGACTCCCGTGAGGCACCTTATCAAAAGCCTTTCGTAAGTATAGATAGATAACTTCCACTGGGTTTCCCTGCTCTAACCTACTTTGTTACCTCTTCAAAGAATTCTAACAGGTTTGTCAGGCCCGACCTCCTCTTACTAAATCCATGCTGACCTGTTCTAATCTGACCCCGCACTTGCAAAAATTTAGAAATCTCATCCTTAATGATGGATTTTAGAATTTTTGCCAGCGACCAAGGTTAGGCAAACCAGCCTATAATTTTCCATTTTGGTCTTGATCCTTTCTTGAACAAGGGGGTTACAACAGCGATTTTTTTTTTTTTTTTCCCCCCCAATCATCTGGGACTTTCCTTGACTCTAGTGGCTTTAGAGAGATCACAACCAATGCCTCTGCTATTTCTTTAGCCACCTCCCTCAGAACTCGAGGCTGTAGCCCATCAGGGTCAGGGGATTTATCAATATTTTGACCTGTTTAGCTTTTTCTTCTTTTTCTCGCACTTTCTCTTTTGTAATGGCTACCATACTCAACTCCGCCCCCCCCACCTGAAGCCCCGACTCTTTAATTGTTCTTCTGCTCTTTGCTTAGTGCTAACCTTCCTGCATCAGTTTGGAGTGGCCTAATGTCTACCCTTTTCTCTCGCTTGTTTCTTAAGTATTAAAAGAATCTTTTACTATTATTTCTAATATTACTCGCTCGCTTAACTTCATATTTGATCTTCTTCCTTATTTCTCTCTTTGTCATCCTCTGTCTCTTTTTGTAGTCTTCCCAATCTTCTGATTTCCCAGTGCTCTTTGCCACTTTCTCAGCTCTCTCTTTTTCTATGATATATTTTCTGATTTCCTTTGTCAGCCATGGATGTCTAATTCCACACCACCTCCCGGATAATCTTTCTTTCTTTGGGATGAGCCTCTGTCCTCAATTACACCTGGAAACTCCTGCCATTGTTGCTTTACTGTCTTCCCCACTAGGCTCTGCTTCCAGTCAATTTTCGTTAGTTCCTCTTTCAAGTCCCCGTAATTACCTTTATTAACTGTAACACCATTACATCCAATTTTGCCTTCTCTCTGTCAAACTGCAGTCTGAACTCTACCATATTATGATCGCTGCCTCCTAAGTGTTCCCTTATTTTAAGATCTTTTATAAAGTCTGGCTCATTACATAGTACTAAGTCCAGAATAGCCTGCTCCCTTGTGGGCTCCATCACAAGCTGCTCCAAAAAGCCATCCTGTAAGCATTCCATGAATTCCCTTTCTTTGGATCCACCGGCAACATTATTCACCCAGTCCATCTGCATATTGAAGTCCCCCATTTCTGTACGGATGAGGGAAAGGGCTGTGAACAGGATGAGTCAGCTGACTACGACACCATGGTGCAGAAGGCTTTTCCAGAGTGGGGAGCAAAAAGACAAGTAGTTGTTATGGGGGAATTCTATAATTAGGGGGACAGATAATATCCTTTGTGAGCTGGATCAGGAGTCCCGCATGGTGTGTTGCCTGTCCGGTGCCAAGGCGCAGGATATTGGAGTGGGAGGGGGAGGATCCAGTTGTTGTGGTCCACGTGGGCTCTAACAACATAGGCAAGGTTAGGAAGGAAGACCTGTTTGTGGAGTATCAAGCACTCGGAAGGAAATTGAAGGGCAGGTCATAATCTCTGGATTACTGCCTGAGCCAAGTGCTAATTGGCATAGGGATAAGAAAAATTAGGGAAGTAAACACATGGCTCAGAGATTTGGTGTGGGAAAGAGGGATTCCATTTCATATAGAATCCGTACTGATGGGGCGGTCTCCACCTGAACTGATCTGGAACCAGTGTTCTAGCGAAAAGGATAAATAGGGTGGTCACTAGGACATTAAACTTGAGTCGAGGGGGGATGGAAAGGGAAAATGACAGAGTATGGGGTCAAGTAGAAAGATAAGCAACAGGTTAACATGTGTGCATGGTTTAAGTTCAAGGCAGACTAGGAATGAAGCAAAAAGGAAGGATAACTTCCGACATATTATGAGAGATGTTGGAAATCCTGAGGAGAAGAAAGTTAGCATTACCCGAACGCTCATAGCATTCGTAACAAAGTAGATGAGTTAACGACACAAATCATCGTGAATGATTTAAGATGTGGAAGGCATAACATAGACATGGTTACAGGACTGGCAGTTAAACATGCAAGGATTTTCAACTTAGTGAAAAGACAGGGAGGTGGGCAGAGGGGACAGAATTGTTAAGAATAGAATTAAATCTATGGTACTGAATGACATAAGGTCAGATGATGTGGAGTCTGTGGGTGGAGTTGAGGAACCACAAAGGCAAAAACACCATAATTGGAGTTATGTACAGACCTAGCAGTGGTCAGGACCAGGGTGCCAGATGTACCAGGAAATATAGGGCATGTCAGAAAGACAAGGAGATTAGTGTACGTATCATTTAATGGATGACTGATTAAGTCTGACTGTCTAAAAATGGACTCCATTTTTACAGATAGACAACCCTTTGTCTGAAATCCAAAAAGCTCTAAAGTCTGGAAGTTTTTTGTGAAGTTTTTATTCTTATTAACAAGGTTGTTCGGTGTGCAAACATATAACCTAAGTCGACTCCCATTCGATGCATGTCACTTCGGTGCGACATGTGGGGGTGTGGCCCAGCATTGGCAGGCCTCCATTTTGTTTCAGGACCCATTTTACTCGCAGTAAGTCTGTTCTTAAAGATTTAAAATGTCACCATCAAACTGCCACTTACTCTGAAATTCGAAAAAATTTGATTTCCGAAAACCAGCTGGCCCCGAGCATTTTGGATAAAGGATTGTGCACCAGTAGTAGTTAGAAATATTTTATATAGTTCCTAACACAACAAAATGAAAGACTTTATGTTGTGTATTCAAGCATGACTACAATATGAATTCATCAATGCCTTAATTACTTCACAACGAAATCACCTTACTGACTAGGGTAACATAGGATCTGGTAGAGAGGAAGGGTGTATTTATCATGGTCTTCTATATTACTTGGCTGCTAGTTTTTTGTTATTCCATCACAAGGACTCCCAAATGTCTCTTTGTAGCCTTCTGCAATGTTTCTTAATTTAAATAATATTCAGGCCCTCTATTCTTCTTGACAAAACCTTGCCTTTTAGCACATTATATTCCATCTGCCAAGTTTTTGCCCCTCGCTTAACCTATCTATAACTCTCTGCAGTCTCCTTGTGTCATCCTCACTATTTGCCTTCCAATCTATTTTTGTGTTGCTTGTAAACTTGGCTTTAGTATATTCACTTGCCTCAACCAAGTCACTAATATATTTTATAAATAACTGTGGCCCCAGAACTGATCCCTGTGACACTGCACTAGTTACACTTTGCCATCATGAAAAGTCTCCTCCCTTATCCTAACTCTCGGTCGCCTATTATTTAGCCAGTTCTCTACCCTTGCTCCTATGCAATGTACAACACCACTGCTATTAGCCTAACGTAGCCTTAAGGTATGTGTTGTACCTTTTTCAAATATCTTTTGGATATCCAAATATATTATATTCACAATTTCCCCTTCATCTACCCTCTGTTAAAACTTCAAAAACTTTTAGTAAATTTATGAGGCATCATGAAGATGATAGCCAGAAAAAGTGTTCTGGCAGCATGTGATTTTGTGTACAAGTTGTTCTGGTATAATGCACGTTTTGTCAATGGCTATTACCGCAGTTTGGATAACGTGAACTTTGTACTGAATGGATATAGCAAGCTTCTACAGTGTGACTTTCTATACCAGTTTTTAATAAAATGATTTTCTACAGCACAAGGTCGCGGAAGAATGCAACAGTTGAGTTATAGAAGTACAACCTAAGATGTATCATGTACTATGCCACCACATTATTAAGTTTTAAGTTTGTTTTTAGATGATTTGGCTTGGATGTTGCAGAAAAGTAAAGTACTATTTCTACTGCAACTAAAAGTTAGCTTCTAAATTTTAGTGAAGCTCTTGAAAATCTGAAATGCCAGGAAATGATCATGATTTTGGATGTGTTTAACATTTTTTCTAATGAGATGGAATTGCCACTTTCTGTTATTGCCATGCTATTTTGGCTAGCACTGAGTTGCCGGAGAGTTGGTGTGCGAGTTGTTATGATACGGAAACAGCTGAGCCAAATCAGCCTTTCCACTTCTGTTTTCACAACAGAATAAAATTAAAACCTTCAAACGTCCTCAAAATTTATCCCAATGCCTCCTACAAGTAATTCCAAATTTTGTGAATAATCGAATCTGAACACCGGTTTTGTATCTTAAACAAGAAATATTACAATTTATGAACAATGCAATAACTTTGGCAGCACAAAATTAAATAACAAATTAAATATAATTTAATTTAGTCTATATCATAAACTTAAAAGGCTTTGTTTCTAGTTCCACTCATATGAAAGGCAGACAGACGAACAAACAGAGTTAAGTGATAAATAAAAGAAAGGAACAAAACTGCCCAGATTATTTAAGAGGTTTTCACAATGTATTGTTTCACCAGCATAGATTGTTTCTTGTTGATTTTTTTAAAATCTCGATTAGGGTCACCTTTTTATGGTCACTTAGATAAAGGCAGCGATAATTATGACATTGTTATCTATTCTCTGAATTTTCAAGAGCTGCTTGTGGGAGGTCAGGTGAAGGACCTTTCAAATTTACATGTTGTAGCATCAATAGCCAGATTACTTTTCCATAGCAAATATATAACCAAAACCCAATTCAAACACCGAGCACCCCCTGAACGACTGACCATCTCGGTAATATCCAATTTGTATTTGACCCTTGCCCCCTGTTTGAGCCTGAGGTCTTTTTCAGACTTGTTGGAACCAATTTCCAGGTACTGACCTCCTTAATACCCAAATTCTACTCTCTGTTTAAATATAATGCTCTTCCTGGGTGGTTAAGCATCTACAGAACCTCTAAATCAGAAACCAGCCTATTTTCCAGGCCTGGCCTCATTTTCATTTATCCAAAATTTATCTTTAGCTCTCAGTTTCCACTTCACAGCTCTAAACCAAAACTGATAAAAGAATAAAATAAAAACAAAAAAAAATCAATGTGTTCCAGCAGAGTTTTTAGACTCAAAAACTCTCTAGAGATTGACTTACAGCTTGGGTTTAATGCAAAAAACACATTATTGCTGGGATCAGAGAAATGGAATTGCCTCCTACGGTGGGCTGACTCAACCAACATGATTTATGATGGCCCAGATCAACTAGCAGCATTGAAGAGAGTTGGACATCATATTCCAACTCTCTGATTTAGCACTTTGGAAATTAAGCCCTGTTATTCCCAGAACCATTACAAACTCTATTTGTTTTCGAACAAATAGATGCAACTAGCTGATTATCTGACCCAGGTTAAACATGGGCTGGGTTTCTGTACTTTGCAGCAATCAGGATTTATTACAGGTAATTAGATTCTAGCTACAGGTAAACCATTAGAGTAGACAGGCAGGAAGCTGGAAGAATACAGCTAGGTGGGCAGCATCAGGACGTGGAGAAGTCGATGTTTTGGGTATAACCCTTTTCAAGTCCTAAAGAAGGGTTATACCTGAAGTGTCCACCCTCTCCACCTCCTGCTTGTCTACTTTGGATTTCAGCAGCTGCAGTTTTTTTTTTCTCTCAACAGGTAAACAATTAAGCTAACTTAATTACCTCTAAAAATGAAAACTCTTAAACCCCTTTATTAATACACTCATACACAGATAGACATTAACAGGAACAAAATTATACGTGGGCAGGGAAAACTGGAAAAACAACTATAAAGCCTTTGTTGACAAAAACTGTTAGGTTGTTTCTTTCTGATCCAGCGGTTTCTACTTGACCTTTCCAAATGCCTCCACTGGTTTGTAGGTGGCATGGCATGGCTCATTCATGCATGAAAGATCTCTGACTTAACAAATTCACAAATACAGCTCATGTTAACTACTGAAGGAAAGATAAGTTGGTTTCTTTTGGTGTAAAATGGCTTAATGCAAAGGACTGGAAGAGTGAATTTTTGGCTGCTGAAGGTCTGGTTTCTGTCTTGGCTTAATCACAGCCCAAGTTGTTCATTTAATTGGCATCCAATCACAGTTATTGCCAGGCATAGGATCTTTGTCATTGATAACTGGTCCCAGGTACAAAGCAATGATCATAACTTGTAAACAACCCTTCATCTCCTGTTCATCTGCACTTTGCTGGAATTTGCACCTATGCAGACAAGGTTTACAATAGGTAACAAAGTCATTGCTTTCAAAACGTGTAGCCATCCTTGTATATCCCTGACGTATAAAACAATTCCTTCTCATTTCTGTCCACAGTTTTAATGAGTACATAAAAAAAAAGACAATGTTTATTGCATAGTTGGGAGCACACGGCAGTCCTGATGCAGCTGACTGCATGGGAATTGCCCGCCAAGTTGAAACTTGTAATGGGTGAAGACATTTGCAAACTGATTTCCAACTGACTTGAGCTTCACCATTATCCAAGCCAAGTTGTAGGATTTAAGTCTGATTTAACTTCTGGTTAACTGTTAAACTATAACCCTAGCTGACATCTAACACAATTTTACTCAGTAGCCATGTAAGTTGTGATGAGTGATATGTTAGAAGATACTTAAATTATGCTTTGGCAAGCATTTTGATACTACTTTGTGAACAATCTCAAAATTCTGAAATATCATCTTTTTGTCAGTTTGGACTTGGTGTTCCCAACTGAGTGGAGTCATGAGCTAACGTTTGAGTTTCCTTTCACCGATTATCTACTAGTCTTTAAATAATACTTTTACAATATAACATCATGAGACATTTGAGCAGGAGGAGGCCACTGAAGCTGCTCTGACATTCAATGAGATCATGGCATAATGACATGCAATAGACACCTTGGTTAGGGACAGAAAATAAAATTCTGTTTGAGGATTGCATTTATCATCACTGTTTTGTTTCATTCAACTGATTTTTGCATTTAGCATTTAAAAGGATTCGGTATAATGATATTGAAATAACCTGCTACAGCTGTTATTGCTGTAATCTGTAAATTGGATTGCAAACTTGGCTGCAGTTTTCGTAGATAATCTCATGCTGTTTCTGTCCACAGGCTTTAGGTTTCTTAGTGTGAGACGCCATAATAAATAGTGACATTTTAGGCAAATATAATGGTAGTAAATCATAACTGGCCCACTCTGACATGTGGACAATGGAATAAATGCTGAATATGGATGGACAATCATTGGTGTGTGGAAATCATTGGCTTTCTATTCAGTTATTTTGATTTGGATAGGAGGAAAGAACATAATTTGTTTGTGGAATTAGTACTGTTTCTGGCTTTTACCATTAACCTTGATTTAGAGATCCACTTTACAGTTTGATAAAGTTTGCAGGTAGTGGCAAAGAGAAGCAATGCTTAAAACTTACAGAATCAGTTGGGCAAAATGCGTTGGCAGTGTAATTGGAAGATAAGGTTTAGTGAAGAGAAGTTATAAGGCCGGAAGACCATAAGGCACAGGAGCAGAAATTAAGCCACGCAGCCCATAGAGTCTGCTCCGTTATTCAATCATGGCTGACAAGTTTCTCAACCCTATTCTCCCACTTTCTCCCTGTAACTGTTGATCCCCTTGGCCATCAAGAACCTATCTATCTCCATCTTAACTGTACTCAATGATGTGGCTTCTCTATGGCAGTGAATTCCATGGATTCACCATTCTCTGACTGAAGAAGTTTCTTTTTATCTCCGTTCTAAAAGGTCTTTCCTTTTCTAAGGCTGTGTCCTTGAGCCCTAGTCTCTCCTACTAATCTTCCTAACATCCACTCTGTCCAGGCCATTCAGTATTTTGTAGGTTTCAATCAGATCTCCCCTCATCCTTCTAAACTCTATCCAGTATAGACCCAGAATCCTCAAATGTTCTTCATATTTTAACCTTTTCATTCCTGGGACCATTCTTGTGAACCTCCTCTGAACCTGTCCAGGGCCAGTACATCCTTCCTGAGATAAGAGCCCCAAAACTGCATGGAACACTCCAAATGCGGCCTGACCAGAGCCTTATCGAGCCTCAGAAGTACTTTCCTGCTTTTATATTCAAGTCTTCTCAAACTAAATGCCAACATTGTATTTGCCTTCCTAACTACTGACTTATGGTGGCTCAGTGGTTAGTACAGCGCCAGGGACCCGAGTTCAATTCCTGACTCGTGCATCTGTCTGTGTGGAGTTTGCACATTCTCCCTGTGTCTGCGTGGGTTTCCTCCCACAGTCCAAAAATGTGCAGGTCAGGTGAATTGGCCATACTAAATTTCCCATCGTGTTAGGTGCATTAGTCAGGGGGGGAGTAGGTCTGGGTAGGTTGCTCTTTGGAGGGTTGGTGTGGACTTGTTGGGTCAAAGGGCCTGTTTCCACATTGTAGAGAATCTGCAAGTTTACCTTGAGAGAATCCTGGACTAGAACTCACAAGTCTCTTTGCACTTTAGACTTCTGAATTTTTCCCCATTTCGAAAATAGTCCATGCTTCCACTTACAAAAGTGCATAACCTCACACCTCTCCACATTGTACCTCATCTGCCACTTTTTTGCCATTTCCTAATTGTTCAAATCCTTCTGCTCGCTTCCCTGCCTCCTCAATACTACCTGTACTTCTCACTATCTTTGTGTCGTCTGCAAACTTAGACAGAATGTCCTTACTTCCTTCATCCAGATCATCTAGTTTCTAGACTACAACTCGAAAGTCGTAGTCTCAAAACTCTCACCCTTGCGGAACACCATTTGTTATCGGCTGCCAACCCGAGAAAATGTGAAGTGCTACAGAAAGGAACAAAAAGAATGAAAATGCACTCTATGAATGTTGTGGAAATAGGAAAAGTTGAAACTGGTAAAGAGTTTTTAGGCAGTTTGTGCTATATAGTGGTCAAATGAATTATCAAGAAATTGAGTAGAATGTTGCATAACTAAAACAGTATAATTGAAAAGAACTCTATATAAGCTATACTCGGATCGAACCTTGAGCACTCTGTCTGGTTCTGGCTTCATGAAAATAATGGATCCATTGTGATCAATGTAGACAGTATTCATAAAACAATATCCATCCAAAGTCTGGCTTATAATCTTAAATGGTTAAAGCATTGTCTTTTCAGCTTAATAAGAAATCTGGGAATAAGAGAAAGTGGGAATATAATTTGTGAGCATTAGCTGGTATTTTACCAAGATATTGCTTTGTTTTGGAAATTAAAAAAATTAAATGTGCTGACCAGCTTTTGCCTTTCAAAACTGCTATTATCCTCTTTTGTGAATTAGATTGCGATGCAGCATGTTCATTTTTGTTGTTGAGAACTTGGCGCAGGAGGAGGCCATTCGGTCTACTGAAGCTGCTGTGCTATTCAGTGAGGTCATGGCATGCAATAAACACCTACTTGTAGAATGACCTTTTTCTATTCGATCTATTTGGCTGGAGATAGAAAATAGTCTTGTTCAAGTGCGTTTATCGTTGTTTTGTTTTTTTTTGTTTTGTTTTGTTCAACTGCTATTATCCTCTTTTTGAGAGTTAGATTGTGATGCAACATTTTCTATCTCAATGCCTTGCTATTTCTTTGTTGATAATAGACTCCAGCATTTTCCCTACGACAGAAGTTAAGTTAACCGGTGTACAATTTCCCATCTTTTGTCTATCTCCCTTTTTAGACAGTCGTGTCACATTTGCTGTTTTCCAATCTGCTGGAACTGCCCTAGAGTCCAGGAAATTTTGTAAAATTACCATAAGCGCACTTGCTATTTCTCCCACCATCTCTTTTTAGTACCCTGGGATTCATTCCATCAGGGCCAGGACACTTGTCTATCCTTAGCTCTATTAGCTTATCAACAATACCTCTTCTGTAGTAATGATTGTTTCCAGGTCCTCAACTACCGTCCTCTCTCTTTGTCAGAGGATTAGATAGGGTAGACAGTGAAAGTCTTTTTCCGAGGATGATGACGTCTGCTTGTACAAGTGCGCATAACTACAAATTGAGGGGTGATAGATTTAAGACAAATGTCAGAGGCATGTTCTTTACGCAGAGAGTGGTAAAGGCGTGGAATGCCCTACCTGCCAATGTAGTCAACTCAGCCTCATTAGGGAGATTTAAACAATCCTTGGATAATCACATGGACGATGATGGAATAGTGTAGGGGGACGAGCTGAGAATAGTTCACAGGTCGGCGCAACATAGAGGGCTGAAGGGCCTGTTCTGTGCTGTATTGTTCTATGTTCAAACATTTAAATTTGTATCTCAGATACAGGTAGTTCTCTGATAATGTGCAACTCAGCAGCACAGTTTCCTTATAGCATCACTGTGGAATTAAGGAATGGTATTTTTTGAGAATGCTTCCCTCTATTTGCAGTAGCACAATTTCAGCAGTGATTGTTTCATTCTGCGCAAGTGCCAAAGTCTCCACGCATGTGCTGATGTCAGGTGCCAACAGAACAGCTTTCTGTGAGCGGTACTGTACAGAGAGCAGCTTTCTGAGAGAGATACATTGAGCTGCTTCCTTTGAAAGGTCAGGATGTCTGGTTGGCATGGACTGAAGTGTCTGTTTCCTGCTGTACATCTTTCTGACTCTGTAACTTGTCCTAGATTATCCTTTTTCTTTGTAAAAATGGAGTGACAAGAACCTTAGTAAGAAGCATCCTGGTGATGAAATTGCAGGTGGTGAACGCAAAAGACAGGCTATAACACTGGAAGAAAAGCTAGATATTATAAAGTGTCCTGAGTGTAAGGAGAGAATATATGATATAGCTCACTTAAAGGAATCAGGGAGTCTACCTGACATATCATGAACCTCTGTCTTTGCATTAATAATATTTTTTGAATGAACTGTGTTAAGTTTATTTTTGTTTCATTGATAAATATGATTTATACCTTCATTCAGGCTATGCTTTGTGTTCAGCTTTGGTAATTTTTGTGCGATTTGTGAGTGTTTTTTTGCTCATCTGCCCCAACCCCACTTTTCCCATAGGCCTCTTTTTTTAAGCAATTTTCAATTAAGCAAGTTTTCGCTGGAACGCAACTATGGTGTTATTGGAGAACTACCTGTAATTAATGTTTTACGGTTCAGATTATAAATCATTGAAGCTTGAGTCCTTTAGCTAATATAATCTGTACACAGGTATTGTCCCATTCTAACCCAATCCTGTGGACTGATGAACATAGATTTCAGATCCAGCAAGCTGTCTTCATCCAGGATCGATATATCATCTGTTATTTTAGATTCAGATTTACCTTTACCACCAACTTTGAGGACCAGCAGTTCCTAACTCCACAAGCTTGCTTATAAAAAAAGTATTACAGAACAGGTTTGACTGTTCCCCTTTTGGGCCAGGGTCTAATTGCTACTGAACTGGCCTAAATCCATAATGTCTGTGCCGAGAGCTTCATAGTGTAGCACACTGAAGTGCAGTCGTCTGAAACACCAGAGAAGCATTTGTGATTAAATGTAGTTTATTTAGACATTATTTGGATTTTCAAACCTTAAAGCATCCCAAGCGCGCTAAGCAAAGTTATAAGAATAGAATAAGCTTGAGCCATTGAAAATCACCATTGTTCATATCACGTGTGAACTGTCATACCTAACTTCCAATACTTGGTCTTTCATTTGGAGTTTTATAAGTACCATGATAGAAATGTAGAACTGGAAAACAAGCTTCAATCCAGCATTATGCCAGCCATTGGGAATTGAGTTCATTACAATGCATATTTACTGGGATATACAAAGTTTAAAAAATCACACAAAAAATCAAAGTCCAATAGGTTTAATTGGAAGCACTAGCTTTCGGAGCGCTGCTCCTTCTTCAGGTGGTTGTGGAGGACACAATTGTAAGACACAGAGTTTATAGCAAAAGTTTACAGTGTGATATAACTGAAACTATACATGGAAAAATACTTTGGTTATTTGTTAAGCCTCTCATCTGTTAGAATAACCAGGTTAGTTTCACTTCTTTCATATGTAAATCACAAAACTAGTTTTAAAAGTTACATTCTCAGGTTAACCTTATCAATTGGTGTCAGCCCAGATAATGTATTGAAGGTATTAGCCCCTTGTGTGCCATAATGCTTAGACTGATTCTAAACTAAAAAAAATGAATTAACAGTCCTACATGGACTTGTGCAGTTTTTGAACAAAGTACAAATTCACCCCACAAATGTGTATGTGGGGGGCGTGTGTGTGTGTGCGCGCGGGGTGGGAGGTTGTGAGTGCCTGTGAGCAAGAGTGTGTATATATATGTGTGTATGTGTGTGTGTGTGAGAGAGAATGTAAAAGGGTCTGAGTCTGTGTGGGTGGGTGTCTGTCTGTCTGGTGGTCACCTGTAGTGTGACATGAACCCAAGGTCCCGGTTGAGGCCCTCCCTATGGGTACCGAACTTAGCTATCAGCCTCTGCTCGGCCACTTTTCACTGCTGCCTGTCCCAAAGTCTGCCTTGGAGGGTGGTCACCCAAAGGTCCAAGGTCGAATGTCTTAGACTGCTGAAGTGTTCCCCAACTGGGAGGGAACACTCCTGTCTATTGATTTGTTGTGTGGTGCCCATTCATCCGTTGTTGTAGCCTTTGCTTGGTTTCACCAATATACCATGCCTCAGGGCATCCTTGCCTGCAGCGTATAAGATAGACAACGTTGGCTGAGTCACGTGTACTTGCCACGTACATGGTAGGTGGTGTCCCCACGCATAATGGTGTCCACGCATAATCCATGTCCATACTCTGACACGTCTTACAACCCTATCATGATAGGTGCTGCATGGAGTTGTCCTGAAAGCCAGGCAGTTTGCTCTGGAATAATGATCTGTTTGAGATTTGGCGGTTGTTTAAAGATGAGCAGTGGAAGTGTGGGGAAGGTCTTGGCGGGGTGCTCATCCTCATTGATCATGTGTTGTAAGCCGCAAAGAGCATGGCGTAGTTTTTCAGCTCCTGGGAAGTACTGAACAACGAAGGGTACCCTGTCAGTTGCAGCACGTCTTTCTCCTGAGGAGGTCATTACAGTTCCTTGCTGTGGCAAGGGAAACACTATGGCACAGACAGCAGCACACGGTAGGGGGACAGGGGGGCGTGCTAACACCTTCAATACATTATTCGGGCTGACACCCCCAGAACATTATTTAATGTTCTGGATTAGTCATTCATTGACATGAACGACTCCCTTAATCCAACCCAATTAGCCTGAGAATGTAAAACAGTTTAGTGATTTACATATGAAAGAAGTGAAACTAACCTGGTCATTCTAACAGATGAGAGACTTAACAAACAATCAAAGTATTTTCAATGTATAATTTCAGTTACTTTTGCTATAAGTTCTGTGCCTTACAACTGTATCCTCCATAACCACCTGATGAAGGAGCAACGCTCTGAAAGCTAGTGCTTCCAATTAAACCTGTTTGGACTATAACCTGGTGTTGTGTGACTTTTAACTGTTGCATCCCAGTCCAACACACGTATCTCCAAATCCTACTTACTGGGACAAAGTGAGGACTACAGATGCTGGAGATCAGAGTTGAGAGTGTGATGCTGGAAAAGAACAGCCGGTCAGGCAGCATCTGAGGAGCAGGGGAATCGAAGTTTCAGGCATAAGCCTTTCATCAGGAATGATGAAGGGCTTATGCCCGAAACCTCAATTCTCCTGCTCCTCGGATGCTGCCTGACCAGCTGTGCTTTTCCAGCACCACATTCTCAAGTGCATATTTACTGGTCTCTTTATATCACTGTGTGGAGGTGATGTTCACTGTGACATAATTATAAGTTTATCTCATCGCCAGTTTTTTGTTGCTCCTCCAAATCTTTTGCTCTTTGAATTTTTGAATAAAAATAAATTCTCTTGGGTTAACTTTATGGTTTTTAATGATGTTTTAGAGTTCTATAATAATACTTAGGAAAATGTTATGATTTTGTTTTCACAGACAAGAGATGATTTCCTGGGGCAAGTTGATGTACCTCTTAACCACTTACCGGTGAGTTGCTGACTGGGTAAAAACATGGTAAATTTAAGAAAAGGATGAGCATGAAGTCTGGTGAACACATTAAGCTGCTAGTGGTATTTACTTGGTTACCTTGTTTAACCTCCTATCAAATTCCAACATTGCCATCGTATCATCTGTCGGCCCTATTAAAGTATTACATTGAGAGAGCCAAGTGAACAACCAGGACTAATTGTACAGGAATCCGCCATGATTGAAATGAGTAAGAGATAACATGAGGTAAGTTGACAAATAGTAATTACATAATATAGTTTGAGATTTTAAAAATTCTAATTGCAAGAAATGAAAAGTGAAGGCACGGAAGAAAACCAGATTCCATGCAGTGGGACACGATGAGTGGAAATCAGTTAAATCAGGATGGCAGGGTGGGCTGTAGGTCCATGGGGAACCAGGCAGGAGAACCCACGTCAGATTCCTGGCATTGGGCAGATTGTCCTAACTTATTTTGCAGGGTCTCCCCCACCTTGCAGGAGGATCTCCATCAAACTCTTTAATGAACCACTTGATGTAAATTGTCTCCGAACCCACCAGCAACCAATCACAGCTGACGAATTTCACAGCCCCTGCACCAGTCTCCCTGCCTCTTGCAGGCCAGCCATGAAGCCATGTTCTCAAGCACCCAAGTGCCTGATTGAAGGACCTGACATTGGGAATGAGAAGGTTGATTTGGGATGGGATATAGAGCATAGGAATAGGAGTCCGTCCTTCAGCCCATTGAGCATGCCCTGCCATTCAGGATGATTATGGCTGATTGAAATTTTTAACAGCATTTATTTGTCCTCTTGTACTATATCCCACCCTCTTCTCTCGGGCAGAAAATATGAAAGTTTGAATCCACATACAAACAAATTCAAGGAGCAGATTCTGCCCTACTTTTATAGACTTTTGAATGGACTTCTCAAATATAAATGTTGATCTTTCTCTCTGCACCTTCCCTATGGCTGTAACACTGTATTCAGACTCTGTTCTGTTACCCTGATGTACTTTGTATGATACAATCTGCCTGTAGAGCACACAAAACAGTACATTTGACGACATATCAAATCAGATCACCGTTCTGATAACTCTTAATGCCATTGATTATCCGAAGTCAATTAATCTACACCTTAAAAATACTCAATGACTGAGCTTGCACTCCAGTCAGGGCTGGAGAATTCCAAAGGTTCTCAACCCTCTGAGTAAAATGGTTTCTCGACATTTTAGTCCTAAATTGGCATACCCATTATGGTTCTCTCTCTCCCTCTCTCTTTCTCACGCGCTCTCTCTCCTTCTCTCCTTGCTCGCGCGTGCTCTCTCTCCTTGCCCGCGCGCTCTCTTTCTTTCACACTCTCTCCCGCTTGCGCGCGCTCTTTCTCACTCTCTTGCGTTTTCTTTCTTTCCTTCTTTCCTTCTCTCGCGCTCTCTCTCGCGCTCTCATGCTCTTCGTCTCTCCTCCTTGACCTTGCGCTGGTCTCTTGATTTTGCGCTTTTTCTTTCGCGTGCTCTCTTTCTCGCGCGTTCTCTCTCTCGCGCTCTCTGTCTGTCCTCCTCGCCCGTGCTCTCTCTCTCTCACTTGATCTCTCGCGCTCTTTCTCACTCTCATGCTGCTTTCTTGCTTTCTCACACTCTCGCTAGCGCCCTTCGTCTCTCGTCCTCGCCTGCACGCTCTCTTTCTTACTTGATCGCGGGCTCTCTTTCTTGCGCGTCCTTCCTTCCTTTCTCACTCTCTCACTAGCACTCCTTCTCGCTCGCGCTCTTCGTCTCTCCTCCTTGCCCGTGCTCTCTCTTTCTCATTTGATCTCGCACTCTCTTTCGCTCGCTCTCTCCGCACGTGCCGCTCTTTCTCGCGCGCGCTCTCTCTTTCTCTTTCTCGCGTGCTCACTCTCTTTCTTCCTTTTCTTTCTCTCTTTTTCTCTCTCTCTCTCTCTTTTTCTCTCTCTTTCTTTCTCTCTCGCGCTCGCACTCTCTCTCTCTCTCGCGAAATAGGGTTGTTTTATTTCCACACGGAAGTGATATTGGGCCCCTACTAGTTTTTGACCTAATTGTGCGGGAGTCTTATGTCTAAATCACAGCCAAAGTCTAGAATTTATTATTAGGAAGTGGGAAATATTTGAAAGTTATGTAGAAGAAGACTGATTAGGGGGGAAAATGGGACAAAAGTTCAAAGGGACAGTCACCATTTGAGTAGCTATAAGGTGGGGGCAGAGAAGAATTTGAAGGTGGAGTGTTCAAAGTTAAATAGTAATTGTAAATTAAGTGCTCCAGATTTCTACTTTTGAAGATTTCACACTGGCAGTTTTAATTCAGATAAATTCGTTCAAATCAAATATAAAATGGCATTTTAAGATTTCTTGGCTAATGTGTCTTGTTAAGAAAGAAATATAGGTTTGTAAAAATAGAAGTGAGTAGTTACCATAGATAAACTTCAACATAGTGAAGTTAAAGGTGAGAATTCGTAAATAAGGGAGCAAAAAGTTGGCAAATGGAGAGAATGGTGTGGGAAAAGCACAGCAGATCAGGCAGCATCTGAGGAGCAGGAGAATTGAAGGGCTTTCTGACGAAGAGCTTATGCCTGAAATGTTGATTCTCCTGCTCCTCGGATGCTGCCTGATCAGCTGTGCTTTTCCAGCACCACTCTCTCAACTCTGATCTCAACTCTGCAGCAACTGCAGTCCTCACTTTCTACTAAATGGTGAAATGCAAAGCTAGCCATCTTGGAAGGGAGAACAGAATGTCACTTAAATATGGAAAAACTGCAGAAAAGCTATAACCCAAAGGGGCTGGGGGTACTTGAGCACAAAACACAGAAAGCTATTAAACAGATGCGGGTAATAACAAGGACAAATGGAATGTTCATCCTTATTTCAAGGGGGTTGGAGTATAAGGCAGTTGGGGGGGTCGGGTGGTGGTGGAGTCTTCCTGCAACTGTACAAGGTACAGCTGAGGCTACGTCTGGAGTCATGTGAGCAGTTTTGATTCCCTTATTGAAGGAAAGATACTGTTTCATTGGAGGCAGTTCAGAGAAGCTTCACTGGGATGATCCCCAGTCTTAAGAGCAAGGGCAAAACAGATTTAGATTTCACTCATTGGAATTTAGAAGAATAAGTGGTCATCTCATTTGAAGTATATAGGATTTTTCAGTGGCTTAACTGGGTAAATGCAAGGGATGTTTTCCCTCATGGGAGAACTAAGGACCAGAGGGTATAGTTTCAGCATGAAGGGGTGTCAATTTAAGGCTTAGACGATGAGGAATGTCTTCTCTCAGGGTTGTCAGCTTTTCAAAGTCCTCGTCACAGTGAGCAGTGAGGACAATGATTTTGTGTGTATTTGAAGCTGAGATAGATAGATACATAGATACACAGATGGATGGATAGCTGCATGGATGGTGTTATGGATCAGGTCAGACCCCCCCTCAAAACATTTCAAGAAGGCAGCCCAGACTCTAACTTTTCCAGTTGTTTTAAGCAGGTGTAAAGTGGGTATTCCAGGAGGGATGCAGCTGGCTCAGCCACCCAGTTTTAAACAAAGCAGAGTTATTTACAGACTACTGACTGAAACACAAACAAAAGAGAACTGAATTTAGAATAACTTAACCTCTCTAAAAACTCATTCAACTTTATTGCAACTTAATGATGCTGTTCCAAATATTTGCAACATCCCCATAAACACCCCCTTGGCCAAAAAATAAAGGTAAAATCCAACCTGGTTCTGAGAGGTGAGATGTCAGAGGGAGGATTAGCATGGAACTGCTTCTCTGGGTTCTCAGTAGCTGCAAAAACCAACCCAAACCCTGAACTGAGAGAACTGGCCACCCTCCGCTTTCATTGTAGAAGCGCTTTTTTAAAAAAAAATGCTGAAATGGTTTTTCAAGTAGATATTTCCAGGCACATGGGAGCCACTGCCTTTACAACTTATTTTGGAGAAAAAAAACCAAGAACAACATTACCTTGTTAAAGGAGCAGCATCATCTCTCTCTTCTCTTCCCCTTCCCCTCACTTAAAAACCCATCAATATCCAACAATAGCTTAATCTTAAAAACCCTTAATCTTACACTGTTAGTACACTACAACACACATATACGTTACATTGACTATAAACATGCAAGCATGCAGTACTACGTTCTGTTTCATTTCTCCATTTCTCATCCAAGTCTTGACAATGGGTTGGTAATCATGTTTTCTTGTACTGCCATGTACAATTTTCAAATTTGAATGGCTGTAACATCTAGCTCTGCCTAAACAGTCTGTAGTTTTTGTCCTTAAATTTCCCCACAAACTTTAATCGGTTATGATTAGTATATATGCTTTGTCTCCAATACATTACAACATTTCAGCAGTTATGATACCAGTAACACTTACGTCTCCTTCTCAACTGTTGAATGTTTAATTTCCTGGACGTATATTTGATAGCTCTTTCTAACTTCCCATTGTCTTCCTGTAAGAGCACAGCACTGATGCCCTCGTCACTTGCATCGATAGCCACCTTGAGTGGCTTTGCATGATCAGATATGGCTAACACTGGGGTAGTGGTTGGAGGTGCCCATGTTGGACTGGGGTGTACAAAGCTAAAGATTATACAACACCAGGCTATAGTTCAACAGGTTTATTTGGAAGCACTCGCTTTCTGAGCGCTGCTCCTTCATCGGGTGTTGTGATTTTTAACAGTTTTCAGGCTGTCAACAGCCTTCTGACTGTTTGCTATCCACTGAAGCTTCTTGCCTTCTTTAGTATTTCAGTGAGTGGAGCAACCATACTGCGAAAGTTCAGTACAAATTTCCAAAAAAACCCACTCATATTAGGAATTGTAGTACTGCTCTTTTTGCCAATGGTATGGGCAACTCCCCAATTACCTTTGTTTTTGCCTTCTGTGGGGACATTTTTCCATATCCAACAACATAGCCGAGGAAGGTGACTTGTGCTTTGGCAACCTCACTTTTAGCCACCTTTATCGCCAATGTTGAGAGGGTGGTGCTGGAAAAACACAGCAGGTCAGGCAGCATCCGAGGAGCAGGAGAATCGACATTTTGGGCATTAGCCCTTCATCAGGAATGATATCTGAAACGTCGATTCTCCTGTTCCTCTGATATTGCCTGATCAGCTGTGCTTTTCCAGCACCACACTTTCGAACTCTGACCTTCAGCATCTGCAGTCCTCACTTTCTCCAAGTTTATCAGCAAGCCTGCTTCCCAAAGTCGATTGAACAATTCTGATAAATGTTGCAAATGGTCCTTCCGTGTGTGACTAAGAAAATCACTTAGTCATCAATATATACCACACAATTGGGTAATCCAAAAATTACCTTAATGGTTAGTCTTTGAAATGTGTCTGGTGCATTTTTCATGCTAAATGGCATGACTTCAAATTGATACAGTTTATTTGGCGTTATGAAAGCCAGAATTATTTTCACTTTTTTGGACAAAGGTAACCTCTGAGCAAATCCAACATCGGAATATAAGTTGCTTGTCCGACCTTTTCAGTACAATCTTCCTTACGTGGAATCGGATATGCATCAATCTTTGTAACTGCATTGACTTTGTGATAGTCCAAATAACGTTTGGATGCCATATGGTTTTGGCACTATTAGTATGGGTCAGCTCCAGTCACGAACTCACTTCTATTATGTCGTCTTGGAGCATGCGGTCAATCTCCTTTTTGAACCTGTGCCAACTTTAGAAGGTTATGCCTGTAAGGATGTTTCTTAATTAGAACAACATTTTCAATATCTACATCATGCATAATTAAGTTAGTACTTCCCAGCTTATTTCCACGTATCTCCCCAAGCGATAGCAATAACTTTTTCAGGTCCTCTGGAAGGTAACTCGGAAGTTTATCCCAATTTTTGATATCTTCCTTGTTGTTCAATTTAAAATAATCACCAACACTGTGATTTCACATGGCCTACTTTAACATCGGGGCTTTTTAACTTCTCTTTCCCCTTTAAAAGGTCTCCTTTTTACCCTGTGGTAAGTTATCCTTATGATCTTCACCGAGATCTACCTTTCTCTTTCCATGTCAGGATTTCTCCCTTCTCCAATTTTTATCCCTCATGGATTGAACTTGATGTTGGAAGCCAAACTTTGATTTATGAACCAACTCATAATCATTAGCCATTTCAGCTGCTAATCTTGCTGTTTTAACTCTCTGCTCTTCCACGAATTCTCATCACCTCAAGAAGTGAATTTTTGAACTCCCCCAAAATAATCATCTAAGGTCATAGGTTTGTTTCATTTTTAATGCCCTCATTCACGTATCAAAATTACTTTGATCTTTTCAAACTCAATTTAGGTTTGACCAAGGCCCCTCTTTAGGTTCCTGAAATGATGTCTCTGGCTTCTGGCACAAGTTCATATGCACTTAAGGTGGCTTTCTTCACTGGCTTTATATGCCCCACATACTTCCTCTGATGGTGATTCGAAACGTCACTAGCTCTACCTACAAATTTTGTTTGGATCAACAAAACCCACATGGTCACTAGCCATCGCAATTGTTTAGCCACCTTTTCAAATGAGATGAAAAAGATCAAATTTAGGTGAAGCTTGAATAAATTTAAACAGATCCCCACCAGGCCTTTGGCTACCATGGGTTTGCTCATCTCACTTTTTCTTCCTCATACAAATTACCTTCAGCCTTCACCTCCATCCTTTTATGTCGACTTTTCTGTCTAAGTGCTGATTTCTGAAGTTCAAACTCCACCCCTCCCACCGTCCTTTCCCACCCCCCCCCTTTTTTCTCTGTTTTCTCCCTTCCTCTCTCTTTTAGTTTTTGTTCTGCTAAAGCAATTCAGTCTGTTTTCTTTTTGTTCTGCTGGGGCCATTTGTCCTTTTTCTATTGTATTTGCTTTTAATTGTAATTGTTGCTTTAAGCAAATGAGTAAGAGGTAAAAGAGAAAGAGAAAAATAAATGAAACTGTTTGAATTACAATTAAAGGAGTGCAGCGTGTAGAATGGATATTCCAGGAGTGATGCAGCTGGCTAAACCACTCCGTTTTAAACAAAGCAGAAATTATTCACAAACTACTGAATGAAACATAAACATAAGAGAACTGAATCTAAAAATCCAATTGATTCTACTTAATGCTGTTCTAAACACTAGCAACATCTTCTTAAACGCTCCCTTGGCAAAAACTGGTAAAATTAAACACAGTTTTTAGAAGTGGCAAGTCAAGGAGAGAGGATCAGCATGGAACTGCTTCTCTGGGTCCCCGGCAGCTTCTCTGGGTTCCCAGCTAAGACTTCACCAGCAGCTGCAAAAACCAAACCACACCCTAAACGGGGAGAACTGGTCACCCCCCTTTCATTGAACAGGTTTTTAAAAAACACTTACAAGCTTTTACAAGTAAGTATTTCCAGACATATTGGAACCTCTGCCTTTACAACCTCTTTTGAGAAAAACAGGGATAACATAACCTTGTTAAACAAACAGCATCATCATAATTGAATACATGATCAGAAAGGGAATCACAGGTTATAGGCAAAAGGTAGGATCAGCCCTGATCCTATTAAATGGCAGAGCAGACTTGAGGGACCAAATGACCTACTCCGATTTCTATTTCTGAATGGTTTTCTATATTGACGTCTGAAGCAAATATTTGTTCATTTCATTTGCCATTACAGGATTATCTGTGTTCAACCTTTGACATTCACTTTACTTACTCTTTCCCTTTTTATTTATGATACAAATGTTATAATGAATGATATTAAGCATCAAATTATTGTTAGAACCAGACTTGGTGCTTTCAACATCCAACATGATGGTCAAAAGCTTGGAGAAAGAGCTGGCTTTCACAAGTATCTTAAAGGAGGGACAAGAGATATAGAGGCGGGGTGGTTATACAAAGTGCATTGCATAGCCTAGGACTTTCACAGCTCAAGCTTCAATTACCACTCTGGATCCAGTTTAAATAGGGAATCCCTTAACATAAGTGAACAGAGCACAGTTTGGAGTGTGGTCATGCTGACTGAGATTACAGACATAAAGAGGTGAGGGCACAGGACAAGAATTTTTAAATCAGTTTTAAAGGATTGCTTCATATAGGCCTAACTTAGGTCAGCGAACATATGCATGATGGATGATTGGTTAAGTTATGACATTGGCAAGAGAATTTTGGGTAAACTAAAGTTTACAAAGCGGAGAATGTGGAAGCCAGCTCAGAATGGGTCGCGGATGTCGAGCCTAGTTGCAATAACTGTCTGAGACTGAACATCATTGCTGAAAAGTGTGGTGCAGGAAAAGCACAACCAGTCAGGCAGCATCTGTGGCGCAGGAGAATTGATATTTCAGGCATAAGCCCTTCGTCAGGTTTGTTTACAACCTCCGTATTCTATTTTACCCTGAAATGAGCTGCCGTTCACACATCTGCATTATCAATGAAACCACTTACATCCATAAGCTCACCCAACTAGAATAATGTTCTAGGTTCTATTTTCAACTCTCTCCTTGCCTCTGCTCACTTGCTGCTGTATCCATGTTTTTGTGATGTTGCCAGGAAGAGAGATGTTAGTAGCTACGGAACTGTATTTGTGCAGAGAACTGAAAACAAATCCTGAGATTGAACTAATGCTGGAGACAAAAGTATAGCATTTTTAAGAAATAGGGAAAGGTGCAAGCCACTTAGCCCCTGGAGCCTGTTCTGCCGTTCAGTAGGAGCATGACTAATCTAATGCTTTTCACATCCGCCTTCTTGCCATTTGCCTGTAACCCTTGATTCCCTTACTGAACAAGAATCTATCTATCTATCGCAGCTTTAAATGTATACAAGGACTTTGCACCCACTGCTCTTTGCAGCAAGGAGTTTGAAAGATTTTCAACCCTTTGAAAGACTGATTTCCTCCTTATCTCAGTTTTTAAATTGATGCTCCTTCATTCTTGAGTCTGTGCTCTGTGGTCCTAGTCACACTTATGAACCTCTTAAGAATCCTGTGTGTTTCAATGAGATCATCCCTCATTCTTCTAAACCCCAGAGTTAGAGTCCCAACTTGTTTAGCCTTTACTTGTAAGACAGTCCATCCTTACCAGGGATTACCCTAATGAACCTTCTCTGAACGTCCTCCAAATAATATATCCCCTTAAATAAGGGGACCAAAACTGCTCACAGTATTCCAGATGTGGACTCACCAGCACCTTGTACAGGTTCAATAATAGTTTCCCATTTTCCTTCTGTGAAATAAGGGCTAATTTCCATTAGCATTCCTAGTCACCTGCTACATCTGTCTGCTAGCATTGTGTTTCATTCATAAATACCCCCAAGTCCCTTCGTGTTGCAATTTTTCTCTTTTTAAATTACATCTTGTTCTTTTGTTCTCCCTTCCAAAATGACCAATTTTGCATTTTCCTGCATTATATTTAAGTTGCCCACTTTAGCTGCTAATTCCTATCTATAACTTCCAAATGTTGAAGTTTATGTATTTCCACCCACTCATCCCCTTTTTCCCCTCGCCTGCCCCCCTGCCCCACCAAATATTCTGACTCCAAATTCTAGCCAGCCTGTGAACTTAACCACACTATTGACCTTCATGTTGACCTTTTCTGTAGTAATCTTAAACACTTTGATCAGACCCAGTCATGTCTCCAATGATGGCTTGATCTGTGACAGAAAATGACCTAATGTAATTATTCAAACAATTCATACCATTTCAGATTGTTTTGAGATTTAAAGTGGAGCTGGTTACAGAGGGTAGTTGTACATGCTGCTAACTTGTGTGATGAAATCAAAATGATAGTGAAGGGGATTTAATTTAGCTTGTCATCTTTGTTTTTACAAGTCTATGGGTTGCAGCATGTTCTCTGTGCAAGTTATAAACAAGTAAGTCACGATGAGATCATTACAAATGCTTTGGCTGCCAAACTGATCCTCTTGCAGTTCTAGCAAATTCCTCTGCCAAATTCAAATTAATGAGTAAGCACAGCACTATTTTAATGATTACCCTTGTCTGATATAGTGATTATGGATTTCGGGAAGGGTGATTTTTGAGTTGCTCATGAATACAAATTGTATTTGACAACAAAGATTTGCACTAATATAGCACCACTAATATTGAAAATGTCTGAAGTTGTTTCATAGGAGCATTGCAAATCAAAATTTGACAGTGAATTGCATGATGTCTTGGAACAGATCAGGCTTGCCTTAAAGGAGAAAAGAAATCTAGGGAGATGGAAAAACTTAAGAAGTTCCAGAATTCAGGGCCTATGCCAGCTACTATTTAGGGAGGGATTAAAATTGGGGATGTACCATTGTCCAAAATAGAGAGGGCACAGATATTTGAGATTTGTAGACCTGAAGAGGTTACAGAGAATGTAGGGGGCAGTAAGATTATGATGAAATTTGAAAATACTTTGTGAATCAGAAAAATGAACATTACTGGACTAGAAGTCATTGGTCCCCAGCCCTCAGCTCACAATACATATAAATGATGGTGTGGGAAAACCAAATGCAACATATTCAAATTTGATAGCACAAACTTTGTGATGTGCTAAGGAGGATGCTTCAAGGTAATTTAGACAAGTTGAGTAAGTGAGAAAACACATGGCAATGCAGTACAACCTTGTTAAATTTAAAATTATACACTTTACAGTGAAAAGCAGGAAAACGTTATTCAAATGGTAAAATATTAGTAAGTGTGTGAATGTACAAATGTACATTCTTGTACACGAGTCAATGAAAACGACAGACCGGTGCAACAAGAAATTAAAAAGCCAAATGCTGGATTGGATTTTTACTGCAAGTGGATTTGAGTTCAGAAGTAGGGATGTCTTAATGCAGTTACACAAAACATTGGTGAGGCCACATCTAGAATATTGCATGCAGTTTTGGTTTCTCAAGAAAGGATATACTTGCCATAGCAGAAGTAGAGTGCAGGGTCACGAGGACAATACTGGGATTGCCAAGACTGTGAAGAGTGATTGAGCCTGTATTCACTAGAGTTTAGAAGGATGAGAGGATATCTGATTGAAACTATAAAATTATAATGGGGCTGGGCAGTCTAGATGTAGAGAGGTTATTTCCCTTTTTGGGGAGTCCAGAACCAGGGCTCACAGTTGAGGTAGACCATTTAAGATGGAGATGAGGAAATATTATAATAAATACAAGTGGGATAAGGAGAGAAAGTGGGAGTATGGCATTGAGATAAAGCCTAAGTCATGATCATATTGACTGGAACATTAGGCTCCAAGGACTGACTGGCCTAATTTTTATGGTTGTGGTTCCATTTAAGTCAATGACAGAAAGTTGAGTGAGAGAATTTAGTGAGAGTAGGGATGTAAGAAACCGAAAGGAGGAGGAGGAGGTTGTTCAATCTCCATGGCAATGTCTCTTTAATTCAATGTCCACTTACTAAGCAATTAAGATGCTAACTTAATGCAGCATAAATGTTTTTCTTCCCCTTGAAATTGGTATTCTTATGAATTGTCCTGATGAACGCAAAATGAAACCTTTGACAAATTGTAATGCTTAATTTTTTTTAACCTATCCTTTGCTCATCTCTCAATGTTCCCACTGTCACTGTTGTTCAAAGTATTATATGTCTTTTCTTTTGATTTGATACCATCCATAACTTAGTTAGCCACGGTGATACTGCCATATATCATTTTTCTCCATTGGTTAAACTACTTCTCTAACATTCTATTCTGTCCAGTTTATTCATTATTTTAAAAAGAGAGCAATCCATAAAATTCACTGTTACCAACTTGTGGGTGGCATGGTGGCTCAGTGGTTTCAAGGTCACTTCAATCCAAATCTATTTTCCCATTCTTCTAACTGTCTTTATTGAATTTCAAGACACTCATGTTGAACCAAATTTCTTGCTCTCAGACTGAACGTGAAAGGTGCAGTGATTATTCTTAATGAGGATACCTTACTATGAAATCATGAATCCTGTTATTTACATATTACCAGACATTTATGGTTCCAGAATCCATTGTTCACAGAAACACTCAATTAACTTATCCTTGAGGCTACCTTTGCCAGTTTGCAATCTAAATGAAAATTAAAATCATTCTCTTTGTTTGTCCAGCTTTTATTATTTTAATGATGTGGACCACAACTGGGTTCTTCCCCTCCCAGTTCTAAACTTGTTTCCAATCCCAAGATAATGCACTTAAAATTGGAACTGGATAGGCAACACTGCCTTCAGGAATTACACACTTGGCAGAGGACATTATCTATCTCCTAAGCTATAATGTTCACTACATTTCTTTTTAATTCCCATTCTAGAATTGCTCCCTGCACACAGTACTATGGTCAATTGATTCATCTTCCCTGCAGTCCAGCTCTTATCCGTACAACCTAAAATATGATCAGATTTGTTGGATAATTGCAAAGTCTGAGGATCCTTCTTTGATAACTTCTGGGTCCTGATAACTGTCTCAGTTGTGGTCACATGGTTGGTCCTATACTACAGAACAACTCTAATATACCTAGCCTAAAGGGTGTGACTGCATGTTGTAACAAAGAATACAGGTAACTTTTGCCCTCCCTGATAAGCCAGTGCACAAAGTTTGGAGTCCATTAAATCTGAGCAGGAATTGCTTGAGCTGCAGTCTCTTACTGCAGATGTGGTTGCCTCAGATCATTCCATACTACTCCACAAAAGATGGCTGTAACACGCACATGTCTTGCCATCTTCATTGTGTTTTATTTATTAAATTAAGTTTCACATTTAGAAATATCACTCACTTACAGAGGAACCTTGATTATCCGGCATTCGATTATCCAAATGTTGGATTATCCGGCAAGATCGCAAGGTCCCAATGCTCAGCTAAACTATGTCATCCGGAATTTGATTATCCGGAATTCAATTAACTGAACGAAATACTGCTTACCTGTTTCCTTTGGATAATTGAGGTTCCTCTGTATTTGTAATCGTATTTAGGAGCTTGACTAAGTTGCAACTTGAATACAATCATTTTAAAGATGTGCATATGCAGTGCCAGTTTAAAGTACTCCCCTGGTTTAAATAGGGGAAAGAAAACTCTTAGAACTCATCAACTGATCTGCAATCGTCTCACCTAATTAATACTACCAGGCTGTTGCTATTGTTGATTCCCACTCTCCGATCAAACCATGTTTTATAAAAGGCCAGAACAGCATTCTTTCTCCCACTATTGATTCCTCACTGAGAAATTCCAAGAGTCAAGCACTCTATCTTCAGTACTCAGTTGTTTTGGCTCTTCATGTAAATTAATTCATACATCTGCAAAATCGTCTGTATTTCTACTAGCTGAAATTCCAGGATTAAGTTGCCTCTAGCACAGAACCGGTTTAGCACAGTTGTTACAGCATAGGAGGAGTCCATTTGGCCCTTGATGTGTTCGCTGTTTCTCCATATGATCAACATGACTTAGTGCCATTCTCCTGCCCTTTACTCCTAATCCTATTCATTGATTTGATTCACATAATGAACTAATACTCTCTTGAACGCCTCAATTGAACCCACCGCACATCCAGACATTCCAGGCGCCATGTGAAAAGGTTTCTCCTCGCATCGTATTTGCTTCTTTTGCACATCACATTAAACGTGTCCTCTCATCTTGATCATTAAAAATAGGAACACTTTCTCCCTGACTATTCTGTCCAGTTTATTCATTATTTTAAAAAGAGAACAATCCATAAAATTCACTGTTACCAACTTGCGGGTGGCGTGGTGGCTCAGTGGTTAGCACTTCAGTGCCAGGGACCCAGGTTCACTTCCAGCCTGTCTGTCTGTGTGCAGTTTGCATGTTCTCCCTCTGTCTGTGTGAATTTACTCCCACAAGTCAAAAATGTGGAGGTCAGGTGAATTGCCCATAGTATCCTGGGATATGCATGTTAGGTGGATTAGCCATTGTAAATGCCAGGTTGTGGGGATAGAGTAGGAGGCTGGGTTTGGGTGGGATGTTCTTTGGACAGTCAATGCACACTTGATGAGCAGAAAGGCCTCTTTCTGCACTGTAGCGAGTCTGCGATTATCAGAGTCAAACCCATTGACTTGCAAGTACTGTGTTGAGCTGGGCCTGTCACAGCTAGACTTTGGTCTTTCTATTATGTCAGTGAAGAAAATTTATCCTCATCCAGAACTGGATGTGGACAAGCAATGTAACAAATTGGAGACAGGGAAGGGGTATCTTGGGTAAGTATATGCATATGCTTACTGGCAGTCATAAATAATCTACTATCTTTATCATGTAGTTAGAGAAACCAAGTGATAACTACAAACAATTTTTACCATTGCTGGATATGATGATAGTTTAAACACTGTAATAAAATAAAATGAAAAAAGACTCATGACATGTAAAAGAAAACATGAGAGATTGCTAAGTGTAAGAAATAACAATGACCTTGCCCTACATTTATGTGTGAACCTGCTTTTAAAAACTTTTTCTTGCTCCTCATTGTAAACTATGCAATTTCATGTCGATGGAACTTTGTCTCCCTTTTGGGATACAGTGACAGTGGCAACAACTCCCAGTGAGGACACATCATGGATCATATTTTCGAGGGAGGCTGCATTCTTGTTCCTCAATGTCAGACGAGCATCTTTGCACTTGAATAGATATTTCCACTTCTTTTTTGAGTCAGTCATTCATGTGTCTCTGATTTATATTGCTCAATGAGTGGTAACATATTGTGGACCTGCATAATAAAAAATTGTTGAAACTTGTCCAAGTTTGGGCCATAGTGAACCCTCAGGTTGCTGCTGATGGGTGATTCAATGCAGCAATGGCATGAGGTGATTCTTGTTGTATCTTGGTGGAGATGGTCATTTCCTAACATCTCTGTGCTATAAATATTGTTCAGCAATTATCAGAGCAAAACTAAATATTGTCCAAACTTAAAAATCTCACAAACCCAGGTTATAGTCCAACAGCTTTATTTGGAAGCACTAGCTTTCGGTGCGCTGCTCCTTCAGGTGGTTGTGGAGTATAAGATCGTAAGACACAATTTATAGCAAAGGTTTACAGGGTGTTGTAACTAAAATTATATATTGAAAAAGACCTGGATTGTTTGTTAAAATCTCATCTTTTAGAATGGGCATGTTGGTTTCACTTTGTTCTTATGTAAATCACAGAACTTTTTTAAAAGTTACATTCTCAAGTTAACTTTAACAATTGGTGTCATGTCGGCCCAGATAATGCATTTAAAGTGTGTGGTGCCCTGTGTGAGCCTCTCTGTGCCACAATGTTCAGACTGAATCTAATCTTAAAAAATTGATTTACGTTTTTGATTTTTTTTTAAAGATTAGAATCTATGTAAGATTCTGAAATTCATTTTTTTAGATTAGAATCAGTCTGAACATTGTGGCACAAATTACCTCAAACCTTCAATGCATTATCTGGGCCAACATGGCACCTTTTGTTAAAGTTCACTTGAGAATGTAACTTTTAACTGTTCTGGGATTATGAAAGAACTGAAAGCAACATGGTCATTCTAAAAGATGAGAGACTTAACAAACGATCCAGGTCTTTTTCAATATATAATTTCAGTTACATCACACTCTAAACTTTTGCTATAAATTCCGTGTCTTATGATCTTATACTCCACGACCACCTGATGAAGGAGCAGCACTCCGAAGGCCAGTGCTTCCAAATAAACCTGTTGGACCATAACCTGGTGTTGTGTGATCTTTTTAATTTGATACACCCCAGTCCTACACCGGCACCTCCAAGTCACAAATATTCTCTAGGTCTTAATGCATGGGGCAAGCCTTGTTTAATTATCAGAGGAATTGCAATCATCTGTGTTATCCTCACTTCTGATCTTATTATTGTTGAACAGTCATTGATTAGACAGCTTTGTCTTTTTACTAACATGATCAAGTCTCAGACATATTCCTGGGAAAGTCTTGCTGAAATGTTCAGCTGTAGTGATTGGTTTTTAACTACCACAGCTATCTTCCTACTCCAGACAGCGGAGAGCTCCCCATTCCACCCTCCTGCCGCCATTATCTTCAATTTTACAGGAGCGCATTAATTTTGCATTATGTGAAATGCTGTCTTCATATTGAGAGGAGTTACTCTCACCTCACATCTTGACTTCTCTTTTGTTTGTGCGTGCGCTAAGAATATAATGGCATCTGGAATGAAGTGATCTCGATCCACTATATAACAATGTCACTCTTTGTTTTGGAATTTGCTGAGTGTTCAATAATGCTTCTGGCTTCATTGTAACAGGATTTGAGCTCAGATGTAGGGCTGGCTTAATGCAATTATACAGAGCTTTGGGGAGACCATGCCTGGAGTATTGTATGCAGTTTTATTCTCCCTACTTAAGAAAGGATATAGTTCCAATAGAGGGATTGCATTGGATGCTCACTTGGCTGATTCGAGGGATGACAATACTGCCCCATGAGGAGAGATTGGTTTGACCAAGCACGTTTCTCGAGGAGTTTGCCTCATGTAGGAGGATAAGCAGAGAAGGAATTGATGAACAGCGAACAAGGATATCTAGTGTAAGAGTCCCCTAAATGCATCTTGTTCTCTTCATGGTTTTCCATTCTGAACACTGGTGAGAGTAGTCATTCATCAGGAGAGTCCCAAGCTCAGCATCTTCCACAGTGCATAGGGTGATTCTGCTATGTAGAGCAGGAAGGAAAAGGGCCAGAAAGACAATCATGATCCGAGACTTCAATAAGAAAACAGGAAAATGTGCAGCTGTACCAAAGTGATTCCAGGACTGTATGTTGCCTTATGGTGTCAGGGTTAAACATGTCATTGGCTGCGGAATACTCTGAGGATGGAGATAAACAGCCAGAGACCATGGTCCATATTGGTGCCAATAACAAAATTCAAGAATAGATTCAACATGTGAATGAACAACAAAGAGCGGTGGAAATGAATTATGAAAGTATATTTCACCTAATTTATGTATTATCATTTAATTTTCTTTGAGTAAGTTGAAAAGAGACATGAGAGAAAAGTTTTTTCACATAGAAGGTGGTAAGTGCCTCTAATGCACTGCCAGAGGAGGTTTTTAGTTTAGAAAGGCGTGTGTCGATGCAGTCTTGGTGGGCCGAAGAGCCTGTTCTTGTGCTGTACTGTTCTTAGTTCTTTTGGATATGAGGAGCCACCTAGTGGTCTATTCAAATTATAGCTTTACATTGGTATTCCTGGGGATCTGAAGCTAAATTTCTCTGCATTCAACGTAGCAAAAGACACTGCACAGAGTCTGCTCAGCACATTGTGTTTGTGCTTCCTGTGAATTCCCCGGCCAATTCTAGTCATTTAAATAAAGATGGAAGTTTAGACTTGAAACATTGGGCCTGAAAAGACCATGCCCCTCTATCATTTCTTAAAGCTTTTATATATTCATTTTTATAATTAGATTTATGTTAAATACTTTCAAGGTAGGCTGAGATAAGATCATTTTTATTTTGATTCATGGGTTATAGGTGTCGCTAGCTAGGCCTGCATTTATTGTTCATCACTAATTGACTTGGAAAACCAGTGGTGGGATAGTTTATACTGTTGTAGGTGTGTTAGTGCTCATAGGAAGTGAGTCCTTCGACTTTGACCTAGCTACAGTGAATGAACATGATTTGATTCTAAATCAGGATGATGCGTGACTTGGAAGACAACCATAGTGTACCTTGTTTTTCTAGGTGATCAAGAACATGGGTTTGGTAGGTGTTGTCAAAGGAACCTTAATGTGTAGGTGTACACTGCATTTTTAACTCATTCATAGGGCAAGCGTGTCGCTAGCTCGGCCAATTTTAATTGCCTATCCCAGTTAAGAGGCAACTATGTTGCTGTGGGTCTGGAGTCATGTGTAGCTGAAAATGTGTTGCTGGAAAAGTGCAGCAGGTCAGGCAGCATCCAAGGAGCAGGAGAATAGACGTTTCGGGCATGAGCCCTTCTTCAGGAAACGTCGATTCTCCTGCTCCTTGGATGCTGCCTGACCTGCTGCGCTTTTCCAGCAACACATTTTCAGCTCTGATCTCCAGCATCTGCAGTCCTCCCTTTCTCGTTGGAGTCATGTGTAGGTCAGACCAAGTAAGAGTGATACTTGCCTTCCCTAAAGGACATTAATGAGCTAGATAGTTTCTTTTTCCCTCAACAATTGGTCATGGATATACAGTCATCATTGGACTCTGAATTCCATGGTGGGATTTGGACCTAGGTCTTCAGGACATTTCCTGGGTCTCTAGATCAATAGTCAAATGATAAATACCACAAGAACATTGCCTGCCCTAGCCAGTATGTATCAGTGATGAAGGGAGCGAATGTTGAAAGTGGTGCATTTAAATCTAGAGTTTACCTTAGCTTTACAACATTTGCATTAAGCAGTTTGGAACTGACACTGCGTGCTGCAGAATGCTGCTTCCTTGCACTGCAAGTTGTTCAATGTTATTCTTTTAACTTACTTGTAATGGAGTTCATTGCTTTCATCACCTAGTGAAGACTAACTGTGGATTTAATTATTGTCCCAATTCATGTGAAGGACTTTGATAAAGTCAATAAGGAGAAACTTTGCAGTATCAGTGACAATAAGAAACATACTGAAGGGTATGGGTTGAAGAACCCAAGGTGAGATGAGGAGAAATACTATAAAGGTACGGTGATTTGAAAGGTACTGCCTGAAAGGGAGTGGGAGAAGATGATTCAATGGTCAAGGATGATGGGCAAAGTACAGGATAATGAAACTAATTAAATACTTCCTTCAAAAAACCTGCATAGTTATGCCAATGGCCTCCTGTGTTGTATCATTCTCTAATTATAGTTTAGCTACTTTGCATGTCTTTTATATTTTCAGCTTCATGTTGAAGATTCCACCTCAGTCAGATGAAACTTGGCTGTTTGTTCTCTTCTTTACAATCTTGCTTTGCTTTGAAATTCTATCATCATTTGATTTCTGTTATAAAAATGTTCATATATTTCCCATTTTAATTGCACTTCAATTAGTCAGTAACAATTTGGCAATTTGCCTTTGTTTATGTACTGTGCCAAGTTACACAGATGACCGTGGTTTTCCACTCCAAGAATAGCCTCATTCTTGGAGTTTTGGGTAAGCCAATCTTTAAGGTTAGTTCTGTGCTTTCTTCACATTAGGCTTTTTGTTCTTCTGTTCTAAGATAATCGTAACACATACCATATTGGAATACAAATGGTACTGAACCCATTTAGGATAATGCTGAAAATGTGTTGCTGGAAAAGCGCAGCAGGTCAGGCAGCATCCAAGGAACAGGAGAATCGACGTTTCGGGCATCAGCCCTTCTTTAGGCTGATGCCCGAAACGTCGATTCTCCTGTTCCTTGGATGCTGCCTGACCTGCTGCGCTTTTCCAGCAACACATTTTCAGCTCTGATCTCCAGTATCTGCAGTCCTCACTTTCTCTTCCATTTAGGATGATGTCTTGATGAAATCACTTGTGCTGACCATACTTTGAGGGAAAAGGGAAGCATTAAAGGTTTTTTTTTTGTTGTTGCTTTCCTCACATATTTGAAGCAAACACAAAGCCTGTTCCCAGAAGATCTTCTGCCTGGCACATAGAAACATAGAAAAATAACAAAAAATAGGAGCTATTTGAGCCATGGTTGATCATTAGCTTATTACTCTGTTTCCGATTTTGAAGCTTTAGCCCAAAGAGCTGTAGATCATAGAACCTGTCCAATGTACAGGTAATCAATCTTAACCAAGAGCATAGAATCTTCCATATTCTTTTAGCTCGGCCCGCAGGATGTAGGGCTCACTTTGACCATTAGTAAGGCTGTTGAAAAGAAGATTTCTGTTCATATGTTCACAACGACACTCAAGAAGCTTGATAACATCCAGGTCAAATAAGCCTACTAAATTAGCACCCATCCATCACCTTTAGTGTTCATTCCCTTCACCACCCTAGTCCACGGGTAGTAGTGTGTACTATCTATAAGATAGTATCATCAATAACATCTTTCAAACCTGCAATCACTAATACCTAGAAAGACAAGGGCAACAGATGCAGTAGAACACCATCGCCTGCACGATTGCCTCCAATCTCTCATCAGTATCACTGCGTCAAAATCCTGGAGCTGCCTTCCTAACTCCACAATGAGAACACAATCCGAGAATTTCAGCAGTCCAAGAAGATAGCTTATCATCATCATCATCATCTCTAAAGCAATAATGGTAAATGCTGACCGAGCCAGCATGCCCATATCTCTCAAATAACTTTATAAAAATGAAGTTGGCATACCTAATATTCAAAATTTAAGTATCGTCTCTCTTTAACGCTATCTTAGAGTGCTGGTTATTGAAAACTTTTGTCTGCTGCACGGTTGAGGTGCCTCTGGCCAGGCATGTCAATAATATTTTACTGTGTGGGCAATGTCCTCTATAAGGTGCATGCTTCAGTTCATTCTGTGGCCGTATCATGCATCCAGTTTCAAATTTTCTATGCTTGTTATTCAATCTGGTCTTTTCGGAGCTTGAGCTTCAACTACTGTTTGGAGGCTATGATACTTTTTCTTTAAATAGAAAATATAATCTTGGGACGCATAAATTCAGCTATTTGAAGTGCATTGTTCAGATAACTTTCATGAGACAGCATAAACTTGATTAGTTTCTGCTTATCAGTTTTAGCCTGCCCTTCACCTTCTTACTCAGGCAACATTCCTTTTCTTGTTGCTTTTAGTCTAAAGTTTGCGTCAGCCATTGTGTTAGATAGAAAACATGGAATGAACTCTTGCATTTCTGGCAATGGAATTATTGAAAATAATTAACAGATTAATTGAGGTGGAACCTCTGGGGGGAAAACGAAATATTCTGAAGAGGAATCTAGTTAATTAGTACAGTGAGCTGCAGCTAAGATAGGCATCATGTAATAACTTGCGTGTTAAACTCCTGCAAGCCTAAGCTACCATGCAAAATGACCTGTTACAACAAACATTTGAGATTTTTTGAAACCACAACAGCTTGATGTTGAACTTGTTGGAAGCAACATGTTGGTTCAGCAGATGCATGATATCCTGAATGTTTTCTCTGAAAGGAGGTTTGTTTCATTCTGCACCACTTTGACACAAGGTAGACTTGCAGATACACAGGATAATGATGAAAATGCTTCGTTTGCTTGCCTTTATTGGTCAGTGCATTGAGTGGGAAATTGTGGTGCAGCTGTACAGGACATTGGTGAGGCCACTTTTGGAATACTGCATTCAATTCTGCAATCTCCCTGGTATCAGAAAGATGTTGTGAAACTTGAAAGGGTTCACAAAAGATTTGCAAGGATGTTGGAAGGATCGAACTATAAGGAGGGGCTGAATAAGCTGGGGCTATTTACCCTGAAGCGTCAGATTCTGAAGGGTGACCTTACAGAAGTTTATAAAATCATAAGGGGCATGCATAGGTGAATAGCCAAGGTCTTGACCACAGGGTAGCAGAGTGAAAAACTAGAGGGCATAGATTTAAGATGAGAGGAGAAGATTTAAAAAGCACTTAAAGGGTAACTTTTTCAAATAGAGAGTTGTGCGTGTATGGAATGAGCTGTCAGAGGAAGTAGTGGAAGCTGGTACAATTATAATTTTTAAAAGGCCTCTGAATGCATACATGAATAGGAAGGGTGAGAGGGATATGGACCAAATGCTGCCAAATGGGACTAGATTAATTTAGGCTATCTGGTTGGCATGGACAGGTTAGACCGAAGGTTCTGTTTTTGTGATGTACAGCTCTGTGACAGCATTTCTTTCCCCCCAAGGTGATTTGCCACTGCCTTCCACTCTTGGGGGTGGTGTGGATACAGACCTTGAGATTACTGTGGCCAGAACCTGTGGCGATAGTCTAGTGGTATTATCGCTCGACTATTAATCCAGAAATCCAGAATAATGTTCTGGGGACCTGGATTCGAATCCCACCATGACTGATGATGGAATTTGAATTCAATGACAAAAATCTGGAATTAAGAGTCGACTGTGAAACCACTATCAATTGTCGGAAAAACCCATCTGGTTCGCTAATGCCCGTTAGGGAAGGAAATCTGCCATCCTTACCTAGTCTGGCTTACATGTGACTCCACAGCCACAGCAATGTGGTTGACTCTCAACTGCCCTCTGAAATGGCCTAACAAGAAACTCAATTGTATCAATTGCTAGAAAATCACAATAAAGGAATAAAACTGGATGGACCACCTGGCATTGACCTTGGTACCGGAAAAGACAATGGCAAAAACACAAACAGCCCTGTCAAAGTCCTCATTACCAACATCTGGGGGCTAGTGCTGAAATTGGGAGAGCTGTCTCACAGACTAGTCTAGCAGCAGCCTGACATAGTTAGTCGGAGAATCATACTTTACCGATAACATCCAGATACCACCATTACCATTCCTGGATATGTTCCTGTCTCATCAGCTGGACAGACCCAGAGGTGGCAGCACAGTGGTATACAGTTGGGAGGTAGTTGTCCTGGGAATCCTTGACATCGACTCCGGACCCCATGAAGTCTCATGACTTCAGGTTAAACATGGGCAAGGAAAAGTTTTACTAGTTACCACATACCAATCTCCTTTGGCTGATGAATCAACACTCCTCCATATTGAACAACACTTAGAGGAAGCACAGAGGGTGGCAACTGCTCAAAATATACACTGGGCTGGGGATTTCAATGTCTACCACCAAGAGTGGCTCGGCAGCAGCATTGCTGATCAGGTCCTAAAAGATATAACTGCTATTCTGGGTTTGCGGCAGTTGGTGAAGGAACCAACAAGGGAAAAAACATATTTGACCTCCTCCTTTCTACTCTGCCAACTGCAGGTGCATCTGTCTATGATAGTACAGGTAAAAGTGACCACCGCACTGTCCTTGTGGAGACTAAGTCCCGCTTTCACATTGAGAATAACCTCCATCATGTTGTGTGGCATTACCATGTTGAGGTACGAAATATTAGACTAGAAAGGATCGAAGTTAGTTACGAACAGGTGTTATCGATTATAGAAGGAGTGAAAGTAGACCAGTCCCCTGGGCCAGGTGGGAGTTATCTGAGGATTCTCTGGGAAGCTAGGGAGGAGATAGCAGAGCCTTTGGCTTTCATATTTGATTCATCATTGTCTACAGGTTTAGTACCAGAGGACTGGAGGATTGCAAATGTTGTGCCTTTGATCAAGAAGGGCAGTAGAGATGACCCAGGTAATTATAGACCAGTGAGCCTTACTTCTGTTGTAGGAAAGGTTTTGGAAAGGATTATCAGAGATAAGATTTATAATCATCTAGCAAGCAACAATTTGATTTCAGATAGTCAACATGGTTTCTTCAAGGTAAAAACAATGACTGCAGATGCTGAAAATCAAGTACTGGATTAGTGGTGCTGGAAGAGCACAGCAGTTCAGGCAGCATCCAACGAGCAGCGAAATCAACGTTTCGGGCAAAAGCCCTTCATCTTCAAGGGCAGGTCATGTCTCACAAACCTCAATGAGTTTTTTGAGAAGGTGACCAAGCATGTAGATGAGGGTAGGGCAGTTGACATGTATACATGGATTTCAGTAAAGCCTTTGATAAGGTTCCACATGGTAGGCAGTTGGAGAAAATGCAGAGGCATGGGATTGAGGATGATTTAGCAGTTTGGATTAGAAACTGATTTCTGAAAGAAGACAGCGAGTGGTGGTTGATGGAAAATATTCAGCCTGGAGTCCGGTTACTGGTAGTGTGCCACAAGGATCTGTTTTGGGAGCACTGCTGTTTGTTATTTTTATAAATAGCTTAGGCACAGACATAGGTGGATGGATTAGTAAATTTGCAGATGACACTAAAGTTGGTGGAGTAGTGGACAGTGTGGAAGAATGTTACGGGTTGCAGGGGGACTTGGATAAACTGCAGAATTGGGCTGATAGTTGGCAACTACATGTGAGGTGATGCACTTTGGGAAGAGTAACAGGAAGGCAGAGTACTGGGTCAATGGAAAGATTCTTGGTAGTGTGGATGTGAAAGTTGCCACCCAGGTTGATAGTGCTGTTAAGAAGGCATACGGTGTGTTAGGTTTCATTCATAAAGGGATTCTGTTCCGGAGCCGCAATATCATACTGCAACTATACAAAATGATAGTGTGGCCACACTTGGAATATTGTGTACAGTTCTAGTCACCGTATTTTGGAAAGGATCTGGAAGCATTGGAAACGGTGCAGAAGAGATTTACCAGGATGTTGCATGGTCTGGAGGGAAGGTCTTATGAGGAAAGGCTGAGAGACTTGGGTCTGTTCTCATTGGAAAGAAGAAGGCAAAGAGGGGATTTAATAGAGACATACAAGATGATCAGAGGGTTAGATAGGGTAGACAGTGAAAGTCTTTTTCCTAGGATGATGATGAGCTTGTACGAGGAGGCATAACTTCAAATTGAGGGGTGATGGATTTAAGACAGATGTCAGAGGCAGTTTCTTTACGCAGAGAGTGGTAAGGGTGTGGAATGCCCTACCTGCTAATTTGGTCAACTCAGCCACATTAGGGAGATTTAAACAATCCTTGGATAAGCACATGGATGATGATAGGATAGTGTAGAGGGAAGAGCAGAGATTAGTTCACATGTCGGCGAAACGTCGAGGGCCAAAGGGTTTGTTCTGCACTGTGTAGTTCAATGTTCTATCACCGTGCTAAATGGGACCGAATTTGAACCAACCTAGTAGCTCAATACTGGACATCTATGAGGCGCTGTGGGCCATCAACAGCAGCAGAACTGTACTCCAGCATAATCTGCAACCTCGTGGCATATGCCCCTCTCAACCATTACTATCAAGCCAGGGGATCAACCCTGGTTCAATGGAAAGTGCAGGAGGGCATGCCAGGGCCAGCATCAGGCATACCTAAAAATGAGATGTCAACCTGGTGAAGCAACCAACCAGACTACATGCGTGTCAAACAGCATAAACAGCAAGTGATAGACAGAGCTAAGCGATCCCATAACCAATGGATCAGATCTAAGCTCTGCATCCTTCCACATCCAGTCACAAATTGTGGTGGACAATTAAACAACTCACTGCAGGAGGAGGCTCCACAAATACCCCCATCCTCAATGGTGGAAGAGCCCAGCACATCAGTACAAAAGATAAGGCTGATGTATTGGCAACAATCTTCAGTCAGAAGTGCTGAGTGGATGATCCATCTCGGGCTCCTCCCGTGGTCCCCAGGATCACAGGTACCAGTCTCCAGCTAATTCAATTCACTTCACATGATATCAAGAAATGGCTGGAGGCACTGGATACTGCAAAGACAATGTGCCCTGATAACATTCCAGCAATAGTACTGAAGACATTCTCCAGAACTTGCTGCTCCCCTAGGCAAGCTCTTCCAGTGGCATCTGCCCGACAATGTGGAAAATTTTTCAGGTACATCCTGTACACAAAAAGCAGGGTAAACCCAACCCAGCCACTTCCTGCCCAATCAGTCTACTCTCCATCATCAGTAAGGTGATGGTAGGTGTCATCAACAATGCTATCAAGCAGCACCTGCTCAGCAATAACCTGCTGTCTGACGCCCAGTTTAGGTTTTGCCAGGGTCACTCAGCTCCTGATCTCATTACAGCCATGGTTCAAACATGGACAAAAGAGCTGAATTCCAGAGGTGAGGGGAGAGTGACAGCCCTTGACATCAAGGCCACATTTGACCGAGTATGGCATCAAGGAGCCCTGGCAAAACTGGAATCAATGGGTATTGGGGGTAAACACTCCACTGTTTAGAGTCATACCTGGTACAAAGGAAGATGGTTGAGGTGGAGGGTCAGTCATCTCAGCTCCAGGACAGCTCTGCAGGAGTGCCTCAAGGTAGTGTCCTAGACCCAACAATCTTCATCAATGACCATCCCTCTGTCTTAAGGTCAGAAGTGGGGATGTTTGCACAGTGTTCAGCACCTTTTGCTGCTACTCAAGTACTGAAGCAGTTCATGCTTAAATGCAAAAGATCTGGGCAATATCCAGGCTTGGACCGACAAGTGGCAAGTAACATTTGTGCCACACAAATGCCAGACAATGACCATCACCAATAAGAGATATTCGAACCATTGCCCCTTGACATTCAATTGTATTAGCATCACTGAATTCGCCCACTGTCAACATCCTTGGGGTTACCATTGACCGGAAACTCAACTGGACTCACCACATAAACACAATAGCTGATACTGCAGTGAGTAACTCCCTTCTTGACACCCCAAGTCAGGAGTGTAATGGAATACTCCCCACTTGCCTGGATTGGTGCAACTTCAACATCGCTCAAGAAGCTTGAACTATTCAGGATGCAACAACCTGCGTCATTAGCATCATATCTATAAACATTCGAACCCTCCACCACCTGCGCTCAGTAGCACTAGTGTGTACGATCTACACAATACACTGCAGAAATTTACCAAAGATCTTTAGACAGCACCTTCCAAACGCATGACCGCTTGCAACTAGAAGAACAAGGGCACAAGGTACTTAGGAACACCACCACCTGCAAGTTCCTCTCCAAGCCAATCATCACCCTGTCTTGGAAATATACTGCCATTCCTTTACAGTCATTGAGTCAAAATCCTGGAATTCCCTTCCTACCTGCATTATAGCCCAATCCGCAGCAAGTGAACTGCAGCAATTCAAGAAGGCAGCTCACCACCACCTTCTCGAGGGCAACTAGGGATGGGCTATCAATGCTGGCTAGCCAACGACAACCAAGTCTCTCAAATGAGTTTTAAAAAAAAAATTGTTTCTAAAAAATTCATTTTCCCCAGTATTTGTATTGGAGCCATTTTAATATTTTTAAAAAGACTACATCAGTACATCTCTTGTAAATAATACCTAGGTTTTAGCTTTGTTTATTATGACTTTATGTGCTGCTATGTAATATTTAATTTAATGAAAAAATTAATTGCTGCTTTTGTTTTGCAAAATTCCTGAAAGCAAGTAATTTCTGATTTTACTGTTGAGCATGCTGACCAAATATTGCATTATTAAAGTGTCTGATATCTGTGTATATTTCTTCTCTGATTTATCAGCCTTTTTGTTATAAATCCCTACACCTGCCTGTAAAATGCAAACTCATCGCATGGCAGGTTTACATATCGATAATTTACAGTCTCCCACCAATGGTTCTTGCAGAGCTCCTCAGTAGGCTTCTGAGCCCATGTTTCTGAAAAACCTAAATGCTCCAACCTTATTCTCTGCTTCTTCGAACACCTCTGCTTCCCAATGGTCTGTGGAATGTGTTACGCAATATGTTGTAACTACCCATGCACCTTAAAACTACTTTATCTATGTTAAACCTGTCATCTTACCCATTTCACCTGCAGATGACATTTGATCTTGGCACAGCAACACCACGGGAAATGGACTTGTAATATCTAAATCTTGTAAATATCATAAGGTTCAATGCATAGATTCATGTTTTCTTTATACTTAAGCCATTTGTATTCGCACAAAATTACTTGGGAGCTTTGTACATATTCCAAAAAGGTGAGACTGAGGAAAAAATGTATTCAAAAGTCTCCTTATTTCAAAACTCCTTATGAAATAAGGAACAGGGTTAATACCTTAATTGTATTATCTTTCAAACAGGCAGAAGATCCTGCCTTGGAGAGGCCATATACTTTTAAGGACTTTCTGCTCAGGCCAAGGAGGTGAGTTATTATTTGAGATTGCATAGTGTTGTTTTTATATTTGTGAGTGAAATACTTGAATTGAATTCAACAAATAACCATTCCAGTTCCCTTCTATGCATTTCCAAATTTTTTCAGCAATAGTTCTTTAGGATGAGTTTTGTTATTTGTTTTGTTGTATTTTGATGCATTCTGATGTCTACCTCATTTCTCATTTTAAATAGGTATAAAATTAACTTTTGCATGTGTTGTTATTTTACTTTGCCTATCAAGCTATACATTTGTCTTCATTTACAGTAGACTCTTGCTTTCCAGTTTTGCTTCTCTATGACGTTAGAATGCCAGTAATCTGCATAGTGAAAACTATCCCAAATATCCCCACTTAAATATCATAACATGGCCCTAATTTGTGACTAAAAGGATCAACATTAACCCATGATTCTCCCCACACTGCTAAGCACACAAAATTCAGGTAGAATACCTGAATAGCTAGTTTTTTGAAGATTTATAGCTCTGGTTGAAGTTCTGGATGTAGGTTTACTCGCTGACCTGGTAGGTTTGTTTTCAGGCATCTCATCACCATACTAGGTAACATCATCAGTGAGCTTCTGGATGTAGCACTGATGGTATGGCCCATTTTCTATTTATATTTCTGTTTCCTTGGATGGGTGATGTAATTTCCTGTTCTTTTTCTCAGGGGGTGGTAAATGGGATCCAAGTCAGTGTGTTTGTTGATAGAGTGCTGGTTGGAATGTCATGCTTCCATGAATACTCGTGCGTGTCTCTGTTTGGTTTGTCCTAGGATGGATGTGTTGTCCCCATCAAAGTGGTGTCCTTCCTCATCTGTATGTAAGGATACGAATGAGAGATGATCATGTCTTTTTGTGGCAAGTTGATGCTCATGTATCCTGGTGGCTAGTTTTCTGCCTGTTTGTCCAATGTATTGTTTGTTACAGTTCTTGCAAGGTATTTTGTAAATGACATTAGTATTGCCTATTGTCTGTACAGGGTCTTTCAAGTTCAATACTTGTTGTTTTAGTGTGTTTGGTGGGTTTGTGGGTTACCATGATGCCAAGAGGTCTGAGTAATCTGGCAGATATTTCAAAGATGTTAGTGAGTTTTGAGAAGATTTGTAGCTCAAGTTGAGGTTCCGGGTGTTGGTTTGCTTGCCAAGCTGGAACATTCATTTTCAGACATTTTGTCACCATACTAGGTAACATCTTCAGTGAGCCTCTGGACAAAGCACTGCTGATGATTCCTGCTTTCTATTTATATGTTTGGGTTTCTTTTGGGTTGGTGATGTCATTTCCATGGTGATGTCATTTCCTGTTCTTTTTCTCAAGGGTTGATAAATGGTGTCCAAGTCAATGTGTTTGTTGATAGAATTCTGGTTGGAATCGCATGCTTCTAGGAATTCTTGTGCGTGTCTCTGTTTGGCTTGTCCCAGGCGAAGTGGTCAGGCATGATGAACTGAATGGCTTACTCCTTTTTCTAGGATTCATCATTCTCATTGTTCATGGAAGTTCAAAATTGATTTCACCCTATCCAGTATTGGTGATTGATCTTGTAGCTTGGAAAGCTTATTTCCCTTGCGACCTTTTTATTACTTCTCACTGATGTTTTTCACCATTTATGCATCTTGCAATTTAATTATCTAAAAAACATAATGAATGGTTTTAGATTGCATTTGGTGAATATGAATTTTCAACTCTGGCATTTCACTGGAGAGATTTCACTGCATGTACCTTGGGGTGCTTAATTGGAAAGTTCTCTCCTTAGAAATTGCAAAACAACTTTGAAATATCACTGAGTCTAAAAATTTAAACCAGGAACAAGGTGAATTGTAATTACTTATCTGGCTTTAATTTTAAGTCAAATAATATCAGATCTTCTCACAATTTTCTGTTTGTATTGGTATTGACTCATTTCATGGTAAACATTATTGATAATACCTGATGAGATTAGTGCTAATTGATGCTTTATTAAAAAGACATTAAAGCCATACAGTACACACTCGCATGAAGGATGAGTAGCTATACTTACTTATGAGGCAAAATGCAGTGAAGAGGATAATGGCTTGGGGGATTTTGTGGAGGTTTTAATAATTGTTCAGAAGTTTGGTAGGTTTAACAGATTTTTTTCTCCTCTGGGGAGTCAGTTATGAGGGATTTTAAACTTTACATTGACCAAGGATGACCAGAGGTGAATGTAGAAATATCTTCACAGCTGTTGCAATGTGGTATGCTTTGCCGGAGGGAGTTGAGATAGAAATTGCGTTTTTTTCAAAATATTGGAAATCAAGATAGCTGGCAAAATGCAGGGCAGAAGGATGAGTTTAATACTGTTTTGGCTAAGAGCCAGAAGAATCAGGATGGGATTGAAAAGTTGCCTTTAGTGCTAGAAATGTACACATTTCACTGGTTCTAAGTGTCTATGAGTTTTTCTTAAGTTGATATCTGAGATCAAGTAACTGAGTACAGAAGAAGCTGGAAACCCAGAATCTTAGCCAGAGACTTTTCCCCAGTGCAGGGTTGACTGGTACAAGAAGTCATAGTTTGAAGATATTAGGAGGAAGGTATAAAGCAGACGTCAGAGATAGGTTTTTTTACAGAGTTGTGAATGCATGGAATGCGTTACCAGCTGTGGTGGTAGAAGCAGAGTCATTGGGGACATTTAAGCGACTCCTGGACATGCACATGGATAGCAGTGAGTTGAGGGGTGCGTAAGTTGTCACTATATTTTACATTAGAATTAAATCTTGGCACAACAGCATGGGCCCAAGGGCCTGTTCTGTGCTGTACTTTTCTATGTTCTATGTTAATGTCTATATGAACCACTTACATACTGGATAAATTTAACGAATCATGTAGAATGACACGATTCTATCATAACAGACTTTGTTAGCATGTAATTTTGGAAATAAAATGTGACCAGAGTGGTCTCTGGTATTAGGAAATTGTTTTAAATATGCAAGAATGTGTTAATTAATTACATGACTGTTCCAGTTTAAGCATATGGATAAAATATTTCCGATTAAGACAATGTAAATTTGTATTTGATTCTTTTTCCTCGTGTTTTGGACTTAAAATTACATCATCCCACTGTCAATTTAAATGTTGGAAATTAATACTGATAAGAATTTTTTATTTACATCATAAATTAGCAATGTACATTGTATGTTCGTTCATTTAGAATAATTCACCTTTTTTATCATCTTGTTTGAATTTGAAAAGGGATGTAGTTTTTAGCACAGAATTTTCAGAGTCATCATTATATAGGCTAAAACCATTTCAAAAGGTCATGAGAGCAATTTCATTTTGGATTAAATTTATTTTAATTTTCACATTTCCAGTCATAAATCCCGAGTTAAAGGATTTCTGCGATTGAAAATGGCCTACCTGCCAAGGAATGGTGGACCAGAAGAGACACCCGAACAGAGGGAAGAATCTGAGGTATAAATCTGGGAATTGTGAAATTTATTCAATTACTTGTTGACAGTAGGTTTTTGCACATGTGAATTATATAGTAAAATTAAAAGCACTCAACTTGCTGAAGAAGAATTATGATTGATTTCATTTTTTTCCACCAGGTAAGTCTCACTGCCTTAATTATTTCTGTTAAAAGAAAACTTCAGAATTATTTTGGTTTTGGTCAGGGAATTGATAGGCGAGAGAATAATAGAAGGTCTGTTGACTGCCTTCTGAGTCATTATGTTTTCTCTCATGACTGGGATTGCAGAAAGCATCAGATATAGTGGAAGTTGTATGTTTAGCTAAGTATTTTGGAAACTTGTGTAATTGCCTACTGAGGTCAGAGAACTTTTTTTTTCATAGGGAATTAAAGAAATCAGCAAGATTTTGTGTAAACTGTGGAGTTTGTTGCTTAATGGATACGCAGTGCACATAGCTGTATTTATGTGATTGGTATTTCAGATTGTGATCTTACTCATGGTTCCTTTTGAACTCTGATTCAGTTTCTATCTCAGCTATACACTATTAATGTAAATATGCAATGCCCATTATCAGAAATAGATGGCTATTTAACAGAGCCAAATTACTCAGAAGTATGCTTTTCTTCTTACACTCGATCTGAGTCATCGAAATGACTGTTCATTCGTCGCAGCTTAAAATTCCAGGTGGACTAGCTCATTGTATATAGGGATGACTGGTTACCTCTGCACACTCGGAGAGCAGTGGTTTTTCTCGATACTTTGTGGTGAAAATAAGGTGAAGAACCGTGTATTGTAACATACTATTTTTTTAAAAGTGCAAAGCCATTCATGATTTATGATCTTAAATTATAATACACTTGCATTTCAATAACCCAAAGTATGTAGAGGAAAAAAAAACTAAACAAGGTAAGCTTTCCATTGTTTTGAAGGTCTGAGGGAAAAAATACTGATTAACCAGTGGGAGACTGTGTAGAATGAAAACTCTTGATATTACAGCTTGGTGATTGAGAAATTATATCAGGTGGTACTTCCACACATTAAAAGGAAATTGAAATCTGGAGCCTGGCTCTCAATAGTAATATCAATTTAAATTTTGAAGGTGGTGACTGATAGTACATTAGGTTAGAGTTTCTTCTGAAATGGAGCAAGATAAATGGAATTGCTCTAAGAATATGCCACGATCAAATGGAGTGGTAGAACTATTCCTGTGCATACGTTCACAATGTCCTGCGAGTGGACAATCATGCAAATAGTCTTGATTTCAAATAAATGAGGGTTTTCTAAAGGAGATTATAATCTGTCACAATTTTATGACCAAGAACAAAGCATTCTAATAGAACTATTATAATCCCACTTACCAACACTTTTGTCCCTTAACGGCACGCAACTACATACCTAAATCATAGAGCCCCTACGGTGTAGAAACAGGCCACTTGGCCCAACAGGTCCACATTGACCCATTCCCCTACCCTATTGTGCTGTATTTGCCCTGACTAATGCACCTAACCTAACACTATGGGCATGCCCAATTCACCTGGCCTGCACATCTTTGGACTTCAAAGGAAACCCACGCAGACACAGGAAGAATGTGCAAACTACACACAGATAGTCGCCCGAGGCTGGAGTCGAACTGTGGTCCCTGGTGCTGTGAGGCAGTAGTACGAACCACTGAGCCACGGTGCCATCCTACTTCTTTGAGGAAACCAAATACTACTTCAATGTTAGAGAATTTCTGCCTGTACCACCTTCCACATGCAGTGAGTTCCAGATTCTCACCCACTGGATAAAAAAGTTTTTTTTCCTCTCCTCTCTAAACCTTCATCCATGCCCATACATCTTGTCATTGATCCCTCATTCAACAGGGCAGGTTTCTTCCTGCATACCTTATCTGTGCTCCTCATAATCTTATATATCTCAATCATGTCCCTTCTCAATCTTGTCTACTCTGAGGAAAATTACCCCAAGCTGTCCAATCTCTCTTCATAAATGAAACTCTCCAGCCTTGACAACATCCCAGTCAATCGCAGACTCCTTTCTCTGTCTTGTACTTCTCCAACTTGTTAAGTCCATCAAAAGAGAGAATTCAATAGGAACTCTCTTGTTCCCACCACAGAAATGCTGCAATATTACTGTTGTATGGTTCGTTAATACTTTCCATTTTCTTTTCAATGCTGTTAAGCGTGCCTGGGATATGGTTGACCCCAATGATTCAGGTACACAACGCGAGCAACCGCTACCACCACTGCCACCTGGCTGGGAAGAGAAGACTGACAACCTGGGTCGGACATACTATGTGAATCACAATAACAGAACTACACAGTGGCAGCGACCAAGTCTAGTGTAAGTTGTCTATCGTCTGTTTCAGCTTACTTTGTTCTAAAAGTATTTGACAACTCCATCCATTTAAGCGACAATGGCTTGGAGATTGTACTCAGCAGAGAAAGTAAAACTTACTGACAAATGCAACATTGTGGGATTCTACATGGAGACTAACAGTAATTTGGTGCCGGATGTAACACAGCATCCTTTAAGATTTTTGGTGTTGAGTCAAAGATTCAACAGTGAGGCTTCTTACTAATCAGATTGCGGAATTCAAACTGAGTTGGTTGAATTGCTAACTATAAAGGGAAACACACTCTGAGGCTACCCAAAGCCTTGACACCATCTGTGTGGTGCAGATCAAGAGCATAAGATCATAACAAATAGGAACAGGAGTAGGCCATTTGGTCCCTCAAGCCTGCTCTACCATTCAGTGCTATCATGGTGATCTAACATGCCTCATGTCCACTTTGCTGACCTTTCCCATTAACCCTTGATTCCCCTACTGATTGAGAACTTGTATATATTTAAGGCTGAGATAACCAAGGACCCCATCGCTCTCTGTGGCAACGAGTTCCAAAGGCTATCAACCCTCAGAAGAAATTCCTCCTCATCTCAGTTTTAAACGGCTGCCCCTTTATTCTGAGATGATGCCCTCTGGTCCTAGACTCTCCCATGAGGGGCAATGTTCTCTCAGCATTTACCCTGTCAAGCCCATAAGAACCTTTTATATGTTTAATGAAATCACCTCATTTTAAGTTCCAGTGAGTAGAGTTGCAAACTGTTTAGCCTTTGCTGATAACACCTGCATAATACAATAATTCCAATTAGCTGGATCTGTACATCTTCAACATCCTCTGAAAACTGGATATCATCCAGAACAAAGCAACCATTTATTTGTCATTCCATCCAACTCTTTGAACATTCAATCCCTCCACCAATGGAACTTTCTAAGAAAACAAAGGTAGATAGATCCTTGTTAAGCATGGGGTTGAAAAGTTATCATGGGTATGTGAATTTACAATCAGATCAGCCATGATCTTATTCAGTGGTGGGGTAGGCTCAAAGGACTGAACGAGCACAGCTGTTCAGGCAGCATCGAACGAGCAGCGAAATCGGATGCTGCCTGATCTGCTGTGCTCTTCCAGCACCACTAAACCAGTATTTGGTTTTCAGCATCTGCAGTCATTGTTTTTACCTCAAAGGACTGAACGGTCTACTCCTGCTCCTGTTCTTAACTTGACACAATGTTGGTGTTACTTTATCAATGCTAGGTCAAAATCCTGGATTCCCCTTTGTCTCAGTACAGTCAGTGGGGGAGGGAGGGCACTATAGTGTATTCATGAGGCTAAGGAGTTCATAGAAGGGACTTTTAACCTTGCTGGGTGGCACTGTGGCTCAGTGGTTAGCACTGCTGCTTCACAGCACAGGAACTCAGTTCAATTCCAGCCTCAGGCAATTTGGAGTTTGCACATTCTCCCAGTGTCTGCGTGGGTTTCCTCTGGGTGCTCCAGTTTCTTCTCTCAATCCAAAGATGTGCAGGTTAGGGCCAGATTAAAATTGCCCGTAGTGTTCAAGGATTTGTAAGTTAGGTGCATTAGTCAGAGGTAAATATAGGATAATAAGGTAGGGAAATGGGTCTGTGGGTGGGTTATTCATCAGAGGGGTGGTGTGAACCTATTGGGCTGAATAGCCTGTTTCCACACTGTAGTGTTTCTGTGAAAAGATGTTCACCACACAGCTTAAAGAAGTTAAGGCAACGAGAGGCTTGATGACCCCCAGAAGAAGAGGGCCAGCTAGGTCATGAAGGAATACCCTGAATGCAAACCTTGGCCTGGTGAATGGTCCAGCTAATCAGCAGGGACAACGAAGTCTGAAGGGGCATACGTTAGTGAGTAGAGCAGACAGGAGCTTTTACAGATTCTCCAAGCAAACGATTTCCATATTATTCCTGATGCGACGAATTAGTGAGTGTAGAGCATTTGATTACATGGCTGGAGAGATGGTGCAGGATAGAGAGCTAGTTTCCTGAGGCATTGGGACCGTTTCTGTGAAGAAAGGGATCTGTACAATTTGGATGGTTACATCTGAACAGGAGTGGTACCAATATCCTTGCGGGGAGCTTTGGCTGATGCTGTTGGTGGTGGAGTTAAACTAAATTGGCAGGGGCCTGGGATCCTGACAATTTAGTTCAGAGTGGAGAGAAAAGGAGATGGAATTTGATATTAAAATGAGTGAGTCTAGAAGGCAGAGGAAACACAATGCAAGGATCCTGGAGAATAATATCAATGAGTTGGGGCCACAAATAGACACTTGGGAACATGATATCATAGCTATGGCCAAGACTTCACTGAAACATGGACAGGTTTGGCAGCTCAACTTTGCTGGTTATAGGGTATTCAGAAGAGTTAGGAAGTGAGGTAGAAGAGGGTGGGATTTACAATATTGATCAAGCAATCGATTATAGCAGCAAGGAGGGATATTTTGAAAGAATCACCATATGAGGCCCTATTGATAGAAATAAAAAACGCAAAAGGGCAAATATGCTTTTGAGTGTTTTCTGTTGGCCCCCCAAACAATCAAGACCACAGGATCAAATATGGCGTTACATTTTAGAGCTGTATAAGAATAATTAAGCATTAATAGTAGAGGATTTTAATTACCCGTATATTAACTGGGAAAGTTTTAATGTGCAAGCTAGGGCAAGAGCAGAGTTCTTCAGCTGCATACAGGAGAACTTGTTTAACTAGTCCATAGAAAGGCAAACAAGGAAGGGGACAATGATGGTCCTAATATTTGGAAGTTAGCCCAAGAACCCAGGATAGCATAAAGGTTAAGGTTAAATAAAAACGAAGAGCTTATGGAAGATATCATTGGTCCATATGAGAGAGCCCATATTCGAGCATAAAAAGTGCAGGGTAGGGGACTTAAAAACAAAAGTACAAACTCACTGTCTGGAAGGTAGTTGAATCAAAAACTCTTGTAACGTTCAAGGATTTAGATAATCAGCTATTGCCATGGGTCCAAAACTCAAAAATGGAATTAATGCAGGTGGATCATTTTTGACTGGTGTGGACATGATGGGCCAAATGACTTCCTTCTGAGCTATAAACATCAGAGTCAAAGTACCTCAACCGACAGGACTGTGGTAGTGTAGGAAGCTGAATAGAACATAGAACATAGAAGAATACAGCGCAGTACAGGCCCTTCGGCCCTCGATGTTGCGCCGATCAAAGCCCACCTAACCTACACTAACCCACTATCCTCCATATACCTATCCAATGCCCGCTTAAATACCCATAAAGAGGGAGAGTCCACTACTGCTACTGGCAGGGCATTCCATGAACTTACGACTCGCTGAGTGAAGAACCTACCCCTAACATCAGTCCTATATCTACCCCCCCTTAATTTAAAGCTATGCCCCCTTGTAATAGCTGACTCCATACGTGGAAAAAGGTTCTCACTGTCAACCCTATCTAACCCCCTAATCATCTTGTACACCTCTATCAAATCACCCCTAAACCTTCTTTTCTCCAAAGAAAACAACCCCAAGTGCCTCAGCCTTTCCTCATAGGATCTTCCTACCATACCAGGCAACATCCTGGTAAACTTCCTCTGCACCCGTTCCAGTGCCTCCACATCCTTCCTATAGTATGGCGACCAAAACTGCACACAATATTCCAGATGCGGCCGCACCAGAGTCTTATACAACTGCAGCATGACCTCAGGACTCCGGAACTCAATTCCTCTGCCAATAAAAGCCAGTACGCCATATGCCTTCTTCACTGCACTATTTACCTGGGTGGCAACTTTCAGAGATCTGTGTACATGGACACCAAGATCCTTCTGCTCTTCCACACTACCAAGTAGTCTACCATTAGCCCAGTAATCCATCTTTTTATTACTCTTACCAAAGTGAATCACTTCACACTTAGCTACATTGAACTCCATTTGCCACCTTTCTGCCCAGCTCTGCAGCTTCTCTATATCCCGCTGTAACCTGCCATATCCTTCCTCACTGTCTACAACTCCTCCGACTTTCGTATCATCCGCAAACTTGCTCACCCAACCTTCTAACCCTTCCTCCAGGTCATTTATAAAAATGACAAACAGCAATGGTCCCAAAACAGATCCTTGCAGAACACCGCTAGTGACGGCACTCCAAGATGAACCTTTGCCATCAACTACTACCCTCTGTCGTCTTCCAGAGAGCCAATTCCTAATCCAAACCTCCAACTCGCCCTCAATGCCATATCTCTGTATTTTCTGCAGTAGCCTACCATGGGGGACCTTATCAAACGCCTTACTAAAATCCATATATACCACATCTACCGCTTTCCCCTCATCTACCTCCTTAGTCACCTTCTCAAAGAATTCAATAAGGTTTGTGAGGCACGACCTGCCCTTCACAAAACCATGCTGACTATCCTTGATCACATCATTCTTATCCAGATGTGCATAAATCCTATCCCTTACAATTCTCTCTAAGACTTTGCCCACAACAGAAGTGAGACTCACTGGCCTATAGTTACTAGGATTATCCCTACTCCCCTTCTTGAACAAGGGAACCACGTTTGCTAGCCTCCAGTCCTCTGGCACTACTCCTGTCGACAAAGAGGAATGTTTTTGGTATACAGATTTGATAGGCTAAAGGACCTCTGCTGTACTACATGATTCAATGACTATAGTAGTTTTACAAAAAAGTGCTTCTCCACTCCCTTCTCCAGGACTATTGGTGATGAACAGCAAATTCTTGCCTTACCAGGGACACACCTTGTTAGTGAATAAAAATAAAATTGACATCCAACAGAAAGAAACTCTAAATGTAAAATCAAGTTTTCTGGATGAGTCAGCACTAGTTTTTCAAGTCAATAAAAATTCACTTTCTCTTGAGTGTGTCTAACTTTTTTTTTGTAATGTTTAATGTGGAACAAATTGACAATACCACAACATTGTATTTTTTGCATTGATTATGCAGTTTATTGATGAGGCCTATTGCAGTGCAAGCTGTGGAGTTCCAGGATATCTGTGACAGCAGCTTCTAGATTTTAACTGCGCATGTCCTGACCCCAGTACGATAATTACAAGCTGACTTAAAATGAGGAATTGCGAATGTTGGAGAACTGAAACAAAATAGAAATTGCTGCTGCAACTGAGTGGCTCTGGCAGTTTCAGTGGGGAGAATGCAGAGTTGACATTAACCCTGCTTTTCTCCCCACAGATGCTGCCAGACCTGCTGAGTTTTGCCAGCATTTTTCTGGTTTTGTTACAAGCTGATTTTAATTTGTCAGAATAAATGGTGATAGCCTCATCATTATCACCGACTCGAGAGTTAACCTGCTCTTTCTTGAGCTCTTGCGCAATATGGTTCAAGTTTTTTTTTGCAACTTAAATTCACTCATGGAATGTGAACCTCACTGACAAAGCTATTATTTTGTCCCAAGCACTTGATTAGGTAAGAATAATTTATTTCCTGTGCTTTGCAGAGATGTGGAAAATGAATCCGATACCAACATTCGGCAGATCCACCAAGAAGCTCACAGAGTGTTTCGATCTCGTCGACATATTAGTGAAGATTTGGAAACTACAGAAAATCGGGATAGTGGTGATGTAAGTCATCAAAAAGCATTTTCTAACTTTGTTTGTGCATGTGCAGTCAATGTAACCTAATATTAAATGCACATGGCCCTTCAAAGGACATGTATTGTGGTACTAACCAAAGAGACATCAGGGCAGGTACTGCCCAGCTAGAACTCCTACTAACCATGCATTGAGTGGAAATGAAAGGAAGATTGGATTGGGAGAGGCAATGACCTAGTGGTATTATTGCTATGGGGCGGCACGGTGGCTCAGTGGTTAGCACTGTTGCTTCACAGCACGAGGGACCCAGGTTCGATTCCTGCCTCGGGTGACTGTCTGTGTGGAGTTTGCACTTTCTCCCTGTGTCTGCGTGAGTTTCCTCTGGGTGCTCCGGTTTCCTCCCACAGTCCAAAGATGTGCTGGTCAGGTGAATTGGCCATGCTAAATTGCCACAGTGTTAACTGCATTAGTCAGAGGGAAATGTGTCAGAGGGTCGCTGTGGACTTATTGGGTTGAAGGGCCTGTTTCCACATTGTAGGGAATCTAATCTAATCTACATGTTCAAGCACTGAATCTTTGATAAGTAAAAGAGGTTAATAGACTCGGAATTTTCTGTGTGCAAAATCATACTCATGAGAGAATGATTGATTGCCAACAGAGAAAAATAGCTTTTAGTTAGGTAAGGTAATGGGTGGGAAACTAGAATTTGAAAACTTTGGAGATGGGATGGCAATTTGGTGGAATACCAATTTTGAAATGAAGGGAAACCAATCTGAGGAAAGGGGATCCTTTGCACTGTGATTGTATTAAGCATGCATCACAATACTGTGTGATTCATAGCAGGATGGCTCCTCTTTGTTCTCTCCGAGTCTTTAAGATCATGATGAAACCTAGTATGTCCAAAAAAGGTTAGAAAAACTTTTTATTCAACTCTAAATATTAGGTTTTATTCTTAATACCTTCACACGCTTGTCCTTGGAAGATCTATTGTAACATTCAGAAGGGGGCTTTGGGATTTTAACCCAGCATCAATGAAGAAACAGCAAAATGGTTCCATCTTGGGAAGATGTGAACTTTGAAAGGATGGTGTGCCTGATCAACAACCTGTTTTTAGGCCACATGGATGCATTCGGTCATCAGTGGGCCATGGGTCTGCAGGTCAGGCCTTTCTCAAAATCAAGATAGCATTTGATTAAATGTACCAGCAAGGAGATGAAAACATTAAGGTCAGTGAGAATCGGGGATAAAACTAAAATGGGGAAATTCTAGACAATGACAGGTCATACAACAGAAACCAAATAACAATTTCTAAGCAAAAGAAAGTGAGACGTTAGGGAAGAGAAGACACTCAAGAAGAGAGTTTTACCTGAATAAGCCGGAATCTTGCTCAGCTAGAATTCCTAGTTAAGAATAAAAGAAATTCCATGTGGCTGAAATACAGAACCAGAGGACACAGTTTAAAAATAATGGGTAGGCCATTTAGAACAGAGTTGAGGAGAAACTTCTTCACCCAGAGAGTGGTGGATAAATAGAATGTTGTGCCCCAGAAGACAGTGGAGGCCAAGTCTCTGGTTACTTTAAAGAAAGAGATGGATAGAGCTCTTAAGGATAGTAGAATCAAGGGTTATGGGGATAAGGCAGGAACAGAATACTGATTGTGGATGATCAGCCATGATCACAATGAATGGTGGTGCTGGATCGAAGGGCTGAATGGCCGAGTCCTGCACCTATTATCTATTGTCTGCATCATTCTATAACTAGTAGTGCAGACACTAAATGGAATAGCCACCATCTGTTCTGCATGATTTCTATAATTAATAGAACAGATGGTGGCTATTCCATTTAGTGTCTGCACAAATTATTTGAAGAAAATATTCCATTCGTCCTACCTATGCTCTTTGTCCATTTAATGGAAAACTTCTCCTATTCAAGGGTTCACCCAATTTCCTTTTGAAACTTACCTTTGACTCTTCTCATCACCTTTCAGGCAGTACCTTTTAAATCATAGCATCTTGCAGCATTTCTCCTCATTTTGCCTTGGGTTCTTCAGCGTTTAATATGTTTTGCCTTGTTAGACACATAGGCTACTGAAAACAATTTCTCCTTATTGACATCTTTCAAATCCCTTCACATATTTTGGAACAGCTACAAAGTCCATAGCCTTTTCAAAAAAAAGCAAAGAACTGCAGATTCTGGAAGTCAGAAATGAAAACAGAAATTGCTGTAAAATCTCAGCAGGTCTGGCAGTATCTGTGGAGAGAAAGCAGAGTTTTGTCACCTGAAAGGAATACTCAAACGTTTTTCCCTGTGACTGGCAAAGGAGAGGGAGTCGACTCAGACTTTAGTCAAATAAACCCTTCTTTTTTATTGAAGTCTTTCGTTACCAGTAATCAATGTAAAACATTTATTACAACATTTACTTTTTACTTCATCTAATTTAACTTCAACTCTAACTCACTTCGGTTGATTTCACTCTTTTCTTTAACTTATTTACATTTAACTCTAACTTTGTAATTTTGGCTTGAAACAAATGCCAGCCAAATTTGAAGCAGCTAACTTTCGTTTTTGTGTAGATCTTACCTCATGATCCTTTTGTTTCTCCAAAGATAGGTTCAAGGCACATGCTTCTCAAATTGGTCTCAAGAGCTCACTCCTACCAAATCCTTTGTGCTGGGAGCTTGTATCTCAAAGTGTGCTCATTTTTCAGAAACTTCTCTGGCACTCAGCCAATGAACTGACCAAGCATGGTCACAATGTTCAATCCCAACCAATGGAGCTTATTGACAAGCAGTTCCCACATCTTAATACCAAGTCATGATCAGTCACAAGTCATGTTCCATATAAGATAATAAAGTGCCACCCTATCTGTCAGACCACCATGAAACCTTGCCTATTTGATCAACAAAGCAAATTTCAAGTCTTAGCTTTCAGGATAAGTCACAACATGTCCTCGCTGCAGTTTTAGCCAAGGTCAGACTTTAAACAAGTTTGACCAAAGTCCCAGCACGTTTGATTATAGTTTTTAACCAGTCTGATAGCCATTATTCCTCCTGGCCACCTGGCTGTAGTTTTGGGTCCGGTGATTCTCCTTCAGAACTGATGGTAGCTTGGAAAAGATTGGTGTGTATGTATACTGAAAGTAGAGTTGGGGGAGCAGGGAGGAGTAAGTGATAGCTGGAGATGGAAACCAGAGAGAGAACAACAGTTAGGCAGACAAAAAAAAAAATAGATGAAGGTCAGCCTGGGCTGGGAGATCAGTAGCTGCTAATGGGGACCATTTGTAGCTGACAGTGGGAAGCAGCCATGTGATGACGAGGTCTAGGGATTTGGAGAAAGTGCTCAGGCCTGAAAGTTATTGAACTTTATATTAAATCTGGAAGGCAGCAGGGCCCCTAAGCAGATAATGTGATGCTGTCCACAGTTAATTTTCACTTAGGAATGCAGAATGGCAAGAGTCCACAAAAGATCAGAATGGATCCTACTCTTCTGTGTTCATGTCATTAAAACTAATGAACAGCGTGACATCAGTGTGAAGCAACCCAGGCCTTTGCACCAATGTTTTGGGATTTATTTTCAAAGTCTGTAAGTTTAGTGTCATATCAGGTAATTTAGCAATGTGCACATTTATGATACCTCATTTATTGCCCACCCAATTCCCAACCGCTACGTGCAAAAGTTATATAATTACAGTAAAATCCATGGAAAAAGTACTTCACAATCAAGTGTACTGAAGTACATGCCCATTTCTAACTGATCCAGCTCTCACACAATCCTAGAGCCTCATACGAGAAAGGGGTACTTGTGATCCAGCGTATCTGTGTCAGCACTGTAAAACAGCTGTCAAATTTGTTGCACTTTTTCTGATCTTTGCTCAGGTGAGGAATAGTGAAAGGAAGAAAAAGTGGGTATTTGGCACAATTTTGGAAAGGATCGATGCATGTTTAAAATCAAGTATATTTTCCAATACAGATTATTACCATTTATCTGAGGGTGCATAACAGTCGTCACAAGGAAGAGAGAGCATACACATGGTGCCTTGAAGTTTAATAGTACTAAAGGCATATGCAAGTAATCTATTCAGACTTGAGACGTTGGTGTAAATGCAGAAAACGTGACTTGAATAAATTGGGATAAGGTATTGGGAATAAAGAGTACATTATGTAGAAGAGGTTTACAAATCTGATAGACTGAAGTGCAAAATAGAGGATGATTATTTATAAATTGTCCCATAATAAATTATTTACAACATAAATTCTTGTCACAGGTCAAATTAAATTTGAACTAACTGAGTAGTTGTAAGTCAGGACCTAAAGACCACTTCGGTTTCTGATAGTACAAAGAAGAACAATACAGCAAAGGAACAGGCCCTTCAGCCCTCCAAGACTGTGTTGCCACATATTGCCCTTCCATGCTAAAACAGTCTTCACTTACAGGATCTGTATCCCTCTATTCCCTTCCTATTCATATATTCGTCCAGGTGCTACTTGAATGCTGCTATTGTGTCTGCTTTTATCGCCATCTCTGGCTGCTTGTTCCAGGCACTCACCATCCTTTGCAAAAAACTTGCCCCTCACATCTGATTTAAACAACGGCCCTCCCCACCCCACCTTGCATCTGTGTCCCCAAGTAATTGACCCCTCCACCCTGGGGAAAAAACCTCATACTTTCCACTCTATCCGTTGCCATTCACAATCTTATAATCTTCTAACAGGGCGCCCCTCAACCTCCTGCATTGCAGTGAAAACAACCCAGCCTATCCAACCTTTCTTCATAGCTAAAATCCCCCATACCAGGCAACATCCTGGTAAACCTTTTCTCTATCCTCTCCAAAGCATCCACATCCTTCTGGTAGTGTGCTAATCAGAACTATATGCACCATTCCAACTGTGGTCTAACTGAAGTTCTATAAAGCTGTAGCATAACTTGTCTATCCTTATGCTTAATGCCCCTTCCAATAAAGGGAAGTATGCCTTAAGCCTTTTTTTACTACCTTATCTACCTGCGCTACCACCTTCAGTGAACTGTGGACCTGTACTCCCAGATCCCTCTGCATATCAATACTCCTAAAGGTTGTGCCATTCCTTGTATAATTTCCACTTGTACTTGACCTTCCAAAATGCATCACATCACATTTGTCTGGATTAAACTCAGTCTGTCATTTTTCTGCCCATGCATCCAACTGATCTATATCCTGTTTTGCTACTGACAATCCTCCTCACTATCTGCAACTCCACTAGTCTTTTTGTCATCTGCAAACTTAGTAATTAAGCCAACTACATTTTCCTCCAAATAATTTATGTAGATCAGAGGTTCCAGCACTGATCCCTGTGGAATACCACTAGTTGTAGCCCTCCACAAGGAGTGAGGCTGTCCTTGGGGCTTTGGGAGCAATTTTGCTAACTGAGGGTTAGGAAGTCTATTGTCAGGCTGTCTCAGGAAGTGTATTCCCTGGTCTGGAAGTCACTTGAGTCATCTCCTGTTGGCTGCCTTGTGTCTTAGTTAGCCTGTTTGGTCAAGGCTGAGGCACTCTGGTTATTTTTCTTGTGGCTTAGGCAGACATGGATCTTTGTGCTCTTTGTGGCCATACTGTGGGTGGACAGGGAAGTGGATTTTCTCCCATAATTCCCCTTTTTGTTTTGTTTTAAGGAAGTGATGAAAAGGGAGCAATGCAGCTGGAGCCAGAGGGGATTAGATGGTGGGGGTTCGGAATCAGAGGGATAGTTGGCGCACTAGCTCCAGCCAGCCTCCCATCTGGGTGGCTGGATGCTTCTGAAGCAGATAGACCCCATGGGTGGCCCCAGTCCAGTAGTGTCAGTAAGGAGCAAGGCCAGGGGTTCGTGGAGGAGGTTTATGTCAGGTAGAACCAACGTTTAAATTTATCTAACTGGTCCCCCACAGACATCCAGCAGGCTGTGGCATTACCCTCGTAGCTGGTCATTTACGGCTGGTGTGATGACCTCAGGGACCTGTCCCGTTCCAGCCACCGTTCAGCCATGTCTGAGGTGTTAAAGGGATCTGATCTCAGGGGAATGCCTCCATGGGCGGGGACACAATGGCAGACTCTGCAGGCGGGTCTGTTTGACTCTCTAGGCACAGGCATAGTCCACGTGTTGATCCTCAACTCCCAACCAGGTAGGTGCCTGACCACATGTGCCCTTTCCCCAGTGATCCCTGGTGTGAGGGAGATGATGACGATGGCTGTGGCGAGTGGCTGGATCCTTCCTCGCTGTTGAAGATGTTATTTGTTGTTCTTCCGGATTATCATCCTGTGGGGGCGGAGCTCTCTTGCAGCAGGTTGCATGTGTCCCCTCTGGTCTTCCTTCCAGCTTGACAGCTGTCCGGCTTGTTGAAAGAACCAGGAATGAGCCTTTCCAGTGATTTTGTCATAATATGGTGCCCAGGTTGGAAAGGATGAATTGGCTCTCATTTGGGTGTGGGCAATGCCACTTTTACCGAATCCTGATTTAAATTATTTTCCTGAGGACCTGGACCAAATCCAGCAGAGCCCCCTGTGTCAGGAGCAGTGCTGTGTCAATGACAGTTTTGGGAGCCTGGTAGCTGTGGACATGTGTCACCCATAAGCTCCTCAAAAGGGGTGAGCCCGGTGGTGTGGTTCACCTGACCATGTATGGTGCAGAGAACCAGTGGCAAGGCATCTGGCCAGGTCAGGCCCGTGTCTTGGGTGATTTTGGTGGGGGTAGTTTTGAGTGTGCCATTCATCTGTTCCACCATTCTGGATAACTGGAGCTGGTGGGGAATCTGGTGCCTCTACAGCATTCCCAGTGCTTCACCAATGCCAGTAGTCAGTTTTGCCATAAAGTGGATCCCCCTGTCCATCTTGATGTTCCCCAGGACCCCGAATCTGGGAATAACATCTTGTAGGAGACGTTAGACCACTGTTCATGCGTCATCCTTCTTAGTGGAGAATGCTTCCACCCATTTTGAAAACATGTCAATAATGACGAGGATGTATTTGAACCCTGGCTTTGGAGCATGTGGGCAAAGTTGATCTGTAAATGGGTGAAGGGCCCCTCAGGGACAGGTCAGTGGTCATGCCTAGCCACAGGCTTCCCTGCATTGTTTGCAGACAAATAAAGCACCATGTTAGCAGGGCTTGGGCACCGGCAGTGAATCCCGGTGCATACCAAGATTGCTTGACAGCGTGTATCATCCTTCTCTTGCCTGTGTGGCCGATGGCATGGGCTGCTAGGACTAATGCTTGCAGGTAGGCTCGTGGACAGATACTGTGGCCATTGGGGTGGACAAGCAGCCATAAGGAAGGTGACTGTTTAGCTCCAAGACAGGCCCAGCTTTCCTTCTCCTCTCATGGAGCAGCATCGTGAACAGCTCGCACTGCTGCCATGGGGTCAGAGGATTCTGGGGCTTTTGCCATTTTGGTAGCCTGCAGGACGTACGTGGTGGAGTGCAACACAACTTCCCTAGCTGCTGTGTCAGCGGATGTATTTCCGTGGGTGACAGGGTCACTGGCCACGGTATGGGCAGCGCAGTTACAATGATAGCATGTGGGATTGGCAACCTCCTGGCTTCCCTACTGAAGTGATGAGCCCTCGCTCTTTCCAGATCATTCCAAAAGCCTATCTGGAGTCTGTATAAATGTTGGCTGTGTTGCCCTGTGCAATGACGCAGGCTCGGGTGAGGGCGAGTAGCTCCACAGCTTGTGCGAATGTCCCGTCTACTAGAGCAGCTGATAGGGGTGCAGATATCATAGCCTGCCAGTGTACATTGGTCCATGGGTCCAAAGGAGGACCCATCTGTAAACAAAGTACAAGGTCAGGGTTATCGAGTGGCCTCTCAGAGAGGTCAGAGCATGGGGGTAATAACCTGCTGTCTGAGGTCTGCATTGTCATCTGCAGAGGCGTTCTGGGTGAGGGGAAGGAGGGTAGTGGGATTCAAAGCAGGGACGCACCAGAGGGAAAGGTTGGCCTTGGATAGTAACGTGACCTCGTAACCAATTCTCCGGGCAGCAGTAAAATGTTGTGTTGCTGCTGAATTGAGCAGCAGGGAGACCAAATGGGGGACGAGAACAGTGCAGGATAATCCAGCACAATGGGGGTGGCTATTTCCATGGTTAATGTGGCAGTTGCCAGAGCCCTCAAACATGCCGGTGTTCCCCTTACAGTGCCCGTATGATAACTGGACACAGTAAAAAGCAATCAGTCCCCATGAAGCTGAGTCACAATGCTGGATGTCAACCCTTCTGTCTCAGTCACATATGGATAAAATGGCTGCATGTAGTTCTGGACCCCCAGAGCAGGTGCGGAGACTAGACGTTTTAAGTCGGTGAAGGCGTGTTCCACCTCAGGTGTCCAGTATTCCTTTGCTGCTGCTTAGGTGAGGGTGCCCCATGTAGGGGAGCATTGATGGCATGGTGGTCAGGAATCCAGTGCCTGCAATAGTTAATCATTCCCAGGAAAGCTTGCAGCTGAGTCCTGATGGCAGGCAGAGGGAACTGGGTAATGGCTGCCACCCGCTCCTTAGAAAATGCTCTGAGGCCATGCGAGAGGTCGTACCCCAAGTACTGAACTTTTTGCTGGCAGAACTGCATTTTTCCAACCAAGACCCTGTGGCCATCTTGTGCCAGACAGCGGAGCAAGGCAACAGTGTCCTGCATACAGAAATAAATGGAGGTAGAAGCCAGTAACAAAGCATATTGGAGGATGGTGCTGTGGCATGGTAGGTGAAGGGTGGAAAGTGTGCAGTATACTGCAGTGGCATATACTGTGGGGCTCTCTGTGTACCCTGGGGAAGCCAAGTCCACGTGTATTGGCTGCTGCAGTACATAAAAACGAACAGGTACTGGCTCTCGGGACAATTTGATGGAGAAAAGTGCTGAACAGAGGTCGATTACAGAGAAGCATAAGACATAGGAGCGGAAGTTAGACCATTCGGCCCATCAAGTCCACTCCGTCATTTAATCATGGCTGATGGGCATTTCGACTCCATTTACCCGCATTCTCCCCGTAGCCCTTAATTCCTTGTGACATCAAGAATTTATCAATCTCTGGCTTGAAGACCTTTATCGTCCCAGCCTCCACTGCACTCCACGGCAATGAATTCCACAGACCCACCACTCTCTGGCTGAAGAAATGTCTCTGCAGTTCTGTTCTGAATTGACCCCCTCTAATTCTAAGGGCTGTGTCCACGGGTCCTAGTCTCCTTGCCTAACGGAAACAATTTCTTAGCGTCCACCCTTTCCAAGCCATGTATTAACTTGTAAGTTTCTATTAGATCTCCCCTTAATCTTCTAAACTCCAATGAGTACAATCCCAGGATCTTCAGCTGTTCCTCATATGTTAGACCTACCATTCCAGGGATCATCCGTATGAATCTCCGCTGGACATGCCCCAGTGCCAGTATGTCCCTCCTGAGGTGTATGGCCCAAAACTGGACACAGTACTCCAAATGGGCCTAACCAGAGCTTTATAAAGTCTCAGGAGCACAACAGTACTTTTATATTCCAACCCTCTTGAGATAAATGACAACATTGCATTTGCTTTCTTAATCGCGGACTCAACCTGCATGTTTACCTTTAGAGAATCCTCGACTAGCACTCCCAGATCCCTTTGTACTTTGGCTTTATGAATTTTCTCGCCGTTTAGAAAGTAGTCCATGCTTGTATTCTTTTTTCCAAAGTGGAAGACCTCGCATTTGCTCACATTGAACTTCATCAGCCATTTCCTGGACCACTCTTCCAAACTGTCCAGATCCGTCAGCAGCCTCCCCACTTCCTCAGTACTACCTGCCTGTCCACCTAACTTCGTATCATTGGCAAACTTCGCTAGAATGCCTCCAGTCCCTTCATCCAGATCATTAATATATTACGTGAACAGCTGCAGCCCCAACACTGAACCCTGTGGGACACCGCACGGCTGCCATTCCGAAAAAGAAACTCTTATCCCAGTGAGGATGCTAGTGAGGATGGGGAGCAGGGAGCAACAATGGCATTGACAGCCCTTAGATCTTGGACAAATCACCAGTTTCCTGGCCTCCTGGGTTTTGGGATGGGTAGGATGGGGGTACTGCATGGGAACCAGTATGCCTGGTTGTAGGAGGGAGTCAATAACTAGCTTGATCCTGTCTGTTGCTGCTGGCGACAGTGGGTACTGCAGTATAGATGGCAGGACGGTTCCCTGCCTGAGTGGTGGGGCAGACAGCACTTGGCCTGCTTGTTTGGAGTGCAGTGTCCACAGTGAGGCTGGAAGGTTGGCTCATAAGAGGGGGGCAGTGGCTGGGCTATGTGGTGAAAGGGGCCTGAACTGATGTGGGAGCGCAGCGTACGCAGAATTCACCCTGGCCGAATCGGGCAATCTCAACGAAGGCGATGGTGGCCTGACCAAGAGGTGCTAAGTGGAAGGGTTACACTTACAAAAAGAGAGAGCCCTCACAGTAAACCTCTTGCCCAGAATAAGGACTCGCAGAGTCAAGTTCACAGCACAAAACCCAGGCAAAGTTTACCCCGGCAGTCAATGCACTTTAATGTCGGGACCTGAGCAGACTGGCTCCACTTTCTCCCCCTTTTCCCAGTGACGCCATGTTGTCTGAAAGTACTTCTAAGGGAAGGCATGGGGGACAAAGGCAGCAGTTTTAAGAAATACCAAACTCTAACCTTTCTTTTACTCCGGAGCCTCCAATCTCGCCACTAGAGGACTCTAACCCCTTTTTAACTCTGGGATTCGGACCAAGATTTTAACTGTTGGACTCTAACCCCGGTTTAACTGTGGGGACTCTAACACCGATTCACCCCTGGGACTGTAACCCAGATTTTAACTGTGGGGACTCTTAAGCGCGTGTGAGCTCGACCAGACACAGCTAGAGTTGGCAGGCTCAAAGGTTCCAGGGCCGCAGGAAACAGCATGGTGTAGTGTGTCTGAGATTTCCAGCGTGAGACCCTGAGGGGAGTCCTGGTGCTGGTATTCAACTTGCACAATGTCTGCCGACCCTGGAGGGCCACTGGGCATGAAGCAGAAATTACTGCAGTATCGAGGACACTGACGGGTCCTATGTTGAAGTTGACCAGGTCAGATAGTAAGCAAAAGTGAGGACTGCAGATGCTGGAAATCAGAGTTTAGATCAGAGTGGTGCTGGAAAAGCACAGCAGGTCAGGCAGCATCCGAGGAGCAGGAAAATCGACATTTCGGGCAAAAGCCCTTCGTCAGGTTTTAGTTAAGCCATAAAAAGGTTAAGTTTATTCCCGTGCAGAATCATTCTGCACCTCAGTCCAGGATGCTGAAATGTTGCTTACACTGTATAATACCATATCATTGAATTTTATTGTATTATTTTTAAAATAAACATGCTTCCAAAAACTCTGAAAGAGAAGTGGTGAACAGTTTGATGCCAATTTAGTTATAGTACGATGCTTTGATCTACTTTAGTTAATTCTGTCTGTAAGAAGAGCGGGAGCGTTGAAACCTTATTAATAAAACTTATGCAGAACTTTCATTTCATAAGCATCGATTGTTCCTTAAAAGAAAAACCATCATAGATCACCAAATGCAAATTAAATCAAGTCATCTCTGGATCTTGGGCTACAGGGATTGAAACAGACACTCAATCACCAGCAAGCAAGTGTGCCTGAAAACTCAAACACAGAGTCAACGTTTCTCCAAGATTCAGTGGATAACTGCATGTGTTCGCTAGGACCAGGTTGAGTACCAGCAGCAATTGTGACAGGCTGCCGGACCATCTCTCTCTTTTTCTCTCTCTCTCTGTCTGTCTCTCTCTCTCTCTCTCTCACTCTGTCTCTGCTGCCCTGTAACACAGCCACCACATTCCACCCCACCAGGATCAAGTTCCTCAGCACCAAGTTAACTGTGGGATACTGAGGGAAGGGAGGCTAGGAGGGGAGTTCTTTTCTTTTCAGAGTTTTCAGGACTCTGATTTTAATTCGGGGGGGATGGGGCTGACCACTTCCCTAAACTTCTCTAAACTCAGGCCACGCTCCCTAACAATATTGGCTGGTGACTTGTATTAAAGGGTATTCCCTACCTTACTCTCCGAACATGAGTGGTTACCATGGTGCTTATTACTTCACTGAAAGAGTCTGTGTCCGCGGACCGCTGTCTCATCAGGACAAGTTAGACTTGTCCCTGGGGCGGTCCTTCTCTCGAGGGTTTGGGGTCCTGTAACCTCATTGACCTCTGGTTCGAGCTGGGAATAGAGAACAGACGATAGCACTGACAAGCACAGAAACAGGACAAACAGATGAGGCAAATGCAGGACAAAAACATTACAGATAAACAAAACAGCAGGGCCCCTGTCCAATTCCCACAATCTGTGGCTTTAGTAAGCGAGAACTTAATATCTCGCCTCCTGTCTCGCTGGGAGCACATGCCAGTCCGTCTTTTCCCCTGGTTGGATCAGGCACACGGCTGCTGTCCAGCTCAAGTTGGATGATACGTCGGCCGAGATGGATACAATTTGGGAGCTCACCAGCCTGCTTCTCGAGCAGAGTAAACTATCTCAGTACCGAAATGCTGCTGCCTTAGATTAGAAACGTGGCTACTTCCCCCAGACATCCAGCCCTTTGTAGGTATGACCCACTGGGCAAAGCTAGTCACCAGGTCCAATTTGGGCACAATTTTAAAAAGTCAGGTTCACTTACCCCGTGGGGCGAAAAGGGCCTGTTGACTGATGCCAAGCTGTCGGAGAATTGAGCCCAATTAGACAAAGACCACACAAGCGCAGATCGTGTGAAATTGACAAGCTGTTTATTACGAGCTGTATCACTGGAAGAGAAATTGACGAGGCTGACACAGAACTGACAGTCAGTACCGGTAGATCAAGGGTTCTCTTTCTCAAGCAGTGGGCGAATGTGGTTTTGCAAGGGTACAGTAATCTGTGTGAATTACAGTACAATCAAGAGTACAATCAAAAACACAATCAATGGGAAGACAATCAGCCATCCAGTAGCAGCAATCAGTCCATGATTGAGTTCAGAGATTCCGATTCTCTGGGAGAGTCGGTGCTAATGTTTCTCATCCTGGCATCAATGGGTTTCTATTGTGGTGAGTCTGCAAATAAGGTACCTTGGTGCCTTTCAGTCTGAGCATCCTTTGTGAAGTTTCAGTATGTGTGAGGAGTGAGGCTGTCCTTGGGGCTTCGGCAGCTCGGAAGTCTATTGTCAGGCCATCTCAGGAAGTGTATTCCCCCGTCTGGAAATGGCTTAAGACATTTCTTGTTTGCTGCCTTGTGTCTTAGCCTATGCGGTCAAGGCTGATGCACTCTCGGTAGTTTCTGTTGTGGCTGAGGCAGACATGGTTCCTTGTGCTCTTTGTAACCATGCTGTGGGTGGACAGGGAAGTGGATTTTCTCCCACATCACCTCCTCAAAAAACTTAATCAATTTAGTGAGGCATGATTTTCCCTGCACAGAACCAGGCTATCTATCACAAATAAGTCCATTTGCTTCTAAATTCCCTGTAGATCCTGTCCCTGAGAATCTTTTTCAATGATTTTCCCTTCCACCAACATGAGACTCGGAGGCTTTTCCAGGATTATCCCTGCTCCCCTTTTTAAACAATGGGACAACATTGGTTATTCTCCCGTCCTCTGAGACTTCACCTGTGGCTAAAGAGCATACTGAGATGTCTGTCAGTGCTCCAGCAATTTGTTCTCTTGCCTCGCTCACTCTTCTGGGATAGATTCCATCAGTACCCTGGGACTTATCTACTTTAATACTTTCTTAAGATGGATCGCACTTCTTCCTTTTTAATAGCAACTTGGCTTAGAAACCTGACACTCCCTTCTCTGAGATCATTCTCCATCAATTCCTTCTCTTTGGTGAATACTGACACAAAGTATTCATTTAGGATCTCACCTACCTCTTCTGACATCACACATAGCTTCCCTCCATTGTCTTGTCCTTTCCTTTCCCTGGCTACCCTCTTGCCTTTTTTATGATTCTCCTTAATCCTGTTTACTAATGACTTTTCATGACCCTCTTTAGTCCTTCTAATTCCTTATTTAAGTTCTTTCCTACTTTCCTTATATACTTTAAGGGTTTCATCAGTTCCCATCCTCCTAGACCTTACATCTGCTTCCTTTTTCTTTCTGACATGATAAAATGCAAGTCAATCTAAACAGTAATCAAGCTGTTTGCAAAATGCTTAAGTGAACGTTTGTCAGTTTATCCTATTAAAATCATGATTCATTGTCATACAGCCATGGATACTGCAAAGCCCCTAACAACCTTCCAGCAATAAAATTGATGACATTCTCCCAGACTAGCTGCACCCCTAATCAGGTTGTTTCAAAGTAATTATAAAACTGATATCTGTGGAAAATTGCTGTGTCTATCAGCTATGTCTGGTCCACAAAAAGTAGATCAAGTCCAATTGCAGTCCCATTACACTCCTCTTGATCGTTAGTAAAGTGATCGAGAGGTTGCTTTAGCATTAACCTGCTCACTAAAGCTCAGTTAGGGTTCTGCCAGGGCCACTCAGCTCCTGATCTCATGACGTTTTTAAAGGTCTTGGAACTCTCTTCAAAACACTCTTGTAGATGTGTCTCTGCCAATAGTAATGCAGCAGTCAAGAAGGTGACGGTGGCTCAGCTTCACCATGTCTAATACTGGATTAGTGGTTCTGGAAGAGCACAGCAGTTCAGGCAGCATCCAAGGATCTTCGCAATCGACATTTCGGGCAAAAGCCCTTCATCAGGAATAAAGGCAGTGAGCCTGAAGCATGGAGAGATAAGCTAGAGGAGGTTGGGGGTGGGTAGAAAGTAGCAGAGTACAATGGGTGAGTGGGGGAGGGGATGAAGGAGAGGGTGGAGTGGATAGGTGGAAAAGGAGATAGGCAGGTAGGACAAGTCCGGACAAGTCATGGGGACAGTGCTGAGCTGGAAGTTTAGAACTAGGGTGAGGTGGGGGAAGGGGAAATGAGGAAACTGTTGAAGTCCACATTGATGCCCTGGGGTTGAAGTGTTCCGAGGCGGAAGATGAGGCGTTCTTCCTCCAGGCGTCTGGTGGTGAGGGAGCGGCGGTGAAGGAGGCCCAGGACCTCCATGTCCTTGGCAGAGTGGGAGGGGGAGTTGAAATGTTGGGCCACGGGCCGGTGTGGTTGATTGGTGCGGGTGTCCCGGAGATGTTCCCTAAAGCGCTCTGCTAGGAAGCGCCCAGTCTCCCCAATGTAGAGGAGACCGCATCGGGAGCGCATGTATGGACCCCAGCTATGCCTGTCTCTTTGTTGGCTACATACAGCAGTTGATCTTCCATAACTACACCGGCACCACTCTCCACCTCTTCCTCCGCTACATTGATGACTGCATTGGCCCCACCTCGTGCTCTCGCGAGGAGGTTGAGCAATTCATCAACTTCCCCAACACATTCCACCCTGACCTTTAATTTACCTGGACCATCTCTGACACCTCCCTCCCCTTCCTGGACCTCTCCATCTCCATTAACGATGACCGACTTGACACTGACATTTTTTACAAACCCACCAACTCCCACAGCTACCTGGATTACACCTCTTCCCACCCTACCTCTTGCAAAAATGCCATCCCGTATTCCCAATTTCTCCGCCTTTACCGGATCTGTTCCCAGGAGGACCAGTTCCACCACAGAACACACCAGATGGCCTCCTTCTTTAGAGACCGCAATTTCCCTTCTCACGTGGTTAAAGATGCCCTCCAACGCATCTCGTCTACATCCCGCACCTCTGCCCTCAGACCCCACCCCTCCAACCGTAACAAGGACAGAATGCCCCTGATGCTCACCTTCCATCCTACCAACCTTCGCATAAACCAAATCATCCGCCGACATTTCCGCCACCTCCAAACAGACCCCACCACCAGGGATATATTTCCCTCCCCACCCCTTTCAGCCTTCCGCAAAGACCGTTCCCTCTGTGACTACCTGGTCAGGTCCACACCCCCCTACAACCCAACCTCCCAAGCTGGCACTTTCCCCTGCCACCGCAAGAACTGTAAAACCTGCGCCCACACCTCCTCCCTCACCTCTATCCAAGGCCCTAAAGGAGCCTTCCACATCCAAAGTTTTACTTGCACATCCACTAATATCATTTATTGTATCCGTTGCTCCTGATGTGGTCTCCTCTACATTGGGGAGACTGGGCGCCTCCTGGCAGAGCGCTTTAGGGAACATCTCCGGGACACCCGCACCAATCAACCACACCGGCCCGTGGCCCAACATTTCAACTCCCCCTCCCACTCTGCCAAGGACATGGAGGTCCTGGGCCTCCTTCACCGCCGCTCCCTCACCACCAGACGCCTGGAGGAAGAACGCCTCATCTTCCGCCTCGGAACACTTCAACCACAGGGCATCAATGTGGACTTCAACAGCTTCCTCATTTCCCCTTCCCCCACCTCACCCTAGTTATAAACTTCCAGCTCAGCACCGTCCCCATGACTTGTCCTACCTGCCTATCTCCTTTTCCATCTATCCACTCCACCCTCTCCTTCATCCCCTCCCCCACTCACCCATTGTACTCTGCTACCTTCTACCTACCCCCACCCTCCTCTAGCTTATCTCTCCACGCTTCAGGCTCACTGCCTTTATTCCTGAAGAAGGGCTTTTGCCCGAAACATCGGTTTCGAAACTCCTTGGATGCTGCCTGAACAGCTGTGCTCTTCCAGCACCACTAATCCAGAATCTGGTTTCCAGCATCTGCAGTCATTGTTTTTACCTCCTTCACCATGTCTAAGGCAGTGAGAGATGAGCAACAGATGCTGACCTTATCAGTAATGCTCATGTCTCAGGAGCTAATTTTTATTTTGTAAATATATATTGCACATTAAAAATGGTGTCTGGTTTAAATAATGATGACTAATTGGCACAACGTTTGAGACATTGCAAGAAAGACGCCCTTATCCTATTGCTGATGAGCTGCCAAAAGTTGCACTTTGATCAACTCAGGAGCTGAATGGATTTGGGAATCAAAGCTACCTCAGACATTCTCATCCCAGCTTTGAAAACATAGATACTCAAATCAGAATGGCACTCTGTCACATTAATGACTGAGTACAAATTGGCTTAAAGTATCTCGTACAGATGCCATTGTTTGATGAGAAATGCTACCAGTGCACAGATATGTACTTTGTATCAATGCAGTGGGGTATTGTTTGAAATCTCTGAGTTCGGATACGTTAGGTTTTCAAAGGAAGCTGTTTGGAAAATGTAAACTCTTTCTTGTTAGAAAATGTTATTGATTTGTTTTAATGTGCAGCCATGGGAACCCATCTCTGAAGAATTGATTCTTGATAATGATCAAATCTTCCAATCTTTGCCACCTTCTACCACTCCACCAAGTGCAACTGACAGCAGTCCGCCAGATCTTTCCGATGAGCTCAATAGAAGATTGCAAGTTGCTGCGGAGTCAAATGGGGAACAAATTAGTCCACCTACTGTGAGTATGACTGCTTCAACAATAATGTTGAAGATTATTGCTTAAATTTTATTTTGTTGTGATTTTGCTTTTGTTGGACCACATCATTTTTATTATAATATCCCACAGTCTTTTAACGAACAGCAAATCGGGCTTTCTGTCTCATGATTTCCTATACCATGCTCCACACAAGGACCGCTGCCTCATGCAATTATTTTGGTCTAACTTAAAAGTGGACTAAGTGATGTTGGTTTGGAATCATGTCAGAAACAGCTGTAGCAATGCATTGCAGGTGGAACATGTGTTGTTCACAAATGTTTTGTGAGCCACAAGAGTCTTACATTCTTGAACACACTGCCAACACATTACTTACCTTAACATGCAGGCATACAACTTTTTCTTGTTGACATTTCAGTCTCCTATTAATATCACCACTTTCGAGAGAGAAAAATGTGTTCCCTAAGATATGAAGTAGGATGGGTTATAGATTAGTGTTACACTGAGAGTCATTTGAAGCAGAGCAAAAGATTTCAGTATACCACCATAATTTTTATTTATTGTGGTAATTTTAAAATTAGCATATTGAATCTAAAGATGTATGTAGATGGCTCAAACATACCCCAAATTTGTTGTTGGTCATTTGTGATCTTAATACAAACAGCAATCAGGAGTGTGAAAACTCCCCTACATCGGACTTAATAAAATAAGTTAGAACATTGATTTCCGCATGCTGTTTTTGATAGAATATGTATGTGGGAAGTGAGCTGAGGCTGAGATATGATGTGCCAAATACTGTATTGGACATGAATTTTTTTCTAAAATAATCACGTGGCTGAGGGTGCTTGTCTTCACATTGCCGTGCAACAACTTCAAACAAGAAGCAGATGAATGATTAAATTTGTTCATACGAATGTTATTGTCCCAGCTGTACAACTCCACCATTAGTTTTGCATAAATAACATTACCCTGTTTTGGCAGGAATTTGAAGATACTTTCTGATCACCCTGTTTAATGATTACTGTGAAGTTGCTTTTAAGTTTATTGCAGGCATTTTTCTCAATTTAATTTTGTGTAAGTACCATTCTAACAAAATGACAATGTTAATGAGTCGATTCTCAGTCCTTTATATTTTTTAATTTTTCAGGGAGGTTTTAGCAGTGTCCAATTTAAAGATGGTTTTCCTTACTTTTCCTACCTTACTGTGTGTCTATCTCTCTCTCTCTCTATGTTCTTAATCCAAACTCAAATTCACATTCTTAATTTCTGTACCTTTTTGACTTTGAATTCACCCCCTTGTAAGTCAATCCCATCATTTTAATTTGTGATACTAAAGTTCTGAACTAATTAAATTCCTTGTTGTTTGCCTAATTCACTTGGATCTCTGATGCTCTGTCTCTCTTATGTTGCTGTTATCAGCTCACATTTAACAATTTTGTATACAAAATTGCTTTCAGCTAAAGGGCGGAGCAAAAAGTCACTGCAGCTACTTTCTGATGTTCTGCAAATAAAAACCTGGCACATTGCTTTTTTTGCCAACTTTCTTCTCCTTCAATTTTCTGCTGATTTGTGAGGTTTAACTTGAATTGTAAGATATAAGTCAATTACAATCATAGACAGAGCTGAGCAAGCCATGCTGGGCCTGAATAGTTACCGCGGCCATTCAGGTACAAGTATGTTTTGACAGGTATTCCAGAATTTATTATATTTACCATAAGTACAAAAAAAAATCAATAAAATCAATAATTTTAAGTCATTCTACTCTTGGACACCAACTTCCATTTCTGATTGATTGCGCACCTTGTTTTTGTTGTGTTTTATTGACTGAAGTTCCCCTTTTTGTCTTTGGTGTTCTGTGTACCAAATGACAAATAGTCTATGCTTTTATGCTCAGTTCCTAATTGACTTCTTCAAAAGTGATGGTCATCTTACTGATATCACTATGTATCATCTCCTGTTTTGTGCTTTAAAATGTCATAATCATATCCCTTTTATAACAGATTGTCCCTCTTTGCTTACCAAGATAATGTGGTACAAATAGAGCAATTTGAGCATCTACTTGCAGTATGTAGTGTCACCTCCTAGTGATTTAAGACCATCCCAAATATCCCACCTGATAAATTTGTACATTTCCAAAACCTGTCAATATCCTTCAGCTAAAAGAGCTATGTGCAACTCTCCAATATCTGAAACAACATTCTGAAAATAATGTTCCCAAGTCTATACTGATGGCTTGTGTTCCCTGAGAGGAGAAGGGATTTCTTCAGAGGATGTTTAATCGTTGGAGTCCATTGGAGGACAAGTCATTAAGACAGAGGTAGCTAGGTGTGTGATTCGTAAGGGAATCAAGGGTAACAGGGAGAAAGCAGGATAATAGGATTGAGAAATATATCACAGAATCATAGAATCTCCACAGTGCAGTTAGAGACCATTTAGCCCATCCTCCAAAGACCATTCTATCCTATTGCCATAACTCTGCATTAGCGAAGGCTAATCCACCTAGCCTGCATATCCCTGGACACTGTGGGGCAAGTTAGCATGGCTGGTCTACCTAACCTGCAAATCTTTATACTGTGGGAGGAAATTGAAGCTGCCAGTGGGAACCCACACAGACATGGGAGAACATGCAAACTCCACACAGCCACCCAAAGCTGGAATTGAGCCCATGTCCCTGACAATGTGAGGCAAAGTGCTAACCACCATGCCATCCTGATTGAATCAGAGATGACCCAGTGGGCCGAATGGCCTAATTCTGCACCTATATCTTATGGTCAACATAAAAATAATATATTACTTAAGTTACAGAAGTAAGCTTTTTGACACATGACTGGGTGTCTTTTGAGGAAAAGTATTTTACCTTTAAAGCAGTTTCCCATCTGTTCAGCCAAGTTTATTTAAACTTGAATCAAACAAACCACCATAAAGCTGTGAATTTTGAGCTGGGTAGTTTGCATATTCTTTATCGTAAGAAGTGTTTTACAATTAATCCCAATAAAGCAGAAAATGGTTCTTCACTGACTTGATCAAGTTTAAATTCTTGAAAAATAACTGAGTCCTTCCTGCTGAGGACAATGCCATGACTTTGAGACATTCTCCAACATTTCACCAAAACGTACATGTGTAAAACATCATGTGAGCAGACAAGCTAGATTTTGTTCTCCTTGATGCCAGCATCCATTCATTGGCAGTCTGTGAATGCTGAAGTAAATCAGATGTGGAAGCCCCATTAAAGGTCTGCATGCTCATACTCCAGGTTGTTCTGCCTGCGATTGTGCCATTATCCTGCTCAGCTGAAATGGGACAGCTCAACCCATGTAAAACTCTCCTGTTCTATCCAACTCTGGCATCTACTCAGGCTTTTAACACTGATCAAAGACCAGTTCAGTGAAAATTGCTGTTCCTTGCGTTCTGCTGCTACTCTTTTTCCCATCAAATTATTTATTTTCCTTGAGTTGGGACAGAATCTCAGCCATCCTCAAGTGCTGTGGCCAAATAGTAGTTCTTCAAACAGAGTCCTAACTGTCAGCATTCCTGCACTGACTGGTGAAAGGATGCACCTTCTCAACCAATACACCTACCAAGTAGCATGTACTGCCTAAGGAAAAATTGAGATTTTGAAAATTGTGAATCACTTTAGAATACACTCTGCCTGTACCATTTGCAGAGAATGCTCAAGCATCATTAGAATTCTAATAGTTTTTAGTTTGTGTTCTAATCATCATAGTTTTCACTTTGAGGATTTCTTGGAAGCTTTGCTTTGGAAACTATTTGATACCTTTTACAGGCATGTGTTCTTCAGATGAAGCTGGCATCTTGGAATGCTCAAAGCACCTATTAAAGAAAATCTCATAAAACAATTTTTTTTTAAATGTTGTTGAACTTTAGATTTTGATTTAGCTTTTGAAAGGTGAAGTTGTTTATGTTGCCACACATCAGTTAATAATTTGTTTTTTTAATTCTAAGAGAATTAATTGAATTGTATGGTGTTACCACTCTCAAAAGTCTGCATCCGTAACTAGAGCTAGTTTTGTGCCACCAATGTTTACATCAGTGTTCATCTAAAGGTAACATTAATAAATCGTTCAAATCTAATTTCACTCATTAGATGAAGATTTTTGATGGATCTTCAACAGTGCTTGCATATTGAACAGAAGTAGAGTAAAAAGAAGTGAAAGCTTGCAGTTTTTATTCATTGCTGGATGGGAATTTAGATATGTATCGATCAAAAAAACATTTTCTCTGACCCTTCCTTGTGGCTGCAGTATTTGAGAGTTAATGCAATCAAATACAATACTACAGCATAAGAAAAGGTGTAGATTAGTTACCACTGCAGCAATGTTGTTCATGAAAAAACAATTGGTCTTCATTAAATTAACATTTTGTTATACTTCTCAGGGTGAATCTCTTGCGAGGCTACGTTCCTGTAGTGTAACAGATGGTGTTGGAGAACATGCTCAAGCATCGATGGTAAATAAGTTTTGCAATTTCTAGTTTTTGTCCTATCTATCTAAATGGTTTTCACTTTGAGATTTTCTTGCAAGGCCTATCTTTGGAGACTACATAATACCTTATTCTTTCTTTAATGAAGCTGGACTCCCACTAGACATCTCTGCTCACTACAGCTGTAAAAGTTCCTGTCTGTAAAAATTGATTTTATTTTTAAAGGGCAATCGTTACACTTGAGTCAATTTTCTTCTGTGAAACTCTGAACTGTTAGCTCTCCAGAGATAAATGAAGTTGTGGAACAAAGATTTAATATGATGGAAAATGACTGCACAAAGAATAGAAACTGGAGCAAAAATTATTCTTAGCTAGTAGAGGCAACAGATTTGTTCCATGGAGACTTAGGGGCTTCAGAGGTTGGTGAGAAATTTGAAAAGAGAAAGTTGGGGACAGCATTGTAGCCAAATTAAACGCTGCAGAACAACATGAAGCACAGAAAAACCAAGGTATCAGGAAATTTGGAGAAGGTGATCAGGAACATGTTTAGATGTATTTTCAAGAGAGATTCTGCATTGGGACATTAAATCTGTAAATCATAGCATGTTCAATTTTGTAAGCAGAAAAGGTGTACCATGAGCAGAGGCCAGACAGTAACCAAAAGATAAATGTAAATGTCCCTAAATTGAGACTAACTCCCTGAAATAGTCAATCTGTCATCATCAGATTTTGTGCTGGAGCTGTTAACTGAGAGTCTGAATTGTTCTGTGTTTTCTACATCTGAAATATCGGGCAGGGCTCTGTTGGGACCTGGAATCAAGCTCAGTCCTGTTCAGTTTGAGCGCGGTAACTTGACATTGATTTTGTTGAAGTTGCCATTTAGTGGTGCGAAGACCAAAACAATTTGAGGTGGACTCTTGAAGTTAGACAACCAACTGGAGGTCCTCCAGCCCTGAAGGAGCTGCAGCCTGCTATTACAAGGGGGCGGGGAGGGAAGAGAAGAGAAGAGAGAGTATCTTCACTGTAAGGGACTTACTATTACAACTTTAACACATATTTCAAATTAAAAAACTGCCAAGGTACTATACCATTGAAGAATTCTCCATGGACAAGGCAGCTAAAGCCACCTGCTTTGGGTGTGTTTATAAGGGGGTGATCCTTGCAAGTTGCTGGCACTTTCTGCCATAGGCAGCCACATCCAGGTACCTGCTTTGTTCCAGCGTTGCAGTTGTGCCCTCTCTAAAGTCATGATATCGTTTCTGAGGTTCTGTGGCCAAAGGCTGGCTGATAGGCTGAGCTGGTCTCCACGAAAATGGTGGATGATCATCCAACTCATTGCACTGGTTCCACTGTCTTGACCAAAAACTGAGCCAGACTAGCCATATAAATGCTGTGACTACAAGATCAAGTAAGCAGCAGAAAATTTCACACTTGCTAATTTCTGTTTCTATTCCTCATCAAAGCTGACTGAGAGAGACATTTGCTTTCAAGCATTGAAACCATGAAACTGTGAGGCAGATTATTAACTGAATGACAATAGGTTGGGAAAGGGGGCGCTGCATTGAGGCCTGGGTGTCCCTGTACACCAGTCAATGAAAGTAAGCATGTCGGTGCAGCAGACGGTGAAGACGGCACATGGTAGTGAGAGGATTCAAGTATACAGGATTTGTGCAATTGGTGAGACTGCACCTGTGTGCAATTTTGGTCTCCACATTTGAGGAAGAATGTTCTAGATTTGGCAGGAGTGCAAGAATGGTATACCAGACAGATTTCCTGGACCTTACAAGAATGAAGAGGAATCTCATAGAAACCCATAAAATTCTAACAGGAAGAGACGGTAAACATAAGGGTGTTCATATTGACTGGGGAACCTAGACTCCGGGTTCATGTTTTAGGTATATGCAGTAGTCCATTTAGGACTGAAGTGAGAAAAGTCTTCACCCAAAGAGGAGTGTAATTCTTCACCACAGAAAGCATTAGCAACCAAAACATTGAATGTTTTCAAGAAGAAGGTAGGCATCGTTCTTTAGGCCAAAGGGATCAAAGAGCATGGGAGAAGGGGCAAATAGGGTAAACTGGGTTGGATGATCAGCCATGATCATATTGAAAGGCAGAACAGGCTCAAAGGGCTGAATGGCCTACTCACGGCCATACAACAAACAGCAAAAGAAGTGATGCTGCTCTCGACCATGATGCCATTATAAATTAATCATATTTGCCTGCACATGTTCCGTAACCCTCTATTCCCTGTCTGTTCATTTTTTTATCTAAATGCTTCGTTAATGTTGTTATCATACCTGCATCTACAACCTGCCTTGACAATATGTTCCAGGCACCTCCCACTCTCTGTGTAAACAAGAGAAAACTGCCTCACACATCTTTAAACTTTCCTTCAGCTTAAAACTATTCCCCACAATATTTGACATTTCCACCCTGTGAAAAAGACTCCGACGAGCCACTCTATTCATGCCCCTCATAATTTTATGTATTTCTTTCAAATCACCTTTTGAAATGTCCTTTGGAATCTGCCTTCACCATTCTCCCAAGCCGTGGATTCCAGATTGTAACAACACTGAGTAAATGCTGCCTTAAAATGAAAAGCAGTCACTATCATTTCGTTGGTGGAGTTCAGCTGTTTTATCTGTTTTGGTCAAGGCTGTAATGTGGTCCGGAGCTAAATGGCACTAGCAGGCCAAAAACTGATCTTTAGTGAGCAGTTTATTCATTCGCAAATGCTGTTTAATAGCGACACCTTCAGTCACATTGCTGAAAATCAAGATTCTACTGATAGGGTAGAGGTTGGATTTTTGTGAACAAGACGTATGTGCATGATTTTCCATATTATCCAATAGATGCCATGGTTGTTGATGTAATAAGCAGTTTGTTTTGGTTCATAGAGTCATAGTCTTCAATAATGTTGTCAGGGGTCATAGCCTAGCAGTGTCCAGTCTCTTCGTTAGTTCTTGATGTTATTTTAATTGAATTGCTTGAAGACTGGCATTTATGATTCTGTGGACCTGTGGAGGAGGCTGAAATGTATCATCTGGGCTTCTGACTGGAGATTGTTGCAATTGCTTCAGCCTTATCTATTGAACTGATGTAATGGGCTACCCCGTTGTTGAGGATGGGAATATTTGTGAAGTCACCTCCTCATGTTAATTTATTTCATCCAACATCATTCACAATTGGTTGTGTGCAGAGCTTAGATCTGACCTGTTGGTTGTGGGATCACCTGGTATTGTCTGTTGCAAGAGACTCTGCATATATTCAGTGATACAGTAATGTAATAACCCATTCTATACATGTGTTGACTTATGGGCTAACAGGATTCACATTGTTAATGATCCTTCTCTGAATTTATAATCTGACAATTTGGAATTTTTCCAACTATTTAAGGAAACTTAATGTGTAATATTCCATGAGATCGTGCAAGTTGCTTGCCAAGTATTATTTTTGTGTTCATCTGCACCTAAAAATAAAAATATGCTCCTCATTTTTTTATCTGCATGTACTAAATTGTGGCTTTGGGCTCAACATTACTTACTTCAGACTAGATGCCATTACTCAGATGTCAATTAAGCTTTTTTCGTGGCATCACACTCAGTTGACACAGAACCACTGTTTAAAAAATGCGATGTAGGAAAATTAGTTTCCTACAAGTTTAATTCTAGAGTAGATGCTGGTTCACTGACATGAAAACCTAAGTACAGAAATTGTGTTCAAGTTCCTTCAAGTTCAAGTAAATTATTTTTTAAAAAATAATTTCTATTACTTTTAATGTTTTTAAATGTTCCCCATTCAAAAATCAATGCTTAGCCCTGAATTCATCCTATTTATTATGCTTCAGAAGTTTTATTTGGTAAAGTATAAAAAAAATTATGATTTATCAGCAGGCTGCCCAAACGCGACGACCTCGTTCTTCAACTGTTACTGGCAGTGAACAACCAAATGAACTGACGGTAATTTATTCAGTACCAAAAATAACATTTTTTTTTTAAGCACAAATGTATTTGTTAAGCAATAGTTTTCTGGAGAATTTCACTGTCTGATGGAACACTTTCACAAATCAATTAGCTGCAAAGAATTATGATCATTCTTTTTGATTTTAGTATTCAGCCTTTCCTCCATTTTCACTAATGATAACAAAATTAACTTGAAGCAGAATACTAACTGAGCTGAACTAAATTAGTGTAAACACAATGAATCGGTACCTTGAAACTGCACGACTCACTGGCCTCTCCAAGCTAATACTGTTGTTGTCAAACCTGTCCTACACGAGCTTGCTAATTATATCAAACATTGATAAAAATAAGCATTGAAAATAAAAGGATTTGATCATAATATGGTAGATCTTACGTTTAAGGAAGTACGATAAGGGTCATAAGCTTTGAGTTTGTATGTATTAAGTTATTTAGGGTGTGAATGGAAAAAGAAAGCTGATGTTTAATTAGTAAGTATGAGGAGTGCTAGTGGAGAGTGGTATTGTGTGTGATTCCAGCGTAGTTTCTTTGATCGTGACCTTGTAGAGTTTTATAAAATCATGAGGGACATGGATAGGGTAGAGAGACAAGGTGTTTTCCCTGGGGTGGGGGAGTTCAGAACTAGAGGGCATAGGTTTAGGGTGAGAGGGGAAAGATATAAAATGGACCTAAGGGGCAACTTTTTCATGCAGAGGGTGGTATAGGTATGGAATGAGTTGCCAGAGGGAGTGGTGAAGACTGGTACAACTACAACATTTAAAAGGCAAGGGGAAAATAAGGACTGCAGATGCAGGAGATCAGAATCGAGAGTGTGTTGCTGGAAAAGCACAGCAGGTCTGGCAGCATCCAAGGAGCAGGAGAATTGATGTTTCTGGCATAAGCTGTTCATCAAGAATGAGGTTGCAGGGCCAGAGGGCTGAGAGGTAAATGGGAAGGGGGAGGTAGCTGGGAATTTGTTAGGTAGATGAAGGTGAGGGAGGTGGTGGTGGAGCGGATAGATGGGAAAGACGATGGACAGGTCAAGAGAGCGGTGGCGAGTTGGAGGCTTGGGACTGGGATAAGATGGGAGGAGGGGAAATGAGGAAACTGGTGAAATCCGCATTGATCCCGTGTGGTTTCAGCGTCCCAAGGCAGAATATGAGGCGTTCTTCCTCCAGGCATCGGGTGGTTAGGGTTTGGCGATGGAGGAAGCCAAGGACCTCATGTCCTTGGTGGAGTGGGAGGGGTAGGGGTCAAAGGTGGAGCTGCAGGAAGTGGAGGAGATGAGCTGGAGGGCATTGTCGACCAAATGGGTGGAGAAATTGCAGTCTTTGAAAAAAAGAGGCCTTCTGGGAATTTCTAAGGTGAAATTGGTCATCCTGGGAACTGAACCCCTTTCCTATAAATTTCACACTTTAAAACATCCATTGAGATTTTCTAAGTATGGTGACAGCGAGTACGAGGGGACATAGCTTTAAATTGAGGGGTGATAGATATAGGACAGATGTCAGAGGTAGTTTCTTCACTCAGAGTAGTAAGGGTTTGGAATGCTTTGCCTGCAACGGTAGTAGATTTGCCAACTTTAAGTCGTCATTGGACAAGCATATGGACGTACATGGAATAGTGTAGGTTAGATGGGCTTCAGATTGGTATGACAGATCAGCGCAACATCGAAGACCGAAGGGCCTGTACTGCACTGTAATGTTCTATGAGAACCTCTGACTGTCCACAATTGAACTGTAAACAAATTAAAGTGTGAATACTGATGAAAATAAAATGAAGGTGTGCTTACTTTCGTTTTAGACTGAGGATGTTTATAATGGTGAACAATATTTGTAAAAGTAATGGGAACAATAAAGGCAACTTAGGAAGATATATGATATAAGTTGTCAGGCTGGTAAAGGTTCTTCATTGGTTACAATTCTATGTGAGATGGACCAAATGGGTAAATGAATAGGAAGTGTTTAGAGGGATATGGGTCAAATGCAGGTAAATGGGACTAGATTAATTTAGGATATCTGTTTGCCAAATGGTCTCTTTCTGTGCTGTACATCTCTATGACTACTAATTTGTAAAAGCAAGATTTGAGCCTATCCAATATCTGGTAGGATTTGGCAATATTAGGTAGACAGAAATAAGGGGGCATACATGGGTCAAGAATCTGAAAATAAATTTGTAATCCCTGGTCTTTCTACAGCTGTAGATGATCATGTGTTCAGCACAGTTTCTCTGTTTTGCATGTGTGAATTTTTCAGGTCCATCTCACACAGAATTGTGACTGATAAAGAGCTGGCACATTTACCAGTCTGACTACTTATGTTGTATATCATCCTAAGTTGCCTTTATTGTTCCCATTACTTTTATAAATATTGTTGATCATTGTAAACATCCTTGGTCTAAAATAAATATATGCACACCTTAACTTATTTTCATGAATATTCACACTTAAATTTGTATAGAGTTCAGTTATTGATGGTCATATGTTCTCACTAAATGTTTAAAGTGTGATATTTATCGTGTTCCATTATTTGCTGCAATGTCTACCATTATTAATAATCTGAGTTTAGTAAGTTGCCGTTTTGATTTGAAGAAACATTTAAGGATAGATATATGTTCCAGGGGATCAGTACTCCGATCTCACTTCTAATCCTTTTGTTGGCAGCTGATGTAGACATTTTCTGATCAATTTGCTCAGATGTTATAACATACTTCTGGAGCAGGTGAAGTTTGAACCTGGATCTTCTCGTAGAGAAGTAGAGACACTGCACCCCATTTTACCAGGTCGTCTCTCGCCCAAGTACAAACAGGCCTGAGATTGCTTAGCTTCCGGGATCAGACAAGAATGGGTATTTTCAGATTAGCATGGCTAGATCTTTGCTTGATATCTTTTTAATAAAAGCCATATTTGTTGTGGTCCCAACTATTGGAGATCATGGCAGATAAGGAAGACAAATCAGCTGGATTTAATTTTTTCACTGAGAATGATAATGAGCAACAGATTTTCAACACAGAAAGATACTATTTGAGGCATCATTGTCTGTGCTGGGTCTTTGCTAGAGCAACTTTTTAAAATTCCCATCGCTTAGCTTTAACCCTGTACTTTGATATCCTTTTTCTGCATCAAATAGTTGTCCAGTTCTCCCTTAATAATAGTTTCTATCTTAATCAACTCCTATTGAAGTATACTCTAAGATGCATATGGACAGATGCATGAGTAGGTGGGGAGCAGAGGGATACAGATGCTTAGGAATTGACCGACAGGTTTAGACAGTATATTTGGATCGCTCAGGCTCGGAGGGCCGAAGGGCCTGTTCCTGGGCTGCAAATTTTCTTTGTTCTTCTTTGTTCTTTGTCCTCCAGTCACCTCTGTGCAAAGACCTGTTCTCAATCCCCATACACTTGCTGCAAAATAAATTGTTAAATTCAGAATCATAGTCACTCTCCAATCAGAGCCAGATTGTTCCTTGCTCATCAACATAGATTTTCCTAATTTTGTAAACCTATTATATCCTGTCTCTAATCAAGTAAAAATGATGTCCACATAATAAGACATTTTGCACAGCAAAAGTTTTATATTTATAAAATCAATGTAATGAAACTTTGTTGTTCTCCATGACTTGAATTCCCCTTTGCTAATCAGACACATTAAAATTTTCTCAATTATCTAAATTGTAGTTGTTAGTATTTTGTATTATTTTATTATTTTTTATTTTTCTACTGTATGCTGGTTTTCTAAATCTTAAGGTTCTAGAGGCTTCTTGTGGTGTTATTTACCTGTATTTTAACAGCCATTTCTGAAATCATAGTCAACCTGCCTGGTTTAAATTTAAAGAAAGCTTGGCAGCCGAATATCAGTTATCATTTAACTGGTATATTCTCCATGACAATGATTTTATCATTAGAGTTCACTTTTCAACTAATCACCACTGTCTTATCATTTATTATATAATGATATTCTTCTTTTACATTGCTATTCTTGCAAATGTCCTGATGAATGCAAGATAAAAACATTTCCCCAAAATTTCTTTTTTATAGCAGTAAGCTTATTTATTTGTTGGTTAGTTGTCTTCTGTAGCTAGGTGGTAGCAGTCTTGCTTTTGAGTCTAAAGGTTGCAAGTTTAACTTTACTCCAGGATTTTGAGTGCAAAAATCAAGCCTGACAATTATGTTGCAGAAGTGAGGGATTGATAAACTTTGGAGGTACCATAATTTTGGTGAAACATTAAGCAGAGATCCTGACTGCCATACTGGGAGGATGCAAAAGGTCCCACGGCACAATTTCTTAGGAAGGCAGGGGAATTAATCATGTATCCTCGCAAATATTTATGCTCAATCAACATCACAGAAATGGAAGATGGAGTGATGCCTTTTTTTTGGTTGAGAGGCATGTAGCAGCATTTCTTGGTAGAAAGAATGAAAGGCAATTTCAAATGAAGGGTGCATTTCTGAAATGCATGCAGGAGCACAGAGACTTAGGTGTATGTTTGCATAAATTGATGTCAACAAAGTTGGTTGAGAAAATGGTTAATAAACATGAGGGACTCTTGTTATTACAAATGGAACCATAGAGTACAAACTCAGGCAAGTTATATTGAATCTTTATAAAACAGTGGATTAACTCAACTGAGGTATATCTAATTCTAGTCGCTACGTTAGGACAGTTATGAAGGCAATTTTGAAGGTGCTGAAAAGATTTATAAGGATGGTTACAGGTTTGAGGGACCACAGGCATGTGATTAGGTTGGCAAGGTTCAGGCTATTATTTATAGATGAGAAGAATAAGTTGAATGATATTTAATAAAGGTGATGTAAATCATGAAAGGTCTGGACTGAGCAAATAGGAGAATAACTGTTTCCATTGGCAGAAGGATCAAAATTACAGGTGCAAAGGTGATTGGCAAAACAAATAATGGCATGGTGAGGAAAAACTCAGTTTTAACACAAGAATTGGTTAGGATCTGGATTATCACCGTGATAGAGGCAGATATATTTGAAACTTTTCAATAGAATTGAATAAGCTCCCAAGAGACATTTGCAGGATAGAAGGGAAAAGGCAGCAAGTGGTACTGGCTGACTCTTTCAAACTGCAGACCAAGTTGCCTCCTGCATTGTGACCAGCCTGTCAATCTATAATTAAGCATTACCTTGGCTCTAATAAACCAATCTTTTTGTTAAAATATGCTCTGCACTCATAAGTTAAAAATATTTTTTCTTTTTTTAAAAAGGTGCTATACATATGTTGAAATTAAAACACAGCTTTATTTGTGTTGGTGATTCTTTTCTTTATTTGTAAAATTAAGCAATTTTGATGTTAAGAGCTTTGTGAAGAACTATATTCATGTGGGTTACTAAATATAGTGATCTCTCTCAGTCCCCCTTTGCTGCTGTACTTTCTATTTCAATAATATTATTCAAAGATAAATGAGATGTTTTAAATGCAACTTCTCTGGCAGTGATGGTATCAGATTTAACTTTCCAGCCTAATCATGGATAAGAAAAATAGGGCAGAGGTAGTAGTCCTCTTTGATGTCACCGATGTTTCATTTCAAGTATTTCTTGCTTTTTGGAAGCTCTTTGCTAACTATTTTCTATCCTTCAGCTACATCTGCACACTAACGCTGCAAGTATTTCTAACACCTTGTTTACAACCCTGGACAGGACAAGAAAAAACTTTATTCTCAGAATTATGTTCCCTTTCTTGCAGGGAACAGCCGTTCATCCTCTGAACCTTTCTTTGTTCAACCTTATGTCTACCATTTTTCTCACTTGTCAAAATCACGACCTATTGTGCCATGTATTCATTGTTCCCTAGGTAATCAAGGCTGTGGAACTCTTTACCTCCTTACTGCCTTTTGCCGTAGAAATGATAAACTCCTAAAAAGGCAAAGTTTAGTAGCACCCAAGCACGAGTTTGGACGTTTTTTTTTATTTCAACTTTTTGCCCACACTTTTTGTTGACTCCTGTACAGTGAGGTCTTGCTGCTTCTAAATTGTTTCTATTTTAATTAAGATGTAAAATCAGGTTGACTGTGACTCTTGCATTACTTTCATTTCTGAACCACGTTAAGTGGAGATTTGATAGTGTTGCTATATTGATAATCAATAGACACTATTTCTAATGGCAGGAAGCTCGGTAACCAGATGACACAGAATTAAGATAATTAGTAAAATTAGCATAAGTAGTTTTTATGCCATGAGTTATGATTTGAAATTCACTGCCTGAAAAATCCGTGGAGGAAAATTTACTAATAACTTTCAAAAGGAATTAGATATACATCTGAAATGGAAAAAAAATAGGAAAGGGGTGCAATTTGCTAGCTCTTTTAAGGAGCAGCCAAAGACAGTTGGTTATTTGTCTTTTACTGAGCTGCATGTTTCTCTGATTATATTCTTGCTCCACCTGTCTGTAGAGGTGGATGTACAAAATCTCAAGGCAGTATTCAAAAACAGCTACATTATCAAAATAGATTAACTAATCATTCATTTCATTTGCTGCTTGTGGGACACAACAAATGGGCTGCTATTTTATGCCTACATGACAACAGTGACTGCATTCAAAAGAAGAATTAATTGGCTATAGTATATAAGTGATCAGATTTCCTTTTAGTCATAGCAACTGTGATAAATTGTTCAGTTTTTTTTGGTAGATATATTCAGAATCATGAACTTGAGAGACAACACAATTGTGCAAAGTAATTTGCCCATGACAAAACCACAGAACCTACTCTCGTGCATTTTACTTTATTTTAAATGAACTGAGCAATATTCATAATAGAAACACAGTGATTGTCAATATTGTTCTGACTAATCAGGTACATCTTGAGGTAAATTTAAACTTTACTTTTTTTGAAATGTGAAATTATATTTGAAAGCTGATTACGCCAAGCAGTTGGATATACATAATAAAGCCTTTTGGATAATCTTATCTGCACAGGGTCTCTCAGAGAACTATCCACTTAGTTGCATCTCCCTTTACTTTGTCAAGACCTTTTCAATTATTTTACATCAAATTTCAAATATCTATTCATATCCTATTTGGAAGTTATAATTGGAAAGAGAAAGATGTCAAAGTACTACATCAAATTTGGTGCATTCAGGAACATATTACTACAAGAAACGAAGAACAAGGCAGTTGAGTTTAAGTAGCTACACTGAAGAGTTCAAATATTATATTTTCATTAAGCAGTTGAAGGGTTTCATAGGCTGTTGACTGTTCTTTCAGATCATCATTGACATTCACAGTGTTGGTGCAATTTAGATTACAGCAAGTGATGCCTAAGACACTTAAAATAGTTGTTCTATATGCATAATAATGAGTACTGTTATCTTTAAGCATGTTGTATTGTCTCTGAAGCCATGAATTTGAGCCAACAGTGTATCTATATTTCAGGTAGAAAATGAAAACTTTGACTATAAGATTTATGAACAACTGCTTTGTTTTGTAGTGTTGGGCTATGCTGTCCATTCGTTGTTCATTTCAGCTCTAATGATTAAGCATATAAACTGTCTGAATGCTAACAAATGTAATCGTCTTGCACAAGCAGTCACCAGCAGCCTATATACTCACAACACCTGGCTTGCCACCAGGATGGGAAGAGCGGAAAGACACAAAGGGACGCTCCTATTATGTAAACCATAACAACAGAACTACTACTTGGACTCGTCCAATTGTGCAGGTACGAAGACTGTCCTACAACTGTGAAGAGCAAGACAACATTGAGATAACGGCACACTTTGATTTATTTTTTCCAGACCTGCTTTGCTGGTTCAGTCGGACTTGTGCTGTTTTCTGTGTGGAAGCTGATTTTCTAACTTAGGATACTGCAAGTAATGCCAAAGACAGTGTCGAAATGATTGTTCAATATGCATAGTAATCTAAATGTTGTTAACTGCAAGCACATTGACCCTGCAGAATATTGTGTATATTTTATTCATTCACGGGATGAGGGCATCACTGACTAGACCAGCATTTATTGCCCATCATGGAGGGCACTTACAAATCAACTGCATTGCTGTGGGTCTGGAGTCATTTAGGCCAGACCAGGTAAGAATGGCAGTTTCCTTCTCTAAAGGACAATAATAAACCAGATGTTTTTTTTTCTGACAATCAACACTGAATTCATGGTCATCGTTAGATTTTTAATTCCAGATTTTTATTGCATTCAAATTCCACCATCTTCTGCAGAGGGATTCGAACCCAGGTCCCCAGAACATTACTTGGGTCTCTGGATTAGTAGTCCAGGGATAGCGCAATTTGGCCATCACCTCTCCTTCCACTAAATTATGCTGTGGATATAGCTATATTTCAGGGAGAAAATTAAAATTTGATTAGTATAAGGTGTTAAGATATTATTAACATAATAACATAGAAAATGTCCCGAACAGGTAAGCTTGCATATTTGGAATGTTTCTAATCTTTGTTGGTATAAGCCATAAGTTGTATTGTGCATGTAATATTGTAGGTAAAATCAAAACAATGATAAATCTGAAAAGTCAGGTAGAGTGCAACTTTCAGGTGATCATTTTGTAGCTGAATTGACCTCTCGCCTAATTTTCCATTTGTTAGGCCTGGCAACTGGGAGTAAAATAATAATTTTCTCTTATGAAAAGTTCCATGAAACTTGCAGAAAAAAACATGTCCCAAATTTACAGTGCAGAATTGTGTGGAAATGTTAAATGTGACAGTGGCAAGGGCAATTTGGTTTTCCTCCTTGCCAAAATTATTTTACTTGGAAATCACAATGAAATTACAATAACTGTTTCAGTAAGAATGTAATTTTCTTCCCTACCTCTAAGACAATTACCCTCAATATTCAACTGTGGAATTAAGTTTGGCCTTACAAGAATTTTGACTGAAGTACATACAATGTCATTTGTTTGAGTTGAAATTCTTGGAAGTCTTTGTCTAAAAACATTGTGGAAGCGTTTCTATCATTACAAATTGCAGCACTAACAAATGCCAGCCTTCCAACCAATGTCAACCTCCTCCTATTTTACTTAAAAGACAAAAAAGCAATGAATTCAACACTGGAAACTTGGAATCAACATGATGTGAAATGACTAAAATCTAAACGCTCAGCTTTTTCCAGCCACAGCAAATGAGCCCAGAAATGTATTTAGATTAAATACTTTGCTCCTTTAAACTCTTTGTGTGTTACAAATGTGAATTGTATGGCATTTAAAGTTTTAATTTGTGAACTTTTCAATAGCATTTATTCTACTGTAACCTAAACAACAAAACTAGTCTTCCTGCGTCAATTACTAATTTATTCTTCTTCATACTACCAGCATGCAGACGATGGTGCACCAGGTCCAACTGCCAGCAACAGCCTTTTAAGCGAGCCTCAGATAAGGCGGCCTCGCAGTCTCAGCTCACCCACAGTAACCTTATCAACTCCACTGGAGGTGAGAGTTGAGTGTCTTCGCTTCTGTACAAGGCTCTCAATCACCTTAACATTCCATTCTTTCCTTTCTTCCGTCACTACCTGTTTTCTTCAGCTAGTGTGCCTTTTCATCCAGCTGTGTATCCCAGCTAATCTACTTCGCATTCTTTGGCTGTGATAATTATAATCTTCTTTTCTTTGTAAAACAGCTCTTGCATGTACTGTCTCTCATAATGAAAGCTTTTCTGATTTTTTTTCACCAAAGTTAACTGTTGCGCACATTTCATTTGGAATAGTATTTATACATTCACTGAAGTAGTCAACCAGTGTTTACTAAAACTATGACAACCATTTTAATGCTCAAATAAAAGCTGTGTAATAATATGTGAATTTGTAATTTAGGTCTTGGATTTGGGGTATCAAATGTCATCTTTAACATAGCAAGTTTTCAGATGGTTCTGGCAATTATTGTTTTTACCTTGATGTCTACTTAAGTATATACTGAAAATGCATCTTTTTATGATTATTTTCTAAGCAGGTCAGTGGAGCTGAGTGGTATGCAAGAGGTCTTGAGAGTACTTGAACTCGAGACTGATAAATTACACTGCTTTCAATAGCACAATGCTTCCTGTATAATATCACACTTAACGTTCTCTCAGTAATTTACTATAATGTACTAAAATCTGATTGTCATTATGCAATTGTGAAATGTAATAATTTTACAACATATAGGTGGAATAGATTTACCCTTTACCTGCAGCAGTTTGCCAGGCTTCTTAGCACCTTTGAAACTTTAATTCTACTTCAGAGAAGGGCAAGCGCAGGCATTGGGAACTCTGCCATGTGAAAGTTCCATTCCAAGTCAAATGCCATTCCAACTTGTAAATATGCTGATGTTCTCTTGTCATTCTCGAATCCTAGAACTGCCTCCTTTAAAGCATGCAGCAGTATGTATTGTAGATGTTCAGGAAGATGGCTCGATTTTGAGTTTCTGACCTTGAAGGCTTGGCTGCTAATGGTGCAGCAATGTAAAATAAGGGATGCACAGTAAGTCAGAATTGAATAAATTCAAGTATCTTGGAAGCTTCTGGGGAAGCATGAAGTCAATGAGATGGTAGTGGTGAGATCATGAATAGACCTGAAAACAAGAACAGGAATTTTAAAATGTAAGATGTTGTTTAACCAGGATCTGGATTGCACGCAGTAGGTTGGAAGGCTGGGGATATTTAAAATGCAGTATCCACTGGCTACCACAATTTTACCTGCACCAGGAGTGGCATTGGGTCAAGCAGTGCAATTGATCCCTTCTTAAGGTTCTCATCCTACAGCCAACAATGTTCAATCATTGGGAAAGGTCTGCAAAAAGCTTCCCAATGCTGCTGGCTGGTGGAAAATCCAAAGTGGACAATGAATGCTGGGACGATTAGTGGTGCTGGAAGAGCACAGCAGTTCAGAAGTGGTCTCTATGCAGCATTTTCTGTTTTGTGAGATTGTGAAGTGTGAAATTTTTGCAGTGTTTTCTCAGTACTTTTCAACATGGCGATACTTGATTTATTGTTAAGCTAGTTTCAGAGTAAACTGTTTGCAAAGAAGGAAAACACTAGATGGAAGGTTTGTTTTCAACTTAAAGACTTCCATAAAAGTTTCTCAGTTTCGCCATTGATTGAAATTTTGTAATTATTTTGTTTGAAAATGCTTAAGGACTTTGCAGCATTTATAATTACTGTATTCCTTGTATCCAAGTTAATTGACTGGACCAATACAAGATATATAAAGCACATTAATTTTGCTGAAACTATGATAAAATTAGTTGCTGAACGGTTTATCTAAAGTGAGTATTTTCTAAGATTTCATACAGGTTGCAGCAATAAGAAAAATCAACACAAGTACTGGAAACTATTTAAATGAGTTTGGCCAAACCCAAGTCCATATAAGTATTTTCAATACATACCTCTTCATTTGTTTTCAGGGTGCAAAAGATCCCCCTCTGCGCAGAGCTGTAAAAGATACTTTATCGACTCCTCAGTCTCCACAGCTTTCACCTTATAATTCACCAAAATCACAGCATAAGGCTGTGCATAGTTTCCTACCTCCTGGCTGGGAAATGCGCATAGCTCCAAATGGCCGACCTTTCTTCATTGATCACAATAGTAGAACAACAACATGGGTAAGTCCTAAGCTGTACTAACAGTGCTATTCTTTTGAATTAGTGAATCGCAGCAAACAAACTTCTTTTCAGTATGGGGGCCAGGTATGTGGACATTGTTTTGGTTTTATTACATGAGTCATGTGATGAAATAAGTAGCTGATCTAATGGATAGTCTCTCTTTGGAGTTAGCACATCAAAATAATTGCATTCTTAACTCAGACTTGAGCATTAAGCAGTAATCAGGAAAAGTCTCTTAAAATGTGAAAAAATGTTTGGGGTGGCTTGCTCACTTTAATCTTTTTGGAATGGATCTTGTCAGAGCTTTCTGGTTGTTACAGAGAAAAACAAGATGATTATGTTTAGTAGAAGGTAATGCTGGCTAAGTTTTTAAAATATATTTTAAGTTGAGTTTGCATAAGTAGTACTGGGCATACAAAGCTTGTTCTGAAGGATAGATCTTGCGTATGGTCTTGCCAGCCTTGATTGCTACCTTATTTTAGTAAAAGTTGATTCAATTATCACTGAATATTGTGTGATTTTCCCCTTGAATACTTTTTCTATATAAAAATGCCAAATATCTGTAACCTCTAAAATATATACAGAAAAATATATATAAAAATATATACGGAAATGCTCAGCAGGTCTAGCAGTATCTGTGGAGAGAGAATCAGCATTAACCTTTCAGGTTGATTACTAAGGTTATAGATGTGTTAGTTTTAAGCAAAAAGAAGTGATGAGGATGGAGTGAAAGGAAAGGTCTTGTGATAAGGCTGAAAGCAGAAGAATTAAGACATGAAAAGCTTCAGGCTGCAAAGTTGAAGGATTTGTAATAGGATAAGGAAAGAAAAGATTTGTTGAGAGGAGATTTGACTGATGAACAGCTACCATCCCAAGACCAAAGAAAAAGAAAATTGAGAGTGACAAACTTAAAACTATCAAAGGTAAAGGAAATAAATGGGGAGGGGTGGGGGGTATGGACGGGGGCACGTACGGGGGTTGGATGGTGGGCATGGGTGGGGTTGAGGGTGGGCAGAGGTGGTGTTGGATGGAGTTGGGGAGCTGGGGCTCCAGCGCAGTGTGCTGCTGCCTCGTCTCCTGAACGGGAAGCAGACTTCACAGAAAACTCCCAAGTCCCAGAGGAAATCAACGAACCGAGGAGGGAGGAAGTGTTGTGTGTTCTAAAAGGTGTTAAGGTGGACTAGTCCCCAGATGCGGATGGGATCTATCCCAGCTTACTGAGGGAAGCAAGAGAGGAAATAGCTGGGGCTTTAACAGATATCTTTGCAGCATCCTTGAAAACAGGAGAGGTGCCAGAGGACTGGAGAATTGCTCATGTCCCCTTGTTTAAGAAGGGTAGCAGAGATAATCCAGGTAATTACAAACCTGTGCGCTTGAGGTCAGTGGTAGGGAAGCTACTGGAGAAGATACTAAGGGATAGGATATATACCCATTTAGAAGAAAATGGGCTTATCAGTGATAGGAAACATTGTGTTATGTAGGGGAAGGTCGTGTCAAGAGGTGACAAAGTTGATTGAGGCGAGGGATGTAGATGTCATATACATGGACTTTAGTAAGGTTCCTCATGGTAGGCTGCTGAAGGTGAAGTCGCATGGGGTCCAGAGTGTTCTAGCTAGATGTTTAGACAACTGATTGGGTAATAGGAGACTGAGAGTATTAGTGGAAGTGAGCTTCTCAAAATGGAAGCCTGTGACCAGTGGTGTCCTACAGGGATCCGTGCTTGGAGGAATGGTGTAGGTTGCCTCATTAGCAAATTTGCAGATTACATTAAGATTGATAGAGTAGCAGATAGTGAATGGGATGGTCAGAGAATACAGCAGAATATAGATCAATTGGAGAGTTGGGCAGAGAAATGGCAGATGCCATTTAATCCAGACCAATGTGAGGTGATACTTTTTGGAAGATGTAATTCCAGAGCGAACTATGGCAATGGAAAAGTCCTGGGAAAATTGATGTACAGAGAGATCTGGGTGTTCAGGTCCATTGTCGCTGAAGGTGGCAACACAGGTCAGTAGAATAGTCAAAAAGGTATACGGCATGCTTTCCTTCATCAGACGGGGTATTGAGTACAAGAGTTGGCAGATCTTGGTTTGGTTCAGCCACATTTGGAATATTGCATACAGTTTTCACCGCTACATTACCAAAATGATATGGGTGCTTTGGAGAGGGTACAGAGGAGGTTCATTAGGATGTTGCCTGGTATGGAGGATGCTAGCTATGAGGAGAGGTTGAATAGATTCGGATTATTTTCATTGGAAAGGAGGAGGTTGGGGGTTGGGGTGGGGTGTCCTGTTTGAGGCCCACAAAAGTCATGAGAGGTGTAGACAGCGTGGATAGCAAGAAACTTTTTCCCAGAATGGAGGACTCAGTTACTTGGGGTCACGAGTTCAAAGTGAGAGGGGAAAAGTTTAGGGGAGATGTCTGTGGAAAGTTCTTTATGCAGAGGGTGGTGTGGCTTGGAATGTGCTGCCAGTGGACATGGTTGGGGTGGGTATCTAGACAGGTACATGAATGGGCAGGGAGCAAAGGGATACACATCCTTAGACTATAGGGCAGCAGATTTAGATAGAGGATATGGATTAGCGCAGGCTTGGAGGGCCAAAGGGCCTGTCCCTGTGCTGTGATGTTTTTTGATCTTTGTTCTAAGAAAAAAATTACTGAGCATTCTATTGGGATTGGAGACCTACATTTAGGATCTTGAAGGAAATGGCAGCAGAGATCGTGAATGTATTGGTTATAATGCAAAATTCCCTGGATGTGGAAAGGTTCCAGTGGATTGAAATATGTAATGTCCGAATTCAAGAAGGGAAAGTAGCAGAAAGTAGGAAGCTATAGACTAGTTAGTTTAATATCTGGCTTTCGGAAATTGTTAAAATCCACTATTAAGGACATTTGGAAAGTCGAACACAATCCATCAGAGTCAGTATGGTTTTATGAAGTGTAAATCATGTTTGACTAATTTACTAGAGTTCTTCAAAGGTGCGACAAGCAAAGTGGACAATGGAGATCTTGTAGCTGTAGTATATCTGGACTTCCCAGAGGGCATTTGCTAAGGTGTCACAGGAAAAGTTAAAGCATAAGGTAAAATCCCATGGGATTATGATGATTTATTAGTTTGATAAGACATTCTGCTAACTGACAGAAAGCAGACCGTCAGGATAAATGGTATTTTTGTGGTGGCAAGCAGTAATTAGTGGAGTGAACAGAATTGTGTCCTCTGGTCCCAACTATTTACAATTTATATTCATGACTTGGATGCAGGGATAGAAGGTACTGTTGTCACATTTGCAGATGACAGTCAGAGAGATGGGATAATAAGTTGCATAAAGAAATTTACAAATGGATATGGAAAAGTATGGTAAATGGGCCAAAATTTTGCAGATGTAATTTAATGTGAATAAATGTAAGGTAATCCATTTTGATTAGAAGAGAAGAAAGGCAACTTTGTATCTAAATGGAGAGAAACTTCAAAATGCTTCAGTGGAGAAGGATCTCAGTGTCCTCCTGTATGAATTGCAGAAAACTAATATGCAGGTACAGCAGATGAAAAAGAAGGCAAGTGGAATTTTGACATTTATTGCTGAAGAAATGGATTTTTAAAAAAAGGGAAGTGTTGCTGCTATTAGGACATTCGTGAGACTGCACTTGGAGTATTGCATAAAGTTTTGGTCTCCTTACTTGAAGGAATGCAGTTACACTGGAGATAGTTCAGATGAGATTCATTAGATTGATTCCAGCGATGAGATTGTCTTATGAAGAGAGGTTGAGTAGAGTAAGGCTGTACTCTTCAGAGTTTTGAAGAATGGGGAGATTTAACTACAGTACCTTAAAACACTAAAGGGAGTTAACAAAATAGACAAAGAGGATTTTTTTCTTTTGTGGGGCATTCTAAATGTGAGGTCCTGGTTTTAGAACAAAGGTGAGGAGAAATTACCTCTGCGAAATGGTTGTGAAACTGTGGAATTTACTATTTCAGAGTACAGTGGATACTGGGATATTCTGTAAATGTAAGGAGCAAATGGACAGGTTTTTAATGAGTAATGGGTTGAAAAGTTATGGAGTGCAGGCAGGAAAGTGGAGTTGAAGCTGAGATGCGATTAGCCAAGATTGCGTTGAATGGCAGAGCAGGCTGGAGAGGCCGAATTGCTGCTGCCTCCTAATTCTTGTGTATCTAGAGTGACGCAAGCTGAACAAATGCCAATCTCTTATGTTCTTAGACCCCTGAAATGGGATTGATTTGATTTATTGTCACAAGTATCTTTTTACACAATACAGTTGCTACTCTCTGGCCCCATCTTAAAAGACAATACAATAAATCAAGCATCGAATATAAAGGCAGAAAAATGAAGGAATAAAGAGCTGCATAACATTCTGATGTAGATGACACATCCATATAGAGACAGAGCAGTTATTCAAACAATGTTATGACCTCTTACCTATTATGTAAACTATTGTAAACAATTCACCTAAATAATCCTATGAATATGAAAGCAATTAAGAATAAAAGTCTCTCAAACATGAAGGAGAGGATGTGTTTTTTTTTAAAGAATAGCAAGTCTACATCTCTCCTCAAGGAAGGAGAGTAAGGGAAATTGTCTAGTTGCAGACCAGTTAATCCAGTAACAGCTCTTGGCAAACTCGTACACATCATGAATCACAATAAAGTTAGTATGCATTCAGATTTGGCGAGGTGTATGATAAATAGTCAGAATAGGTGATCTGAAGGAAAATTTGGTTTGACAAATTAAGGTAATGGTGACCTGCTGTCAAGAACTTCTACTTTACGCAAATGACTTCAGATGCACGCAAAGTCCTTTTTCATTTTCATTTTGAAACAACTCAGCAGCTTGCTGAGCGATTTCATTAGGCAGTAGAGAGTCAAGCTACATGCCTCAAAGTCTGGATTCACACACAGCCTAGTTTGGTTAAGTATAGCAGACATCCACCTGAGATGTTTATTCATGTTTTCTTGATTATCGAATGGATTCATGATCATTGTCAATTAGACATACATTTATTCCAGATTTATTCATTACTTTGCTAATTTTCTTGTTTGATCCCAATAATGTGATAGTTCTCAAAGAGTTTACCTTTTCAGGAGGATCCACGGTTGAAATATCCAGTTCACTTAAGAGCAAAGACTTCTTTGGATCCAAATGACCTTGGACCTCTCCCGGTTAGTGCTACAAATTTATTTAGTTTTACCAACATATAAATAGCAACTGACAGTATCCCAATGAGGAGTAACTGCACAGTTCTGATTCTAAATAATTATTCTCACATCCTTACCACTATCCCAGTATAAAAACCATAATATGTAGACGTTTTTAGGCAGTTAAATAAATGGCATGCTGTGTATCAATGCAACATGATTTCCTTTCATGATCATGCAAACAGCCCGGTATAAATTCAAACATGTCTACTGTACATGGCCAACTTCTACTATGTTAAAATATAATCATTATTCAGTGTGAATGCCAACAATATGACAAAGCTGTCACGTGTGACTACAAGACATCAATTTTATAGCAAATTAATGCTAATGTGAAATAGTTTATGAAGAAATCTAATTCAGTTTTCCCATACACTGTCGATGTCTAATATTTGGTTGATTTTTTTTTTCACGATTTGTTCTTACCATGGTATTTCAGTGAAATTTGTTTATCCTATTAAAGACTTTATCTCTACCCCTTACCCTTGTCCCTTTTCGAAGAACCATTAAACCCAATTTCTTTCTAACAATGTGTAGATTTTGATGTGAGATATATGTAGCATTCTAGTATACTGTTACTTTGAAAAATGCTTCTGTTACTCTTTATTTTAAAGCCTGGCTGGGAGGAAAGGATCCACTTGGATGGAAGGTCATTCTTCATAGATCACAGTGAGTCATATGGCATATTCCAAAAACGAAAAACTTTAGCTTTTTATTATTAATGGCAATCTCTGGAAGAAATTGGAATTTTTATCAATTGTCATGACACGACATGTACCAAAAGCTGAAAAAAACTCACTTCTATTAAAAAGGCAACTTAGAATGTATCAATTCAGTCTTGCAATTTAGCACAATGGGTAGGAAGAGGTAATATTAACATAATGGCACAATTCTAATGAGTGTGCAGAAACAGAGGGACTAAGGGAAAGGACATCTTTTGAAACTTCAGTTCAGATTATTGAGTTGGAGCTATATACATGACAACACGTGGAGGAGGCAGAGAATTACCTGAGCGCTGTTTCAGGAGATAATCACACCCTTTGGATTAATGACATCAAATTTGGATCATGGTCTGATGAGGGCATTTATAACTGATAGTCATTACTATCAACAAAATTGCAATCATCTAAAGCTGTTCATAAATTTGACTGTCTTAACAGTAAATGACTAAGTAGTCTAAAGATGGGCAAGGTATAGAAAAGTTAGGACCATTGAATGTTTTGGGCTCAGTTTTGATGTTTGAGGCAGGTAACAGAAGATGGGAGATTTTCCTAGCTGATGTGGGAAAGCCCCCAGTTAAAAGCTGGCAGATACCTTCTGAGTTCAAGGTGGAATCTCTACGTATTGCACAAGTCTCTCCTGTGGCGGAAGGAGTATCCACCAACAGCAAAGGCTGCTCACTCAGAAAGAAACTCTGCTCCCGTCTCTTGAGACTGCAAGGAATGTGCTAGAGGTTATCGTCACTGAATCAGACTGGGTGAGCAGACCTGCATGTGAAGGGTAGCAGCAGTGGAAGATAACGGAAAAACTGGCATTATAGAGTCTATTCATTCTGTTCTACCTGCCAGAGCTAAAGTGTGAAGTCACAGGAAAAAAATAGTTCGATACTTGGGTGAACATTTCTTTTGTGTCTCTCTTGATTGGCCAAGTGGTTTAAATTGGGAGATATTATTATGCTGAAATTTGTTTCTAAAATACTTAGCATTCAAATGAACTGATTAAATAGAATAGAGATGGCTAGGCAGGTGATGTGTGGCAGCTGCAGTACATGGGTTTTGGTGGACACGAATGTGATCCATTGTCACCTCGTGTGCAAATATTGGCTGCTTAAGAAACTTCAGTTCAGATTATTGAGTTGGAGCTATATACATGACAACACGTGGAGGAGGCAGAGAATTACCTGAGCGCTGTTTCAGGAGATAATCACACCCTTTGGATTAATGACATCAAATTTGGATCATGGTCTGATGAGGGCATTTATAACTGATAGTCGTTACTATCAACAAAATTGCAATCATCTAAAGCTGTTTATAAATTTGACTGTCTTAACAGTAAATGACTAAGTAGTCTAAAGATGGGCAAGGTATTACTTTTGCATAGAAAAGTTAGGACCATTGAATGTCTGGACACTGGCAAAATAACAGTACAACAGCCTTATGTGGTACTGGTTTTAAAAAGGTGAAAAAATAGATGCCCACAATCTTCAGATCCATCAGTTTAGCTCCACTCAATATGAAATAATTGAGATTATCGAGAGTGAAGTTTTTCAACTATGGCCAAGGTGAATTCAGAAGACCTTATACCTGAGCTATTAAATGATGAGAAAGTGACACTTTTAGACGGAGTGTATCCAGGCTTTCAAAAGGCTTTTGACCAGGCAACTGGTGGAAACCCATCAGCCAAACTTCAGAATGGTGAGATTCAGGATAGAGCCTCGAAATGGATAAGAAACTGTCTGTAGGATAGACAGAAATGAGTACCCTTTGGAGCATCTGTATTCACATGGTTCCCCAGAGTTTATTATTGTGTTACTGTTACTATTTTCATTTACAATAAATAAACTGAATTCTGAAACTCAATAGAATGCTGTCAACTTTATGAATGATGAATTCAATTTCATTGTGAAAAACACATCAGAGAAAGTAACTGTGAAATTACAGAATATTTAGGTGAAGTTTATATATTGGCCGATCAACAACTGAAGACAAGAATTATCCACAAGGTTTGTGTGAATGGTGTTAAAGTAGCCAAGAATGAAATGGAAAGATGGTTAAGAATCTTAGGTGTAGTACTGAACCTGATGAAGGGCTTTTGCCCAAAACGTCGTTTTCGAAGCTCCTTGGATACTGCCTGGACTGTTGTGCTCTTCCAGCACCACTAATCCAGAATCTGGTTTCCAGCATCTGCAGTCATTGTTTTTACCTCGTAGTACTGAATGTGTTCAACCAGTGCAAGGCAGTCGTCAAAATTGAAGGTTTTGGTCAAAACTGTTGAATATGAATTAGTAGAAGAAGGTATTCTCCTACTGTATACCATTCTGTTAGGCCATGCCATCAGTACTAAGTTCAATTCTGATTGTCAATTCAGAAATATTCAGACACTGGACACTGTAGAGACAAGTTATGGAAGTACACATCTGGTGTCACCTGAGTCATGAGAAAATATTAGAGAAAGTTGAGGCTAGAGTTAGCCTTGCCCACGTGGTGGACACAAGATAGCCACAGCATTCCAGCTGTAATGAAGTTTTCTTGTTTTGTTAACTTTTAAATTTTTAGTAACATGAAACTAAAATTTGTTCATCTCGCAGTTGGCAATTCTGCTCCCTACATTCCTGCTGGCTGCTTCATATCTATTTGGCTAGTTTTCTGTCATTATTCTCCTGCTCTACTCAAACTTTTCATGCAATAATGTTTTCACCAGTCTGTATTTATGGATTACCTGTCACATTTTAGCAGTTTCTTCAGTTTCAAGTTCTGCAGCAAGGGTTGCTGGACCTGAAACTTTAACTCTGCTTTCTCTACACAAATACTGCCAGACCTGATAAGTTTTTTTCAGCAGTTTGTTTTCAACAGTTTCACAGGTTGAACTGTGGGAATCTGGAACCAATGGCTTCACAAACTCGGACACTTTGGTCATAAAAAACAACATTCAAATTGCTGTACAAATTGAGAAGGACACCGCAATTCTGTATGACTTCATAATTGGGAAAAAAAAGCAATTACTTGAATATGCTCTTCTGCATGTAGCCATGTTTCAAGTTTCTTAGAATAAAAGGCTATAAATTAATAAACTCATAAGAATAGCAGCAGTAGTAGGCCACTTAACAAACCAACTAGGAGAAAGTCAGGACTGCAGATGCTGGAGATCAGAGCTGAAAATGTGTTGCTGGAAAAGCGCAGCAGGTCAGACAGCATCCTGCTCCTTGGATTTTCAGCACTTTACAAACCAATACAAGTTAATCTTTATTACTGACCATGATTTAGAGATTCCGGTGTTGGACTGGGGTGTACAAAGTTAAAAATCACACAACACACAACATCACAGTCCAACAGGTTTAATTGGAAGCACACTAGCTTTCGGAGCGACGCCTGATGAAGGAGCATCTCTCCAAAAGCTAGTGTGCTTTCAATTAAACCTGTTGGACTATAACCTGGTGTTGTGTGATTTTTAACTTTATTACTGACAAGTAAGCTGTTAGAACATAGAACAATACAGCACAGAACAGGCCCTTCGGGCCACGATGTTGTGCCAAACATTTGTCCTAGCTTAAGCACCTATTTATGTACCTATCCAATTGCTGCTTAAAGGTCACCAATGATTCTGACTCTGTCACTCCCACAGGCAGCGCATTCCATGCCCCCACCACTCTCTGGGTAAAGAACCTACCTCTGTCATCCCCCCTATACCTTCCACCCTTCACCTTAAATTTATGTCCCCTTGTAACACTCTGTTGTACCTGGGGGAAAAAATCTCTGACTGTCTACTCTATCTATTCCCCTGATCATCTTATAAACCTCTATCAAGTCACCCCTCATCCTTCTCCGTTCCAATGAGAAAAGGCCGAGCACACTCAACCTATCCTCGTACGACCTATTCTCCGTTCCAGGCAACATCCCGGTAAATCTCCTCTGCACCCTTTCCAAAGCTTCCACATCTTTCCTAAAATGAGGGGGCCAGAACTGCACACAGTACTCCAAATGTGGCCTTACCAAGGTCCTCTACAGCTGCAACATCATCTCACGACTCTTGAATTCAATCCCTCTGCTAATGAACCATAGGCCTCTTTACAAGCTCTATCCACCTGAGTGAATGCTATCTGACAGAATATATGCTTTTACAATTCTGGTATATTCGAATACCAGATGAACTGGCTTTTATTAAAGGTGAACAGCAAGAACAAAATTCATAGGGTGTCTTCAATTGTGCTTGATTGCATATGATTTTATAATTTCTATAACTTTATATTAATAAATCATTTGCTATCTCATTGTAGATACCAAAATTACACAATGGGAGGATCCTAGACTACAGAATCCAGCCATTACTGGTCCGGTAAGTAGTTTTTAAAAGAGAAAATTGACAGTTATTTACAAACTGCATGTTTTCATTTTCTCCTAATGTTTTCAGGTCATAACACCCCATTCGTTGTCTCCCTTCTAACCTTTATCCCCATCCTCACCTAGTCTTGTTTTCTGCTGAAAACATGTTCTGTTTGCAGTCAGGTCACTGTTCAGGATGCCATGAGTCACAGCTCGTGCAGACTTGAATGGTGGAGGAAGCACTTATGTTTTCTTCCTCTTCTCACTTTCCTCACCATAACAGATGCCTGAGGATTAAATGCCAGTTCAGATCATTTAGATGTTAAGCTTTAGCATTGAATTCCTTGTGTGGTTTGTTTTGAAAAGTCTTTTGTTCCATTAGATAAACTGTTTACTGTAAACTGTATGCTGTTAGTTTTGAGCAGAGTTGCTACAGATAATAGCGTCCAGGATTATTTGAAAAAGGCAGTCTTTTTTGAACAAAGTGAATCCTGTAGCACTCTCCAAAATCCCTTTCCAAATATATTTCAATATTCTCTTTCTTCAAGAACAACTTGCATTGAACAGCATTTTAATGTAGTAAGAACTCTGAGTGTTTTATAATACACAGAAATGAATCCCAGTGCAATAGCAGAATAATAATTAGGGAAGGTAAAGCAGGGACAGCCCAAGGTAGGGAAGGTAGGTAGGTAGGTTCAGGCTTCTGAGAACATTAAAAGACCTAGTTTTGCTCTTACTAGAAGAGCATTGAATACAAAGCAGGCCAAAGGTGAAAGAACAGAAGAATACATGTGAGGATGGGGAGAGGGAATATGGCAATGATGAGGATGTCAAATTGGTATTGATGTAATGCTTGACTAGATAACGATGAACAAGGCCAAATTAACCCTGACGTGCTGAGTTGCTCTCGTGTTTTCAGTGTTTGTGCCTGTCTTGCTGTGATTTTTTTTATGCCTTACTGTGGGCTGTTTCCCTTCTAGAGTGAGAGGCAGGTATTACAGCACAGAAAGTGGGTGGCTCAGCTGTTACTTTTGTTGCAGATGGGTAGGTACTCCGGCCTATCTGTATTAATCTCACTTCCCAGGACTTAGCTCATAGCCATTTCAAGTGCTCATCCATGTGCCTCTTCGAAGGCTATGAGATTTCCCATTTCTAATCCCTCCCTGGCATTCCAGTTTCCCACCACCCTCTGGTGAAAACCCTTTCCTCAAATCCCCTTAAACCTTCTGCACTTAACATTAAAAGTTATGTCCCTCATTATGATCCAAATAGCAGCTTTTTATCTACCCTCTCATAATTTTATTATTTGACTCCATGAATTTACTTTGTTCACAAGTATTAGAAGAAAGTTAATTGAAGTTGAAAGAGGGGATCCAAGATGATGGTGATCTAGGAGGATCACGTTGCAGAGCTTTACACCACATCGCAAGTGGGACGAAGTCCTAGCCCACCCCACCCGGATGACTGCGATATCCTGGGACTCTGGACGGGTCACGGTGTCCCAGGAAACTGTTTTTTTTTAAAAAAAACAGCTTACCTTGGTTTTCACTGTCCAAAAATGCTGGAGAAGGGAGGATGTACTTCCGAGGCCAGGCCCACAGCTCAGCCTACAGGATCCTCTGACCCGATTACCTACCAGGCCCTGGTGAAGGACCTCACGGGATGTTGGGAAAGCGGATAGAGAAGATGCTGGCCCTGATCTCTATCATGCTGCAGAAGCATGATCAGCAGCTGGGAGACCTGGAGCAAAGGATGAGGTAGAACACACAGTCGCAGTGGTGGAAGCTGATACTGGTTCCTCCAAGGAAAGGATCGAGGCCCTGGAGACTCGGGTCCATAATTTGCATGACCAAGTTGATGACCTCGAGAACAGGGGCAGGAGAAAAAAATATTTGGATCGTGGTCTGCCGGACGGTAAGAAAGGTGAGCGCCTGGCGGAATTTATTGAAGGCTGGTTGCCAAAGTTCCTTAACTCGGAGGCTAGAATGAGAGGCTTGAAGATCAAAAGGGCTCACCGGGTCACGGCACGTAGGTCAGGTCTAGACCAACGTCCTCATTCTACCTTGGTGCGGTTTCAATCATTATAGATTAGATTAGATTAGATTAGATTAGATTAGATGATTTTTAGATTAGATTAGATTAGATTACTTACAGTGTGGAAACAGGCCCTTCGGCCCAACAAGTCCACACCACCCCGCCGAAGCGTAACCCACCCATACCCCTACATCTACATCTACCCCTTACCTAACACTACGGGCAATTTAGCATGGCCAATTCACCTGACCTGCACATCTTTGGACTGTGAGAGGAAACCGGAGCACCCGGAGGAAACCCACGCAGACACGGGGAGAACGTGCAAACTCCACACAGTCAGTCGCCTGAGGCGGGAATTGAACCCGGGTCTCTGGCTCTGTGAGGCAGCAGTGCTAACCACTGTGCCACCGTGCCGCCCACATAAGGAGAATAAGGAGGGAATCATGGAAGCTTCCAGAATCCAGGGGAAGAATCCGAAGGCTGTAATTTATGAGGGCTCTAAGATCATATTCTTCCAGGACCTTTCAGCAGCGGTGATCCAGAAAAGAACATCCTATGACGGCATCAAGAGAAGACTGAGGGAGCTTGGGATCCAGTACTCTGAGGTATCCAGCGGTACTTCGGTCACTTTAGATTGATCTATACATCTCTTTGAGAAGGCAAGAGACTTTCTGGACAAATTAATTTAATCTGAACAATTTAGAATGCGCAAATAGTAGTGTTGTTTGGTATGTCTCTGTTTCTCTCTTAGAAAAAAAGAACAAGTCCGGTCAGAGCTTTCTTTTCCTTTCCTTTTTATTGGTAATAATCTGGTCTAAACAATGCTTGGCAGCGGTTGAGATGTGTACTTTCAATTTCTAGGTTAAGTTATACCAAAGGATGGGTGAGGTACTTTCCCTTTTTAAAAAAATTTCTTTACTCACATTGTTATTTCATGGTGTATTTTCTTTCTTTTCTGCTTGTGTTTGTAGTGTGGCTCTAGCTCAGAGGATGGAAAATAGCTAGATGCCTACTTACGGGCAGTTTATGCCCGGTTCATGTATTTAAATGCCCAGGCTGCAGTATTGGCAGCGGGATGGGAAGTTGTGTTTTGGGATGTGTAATTACCCCCCTTGAGCAAGGGGTTGAGTTCCTCTATTCAGCGCCATTGGCACTTGATATGTTTTTTTTATTTTTGTTGTATATAGTCTTTGATAAGTTTGTTAACTGTAGTGGTTTTCGTTGATGTAGTTTTTATGTTCAATGGATCTTACAACACTAAGGCTCATCGATTTGTAATTCGAGTTCCTCCTCTCTGGAATTTAAATGTTACTGCAGAAGGTTATGGCTAATGACTTGATTAAGTAGTATACTGGGCACATCAAGGTGATTCACTCACCAATTAAGAGGAAGAACATACTTTTGAGTCTTAGAAAGGAAAAGATGGATATTGCTTTGTTACGGGCGATGCATTTGGATGATACGGAGTATTAGAAACTACAGCAGAATGGCTTTGATAGGGTTTACTTTTCACCTTTTTAATACCAGAAGTAGGGGAGTGGCTAAGTGAGGGGGGAGGTGTGGGCACAAGTTTTGCATTTCTTGCGGTTGCAAGGGAAGGTGCCTGGAGTAGAGGTTGGGTTGATGGGGGGGTGTGGATCTGACGAGGGAGTCACAGAGGGAGCATTCTTTCCGGAACGCTGATAGGGGTGGGGAGGAAAATATATCCTTGGTGGTGGGGTCTGTTTGGAGGTGGCGGAAATGATGAAAGATGATTTGATGTATCTGGAGGTTGGTGGGGTGGTAGGTGAGGACTAGTGGGGTTCTGTCCTGGTGGCGATTGGAGGGGTGGGGTTCAAGGGCGAAGGAGCGGGAAGTGGAGGAGATCCGGTGGAGAGCATCGTCAACCACGTCTGAGGGGATTAAAGGTACACACGGGAAGTTTGTAATTCTCAAAGCCCTGATAAACAAGGAAGAATATGGTGTTTTAAAAGTTTGTTGCCCTCCGGCCCTTCCCCTGAAATTTCTGGTAGATGCGTTCTCTAAACTGATCAGCCTCAAGTCCCGGCATATGATTATAGGGGGAGATTTTAATTGTCTCATGGATCCCACAGTAGATAGATTGTCCAAAGGCCCCCTGATACCCTTTGTACAAACTAAACAATTAGTGGATCTGTGTGTGGAGTTAGGGTTGGTGGATGTCTGGAGACGTCCCTACAGGCAGGGATTTTACGTTTTTCCCTAATCTGCACAGATGTCACACCAGGATTGATTTTTTTTCTGACCCCTGTGGCAACCCTGAACTTGGTGGCATCGTGTACGATTGGTAATGTTACCATCTCCGATCATGCTCCAGTGTACCTGTTGGTTAAGGTTAAGGATGTTATATAGGGCCTGAGGCAATGGCGAATAGATTCCTTTATCCTCAAGGGTAATAAGTTTGTGGAGTACTCCTGTGGGGAATTTAGGGCATTTGTAGATTAAGTTTGTAAAATTAAAGCCAATCCTATGGGTGCTTTTATAAAGGTGCTAGGTCTCGTGGGTGAAAATAGATTCCCATTTAAGTGGTCACAGGGAGGTTTTGTGTTTTTGGGCATATTCATCACTCCAGTTCTTGATCGATTGTTTAAAGCCAATTTTGTTCAATTATTCAACAAAATCATGCAAGACCTTCAAAGATGGGAGGCGCTTCCAGTCCCATGGTTAGGTCAGATGGCACTTAATAACATGAATATTCTCCCCTGTTTGCTGTACACTATATGGATGCTCCCTCTGATTTTCGATAAGCAAATGTTCAGGAGACTAACAAGCTGGTTCACCTTTTATTTGGCATTGTAAGCAGCTCCTTACTAAATTAGCTAAACTGCAATTGCCTCATAAATTGGGGGAGTGGATCTCCTGGACATGAAAAACTATCAACAAAGCTCGCTATTATCCTACGGGAGTGATTGGGTCTGTGGGGGCCCTTTTTCAATATGGCTAAATATCAAAAGCTCTCAGGCAGGGTGCCCCCTGACTAGCTTGCTGTTTTGGACAAAATGAGGACAGTTAAGGAATGTTTCCAGAGCTCAATAGTTATCAATATTGTTAAAGCATGGAGGGCAATTCGGCAGAGGGAAAGCAATATTGGCAAAACATCTCATCTAACAGCTATAGTGGGTATGCCAGGTTTTCAACCGGGAATGATAGATTCAGGATTCAAGGGGCGGCTAGGGGTGTGTCTTGCATGGGTGATTTATTTCAGGGAGCCACGATGATGTCCTTTGATCGGTTAGCTCGGAAATACGAGCTATTTAACAGGGACCTCTTTCGTTTTTTCAAGTTAGGGATTTATTTCAAAAAAAGAGGCTACGTGGCTCAGGGATGGGCAGCACTGGCAGTTTAATGTTCCAGGATCCAAATGCTACAGGAAGGATAGAAAGGGAGGCAAGAGAGGAGGGGGAGTGGCATTTTTGATCAAGGATAGCATTGCGGCTGTGCTGAGGGAGGATATTCCTGGAAATACATCCAGGGAAGTTATTTGGGTGGAACTGAGAAATAAGAAAGGGATGATCACCTTATTGGAATTGTATTGTGGACCCCCCTCCAATAGTCAGAGGGAAATTGAGAAACAAACTTGTAAGGAGATCTCAGCTATCTGTAAGAATAATAGGGTAGTTATGGTAGGGGATTTTAACTTTCCAAACATCGACTGGGACTGCCATAGTGTTAAAGGTTTAGATGGAGAGGAATTTCTTAAGTGCGTACAAGACGATTTTCTGATTCAGTATGTGGATGTATCTACTAGAGAAGGTGCAAAACCTGACCTACTTTTGGGAAATAAGGCAGGACAGGTGACTGAGGTGTCAGTGGGGGAGCACTTTGGGGCTAGTGACCATAATTCTATTCGTTTTAAAATAGTGATGGAAAAGGATAGACCAGATCTAAAAGTTGAAGTTCGAAATTGGAGGAAGGCCAATTTTGACGGTATTAGGCAAGAACTTTCGAAAGCTGATTGGAGGCAGATGTTCGCAGGTAAAGGGACGGCTGGAAAATAGGAAGCCTTCAGAAATGAGATAGCAAGAATCCAGAGAAAGTATATTGCTGTCAGGGTGAAAGGAAAGGCTGGTAGGTATAGGGAATGCAGGATAACTAAAGAAATTGAGGGTTTGGTTAAGAAAAAGAAGGAAGCATATGTCAGATATAGACAGGATCGATCGAGTGAATCCTTAGAAGAGTATAAAGAAAGTAGGAGTATACTTAAGAGGGAAATCAGGAGGGCAAAAAGGGGACAGGAGATAGCTTTGGCAAATAGAATTAAGGAGAATCCAAAGGGTTTTTACAAATATATTAAGGACAAAAGGGTAACTAGGGAGAGAATAGGGCCCCTCAAAGATCAGCAAGGCGGCCTTTGTGTGGAGCCACAGAAAATGGGGGAGATACTAAATGAATATTTTGCATCAGTATTTACTGTGGAAAAGGAAATGGAAGATATGCACTGTAGGGAAATAGATGGTGACTTCTTGCAAAATGTCCAGATTACAGAGGAGGAAGTGCTGGATGCCTTGAAATGGTTAAAGGTGGATAAATCCCCAGGACCTGATCAGATGTACCTGAGAACTCTGTGGGAAGCTAGAGAAGTGATTGCTGGGCCTCTTGCTGAGATATTTGTATCATTGATAGTCACAGGTGAGGTGCCAGAAGACTGGAGGTTGGCAAATGTGGTGCCACTGCTTAAGAAGGGCGGTAAGGACAAGCCAGGTGAGCCTGACCTCGGTGGTGGGAAAGTTGTTGGAGGGAATCCTGAGGGACAGGACGTACATGTATTTGGAAACGCAGGGACTGATTCGGGATAGTCAACATGGCTTTGTGCGTGGGAAATCATGTCTCACAAACTTGATTGAGGTCTTTGAAGTAACAAAGAAGATTGAGGGCAGAGCAGTAGATGTGATCTATGTGGACTTCAGTAAGGCGTTTGACAAGGTTCCCCATGGGAGACTGGTTAGCAAGGCTAGATCTCATGGAATACAGGGAGAACTAGCCATCTGGATACAGAACTGGCTCAGAGGTAGAAGACAGAGGGTAGTGGTGGAGGGTTGTTTTTCAGGCTGGAGGCCTGTGGCCAGTGGAGTGCCACAAGGATCGGTGCTGGGTCCTCTACTTTTTGTCATTTACATAAATGATTTGGATGCGAGCATAAGCGATACAGTTAGTAAGTTTGGAGATGACGCCAAAATTGGAGGTGCAGTGCACAGCAAAGAGGGTTGCCCCAGATTACAACAGGATCTGGACCAGATGGGCCAATGGGCTGAGAAGTGGCAAATGGAGTTTAATTCAGATAAATGTGAGGTGCTGCATTTTGGGAAAGCAAATCCTAGCAGGGCTTATATACTTAATGGTAAGATCATAGGAAGTGTTGCTGAACAAAGAGACCTTGGAGTGCAGGTTCATAGCTCCTTGAAAGTGGAGTCGCAGGTAGATAAGATAGTAAAGAAGGTGTTTGGTATGCTTTCCTTTATTGGTCAGAGTATTGAGTACAGGAGTTGAGAGGTCATGTTGCAGCTGTACAGGACATTGGTTACGCCATTGTTGGAATATTGCGTGCAATTCTGGTCCCCTTCCTATCAGAAAGATGTTGTGAAACTTGAAAGGGTTCAGAAAAGATTTACAAGGATGTTGCCAGGGTTGGAGGATCTGAGGTACAGGGAGAGGCTGAACAGAGGCTGTTTTCCCTGGAGCGTCGAAGGCTGAGGGGTGACCTTATAGAGGTTTACAAAATTATGAGAGTCATAGATGGGATAAATAGACAAAGTCTTTTCCCTGGGGTCGGGGAGTCCAGAACTAGAGGGCATAGGTTTAGGGTGAGAGGGGAAAGATATAAAAGAGACCTAAGAGGCAACGTTTTCACGCAGAGGGTGGTGCGTGTATGGAATGAGCTGCCAGAGGATGTGGTGGAGGCTGGTACAATTGCAACATTTAAGAGGCATTTGGATGGGTATATGAATAGGAAGGGTTTGGAGGGATATGGGCCGGGTCCTGGCAGGTGGGACTAGATTGGGTTGGGATATCTGGTCGGCATGGACAGGTTGGACCTGTCTTTTTCCATGCTGTACATCACTATGACTCTATCTGGGAGTGCAGGTCTATTGTACCTTGAAGGTTGCTGCACAGGTGGATGGAGTTGCCAAGAAGGCGTATGATATGCTTGCCTTCATCGGATGGGGTATTGAGTATAAGAGCTGGCAGGTCATATTAAAATTGTACAAGACATTGGTTCGGCCGCATTTAGAATACTGTATACAGTTCTGTTCGCCACATTACCAAAAAGATGTGGACGTTTTGGAGAGGGTACAGAGAAGGTTTACGAGGATGTTGCCTGGTATCGAAGGTGCTAGCTATGAAAAGAGGTTGAGTAGGTTAGGTTTATTTTCATTAGAAAAAAGGAGATTGAGCGGGGATCTGATTGAGGTTTACAAAATCATAAAGGGCATAGACAGGGTAGGTAGAGATACGCTTTTTTCCAGAGTGAAGGATTCAAGGTGAAACGTGAAAAGTTTAGGGGGTATACACACGGCAAGTACTTTGCACAGAGGGTGGTAGGTGCCTGGAATGCATTTGCAGCAGAGGTAATGGAGGCAGGCACAGTAGATTCATTTAAGATGCATCTGGACAGATGCATGAGGAGGTGGGGAGCGGAGGGATACAGCTGCCTAGGAATTGGGTGACAGATTTCGACAGTAGGTTTGGATCGGATCAGGCTTGGAGGGCCGAAGGGCATCTTCCTGGGCTGTAAATTTTCTTTGTTCTTTGTTCTGACTGATCCCTACAAATCTGACATAGAGAGGAGGGTGCTCAGTGCTAAGAGTACACGTTCTGTCAGCACTTTATATAATCAATTGGGGGGACACTCCCTCAGATGTGTTTAATAGATTCTGTAGGGTGTGGGAGAGAGAGCGTGAGCGTTGGGGACTCTTCAGAGGCATGGGAAGATATTTGGGAAAATGCAAGGAAGATATCAGTTTGCAATTGGACCCATGCTTTCCAGTTGAAAATTCTCCACAGGGCCTACTTCGAGTCATAGACATGTACAGCATGGAAACAGACTCTTCGGTCCAACCTGACCGTGCCGACCAGATATCCCAACCCAATTTAATCCCACCTGCCAGCACCAGCCCATATCCCTCCAAACCCTTCTCATTCATATACCCATCCAAATGCCTTTTAAATGTTGCAGTTGTACCAGCCTCCACCATCTCCCCTGGCAGCTCATTCCATACACGTACCACCCTCTGTGTGAAAAAGTTGCCCCTGAGGTCTCTTTTATATCTTTTCCCCTCACCCTAAACCTATGCCCTCTAGTTCTGGAGTTACCGACCCCAGGGAAAAGACCTTGCCTATTTATCCTATCCATGACCCTCATAATTTTGTAAACCTCTATAAGGTCACCCCTCAGCCTCCGACGTTCCAGGGAAAACAGCTCCAGCCTGGGGCTCCAACCCTGGCAACATCCTTGTAAATCTTTCCTGAACCCTTTCAAGTTTCACAACATCTTTCCGATAGGAAGGAGACCAGAACTGCACGCAATGTTCCAACAGTGGCCTAACCAATGTCCTGTACAGCCGCAACATGACCTCCCAACTCCTGTACTCAATACTCTGACCAATAAAGGAAAGCATACCAACCGCCACCTTCACTATCCTATCTACCTGCGACTCCACTTTCAAGGAGCTATGAACCTGCACTCCAAGGTCTCTTTGTTCAGCAGCATTCCCTACGACCTTATCATTAAGTGTATAAATCCTGCTAAGATTTGCTTTCCCAAAATGCAGCACCTCACATTTATCTGAATTAAACTCCATTTGCCACTTCTCAGCCCATTGGCCCATCTGGTCAAGATCCTGTTGTAATCTGAGGTAACCCCCTTCACTGTCCACTACACCTCCAATTTTGGCGTCATCTGCAAACTTACTAACTGTACCTCTTAAGCTCGCATCCAAATCATTTATGTAAATGACAAAAAGTAGAGGGGCCAGCACCGATCCTTGTGGCCCTCCACTGGTCACAGACCTCCAGTCTGAAAAACAACCCTCCACCACCATCCTCTGTCTTCTACCTTTGAGCCAGTTCTGTATCCAAATGGTTAGTTCTCCCTGTATTCTGTGAGGTCTAACTTTGCTAACCAGTCTCCGATGGGGAACCTTGTCTAACGCCTTACTGAAGTCCATATCGATCACATCTCCCACTCTGCCCTCGTCATTCTTCTTTGTTACTTCCTTAAAAAACTCAATCATGTTTGTGAGGCATGATTTCCCATGCACAAAGCCATGTTGACTATCCCTAATCAGTCCTTGCGTTTCCGAATACATGTACATCCTGTCGCTGAGGATTCCCTTCAACTTGCCCATCACTGACATCAGGCTCACTGGTCTATAGTTCCCTGGCTTGTCTTTACCACAGTGGCACCACGTTGGCCAGCCTCCAGACTGTTTGTTCCCTGTTTAAACCAAGGTTATCTTCAACATGTCCCAAGTGCACGGTTTGCCTGGGCACTCTTACTCATTGTCTCTGGTCCTGTGGTTGGCTTCAAACATACTGGAACAGTGTGGTAGGTATATTGGAGGGGAGTTTGGGTGTAAGGATGGAGAAGGACCCGATCTCTCCTCCTCTTGGTCTGCCCAGTGTGTTCCCTGTAGATGCGCATAAGTAAATAAAGTTTCAACATCGTCACTTTCTGCACAAGAAAGAATACCTTGTTAGGTTGGATATTGGAAACCCCCCCACCGCAGGGCCTGTCAGGTTGGCAGAAGATTGTTATGGAGCATATCCCCCTTGGACTTTCTCAGAACAAAACTGAGGATTTCTACAAGACGTGGCAGCCCTTTTTTGAATACCTGGACACAGATTTATCTGCCACATTAATAAGGGCTTTTATATAGCTGTAACGATTGTGTTTTACGAGTCCCATATCCAGACAGAGGGATCTGCGATCACATGAATATGTGAAAACAAATGCTCTCGATATTCGAGAGTGTGTTTTTTGTTTGGCTGAGCTGTATTATTATTATTTAAATGATTATTTGTTATTATTTATTTAGTTAAGTAGTTAGTTGGAGTTTTATAGCTAAGTATTTTTCTATACATATTTATACTTTTGTACGTGAGAGCAGTTTGTTTTTTTATTTTATTGGCGTTCTTTCTGTGCATTGTTTTGAACTGTATTGTTTTGTATTTGTAATATTAAATAAAATCAATTTTTCAATAAAAATATATTTTTTTAAAAAGCTGAAAGGAAATTAACTGTTGTTGTCATCCCAAGGGGTACGATATTAAAGTTTCAAATGATGAAGAACAATCACTGTCAATTATGGCGAGTTTCCAGTAATTAAATTATAAAGACTGGCGTTATTTTAGTAATTTTTTGACAAAATAAATCTGCTTTCTTGTAGGCTGTGCCATATTCCAGGGAATTCAAACAGAAGTACGACTACTTCCGGAAGAAGCTAAAGAAGCCTGTAAGTATGCAATATGTTGTCTCAGGAATAGATTTCAGACTGATCTATTGTAGAGTGCGAGACATAGAGTCATAGAGATGTACAGCATGGAAACAGATCCTTCAGTCCAACCTGTCCATGCCAACCAGATATCCCAACCCAATCTAATCCCACCTGCAAGCACCCAGCCCATATCCCTCCAAACCCTTCTTATTCATATACCCATCCAAATGCCTCTTAAATGTTGCAATTGTACCAGCCTCCACCACAACCTCTGGCAGCTCATTCCATACCTGTACCACCCTTGTGTGAAAAAGTTTCCCCTTAAGTCTCTTTTATATCTTTCCTCTCTCACCTTAAACTATGCCCTCATGTACTTTCTTGATCAAACTGTAGTGGAAATACATGGCTCGAAGCAGTAAACAGCTTTGGAAAAGTGAAATTGTCAAGCGACACCTGTGTTGAAGGCTATCCAGATGTTCTTCAAATAAGTCTCCAGTTTAGTCCATTTAATAACTGGGTTTAGCACTGTTACAGAGGTAAAAACAATGACTGCAGATGCTGGAAACCAGATTCTGGATTAGTGGTGCTGGAAGAGCACAGCAGTTCAGGCAGCATCCAAGGAGCTTCGAAATCGACGTTTCGGGCAAAAGCCCTTCATCAGGAAACGTCGATTTCGAAGCTCCTTGGATGCTGCCTGAACTGCTGTACTCTTCCAGCACCACTAATCCAGAAATTAGCACTGTTACAGTCGATATCAATATTTTGAAATTGTCTGTCTTCAATGTTAATGTTTCCATAATCCAGAATACGTCCGATACTGTATTGTATTTTTGTTTAGCTTTTGCGGCAGATATCAAAATACAAGTACATAAAAAGAAATTGCAGAACATTCATCTTTTTCCTGATGGTTTTGCTTTATTATAAAATTCCGAACTATGTTTGGATGTATAAGTAGTCTTTGCTTTTCTGGTGCTACTTGGTTTTAGAGGTTCAAAATGACATCAGCAAGATGCAGATTAAAAGCAAATTGGGATCAAATATACCAGGTTATACTTTGTTATTATTTAATGAGTGCTTTCCCGCACATATCGCCAATTCATGTTTCTGTAATTTTTTGCGTCAATAAGATTACAAGTTTTCAATTTTTCTTAACAACCCTGAATGAATATGCCATTTCTGATGGTAGTGAAATATGACTTTTGGAGGGACTGAGTAGCTGCAATCAGTTATTAGACCATAAGTTACAGGAGCAGAGTTGGGCCATTCAGCCCATCACGTTTGCTCTGTCATCCAATCATGGCTGATATGTTTCTCAACTTCCATTCTCCTGCCTTCTCCCTGTAAGCCTTGATCCCATTATTCATCTAGAGCCCATCTATCTCTGTCTTAAATACACTCAATGATTTGGCCTCCATAGTCCTCTGCAGCAATGAGTTCTACAGATTCACCATCCGCTGAATGAAGAAATTCCCCCTTATCTCGATCTAAACAGTCATCCCTTCAGTCAGGTTGTAGTCTCTCCAAATAATGGAAACATCTTCTCCACGTCCGCTGACATCACGCATTTCTCTATTCTGTGATTCTTCAATGAAAGCCCTCTTCATCCTTCTAAACTCCATTGGGTAGGTCATAGAGTCATACAACACAGAAACAGACCCTTCGGTCCAACTTGTTCATGCTGACCAGACATTCCAATCTGACCTAATCCTATTTGCCAGCATTTTGCCTGTGTCGCTCTAAACCCTTTCTATACATGTACCCATTCAGATGCCTTTTAAATGTTGTAATCTGCCACTTTCCCTGGCAGCTCACTTTGTACACGCACCGTCCTCTGCATGAAAAAGTTACCCCTCAGGTCCTTCTTAAATCTCAACTTAGCTTTGCATTGCCCCATCCTATGAAAAAGACCTTGACTCTTCATCCCCTCCATGTCCTTCATGATTTTATAAACCTCTCTAAGATCACCCCTCAGCCCTTCATCCTCCACTGAAAAATATCACCAGCCTTTTAAGCCTCTTTCTATAGCTCAAAAACCTCCAATCCCAGCAACATCATTGCAAATTTTGTCTGAGGTTTAACAACATCCTTCCTATCTTGTAATCATCCCCTGGACCCACCCTGACCCCACCCATCCCACGCAAGGAAATAATTTCTTAGAAAATTGCTCACAATATTCCAAATTTCATCTGACTGACTATGGCCTCTACAGCCACAGCAGTACATTTCTGCTCTTAATACTCTCGCCATCTTAAAATGAGTGCTAACAATGCATTTGCCTTCCTTACTGCCAGCTGAACCTGCATGTTAACCTGAAGAGAATCTGAACTTGGACTCCCAAATTCCGTTGTGCTTCAGATTTCTGGAGCTTTTCACCATTTAGAAGATAACCTGTTCTTCCTACCAAAGTATATAACTTCACACTTCCCCACAAACTATTCCAGCTGCCTCTTGATTGCCCACTCTCCTAGGAGAAAGTGAGGACTGCAGATGCTGGAGATCAGAGTCGAAGAGTGTGGTGCTGGAAAAGCACAGTAGGTCAGACAGCATCCGAGGAGCAGGAGAATTGACATTTCGGGCATAAACACTTCATCAGGAATGTGGGGGGCCCCGGAGGGCTGAGAGATAAATATGAGAGGTGTGGGGCTGGGGAGGAAGTGTAGCTAGGAAGGCGATTGGTAGATGATGGTGGGGGGGTTAATGGTGATTGTCCAGAGCAAAGGGTGGAGTGGATAGGTGAGAAGGAAGGTGGACAGGTGGGAGAACTACAAGATAGTAGTGCCAAGTTCGAGGATAAGGTGGGAAGAGGGGAGATGAGGAAACTGATGAAGTTGACATTGATGCCATGTCTTTGGAGGAAGATGAGGAGTTCTTCCTCCAGGCTTCTAGGATTGAGCGGAGGAAGAAGCTCAGGACTGGCATGTCCTTCGCAGAGTGGGAGGGGGAGTTGAAGTGGTCAGCCACAGGGCAGTGGGGTTGTTTGGTGTGTGTCCCGGAGATGTTCTCTGTAATGTTCTGCGAGTTGGTGTCCTGTATTCCCAATGTAGAGGTGACCACATTGAGAGCAAAGGACACAGTAGATGAGGTATATGGATGTGCAGGGAAATCTCTGCCAGATGTAGAAGGATCCTTTGGGGCCTTGGATGGAAGTGAGGAGGGAGGTGTGGGTGCAGGTGGCAAGGGAAGGTAGTTGATTAGGGCATGGACCTAATGAGGGAGTTGCAGAGGGAATGGTCTCTGTAGAATGCTGATGGGGATGGAAATACATCTCTCGAGATGGGATCTGACTGTCGGTAGTTGGAATGGTGGAGGATGATGTGTTGTATCTGGAGATTGGTGGGGCGGATGTTGAGGACCAAGAGGGTTTAGATTAGGTTAGATTAGATTAGATTAGATTACTTACAGTGTGGAAACAGGCCTTTCAGCCCAACAAGTCCACACTGACCCTCCGAAGAGCAACCCTTACATTTACCCCTTCATCTAACATGACGGACAATTTAGAATGGCCAGTTCACCTAACCTGCACATTTTTGGACTGTGAGAGGAAACCCACGCAGACACTGGGAGAATGTGCAAACTCCACACAGACAGTTGTCTGAGGCGGGAATTGAACCCAGGTCTCTGGCGCTGTGAGGCAGCAATGTTAACCACTGTGCCACTACGCCGCCCATCTATACTTGTTGCAATTGGAGGAAAGGGTTCAAGGGTGGAGGTGTGGGAAGTGGAGGAGATGCACTGGAGGGCATTGTTGACCTTGTGGGAGGGGAAATTGAGGTCTTTGAAGTCGGAAGCCATCTGCGATGTTCTGGAATGGAATTGCCCCTCCTGGGCGCAGATACAGCGGAGGCGGAGGAATTTGGAGTAAGGGATAGCATTTTTACAGGAGGGGATGTGGGAGGAGGTATAGTCCAGGTAGCTGTGGGAGTCAGTGAGTTTGTAGAAGATGTCCATGTTGAATCAGTCGCTGGAAAGGGAGGGAGATGTCTGAGATGGTCCAGGTGAATTTAAGGTCAATGTGGAAGGTACCTGTGAAGTTAGAACATAGAACAGTACAGCACAGAACAGGCCCTTCAGCCCACGATGTTGTGCCGACCACTGATCCTCATGTATGCACCTTCAAATTTCTGTGACCATATGTATGTCGAGGAGTCTCTTAAATGTCCCCAATGACCCTGCCTCCACAACTGCTGCTGGCAACACATTCCATGCTCTCACAACTCTCTGTGTAAAGAACCCGCCTCTGACATCCCCTCTATACTTTCCCCCAACCGGCTTAAAACTATGACCCCTCATGTTAGTCATTTCTGCCCTGGGAAATAGTCTCTGGCTCTATCTATGCCTCTCATTACCTTCTATACCTCAATTAGGTCCCCTCTTCTCCTCCTTTTCTCCAATGAAAAAAGTCCAAGCTCAGTCAACCTCTCCTCATAAGATAAGCCCTCCAATCCAGGCAGCATCCTGGTAAACCTCCTCTGAACCCGCTCCAAAGCATCCACATCTTTCCTATAATAGGGTGACCAGAACTGGACGCAGTATTCCAAGTGCGGTCTAACCAAAGTTTTATGGAGTTGCAACAAGATCTCACGACTCTTAAACTCAATCCCCCTGTTAATGAAAGCCATATGCTTTCTTAACAACCCTGTCCACTTGGGTGGCCATTTTAAGGGATCTATGTACCTGCACACCAAGATCCCTCTGTTCCACCACACTACCAAGAATCCTATCCTTAATCCTGTACTCAGCTTTCAAATTTGACCTTCAAAATGCATCACCTCGCTTTGATCCAGGTTGAACTCCATCTGCCACCTCTCAGCCCACCTCTGCATCCTGTCAATGTCCCGCTGCAGCCTACAACAGCCCTCTATACTGTCAACGACACCTCCAACCTTTGTGTCATCTGCAAACTTGCTGACCCATCCTTCAGTCCCCTCATCCAAGTCATTAATAAAAATTACAAACAATAGAGGCCCAAGGACAGAGCCCTGTGGAACACCACTCACCACAGACTTCCAGGCAGAATATTTTCCTTCTACTACCACTCGCTGTCTTCTGTTGGCCAGCCAATTTTGTATCCAGACAGCTAAGTTCCCCTGAATCCCATTCCTCCTGACCTTCTGAATGAGCCTACCATGGGGAACCTTATCAAATGCCTTGCTGAAGTCCATATACACCACATCCACAGCTCGACCCTCATCAACATTTCTAGTCACATCCTCAAAGAACTCGATAAGGTTTGTGAGGCATGACCTGCCCCTCACAAAGCCGTGTTGACTGCATTTAATCAAGCCATGCTCTTCCAGATGGTCATAAATCCTATCCCTCCGAATCCTTTCTGACCCCTTGCAGATGACAGACGTGAGACTTTCTGGTCTGTAATTGCCGGGGATTTCCCTATTTCCTTTCTTGAAGAGAGGAATTCCATTTGCCTCTCTCCAGTCCTGAGGTACGACTCCAGGGGAGAGCGAGGATGCAAAGATCTTCGCAAGTGACGAAGCAATTGCATTTCTCGTTCCCCAAAGCAGCCGAGGACAAATCTGGTCTGGGCCTGGTGACTTGTCAATCTTAATGTTTGACAAAATTTTCAGCACATCAGCTTCCTCTATCTCTATCCATTCCAGCATGCACACCTGCTTTTCAAAGGTTTCATTCACTACAAAGTTTGTTTCTTTCGTAAAGACAGAAGCAAAAAACTCATTTAGGGCTTCCCCTACCTCCTCAGACTCCACACACAAATTCCCTATGCTATGCCTGATCAGGCCTACTCTTTCTTTGACGATCATCTTATTCCTCACATAAGTGTAAAATGCCTTTGTGTTCTCCATAATCCGTCTGCCAAGCCTTTCTCCTGCCCCCTCCTGGCTCTCCTCAGACCATTTTTGAGCTCCTTCCTTGCCTGACTGTAATCCTGTAGAGCTGAGCTTGACCCTAGCTCCCTCCACCTTATGTAAGCTACCTTTTTCCTTTTGATGAGAAGCTCCACCGCTCTCATCATCCAAGGTTCCTTTATCTTACCCCTTCTTGCCTGTCTTAGAGGGATATATTTATTCATCACTTGCAACAACTGTTCCTTAAACAGTCTCCACATGTCTATAGTGCCTTTACCATGGAACAATTGCTCCCAATCCATGCTTCCTAACTCATGTCTAATCGCATCATAGTTTCCTGTTCCCCAATTAAATATCCTCCCATTTTGCCTAATCCTCTCCTTCTCCATAGCTATGTAGAATGTGAGGCAGTTGTGGTCACTATCACCAAAATGCTCTCCCACCACAAGATCTGATACCTGCCCCGGCTCATTGCCAAGCACCAAGTCTAGAATGGCCTCTCCCCTCGTCAGCCTGTCAACGCACTGAGTTAGGAAACCCTCCTGAACACACCTTAGAAAAGCAGCTCCATTCAAATCTTCTGCTCGAAGGAGGTTCCAATCAATATTGGGAAAGTTAAAGTCACCCATTACAACAACCCTACTACGTCCACACTTTTCCAAAATCTGCCGAGCTATGCTTTCTTCCATCTCCCTGCTGCTATTGGGGGGCCTGTAGTAAACCCCTAAAGAGGTGACTGCTCCCTTGCTGTTCCTAATTTCCACCCATACTGACTCGGTAGGCAGATCTTCCTCAACCATGGAAGCTTCTGTAGCTGTGATACCCTCTCTGATTACTAGTCCTACACCCACTCCTCTTTTTTCCCCCCTCCCTATTCTTTTTAAATGCTCTAAACCCTGGAGCATCCAGCATCCATTCCCGCCCCTGAGAAACCCATGTCTCTGTTATGGCCATAACATCATAGCACCAGGTACTGATCCATGCTCTAAATTCATCACTTTTATTCCTGATACCTCTTGCGTTCAAGCAAACACACTTTAACTGATACCTTGGTTCCTTGCCAGGAAAATCCTTCCCACTAGCTGGTCTACCTCTTGCTACTGCCTCATCTGCATCAACTCTCATCTCCGATATACAGCTCAGGTTCCCACCCCCCTGCCATTCTAGTTTAAACCCTCTCGAACTACTCGAGCAAATCTTCCACCCAGGACATTGGTCCCCTTCCAGTTCAGATGCAACCCATCCTTCTTGTACAGGTCCCACCTTCCCCAGAAGGCATCCCAATTATCTACATATCTGAAGCCCTCCCTCCTACACCAGCTGCGCAGCCATGTATTAAGCTGCGCCCGCTCCCTGTTCCTCACCTCGCTATCTTGTGGCACCGGTTGTAAACTAGAGAACACTACTCTGTTCGTCCTGCTTTGCAGCTTCCATCCTAACTCCCTGAAATCACTTTTTATATCCTCGATCTTTTCCTAGCTATATCATTAGTGCCAATATGTAACACGATTTCTGGCTGTTCGCCCTCCCCTTTTAGAACCTTATACACCCGAATGGAGACGTCCCGGACCCTTGCACCAGGGAGGCAACATACCTTCCGGGAATCCTGATCTTGACCACAAAATCTCCTGTCGAGTCCCCTACCATGAGTACTTTTCTATTCTGCCCCCTTCCCTCCTTAGCCACAATGTCAGGCTCAGTGCCAGAGAACTGACTGCTATGGCTTTCTTCTGGTAGGTCATCCCCCCCAGCAGTATTCAATATGGTATACTTGTTGCTGAGGGGAATGTCCACAGGGGATCTCTGCACTATCTGACTGTCCCCTTTCCTCCCCCTAACTGTAACCCATCTATCCTTGTCCTGAGCCCTAGGAGTGACCAACTCCTGGTAACTCCTCTCAATTACCCCCTCAGCCTCCCGAATGATTCGTAGTTCATCCAGCTCCAGCTCCAATTCCCTAACACGGTTTTCAAGGAGCTGGAGTTGGGTGCACTTCCCACAGATGTAGCCAGCGGAGATGTGTGCCATGTCTTCCACCTGCCACATTCTGCAGGAGGAGCAACCAACTGCCCTAGCATCCATACCCGACTTATCTGAACACCCACTCAGTACTAAACTAGAAAGCTTAGTTCAAGTTGCTATAAAATTAAGAACACGGTGGCACAGTGGTTAGCACTGCTGCCTCACAGCGCCGGAGACCCGGGTTCAATTCCCGTCTCAGGCGACTGACTGTGTGGAGTTTGCACATTCTCCCCGTGTCTGCGTGGGTTTCCTCCGGGTGCTCCGGTTTCCTCCCACAGTCCAAAGATGTGCAGGTCAGGTGAATTGGCCATGCTAAATTGCCCGTAATGTTAGGTAAGGGGTCGATGTCGATGTAGATGTAGGGGTATGGGTGGGTACGCTTCGGCGGGGCGGTGTGGACTTTTTGGGCCGAAGGGCCTGTTTCCACACTGTAAGTAATCTAATCTAAAAAAAATGTATATTCAATAGTGGAAGTTTAGAATGAACGTTACCTTATTAACTAGGTTAGAGGAGGGGGGCGGATGGGAGACTCTACAGTAGTAGAGTCTCTGGTTTAGCCGCCTTGCTAATATATATGGTCAGTGCTTTCCTTCCCGGCTGCCCCTCTGCTCCTCGTCACTTCCCCCGCTGCTCCCGCTCCTTCTGTGAAAGGGAAAACCCGCTGTCCGCTACCGGTAAGTAATTTTTTTAAAACTGCCTTACCTTAGCTGCAGTCTTCCGGGTTCTTATCTCCGCTGCTGCTCGCACTCAAAATGGCTGTTGATGGAAGTTGATGAACTGTTCAACCTCCTCATGGGAGCAGGAGGTGGCGCTGATGCAGTCATGGGTGTAGCAGAGGAAAAGGTGGGAATAGTGCCAGTGTAACTATAGACTGTGAGCATTTTACTCCTCCTGCTCCACAGATGCTGCCTGGCCTGTGCTTTTCCAGCACCATACTTTTTGACTGCCCACTATCCTAGCCTGTATAAGTCTTCAGTCTCTCAGTCTCCACAACACTACCTGTCTCTTCACCTATCTTTGTTGCTAGTTTTCCAGATGACACAATGCTTTCAGTTCCTTCACCCAGACTATTTATGGTTCAATTTTTGTTCCAGGCTGACATACCCAATAGATTTGAAATGAAGCTGCATAGAGGCAACATTCTGGAGGAATCTTACCGACGTATTATGTCATTAAAACGACCAGACGTACTAAAAGCCAGACTTTGGATCGAATTTGAGTCGGAGAAAGGACTTGATTACGGAGGTGTCGCAAGAGAGTGGTTCTTCCTTTTATCTAAAGAAATGTTCAATCCTTACTATGGGCTTTTTGAATATTCAGCCACGTACGTGTGTAATACCTTTCATCTACAATAACTTGCCCTCCTACATAGAAATACTGTAACAACAATTTCTAAAATTAGCAAACACCTTGAAATTCATGTCGGCAGGCCAAAATGTCTATTTGATCACTTGCACCATTTGTTGTATTCAAGGATAATCTGTACCTTTTTCAAGTGCAGCCTTTTTCCAACTTGTTTACTACACTTCGTTAAAAAGTATACATCAATCTTAGTTCTGAAATGTTGAATTGTCTAGGTTGAGCAATGTTTTGGGGTGAGAACAATAGATTTCTATAGGTTCATGTGTGAAGAGGTGCTTTCTGACTGTTCTGAACAAGCTATCTCTAACTTTGGGGTTCTGCCTCTTTACATTAGACTCTCATACTAGAGGACATAATTTCTCTATCTATTCTGTTAACTTGTTCAACTCTCTTAAAACATCCATTCAGGGGGAATTCATGCAAGTTTGATCATACAAATGCATTAAAGTTAGAAACCTAATCTGTTACATGTAATAAACCAACAGATCATCTATTTTGTGATATTAAAGATGAAAATCTCGACCGAAATAGAGAACTGTTGAACAGTAGCAAAGAAAAAGTTAAATCAATATCACAATTGCATCCATACCGATTTAGGGGAGCTCCATCAACTTCTGTCAGTTAGGTTCCACATTACTTCCAGTCAGAAGTTTCAAAATTCAAACGCTACACAGTCCTAATCATATAATCCAGAATAATATCTCAACACAGTGTGAAGAGATTTTTTTTGTATTATTAAAGATGACATTTTAAAATTAAAGTGAGTGTCTAACTTTTCCAATGGATATTGAAGCTCTTGAACACCATTTGAAAAAGATTATTGAAATCTTGTGATGTCCTGACAAGTATTTTTCACTTTTGAGTGTCACCTAAAACCATATTGTGCATTCACTTATTGTTTCTGAGCACATTGTGTTGGTTGAATACCAAATATGTACAAAATACAAGATTGACTGCAATATAAGGGTAGTCACTGAGTCAATCTGATGATGTAAGAACATAGGGAATAGGAAAACAATTAGCATCACTCCCCCTCTAGTCTGCTTACTGTTCAGTAAGATAATGGCTATTATGTTCTATCAATTCGACTTTCCCATTTCTTTCAATTTCCTTTAATTTCCCCTAGGGCCTAAAAGCTATTGATCCCCCTCTTGAATAAAGCCATCAGCCAAGTACCCTGGGTCACTGAGCAAAGAATTCCAAAGACTTCCAACCTTCTGAATGAATAAATTTCTCTTCTTCTCATTTCCGATGTGTTTAATCTACTCGTTGTTTTGAGATTATGAGCTTAAATTGCTGGATTTTCCAGCCAGAAAATGAGCCTTTCACCATTATGTCTGCCCCTCGAAGAATTCTATTTTGCAATGATCAGCGGCTTTATATCGGTAGATTTCCTTCAACAGCTTTTTTGCTAGCTGAATATTTAAAATTGTTGACTGCTAGCAACAATACATGAATTAACTTAATCATTTCTGCATTGATTTTGTTTGAGATACTCTTGATTTGGAAGTGCACAGCTGGGTTTTTATTTATTCCAATCTCTCTATGTGAATATGTATGTTGAAGATATCAACACACAAACCATTCTTCGGCCTAGGCTGAAGTGATGCTTGAAATTCGAATCACTTGAAACCTGCTTGATCATGATGCACTGAAGCACAAAATGTCTCAAGAGATTGATTTTTACATTTGCTTAAATAACCCATATTGAACAGTGCCTAATTAGTTTCTTCAGTATTTAGAGCTTCTTTTTAATATACATCTCAAACAGGGATAACTACACACTTCAGATCAACCCGAATTCTGGCTTGTGCAATGAAGACCATCTTTCTTACTTCAAGTTTATTGGACGTGTGGCTGGAATGGCCGTGCACCATGGAAAGCTACTGGATGGTAAGCTGAATGTTTTGTTTATGAAGTGGCACTTACAAGTGAGCATATGTTAACCAGAATTGTTAAATGATTACGCAGTTTGACAAACTGAGACATTTAAAGAAATGTTGGTATGAATCACAAAAGGGCAATGAATCACAAAACCAGGTGGCCAGCACTGTATATCTAGTAGAATTTAGTTGTAGAAAAAAAATCCTTTTGTCTCCTGATTGTGATATGAGTCATTCCTCTTCCAACATTATTTAATTTGTTTTCAAAGTTAAAGCACTGAGCCTTTCATGCAATAGACAACCGCATTGCATTTTCTTTGCTTGGAACAGGAGATTGTTTATGAAGCATGATTACCATTGAAAAGGCTTTTCAAAAGCATTTTGTATCGAATCCAGAACTCAGGGACATAGTATCAGAATGAGAAATCAGCCTTTAAGTACTAAGATAAGGAAAGATTTTGTTCATTCAATGGACTGCTTATTCTTTGAACTTTTTCAATGCCAAGAGCTGTGGCTGCTCATTCATTGAATGCTAATCACTAAAGGCTAATGGGGTGTCCCTACAAGGCATCACTGAGCCTACTTAAAGGAGCCTTAAAGAATTAATGTATCTTTAATTCTGAACATTAAAATTGCAAGCAAGGAAAGCATTTAACTGTAGAACTGTACAGTTAAGTTGTTATTCTCATTGAATGGTTTACGTATTATATCCTTCTTATATCAAAACCAAATGCATTTTTTAAACAAGATGAATCTGAATGAAACAGAATCTTGATGAAATGGGCCAGTGGGCTGGGGAGTGTCAGAGTTTAATTTAGATAAATGTGAAGTGCTGCATGTTGGAAAGGCAAATCAGGGCAGGACTTATACACCTTAATGATAAGGTCCTGGGGACTGTAACTGAACAAAGAACCTTGGAGTGCAGGTTCATCGCTCCTTGAAAATGGAGTCACAGATAGATAGGATTGTGGAGAAGGCATTTAGTATGCTTTCCTTTATTGGGCATAGTTAAAACTCAAAACCAAGTTATAGTCCAAAAGTTTTATGTGGAAGTACAAGCTTTCAGAGTGCTGCTTCTTAGTTGGTGCATTGTGTATAGGAGTTGGGAAATCATGTTGTGGCTGTAAAGGACATTGGGTTGACCACTTTTGGATACTGTGTGCAATTCTGGTCTGCATGATTTAGGGAGGATGTTGTGAAACTTGAAAGGGTTCAGAAAAGATTTACAAGGATGTTGCCAGGGTTGGTGGATTTGAGCTACAGGGAGAGGCTGAGTGGGGCTATTTTCCCTGGAGGGTCAGAGGCTGAGGGGTGACCTTTATAGAGATTTCATAAAATCATGAGGGGCATGGATAGGATAAATAGACAAAGTCTTTTCCCTGGGGTGGGGAACTCCAAAAATACAAGGGATAGGTTTAAGCTGAGAGAGGAAAGATTTAAAAGGGACCTTTGGGGCAACTTTTTCAGGCAGATAGTGATTCATTTATGGAAAGAGCTGCTAGAGGAAGTGGTGGAGGCTGGTACAACTCCAACATTTAAAAGGCACCTGGATGGGTATACAAATAGAAAGGGTTTAGAGGGGTATGGGCCAAATGCTGGCAAATGGGACTAGATTAATTTAGGATATCTGGTTGGCATGGATGAGTTGAACTGAAGGGTCTGTTTCCATGCTGTACAGTTCCATGACTCTATCAATAATCTAGTAATGCTATCAATAAATAGTGATGTTTTGCCTAGAACAAATGCAAATAGATAAATGAACAAGCACTTTCCTACCCCCAATGGCAACAATCTAGAAGAACTGTCTACAAATTGGAGGGTAGCTAATGGAACCCTTCTATTTAAGAAGGGAGGAAGGGCAAAAACTAGGAAACTAAGACTCGTCAGCTGATGGCAGTAGTGGGGGAAAATGCTTGTGTCTGTTATAATGGAATTAATAGTTGTGCCTTTGGAATACAGTGGCAGGATTGAATAGAGCTGAAAATGTGTCGCTGGAAAAGCGCAGCAGGTCAGGCAGCATCCTTTCCAGCAACACATTTTCAGCTCTGATCTCCAGCATCTGCAGTCCACACTTTCTCCTCCAGGATTGAACATGGATTTACAAAAGGGAAAGAAAGTGAGGACTGCAGATGCTGGAGATCAGAGCTGAAAATGTGTTGCTGGAAAAGCGCAGCAGGTCAGGCAGCATCCAAGGAACAGGAGAATCAACGTTTCGGGCATCAGCTGATGCCCAAAACGTCGATTCTCCTTTACAAAAGGGAAATCATGCTTGACCAGTCTACTGGAATTCTGGATTGGAGGATGTTCGATGGAGTTGAAGAAGTGGAGCAAATAGATATTTTTTACTTGGACTTGCAAAAGGCTTTCAACAGAAGTCCCACACAAGAACTAGTTTCCAAAATTCAAGTGCACGGTAATGGAGGGATTGATGTATGAAGAGACAGTGAATTGGTTAGGATTACATTCACTAGTTTAGAAGAATGAGGCCGGATTTTGTTAGAAGCCTATAAAATTTTAACAGGATCAGGCAGGATAGATGCAGGAGGAGTGTTGCTGATCATGGGGAGTCCAGAACCAGGTGTCACAGTCTGAGGATAAGGGGAGGACAGGAACTTTCTTCAGAGTAATGAGCCTGTGGAAATTGTAACCACTGAGAAGCAATTGAGGCCAACACATTGTGCAATTTCAAGGAGGAGTTGCATATAGTACTTGGGGCTAAAGGAATCAAAAGATATGGGGATAAACCAGGAACAAGCTATTGAATTGAATAATCAGCGAAGATCATAATGAATGGCACAGCAGGCTCAACTCGCGTACACATGTTGCTATTTTCTGTTTCTAAAAAGTGGGACAGATGCATGCGTACAAATTCCTCTTGAAACCATTCTGTATCTTGATTTGGAAGTCCATCACAATTCTTTCAATGTTACAATCCTGGAACTTCCACCCCAACAGCATGGTGAGTCTACCTATGCCAAATGGACTGCAAGCGTTCTAGAAGGTAGCTCAAACAGCTGCTTCTCCCATGAATGATGGTTTGCATGGTGGTCATGTGACCAAATTGATACGGTCTCTCTTCGGTATGTTATTAACAGATTGCAGGTTGCGTGATTATTTTCATCTCTGTGGATAATGATATTTTGATAAGTTTCCATTCCAGTTCTATAACTTTGATGTTGCAGTGTCTAACCTGATCAATGTTTTGCTTTAAAGAGTAGAAAGGAGGATTGGTGGCAGCACACCATCCCAACCATTAGCTGATGGCGATTGTTCTATAATATAATGCCATGAAATAACTCATGTTAATACTTGACTAATATTTTAATTCGCTAAGCTTTTGTGCTTATCCATTTTCCTTTTATTGTAGGCTTCTTTATAAGACCATTTTACAAGATGATGTTAGGAAAACCCATTACGCTGAAAGATATGGAGTCAGTGGTGAGTACTAGAGAAACTTTTCAGTTCCTGCCAATAATCATTAGACAATCACAAGTCAGTCATACACTCATTTATTTCTCTCTCTCTTATTGACTCTGAAATTAGTTGCAATATCATTGGAGTGACATTACCTCTGGCTTTCCATTGTCTTCCTTGGGGCTACACAGGATTGTTGCAATGTGTTGTCCCATCGCATTACCTAAACTAGCAATACATTCTAAAGACTGCGATATATTTGAATTTAGATATTCAATTTGTGTGGGGCAAGATTGTATTTTTTGCAATTTTTAGGAATGCAGCTACTTGTGTGAAATTTGGGTATTTTCAAAAAAACTGAATAGGTTTGAATTAGATATAACTGAACATTTTCTCAGCTCCTATATGTACAAAACATCACAGCAGGCACTTGGTAATGAAGTATGCTAAGTGGATGGTGTAAACTAAAAGGGGTTTGAATGATATTCTTTCAAATCAGCCAGTGTTATTAGTTTATACGCATCCACGCATGATCATTCTGTATATCTTCGTGACTGTTTTGAGTGAACGACTGCTTTTTCAGTTGTGTTGTCATAAGTTTTTTTTCTACTGAACTGCTATCAACATAACATGCACATTTTGTTGGAAATCTTAACATGGCATGACAGGAAGAAGAAAGAATTTTACAAACTGTATCTAGTGATAGTGGTAATGCCACTATCTAGTGATAGTGGTATGCTACTGAAAATAAATGTACTGTTTTGCTTGTACAAATTTAATCATTGATTCCATATTCACTGACCATTTTTAATAAACTACAACTCATACTTTTTAGGTTGTTCAGATACTTTTTATAGTCTATTTCTTGTAATAGTTTTAATTGCATGCATTACTTCTCATTTTGCATCTATTATTGAAGATAAGTACTGGCTGTTCATTGAGATGTCACACTTTTTAAGGTGGGCAGGAAAGAATGCCAGTGTATCAAAGAATAAGCAGATGGAGAGGTCTGTTCAGGTGGAAAGCAAAAGGGATGAAATGACAAAAGAAATGGTGGTGAAAGGCACAAAGAAGTGCTCCTGAATCAGATGGTCACTGCAAATTTGTTTTTCTCCTTCAAACATTTCATAAGCTCCTGAAACTTGGGTTGCTCTTTTTCAGGATGGCGAATATTTCAATTCTTTGAAATGGATTCTTGAAAATGACCCAACTGAGCTCGACCTCCGGTTTTGTATAGACGAAGAAAATTTTGGGCAGGTATGTAGATTACTAACCTGAACAGATTTCAATATTGCAATATTTCAAGGTAATCACATTGATTTTTATAAATGAAGCATGAAATTGAGCCTTTAAAAACGCTGTTAAAAGCCATTTACCCAAGCTGAACCAAGTAATCTTTTGTGGTTCAATAGATCTTTACCCCTCAATTTTAAATCGATTATCACAATTACCTTTTTTCTTAAAATTAATCTTGGGACATGAGTATCGCTGGCTAGCCAGCAGTTATTGCCAGCCCCAAGTTGTCCTTGAGAAGGTGGTAGTAGGCTGCCTTCTAGAACTGATGCAGTCTATTTTAGGTTGACCCAAAATATCCTTAGGGAGGGAATTCCAGGATATTGACCCGGCGACAGTGAAGTAATAATTCAAATGGATCAATGTCACTGGTTAGAGAAGTAGGAGAATTGGCGTTTTGGGTATAAGCCCTTCATCAGGAATCTGAATCAGTCGGTTCTGTAGGCAGGCCCTGAGGAAGGAGATGTGGCTGTGGTAGCGAGTCTGCTTCAGGACATAACTGAAGAGCTTCAGGGTAGAGGATGGGTGTGCAGTGAAAGAGACATTCAATGAGATCCTTGTATAGAGAGAGAGAGAGGAGGAGAACCTCTTCAAGGTAGGCATCCTTGGAAGTGGCTTCACAGTTGTGTTGAAATCAGCTAGGAGAAAGTGAGGACTGCAGATGCTGGAGACCAGAGTCAAGACTGTGGTCCTGGAAAAGCACAGCTGGTCAGGCATCCGAGGAGCAGGAGAATCGACATTTTGGGTATAAGGCCTTCATCACGAATGGGAAAACCCAAAATGTCGATGATTATGACCAAAATGTCGATTCTCCTGCTCCTCGGATGCTGCCTGACCTGTTGTACTTTTCCAGCACCACACTCTCTTGACTCTGATCTCCAGCATCTGCAGTCCTCACTTCTTCCCAATGTCACAGATTAATCTGTTTTTGTTTTGAGTATCATCTTTTTTCACATCCTGTCTGTTGTGCACCTTCAATAATTTAGCATGTCCTTTGTAGACCTATCAAGTGGATCTGAAACCCAATGGTTCAGACATGGTGGTTACTAATGAGAACAAAAGAGAATATATTGAGTAAGTGAATATTTACTTTATTTAACTGTCTTCCACTTTTCAATATCTTCTTTGAACTCTTCCCTCAATGATGCATGTTAAATATTCTCTCGTGTTGTAATGGATTTTCTTCTGGGCTTTTGTGAATTGCTCTCTCAAATGTTATGTTCACTAAACAAATTGAAATAAAAGGTCTGTATGTATTTTTGATTGATACCAGAATTTGCTGCACATCCCTGTCCGAAACCAGAAGATCTGATGAGCTTTGTGCTTTTTCGTACAGTGCAGTCTCAAATTAAGGCAAAATGCTGCTGTTTCCTTGGAGCATTCCCAATTATACATCAGATTGGCAGCCTCCCTCAGTCACTTGAAATGTTAAGCTGTGTAAGGATAACAAAGAAAAAGACTCTTTTTTTCTTGGTACTAAGATTGAAAAATGCTTGTAAAATATACAGCAGGTCAGTTAGTACAGATTTTGTGCTGTAATTAGAGAAAGCAAGTCAATTTTGTAAATGCATTTGGTAATTTTAAAATCATGGTAGGATAGATTGCAAATTCTGTCTCCTGTTTAAATAATTGGGCTGCCTATTCCAATAATTAGCTACAGTATTTACAAAGCTGAAGATAAGATTGAGTCTTTTGGCTGGCTTCTGGGTCTGATTTTTACTTTGTTTCTCCACCTGTAGTTTAGTCATCCAGTGGAGATTTGTAAATCGGGTGCAGAAACAGATGAATGCCTTCATGGAGGTAATGACTGTTTATGTAAAGTAGAATTCAACATTCATGTTGAACTGTCTGTTTCATATGCCAGCAATGTTAATTTAATCATGACTTGTATGATGTTAATTGCAGAAAGAAGTGTGTGTAGCAGGGTTTCTATTTGTATATCTTTTGAATTCCAAGTACAGAGTGATGCCAACAGCGTGTGTTACACTCCAACACCATCTAAAATAAGGACTCTCCTTTTCAACATGCCTACTTGCCTGAAACGTGGGAACTCTTGGGTTAAACTACCACCAGTTTGTGCCTCTCGCTCAAATGAGAGGACAGACCCATGGTTTGATAGGACAGTAGCAACTTTAACATTTTACCTTGCTGCCCACAAGAGTAAATGCGGGATGAAGTTCTGTGGTCTCAAAATGAAACATTTTGCGTATCCTGTGAAATTTGTTTTCTGTAGCATCTTTTATCCAGACTTCCGTTTTGTTTGAATGATGTGTGCTAGCAGCTCATGTAATATTGGAAGCAAAAAAATTCATGCAGTGCTTTAGAGATACCACAAGGTGGTGCTCAGCACACTTTACCTCATGTCATTCAGGCAGCACAACGTCGCATTGATGTAAATTTAAGAATAACTGATATATAGTAGTTTTCTTAGAATGATTTTGAGTTCTTGTGTCGCTCAGTGCTTTAGATCTTCAGTTTTGCCACTGTGAAATAAAGTAAATAAACATATATTTGGACAACATGGTATTAAACAGTGACTACAATAATGTGTGGGCAATAGCATTTATCTGTTTATAAAAACCTTTTAAGCAGCCAAGTGTTGTAGCTCATTGAAGAGTCCATGAAATTTAGCTATGCAGCAATAGAGAAGAAGTTCAGTTTCAAATCCTCTTGCTGCAGGATGTTAAGCAGCAGGCAAGCCCTTCCTCACTAGGAATTAAAGCAAAATGCTACTGTTTCTGTAATTCTTAATTATGTACCAGATTGATTTGGAGATGCCGGTGTTGGATTGGGGTGTACAAAGTTGAAAATCGCACAACACCAGGTTATAGTCCAACAGGTTTAATTGGAAGCACACTAGCTTTCGGAGCACTGCTCCTTCAGGTGGTTGTGTTGATGAAGCACCTGATGTCCTGGTGAACCACCTGATGAAGGAGCGTTGCTCCAAAAGCTCGTGTGCTTCCAATTAAACCTGTTGGACTATAACCTAGTGTTGTGTGATTTTTAACTTTTATATACCAGATTGGCAGCTTCCTCAGTCACTTGGATTGTTAAACTATGTAAGGATAACAAAGAAAAAGACAAAGATTTTTCAAACTTTTTTTTTCTTGGTACAAAGATTGAAAAATGTTGGTGAATATACAGCAGGTCAGGTAGTCTCTATGAAGAAAGACAAAGTTAACATTAACACATGGTCGAACAAAGTGTGTAGAGGACACTGAAAATCTTCAAGGGGCTATAGTTAGGTTACATGAGTGTGCAAGGGTCTGGCTGATGCAGTACAATGTTGGTAAATGTGAGGTCATCCATTTTGGTAGGAATAACAGCAAAATGGACTAATATTTAAATGGTGAAAAATTCCGGCATGCTGCTGTGCAGAAGGACCTGGGTGTCCTTGTGCATGAATCACAGAAGGTTGGTTTACAGGTGCAACAGGTAATTAAGAAAGCAAATGGAATATTGTCCTTCATTGCCAGAGAGATGGAATTTAAAAACAGGCCAGTTACGCTGCAGCTATATAGGGTGCCGGTGAGGCCACACCTGCAGTATTGTGTACAGTTTTGGTCTCCTTACTTGAGAAAGGATGATGAGGTGGTGCTGCTGCTAGACTGGGGTGGACGATGTCAGAAGTCACACAACACCGGATTATAGTCCAACAGGTTTATGTGAAATCATGTGACTTCATCGGACAAAGCAGCAGTACTCCAAAAGTGTGTGATTTCAAATAAACCTGTTGGACTATAACCTGATGTCATCTGACCTCTAAGTTTGAGCAAGGATGTACTGGTACTGGATGGGATGCAAAGACCTTCACTGGGTTGATTCTGGAGTTGGGAGGATTGGCTCATAGGAGAGATTGAGTAGATTAAGACTATGCACATTGGAATTTAGAAGAATGAGGATCTTACAGAAATATATAAAATTATGAAGGGAATAGAAAAGAAAGAAGCAGGGAGGTTGTTTCTACTGGCGGGAGCAGATTTAGGACTGAGGAGCAAGTGAGGACTGCACATGCTGGAGATCAGAGTCGAGAATGTGGTGCTCGAAAAGCACAGCGGGTCAGGCAGAATCTGAGAAGCAGGAGAATCGACGTTTCAGGCAAAAGCCCTTCATCAGGAATGAGGCTTGTGAGCCGAGGTGGGGGGGGGGGGTAAAGAGAGAGGACTGAGTTGAGGATGAACTTGTTCACCCAAAGGGTTGTGAACCTGTGGAATTCCCTGCCCAGTGAAGCAATTGAGGCTAACTCATTGAATGTTTTTGAGGAAGGATAGATTTTTGGACAATGAAGGAATTAAGAGTTAAGGGGAGTGGGTGAGTAAATGGAGCTGAGTCCACGAAAAGATCAGCCATGACCTTCGTGAATACCAGAGCAGGCTCAATGGGTCAGATGGTCTACTCCTGCTCCTATTTCTCATGTTCTTTATGTTTCAAATTCATCAGAACTGTTAAACTAGTGAAAAGATGGTTCTGATGAATGGTCATGACCTGAAAAATTAAATATTTCTCTCCACAGATGCTTCCTGACCTGTTGAGTTTATCCAGCATATTTTTCTGTTTTTATTTCAGATATCCAGTATCTATTTAATTTAGAGTAGTACTTGGCTAATTTAATTCTTAACTAAAAGAAGTGGTAACATATGGATATTTATTTGAAATATGATTATTTGTTGTAGTGTTCATGTTTTCCACACAATAGTGACCAGTCTCTTCTTTCACAAATGCATTTGCAGGGCTTCACGGAACTCATCCCAATCGACTTGATTAAAATATTTGATGAAAATGAACTTGAGGTTTGTTTTTGTTTTGTCTTGTTTTTTTCTGTCTTCAGTTATAATCTTTAACTTCTTCTCCAACTTCGACTTGCCCAACACCCGTAATAGTTTGGAAGCTTAAAACAAAACTCCATTGGTGATGTTGGATGGTTGTAAAGCATCAGAATTACCCAGTGGTTCAACTGAAGCACAGCAATTATCTTTGCACAGTTTCCAATTTGAATCAACAAGATTGTACAAATTAATCAAATTTACTTTTAAACTAGATTGTAGCCAGACCTAGTCCATATTTGTATCAGTTTTTTTTAAAGTAAATATGTTTTTGTGCTTGTATGCATTGACATTTGGGGTTGAGCTTACAATGGTGATCTAGTTCAGACCCTGGTGGTTAATTTGAAGCCACAGACTTGAGATGCTTTTTCTGTTCTTGAATATAAAATTACGCTGAGTCCACAGTGCAAAACTTAACCATCAAGCACAACCGATCCAGACTTCCCTTAATACTCCACAAGAGCCTCTTAGACCCTGTCATCAAATCCTTCCATTTCATTCTCCCTTGTGCAGTTTATCGCAACTAATTCTTATGATGGTGGGTTTCTCATTCTTTCTATCATTGGGTAAAAACATTTTTCCACAATTATAAGCATCTTCTAGACATTTACCCATGTAGCCAAAGCAGTGGGAGATCAATAAAATTGTGCTATTATTTTCTTATTGCTTATATCTATCGCTGATCAAAAGTGGTTGACAAACTATGGGATTAAGTAACTTGCATCTTTACCTAAGGCTTGTGTGTCCCTTGTACTGAGACAATATAAATGCGAGGTGCTGCATTTTGGGAAAGCAAATCTTAGCAGGACTTGTACACTTAATGGTAAGGGAGTGTTGCTGAACAAAGAGACCTTGGAGTGCAGGTTCACAGCTCCTTGAAAGTGGAGTCGCAGGTAGATAGGATAGTGAAGAAGACGTTTGGTATGCTTTCCTTTATTGGTCAGAGTATTGAGTACAGGAGTTGGGAGGTCATGTTGCGGCTGTACAGGACATTGGTTAGGCCACTGTTGGAATATTGCATGCAATTCTGGTCTCCTTCCTATTGGAAATATGTTGTGTAACTTGAAAGGGTTCAGAAAAGATTTATAAGGATGTTGCCAGGGTTGGAGCATCTGAGCTACAGGGAGAGGCTGAACAGGCTGGGGCTGTTTTCCCTGGAGCGACAGAAGCTGAGGGGTGACCTTATGGAGGTTTACAAAGTTATGAGGGGCATGGATAGGATAAATAGACAAAGTCTTTTCCCTGGGGTCGGGGAGTCCAGAACTAGAGGGTGAGAGGGGAAAGATACAAAAGAGACCTAAGGGGCAACTTTTTCACACAGAGGGTGGTACATGTGTGGAATGAGCTGCCAGAGGATGTGCTGGAGGCTGGTACAATTGCAACATTTAAGAGGCATTTGGATGGGTATATGAATAGGAAGGGTTTGGAGGGATATGGGCCAGGCGCTGGCAGGTGGGACTAGATTGGGTTGGGATATCTGGTCGGCATGGACGGGGTTGGACCAAAGGGTCTGTTTCCATGCTGCACATCTTTATGACTCTATGCTAATTATAACTCCAGCTGGAGGTGCTCCCCCCGCCCCCCCAAACCAGTCTGCCCACTGACCCCCAAACCTTCTCCAATTTCCATCAGCATCAGTTTACCAGGTCTCTCTTTAATGACAAATCTGACCAAATTCTGCCTTAATGTCAGACAGTCAATCTTGCCTCATTTCTGGAATTTAGCTCTGTTGTATATATATCTGAATGAAGATTGGAGTGAGATCTGGAGCCAAGTGGTCTCTTTAAAACGCAAACTGAGCAGGGTGCTGGTGAATAAGGACCATTTGATAGAAACACTGAAGTCCATTTCTATCATTTATCTGATGATTTGATACTTGATAAGTTGATTGGTTAGTTATTGTCCACTTTATCAGCTAGATTCTGGAGTTGCAGCTATACTGGAACTGCTTGGCTTGGGCCACAGTTGGTTGTAGGAGGCAACAGTTCAGAACTGCAGCCACAGTGTTGTCAATGCCCGGAGCCTTTTCAGTAACAGGATCAGAAGTGAAAGAGAGAAGTAGTAAGAGGCTCTTGTGGAGTATTAAGGGAAGTCTGGATCAGTTGTGCTTGATTGTTAGGTTTTGCACTGTGGACTCAGCGTAATTTTATATTCAAGAACAGAAAAAGCATCTCAAGTCTGTGGCTTCAAATTAACCACCAGGGTCTGAACTAGATCACCATTGTAAGCTCAACCCCAAATGTCAATGCATACAAGCAATATCATTGCAGATATCACAAGAAATGAATTGAATTAAATGAAGTTTGGTTTCTATGATGTTGGGGATCTAATGAAGAGGCCAAGATGAATAGTTTATTTGGCATTTCTGGCTGAAAATATTTGCAAAAGTTTCAGCCTTGACTTTCATATTCACGTACCTGTCCTTATTCTCCGCCCAACTCCCTCTCGTTGTGGATGGAGATTTTCACAGAGTATGGTCCTTCACTAAGTTGTTTAATTGTCCACTATCATCTGTGACCGGATGTGGAAAAATTGTAGCATTTGAGAATATTGGAATGCTGAAGGCTTTATGGTAGTGCTGAAGTGTCTGGTAATAACTTTTCAGATTAACTGTGCTGGGTTATACATTGTCGGTGAGTACACTGCATCATAACATGCATGTTGCAGGAGAGCCCACCTCCAGTTCGCTGCCTGTCCTGCTTTAGTTATTCAGGCAACTGTTCTTTAATTAGTCTGAGGCTTCCATCAATTTCCAGGAAGAAATCCTGCATCTCAAAAGTGCCATCTACTTGGAGGCCTGCAGCACCAAACATGAATCGTGGCCTCTTCTGGTGCTACAAGTAGGCCAAGGAGGTTATGCTAAGCAACTGATGCAAAAATCTGAGATCAAAAGGGATGTGAGAGTGGGGAGACATATAGGGCAGGGCAGTAGAGAAGGAATGAGTATGTAGGGAGGCAAAACAGTGGGAGGGAGTGGCACCAGAGGTCCAGTAACAGCTACCACATTCCCACCCTCTGACTGGCAAGTGACATGTAGATTTAAATTTGTCAGGCTGGGTGTTGAGCACTGACTTTTCAGGCCACCCATTAATTCAGTGTGGCAGTGGAATGAATCCCTTAATAGATTATTAATTCCCAATTTGATGTCATTAATTGAGCTCCTGAAGGGTGGCCAGCTCAACAGCTTCCCCACTGCTCAAAGTAATGTGGGATCAATGATTGAGGTGGGCAGGGAAGTCAGTGGATATGCTTCCTTCATTTATGGATCCAACCATCACCTTTCCCATCTGTGAATAGTCTATAAAATTCAGCTTTATATGATTAGTTCGGAAGGTAAAGCTTCACATATTTAAATTGTGGTGAATTTTGCAGCTGGTACTAATGAAATTCATGGGCGGGTCAAGAAAGTGTCTTGTGATCCCATTTTCATTTACTAATCAGAAATGCAGATAGCCACATCTGCATTCCCAATCAGTCACTTAAAGCTAGTGGATAATTTACAAATTATACTTCTGCAAGTACATAGTAAATTACCTAAATCTTTGTGTAATTTGTGTTTTTTTTCTAGTTGCTGATGTGTGGTCTTGGAGATGTGGATGTCAATGACTGGCGGCAACACACTGTTTATAAGAACAACTACTGCACAAACCACCCGGTCATTCAATGGTTCTGGAAGGTAACGTGTGATTAAACAGTTAATCCTGGTACAACAGTGAGCGGTCTTCAGTCTTTGTTGAAACTGTTCCTCTGCTGTACATAAATATTCACATCACTGTAAAGTTGCTCTTAAAATAAGTTTTGCATCCCTTAGTTTCTGTATTTTAATTTTTTGTGTTTTTTTAAAACAAATGTTTCCATAGTAGGCACGTGTGAATTTATCGGAGTGCTGATATTAAGTATTATCTTGGATAGAAGGTTCTGCATTCCTGAATTCTGTTGACTAAATTTAGTTGGAAAAGCTGTTCTTCACATGAAGCAGTAAACATCATTCTCAATGAAGAGTGACGCTAACAAAAAGTGCAGGTCGCAAATGTCTGCATTCTGACACTTAATTAACTGATAACCCAATCTTGATGGAGATCTCTGACATTATACTAATACAACACTTGCAGTGTAACGTTTTCTTTTTACAGATAAAACAGTGAGTTGGATGATAATTGTTGCTTTTCTTCTGTCACTTTTTTATCTTTGGAAAATATAGACTCCCATTTATCACCAACATATGGACCTGAAAGTTTTCCAGACCCTGAACACTTTTATGGATTTTGATTCCAGAATTGTAAGGCTATTGACCTTACATCTTGTTAAATTATAGCAACAATAGCAAGGCCTTTGGACATTGTTGTCTAGTTGAAATTGCTGCTATCCACAAGTGTGGCTAAGGCAACTCAATTATTTTTACTAGAAAACATCTTAATATATCGCAGGTAAATGCCAGTTGTGATATTTTTAAAATATAATCCACCATGAATGAGTAACCAAGGAATTAAAACACTTATACACCCTGTTTTCCACCTTGTAATGACTGTGCTATAAATATTGAAATTGTGCAGCTCAGGGCCTTGTCTACTTTACTTTCTGGATTCCTTTTTAGCCCCATACATCTAAAGGTTAATATTTTGGACAGTGCTATTAGTAGGTCATTGTATCCAGTTAGAGTGAAGTGATTTCTGGGTCAACAAAGCATCAGGTTAACGTGACTTCCACTAAGTCGAACTTTCAAATGTCCAAGTCCAATCAGTTTTACACATGTGGCAGCCAGCCCATCTGCCAATATTTTTGAAGATGATGTGGAAATTGAACCTTGGAAATGTGTTCTGGTATTTCTAAAATTATTAATCTATATTTACATTTGAAATTCTAGAGATTTGGCTCCTATAGCTTCTCTTCAAAAGACCATAAAAGAAAGGAGCAGAAAGGAATGGGCCATCTCGCCCATTGATTCTGCTCTGCCATGTAATCATGGCTAATATGTTTCTCAACTCTGTTCTCTTGCCTTTTTCCCACAACCCTTGATCCCCTTACTAATTAAGAACCTATCTATCTCAAATACAATCCATGACTTGGCTTCCACAGCCTTCCACAGCAATGAGTTTAGCACATTGACCGACCTCTGGCTGAAGAAATTCCTCCTCCTCTCAAACGTCTTCTCACGTCCACTCTATATCCAGGCCTCTCAGTACTCTGCGAGTTTCAACGCAATTGCTTCTCCTTCTAAATACCATTGAGTACTGACCAGAGTCCTCAATCATACCTCATATGACAAGCGCTTCATTCCAATATCATTCATATAAACCTCCTCGGGACTCTCTCCCACAGTAACACATTGTTCCTTAGATATGGGGCCAAAAACTCTCAATATTCAAAGTGCCATCTGACCAGAGCTTTACACAGCCTCAGCAGTAAGTCCCTGCTCTTGTATTCTCGCCCTCTCAAAATGAATGCTAGGATTATGTTTGCCTTCTTAACTGCCAACTGAACCTGCATGTTAACCTTAAGAGAATTCTGAACGAGGACTCCCAAGGTCCCTTTGTGCTTCACATTTCCAAAGCCTTTCTCCATTTAGAAAATAATATATGCTTCTATTCTTCCTACCAAAGTGTATGACCTCACACTTTACCACATTAGATTCCATCTGCCACTTCTTTGCCCACTCTCCAAGCCTGTCAAAATCCTTCTACAGCCTCCCTGTTTCCTCAACACTAGCTGTCCCTCCACCTATCTGTGTCATTTGCAAACTTTTCAATAATGCCGTCATTTCCTTAAGCCAGATTGTTAATGTATTACCTGACTAGTTGTGATCCCAATACTGACCTCTGTAAAGTCCTCTAGTCATTGGCTGCCATCCTAAAAAAGATCCCTTTATCCCCATTCTCTGCTTTCTGCCAGTCAGCCAGTCCTCTATCCATGCCAGTACTACTGGAAATCCAAATACATCATGTCCACTGGCTTCCTTTTCTCTAACTTGCTCATCATTTCCTCAAAGAATTCTAACCGATTTGTCAGGCATGATTCTACCTCCCCGCTGCCCCCCCCCCCCCCCCCCCCCCCCGTTAAAGCCATTCTGACTCAGCCCTATTTCAGTATGTACTTCCAAGTACTCCACAATCTCAATCGGAATGATGTACTTTAAAATCTTTCCAACAACTGAGATCAGGCCAACTCACCTGGGGTTTCCTGTCTTGTACCTCCCTCCCTTTTTCAACAGGGGTGTTGTATTAGCCATTTTTCTGTCCTCTGGGACCCTCCCTGACTCCAGTGATTCCTGAAAGATTACCACAAATGCCTCTGCAATTGCCATAGCAATCTCCTTTAGAATTCTGGGATGTAGTCCATCTGGTCTGGGTGATTTATCCACCTTCAGACCCTTTCAGCTTCCCCAGCAACTTCTCCTTCGTGATGGCCATTTCACTAAATCTAACGATGCTGATTCTCTTGAAATTCAAGTATGCTGCTCATAAAAACTGATGCAAAGTACCTATTAAATTCCTCTGACATTTCTTTGTTCCTCATTACTACTCCTCCGGCCTCAGTTTTCAGCAATCCAATGTCCACTTTTGCCTCTCTCACCTTTTAGATATACAAAAAAAAACTTTTGCAGTCGTCTTTTACATTTCTAGCTAGCTTACTGTCAAACTTCATCTCCACCTTTTTTTTTAAGTTATCTTCTGGTTTTTAAAGGCTTCCCAATCCTCTGGCATCCTACAAATCTTGACTATATTGTATGCTTTTTCTTTTGTTTCTATGCTGTCCCTGACTTCTCTCGTCAGCCATAGTTGCTTCATCCTCTCCTTAATATGTTTTAGATTAGATTATTTACAGTGTGGAAACAGGCCCTTCGGCCCAACAAGTCCACACTGACCTGCCGAAGCACAACCCTCCCAGGCCCATTCCCCGACATTTACCCCTGCCCCTAACACTTTGGGCAATTTAACATGGCCAATTCACCTAACCTGCACATTTTTGGACTGTGGGAGGAAACCGGAGCACCCGGAGAAAACCCACACAGACACGGGGAGAATGTGCAAACTCCACACAGTCAGTTGCCTGAGGCGGGAATTGCACCCGGGTCTCTGGCGCTGTGAGGCAGTAGTACCTCATATCACAAGCACTTGTCCCCATGTTTCTTCTTCCTTGGGATGAATTTCTGCAGTTCCTCCTGAATTACTCCCAGAACCTCCTGCCTTTGCTGCTGTACCATCATAGAACATTACAGCGCAGTACAGGCCCTTTGGCCCTCGATGTTGTGCTGACCTGTCATACCAATCTGAAGCCCATCTAACCTACACTATTTCATGTACATCAACATGCTTGTCCACTGACGACTTAAATGTACTTAAAGTTGGCGAATCTTCTACCGTTGCAGGCAAAGTATTCCATACCCTGACTTTTCTGAGTAAAGAAACTACCTCTGACATCTGTCCTATATCTATCACCCCTCAGTTTAAAGCTGTGCCCCCTTGTGCTCGCCATCACCATTCTTGGAAAATGGCTCTCCCTGTCCACCCTATCTAACCCTCTGATTTATCTTATATGTCTCTATTAAGTCACCTCTCAACCTTCTCTCTAATGAAAACAGCCTCAAGTCCCTCAGCCTTTCCTTGTAAGACCTTCCCTCCATACCAAGCAACATCCTAGTAAATCTCCTCTGCATCCTTTCCAAAGCTTCCAAATCCTTCTTATAATGCGGTGACCAGAACTGTACACAATACTCCAAGAGCGGCCGCACCAGAGTCTTGTACAGCTGTATCATAACCTCATGGTTCCGGAACTCGATCCCTCTATTAATAAAAGCTAAAACACTGTATGCCTTCTTAACAATCCTGTCAACTTTCAAGGATCTGTGTACCTGGACCCGAGATCTCTCTGCTCATCTACACTACTAAGAATCTTACCATTAGCCCAATACTTTGTATTCCAGTTACTCCGACCAAAGTGAATCACCTCACATTTGTCCACATTAAACTCCATTTGCCACCTCTCAGCCCAGCTCAGCAACTTATCTATGTCTCTCTGTAACCTACAACATCTTTCGTCACTATCCACAACTCCACCGACCTTAGTATCGTTTGCAAATTTAATAACCCAGCCTTCTACACCCTCATCCAGGTTGTTTATAAAAATGATGAACAGCAGTGGACCCAACACTGACCCTTGCAGTACACCACTATTAACTGAACTCCAGGATGAACATTTCCCATCAACCATCACCCTCTGTCTTTCAGCAAGCCTACTGATCCAAACTGCTATATCCCCCACAATCCCATTCCTCAGCATTTTGTACAATAGCCTACTGTGGGGAACCTTATCGAACACCTTGCTGAAATCCATATACACCACATCAACCGGTTTACTCTCATCTACCTGTTTGGTCACCTTCTCAAAGAACTCAATAAGGTTTGTGAGGCACGACCTACCTTTCACAAAACTGTGCTGACTATCCCTAATCAAATTCTTTTCTAGATGATTATAAATCCTATCTCTGATAACCTTTTCCAACACTTTACCAACAACTGAAGTGAGGCTCACTGGTCTATAATTATCAGGGTTGTCTCTACTCCCCTTCTTGAACAAGGGAACCACATTTGCTATCCTCCAGTCTTCTGGCACTATTCCAGTAGATAATGACGATTTAAAGATCAATGCCAAAGGCTCGGCAATCTCCTCCCTGGCTTCCCAGAGGATCCTAGGATAAATCCCATCCGGCCCAGGGGACTTATCTATTTTCACACTCTGCAGGATTTCTAATACCTCCTCCTTGTGAACCTCAATCGCACCTAGTCTAGTAGTCTGTACCTCAGTATTCTCCTCAACAACATTGTCGTTTTCTAGAGTGAATACTGTTGGAAAGTATTCATTTAGTGCTTCCCCTATCTCCTCTGACTCCACACACAACTCCCCACTACTATCCTTGATTGGCCCTAATCTTACACTCTTCATTCTTTTATTCCTTAAATACCTATAGAAAGCCTTAGGGTTTACCCTGATCCTATCCGCCAACAACTTCTCATGTCTCCTCCTGGCTCTTCTGAACTCTCTCTTTAGGTCTTTCCTGGCTACCTTGTAACCCTCAGCGCCCTAACTGAGCCATCACATCTCATCCTAATGTATGCCTTCCTCTTCCTCTTGACCAGAGATTCGACTTCCTCCCACGCTCTACAGCTTCCTCCCTGCCTGACAGGTACATAATTATCTAGGACACGCGAGCTTTTCCTTGAATAAGCTCCACATTTCTAACGTGCCCATCCCCTGCAGTTTCCTTCCCCATCCTATGCTTCCTAAATCTTGCATAATCGCATCATAATTGCCTTTTCCCCCAGCTGTAACTCTTGCCCTTTCTATCACTAAAGTAAACATAACAGAATTGTGATCACTATCACCAAAGTGCTCACCTACTTCCAAATCTAACACCTGACTGGGCTCATTACCCAGTACCAAATCTAGTGTGGCTTCGCCCCTTGTTGGCCTGTCTACATACTGTCAGGAGCCCTCCTGCACACACTGGACAAAAACTGATCCATCTATAGTATTCGTACTATAGTGTTCCCAGTCAATATTTGGAAAGTTGAAGTCCCCCATGACAACTACCCTGTCTCTCTCACTCCTATTGAGAATCATCTTTGCTATCCTTTCCTCTACATTTCTGGAATTATTCAGAGGCCTACAGAAAACTCCCAACAGCGTGACCTCTCCTTCTAACTTCAGCCCATACTACCTCAGTTGACGAGCCCCCAATCATCCTTTCTGCAACTGTAATGCTGTCCTTGACCAACAATGCCACACCTCCCCCTCTTTTACCATCTTCTCTGTTCTTACTGAAACATCTAAATCCTGGAACCTGCAACAACCATTTCTGTCCCTGCTCTAACCATGTCTCCGAGATGGCCACAACATCGAAGTCCCAGGTACCAATCCATGCTGCAAGTTCACCCACCTTATTCCGGATGCTCCTGGCATTGAAGTAGACGCACTTCAAACCAACTTCTTGCTTGCTGGTGCCATCTTGCATCCCTGAAACTTGATTTTGGACCTCCCTACTCTCAACCTTTTCTATACTTGAACTACAATTTTGGTTCCCATCCCCCTGCTGGATTAGTTTAAACCCAACCCAATAGCCTTAGTGAATTTCCCCCCCAGGATATTGCTGCCCCTCTGGTTCAGATGAAGACCATCCTGCTTGTAGAGGTCTCATCTTCCCCAGAAAGAGCCCCAATTATCCAAGAATCCAAGACCCTCCCTCCTGCACCATCCTTGTAGCCACATATTTAACTCGTCTCTCTCCCTATTCCTTGCCTCACTAGCAAGTGGCAAGGGCAACAAACCAGAGACAACAATTCTGTTCGTCCTAGCTCTAAGCTTCCATCCTAGCTCCCTGAATTTCTGCTTTAAATCCCCATCTCTCCTCTTACCTATGTCGTTGGTGCCTATATGGACCATGACTTGGGGCTGCTCCCCCTCCCCCTAAAGGATCCCCAAAAAAACACGATCAAAGACATTACGAACCCTGGCACCTGGGAGGCAACACACCAACCGTGAGTCTCTCTCATCCCCACAGAACCTCCCATCTGTCGCCCTAACTATGGAGTCCCCAATGACTACTGCTCTGCTCCTCTTCCCCCTTCCCTTCTGAACAGCAGGGACAGACTGTGCCAGAGCCGTGTGCCCCATTGCTTTCCCCTGGTAAGTCATCCCCCTCAACAGTATCCAAAACAGTATACTTATTGTTGAGGGGAATGGCCACAGGGAATCCCTGCACTGCCAGCCAGTTCCCTTTCTGTCCCCTGACTGTAACCCATTTGCCTTTTTCTTGTGCCTTAGGAGTGACTACCTCCCTGTAACTCCCCTCAATAACCCTCTCTGCCTCCCGAATGATCCGAAGTTCATCCAGCTCCAGCTCCAGTTCCCTAACACAGTTTTCGAGGAGCTGGAATTGGATGCACTTCCCTCAAATGTCGTCAGCAGGGACACTAGTGGTGACCCTTACCTCCCACATTCTGCAGGAGGAACATTCAACTGCCCTCACCTCCATTCCCACTATTCTAAATTCCCAAAGAGTCAGATGAAAAAATAAGGAATAAAAAAAAACTTATTACCTTACCAATGTGGCGCACAGGTACTTTCTTTTTGGTTAGAGGAGGAAGATGGGTGGGAGACACTACCCAAGTCGTGTTTCGGGTAACGCAACCACACACATATATGTCTTCCCAGAAGTCCTTCACTCCTCCCTCGCTGCTCTGGCAAAATGGAGGACCGACTCCCGAGTTAAGTCCCCTTTAATGTGGGAAAACTCACCCTTCCCGGCAGCCCTCACTTCACCTCTCCTTCTCTCCTCGCCGCTCTGGCAAAATGGAGGAGGCCCTCCTTGCTAGGCTCCCCGTCAATCAATTCTGGTCAGGTCTTTCCTCATTTTTTTTGCAGTTACCTTTACTCAGTTGTGGTACCCTTGAGCAAATTATACAATGAATGGAAGAGCCTTGGGAACAGTTGATAGGCAGAGAGATCTGGGAGTGCAGGTCCATTGTACCCTGAAGGTTGCTGCACACGTGGATAGAGTGGTCAACAAGGCATATAATATGCTTGCCTTCATTGGACGGGGTATTGAGTATAAGAGCTGGCAAGTCATGTTAACATTGTATAATACTTTGGTTCGGCCGCGTTTAGAATACTATGTGCAGTTCTGGTCGCCACATTACCAAAAGAATGTGGATGCTTTGGAGATGGTGAAGAGAAGGTTTACGAGGATGTTGTCTGGTATGGAAGGTGCTAGCTATGAAGAGAGGTTGAATATGTCAATAGAAAATAGGAGATTGAGGGGATCCTGATTTAAGGTTTACAAAATCATGAAGGGTATAGACAGGGTGGATAGAGACAAGCTTTTTCCCCCAGTGAAGGATTCAATAACGAGAGGTCATGTTTTCAACGTGAAAGGTGGAAAGTTTAAGGGGGATACACGCGACAAGTACTTCACAGAGAGAGTGGTGGGCGTTTGGAACGCATTGCCAGCAGAGATGGTAGAGGCAGGCACGGTTGATTCATTTAAGGTGCGCCTGGACAGATGTATGAGTAGATGGGGAGTAGAGGGATACAAATGCTTAGGAATTGACCGACAGGTTTAGACAGTACATTTGGATTGGCTCAGACTTGAAGGGCCGAAGGGCCCGTTCCTGGGCTGTAAATTTTCTTTGTTCTCTTGGTTCTCTTTGTTCTTTGTACATCTGGTTCCAGTTTTTCCCCCTCAAATTGCAGAGTGAATTCTGTCATATTATGCTCACTTGCCCCTAAAGAATCTTTCACCTTCAGCTCTCTAATCAAATCTGCCAAATCCAGAATTGCCTGCTCTCTAGTGGGCTCTACCACAAATTGATCCAAACGAAACCATCTCATAGACATTCCACAAATCTTTCCTTGAGGTCTACTACCAACCTGATTTTCCCAGTCCACTTACATCTTGAAGTCCCCCATGATTACAGTAATAGTGCCTTACCTAATGCATTTTAGAGCCATAGATTTTTAGAAATATACAGCACGCAACAGACCCTTCAGTCCAAACCATTTCTGCAGAACCTATATCTTTAATCTAGTCCCATTTGTCTACATTTGGCCCATAACCCCCTCAATCCTTTCTACTCATAAACCCATCCAGATGCCTTTTAAATGTTGCAGTCTCCTCCACCACCTCTGACAACTCGTTTCATACACACACAACCCTCTACGTGAAAATCTTTCCCCTCTCACCTTTTAACCTATGCCCTCTAGTTTTGGACTGCCCGACCTTGGGGAAAAGATCTTGGCTATTCACCTCCAACTGAAAACAGCTCAAGCCTATTCCGCCTCTCCCTATAGCTCAAACCTTTTCTATCTCCTGATTTATTTCCTTTGTCACATCCTGACGGCTGTTAGGAAGCGTATATGTAACCACCTTCAGGGTCTTTCTTTCCTTTATAGTTCCTCAACTCTACCCACACAGATTCTGCACCTTCCAACTCTATATCACTTCTTGCTTTTGATTTAATTTCATTTCTTGCTAACAAGGCAAACCCACCTCCTCTGCCCATCTGCCTGCCATTTCAATAGTGTGTATCCATAGATGTCTATTTCCCAGCCCTGATCCCTTACAATCATATCTATATGATACCCACAACATTGTCCCTGACAGTTTCAATCTGTGCCACAAGCTCATTTATCTTGTTTGGGGGTATACTGTGTGCATTTAAGTATCACACCTTCATCCTGTTTTGATTGCCCCGTTCTCATAGTTGTCCCCTATCTGCTGTGCTTGAAATTAGATTCCTGACACTTTTCAAACTCCCTGTCCCATTACTTGTTCTGGAAACTGGAATAATCTCTGCTGAGCCCCCTCACACCTTTTTACTATATTCATAATGTTCCATGCAATTGAACCCACCCTCTCATTTAAATCCCCAGCCACAGCCCTAATTATGTGACTCAACAGGATTCTGGTCCCAGCATGATCTTCGTGGAGCCAATCCCATTGGAACAGCTTCCTCCTTCCTCAGTACTGGTGCCAATATCCCACGGATTTGAACCTGTTTCTCTCGCACCAATTTTTGACCCATGCATTTACCTCTTTGATCTTGTTGACTGTATGCTAATGGTTCTGGTAGTGATCCAGATATTATTATCTTTTCAGTTCTGCTTTTTAATTTTGCTCCTAACTGCTCAGATTCCCTTAGCAGAACCTCCTTCCTGTTTTTACCTATTTTGTTAGTACCTATATGGACCACAACAATGGGATCTTCCCCTTCCACTCCAAGTACTTCTGCAGCCACATGGGGTATCCTGAATCTGAACACCAGGCAAGCAACACATTCTTCATGACTCTCAATCCTGGCAACAGAGAACAGAGTCTATTCCCCAGTCTATACTATTTCTCTTTTCTCCCTGCTCTTGAATGGATTGCTGTACCATAGTGCTATGGTCAATTTGCTCGTCCTCCCTATGGCCCCTGCTTTCACCCACGCAGGGAGCAAGAATCTCAAACCTGTTCGAAAACCTTGAGCTGATGCTCAGTCAGCACAACCTGAAAGTGCTCTTTCAGTGCGTGCTGCTGTGAGGTGATCTAAGTTATGCATCTGAATCGTGTATTAAGCTTTGTCATGACCAGAAATGAGGGTGATTTTAAAGGGAAGGGGCAAACAGCAGAATTCTTTTAAAATTGATCATTCTTTTTGCTGATAATTTTTGCAGAACTCCTGTGAGTTAACTCGTTTAATTATGCAAACTTTGGAAAGAGACTCAAATGAATGACCCGTGTCAAAATAATTCCCTTGCAATGTCTGCTGTTTTCAAAATTGTTGTCAATCAAATCTGTCCCTCTTATCAGTGCTACATTCTGTCCATAATTTTGCTTTCACTTGATTGTAAAACAACAGAGCGGCACGATGGCTCAGTGGTTAGCACTGCTGCCTCTCGGCACCAGGGACTCTGGTTTGATTCTAACCTTCAGGTGACTGTCTACAGGGAGTTTGCATGCTCTCTGTGTCTGAATGAGTTTCTGCCGGGTGCTTCGGTTTCCTCACATACTCTCAAAGATGTGCAGGTTAGGTGGATTGGTCTTGCTAAATTATCCATAATTCTGGATTAGTAATTCTGGAGCTCCTTGGATGCTGCCTGAACTGCTGTGCTCTTCCAGCACCACTAATCCAGAATCTGGTTTCCAGCATCTGCAGTCATTGTTTTTACCTCATCAAATTATCCATAATGTTCAGGGATGTGTCAGTTAGGTGCGTTAGCCATGGGAAAGGCAGAGTTACTTGCATAGGGTGGGTCATGATGGGATCTTCAGAGGATCATTCTGGACTCATTGGACCAAATAGCTTGTTTCCACACAGGGATTCTATTGTTTTCTAAGAGAGGTTTGGAAATATTTCACGAAACATATATGATCACATTTGCCAAGTTCTGTGTTGCAAACAGCTATTACCTGAGTTTGATTTTTTGGCTTGTAAAAACAATTTTTTTTTTAAATGACTTTATATAATTTCAATGGAAATGAATTTTCTCTTAATTCATTCCTATTGGTGAGGTAATCACTGGCTGGCCAGATGGCAATTAAGAGTCAACCATATTGCTGTGGGGTCTGGAGTCACATGTGGACCAGACCAGGTAAGACTGGCAGTTTTCTTCTTTAAAGGATACTCGTGAATTCATGGTCATTGTTAGACTCTTAATTCCAGATTTTTAATTGGTTTGACTTTTATTTTGACAAATGTTGCAAAATATTAAGTCCTGCATATGCAATTTGGAGGTGATCCTATCAGGATCATAGGTATTTGAATGGACCACAATATTTATTTAAATTCAGGGTTTACTGACCCAAGTTGGGCAATTTTTCTTCATACAGTTATTAATGACATGTGGCTGACCGAAACTAACCTTTTCTTAACCTTTCATAAGAGGAGTTTATTGACTGAAAGAACAAATTGGATATTCCCTTGTAAAGTCATTGAGGTGCAGTTACTAATACTAGTTAACAAAAGATTCCTTCCCAATGTATAGTATTCTTTATTTTTTGATTTGAATTTACTTGTTGAGCCAATCACTATCAGGAATTAGCAAAACTCAGTCACTTGCTTTACCACCAGCTATTTAGTTGATAACTCCTAAGTTTGTCCAGTGTCTGCAAATCTGTTTTCCCCTATCTCCTCACCCCTACCTAAAGTGCAAGTTGAATGGCAAATTATCCCTTTAAATATACCTGACTCAAAGAAACTAGGCAGATCCTCAAGTCAGTTAAAGATCAGATTGACATTTTGTTATAAAATCCCAAGTACATTCAGTTTTCAGGTAAATTTCTTTGAATTGAAGATTAATGGCTTTTTTTAAGAGCATAGGTTATAGGGGAGGTGAGGACCAAATGATATTATCGCTAGATTATTCATTTACAAACCCAAGTAATTGTTCTGGGGACCTGAGTTCAAATTCCACTGTGGCATATGCGGAGTATGAATTCATTTAAAAAACTGGAATCAAAAGTCTAATGATGGCCATGAAACTATTTTGAATTTTAAAACCCATCTGGTTCATTAATGTCCTTCTTACCTGATCTGACTGGTTGACTTTTAACGACACCCTAGGCAATTAGGGATGGGCAATACATTCTGGCATTGCCAGTGACAGCAATGAAACAAATTATGACATTGCGTTATATCAGAGGTGATGACAATAAGTAAAAACCACAGCTGGTTTAAATCATCCCATATTTTCTTTATCTTAGAATCACTGATTTGTTTGTTATGCATCACCATGTATTTTCTTGTGGGAAAGTGCTTTTTTTTTGACGTTTCATTTTGCATACCATTTTTTAGGGAACATTAGGAGTGTTAAATGATGGAAAGATGTATTTATCCAACTCATAGATCTGCATCAACAATCCTTCGCACTTTGCATTTCAGGCCATAGTCACTCAGTGCATCCAACAATTCTCTTATTTCACCACTGCTTCCTTTGTAAATGACCATAAATCTATCCTGTGGGTCAGCTAGTTGAAGCTCGAGGAATTGCACCAAAATATTTGACCTAATTATGAAATTTGCTGAACAATAGGAAACAGAATAATGGACAGCTACTCTTAATTGACCGAATATGATTGATCTATGATGGGATCTTGATTATTCACTGTTTATTAATGATGTCACGATAGATGCATTTACAAATATTCTAATGACATAAAGATAGGTGATATAGTAAGCGTATAGATGGAAGTGGAGTATCACAAATACTGATGGGTAAGTGAATGGAAAAAGCTAACAAACACGTTTCAATATGAACAAAGATGAGGTCACCCATTTTGAATCTTAAAACTGTTATGTCAAGAGTACTTTCTGAATGTTTCTAGCTTTTCAGCTAGCTAACTTGTTTTAAGTTTGGAGAAAATTCAGAAATTTGAAGTGCAAAGAGACTTGCGAGTTCTCGTCCAGGATTCTCTCAAGGTAAACTTAAAGGTTGAGTCAGTAGTTAGGCAGGCAAATGCAGTGATGGCATTTATTTTGAAAGGACTTGAATATAAAAGCAGGGAAGTACTTCTGAGGCTCCATTAGGCTCTAGTCAGACCACATTTAGAGTATTGTGTGCAGTTTTGAGCGCCATATCTTAGGAAGAACGTACTGGCCCTGGAGGCGTATTCAGAGGATGTTCATGAGAACGGTTCCAGGAATGAAGATGATAGCACACGAGGAACGTTTGAGGACTCTGGGTCTATACTTGGAGTTTAGAAGGATGAGGGGGATCTAATTGAAACATACAGAATACTGAAAGGGCTGGACAGAGTAGACATTGGGAAGGTGGTTCCATTACAGGAGAGACTAGGACCTAAAGGCATAGCCTTAGTATGAAGGGAAGACTATTTAGAACAGAGACAAGGAGAAGCTTCTCCTTATCCGGAGAGAGTGGTGAATCTATGGAATTCATTGGCACAGAAGGCTGTGGAAAACAGGTCATTGAAGATGTTTAAGACTAAGATAGGCTCTTGATGTCCAGGGGCTCAAGGGTTCTAGGAAGAAAGTGGGAGAATGGGATTGAGAAACTTAGCAGCTTCAATGGGATGAATGGCCTAATTTCTGCACCTATGTCTTAGTCTTATGGACATCCAGAGGGATTTGCTGGAAAAGTGCAGCAGGTCAGGCAGCATCCAAGGAGCAGGAGAATCGACATTTCGGGCATAAGCCCTTCTTCAGGCTTATGCCCGAAACATCGATTCTCCTGCTCCTTGGATGCTGCCTGACCTGCTGCGCTTCTCCAGCAACACATTTTTCAGCTCTGATCTCCAGCATCTGCAGTCCTCACTTTCTCCTAGTCCAGAGTGATTTGGCAAGGTTGGAAGGGTGTCAGGGAAAGGGAGTGAGACACAGTAAATCATAAACGAGTGCAGAATATAATTAAAAGGCCTAAAAAATGCTCATCTTTCTGTTAGAGGATTAAAATACAAGTGGCCAAGGACATACATCAGCTATTTAAAAATGTGGCCAGACTACACAGAGAATTTTGAACAGTTACAGTCAGTAAATCTTTGGAAGGCTGTATTCTAAATGGATGGGTTGCAGTGCACTTAGAATAGAATGATACTTTGACTTCATATTATGAAAAGCAAGAATGCAAACCATCATTATATTTCCCAGAAATTAGAATGTTAAAGGTGATTTGATTGAAGTAGTCGACATATTCGGGAGAACAGAGAGGTTCGATGGAGAGAGACTATTTGTGCTTGTCTGGAATTCCTGGGCATGTATGTAACAAATTGGAACCAGACTTGAAACTGGGAAACACAGTTTTGTGCAAAGGACAGTAAAAGTTTGGAACGCTGTTCTCTAATGGCTGTTGGTCCCAGGTATTTAAATTTAAAACTCAAGTTGCTGGAATTCTGCTAATCAGGACATTAGGAATATTGGGAGCTTTGATTAAATTGTTATTGGAACTTGACATTCAAAAGTTCGTTCTAACTACTGTTAAGGCACCTCCCTTGACTTTAACAGAGTTTCGTATAAAAAATAGCTTTGGCAACATTTTGCTGTTGTAGGTTTGCTATTTATATTCACCTAATATATTTGAATTTATTGATTTTTAATGTGGAAGATGAGACAATTTTGTTGAAGCATAATGTGTTTTTAGCAAAAAACATTTTCTTTTGATTAGATATTATTGGCGAGATGAGGGCGTAGGATACAGATTTAGGATTCTGATTTTTGAATGTCACTTCTTCATCTCTGCTATGAATAGTGAAGACCAGTGCAGTTTATTGTGATTGCTTTGATTGACATAAGTGACATAAGTCTTCTAGGAGAAAGTGAGGACTGCAGATGCTGGAGATCAGAGCTGAAAATGTGTTGCTGGAAAAGCGCAGCAGGTCAGGCAGCATCCAAGGAGCAGGAGAATCAACAGTTCGGGCATGAGCCCTTCTTCAGGAATGAGGAGAGTGTGCCAAGCAGGCTAAGATAAAAGGTAGGGAGGAGGGACTTGGGGGAGGGGCATTGGAAATGCGATAGGTGGAAGGAGGTTAACGTGGCTGAAGAGCTTCTGGGCAGAGGAGATGTAGGTGTCAAGTTCACAAAAAATCCTTCAGCAGTGATAAGCCACAATCTACTTCACAAACAAGACACATCATATTTGCTGTTGCAATCTCTGTGCTGTTCACTGATCGATATTCTCCTGCCTACAACATTGCATTTACTTTGTTCCATTGTGCAGTGATTGTTATGTTTCACCCACCATTACCAGAGTCACCGCAAAAGTTAATTATTTTGAAAACTATGCAAAATACTCAATTTATTTATTTCTTAGACTCTGGTTGACAGAAAGCATGGATCAGGTTTCTGTACTTTGCAATTATTATTTATTGCAAATAAGACAGGAAGTAAGGATAACCACTGTCAATACACAATCCTAATTAAAACTCTAACTTCCTCTTTACATACACAAACACTTGGGGGGGAAAGAAACATTAATGTTATGGGCAGAGGGAAAGATTGGAAAAACAATTCACGGGTCTGTGTTCACAGGGTTTGCTGTATTGATCAGAACGCTGCTTCTCAATTTTCCTTCTCTGATAGGTTGACTTGTTCGCAGGCGGCACTGAAATGACAGGTTCCCACTTATAAAAGTCTTTGAGCAAATAAAGGTAACAGTTGACAAGAACTGGAAAGGGGAAACTGTCTATTTTCAGGTTTGAGATGCTTTTCACCACAGAGAAGAGATTACTCTGATCTGTGCGGAGATCCAATGGCTTCTGCCAAAATATTTATAAACTCGAGCTATTCAGTTACCTGGGAGCCAATCACACAGTGGTAGGCAGAAAGCATTTGTCATTGGTCTGTAGACTAGCTTAAAAATATGTTGCTGGTAAAGCGCAGCAGGTCAGGCAGCATCAAAGGAGAAAGAGAATCGACGTTTCGGGCATAAGCCCTTCTTCAGGATCTGCAGTCCTCTCTTTCTTCTAGTCTGTAGACTTGCGACTAGTTAGCAATCAGCTGCTGGTTGCCAGCTAAAATTCAATTGTATAAACGCCTGGTCTCCAACTTGTCAATAACAAGACTTCCACCAGTGCTTGACTAAGAAGCTTTGTTAGCAGTCCTTCCAATGAGTGTCAAGTTACTTTTAATTTTTAAAAGCATGCAGCAATGCTTCAACAGATCTTGGTTTCTAAAACCGTTCTTGTCCCATTTCAGTCCACAAACAAAATGTAGATAAATAAAAAGTTTCAATTTACCTATGATGATCTCTCTTCATGAGCAAGACAGCTGGTGTGTAGCACTTTCTGGTGTGTACCTGTAATCATGTAAATTGTTCTGAATATCCACTAATGAGAACTTTCAGTGTTAGGAGACCGATATCTTGGGTCACCGAATAGTGTTGCTTTTGAATTTGAATCACGGTAGCCTGATGATAATCAAATGTTTGTTGAAATATGCTGACTTCATTGCTTTCCAGTAATAAAAATAATTTCATCGTACGAGGAATCATAACATCTGCACTCCTGAATGGTCTCCCACATTCTACATCCACCATGAATTGAAACCCTTTCCCATATCTCCTTAAACTTGAGGACATTGAAAATGTTGCTGCCTATGCCTGAACTTGCAGCAAGTCCTGTTTCCCTATCACCCCTATGCTTATTGACCACTAGTTCCTTGAAAGTGGAGTTGCAGGTAGATAGGATAGTGAAGCAGGCATTTGTTATGCTTGCCTTTATTGGTCAGAGCATTGAGTATAGGGGCCGGGAGTTCATGTTGCTGCTTTAGAGGACATTGCTTAGGCCATTTCAGGAATATTGTGTGCAATTCTGGTTTCCCTGCTATAGGAAAGATGTTGTGAAACTTGAAAGGTTTCAGAAAAGATTTACAAGGATGTTGCCAAGATTGGAGGGTTTGAGCTATAGGGAGAGCCTGAATAAGCTGGGGTTGTTTTCCTTGGAGCATTGGAGGCTGAGGGCTGACCTTATACAGGTTTATAAAATAATGAGGGGCATGGATAGGGTAAAATAGACCAAGTCTGGGGTGGGGGAATCCAGAACAAAAGGGCAAAGAATTAGGGTTAGCGAGGAAAGATTTACAAAGGACCTAACGGGCAACTTTTTCATGCAGAAGGTAATGGATATATGGAATGAGCTGCCCGAGGAAATGGTGGAGGCTGGTACAATTGCAACATTTAAAAGTCATTTGAATGAGTATATGAATAGGAAGGGTTTAGAGGGATAAGGGCCAGGTGCTGGCAAATGGGACTCGATTAGTTTAGGGTATCTGGTCAGCATGGTGGACTTGGACTGAAGGGTCTGTACATCTCTGTGACTGCTGTCAAGAAACATCTCAATTCAAAAATTATCATTGTTCTCAAATTTCTTCATGGCTTTACCCTCCCTTTCTTTGTAATCTCTTACTGGCCTACAGCTTTCCCAAATTAAGTGAGCTTTTCTAAATGTCTCTGCATCCTTAATTTGAATTGTTTCACCATTGGTAACTATGTCATCAATTGCCTCACTCCAAGGTCTAGAATAACCTCCCTACACCTCCCTACACCTCTCTACACTGATTCACTTCGCTCCTTTTAAATAATCCTTAAAACCTATCTCTTTGAATAGGCTGGGGCTGTTTTACCTGGAGCATTGGAGGCTGAGGGCTGACCTTATAGAGGTTTATAAACCTTTTTCACTAACCTATCCACCTCCAACTCCATTTTCAAGGAACTAGTGGTCAATAAGCATAGGCGTGATAGGGAAACAGGACTTGCTGCAAATTCAGACATAGCAAAATTTTCAATGTCTTCAAGTTTAAGAGGTTTAGGAAAGGGTTTCAGTTCGTGGTGCATGTAGAATGTGGGAGACCATCCAGGCCTCATTACATTAAAGACTATATACAAATATAAATTGTCACTGCTGTTATTGGGTGAAGTACTTATATATGTTTGAAGTAGTTGATGATTTGGTAATGGCCAGTATTTTTTATTAACTGCTGACTTTTATTTATTCTGCTTCCTACTTTCTTGATTGTTTGTTTATTTCTCCCAATCTCTAATATCTCTAGGCTGTGTTACTGATGGATGCTGAGAAACGTATCCGACTACTACAATTTGTTACTGGAACTTCAAGAGTGCCTATGAATGGGTTTGCTGAATTGTATGGTATGTGATTTTGTTCTTGCTATATATGAAACTTTAGTCCTCAAGTTTTAATTAATAAATTTTACTGTATGTATGGATAGAACATTTTATGCATCAACCCATAAAATTTATATTTGTAGACTATAGTATAATAATTGTACTTTTATAAGAAAATATGATTTATTTAGCCAAATTTGTGCTTTTTTAAAGAAAATTAATTTAGGGATATGTATTCTGCAGCAAAGACTGCTCTCTTTTGGTCATTATAGCTGCCTATCAGAACGTGGGGGGTATTCACTCAGTTTGTTTTTATATATGGCTGTAAGATGATAGAGAAACTTTATTCTTAAAAACTTGTGCTATACTAACTGATATTTCCATATAGGTTCCAATGGTCCTCAGCTGTTTACAATAGAGCAGTGGGGAACGCCAGACAAATTACCAAGGGCTCACACATGGTAAGATCAGTAATGTTATTAAATGCATGGATTGTGTCAAAATTATATGTATTGCCTCTGTGTTCTTACCAAAATATATCACTCTACACTTTTCTGCCTTGACTGTTACCTGCTCTGTGTCTGACCATTTCATGAGGTATTTACATCTTCTTGAAATCTATAACTACCTTTCTCCATGTTAGTAGACTTACAAGTTCTATGTCAGTTAAAAATGCTGTACCCAAAGGTTCACACCATTACTACGTATGAAAAATCGCTGGTGGATTGAGTAATAAATATTGAATGCCATTTCACCTTCCTGCCTGAAAAACAGCCATTCATAACATCTCTCATTTCCAGCCACCACGTCATATCCATGCACTTTATCAACATCTTTTTAAAGTCCTACGTTCAAATATACGATAATATGACATCTATGTTACTAAACTAGTAATTGCGAGGTCTAGAATATTTTGACTATGGCAACTGATGGTTTTAAATTCAGTTCATTAATTCCAGCTGGAATAAAGGGTTAATGGTGACTACATTGCCACAAGAGCCCATATAGCTCATTAATCCCTTTTGAGGGAAGGAAATCTGCTGTCTTCACCTGGTCTGACCTACATGTGACTCCCCGCAACCACATTCTTAACTCCAACTCTGAAATAGCCTAACAACTTGCTCATTTGAGCCAAACTGCTGTCCTAAAGGATAGCCATTTAGGGCATACCTTACCATGCAGGCTGCTTCAGTTCAAGAAGGTGGTATGCCACCACCTTTTCAGGGAATTAGTGATGAGCAATAAATGCTGGTATCGCTAGCAATTCCTGTGCTCTAGAGTGAATTAAAAAATAAACTACTAACCTCATCCACCTTCTTGTTTTCTCTTCAAGAAAAGTCAATGAAGTTAATATTACTTGGTGGGTGCGAAGGAATTCTAATGAGGGGACCTTGCATTCTCAAAGGTCATCAGACTTTCCATTGCTGGATTTATTATTTTACAACTGTTTAAAATAAAATAAAAGTTAGAAAAGAGAGAGAGCTTTTGTATTTGCAGGGGCCCTAACCCCAGAGACGTATTCGTGGCCTTTGAGCTAAATGGCTTAAAAATTACTTAACTGGGCTTTTCTTTAGATGTATCAGAGGAGAAATGAAAAAAAAGCTGCTGTAGTAAGTCATTTCCATCCCAAAAAATGAAAATTGTTATTGTCAGAGTCTTAATTTTAATTTGTTTTACAAAATAAAGATTATACTTTTTTTGACTTGTAGCTCACTAGAAAACTATCTGTTCAAGTTGCCTGGTTATTTGCAAGTGGTGCAACAGCAAAACTTGCCGTTTTTAAAATCTTTTTGATTAACAAACACACACCCATCACCTTTGTGTTGTGTTGCCTAATAGATTTTTAATGACAAACATTTATTCTCCTGTTCACAGCTTTAATCGCCTTGATTTGCCACCTTATGAATCTTTTGAAGATTTACGAGAAAAACTTCTAATGGCAGTGGAAAATGCTGAAGGATTTGAAGGAGTAGATTAATTGACTGCAGTTGTGGTCAACAGAATGCTGCTTATAATTTTTTTAGAGATAGGAACACTTTACCAGTGGTATCAATATAATTGCACAGTGACATTGGTACATGGAACAAATTCTTCTATGTTAATTCCTATTTCAAGTTTCTGGAAGGCTGAAAAATTCAAAACTGACTCTCCAGCCAACAATAATAAAAGAAGGAAAGTGGATAATGTATGGATGAAAAGTGCATTTCAATAGAATTTAACTGTGTATTAAAATTGTTCTTTAAAGAATCCAACATTTTACCAACTTTGTAATGAAAGTGAATCGGAACTATCACTTTCACAGGTATAGTATTATCACTTTGTTTACTCAATGGATTGCAAACTAACCAGTTATATACAGATCCCTCTAATTAACTCAGTTAAAAGGCACAATCTGTTAAACGATTAAATATTTAATTCACATTTTTCTCTCAAACATACTTATATTGTAGTGTATTGATATTTTCACTGTGAAATGTTTGTGCCTCCTTTACCCATCAATCATGGTCAAAAGCACTTTTTAAATTATTGATGATGTAGCTTAATACCTTGCTAGAATATGAAAACAGAGGTAGTGGTATTTTTCTTTCACAGAATTGTTACAAATGAGCATAAATGGGATCTCAAATGCAAATTACAGTAACTGGCGTCAATTTTATTTTTAATGATCAGTTCCATTTTGCTAAGTAATCTAAACATGGTTATCCATTGAGCATTCAATGAAATAACATTTGCATTATGAAGACTGTCAAAAAACTTGAGATATTCTGTTAAAATGTCATCTGAATTTCCCTCCCTTTTTGGAGTAAGGTGACTGTTATCTGATATGGTAAAGCAAGTTACAGTAACATGCCTGTGACATATATAGCATGCCTGTTTAAATCCTTAGACTGCCGGTGGGTCCAGGATAGGAGTGCAGGCTGGATCTTGAACTTTAATCTTACTCATTGCAAGAGGTAAAATAGTACACAGTGATTAAGCTACATGAATTTCATGAGTCATTTTATTGTATTATTTACTAATTTCAAAATGTAATGCCGACTAATTTAAAATAATTAACACTATAGACAAGCCAAACAAAAAGACTTGATTACTCTTTAAATAACCACTAGCCTTTGCTTTAATGACCTAATCTGCCTATTTTGTTTTTATCTTAGACTTTTGTACAGACTTTATTTCTTGATCACCTTTCTCCGTTTTATAATTTACCCAGTGAATTCCACTTTCTTCCTCCCAGCACCCATTCTAAGGTCAGGAGAATTTCTTTTTTGTTTAAATCCATTCAATTAGTTTAAAATTGGTTCTTTTGAGCTGATTTTAACTAAGCAAATAGAAAATGATGACAATGACCAGATGGATAGCATAGAACAATGCAACAAGTTTGAAGGGGACTTTGATAAATGCGTATCTTCTGTGATAACCTCCTTTCCACTCCGATAATTTATATCTCAAACCTTCACGATGAAAGCTAACCACTACCAATCAAGTTTTGAACAATTAATGTTTTTGTTCCATTATCAGTAGGGCTATGCTAATTTTTAAAAATGTGTTCTGTTGTAACACCAAGAAATCTAAGGGCACTTTATACATGGCTGTTAATTATTTTTAAATGTGTACATTTTTAATACAGAGTTCAGTATCCACTGCAATATAAATGTTGTGGACACCAACCTAAATTTCACTTATTGGCACAATAAAACCAATGTAGACCTCAGCTAAACAAACTTTCCTCTTTACCATTTTCACCAATGTGCTTGTTTCTTCCCCTAAAAAGCCTGCCATATGATTTAAAACTCATCTCAAATACGTTGTAGAAAACATGTCTTGAAATCCTTCTTTCCCTATTAAATTCCCAAAAGAATAAACTTTCCTTATTAATGTTGCAAGTTTTGTCATTTTAATTTTATGCATATACATTAATGAGATGAAGATAATTATCTAATTTAGAATGATGATGAAGTACAACAAATCTCCTATTACAGAATGTGTGTTTGAAAAAACATCTGTCTGACTTTATCAAAAGTGTTTGTGCTGACTTTACAGCCATGTTAAAAAATGGGTTGACCTCTAACTGAGTTTTGTTTTCCCAGTTTATTTTCACAGGAAAGAATACATTTCTGTCGATCAGCTGTTTAATGCCCAGAAAGACGGATGTTCGAAGTGCTTAATAATTTGATAACCACTGATGAAGCTACTTTATCAGTGGTCAGCTGATAAATGCTTATAAAATGGCAAACTGACTATTTTAGCAAATTTATGTACTGTACTGGTTAGAAAATGAATACTTCCACCTTCAACAGCAGTATGTGACTCCTTATGATACTCTAGCTTTGAAAGTCTAAACTGCAACTGATTTGATGCTTATGACTCCCCAGTGCTTCAGTTTCAAAATTAGCAGTAATACTGAAGGTACTCTTCAGAATTAACCACTTAATCAAAGTGCCATTAATGAAATTACTATTTTAAAATAAATAATTCAAATTTAACAGCCTCAGATAGACCAAAAACGTATTTTCGAATGAGTGCATTTGAAGTATAAGCACTTTCGTAAAATGGAGAAGGTTCTGTGAATAGCAATAGGATAAATGACCATTAACCTGTTTTAGTAATGTTACTTGAGAATAGATGTTGGCTGAGATATCTCCCACAGGTGAACACTCTCTTCTTAGAATTCTGCCAAAGGATAGTTTATAGCCACCAGAGAGGGAAAATAAGTCTCGGTTTAATGTCAGATTCAAAATGTTTTATTACGACACTGGACTGTCAGCAAAGTTCATGTGCTGAAGTCTTTGAGTGGGATTTGAATCTACAACCATTTAAATGACAGGTGTGACACAAGGCCGATGTACGACAAGAAAGGCAGACATCTTTTTGTGAAAGCTACTTTTTGTAACTAGATTTTGATACTTTTCATGTGTAGCACCCTGTTGATTATTTGCAATCAATTTGAGGTATCTGTTGTCATTGGTAAGTCCAAAGGCAGTAATGGACTACATACTCTGGGTAGATGATGTTGAAGACTTGCTCAGCACAGAGTGCTAACAAATGTCTACCAGCTTTGTTAGAACAATAAGAACTTATTTCTGTTTCACATGTCTTTTCATTAGCATCACTAAAGTATGTCTTTACTAATGTAGGGGAACTGATACTGTCAAAAAACTTCAAGATACTAAATATTTGTATTAAGATAAATAACCAGAAATTGTCAACGTACAGGTTGACAGCCAATACAATTCCTTTCTGTAAAAGAAATGCTGGAATAAGCTAAAGGAATTGGATACCACTGTCTTAACGTCAGTTGGGGGAGGCTTAATTGTACAGTTACTAAAGAAGGAATAGAAAAGCATTTAAAAACATAAAGTATAACTGCCAGTACTGATTTAAAAGGCAGATGATTCTATGACAAAGCTATTGAATTATTTTTTAAAATGGTGGAATAGGTCAACGTAGGTAAATCAGTCTCTTGGAGGCACAAGGCTTGGATATTGCTGAAACATTTTGTCTTGCACTCATCTGGACATTTGAAAGAATGTTAAATTTCAAACAATCACAGTGATATATACTGGAGAAAAAAGGTGCTGTGTGGTTGGCAAATCAACTCTTGCTGAGGTGTTGCCATAGGAGTAGCAACAAGAAACTGAAGGAACTCCTCAACCCATCCCAACTAATTCAAAAAGGTATAAGGCTCAAATATATTCTTTTTATTTGCAGAGGACAAGTACCCATGTATGACAGTGTTCCAATGTTAGCATGCATGAATGAGCCATGTTCTAGGTTGGAACTGAATGTCTTTATCTTTAATTGGCTGTTAGTGCATTTATTAGCACACTTAGGACTATTCTGCAAATGTTTTCCAATTATAAAATTCCATCTAACGTTCGATGTTTTTTTAATTTGGGTTTTCAATTTCAATTGGTTAAATACAGTGAGTATTCATGGTCATAGAGATGTGCAACATGGAAACAGACCCTTTGGTCAAACTCATTCATGCCCCTGACTAAATATCCTAAATAAATCTAGTCCCATTTGCCAGCAATTGGCCCCATCCATCTAAACCTTTCGTAATCCTATACCCATCCCATTGTCTTTTAAATGTTGTAATTGTAATATTCTGAGAGCAATCCCTTTTCTATATGTCAGGGCGGCACGGTGGCTCAGTGGTTAGCACTGCTGCCTCTCTGTGCCAGGGACCTGGGTTCAATGGCAGCCTCAAGCGACTGTGTGGAGTTTGAACATTCTCCTCGTGTCTATGTATGTTTTCTCCAGGTGCTCCAGTTTCTTCCCACAGTACAAAAATGTGCAGGTTAGATGAATTGCCCATAGTGTTCAGGCTGTGTAGATTAGGTGCATTAGTCAGGGGAAATGTAGGATAATAGGTCTGGGTGCGATACTCTTCGAAGGGATAGTGTGGATATATTGGGCCAAAGGGCCTGTTTCCACACTGTAGGAATTCAATTCTAAATTCTTGTTCAAATTTGTAGGCTTATTAATGACTGTACTACTAAAGGTTTGCTAATGATATGTGCTGAGTCACCATATCACAACAATGTACATCATTTTATAAAACTGTATTCATTGAATTTATGAACTTTGAAAGTCATGCAGTCTTAATGTTAATGTCATAATGTTTGTCCAAGTAAATCATATAACCAAAGGATCCCTTCCAAGTCCAGCACTCATTTACATTTTCTTTGGTTTTACAACAACCAATGTTTTGACAGAATAAACCCTAACCTCCTGTCACATGCATATTTCCTAAATGTAGATGATGAGTTCATGGTCTTTTAATCAATAATCATTTGAACATGTATGATGTATAACTCCATCCTGCACTCAGGTACTCATATACTTCCTTTCTTAAATGGAAGTTGGGAAATCTGCTTACAATTTCTCCTTACTGTCTACCAAACATCTACTGTTACTTTATCAATATACATATTGGGACTCTACAAGTTCATGTGCTCTAAGATTAGTCTCATTAGTAATCACTTAAATAGTGCTCTAGCCATTTGCTCACTTTGCAAGCTTGATGCAGAAATAGAACCTATCAGGACAATATCTATTGATCAAATTATGGTTCACTGTAAATAGCGTACTCTCACAAGTAAAAGTCACTTTCAAATCTGTAAAATGCCCAGTCTAACTAATTCCCCTGGAAAGACATAATAACTCAAAACGCTTGAACAGTGGCTAAAGCAAGCTATTTTGCGCTGCTTCCATGCAGGCTACACAAGTGGTACTTTCCAATACCAGAATGCTACTAGCAGTACAAGATGAATATTTTCCTCTTCTAAAGTTGAGCAACCTTGTGTATCGATTTCAGTATAGGTACAATGTCCAGTCCACAGGTAGGCCATATGTCCTGACAATTGACTGATTGCATCAAACAGCCTAATCCTTTGGTTGTTCAAAATATGCAGAGTACAGCTCATTTTCAACCAGTCCATGCTTGCAAAGCCCAAAATAAAATGTCTGCAGTTAGTTCTGATTCTGTGATAGGACAGCACTTGCTAAACAATTCTAAGTATTAATAACTGTACCACCAACCAATTTAAGATAATCAGTCCAGCACATAACATGGCTGATGAAAACTTGCTAAAATCAACATGCTTTTGTATGCAGGACCAATTCTTTATAAAGAAAAGTAATAGTACAGGCATTGCACATTTTGAATTCCCAGGAGTGTGGGGAGCATTCAATAATACATTTGCTTTCTTGTGGTGACTGCTCAACAAATCAAAAGTTGACTTGTGAACTATTCAGCACCTGTTTCCACTGTAGTGTAAATTGTAATTTTAAAAAATGACATGATTGCATTTGTCCTGATGTGTTTAAGCCAAAAAGTTTCATGTCTCTTTTCAGCAATATTTGAGGGTAAAATAATTGAATTTTGTAAGAACATGCAAGAATGGTACACAATTTTTACACCCTCCTATTTCTACGAGGGCTAAGTAAATCCTCCCTTGTGTCTAAGTAGGGTAAAGGATTAGAGGGTTCTATTGGTCAATGCAAACATCAATAAAACAGGTGTTGAAATAATTTAATGCATTTAAAGAGGGAAATAATTTGAAAACAGAAGTTATTTCAAGCTGTTTATAATATTGGGTTGATCAATTAGCAGCACTCAATTATAAAGAGCGTGTATAGACACTTGCAACAATGAAAAAGATTTGGACAGGTAGACATGTGGATGTTTCCACTGTACCTGAACAAGGGTCAGAAATACAAGGTGGGCCTTAATAAATCTAATAGCAAATAAAGGCGCAATGTCTTTACCCAGAGAATAGACAAGACAAATAACTGGATTTAATTATATGTGGTTATATTTAAATAACCATATATAATTTAAATAATCATATATTAATGTAGATGAGCATGAGGGTGAGAGGAATAAACACACATTGATGGGATTAAAGAAAGGAAGATGCATCCAGACTGTCATGGAGCTTAAGTATTGGCGTGAGCCTGTCAGTATTTCTATGCTGTTAAAACTTTGCACTGTTGACCATTCAGAACAATTCTTCTCTTGAGTCACTGACTAGAATATTAACTGTTTCCCCCTTCAAATACTATCTGACCTGGGTATATCCAGCATTTACTCTATTTATTCAAATATCCCATGATTATGCAAACCAAATTAAATATTTATTTTAGTTTTGCTAATGTTTTCGCATAAATTCAGCTATTTTTCTGAACTACTGCATTTCATACAGTAGATTGTAACCAGACATTGCCCTGGCAGATTTTTCCTGAAATTTTATTGAGCTAAAATTAAAAGATTTCTTTTATTTCAGTATTTTACATTTTCCTCTCCTCATCCAAATGTGTTTTCCCATTTTAAATTTTTGTAATCGATTGTTAATCTTGTAAAGTGATTCACCCTGTATCTTACACATTAATTAAGGTGCTTCCTTGGTATCTCAGTTTTTACTCCCAAAAAGTTAAAATATTTTAATGGATTGCAGCATGCTTCTGCATTCAATTTACATAAAGATCCATAAAATTGTTCATGGTGTTGACTATAGCAATTGCGCATTAATCATGATATAGATTATATAGCTGGTGTTAAATTGCTGGTAACTATTGACTTGTAGTAGTGATCAAAGTTATTACCTCATCATTTCACCCAGGGCATTGATGGGAAACTAATTTAGGCTTTACCTGATTGTAATGGTGTCACTATGAATGAAAGCTTTGTATCTTAGCAAATGTCATGAGATAATTGAAATTGAGTGGGTACTTCCAATCTATTTGCTTATTTGCCAATTATAACACAACTTAAAATAATATAAAAGACAAATGTGGCAGCGCTTTGGAAATTTGTAAACTTTATTATTAATCTTTATATTATTGTTACATACCCAGCAGACTAGCTATCTATTTATGAATCTTAATGTTACAATAACATGTGGCAATCCATGAATGGAGGGTTATGGATGCAAATTGAGCTTTATCTGACTATAGCAGGATGAAAGCTTGGTCATATGTTGTCTGATCTTCCATTTTTACTTTATGTAAATAAAGTACAACTTTTCAGTAATTCAGAAAATCTATAATTACACGATTATGTTCTGATGGATGTAGGTTTGCTAGCTGAGCTGGAAGGTTTGTTTTCAGACGTTTATTCATGTGTTTAGCTTTTGTTGGGTCGATGATGTCATTTCCTGTTCTTTTTCTCAGGGGATAGTAAATGGAATCCAAGTCGATTTGTTTGTTGGTGGAGTTCCGGTTGGAATGTCATGCTTCTCGGAATTCTCATGCATGTTTCTGTTTGGCCTGTCCTAGGATGGATGTGTTGTCCCAGTTGAAGTGGTGTCCTTCATCACTGTCTGTATGTAAGGATACTAGTGAGAGTGGGTCATGTCTTTTTGTGGGTAGTTTATGTATCCCGGTGTCTAGTTTTCTGCCTGTTTGTCCAATGTAGTGTTTGTTGCAGTCCTTGCAAGGTATTTTGTAAATGACATAGTTTTGTCTGTTGCCTGTACAGGGTCTTTCAAGATTGTTGTTTTAGTGTGTTGGTGGATTTGTGAGCTACCATGATGCCAAGACATCTGAGTAGTCTGGCAGTCATTTCCAAGCTGTCTTTGATGTAGGGGAGAGTGGCTAGAGTTTCTGGACGTGTTTTGTCTGTTTATTGGGGGTTGTTGCTGAGAAACCGGTGGATTGTGTTCATTGGATACCCATTCTTTTTGAATATACTTTCCTCTGCTCTGCGTAGTTCCTCTGTGCTGCAGTGTGTGTTGGCTTGTTGAAATAATGTTCTAATGCAGAGACTCAAACAAACTGCTCTGCCAGCCATCCCAACCCAAACTTTGGGTTCGGTCCATGGATGACACCTTCGTCATCTCTAAACAAAACAAATTAGAGGAAACCTTCAAGACCATTAATAATACCCTTACTGGCATAAAATTCACTAAAAAGGAAAACGATTACAAACTGCCATTCCTAGATGTCACAGTAGAGCGAACAGCCAATGGGAAACTTCAAACCAGCATCTACAGGAAAGCAACACATACTGACCAAATACTGAACTACAGAAACAATCGTTTCAACACCCACAAACAAAGCTACATTAGAACATTATTGTGGGATAACACATCCATCTTAGGACAAGCCAAACAGAGACATGCAGGAGAATTCCTAGAAGCATGGCATTCCAACCGGAACTCTATCAACAAACACATTGACTTGGATCCTATTTACCACCCCCTGAGAAAAGGAACAGGAACTGACCTCACCAATCCAAGGCAACCTAAACACTCATATAGACAGTGAACCATGCCACCAGCGTTTCATCCAGAAGCTCACTGATGATGTTACCTAATATGGTGATAAAATGTTTGAAAATTAACCTTCCAGCTCAGCGAGCAAACCTACATCCAGAACCTCAACCTGAGCTACAAATCTTCTCAAAACTCGCTATAATGTTCTGATCTTGGAAAATTTAGTCACCAGATGTGCAAGGAAAGATTTTTAAAGACAGGGTGATAGGTGCCTGGAATGCACTACCAGAGGGGATAATAGAAGCAGATATGATATTAAAGTTTGAGGCATTTGGACAGGAACACAAAGGAAGGGAATAGAGGATGTGGACCATGAGCTGGAAGATGGGAGTAGTTTAGAATGGCATCATGGTCAGCATAGACATTGTGGGTCAAAGGGCCTGTTCCTATGCTGGAATGTTGTATGTTCAATTGCATATACATTTACTACACTTCCTTTTTAATGCTGTTGTATTTAGTTCAATTCTAAAAAGTATTAAATTGGTAAATAACTTGGTGCTTTTGATTTTGAAGATGAAGTAAAGTGGGCAATGTTGAGTCAGTCATCAGTTAAATCCCAATTGATTAATCTTTTTCTTTCCAGCCAGAACTTTATACTTTGTAGGTGTAAAACAGGCCATATAACTATGGCCACTCATCTGTACTTGTAAAATTATTTTTCATGTTCTAGTGCAATGCTTGGCCACTTCATCTGTCATCAGCAATGAAGCAAGTATGCTTCCAACACCGGATTCAACATTGATTTCATCAATTCTGAGATCATGACATGGGCTATCACTTTGTTTTGTATTTTTTCTTCTTGTTTCACTCATTTTGTTTTCTTTCTGATTTCTTGATTTTGTATTGAAGGATTCTATTCCAACAATTTGCACTCAACTAAGCGCATCTTTTTGTTTGTTGGAGCCCTGCAATTTGAAAAAAATCCTGCACATTAACTGTCTGCAGACAACTGTTTCTTGTTCTGAGCATTTCCAGCATTTTCTGCTTTTACTTCAGGTTTCCAGCAACTGCAGAAATTTAGGTTTGCTCCACTAAAATCTGAAGATTTCAGCCCTGCTAACGATACAGCAGCTCACTGCTACATTCTTAACTAAGGATCCATTGCATAGACGAGACCATCAGTAGTGATGTTAGGTTGATCAGTCAGATTGAACGATTTTCAGAGGTTCCAATGGGGTAACTAAAATCAATAAAAATTGAATCACTTAAAAGACGTTTAATAGAACAAATTGATGAATGGGGTGCACACTTAAGATAAAGCTGAAGCCAAAATATTCTGCAAAGTACTATTTTAAAATTTGCAAAATCTTAAATAATTATTTATGAGAACTCCATGGATATATTTTCAGGTCAATTTCTGCTCATCAACTTCTATTAATGGCATTATTACTAAAACCTAATCGCTCAATTTACTGAAGTGTAATTTTTTAAAGGTTCACAAATGGTGATGTGGGAGTGTTGAACATTTTAATAAATTATTTGATTTCCGTGTTTACTGCCTCTAGGAGGAGCCACAGCCTCTGTTAGACTCCAGGGTGACAGACTGCAATGTTAGGATTTTCATACTGATCTGCTCATGCTGTGATCCTGATGCTGGAAACAGTTTCAGGGTGAATTACGTTGAATGCTGACAGTTACCATTAACTCATCCCCACTCCAACCTCACCCCATCTCATTGAGTCATAGAGGTGTACGGCGCAAATACAGACCTTTCGGTCTAACTCGTCCGTGCCGACTAGACATCCTAAATTAATATAGTCTCATTTACCAGCATTTGCCCTCTGACTCTCTAAACCCTTCCTATTCTTATATCTGATTGCTTATCATTTTATACCACTCTATGGTTGGTTGTTCTGCCCATTATTTTTAATCTAAGTTTTCAAATCATTAGGAATGGAAGAAACAATTTACCTTTTTAAGCAGTTTTAGAAGTCAAGTTTTTAGTTTTCATGCTGAGAAGCAAAGTTTTAAAATTGCCTGGAAGTTTCCAAAGGGCTACAAAGTGATTGGCCTCAATTCCCCACAGCTGGATTTGTAGCTTTTAACCTACACTTTAGTATATTTTAGTTTTTGGTTTTCTCTCATTGTTCAACTACTAGATCATTGGATGAGTTCAACTATATCAGAAATTTAAAGTTGGACTGTGGCTTGGTGGATGTTAACTGCAAAGTGAGCTTGGCAGATTCCACCCCCAACCCTACCTTCCCTCTTTAGTTTGCTGAGGCTGTTACTGTGCCTGCAGCTATCCTGGCTAAAATTTCTTAATTCAGACTAAACCAGGAAATATCCTGATTTCAAAATAACTTAGTTCTGTACCATGTGGTGTACTTTCAAAATTTTCATCCGGATTTTTAAAAAAGTTTTGTGTCAGAGTAGGAATCACTCTGAGCTGCAGAGTGGCACAGTGGTTAGCACTGCTGCCTCACAGCGTCGGAAACCCGGGTTCAATTCCCGCCTCAGGCGACTGACTGTGTGGAGTTTGCACGTTCTCCCCATGTCTGCGTGGGTTTCCTCCGGGTGCTCCGGTTTCCTCCCACAGTCCAAAGATGTGTGGGTCAGATGAATTGGCCATGCTAAATTTCCCGTAGTGTTAGGTAAGGGGTAAATGTAGGAGTATGGGTGGGTTGCGCTTCAGTGGGTCAGTGTGGACTTGTTGGGCCGAAGGGCCTGTTTCCACACTGTAACTAATCTAATCACTGTTAAAAACTATGTTAGACGGTTGAGGCTATTTGGTTTCCTTTTTCACTATAGCTCCAGGAAGCATTGCAAAGTGGATGTTTGTGATAATGGGAGCTATTTCAGTGATTTTATAAGCACAGTTTAGTTTCCTTGATTATTATAACATTGTTCTGCTTCAGTTTCTAAATGAAGAGTTAAAGAAAAATGAAAAAGGGGTATTGCATTCATTTAAGATGTAATCATTAATGGATTACACAGCACTTTTGCACAGGAATTTGTTACACATGTGGTTAAAGGTTTGTGATACTGATAGTGCTTTGAACAAAAGTGGTGCAATGAGTGGAATGCACACCACTTTTAAATTTGCTCATATTGTCCTTTCGCTCCTGCTGCATCATAAAGCCATGTAGCATACAGGTAGCAAATTTCTAGGAGCATCACTAATTTGTATCCTTGCAGTGATCTCCTGAATAAATTATATTCACCACGGTCAAATATATCCCTGCTCTCCTGCAGGACATCTCTGCTGGGGGATTGTTGTATAGACACCAAATGTACCTCATCAAAACTACCGTGAAAGAGTTTATTGGGAAGCTACCTATCATGGAGAACATCAAATTAATTCCTGTTCTCATTTGAATGAGTATTTTTCATTCCAAGTCTCCAGGGCCAGACCAGGAGTAAAGATGTCGACTTATTTATGTGGCGTAGCACCAGTACATTCAGGTTAATTATATCATGCTTGACATACTGGGTCATAGAGATATATAGCACAGAAACAGACCCTTTAGTCCAACTCATTCATGCAGACCAGATATCCAACATTAATCTAGTTCCACTTGTCAGCCCATTTTCCTCCAAACCCTTCCTATTAATGTACTCAACCAGATCCTTTTTTAAATGTTGCAATCATTAATTGCGAATCATACTAGACACTTTCTGCACTTTATTGTTCAGTGCAACACCAAGCAATGCATTTTTCCAATGGTCATTTTGGGAGTTTTTGCCAAATCAACAGTGTAGTCAGAAAACATTTTGCCGTTTTTAAAGTGCTCCTTCTTTATTGAAATGGAACCACATGTGGAGCAGTTAAAATATTAGTTTTCAGTATTACCATAGAAGACTAAGATATAGGAGCAGAATTAGGCCATTTGATCATGGCTGATATTTTTATCAACCCCATTCTCCTAACTTCTCATAACCTTTGATCACTTTGCTAACAAGAACCTATAGTGATGTGGTCTCCACAGGCAATAATTTCCATAAATTACCCACATTCTGACTGAAGAAATATCTTAGTTCGAAAGGGTCATCCCTTCACTCTGAGCCTGTGGCCAAGGGATATAGGCTGCTCACTCTATCCAGGCTTCTCCGTAATCTATAAGTTTCAATCTGATCACTCACACCCCCACCCCATTCTTCTAAACTCCATTGAATACAGAACCAGGGACCTTGATCACTCCTCCTATAAGCTGGTCATCCCGGGGATCAATCTTGTAAATCTGTGGACTCCCTGCAAAGCCAGCACATCCCTGCTCAGATGCTGGGCCCAAAACTGCTCCCAACATTCCAAATTCAGCTTTCCCAGAGCTTTATACTGCCTCAGTGGTGCGTCCCTTCTCTTCTAGTCTCCATTTCTTTATGATCAGACATTTTCTAATATTATCTCTACTAAACCAGTTAGTAATTCTTCATTGTCTTTCTCTTTATAATTTAGTTTTCTATTTCCATTTCCCGTCTTCATATTAATCTAAATCAAAGCTATAACTGCTGTCACATGCAGTTGATGTCTTTTGACTTGCTAATTAACCAGTAGACTTCAGTTCTGCAAGAAGGTGCTCTGTTAAGTTTTCATACATCGAGCAATTTAGAAGATCCAAAATGGGAGCAAGTAGTAGCCATTCAGTCTTTTGCCCATGCCCATCCATCCAATAAGATAATTGCTGACCTGATCATGGTTTTAACCACTCTCTCCCCAGATCCCTTGACTCCCCTCTAGCTCAAAAATCTGTCTTCCTCAGTCTCGAATATTTTCACTCTCTGGGGAGAAGTCCAAAATCTAAGTCTGCGGGAAAGAAAATCCTTAACATCTATGTCTTACACGGGCAACCCCTTATTTTTAAAATGATACTCTAGTTCTACAAGGGGAAAAATCCTCCTTGCCCAATCTTCTCAGATTTTCTGTACACTTCAATAACACTTATTCTTCCAAACTCCAATGGATGCAGGTCCAACCTGCAGACCTTTCCAAATAAAATATCCCTTTTATCCCAGATATAAGCATAGACAATAGAAACAGTAAAAGACCATTTTTCCCTTCAAGCCTGCTCCGCCATTCAATATGATCATGGTTCATCATCCAACTCTGTACCTGTTCCTACTTGCTACCCATACTCTTTGATTTCTTCAGCCTTAAGAATTATATCTACATCCTTCTTCCAGAAGAAATTTCTACTTATCACAGTCCTGAACAGCCTACCCCATATTCTTAAATTGTAACCCCTGGTTCTGGACTCCCTGGTCATCAGGAACATTCTCCCAATGTTTACCTGTCTAGTTCTGTTAGAACTTTATAGTTCTCTAGGAAATCCCTTTCATTCTTCTGAACTCCAGTGAATATAGTCCTACCCAATTCAAGTCTCTCTTCAAATGTCAGACACATCAGTCTGGTAAACCTTTGTTGCAATCCATCTCGAACTAGAAAGACCTCTTCAGATAAGGAGACAAACATTGCTCACAGTGCTCCAGGTGTGGTCACACTTGAGGCTCTATACAGTTTTTGTATACTCTGTATCATGGCATGATAGATTTTCAATCCCCTAAATCTCATAGTATTCTGTAATCTTGGTTGTGTACTAATTGACTAAATATACAACATCCCAGTGTGTTAACACCAAATACAGTGGATCCCATCTCCATATAACCTCTGCTATAGCTTATGTTGTTTGTAGCTCTGCAATACAATAACCAATTAGAGCATTATAAAGGCAAAATAGTGCAGATGCTGGTCTTTGGAAACAAAACTAAATTGCTAAAAACAAACAACAGATCCATCAGTATTTGTAGAGATCGAAAGAAAATGAATAATATTCCAATATGACTTTTCTGTGAAGGTCCCTTTATCTCTCCCCAAATGTTAGGTCGACCTGCTTAGTTTCTCCAGCCATACACATTTGAACCAAGGTAAATTATTCTCATTCTAAAAGACTGCTCATGACAACATACTAGGAAAAAGACAATTGAGTCACTGTTGACATTTACCCTGATTTTACAGGATCAATAACAGTCAGGCTATCAGCACTAATAATTACAGTTGAGTAGATCTTTCAAGCACTTCATGTGGAGATGCCAGTGTTGGACTGGGGTGGAAAAAGTCAGAAGTCACATGACACCAGGTTATGTCCAACAGGTTTATTTGAAATCACAAACTTTTGGAGCGCTGCTCCTTTGTCAGGTAAAGCGGAGAAAGGTGCACAGGCACAGAATGGATAAGTGGAAGATAACAGCATGATAATTCCACATAATTATGAATGTATAAACAGTGTAAGTAGAGACGAGAAAGGCTGAATAACAAGTCTTTGCAGGAAATCAAGAGTGTCAACAAATTAAGTGAAGTGTTGACAGCTGAATAATCATTGAAGGGATGACCTATGAGAGATACTTACAAATAATCAAAAGTAATATGGTGTTTAGAGACAAACCTACATGTTATTCCAGCCAACTGGTTTGCATCTAGCATAATCTTTTGATTATTTGTAATCATCTCTCTGCCTTAATTAATCAGTTCAGACGTCATCCCTACATTGGCAATTCAGCTGTCAACACTTTACTCACACTGTCTGCATTAATGTATAACCTGGTACTGTGTGACTTCTAACTGTATCTTCAGATACACAGTAGTATGCTCAGATCAGGAAAATATAGCCCTTAATGCTCTTCTCCATAAGCATCAGTACACTTTGGCAGTTGATTCAGCATTAAAATACATGAAGGACATAACGTTGTATTTCTAAATTAGCTATCCACTCTTCATTACTTCCAAACAAACTCTCTGGCATTGAAAATTTGCTTAAGCATGAAGTTTCATTTCATCAGCCTTTATCATTTTTAAATATTTAAAAGAAAATTGAAAATACTTTTTAAATGTTTTTTTCTCTTCCTGTATGATTTTTAATCTGAATCGAATAGAACATAGAACATAGAACAATACAGCACAGAACAGGCCCTTCGGCCCACGATGTTGTGCGAATACATTGTGGTTTAAATCTTTATGCTTTGTAAGGATTCTTCAAACTGAGACCTAGAGGATCCTAGACTGAGATGACCCCCCAATCACTGTAAATTGCAATGCAAAAGCACCCTAAACTTCTGGGAGCTATAAATATCACAAATGCCATTCAATTGCTAGTCATTGCAAAAATCTGGACCATTGCATATAATTTTCACCTTTACTTTTTCATTTCTATATGTGCATTGTTAAATTAATAACATTTTGAAAGTAATCATGTAAAATTGATGCACTTAATCATATGAATTTCAGTTTTATATTTAAGAATAATGAAATGTATTAAGTAGCAAGTCATTATTCCATGTAAGCAGTACAATAACATTTGGTCACTCTGGAAGTAAAGACATGGGTTGTATTGGAATAAGGGTGTTTCAATGGATACAAAAGTTTAATGGCAACATGTTGCATTTTATTGTTTCTGAAATTCCTAACTGGGTTCCATTAATGTTTTCTCCCAGAAGAGAATCTAATTGAAACAATGTATTCCCCAATTTCCTTTCACATGGATGTTTTACCAGTTTCAAGTTGCAGCACAGGTGTCATTCTAATAGGACTCTTTCCCATTTTGCCTATCAGTCTCAAATAGTTTCCAGAGACTGTCTCAAAAGATGCACAAGGAATTTACTTTTTTTCAACTTAGCTGAACATTGTTATACAGAGTCAGAATACCATGAATGGTGGATTTAATTGAATCTTACCACCTGTTTGGGGGAAAAATATGAACTGAATTTAACCTGTAATGGATGAAACCTGAATAAAGTGGTGCTGGTCACCATATTGTCTCCTTGTTCAATGACTAATTTTAAATTTTTTTAGGATTGACAACCTCCACATTTCCAATTTGTTAAATATATTCTGTGTTATGTAATAATTTTATGTTTAACTAATGAAACTTCTTGAATCTGTACATCTAGCATTTAAAATGTATCTCTAGGTTTATTATCATAATCAAATCTCAAAAGTTTGAATTCATTACTCATCATTGTCACAGTTGCACTATATCTAGTCTCAAGCTATGTGATGTCTGTATTGCAGACCTTGCCTGCTCTTTCACTGGCTACAATATTTTGGTACTGTGTGTAAATTTCTGTATAATTATAACTGATGTACATTTTAATTAATCCATTAGCTTTCTTTGTTTACTGCATGTTGATTTTTAACGCTGGTTAATTGATATGGTTCATTGCATTTAGCTTGAGAAATGACACTAGCTTTAGCAATGAAAATGACTCAATTTTCATCATTATTCTTAAGGAAAAAACTTAATTTATTCAATTAATCACAAATATCTCGAATGTCGGAATATTTGGAATGTTTCCACTTTTCACAATCCATTTGCATAAGATTTCAGTGGCGCTGAATGAAGATTCTCTTTGTGCTCTGACCTTCATTCTCTTCAATAGTGTCACAGCTACTGTAATTATTATACACACTTTATATCAGAGAAATAAATACATTTGCATGTATGACAATAGTTTCCTTTTTTCACATTATTAACAGATAACTGATGGAGAACTTCCAACAATCATATTGGACAAAAGGGAGGGATGTCCTGATTTGACTGCTTTCAAAAACATTCTCAACCCAGATATCTGATTTCACCATTCGTGATGGTATACATTAAGTAGATCCAGGAACTGTTGGTAATATTTGGAGGTTTGAGAGAGAATTCATTTCAAGAGTTGCTTCTGATTAGATTTTGAATTTTGTCTCCTAAACCATAATTTTCATTTTACCATCACCTTTCTGCAAGGACCCCTTCTCGGGACCTGGGTCAAACATTGCCATGACAGATGGTGTATTTTGTTAATTCAGTAAAAATCTGGAATTATGAATCTAATAATAATCGCATGTTGCTGTTTGTCAGGAAAATAACCCATCTGGTTCACTAATGTTCTATAGAAGGAAACTGTCATCCTTACCTGGACTGGCTCCAGACCACTACAATGTAAGGGAAATAGCACTACATCTGTCCTGTAGTTTACTTGTAACAAAAATATTTTGTTTAGACTTGACTTGCTGACTATCCTGTTTAAAATTCAGCACAGTATAGAATGGATGGAACCTTACAATGATTTACTCCACTAGTGTCTTTGGGAGGCTCATCAGAAAATGGGTGCATTGCTTACAATTGTGATCCTTTAACATTAGAGGTTGTACAGCAATCCAGCCAATTGTTTGATAATGTGAGATATTGGAAACTTCAGGCTAAGACATTTATAACTAAGACTAAATCAGTAAGTCACTGGAAAGGCACAGCAGGTCAGACAGCCTTTTCAGCTCCACATTTTATCAACTCTGACTTCCAGCATCTGCAGTCATTACTACCTCCTTGACCAAATGTATTCAGATTTAGTTGTCTGAGGAAGGAGCCAAACCAGCTCATTGCATGTGTGTGAATGTTGTGGGAGATTAGTTATATTAAACAAGCCACTTTTTAAACAAAAATTGAAAAGTAACCATATTGGCTCTGAGAAGAGACCTTTTCAAGTTCCTGATTTGGAACTACATCACTTTTGCTTCATGGGACAAAATTGTGGTATTCCCTTTCAAGGCACTGCAGATCACCCCACAATCCAAGGACTATAGTGGTTGAGGAAGATAACTCGCCATTACTTTTTCAAGGGCATTTAGGGATGGGTAATAAATGCTGGGCTAGTCCCAATAATGCCCAAATCCCATGAACCAATTAAACAAATCCTAGAGTAATAAGAGTTAACTACAGAGATGATAAATCAATTTTGTTTCAAGAGTCCTTACATTCTAGAACAACTCCCAAGAATTACATGCTAGCAAACAAACTTGCTCTTTAAGGAAGGAGAAAGAGAAAATTGGGAACTGTTAATCAAACATCAACATTGAGAAGTTTCAAGTCTGTTCCTCAGAATATACTGGGGTTTTTGGTAAACTTTAATTATGTAGAGATTATGTAGTGGGAGGTAATGGTCTAGTGATATTACCATTAGATGAATAATCTGGAGACCTAGATAATGTTCTGAGGACGTGGGTTGAAATCTTGCCTTAACAGGTGGTAGGATTTGAATTCATTAAAAATCTGGAAATAAGAGTCCAATGATGACCATGAATCCAATCTCGATTATCAGCAATTATCAGGATGACACCAAAATTAGAGGGAAAGTGGACAGTGAAGAAGGTCATCTAAGATTACCAAGAGATCTTGATCAATTGGATCAATGGGCTGAGTAGCAGCAAATGGAGTTCAGTTTGGATAAATGTGAGGTGCTGCATTTTAGTAAGGCATATTTTGGTAAAACAAACAAGGGCAGGACTTTTACAATTAAAGGTAGGGCCTTATGGAACAGAGATATAGGGGCTCAGATACATAATTCTTTGAAGGTTGTGTCACATGTAGACAAGGTGGTGGTGAAGCCATTTCAGATGTTTGTCTTCATTGCTCAGACCTTTGAGTATAGGAGTTGAGACGTCATATTATAGAGTCATAGAGATGTACAGCACAGAAACAAACCCTTTGGTCCACCTGGTCCACCCTCTCCATATTGAATAGATATTTTAAATAAATCTAGTCCCATTTGCCAGAATTTGACCCATATTCCTCTCAACCATCTCTATTGATATACTCATCCATATGCCTTTTAAATGTTGCAATTGTACCAACCTCCACCACTTCCCCTGACAGCTCATTTCATACACACTCCACCATCTGCCTGAAAAATGTTGCCCCTTGGGTTCCTTTTGAATCTTTCCCCTCTCACCCTAAACCCATGCCATCTGGTTTTGGACTGTCCCAATCTTGGGGGGAAAAGAACTTGTCTATTTACCCTATCCATGCCCCTCATGATTTTATAAACCTCTATAAGGTCACCCCTCAGCCTCCAATGCTCCAGGGAAAACAGTACCAGCCGATTCAGCCTTTCCCTATAACTCAAATCCTCCAACCTTGACACTATCCTTGTGAATCTTCTCTAAATCCTTTGAAGTTTCACAACATCCTTCCTATAGCAGGGAGACCAGAATTGCCCACAGTATTAAACATATTAAATGCCATCTTCACTATCCTGTCAGCCTGTGACTCCATTTTCAAGAAACTATGAACCTACATTCCAAGCTCTCTTTGATCAGCAACATTCCCCAGGACCTTACCGTTCAGTGTATAAGTACTGCCCTGATTTGCTTTTCCAGCACCTCACATTTATCTAAAATTGAACTCCATCTGCCACTCCTCAGCCCATTGGCCCAGCTAATCAAGATCCAATTGTACTCTGGGGTAATCATCTTCACTGTCCACTACACCACCAATTTTGGTGTCATCTGCAAACTTTCTAACCATATCGCCTATTGTCACACCCAAATTATTTATATAAATGACAAAACAGTGGACGCAGCATCAATCCTTGTGGCACACCACAGGTCACAGGCCTCCAGTCTGAAAAGAAACCCTCCACCACCAATCTCTGTCTTCTACCTTTGAGCCAGTTCTGTATCCAAATGGCTAGTTCTCCCTGTATTCTATGTGATCTAACCTTGCTAACCAGTGTCCCATGAGGAACTTTGTCGAATACCTTCCTGAAGTCCATATCGATCACATCTACTGCTCTGCCCTCATCAATCCTCTTCACTACATCTTCAAAAAACCGAATCAAATTTGCCACACACAACACTATGTTAGCTACCCCTTGCTGAGGTTGTCCAGGATGTTGGTGAGGCTTCTTCTGGGATACTTTATGCAGTTCTGGTTGTCCTGTTGTAGGAAGGATATTATTAAGTTAGAGAAGGTTCAGAAAAGAATGATCAGATGTAGCTGGGAATGAAAGTTTTAAGTTAGAAGGAGATGCTGGATAGACTGGCACTTTTTTCACTGGATCATAGGAGGTTGAGGGATGACCTTATTGAGATTTATAAAATTACAGATAAGGTGAATGGCAAGTTTCTTTTTCATAGGGTGGGATATTTTAAAAGGGGCATATTTTTAAGATGAGAGAAGAAAAATTTGAAGACCTGAGGGGCAACTTTTTTTACATAGTTGTATAGAATGAACGTGCAGAAGAAGTGGTGGATGATGGTGCAGTTATAATGTTTAAAAGAAAATGCTTGGATAAGTACATGAAAAAGAAACGTTTGGAAGGATATGGGCCAAGCACAGTTAGGTGGAACTAGTTCAGTTTGAGATCATGTTCAGCATGGACTGATTCGAGCAAAGGGTCTGTTTCTGTGCTGTATGACTATGCCTTTGAAAATCCCATCTGGTTCATTAGTGTCCTTTAGTAAGCAACTGCCTTCCTTAACCTGGTCATATGTCTGACTCCAAGATAATGCTCAACTGTCCTCTGGGCAATTTGGAATGGGCAATGAAAGCTGCCCTAGCCAGGAGTGCTGACATCCTGTGACCAAATTTTTAAAAAATCAGTAAGGGCTTGGTTGATTGGACAGCTGAAATACAGAGCAATGCCAACAGCATAGGTTCATCAATTTGTGCACCAGCTGAGGTAACCATGAAGAACCCTCCTAAACCTCTTCCCTCACCTGAGGCATGGGACTCTCCAGTTAAACCACCACCAATCTCTCTAAGGAGACAGCAGTTCTATCGTCTGCCAGAACTAGGGCAACTTCATGAAAGCAAAATCATTCTAATTAATGTGGTAAGAGTTTTTTGGAAGATATTGATTTTGTTTTGAGAATTACAAGATGCCACGCAAGAGGTTGATATTTTCAGTTGCAGGCTGTAACTAGTGGCTATTGTAAGAATCCATATTTGACTGTGGTCTATATAGAAGACTGTCCTTAAATATTTCCTCATTATTTCATGGTTTCCCTCACAGATATGTTCCTGCTATAAAATGGTTCCAAATGGAAACTATTCTGCATCATAGTCCCCTTTTGTTCCTGTTGGATTCATGTTGTTTTTGCTCAGAGTGGATGTAAATGTAAAAACAAACCCTGTGTTAGCTGTGGGTCAGTTGAAAAAACTCTCCTGACTCGGAAGATTTATGGGTTAGATCTTAAGCAGAAAAATCAACACCAGGACATGATTGCAAGAGTGCCACACTGATGGAGGGGCCTGTTATGGATGAGACTTTAAACTAAAGGTCCTGTCTGTCCCTGAACCCCGAATACTGTGTTGCCAAATTCTGAATGAATGCATTTACAAGTTTGCTGATGACAACACCATAGTGAAATATATATCTAACAACGATACGTCAAAATACAGAAGGGAGCTAGCGGGCTTGGTGACTGGTGCAATGAGAACACCCTCTCTCTCAACGCCGGCAAAACTAAAGAACTGATTATTGACTTTGGAAAGCAAGGAGGGGAACATGCCCCCATTTACATCAACGGAACTGAGGTTGAGAGGTTGGAGAGCATCAAGTTCCTCGGTGTGACAATAACCAACAACCTGCCCTGGACTTCCCACGTAAATGTGACAATCAAGAAGGCACAACAACCCCTCTTCCTCGGGCAGCTCAGGAAATTTGACGTGTCCATAAGAACCTTCACCGACTTCTACAGATGCACCAGTCAGAGCATACCGTCCAGGTGCATAACGGCCTGGTATGGCAACTGCTCTGTCCAGGACTGTAAGAAACTACAGAGGGTTGTGACCATCACGGAAGTCAATCTTTGTTCCATGGACTCCATTTATATGGCTCACTGCCACAGAAAGGCTGCCAACATTATCAAAGACCCATCACACCCCAGTAATGATCTCCTACAACCTCTTCCGTCAGGCAAAATATACAGAAGCTTGAATGCATGCATTCAGGAGCAGTTTCAGGAGCAGTTTCTTCCTGGCTGTTATTAGAGTGATGAATGGACTCTCTAGTCTCAGTAAGCAACATAACCTGTATGCCTGTGTCTAAGTCTTTTTGATCCGTCCATCCTTGCTCACTATGATCTGCCTGTACTGATCATAAACAAAGTTTTTCACTGTACTTCAGTACACATGACAATAAATAAATCATTACAGGTTAAAGATTGTGGCACTATTTCAAAGGGCAAAAAGGGAATTATCGCTGTTTTCCTGGACACTATTTATCCCTCAGTTAACATCACAATGCACAGGTTGTTATCTAATCATTATCACAGTGATGTTTGTAGAAACTTACTGAGAGTAAATTGACTGCTGATTTCCTACATTACAATAGTGACTCCACTTGCAACATATTCAATTGACTGACTACTTTGGGATGTCAGGCAGTTGTAAAAGGTGGAATCTGAAACCAAAAGAGAAAATGCTGGAAAATCTCAGCTGGTCTGGCAGCATCTGTAAGGAGAGGAAAGAGCTGATGTTTTGAGTCTAACTGACCCTTTGTCAAAGTTGTAAAAGGTGGTTTGCAAATGCAGTTTTTTAAAAAAAGCTCTTCTGGTATTTTAAGGTATTATATATGTAATCATTGCAATTAGTGAGTTGCAAGATGAGCTAAGCAGTCAACCTGAAAGGAGGGAATCTGAACACAAAACTTCAGCAAATAATGAATTTTGTCGAAGGTGACATTCAACAAAGAAGTCCCCATCTCCTTACCTCAAATACCCTTTGCAGAAAACGGCGACATCATCCATGAACAGGGAGGCCTTAACCTGTAGGCCCCCACTGCCAGGAATAGTCACCCCTCTCAGGCTCGCATCCTTCCTGATGGACTCAAAAATGGCTCTATGCAGCACACAAACAAGGCAGGAGAGAGAGGGCAGCCCTACCTGACTCCAGATCTGACTGGGAAGCTATCTGATTCCCTCCCATTGATTGAGGCTGCACTGGCAATGTTGGTGTAGAGCAGTCTGATCCAATTGCAGATTCCCTCCCGAAAGCCCATTTTGGAGAGAACATCTCTCATATACGTATGTGATATCCTGTCAAAGGCTTTCTCCTGGACCAGGCTGATGAAGCAGGTGTTTAACCCCCTGTACATAGGCGATTGTATCCCTGAGGAGTGAGAGACTCTCAGTGATCTTCCTGCTTGGTACAGCACAGGTTTGGTCAGGGTGAATCACTGATCCCAGAGCAGACCTGACCCGGTTGGCAATAACCTTTGACAAGATTTTGTAATTTATTGCCTATTCTGAGGTGCCCTTGGGAAGGCTGGTGGTGAGTTGCTGCCTTGAACTGCTGCAGTCCACCTGTTGCAGGTAGACCCACATTGCAGTTAGGGAGGGAATTCCAGGATTTTGACCCAGTGATAGTGAAGGACCATGATATATTTCCCAGCTATTCTAGTTTCAAATTTGGTCCAACTCCATAAGTTTAATATGGAAATCACACTTTCCAGTGAATGAGGAGTTTTAGAAGAAATGGCTGGAGCAATATGATTCAGGAGACAGCAGAAGCACTTTTATTGATCAGAGGGTTGAGAGACAGTGGAACCAGAGTACATTATGGAAGCAGAGACCATGCTCCTTTATTTAAGAATGATTTAGGTCATTGAGGAAAAAGGGAACAAAAAAACTACAAAATCATTGCCATGTAGATTTAGGACTACATCTCATGTAAAGCATAAGGAACAGCACCACTTGATTGGATCAAAAGGACACGCTGTAGTTTCTGAGTAACTCTTTATAAATCATAGTCTTGTAAAAATTCAGAAGGCAGTTAAATGTTCGAGTGCAAAAAAAGTTTTGGTTTTCTTTCTTATCCCAACCTCTGCCCTCAGTAAAATAGTAAAACAGTCCCATCTATTAGACTTCATGAGGGAAGATTAATACTATCATATGATGAAGGAGCCAGTGTACGCATGCTCTCTCTGCCTCTCTCTCACACACACACAGGTTTACAGTCCATCTCTCTCTCACACACACACACACACTTTACCAAGCATGTGTATACACACACACACACATTCTTCCACTCTTGCATGTATGCACACACATAAGGCAACAGGGTGATTTTGCATTTGCAGATACATTCTATTTTGCTCAAAAAGCACACAATCTGCAGGTGGTCAATCCATGTAATATTTTATAAATTCCACTTTGGAAATAGAACCAATCTAACTCAAGATTGGGATACCGACAGACTCTAACCTCACACATTAAATGCATTGTCTGAGCTGAGATGTAATTTTTTATATAAAGCTTTAGTTATCTCGAGAATATAACTTAAAACAAGTTCTGGGATTCCCTGCAACCCATTCTAAAATATGAAAGACTTAACAGCAATCTTGGTTTGTTCAATACATCGTATCAGTTGCATGACACTGTAATCTTTTGCTATAAATTCTGTCTTATGATCCTGCTACACAGCTTCTTGATGAATTGGCAGCACTCTGAAAACTAGTGCTTCCAAATAAACTTGTTGGACTATTAACCTGGTGCTGTGTGATGTTTAACCATTACCGTATTGTTCTTGACTTGGTTTTTACTGATTTTGTACTGCTGCTCCATAGTACCTTGCTTCATCATTCATTTCGGTCATGATTGTACTTCAATTCTGTTTACCTGAATTAGCTCCACATCTTGAGATCCAGTAAATCCCAGATATTTATTACATAGTGTAATTATTCACCTTTTACCTCAAGGGTTTGAAAAGGGATGAAATGATATAATAGTTGTAGAGAGCTTTGATCAAATTCTATTTGAAATGCTGTGCTTAGTCTTAGGGACCAAACCTCCTTAACAACATGTTAGCCATGGAAGGGGACTAGTGCAGATTCACCAGAAAGAGACCAGGAGTTAAGGCTATTAAATAATGAAGCAGATTGTATCAACTTGGTTGATTACTTGGCGCGGCACAGTAGCTCAGTGGTCAGCACTGCTGCCTCATAGCTCCAGGGACCCAGGTTTGGATGGGATGCTCTTCAGAGGGTCTGTATGAACTTGATGGGCCAAATGGCCTGCTTCCGGACTGTAGGGATTCAATGAACCTAGTTCACTTCCATCCCATTTGTGATTAAACCTCTTGTGACAAAGGCAAATAATCATTTAACATTCTTCTGTTGATCCTGCAGAGATCCACATCTTCAAATCAAGAAATAAAATCTTTAACTACACGTTATCTTCACTTCCCAACCAATTACTGATCCACATGAGAAGGTTACCTTCAAATCAAAGTGTCATTGGACTCAAGACATTAACTCTGCTTTCTCTCTTCACCAATGTTGCCAGATCTGCAGGGTTTCTCCAGCACTTTCTGTTTTTACCTCCAAATTGGTCTGCATTGGTTTTGCTCATAATCTTTTAAGCAGAAAAATGTGCAACTCCTTTGCGCATCAATAGAGATTTCATCATTAGACACTACACCATCTATCATGGTAGTGAATGCTTGAAAAAAAATACTACCAGTAGCATTGTCAGAAATGATCTGTCCTTCATTTATCTCTAAATTTGTATTGTCCATATGGCCAGTCGTTCAATCTGTGATGATAGATTTCAGTAATTTAACTACAGAGGGGAGGGAGTGAAACTGTGGTAATCCAGAGGTAGTGCTAATGATCTGGAGATGTGGAATGAAATCCCATCAAATCTGGAATTAGTTAATTAGGCTGGTTTTAAAAGATAACCTAATAGTAATCACAAATCATTGTTCATTATTGTAAAAACTCATTTGGTTCCTCAAATGTTATTTAGGTCAAAAAGCCAAGCAAACCACTTAGTTGTAGGAAGCCACTACAGTGTCTCAGAAAAGGACTAAAACTGGACAGACCATTTGATATAGACACTGGAAATTACAAGCATAAACCTCACCATGTCAACCATATAAAGTCCTCCTTCTGAACATCTGGTGGCTTATGCCAGAGCAGACACAATGGAATAAATTATCTCCTCCTGACTGTAATACTTAGAGTCATAGAGACGGACCAGCATGGAAACAGACCCTTCGGTCCAACCCATCCATGCTGACCAGATATCCCAACCCAATCTAGTCCCACCTGCCAGCAGCCAGCCCATATCCCTCCAATCCCTTCCTATTCATATACCCATCCAAATGCCTTTTAAATGTTGCAATTGTACCAACCTCCATCACTTCCTCTGGCAGCTCATTCCATACATGTATCACCCTCTGCAAGAAAATGTTGCCCCGTGGGTCTCTTTTATATCTTTCCCCTCTCACCCTAAACCTATGCCCTCTAGTTGTGGACTCCCCAGTCCCAGGGAAAAATCTTTGTCTAATTATCCTATCCATGCCCCTCATAATTTTGTAAACCTCTACAAGATCAACCCTCAGCAAACGATGCTCCTCTTGAAATGAATGCTAACATTGCATTTGCTTTCCTTAATGCCGACTGAATCTGCAGTTAACCTTAAGAGAATGCTGAAGTAAGACTCCTAAATCCCTTTGTGCTTCAGATTTCTGAAGGTTTTTCCTGGTTAGAAAATATTCTATGCCTCTAATCTTCTGACCAAAGTACATAACCTCACACGTTCCCACATTGTAGTCCATCTGCCACTTCTTTGCCCGCTCTCCTAGCCTGTCCAAGTCTTTCCTCAGCCTCTCCACTTCCTGAACACTACCCATCTCTGCACCTATCTTTGTGTTACCTGCAAACGTAGTTACAATGCCCTCAGTTCATTTGTCCATTTCGTTAATGTAGAATTAACCTGCCACTTTAATGATAGAGAATCATCAGAAAGTTGACTGAAGGGATCATTGACAATGCTATCAAGTGGCATATTGTTACTTTCCAATTCTATGCCCACCTTTTTAGCTGTCCAATCCTTTCAGTTATATCCCTGCCCCTCCCTCAGTATCAAAACTGTCCTAACAAAAATCATTAGTGGCATTCACTATGATAATCATCGTTGCCATTGCTGTTTTCAAGTCCCTTGACCACTTCAACCTAGTTAAGCACACTATAATCCTCCATGACTCTGTGTCTCCTCTGTTTAGCAGCTATGCCCTTTAGAACCAGACCAGCTCGATCGGCTGTGCTGCTGCCAGGCCATTCTTGGTGGTGGACATTACAATTCATACCTTCTGCGGCTGAATCTTTCAGTCACACCTACAATAAATCTGCATCAGAACATAGAAAGCAAAACTGATTCATACAATCCCTCCAGTGTGTAAGCAGCTATTCAGCCCAGTGAGTCCAAACTGACCCTCAACAAAGAACATCCCACCACCCTCTACCTGCATTTCCCATTGCTAATCCACCTAACCTGCACATCATTGGACTGTGGGAAGAAACTGCAGCACCCAGAGGAAATCCACACAGACTTGGGGAAAATGTGCAAACTCCACACAGACAACTGGTCAAGAGTGGAATCAAACCTAGATCCCTGGCATTGTAAGGTAGCAATGCTAAACACTGAGCTGCCATGTTGCCTGACTATTGGACACATTTTGAACACTTTTCTTGGGGGAGGGACCTAAGCATTTTACTTTCAGTTAAGATAATTCCATAACTGGTGAATTGAAGTTTAAAAGCAAAATAACCATCTGTACCAAGTCGTGGTCCACATAGGCACCAACGACATAGGTAGGAAGAGAGATGCGGATTTAAGGCAGAAATTCAGGGAGCTAGGATGAAAGCTTAGAGCTAAGACAAACAGAGTTGTTGTCTCTGGTTTGTTGCCCGTGCCATGCGCTAGTGAGGTGAGGAATAGGGAGAGAGGGGAGTTGAACACGTGGCTACAGGGTGGTACAGGAGGGAGGGTTTTAAATTTTTGAATAATTGGGGCTCTTTCTGGGGTAGGTGGGACCTCTACAAGCAGGATAGTCATCATCTGAACCAGAGGAATACCAATATCCTGGGGGGGGAATTCGCTAAGGCTATTGGGGTGGGTTTAAACTAATCCACCAGGGGGAATGGGAACCAAAATTATAGTTTGAGTATAGAAAACATTGAGAGTAGGGAGGTTTCAGGGATGCAAGATGGCACCGGCAAGCAAGAAGTTGGTTTGAAGTGTGTCTACTTCAATGCCAGGAGCATCCAGAATAAGGTGGGTGAACTTGCAGCATGGGTTGGTACCTGGGACTTCGATGTTGTGGCCATTTTGGAGACATGGATAGAGCAGGGACAGGAATGGTTGTCGCAAGTTCCAGGATTTAAATGTTTCAGTAAGAACAGAGAAGATGGTAAAAGAGGGGGGGGGGTTGTGTGGCATTGTTGGTCAAGGTCAGTATTACAGTTGCAGAAATATGTTTGGGGACACGTCAACTGAGGTAGTATGGGCTGAGGTTAGAAACAGGAAAGGAGAGGTCACCCTGTTGGGAGTTTTCTATAGGCCTCCGAATAGTTCCAGAGATGTAGAGGAAAGGATAGCAAAGATGATTCTCAATAGGAGTGAGAGAGACAGGGTAGTTGTCATGGGGGACTTCAACTTTCCAAATATTGACTGGGAACACTATAGTATGAATACTATAGATGGGTCAGTTTTTATCCAGTGTGTGCAGGAAGGCATCCTGACAGTATGTAGACAGGCCAACAAGGGACGAAGCCACATTAGATTTGGTACTGGGTAATGAGCCCGGCCAGGTGTTAGACTTGGAAGTAAGTGAGCACTTTGGTGATAGCGATCACAATTCTGTTATGTTTACTTTAGTGATAGAAAGGGATAGGTGTATACCACTGGACAAGAGTTACAGCTGGGGTAAAAGCAATTACGATGCGATTAAGCAAGATTTAGGAAGGATAGGATGGAGAAGGAAACTGCAAGGGATGGGCACGTTAGAAATATGGACCTTATTCAAGGAAAAGCTCCTGAGTGACCTAGATAAGTATGTACCCGTCAGGCAGGGAGGAAGCTGTAGAGCGCGGGAGCCGTGGTTTACGAAGGAAGTAGAATCTCTGGTCAAGAGGAACAAAAAGGCTTATGTTAGGATGTGATGTAAAGGCTCAGTTAGGGTGCTTGAGGGTTTTCAGGTAGCCAGGAAAGACCTAAAAAGAAAATTCAGAAGAGCCAGGAGGAGACATGAGAAGTTGTTGGCAGATAGGATCAGGCTTTCTATAGGTATTTAAGGAATAAAAGAATGATGAGAGTAAGATTAGGGCCAATCAAGGATAGTATTGGGAAGCACTAAATGAATACTTTTCAACGATATTCACTCTGGAAAATGACAACGTTGTCGAGGAGATTTCTGGGATACAGGCTATTAGATTAGGTGCGATTGAGGTTCACAAGGAAGAGGTATTAGAAATCCTGCAGAGTGTGAAAATAGATAAGTCCCCTGGGCCGGATGGAATTTATCCTAGAATCCTCTGGGAAGCCAGGGAGGAGATTGCTGAACCGTTGGCATTGATCTTTAAATCATCATTATCTACAGGAATAGTGCCAGAAGACTGGAGAATAGCAAATGTGGTTCCCTTGTTCAAGAAGGGGAGTAGAGACACCCCAGGTAATTATAGACCAGTGAGCCTTACTTCAATTGTTGGTAAAGTGTTGGAAAAGGTTATAAGAGATAGGATTTATAATCATCTAGAAAAGAATAATTTGATTAGAGATCGTCAGCACAATTTTGTGAAGGGTAGGCCGTGCCCCACAAACCTTATTGAGTTCTTTGAGAAGGTGACCAAACAGGCAGATGAGAGTAAACCAGTTGATGTGGTGTATATGGATTTCAGCAAGGCGTTCGATAAGGTTCCCCACAGTAGGCTATTGTACAAAATGTGGAAGAATGGGATTGTGGGAGATATAGCAGTTTGGATCAGTAATTGGTTTGCTGAAAGAAGACTGAGGGTGATGGTTGATGGGAAATGTTCATCCTGGAGTCCAGTTATCAGTGGTGTACAGCAAGGGTCGGTGTTGGGTCCACTGCTGTTTGTCATTTTTATAAACGAACTGAATGAGGGCGTAATAGGGTGGTTTAGTAAATTCGCAGATGACACTAAGGCTGGTGGAGTTGTGGATAGTGACAAAGGATGTTGTAGGTTACAGAGAGACATAGATAAGCTGCAGAGCTGGGCTGAGGGGTGGCAAATGGGACAAGTGTGAAGTGATTCACTTTGGCCGGAGTAACCGGAATACAAAGTACTGGGCTAATGGTAAGATTCTAGGTAGTGTAGATGAGCAGAGAGATCTCTGTGTTCATTTACACAGATCCTTGAAAGTTGCCACCCAGGTTGACAGGGTTGTTGAGAAGGCATACAGTGTTTTATCCTTTATTAATAGAGGAATCGAGTTCCAGAACCATGAGGTTACACTACAGCTGTACAAAACTCTGGTGCGGCCGCACTTGGAGTACTGTGTACAGTTCTGGTCACCACATTATAAGAAGGATGTGGAAGCTTTGGAAAGGGTGCAGAGGAGATTTCCTAGGATGTTGCCTGGCATGGAGAGAAGGTTTTATGAGGAAAAGCTGAGGGACTTGAGGCTGTTTTCGTTAGAGAGAAGAAGGTTGAGAGGTGACTTAATAGATACATATAAGATAATCAGAGGGTTAGATAGGGTGGACAGGGAGAGGCTTTTTCCAAGTATGGTGACAGCAAGCACGAGGGGACATAGCTTTAAATTGAGGGGTGATAGATATAGGACAGATGTCAAAGGTAGTTTCTTTACTCAGAGAGTCTTAAGGGTATGGAATGCTTTGCCTGCAACGGTAGTAGATTCACCAACTTTAAGTAAATTTAAGTCGTCATTGAACAAGCATATGGACGTACATGGAATAGTGTAGGTTAGATGGGCTTCAGATTGGTATGACAGGTTGGCGCAACATTGAGGGCCGAAGGGCCTGTACTGCACTGTAATTTTCTATGTTCTATAATGTTCTATGTACCAGATTTACTAATCCAGTACCAAAGGTACACAGGTTTTATGATGTTTTTGATGATTATCCAATTGGATCACTAAGTTAATGGAACTCCTCTTGGATTCTCCTCATTCAGCTTCAAGTTATCTAATAAACCAATGCCCTACAGATGAAGTGATCCTTGCTTGATGAGCTTATATGTTTTGAATGATAGTTAGCTGTCCCAATTTAGCCTGAGCAGCAGATGTCTTTCTGCACACAGTTAGAATCATTAACATAGTGTCAAACTGAACAAGGCTCTCTGATGTTAATTAAATAGTGTGAACTATGGGGAGAGAAAGTACATCCGTTAAACAGAAAATCTAACTATGGTTTTCTCTAATAACTTGATTAAAAACTCTTAAATGTGATAGGTTTCTACATATTCAGGTGAAAAAAGATTAAACAGGCAACTAAAGCAGACAGCAACTTCCAGATACAACAGAAATTGGGGTCATTGATTTTAGTTGAGAGAAAATAATAGATCATTACATTTTCTTTATATAGTGCTAAGCTTTTACCATCCAGTGGAAGAAGCAGACAAAATGTTGATTATAGAAATTTAAACAGTGTGAATATAATCCATTAGACTAGCATTTGCACGTTTTAAAATTGGACTTTTTTTGTGGTGAGTTGCTGAAAGTGCAAGCTAATGACTTCACAGTAATTAATTCTGTATATGGTAACTTAATGAGCATGATATCCAATTGTTTATCTCCTTATCAAATTGTGGGATTGTGAACAGTGTAGGGATTGTGAAGGAAGTGTAAAATAGATTGGGTGAACTCCACATTGCCTCAGGAGCTGCAACAGAAATTCGGAGGGGTAAAATCAAATATAAAGGGACAAATCAAGACAAAGAAAAACCATAAACAGAATTTAAAATACTATTATTTTTAACCTCAAATGATGATTAAAGTTTCAAGGAATGAGACTGCACATTTATGGCCATTAATCTACAGGGAAGTTTGTTGGCAGCAAGTAACATTGATGATATTAAAAGAGTAGTTGGACGTGAAATGATGACTTAATTTTCTGTGGCGTGTTTAGTTCAAATAATTGCACAAACGCTGCAACCTATTGATACATTTTAATTGTTAGTGAGATGTCTTTTTCATGTAGCAAACAGAAACAGCGTAACTAAGAGGGAAAACATTTGGTGTCGGTCTCTTGCCTAAGTTGCTGTATCATTGTTGCATTAACAATGATAAGGACCGTTAGGGTTAGAATTTGGTTTATCTTCTTATTTTGACAGCAAAATCTTGCTCAATTTCTCATCTGAAGGACAGTACCAATAACACTGCGTACTCCTTCACTTCTCTTTGGTTATCTGTGAGGATAAGTACTCAGATTCTGATACCAGTTTTAAAATGGGCAATCACCTGAACCAGAGGTGAGAGTGCTACCACCTGAATATCCCAAAAGGCACTTGGATATATGTTGGTCATAGCTGCTGTTGACCAATTCATGGGTAAATTGTAAAGAAAGAAAGCAAGAGGGAAATATAAAAATATACACATTTGGCTATTATATGCATCAAGAGCCTAAAACCCGGCTGACTTACTAAAAACTTGTCTCTGTTGGTTCCCATATGTGATGTTGACTAGTACAAGGACATACATCAAATAAAAAAAAGGACTTTGAACCTTAGTTTTGAGTTAAAAAATAACAGATCCAACAGTCAGTCCAAACTTTCAGCCACAGTTACTGGTACTAAAGCAAGTCAGATTTTTTAAATTCTAAAAAACATAATCTATTGTCAAATTATATCAAATCAAGACCAAATGAGTAAATGAATGTAATTTTAAATTCTTGAACACCTCCATGTATGGTTTGATTATAGACTGCAAATTAAAGATTAGCTTGAGCTGCTAATCTGACATAAATTCACATGGTGTTTTAGATCTGAATGTGGTTTTCAAAATTAAGGGAAGGGTCGTTAAAAAAAATACTTTGTAGTTCCTGGTGAAAGAAACTTAGTACATTCAGATAACAAGCATGATAGTTATCAGCATTTAGAATGAGCAAATAAGCTACAGAGGAAGGTTTGGGGTTCATATTTACTTTTCCAGATAACTTTCTTTACAACTCTTCATTGTATTTTGAAATATTGTGACATCAAGGCAAAGGTTCATAGGCAGAGGATGTCTGTAATTGATTGATCATCTTTGCTACTTTTGCAGCATGTAAAAAGATTAGTGGCCTGCCACTGGTCCAAGACTTTATCAATATTGTTTTAGGTTGCTAGGACAACAGCCTTGTGGTTATCCGTATAACATTGGCCCACTCATTACGTAACTGCTCATTGACAAAGCCGTTTAAAATGCGAGAGTATGTTTCTGATGACACCAATGTGAGAGGAGATTTTTGGGATACAAATTGCTTTCCATTTTCTACATAGATTGAGCTAAATGTGCTGAGGTAATATGGTAAGTTATCAGTTTAATACACTTTGTTCATTTTGGCAATGATAACTTATGTGTGTACGCCAAAGTATGTTCTATCTTTTATCTAAAAGGGGAGGCATCTGTTTAAATAGTTTGCTTTGGGAGATAAGTGGCAGGGCATTTGTTCTGTGATGGAGTCTGTGACCTCATGGTTAGGTTTCTTGTTAGCCATGCTAATATGACCTTGATGAGCAATTGAAATGGCGGATTAGAATCAATGCAAACAGAAAACTTTCCTCATTATTAAACAAACAAAGAATCAGCAGGATTTGACAGCATTGAGAAACTTGAATGTGAGCAGAGAAAGTTATGTTTATTGAGTGACAGAAAGTTGAAACATGGCGTCTACATTTTACCCCACAAAGTAGCTGTTGCACCTCTGACACTATGCAACCAAAGTTGCAATTGTTGGTTGTCAATGAAAATGTTTTGAAACACCTGTGTAAATGTAGAGTATAGAGTGTGGAAAACCCGTGTGGCAATCATTGTTTTATGGCAAAATCATACCCTTTCTAACTCCCTTTGACGGATTAGTAAAGGTGGTCACAGCCAGATGGGCTAGGGTATATTTTGTCATCAGTGCATCTAAAGGAAATATTTAGTCAGGATTCCCTTTTCTGATTAATAACCTATGCTCTCATTGCAAAGTGCATTTGAGAGCTTTTTGTATTCATTCATGGAATGGGTTAATTGCTAGTTATCGTCCATTCTTATTTTCCCTTGAGAACGTGGTGGTGAGCTGCCTTCTTGAACCAATGAACTTCATGTTGCAAAGGTCAACCTAGAGGGCTGTTAGAAAGAGAGTTCCAGGATTTTTGACACAGCCACAGTGAAGAAGCAGTAATATAGTTTCAAGTCAAACTGGTGAATGATTTGATGGTGTTCCCATTCATCTGCTGTGCTTGTCCTTCTAGGTTATAGAGGTTGTGTGTTTGAAAGGTGCTGTCAAAGGGGATTTGATGAGTTGCTGCAGTCCATCTCAATGTACATATTGCACTCTGCTGGCACTGTGCACTAATGATGGAGGGGGTGAATGTTTAAGGAATTAGTTAGGATACTAAAAAGGAGGTATCTTTGTTGTTGACAATATTGAGGTTTTTGAGGCTTAGTGGAGTTGCATTCACTCAGGCAAATTGAGAAACATCCCGATGTGTGCCTTTTAGGTGATAGATCAGCTTCAGGAAGTCAGAATTCACAAACACAGACCTGTTCTTGGAGCCAACATTTGACACAGTTATATTTCTGATCAATGGTAACCTGCAGGATGATGATAGTGGGAGATTCAGCAATCACAATCTCATTGAACATCAAGTGAGTTATTTTTGTTGGAGATGGTCATTATTGGCAATTGTTTGACACAAGTGTTGCTTTCCCCTTATCAGCCCAAGCATGACTGTGACAATAGGGAACAAAGAAATGGCTGATGAACTAAATTCATAGTTTGCTTCTGGTTTCACAAAGCAGGACACAAATAATGCAACAGAAATGATGGGAACACAGGGTTTAGTGAGACGGAGGAACTGAAGCAAACGGATTAGTCGAGAAATGGAGTTGGAGAAATCAATGGGGTTAAAGACTGATAAATCCCCAGAGCCTGATAATCTACAGTGCAGAGTGCTTAATGAAGTGGTCCAAGTAATAATGGATGCATTGGTGGTCATTTTTCAAGATTCTTTCAGTTTTGGAATAGTTCCGACAGATTGGAGGTTGCGAATGTAACCCTACTATTTAAAAAGGGAGATAGAAAGAAAACAGGGAATTATAGATCATTGAGTCTGATATCAGTAGTGGGGAGATGTCAGGATCCATTATCATGAATTTTATAGCAGAGCACTTAAAAAACAGTAATAGTTTCAGACATAGTCAGATTGGATTACAAAAGGGAAACCTTGCTTGACAAATCTACTGGAATTTTTTAGATAGAAATTTAAAAAATTATGAGTGGCATGGATAGTTGGAGCCTTTTTCACAGGGTAGAAATGTCGATTACTAGGGAAAGTAGGTTTAAGGTAAAAGGGGGGTGAGTTTAAAGGAGATGTGAGAGGCACTTTGTTTTATATACAGAAGATGGTAAACTGCCTGAAATGTGTTGTCAGATGAGTTGGTGGAGGTGCATACTTTTTAAGAGGCAACATTTAAAAGGCATTTTGACAGATATATGAATAGGGAAAGAATAGAGGGATACAGACTGCACAGAGGCAAAAGGCTTTTAGTTTAAAAAGGCATCATGTGTCAATGCAGACTTGATAGGCTGAAAGGCATGTTCTTGCACTTTACTGTTCTTTAGGGATGTAATGAGTAGAGTTGATTGGGGGAGCTGGAGGATGTGGTTTATTTGGACTGTCAAAAGGCTTTTGACAAAGTACCACATAAAAGATTAATGTGTAAAATTAAAGGTTATGGAGTTGGGGTAGTATATTGAGATGGATAGAAAATTAGTTAGCAGACAGGAAACACATTTTCTAAGTGGCAGACGATGACTATTGGGGTACCACAGGAATTGGTACCAGGACTCCAGTTATTCACAATATATGTTAATGGTTTCGATGAGGGAACCAAATCTAATATGTCAAAATTTGAAGATGAGACAAAGTTGTTGGAAGGGTGAGCAATAAAGTGGAATCAGAGATGTTGTAATGTGATTTGGATAGGCTGTGTGAATAGGAAAAGGCATGGTAGATCTAGTATAGAGTGAGGTTATCCACTTTGGTAACAAAAGTAGGAAGGAAGATTATTATTTGAATGGCTGTAAATTAAGAGTAGATATAGTTATCAAGACATGAGTGTCCTTGTGCAGTCACTGAAAGTAAGCACACGGATGCAGCAAGCAGTAAAGACGGCAAACTGTGTATTGGCCTTCATAGTGAGAAGACTTGAATAGAGAAACAAATATGCCTTACTGCAGTTATACAGGGCACTGGTGAGGACACACCTGAAATGTTGTGTGCTGTTTTGCTCTCCTTATCTGAGGAAGGATGTTCTTGTCATAGTGGGAGTGCAGTGATTATTTACCAAATTGATTGCTGGGATGGCCGGACTGACGTATGAGGAGAAATATCAATATCAATGCTCCTGAGGGCCCTGCCATTTACCGTATACTTTCCTCTTGCACTTGACCTCCCAAAATGCATCAACTCACACTTGTTCAGATTAAATGACCAGAATGGCAGATGGAATTTATCTATAAATGCTGGAATTAATTTTTGAATATTTGGTCTGAATAACTTATTAAATGATCAGTTTAAATGGACCCATCACCCCAAGTTTCATTGAGCCTCCACTGTTTCCAGGTTTTTGTTTTGAAATTATCCTGATCCATTTTCATAGGTCCAAATTGGATGGCTCCAAATTTGTTTACTTTGAAATCTATTTGCTGCAGTTTTGTCTATTTGCTTAATCTGTGGACATCTCTTTGTAATTTTATGTTTCCTTCTTCATTACTTACAATGTCAGCTATATTGGTGTCATTACCAAATTTGGACAGATTGCTTTCTATCCCGGCATGCAAGAATAAATATGACAGCACAGCTTGAATCACACTGCTGTCAGAAAAAAGAGCAAAAAATATGGAAAATACATCTTTAATATTATTTGATATTCTGTAAACAAGTTCTAATTTATCAGTTTATTTTTCTTGATATGACATTTTCTCAGGTGAAAAGCAAATTCCTAAACATAAGCAATTTTTAAAGCATTTTTATTGGATTTGGAAATGTTTGTTGAAGGATTTAAATACTGACAGACTTGCAAAGAATGTTACAATACAAAAACAGGCTAACACAAGCATGTTAAGTTTATGCCCTGCATGACTTTACACATTTATATACCTCCATATCATTGACACGTGAATGCTTTCCAACTTTTTGGAATAGTAGTTGCTATTAAAATGTTGTGCACAGCAAGGTCCCACAAATATTAAGCAGGCAATCTATTTTCTGATTGTTACTGAGAAACAAAAATTGGGCAGGATAGCAGAGTGAGGTTCTCATAGAATCTTTCTTTAATTCTTTTGTGGGATGTGGGTATTACTGGCCCAGCAGTTGTTGCCCATCCCTAATTCAACTGAATTGTTTTCTAGGTTATTTTTTGATAAGCGCAGGCAAGAAAGGTTATTGGGGATAGGCGAGAATGTGAAGTAATCAGATCAGCTATGATATTATTAAATGGCAGAACAGGATTTGGGGGGGGCCAAGTGGCCTCTTCCTGCTCCTAAATTGAATGTTTGTATGTTCATATTTCAGAGAACAGCTAAACATCAGCCACATTAGTAGAGGTAGAGGTGGTCAGCATTTTCTTCTTTATATGACAAAAGTGTTAGAACATGGAACATTACAGCTCAGTACAGGCCCTTCAGCCCTCAATATCGTGCCAACCTGTGGAACCAATCTGAAGAGGAGAAAGTGAGGACTGCAGATGCTGGAGATCAGAGCTGAAAATGTGTTGCTGGAAAAGTGCAGCAGGTCAGGCAGCATCCAAGGAACAGGAGAATCAACGTTTCGGGCATCAGGAATCCTGAAGAAGGGCTCATGCCCGAAACGTCGATTCTCCTGCTCCTTGGATGCTGCCTGACCTGCTGCACTTTTCCAGCAACACATTTTCAGTACCAATCTGAAGCCCATCTAAAATCTTTCAAAATTCAGAGATCTGTATAATATCCCAAGTAGCCCGATCTCACACATGTTGATTCAACTTTTAACAAAAATATTCTCTCTTCAGGGGGCATGATGGCTCAGTGGTTAGCACTGCACTGCACCGCACCTCACATTGCCAGAAACCTGGGTTCAATTCCAACTTTGGGGACTGTGTGTGGAGTTACACATTCTCCCATGTCTGCATGGGTTTCTCAGTCCAAAGATATGTAGGTTAGGTGGATTGGCTGTGCTAAAAATTGCCTCGTAGTTTCCAGGGGTGTGCAAGTTAGGTGAATTAGCCATTGTAAAAACCCCATATGGGATTACAGGGGTGGCGTGGATGCTGTTCGGAGGGTTGGTGCAGACTCGATGGTCGAATGGCCTCATTCTACAATGTAGGGATTGTATAATTATTCTCCTGATTGCTCAAGGACATTCTCCATTTCTAATGCTACACCCTCCAAATCAGTACTGTCATCTCAGCATCTTTCACTATCTCTTTTTGAATAAATATGGTATGAATATTATCATTTCCACATCCTGACAACTCACCTTTGATATGTCTGAGGTGTTGAATGCCTAAGGCCATTAAGTGGATAATTAATGGCCACAAATGCACCTCATGCAACCACCTGTGACATGTCCACACCATACTAGATGAGGGGAAACTTTAACTGCATGACCTGGTGTTCAGCAAGTGTGGAGGTGGGAAGACTTAGGAAACTTCCTTTGCTAATTCCCAGAGCCAACCAAAGACACTTACCTCACAAATTTATTTACCCACTTTAACTCTACCTCCAATGTCTTGATAAAAACAATGACTGCAGATGCTGGAATCCAGATTCTGGATTAGTGGTGCTGGAAGAGCACAGCAGTTCAGGCAGCATCCGAGGAGCAACGTCTTGAACCTAGTCTTCCACCTCTTCCTCCCACATAGAGTCATACAGCATGGAAACAGACCCTTCGGTCCAACTCATCCAATCTGAACAAGTTTCCCAAACTAAACTAGTCCCATTTGCCTGTGTTTGGCCCATATCCCTCTAAACCTTTCCTACTCATGTAGGCAAAAGTAAGGACTGCAGATGCTGGAAACCAGAGTTTAGATCAGAGTGATGCTGGAAAAGCACAGCAGGTCAGGCAGCATCTGAGGAGCAGGAAAATCGATGTTTCGGGCAAAAGCCCTTCATCAGGAATAGTCCTTCTATTCCTGATGAAGGGCTTTTTGCCAAAACTTCAATTTTCCTGCTCCTTGGATTCTGCCTGACCTGCTTTCCTACTCATGTACCTGTCCAAATGTCTTTTAAAAGTTGTAATTAAACCCACCTCGACCATTTCCATGGTAGTTCATTCCACATATAAATCACACTCCATGTGAAAAGGTTGCCCCTCAGGTCCCTTTTAAATCTGTTGCCTCTCACCTTAAAATTATGCCCTCTAGTATTGAACGCCTAATGGAAAGGTCTTTGCTATTTACCTTATCTATGACCCTCATGATTTTATAAACCTCTATAACGTCACCCTTCAACTTCCTACAGTCCAGTAAAAAAAAAGTCCCAGCCAATCCAACCTTTCCTTATAACTCAAATACTCCAGTCCCGTTATATCTTTGTAAATTTTTTTCTGCACCCTCTCCAGTTTAATAATGTCTTTCCTACAGCAGGTTGACCAGCTCTCCAAAACTGGCTTATCCAATATTCGAAACATGACGTCCAAACTCCTACACTCAATGTTCTAAGCAATGAAGGCAAGTGTGCCAAATTCCCTGTTCACCACCCTGCCTGGCTGTGACACCACTTTTAAGGAATTTTGCGCTTGAACTCCTAGGTCTGTTTGACAACACTACCCAGGGGCTTACCATTTGCTGTGTAACTCCTGTTCTTGTTCGTCTTACTAAAATGCAACACTCCACGTTTATTTAAATTAAACGCCATCTGCCAGTTCTCAGCTTATTGGCCCAGTTGATCAAGATCCCTTTGTAATCTTAGACAACCTTCCTCACGGTCTACTATACCAATAGTTCTGGTGTCATCCGCAAACTTACTAACCATGCTTCCTATATTATCATACAAATTGTTTAAATAAATGATTAAAAAAATGTGGATCCAGCTTCAAACCCTGTGGGACACTGCTGGTCACAGGCCTCCAGCCCAAAAAACAACCGTCCTCCACTACCCGCTGTCTCCTACCATCAAGCCAATTTTGTATCCAATTGGTAAGCTCTCCCTGAATCCCATGCGATCTAATTTCCCAACCATGTGGATCCTTGTCAAAGGCTTTGCTAATGGACAACACCTACCAATCTGCTCTCATCTATCTTCTTGGACAGATTCTCAAAACATTCAGTCAAGTTTGTGAGACATGATTTCCCATGCACAAAATCATGCTGACTAGCCCTAATCAGGCTTTTCCTCTCCAAATGCATGTAAATCCAGTCTGTCAGAATCCTATCCAACAACTTACCTACACTGACATCAGACTCACTGGTTTATAGTCCCCAGACTTCTCCTTGCAACTTTCCTTCAATAAAGGCAGAATATTAGCCACCCTCCACTCCTCTGGCACCTTGCCTTTGGCTGCAGATGATACAAACAACTTTGTGAAGAATCCCCAATTTCTGCAAAACACTTGATCGGGTGCCAGAGATTTCTCTGCCTTCATGCTTTAAGACCTCCAGACTGACCTGGTCTCCTTGGCATACAGCCTTGGTAGAACTGCCTGTAGTCCCAGCAGTAAACAGAACTCCAAGCTGATGGTGTTGGAAATGCAGAGTAGTTAACTACAGAGCTGATTGGCTGACAGCTCCCTTGGATGGGATGTCCTTGAGAATGGAAGTCAGTCTTTGGTTAAACATTGATTAGAAAATATCTTGAGTGCATAGTGCTTAAGAGTTTGGTGACTTGAGGAAGTTAGGTCAGGAGGGGAAAGAGATGCTCTTTTGCTTTTTATTGAATGCCTCACTCTGTAGGAATTCAATCATACTATTATAAACAAATCCAATTCGGAGTTACAGGAGAAAGAGCTGATTCTACTTTTTACTCCAGAATCTCCAATTTATACTCAGTCATACTCAAAGGCTCAACAAAATGTGCCTTTTTCAGCAATAGTCAAGTGCTGTACTACCAAATAACTATTGAATGTGTATAGTCCGAAAGCAAGTTTAAGTATGCAGGACAGCTCACTCTTTGGAATGACCATCTTCTGGCACGTATAAACTGTGGATATTTCACATAACTTAAACAAGCACATGGGCAGTAGCATAAGAACTAGAAGCAGGCATAGGCAATTCAGCACCATAACAATTCAACATAGGCAATTCAACACGATCATGGCTGATCCAATCTTGTTCTCATCTTCACTTCCCTACTGCACCACATAATGCTTTCACCCATTGCAAATTAAATATTGGTCTATCTTTTCCTTAAATGTTTCAATGCACCAGCATCCACTGCACTCTGAGGTAATGAATTCCACAGATTCATGGCCATTTGAAAGAAATAATTTTTCCCAAACACTCTTTTACATCGTCTATCAAGAATGGTTACTGTCTGTAGAAATGTGAGCTCTGAGTTTCGAAACAAGTTAAGGGAAGTGGTCATAGAACAGGATAGGGGCATGCTGGCAGATGCACAATGGGTTCAAAAGAAGCAGGCATATAGTGCAGCATAAACTGGAGATGATTTTGCATGTTAATCCATTTTCTGGATCCTGATGCAGGCAATACTTGCTCCAAAGGCTGCAGCAGCTGCTGCATTATAGGTGACTCAGCTGTACAGTGGAGAAGAAAGAGTGGAAGAAGAGTAATAACAGGTGATTTACTAGTTACGGGAGAAGACAGGCACTTCTACAGCTCAGGGTCTTCTATAGGCATTCAAAAAGAAAGAGGGGGACTAGGATCAATTAGGGCTGACGAAAGGGGATTTACACATGGAATCAAGGCACATGGACCTGGTCTTAAGTAAATACTTTGCCTATGTATTTACTGAGGACAAAGGAACTACCTAGGCAAGGATGAGTTATTGGATAGGCCGCCTTTACTTATGGTTGGTAAAGCACTGGGACGGGATGAGATGTTTCCAAGGATAGAAGGAAGTGAGAATTGGAAATACAGATGCAGTGTCCATAGTTTTTCAGTCTTCCTTAGACTCAAGGGTGTGGTAAGGGGACATTACAAACATTATGGTCTTTTGTTCAACAAAGGCTGTAAGGATAAGCCCAACAATTACAAACCAATCAGTTTAACTTTGGCAGGGGATAAACTGCTAGAAACAATGATTTGGGTCAAAGTTAATACTCACATTGACAAATAGGAGTTACATAAAGAGACTCATTATGACTTTAAGGAAATATTGTGATTAACCAATCTGCTAGGCTGACTTGAAAAGATGATAGAGAGGGTTGATTTGGGTAATTTGTTGATTTGATTTATTTATTGTCACGTGTACCTAAGTACAGTCAAAAGCTTTGTTTACAAACAGTACAGGCAGATCAAACTAAGCAAGGACATTAAGATCATAGGTTGAAAGAAAACCTTAGACAGAGGTATGTAGGTTACATTACACAGGGTGTGCCCTAGACAAGATCAGCATTAGCAAGTTCAGCATTATTTGAATTTAGAGTTCGATCAGCAGTCTAATAACGGCCAGGAAGAAGCTGTTCCTGAACCTGCTGGTGCATGAATTCAAGCTTTTGCATTTTCTGCCTGACAGAAGAGGTTGTAGGAGATCATTACCCCCAGGGTCTTTGATGATGCTGGCAGCCTTTCTCTGGCAGTGAGCCATGTAACTGGAGATCACGAATGGGAGTTTGGCTTCTATGATGGTCTAGGCTGTACACACCACCTTCTGTAGCGTTGTTTTACGGTAGATCAGTTGCCACACCACGCCGTTAGACACCCAGACAGTATGTTTTCAATGGTGCATCTCTAAAAGTTGGTGAGGGTCCGTCTGGAAATGCCAAATTTCCAGAGCCACCTGAGGAAGAAGAGGCATGTTGAGCCATCTTAACCATCACATCTACACAGGAGGTGCAGGACAGGTTGTCAGTTATTGTTCTCCACCCTCTCAACCTCCATTCTGTTGCTGTGGATGGAGGCATGTTCTCTTCCTTTCTTTCTGACAGCAATGATCAGTTTAGTTCTGTTGATGTACATTGATTTCAAAAAGTTGTTTAATACAACACCAGCCAATAGACTTCTGAGGAAATTTATAGGTGATTGATAAGGCAGAAAATTATTAATTTTTTTAAAAAGAGTTAGAGGAAGTTTTATCGTGGAGCTCTCCAGGAGATAGTAATGCTTTGCCTGATCATAGGAATGATCTAGATCTTGGTATATAGAGGACAGTTTCAAAAAACTGCAGAGGATATCAAACTGGTAGCATTGTAAACTATGAGAAGGAGAGTGTGGCACTTCAAAAGGACATTGACAAGTGACAGATGAAGTGTAGGTTAATATATTTGTTAGACTGTGGAGGGACAATATAAAATTTACAGGGAGAAAGTGAGCACTGCAGATGCCGGAGATCAGAGTTGAAGAGTGTGGTGCTTCAAAAACATAGGCAGTCAGGCAGCAACCAAGGAACAGGAGAATCAACATTTCAAGACATTGCTACTCTAAAGGCTGTGCAGGAGCAAACACCTGACTGTGTATGTGCACAAGTTATTGAATGTGTAAGGTCATGGTGGAAAGAGCAGTTAATAAAGCATATCATAGGGTAATTGGGTACAACATTGAAGAGGTGATGCTGGATGTGTGTGAGGCATTAGTTTGATCTCCACAGAGTACTGTGTGCAGTTCTGGGTGCCACACCTAAGGAAAAGGGGGAATGTATTGGAGAGAGTGCAGAGGGTCTTACAAGCTGCAGGGTGAGAAACTTTAGTTGTGAAGATAGGTTGAGAAGTTGGGATGGTTTTCCTTTAAAAGCAGATGTCGAAGTGGAGAACTGAGACGTTTTCCATATCATGAAGGATTTGGCAGAAAAGACAGGTAAAAATGGTCTCATTTCCAAGAACCAGACGGCACAGTTTGAAGTGATTTTTAGAAGAACTAAATGAGAGGTGAGAAAAAAACATTTTGCACACACTGAGCAGATATGGTCTGGAATGCACTACAAACATAAGCAAACAAGATAAAGGAACAATTCAGGCAATGTAGGCTATTCAGTGCCTGCAGCCTGCCCCACCATTTGATATGGTCATGGCTTATATCATTTAGGCCTCAACTCCACTTCCTGGCCTGCTCTCCATAACTTTACTAATTAAAAATCTGTCTGTCTATCTCATCTCTGGAATCAATCTAGTGAATCTCCTCTGAACTGCCTCCAAAACAATTATCTACCTCCTTAAGTAAAGGGTTAAAAATTATACACAATACTCCAGGTATGGTCTCACATTGTCTTAACAGTTGCAGCAATATTTTTAAAATTTATTCCTTTTGCAATAAATGCCAAAATTTCATTTGTCTTCCATATTACCTGCTGTTAGCTTTGGCAGGAATAATGATAAAACAGAGATGTTACATAAACAGAGAATGAATGCAGGATTCTCAGGTGCAGAGGGATATAGGCATTCTATTATGAGTCAAAGAGGTCAGTGTGCAGGTAACAAAGAATGGATACTATTCCTTTATTACGAGAAGAAATAAACAGAAAAGTAAGGATTTTCTATGTTTATCTTTGTTTATATGTTGTGGTTCATTTATGTAGAGCTTGGTGAGATCACATCTCCAATACTCTATGCAATTTTGGTCCCTTTACTTAAGGATGAAAGTGTCAGATTTGTTACCAAAATAAATTTCCTAAAGTGAAAATAGCAGATTTATTTCATGACTTATGCGGAAACAATACAAGCCTTTGACATACCAGATAATCTTTCCAATATCACATGCAGCCATTCAAGCCACAAAAATACTCCAGCAGCTTTTCAGAGGCTGATGAACCAAGTGGTAGCCAGTATTCCTAACTGTGTCATTTAACTTGCTGTTATGTGGTGCCTTTTAGAAGGACTATTGGAAAAATGTAAAGCTCTATTTAAAATATTATAGTTACATTTTGGTGACAAACTAGCTTTTGAAAAGTGTTTGAGTATAACCTACCCAGAGCATATTGCACCAAAGCCCTGTATAAATGAAGCATTATGCCACCAACTCACCACTTGAAATCAATTACAACAATTTTGATTGCTTACAGTACCTACATTCAAACATTTTGTGATTCATCTCCTGGACACCCATGTGACCCCGTCCTACCATGTGGTTACTGTTAGGAGGCCTTTGCACAACTCCCACAAGTGACCTCTTGCCTTTATTATTCCTTGACTCTACCCAGACTGCTTCTATATCCTGGTTTCCTGAATATTGGTCAGCCCTCTCTGTTGTGCAAATATTATCTCTAACAGAACTACTCGTCTCCCTTTCCTAAATTCCTGTCTTTCCAAACTGTCATGTACCCTTCAATTCAGATCACAATCTGGGTCACCCTGCAGCCATGTCTTAGTAATAGCCATAGATTGTAGTTATCTATCTCATTTTGTACTCCTGGTCACCTTTTAGTTTTGAATGCCACATGATGCCTTGAGTTTTGTCCTTTTTATTATTTTTGTAACCTAAAGTATATTCTGCTGATCCGCTTTTAGACCTGTATTCTCTGTCCTGTCCTGTCATTTCCCACATTGATTCTTTCCTCTATTGCATTATCCCCACTCTATGGATCACTACATCTTCCCAAATTTAGTTTCAAATCTAATAAAAGCAAATTACTGCAGATGCTGGAATCTGAAACCAAAAGAGAAAATGCTGGAAAATCTCAGCAAGTCTGGCAGCATCTGTAAGGAGAGAAAAGAGCTGACATTTCGAGTCTAACTGACCCTTTGTCAAAGCTAGTCAGCTTTGACAAAGGGTCAGTTAGACTCGAAACGTCAGCTCTTTTCTCTCCTTACAGATGCTGCCAGACTTGCTGAGATTTTCCAACATTTTCTCTTTTAGTTTCAAACCTACTCTGCTTCCCTGGTTAGATGGTTTACAAGACCAGCAATCCCAGTACAGTTCAGGTGTAGATTGTCCAATGGTAGAGCTCCCATATTGTTCAGTGTTGATGCCAATATCCCATGAACCAGTACCCACTTCTCCCACACCTTTCATTTTTCCCACCTTGATTATCCTGTGCCAAAATGCATGTGGTTCAGTATTAATCGAGAGATTATTGCTTTGAGGTTCTGCTTCTTAATTTGGTGTGTGGCTCCTCATACTGGTTATTCCGAACCTCTTTCCTTGTTCTAGCCTAGTTCATTGGTGCCTACATGGACCATGACATTTGGATCCTACCCCTTCCACTGCAAGTTCTTCCCCAGCTCCAATTCGACAGCACAAACCCTAGCACCAGGCTGACAATCCAGCTTTCTGCACTCTTAAGCCTTGCTACAACGAACAGTGCAAGCCTCCTGATTACACTGTCCCCTACCAGCACTACATTCCTTTTGGCTCTCTGGTTGAATGGCTTCCTGTACCATGGCGCTATAGTCATCCATCTCACAGCCTGCATTCTCATCCAAACAAGCTGAGAGAACCTCAAATCTGATAGACAATTGCAGAAGCTGATACTCCTGTTCACTGGGTCTGTTTACTTGCCTCACTTACAGCAATGTCCTCTAGTCATATGCCAGTACAGTAAGCAATTGGGAAAGCTAATCGAATGTTAGCATTTATTGGAAGGGGAACTGAATACAAAGCTTGGGAGGTTAGACGTCACTTGCCCATTCCATTGGTGGAGATGTGTGTGTAGCACTGCTCTACTTCTTGAAGGAAGGATGTAAATGCATTGGAAACAATTTACAGAAGGTTTGTTAGATTGATATCTGAAATGGGCAGGTTGTCTTATGATGAATGACAGTGGTTAGGCAGGTAACCGATGGTAAATTAGCAGTGTAAGAAGCAACTTTGTTGAAACATTGACGATACAAAACAGTCTTGTTAAGATGAATCTAGAAAGGATGTTTCCACTTGTGGGAGAACCTGAAACTAGGAGGTCACAGTTTGAAAACCATGAGACACCCGGATAAGGCAGATATGAGAAGGTTTTCTCACAGAGGACTGGGAGTCTTCAGAACTCTCTTCTACAAAAGATAGTTGTGAAAATTCTTTGAATATCTATAAGACAGAAGTAGATAAATTCTTGATAGGCAAGGGGTTGAAATTTTATACAAAGCTTGGGAGGTTAGACGTCCCAAGGGACATGTGGAGTTAATCAGATCAGCCATAAATTTTAATGAATGGTGATGCTTGATCAAGGAGCAGAAGAGCCTCATCCTGTTCCAAACTTGTACATTTGTATGTATTGTACTTACTTCCATTCTCTCCAGAGATGTGCATGTTGCTGCCTGGCTAGTGTTTACTGCTCATTTCAAGTTGCCCTTAAGAAGGTGGTGATGTGCTGCCTTTTTGAACCACTGCAGACTATTTGCTGTAGTTAGACCCTCCAATGCCGTTAGGGAGGGAATTTCAGGAATGATGACCCAGTGACAGTGAAGGAATGGTGATGTATTTCCAAATCAGGATGGTGAGAGGCTTGCAAGGAAATTTGAAGGTGGTGGTGTTCCCATGTATTTGATGCCCTTGTCCTTCTAGAATGAAGTGGTTGTGGATTTGGAAGGTGCTGTCTAATGATGTTTGGTGAATTTCTGTGGTGCATTTATTGATCGCATACACTGATACTATTGGCACTGGAACGGGTGCAGAGGAGGTGCACAATGGTGGAGGGAGTGGATGTTTGTGAATGTGGTGCCAATCAAGTGGGCTGCTTTGTCCTGAATGGCATCAAGATGCTTGAGTATTGTTGAAGCTGCACATTTCCAGATAAGTGGGGTTTATTCCATCACTCTCCTGTCTTGTGTGTAACATTTTGATGACAGATCAGTTGCAGGAGACTATAGACCCATGAGACATAGAAGTAGGCCATTCACCCCATCAAGTCTGCTCTGCCAATCAATGAGGTCCTGGACCTGACAGTCCTCAGGCCCAGTTTCCTGCATTTTCCCCATAACCCTTAATTCAGCCTTGTACATAATTAACAACCTATTGTGGTAGAGTTCTACAGATAGTCTACTGCGCAAAATGAAGAAGAAACCCTCTTCCCTGTTGAAAATGGACAACCTTTTCTTCTGAGTTTATTAATTCTGTTCAGAGAGTGTTTCCCTTTGTGGGACAGTCTCCAAGCATCTAGACTGTCAGACCCACCTGAGAATGTCATATGTTTTAGTAAAGGTCTACTCTCATTCTTCTAAACTGCAACAAGTACAAATTCAACCTACTCAACAATCTCCAATTGTATAGTTTTAGCAAAACTTCCCTACTTTTATATTCAATTCTTTTTTTTAAAAAAAAGGACATCATTCCGTTTGCTTCCTTATTACCTGCTGAACTCACATGCCAACTTTTTAGGATTCATGGATAAAGACTCCGAAGTCCTTCTGTTCTGGAGCTCTCTGCAGTATTTTGCCATTTAAATAATATTCAAGCGTGACTTCACATTTCCCACATTATATTCCATTAGGATACTTTTTTCCACTCAATTAGAATGTCTATATCCTTCTGTAAATTCTTTGTTTCATTTTACTACTTACCTTACTTACTGATTGCAGTATATTCACTTCTTTCATCCAAGTCATTGTTGCATATTTCAATACTTGTGGCCTCAGCACTGATCCCTATTTTACTATCTGACTCGTTACAGGGTATATTCCTGAAGTGCTTCCTTATCCCAGTTCTCTGTCTTCTATTAGTTAGCCAAACCTCCATCAATGCTAAATAGTACCTCCAACACCTTACTAGCCCTTATCATTTTATGCAGCCTAATATGTGGCTTCTTATCAAACATCTTCTGAAAATCCAAATATAATACAAAACTTCCTATTTATCTATGCTATTTGTTACCTATTGTAGTAAATCTGTCAGACATGATTTTCTCTTCATGACCCCGTGCAAATTCTGATTGATCTTATCAAGCATTTCAAAATGCTTTGTTATTACATTCTTTATTATAAACTCAAACGTTTTTTCAAATAACAGATATTAACCTAACTAGCCTGTAGTTATTTTTTAAAATCTTGTTCCCTTTTAAAATAACATTTGTATTGGAAGGATGAGAAAAAAATCCTATGGGATTTTTCCAGAAACCAAGGAATCCTAGGATCTCATCTCTCATGTTGATCTCTTTTATCCATGTTTGAGTCAAGGCTGAAATGACATCAGGAGTTGAGTTACAATAAGGCCATGAGATATAGCAGCAGAATTAGGCCATTCATCCTATCGAGACTGCTCCATCATTCCATCATGGTTGATATGTTTCTCAACTCTATTCTCCTGCCTTTTTCCTAAAATTCTTGATCTCCTTCCTAACCAAGAACCTATGCGCATCTGACTTAAATATACTCAATGACTTGGCTTCCGCAGCACTTTGCGGCAATGCGTTCCACAGATTAACCTTCCTCTGATTGAAAAAAATCCCTCCTCATTTCAGTTCTAAAGAGCTGGCCCTTCACTCCAAGGAAGCCCTTGGGGTTTAGTCTCTCCCAATAATGAAAACGTCTCCTCCATATCCCATCTAGGCCTCTCTGTATTCTGCAAGTTTAAATGGGTTCCCCCTCATTTCTCGAAACTCCCATTGAGTATAGAGCCAGAGTCCTCAACTGCCCTTCAGATGACAAACCCTTCATTCCCGGGATCATTCTTGTAAACCTTCTCTGGACCTCTTCCAACTCCAGCATTTCCTTTCTTCAATATGGGGTCCAAATCTGCTCACAATCAAATTTGTCTTATTACACATCATCAGATCCAGAACAGCTTGTTCCCTAGTAAGCTCGACCACAAACTGCTCCAAAACTAAATCTTGTGGACATTCCCTGAATTCCTTTTTCTGAGATCCGCTACCAACTTGATTTTCTGAGTCCACCTGCACATTGAAGATCCCATGATTATTGTAACAATGCCTTTCTTTTGTGCCTTTTCTATCTCCCGATTTATTTTCTACTCCAATTCCTGACAACTGCTAGTACACAACTCTCATCAGGATTCTGTTTTTCCTTGCGGTTCATCAACTCTACCCCCACAGATGCTAGCCTTCCAACTCTTTCGCTTCCTGCTCTTAATTTCATTTTATTTCTTACAAACATTGCAAACAATTCCCCTCCGCCAATCTGCCTGTTCTTTCAATAGGCCAAGTATCCTTGAATATTTAATTCCCAGCTCTGATCCCCTTGCAGTCATGCATTTGTGATACACACCACAACACACCTGCCAATTTCAATCACATTTACCAAGATCATTTATCTTGTTTCATATGCTACGTGCATTAGGTTCAACACCCTGTATTGACCACCCTCCTCCTCAAAGTTGTCCCCTTATCTGCTGTACCTGAAGATAGATTCTTGACCCTTTTCATACCAGCTGTCCTATTTCGTGCTTTGGAAACTTTAATAACTTCTGCTGAGCACCCTCACCCCCACTGAACTTTTTCCATAACTGTCCATGCAACTCAACCCAACTACTTAGGTTAAAGTCCTATCCACAGCCTTCTTTATGCAATTTGCCAGGCCTCTGGTCTCAGCAGGATTTAGATGGAACTTCAGAACTGGCCCCACCATGCCGGTGCCCGTGTCCCATGAATTCAAACCTCTTTCTCCCACATCAAGCTTTGACTTACTCATTTGCCTCTTTGATCTTGTGGACCTGTGCCAATTTGTGGCTCAGGTTGTAATCTTTGGTTTTGCTTTTTAATTTAGTCAAATCCGACAAATGGATGTTTCCCCTGCCACTCTCATAACCTCCGCTGCCCAGACGAGATATCCCGAATCTGAGCACCAGGCAGGCAACACAGCCTTCAGGACTCTCAAACCTGACCACAGAGAACAGTGTCTCTACCCCTGACTATACTATCCTGGATTACTACTACATTTCTCTTTACTCCTCCCCCCCTTGAATGGCTTCTTGTAACACAGTGCTATGGTCAGTTTGCTCATCCTTTCCACAGTCTCAACTTTCATCCACGCTGGGAGCAAGAACCTCAAACTTGTTAGACAAACTAAAAAACTCAGGGCCCTTTTGCACTAGCTCCTGTATCCCTCTGTCTGCCTCTCTGATAGTCACACCGACCTGTCCCTGACCACTGACTGAATTGGAAGTAGTTAAGAGATGTGACTCTCTCCTGAAAGACAGCATCCAGGTAACTCTCCCCCTCCCTTACATGTGAGGGTATTCAAAGCTTAGACTCCAACTCATCACCTCTGAGCTTCAAGCAACCAAAGCTCTGGAATGTGATCTCTCCTTTCTGACTGTGTGAAGCTTACTGATCACATGGTTTCAACAGACCATTTTTTAAAATAGACTTTGGGTTGTGTTTAAGGCACTGGGCATTAGTGAGCAAGTTACTCCTTGCTTCCTGAGAAAATTGTCAATGGCCCCTTTCCATCACTTCACTAATGATGGAGCGGACTGATAGGACAGTCATGGGCAAGTTTGATTTGTTCTGAGGTTTTGTGGACAGGGAATACCTGGGAAATCTGGCTCGGTGCTGGTAAATGCCAGTGTGTGGTATCTTATCAAATTACCTTTTGAAAATCCAAAGATCTATGTCGACAAGTTCTCCTTTATCTATCCTGTTTGTTCTCTCTTCAAATAGCTTTGTTATGGATAAATTCTCCCTTACAAAGCCATGCTGACTCTGCTAAACTCTTATGTTTTGAAATGCTTCACTATTACATTTTTAGTAATTGATTCTAACAATTTCCTAATGACACAGGGCGTGCTAACGCACACAAAACGTACCTACTAGAGAAGGTGCAAAACTTGACCTACTCTTGAGAAATAAGGCAGGGCAGGTGACTGAGGTGTCAGTAGGGGAGCTATTTGAGGACAGTGACCATAATTCTATTCGTTTTAAAAAAGGTGATGGAAAAGGATAGACCAGATCTAAAAGTTGAAGTTCTAAATAGAGGAAGGCTAATTTTGATGATAATAGGCAAGAACTTGCAAAAGCTAATTGGAGGCAGTTATTCGCAGGTGAAGGGATGGCTGGAAAATGGGAAGCCTTCAGAAATGAGATAACTAGAGTCCAGAGACAGTATATTCCTGTCAGGGTGAAAGGGAAGGCTGGTAGCTATAGAGAATGCTGGATGACTAGAGAAGTTGAGGGTTTGGTTAAGAAAAAGAAGGAAGCATATGTCAGGTATAGACAGGAGAGATCGAGTGAATCCTTAGAGTATAAATGCTGTAGGAGTATACTGAAGAGGGACATCAGGAGGGCAAAAAACGGGACATGAGAGATAGCTTTGGCAAATAGTGTTAAGGAGAATCCAAAGGGTTTTTACAAATATATTAAGGACAAAAGGGTAACTAGGGAAAGAATAGGGCCCTTGAAAGATCAGCAAGGTGGCCTTTGTGTGGAGCTGCAGGAGATGGGGGAGATACTAAATGAGTAGTTGCATCAGTGTTTACTGTGGAAAAGGATATGGAAGATATAGAATGTGGGGAAATAAATGTGACATCTTGAAAAATGTCCATATTACACAGGATGTCTTGAATTGTATAAAAGTGGATAAATCCCCAGGACCTGATCAGGTGTACCCAAGAACTCTGTGGGAAGCTAGGGAAATGATTGCTGGGCCCCTTGCTGAGATATTTGTACCATCGACAGTCACAGATGAGGTGCCAGAACACTGGAGGTTGGCTAACATGGTGCCACTGTTTAAGAAAGGTGGTAAAGGTAAACCAAAGAACTACAGGCTGGTGAGCCGGACGTCCGTAATGGGCAAGTTGGTGGAGGGAATCCTGAGGGACAGGATGTATATATATATTTGGAAAGGCAAGGATGGATTAGGGATAGTCAACATGGCTTTGTGCGGGGGGAGTCATGTCTCACAAACTTGACTGAGGTTTTTAAAGTAGTAACAAAGAGGATTGATGAGGGCAGAGCGGTGGGCATAATATATATGGACTTCAGTAAGGCGTTCAACATGGGAGACTGGTTAGCAAAGTTAGATCACATGGAATACAGGGAGAACTATCCATTTGGATACAGAACTGGCTCAAAAGGTAGAATACAGAGGGTGGTGGTGGGAGGGTTGTTTTTCAGACTGGAGGCCTGTGACCACTGGAGTGCCACAAGAATCGGTGCTGGGTCCTCTACTTTTTGTCATTTATATAAATGATTTGGATGTGAACATAAGAGGTATAGTTAGGAAGCTTGCAGATGACACCAAAATTGGGGGTGTACAGTGAAGAAAGTTACCCCAGATTACAACAGGATCTTGACCAGATGGGCCAAGGGGCTGAGAAGTGGCAGATGGAGTTTAGTTTAGATAAATGCGAGGTGCTGCATTTTGGTAAAGTAAAGCTCAGCAGGACTTATCTACTTAATGGTAAGGTCCTATGGAGTGTTGCTGAACAAAGAGACCTTGGAGTGCAGGCTCATAGCTCCTTGAAAGTAGAGTCGCAGGTAGATAGGATAGTGAAGGAGCTGTCTGGTATGTTTTCCTTTATTGGTCAGTGCATTGAGTATAGGAGTTGGGAGGTCATGTTGTGGCTGTACAGGACATTGATGAGGCCACTTTTGGAATATTGCATGCAATTCTGGTCTCCCTGCTATAGGAAACATATTACGAAACTTGAAGGGGTTCAGAAAAAATTACAAGGATTTTGCCAGGGTTGGAGGATTTGAGCTATAGGTAGAGGTTGAATAAGCTGGGGCTATTTTCCCTGGAGTGTCAGAGGCTGTAAGATGACCTTATTGAGGTTTATAAAATCATGAGGGGCATGGATATGATAAATAGACCAAGTATTTTCCCTGTGGTGAGTGAGTCCAGACTAGAAGGCACAGGGTTTAAGTGAGGGGGGAAAGATATAAAAAAGGACCTAAAGGGCAACTTTTTCACACAGAGGATGGTATGGGTATGGAATGATCTGCCAGAGGAAGTGGTGGAGGCTGGTACATTTCCAAGATTTAAAAGGCTTCTGGATGGGTATATGAATAGGAAGGGTTGAGGGGGATATGGGCCAAGTGCTGACAAATGGGACTAGATTAGGTTGGGATATCTGGTCGGCATGGACGAGTTGGACCGAAGGGTCTGTTTCCATGCTGTACATCTCTATGACCCGTGTTTTTGTCACCCTCTTTCTTAAATAAATACACCACATTGGTAGTTTTCTAAACCCCTGGGATTTTTCCAGATTCTGACGATTCTTGAAAGATTACTACCTGTGCATCCACCACCTCCATAGCTACTTCCTTTAAAATCCTAAGATGTAACCCTTTCCGGTCCAGGCAACTTACTGGCCTTTAGCCTCATTGATTTCCCAAGTACTTTTTCATGTGATGACTATGATGTTTTTTCCTCCCCCCACTTTAGCCCTTTGATTATATAGTATTTATGAAATGCTATTAATGCCCCCTATCATGGAGGCTGATATAGAATATTGAACCTAATTGATTTAACTCTGCCATTTCCTGGTTCCCCATTATGATTTCCTCAGCCTCATTCTCTGAAGAGATTATGTTCACCTTGGCCTCACTCTCTCTTGTATTTTAGCCCTCTTTAATGAATGTTAATATTCCTAACTGCCAACAGACCTTGCATGTAAACTTAAGAGAATCCTGAACCAAGTCTCTTAAATCCCTTAGTTAGTGCTTCAGATTTCTGAAGCCTCTCCCCATTGAGAAAATAGTCTCTGCCTTGACTCTTCCAAGCCTAACTGCTCACTTTCGCACATTGTATTCCAAGAGTGGAAATGGCATAATTAAAACAGATGATCTGATAATTATGTTAGTTAAGGAATAAATGTTGATGAGAGAAATACTGCTGAGAATCTTCTATTCTTCTTTGATCTGCCATGAGAACTTATATAGGTTCCTCTAAGACTTCTTTCAACACACATCCCCTTGCACAAAGCACCAGAAGTGTCAACTCGCTCTGATTACAAATTAACTGAAACTGCCACCTTAAAATTTTAATGAGTGATCTCCTGTTTTCCAACCCAGTGGAAATAAACCTGGATGCTGAGACCCATGCAGCCACCATTTTGCAGCCTTCAATAAAAGCAGTGACTGTTGTTTCCCTCATCCTGGAAGTCCTGAACGTTCTCTGTGAGACCACTTAACAAATGACATTTTTAAACCAGTCAGTTTATTGGCACAGGTCAATAAATGAATTATCTTCATCAAGACAAAGCCATCCAGCCTATCGTGCCTATGGAAGCTTTCCAAATGAGCAAAGCTATCCTATTAACATTACATGTTAACCCCATTTCCTTACAATAATAAACATGCCTTAGGTATGTGGATGGAGTTCCCACTATTCAGATTTGTAACATGTACAGTAGTTTGGTTCAATTGTTCCAAGGCTGGTTTTATATCACATCAATGGGAACTGAAGCAGGTGTGAGCTGGCCTTTTGGACAGAGTTTCCCTCTTCCAGGTTGATACAGCACGTTTACGAAACCAGCACTTTCACAGGATCACAAGATTGTTAGGGTGCAGAACAAAGGTTACCGAGTACTCTGAACATCTTGGTGCCAATCTCCTGCTTTTCCCCAGACACTGCATGTTGTTTTAGAACATAGAATGTAACAGCGCAGTACAGGTCCTCATTGTTGCGCCAACCTGTGAAATTAATCTGATGCCCATCTAACCTACACTATTCCATTATTATTTGTATGTATGTCCAATGCCCAGTTAAATACCCTTAACGTCGGCGAGTCTACTTCTGTTGTAGGCAGGCCGTTCCACGCCCCTACTACTCTGAGTAAAGAAACTACCCCTGATATCTGTCCTAATTCTATCACCCCTCAATTTAAAGCTATGTCCCCTCATGTTGGCCTTGACCATCTGAGGAAATAGGCTCTCACTGTCCACCATCTAAACCCTCTGCTTTTCTTATATGTCTCAATTAAGTTGCCTCTCAACCTTCTTCTCTCTAATGAAAACAGCCTCAGTTCCCTCAGCCTTTCCTTGTAAGGCCTTCCTTCCATATCAAGCAACATCCTAGTAAGTCTCCTCTGAACCCTTTCCAAAGCTTCCACATCCTTCCTATAATGCAGTGACCAGAACTGTACGCAATACTCCAGATGCGGTCTTATCAGTGTCTGTACAGCTGATGTATGATCTCGTGGCTCCGAAACTCAATCCCCCTACCAATAAACACCAACACACCATATGGCTTCTTAACAACCCTATCAACCTGGGTTGCAACTTTCAGGGATTTATGCACCTGGACACAGATCTCTCTATTCATCTCCGCTGCCAAGCATTTTACCATTAGCCCAGTACTTTGCATTCCTGTTACTTCTTCTGAAGAGAACTACCTCACACTTTTCCACATTAAACTTCATTTGCCACTTCTCAGCCCAGCTCTGCATCATGTCTATGTCCCTCTGTAATCCACAACATCTTTCAGCACTATCCACAACTCTGCCCACCTTAGTGTCATCTACTAACCCATCCTTCTACTCCCACCTGCAGATCATTTATAAAAATGACAAACAGCAGTGACCCAAAACAGATCCTTGTGGCACACCACTGGTAACTGAGCTCCAGGATGAACATTTCTTATCAACCACTATCCTCTGTCTTCTTTCAGCCAGCCAATTTCTGATCCAAACTGTTAAATTACCTTCAATCTCGAAACTCCCTTTTTTTTTGCAATAGCCTACCATGTGGAACCTTATCAAATGTCTTACTGAAGTCCATATACATCACATCAACTGCCTTACCTTCACTCACCTGTTTTGTCACCTTCTTGAAAAACTCAATAAGGTTAGTGAGGCACGACCACGAAATGGTGTTGACTATCCCTAATCAAATTATTCCTTTCCAGATGGTTATAAATCCTCTCTCCTTTTCCACCACCTTACATATAACCAAAGTAAGGTTCACTGGCCTATAAACTACCAGGGTTGCCTCAACTCCCCTTCTTAAACAAGGGGACAACATTTGCTATCCGCCAGTCTTCTGACATTACTCCTGTCAACAATGACGACAAAGATCGAAGTCAAAAAGCTCGGCAATCTCTTCCCTGGCTTCCCAGGGAATCAGAGGATTAATCCCACCCAGCCCAAGGGTCTTATCCATTTTCAGATCTTCCAAAATTGCTAAAACCTCCTCTTTGTCAACCTCAATGCCATCCAATCTTGTAGCCTCTATCTCCATTTTCTCATTAACATTGCTCTTTTCCAATGTGAATACTGACAAAAAATATTCATTAAGTGCTTCCCCTACATCCTCAGGTTCCACACACAACCTTCCACTACTATCTTTGATTGACCCTAATCTTACTCTAATCATTCCTTTATTCCTAATGCACTTATAGAAGGCCTTAGGGTTTTTCTTGATCCCATCCACCCAACAACTTCTCATGTCCCCTCCTGGCTCTTCTTAGCCCTCTCTTTAGATCTTTACTGGCTAACTTACAGCTTTCAAGCCCCCTAACTGAGCTTTCATGCCTCATCCTCCCATAAGCCTTCCTCTTCCTCTTGTATTGATTTACATAATCATCCAATGCTCTCTTGAATGCTTCAGTTGAACCTGCGTCCTCACCACTTCCAGACTCTACAAATCACTGTGTGACAGTTTTTGTTCTCACCTTGCATTTGCTTTTTTGGCAAAACATTTAAAAACTGTACCATTTGGTTCTCTATTCTTTTACGTGGGAACAGTTTCGCCCTATCCACTTCAGCCAGACCCTACATGAAGCTGAAAACTTCTATCAGATTTCCTCTGAGCTACCGTCAAGGAAAAAAAAGTCTCAATTTCTCTAATCTATAATTTCTGAAGTTTCTCTCCCATAAAGCTGTTTTCATAAACCTTGTATGCATTCTCTCCACCCATCACATACTTTCTAAAGTGTATTGCATAAAACTCTCACTATACTCCAGCCAATGCATAACTGGAACCTTCAATAAAAACTGAAAGAACGCCAGATGCTGTAAATCAGAAACAAAAACAGAAGTTGCTAGAAAGACCTCAGCAGATCTGAAAGCATCTGTGAAGAGAAATCAAAGTTAACGTTTCAGGTCCGATGACGCTTCCTCAGAACTTATGGTAGCTAGGAAAATGCTGGCTTATATGTGGAAGATAGGGTGAAGGGAGGGGGCACGGAGTAAATGATAGGTAGGATATGGCCCAAAGAGAGAGAAGAACAGTTGGACAGACAAATAATCGACAATAATCTACTGGGAGTGTGATTCACTGCTAATGGAGACTGTTGGTAGCTAACAATAGGTAGTGTATAATGGCAGACTATGTGATAACAAGGCCTAGTATGTGTGCTAGGGGACTAGGACATGGGGGAATTCAGGCCCTAAAATCATTGAGCTTGATTTTGAGTCCAGAGAGCTGCAGTTTTCTCCAGGCGGAAAATGAGATATTGTTCTTCCAGCTTGTGCTGAGCTTCATTGCATCACTGCAGCAAGCCAGAGACAGATACTGGCCAGGGACCAGGCTGGTGTGTTAAAGTGGCAGGCAAGCTTGGGCTCTGTTTTTGCAGGCAGAAGGTAGATGTTCTGCAAAGTGGTCACCCAGTCTATGCTTTCCCCAGTGTTGAGGAGACCACATTGTGAGCAGCAACTGCAGTAGACTAGATTGTGAGAAGTGCAGGTAAAGTACTGCTTCACCTGGAAGGTATGTTTGGGCCCTTGGAGACTGAGGAGGGAGGTGGTAAATGGGCAGGTGTTATGTCTGCAATGGTTGCAGTTAAAGATGCCATGGGGATGTGTTGGGAGTGAAAGGATGGACCAGGGTGTCCCGGAGAGAACGGTCCCTGCAGAAGGCCGACACAAGAGGGGAGTATGTTACGAGGTAAAAACAATGACTGCAGATGCTGGAAACCAGAGTCTAGATTAGAGTGGTGTTGGAAAAGCACAGCAGTTCAGGCAGCATCTGAGGGAGCAGTAAAATTGATGTTTCGGGCAAAAGCCCTTCATCAGGAATACAGGGAGTCTGTTACTGGTGGTGGCAGAAATGCATCCTATGAAGACTCCACTCCATCTTCCCAGTTCCTTTGGAACCCATGCGACTGAGACAATGAGGAGAAAGTGAGGACTGCAGATGCTGGAGATCAGAGCTGAAAATGTGTTGCTAGAAAAGCGCAGCAGGTCAGGCAGCACCCAAGGAGAATCGACATTTCGGGCATGAGCCCTTCTTCAGGAATGAGGAACGTGTGTCCAGCAGGCTAAGATAAAAGGTCGGGAGGGGCGTTGGAAATGCGACAGGTGGAAGGAGGTCAAGGTGAGGGTGAAAGGCCGGAGTGGGGGTGGGGGCGGGGGCGGAGAGGTCAGGAAGAAGATTGCAGGTTAGGAAAGCGGTGCTGAGTTTGAGGAATTTGACTGAGACAAGGTGGGGGGAGGGGAAATGAGGGAACTGGAGAAATCTGAGTTCATCCCTTGTGGTTGGAGGGTTCCTAGGCGGAAGATGAGGCATTCTTCCTCCAACCGTCGTGTTGCTATGGTCTGGCGATGGAGGAGTTCAAGGACCTGCATGTCCTTGGTGGAGTGGGAGGGGGAGTTGAAGTGTTGAGCTACGGGGTGGTTGGGTTGGTTGGTCCGGGTGTCCCAGAGGTGTTCTCTGAAACATTCCGCAAGTAAGCGGCCTGTCTCCCCAATATAAAGGAGGCCACATCGGGTGCAGCAGATGCAATAAATGATGTGTGTGTAGGTGCAGGTGAATTTGTGGCAGATATGGAAGGATCCCTTGGGGCCTTGGAGGGAAGTAAAGGGGGGGGGGGGGGGAGGTGTGGGCACAAGTTTTACATTTCTTGCGGTTGCCAGGGAAGGTGCCGGGAGTGGAGGTTGAGTTGGTGCGGGGTGTGGACCTGACGAGGGAGTCACGGAGGGAGTGGTCTTTTCGGAACGCTGATAGGGGAGGGGAGGGAAATATATTCCTCGTGGTGGGGTCCGTTTGGAGGTGGCGGAAATGATGGCGGATGATACGCTGTATATGGAGGTTGGTGGGTGGTAGGTGAGGACCAGTGGGGTTCTGTCCTGGTGGCGGTTGGAGGGGCGGGGCTCAAGGGCGGAGGAGCAGGAAGTGGAGGAGATGCGGTGGAGGGCATCATCGATCACGTCTGGGGGGAAATTGTGGTCTTTAAAGAAGGAGGCCATCTGGGTTGTACGGTGTTGGAACTGGTCCTCCTGGGAGCAGATGCGGCGGAGACGAAGGAATTGGGAATATGGGATGGCATTTTTACAGGGGGCAGGGTGGGAGGAGGTGTAGTCTAGGTAGCTGTGGGAGTCGGTCAGTTTATAGTAAATGTCTGTGTTGATTCGGTCGTCCGAGATAGAAATGGAGAGGTCTAGGAAGGGAGGGAGGAGTCTGAGACAGTCCAGGTAAATTTGAGGTCGGGGTGGAAGGTTTTGGTAAAATGGATGAACTGTTCAACCTCCTCGTGGGAGCACGAGGCAGCACCACTACAGTCATCGATGTAGCGGAGGAAAAGGTGGGGGGTGGAGCCAGTGTCGCTGTGGAAGATGGACTGTTCCACATATCAGACGAAGAGGCAGGCATAGCTGGAGCCATGCGGGTGCCCAAACCAAAGGAGTAGCCACAGCTACCTAGACTACACCTCCTCCCATCCTGCCCCCTGTAAAAACGCCATTCCATATTCCCAATTCCTTCATCTCCGCCGCATCTGCTCCCAGGAGGACCAGTTCCAATACCGTACAACCCAGATGGCCTTCTTCTTCAATTACTGCAATTCTCCCCCAGACATAATCGACAATGCCCTCGACCGCATCGCCTCCACTTCCCGCTCCTCCGCCCTTGAGCTCTGCCCCTCCAATCGCCACCAGGACAGAACCCCACTGGTCCTCACCTACCACCCCACCAACCTCCATGTACAGCGTATCATCCGCTGTCATTTCCGCCACCTCCAAACGGACCCCACCACCAGGGATATATTTCCCTTCCCTCCCCTATCAGCGTTCCGAAAAGACCACTCCCTCCGTGACTCCCTCGTCAGGTCCACACCCCCAAACTCCACTCCCGGCACCTTCCCCAGCAACTGCAAGAAATGCAAAACTTGCGCCCACACCTCCCCCCTTACTTCCCTCCAAGGCCCCAAGGGATCCTTCCATATCTGTCACAAATTCACCTGCACCTCCACACACATCATTTATTGCACCTGCTGCACCCGATGTGGCCTCCTCTATATTGGGGAGACAGGCCGCCTACTTGCGGAACATTTCAGAGAACACCTCTGGGACACCCGGACCAACCAACCCAACCACCTCGTGGCTCAACACTTCAACTCCGCCTCCCACTCCACCAAGGACATGCAGGTCCTTGGACTCCTCCATCGCCAGACCATAGCAACATGACGGTTGGAGGAAGAATGCCTCATCTTCCGCCTAGGAACCCTCCAACCACAAGGGATGAACTCAGATTTCTCCAGTTTCCTCATTTCCCCTCCCCCCTACCTTGTCTCAGTCAAATCCCTCGAACTCAGCACTGCCTTCTTAACCTTCAATCTTCTTCCTGACCTCTCCGCCCCACCCACACTCCGGCCTATCACCCTCACCTTGACCTCCTTCCACCTATCGCATTTCCAATGCCCTCCCCCAAGTCCCGCCTCCAAGTCCCTCCTCCCTACCTTTTATCTTAGCCTGCTGGACACACTTTCCTCATTCCTGAAGAAGGGCTCATGCCCAAAACGTCGATTCTCCTGGTCCTTGGATGCTGCCTGACCTGCTGCACTTTTCCAGCAACACATTTTCAGCTGTGTTCCAATGAGGCCAAATTTGACAAGGGAGCGTCCAAAATGTCCACCTTCTTCCTCATAAGGATTCCCCAGTACCATTGTCAACAGGGCCCTCAACTGGGTCTGACCCATCTCCCGCACTTCTGCCCTTATCCCCTCGCTTCCCTCCTATATCAGAGATCAGGTTCTCCTTGTCCTCACCTACCATCCCACCAGCATTCACATCCAGAAGAAGACCAGCAGGCACCATTTCTGCCATCTCAAGACACATATTCCTCTCCCTTCTCTTGTCTGCCTTCTGCAGTGATCTTTCACTCCAAGGTACCCTGGTCCATTCTTCCATCACTCCCAACACCAACCCCCCCCCCCATCACAGCCCCATGGCACCTTCCCACGCAACTGAAGGTGTAACACCTGCCCATTTATCTCCTCCCTCCTCAGTATCCAAGGGCCCAAACATACCTTCCAGGTGAAGCAACACTTCCCTTGCACTTCCCACAATCTAGTCTACTGCATTCACTGCTCACAATGTGGCCTCCTCTACACAGGGGAAACAAAGCATAGACTGAGTTACCACTTTGCAGAACATCTACATTCTGCCTGCAAAATAGATCCCTGAGCTTCCAATTGCTTGCTACTTTAACACATCACCCTGGACCCTGGCCAACATTTGTCTAAGGCTTACTGCAGTGTTCTGGTGAAGGTCAGCGCAAACTGGAAGAACAATATCTCATCCTCCACTTGGGGACCCTGCACCCCTCCAGACTCAGTATTAAGTTCAATGATTTTAGGGCTTGAACTCTCCAATGTCCTAGCCCCCTACCACATTCACCAGGCCTTGTTATCACAATCTGCCATTACAGATCACTTATGGTTAGCCACTAACACTCTCCATTAGCAGCTATTCACGCTCCCAGCCAGATTAGTTATCAACTTCTTTGCCTGTCCAACTGTTCTCCCTTTGAGCTCTCCCTATCATTTACAGCTTGTTCCCTGCCCAGCTTCTGCATATTAACCAACATTTTCCTAGTTACCATCAGTTCTGAGGAAGGGTCACCGGACCCAAACATTAACTTTGATTTCTCTTCATAGGTGCTGGCAGATGTGCTGAGCTTTTCCAATAAGTTCTGTTTTTGTTTGGAATCTTCAACATGTTCAGCATCATCTCTTTTCTCTTATATGCTATGCGTCCAATAATGACATCTACAACACTGTATGCTTTATTAACTACTCACTATAACTTCCCTGCCACCTTTAATGGCTTTTGCACATATACATTCAGGTCTCTCTGGTTCTGTGCACACTTTTAAGAATTGTGCCCTTTATTTTGTATTGTCTGTGATCTTTTAACCACGTAGTATCACTTCACACTCTTCCACATTGCACTTCATCTGCCTCCTACCTACGCACCACAACAATTTGTCAAAATCCTTCTGAAGCTCTATTTTATCAATATAAAACATGACGTGTGCAATTAGTCTGACAAATATTTGCAGATAATGGAAGCATTCTCCACAAAGAACCTGTAAATACTGTGGTGTCATTAATTATTAAGTGTAATGACATTCAGTCACACACTAACTACCGTCTTGTGCACAGATTGCAACAAAAACTGAACAACGTTGGAAGTTGACTTTTGCTTCCTCCTTGGCCATTTAAAGCAAACTGGATCATTTACAGCGCCTATTAGTTCTGATTGACACGGGAAACAATAGCTTCGTGTAATTTAACTGATACTGATGCGATTAGAGAACGTTGTGGCTGTCATTGTATAGCTTTACATAATCGATCCTTGCAAGGTTTGCACTCCATCAACACTGAAAGGTTAATGTAACGATTCATTCATAAAGACAGCGAAATGTATTCACACGGTTGATTTTCTGGGAGCGCCGAATGAATAAAAAGTGTCAATCTTAATTGTAGTATTTTATAAAAAGAAACATTTTGTTTTAATTGGGAAACCGCTAAGTTCCCATCCACTTCTCGGTTGGGCCAACTCAACTTTAGGATAAAACTACAGCTTTGCAAAATCATATTAGTTCTTGCAAAAAAAAAGTCAGAAACACAGCTCGCAGATACAATAGAAATGCTAATATTGAAAGCGGGGAGGAATCGAGACTAGGCTAACGATCGGGGGGGGAAAAAAATTAGAACGTTTCACAATTTTGCAAAAACAAGAATAACTTCTACACCAAGTTAGCAGCGTCTACCCAGTTCAGGATTGTTTGATTAAAAGTAACTCAGTACCAAACATGACAAATTGATCAATAGTCCAACGTGACGCACCACTGAGGGTACAACCCGTTTAAAGCAACCGGCCACGTGAAGAGAGGGAGACGGAACGGAGCCTGCAACCTGGGGCAAACCGATTTAAATACCAGGTTCTCAGTGCTGATTGCACAGTGCAACTGTCTTTTGTTATACGGAATGGGAATAACTACATACTCAGAATAGAACAACTTTAAAGATTAAGGAGAGATTGCAACCAGAGCTAAGTGCTCCTTTGCACAGGTGAGTTTTCTGAATAATACAGAAATCTAAAAGTTATAATAAATTCTGGTCGGAGCAAGGAAAGTTTGTAATGAAGAGACCTAGTTTTGGAAATGAGCGATTTATCCCTCTGTGTGGTGATGAAAGTGTAAAGTTTTGACATTTTTCTAAACTTAACTCACACCCTTGACAAATGGAGCGATTCCTGGTAAATATATTTACAATTAAAATTTGCTGCACATTCCTCGTTTTGGGTATTCAACGAAAAATTGTATTGCAAACAATTCAACTGTTTCCACTCCTTTTTAAATCGAAAAAGTTAAATTTTAATAAACTTTTTGATGTGATTTGCGTTTTGTACCTTTTGTTGAACTCTCCAGCTGTTTCAAAGTAATGAAGAAAAGATAAACAAACTGTCACTTTTACCTCCTGACAACGTTTGCTTAATTTCATCAGGGACTTTCCTAAAGGATTTGAAGAAGAAAAATCGTGGACCTGGTGCCGTTGGTCTGACCTCCAATTCTGCCGCTAGCTCTGGAGTGTGACAATGGTGTTTGTGTAGAGTGAAATCAAACGCCATTATCACACTAAATAGCTCGGGTGGGAATCAGCTGCACGCAAGGCCTATTCTGCACAAACTCTTCCGAATCCCAGTTAAAGGGTCGCTTTCATCCAACGCGGAAAGTTAACTTTTTTTCAGACAGTGAAATTCAGCACGGCAATTACACTCTGGATACTGTAAAGATGATTATAATCTTGTATTTAAGCCAATCCCTCAGTTATTACACGTTTACTTGTAAGTAAGTTCTAAGACTACAGTTAGCCTTCAGCGTTTCTGCTTCAATCTATCTAAGCCACAAATAAATGCATGTAAGTACAGAAAATCGGTAAAGCCAAATGAATTTCTTGCCATTTGTCTAATGACATTTGTTCTCTAATACAAGCAAAACTATCCACGTTGGCTAAAGTATCTTTTCAATATCCATGTCCAGCAGGCTGGGTAAAGTGGCAGACTCAAGATTGGATTACCCAGCAACAACCCATACGCACATCATCATACAGCATGGAAACAGGCCCTTCAACCCAACTCTTCCATGCCTATCCAAGTTTTCCAAACTAAACTAGTTTCATTTGACCCATATCCCACCTAAACCTTTCCTATTCATGTACCTGTCCAAGTGTCTTTTTAATGTTGTAACTCTAACTGCATCTACCACTTCCTCTGGTAGTACATTCCACATACAAACCACCCTGTGTGGAAAAGCCCCTCTCATCCCTTTAAATCTCTCTTCTCGCCTTAAACATAGGCCATCTAGTTCTGACCCCCACCCCACTCTAAGGAATGACCTTTTTACTATTCATGTTATCTATGCCCCTCATGATGTTTTAAACCTCGAAGCTCATCCCTCAACATCCTGTGCTCGAGAGGAAAAAAAAGTTGCAGAAGATTCCATTTGAAAAGGAATTAAGCCCATCCAATTAAAGGTTTGTGTGGAATACCAGAAGGCCTTAATATGCTAAATTAGTTTATCTCCACCTTTGGTAGGGATTGCATTTGGTCAGAGTGTGGATGATGAGAAAAATGTGTGCAAGAATATCCGCTGCTGACAGGAATAGCTTGACCACAGATGGTCCAGCAGGCCCATAATAGACTGGCCAAGAGGTTTGGCTCACAGCAGATTGGTGGAGGAAATCTGTAACTATGAAAATCGTCTGGGAGTCAGCATTATTAAGAAAATGGAAGACACCATGGATAGAATTTAAAAATCAGTGAGATGGCCATTTGTGTATGTGTATACAGACTCTGGTTTCTGGCCTAGCAGTTTGATAGCCATGAAAGGTCCCATGTCAATTTTATCACCAATGGATTGCTACTGATCTAATCCAGTGTTTTCGAAAATGCACATTTCCCTCATGGCACCCCCACGCTCTGATAGCCCAACTCAGTGTGCAATGGTTTCTTTTGTCTAAGATTAAGAGGTTGATTTAATTACTTGTGTCATATCTCTCCAATCTGAGTTCCCCAAGATTCTGTTTTGTGCTTGTCCTCCGCTCTGATGTTTCCCTCTGGTATGACCTCCTTTATCTGGTCTGAGATTCCTTCCAGCACCAATTTATCAAATTGTTGACTTTCTAATGTGCTTTGTTGGTCGCCACGTTAACTGCTTCTGTTGATGGTTGCCTCTCTTCAGTGTCTCATTTTCCTTTTTGAAATCCTTTATCATAATCCCTCTGCTGAAAAAGAAACAACCGAAGGTACTTTTGCTTTTCAAACCACTAACCATCCTCCAACTTCATTTCCTTTCCTATCTCCCAAAGTGTCTATTTCTCCCTTGACTTCATGCTTGAAGATATCTAACAACCAGTTTCTGCTCCTCCTACAGCATAGATGTGATCCGAAACAGTCACAAATCACACCGTGTAATCCTACACCCCATAGCCTCGATCTTTCTTTGTTTCTTTCTTTCTCTCTCAACTTACCTGAAGCCTTTACTGAAGTTAACCACACCATTCTCCTCCAAACCTTATCCAGAAGAATGGAACTTCCCTTGCCAATTCAACACACATACTAACCAATCCTAGCCAGAGAACTCATGTAATTGCTTCTCTCCATTATATATTATGTCTAGAATTCCCCACAACTCTACCCTTTATTCTCTCCTATTCCTCATCAGCAAGGAGTAGCATATTGATATCAGGTGAAAGAAATGTCAGGTTCAGTATGTACACTAGGAACACTCAACTGTTTGTCCAATGTGTAATGCTGGAGGAGCAGAACTGTCATGTCACTTGATTAAACTTTGGGCAATCTGTAGCTATTGTTTTCATCCCATGTTAAAACTCCTTGCTGTAGCCATTGCTTCCAGTTCTCTGCCTAGGGAATTAGGCTGCACTCGACTTGACATCCTATTGGACAGTGAATTGAATTTCGTTTTGAACGACCATGCTGGACTCCGAACGTTAACCCTGTTTTCTTTTCTCTCTCTCCTCAGCTGCTGTTAGACCTGCTTGAGTTTTTCCAGTATTCTGTATTTGTTTCATGATCCATTGTCCTGTCTGTCAATAAGACTGCTTAACTTCAGTAACATCACCTATCTCTAAAACCCTCAACCAGTTTTGTTTTAACTTACTGAGGCAACTAATCAGATGTTCTCCTGATTGACTTCTCTTCTACCCTCCACAAAATTTACCTAATCTAAAACTGTTTGTTACAAACTGAAATGCACTGAGTACAACTCAGCCACCATCTCTCAATCATTTAAATTTAAAATTCATATCTTTATGTCTGAATAGAAAGATCACTGAAAGGAAGAGTCTTTCAGTTTAATAACATCTTCACTGGCTTCAGAGCATTCCATTGAAGTGACTTAAGCACACTCGTTGTTAATTTAGGAAATGCAGTAGCCAGTTAGCAAATGTGTTTTACAAGCAGCCACATTAATAATCAGGTAATCCTTTTTAATCATTGCTTGTTGAGGATTAAATATTGGTCAGGACACTAGTGCAGCTCAACTGCACTAATTCAAATTAATGTCAGGGAATCTTTTACATTCAGGTCCATAGGTGGACAGTTTTTTGCTTCATGCCTCATCTGATAGAATGCACAGCTGACAATGCAGCACATCTTCTGTACTTTCTTGAAGTATTGGTCCAGATTTTGTACTCCGTTCTCAAAATTCAAAGTTTAAGGGTTGTGTCACTGGACTTCCCTCCACCCCCATCCCAACCATTCTCTACAACTGCCTAGTATGGTAAAGAAGGGCTTAAACTTGAATGGCAGGGGAATCGGAACATGAGAAAGGAGACTCCAAACTAGGGAAACAAAGATAGAAATGATAAGTGGAAGGCAGAGGCAACAAAAGCAGCAAATAGGGCCTTAGTGGGGGAAAAAGGACCTTTTTTACATTTAACATTTAAAATGTGCTACATCTGAAGACATGGGGCATTCAAAATAAGGTAGATGAATTAACAGCACAATTACTTGTATACAAGTATGGTATGATTCTTTATGGAGAAGTCAGTTGCAAGGTGACCAAGACTAGGAACTGAATACAGTACCTTTTACATATTCAATGTTTAGGAACAGCAGGCAAAAGGAAAGAGACAGTGGGTAGCATTGTCAGTAAAGTATAAAATCATTGCAATAGTGAGAGGAATTTGGCTTAGAAAATACAGGTACCCAGCATCTGTGTGAAGCCAAGGAGCAGCAAGTGGCAGGAAACATTGGTGAGTGGTGTCGATAGGGTTCCATACAGCAATGGTAAGATGAGGGATGATTTTAAACAGGAAATGAGAGCAGCATATAACTAAGGTGATTATAGTAATTGTGGATGACTTGATTCTACTTATAGACTGGGCAAACCACATTAGTAAAATATTTTGGTGGATTAATTTCTTGAGATTTTTTAGGTTAGTATATTAGGAAACCAAATGGGGAACAAATCTATCCTAGATTTGGTATTGTGCAATGAGAAGAGGTTAATTAATAATCTTCTTGTACAGGGTTCTTTGGGAAAGAGTGACCCTAGTAAAATTCTTCATTGGGATGAAAAGTAATGTAGTAGGTTCCACAACAAGGTTCCTAATTCTAAACAAAGGAACATATGAAGAGCGAATTGGCTGTAACAGATTGGGTAATTTAATTCAAAGTAATGATGGTGCATAGATAATGGTTGATATTTTAGGGTCAAATGCATACATTATAACAATTGTACATTCCTTTCTGATGCAAAAACACAACAGTAAAAGTGACCCAACTATGACTAACAAAATAAATTAAGATGTATTAGGTCATTGCTCTAGAGTATCAAGTATGAGCATCGGAAACAGTTTAGAATTCAGCAAACACTAATTTTAAAAAAAAGGCTAAATAATGTTTGAGAGTAAAACCATGAGGGACATAAAAGTGAACTGTACAAACCTTTTGTAAGTGTGTATATATAAAGAAAAACTAGTGAAGACAAATGTAAGCTGCTTACAGTCTGAGATATGAGAACTCATAGTGGAGAACTAGGAAATGACAGAGCAATTAAACAACTACTTCTGTCTTCACAGAGAAATGCACAAAACATCACAGAAATGCTAGGAAGCCAAAAGAGAAATTGAAGGAACTTAGTTTTTTTAATGAAAACTGTCATGCTGGAGTGATTTAATAGGATGAAAGCTGATAAAATCCTGAGGGCTTAGTAATCTACATCCCAGGGTATGAAAGGAAGTGGCCATGGGAATAGTGCATCTATTGGTTGCCATCTTTGGAAAAAACTGTAGATTCTGTCCAGTAGCATCGAAGGTGGCATATGTATTTAAAAAGGTGTGAGGGAGCAAATGGAGAATTTTAAACTGTTATGCCTAACATCTGTAGCAGAAAAAAAACCTAGAATCTACTATAAAATATCAACAGGATTGGACAAAATCAACATGGAAGGGAAATTGTTTGATAAGCCTGTTAAGATTTTTGCAAAACTAACTAGTAGACCAGATAGGAAAAAAATCAGTGGATATTGTGTATTTGGATGGTTTGAAATTTCACATAAGAAGTAATTGTGCAAAATTAAACACAAGGGAGTGTGGTAATACACTGACATGGATTGAGAACTGCTTAGCCTACAAGATACAAAGTAGGAATAAATTGGTCGTCTTCAGAATGGAAGATAGTGACTAGCAAAGTATCACAAGGATCATTCTTGGGCAACATTTGATTCACACTTTCTAGAAACATGAAGGAATCAGTGTAATATTTCCAAGTTTGCTAACAACACACAATTCTAGGTGTGAGTGTAACTGGCAAAGAGGATATAAACAAGCCTCAAGATATTATAAACCAGTTGGGCAAAGACATAGCAGATGCATTATAATGTGGATAATTGTAAAGTTATCCATTTCATTAGGAAAACAGAATGGCAGAGTATTGTTTAAATGGCAATAGATTTGGAAATGATGATGTACAAAGGAACTTGCATATCTGTGTGCTAGTCACTGAATGCAGATTCAGTAAATAGTAGTTTGGCCTTTTTAAGAAGATTTGAGTAAAGGAACAAGATATCCTTCTATCACTCTACAGGGCCTTGGCGAAACCACACTTGAAATATTGTGTGCAGTTTTGATTTCCTTTGCTAAGGATAGATCTGCCATAGTGAGAGTGTAGCATTCACTTAGCAGACTGATATCTGGGTTGGAGGATCATTGTATGACGAAAGATTAGGTCATCTAAGCTTGTATTTACTGGAGTTTCAAGAATGAGTTATAGTCATCCAGCACAGAAACATGCCCTTTGGCTCAACACATCCATGCCAACCAGGTTTCCTAAACTGAACTAGTCCCATTTGCCTGCATTTGGCCCATATTCCTCTAAACCTTTCACATCCATGTACCTATCTAGATGTCTTAAACGTTGTACCCACCTCTATCACTTCCTCTCGCTGCTTGTTCCAGACGTAGACCACCCACTGTTTTAAAAAAAAACAATGTTTCCTGTCAGGTCCCTTTTAAATCTTTCCCCTCTCACCTTAAATCTATGCCCTCTAATCTTGGACTCCTGTACCCTGGGGAAAAGATCTTGGCTATTCACCTTATCAATGCTCCTCATGATTTTATAAACCCCTGTAAGGTCAACACCTCAGACTCCAAAGCTCCAGGGGAAAAATGTCCCAGACTCTCCTTATAACTCAAATCATCCAGTCTCAGTAACATCCCTGTGAATCTTTTTTTGCAGCTGTTCCAGCTTAATAACATCCTTCCTATAACAGGGCGACGAGAGTGTATGTAGTACTCCAAATGTGACCTTACCAATGTCTTGTACAGCTGTAACATAACATCCCAACACCTGTTCTTAATGCTTTGGCCAATGAAGGCAACTGTGCCAAACACCACCTTCACCACCCTGTCTAACTGTGCCGCCACTTTCAAAGAAAAGTGTATCTGCTCCCCTAAGTTTCTCTGGTCAATGACCGTCCCCAGGGCCCTACTATTAACTGTGTAAGTCCTGCCCTGCTTAGTCTTACCAAAATGCAACACCTCCAATTTATCTGAATTAAACTCCATGTACTTTTTTTTGGCCCATTGGCTCAGTTGATCAAGATAGCATTGTACTCTTTGACAACTTTCTTCACTGTCCAATATTCCACCAATTTTGATGTCACCCCCAAACTTTTAAACCACACCTCTCATGTTCTCATCCAAATCATTTATATAAATCACAAAGAACAATGGGCCCAGCCCTGATCCTTGTGACAGATCACTGATCACAGGCCCCCAGTCAACAACCATCTACTCCCACTCTGTTTCCAACTGTCAAGTTAATTTTATATCCAATTGGCTAGGTCTCCCTGATTAGCATATGATATGATCTAATCTTACTACCAGTCTACCATGCAGAACCTCAACAAAGGCCTTGCTAAAGTCCATGTAGGCAATGTCTACCACAGGATATTCATCTACCTTCTTGGTCACGTCTTCAAAAAATGCAATCAAGTTAGTGTGACACAGTGTCCCATGCACAAGGCCATGATGGCTCTCCTTAAACAGTGCTTGACTTTTCAAATTCATATAGATTTTTTCTCCTGGAATCCACTCCAACAACGTACCCACCAGTGATGTTAGGGTCACTGCTCTGCAGCTCCCTTGACTTTCCTAAATAATGGCACATTAGCCACCCCCTGGTCTTCCAGCACCTTACTCATGGCTATTGATGATACAAAGTGGTGGTTCAGTGATTAGCACTGCTGCCTCACAGTGCTAGGGACCCGGGTTTAGTTCTAGCCTCGAGCAACTGGCTATGTGGAGTTTGCATATTCTCCCCATGTCTGTGTGGGTTTCCTCCAGGTGCTGAGTTTTCCTACCACCGTCCAAAGGTGTGCAGGTTAGGTGGATAGGCTATGCTAAATTGCCCATAGTGTCCAGGGCTATGTAGGTTAGGTGGATTAGCCATGGGAAATGCAGGGTTACAGATATAGGGTAGGGAGGTGAGTCTGGAGTTGGTTTGGACTTGCTGGGCTGAATGGCCTGTTTCCACACAACAAGTATTTATGAAATATCTCTGCTAGTGTCCCCATATTTTCTTCTCTAGCTTCTCACGATGCCCGAAGATACACTTGATCAGGTCCCAGAGATTGTATGTGTTTTAAGACCTCCAACTCCTCCTACTATAATGTGGACTCTTCAAAACATCTATATTTATCACTTTAAGTCCCCCTAGCTTCCATAGTAATGACAGATGATCTCATTGAAACAAATCACTTGTTGAGAGAGCTGAACAGACAGGATGCCAGAATGAAGTCTCGCCTGCTTTTGGGAGGGCTGGGGGGTGGATGGTTCTAGAGCAAGTGCTCACAGACTCAGAACACAGGCTATTCCATGTAGGACTGGGATGAGGAGAGAGAACTCTTCATTGAGAGAGTGGTAAGCCTGTGGAAACCTCTACCACATATGGCTGCGGAGACCAAGTCACTGAATATATTTGAGAAAGAAACTGATTTCTAAACACTAAATATGTTGAGCGGTATTTGGACAGAGCAGGAATATGGCATTCAGGAACAGGTCAGCCATAGCCATACTGAATGGCACAGGTTTGATAGAATGCCCAACTAACGTAATTGTTTTCTATGTTTCCTCCTCCTCTAGCCACTCCCAAGAACATCCTTCCCACGCCCCTCCTCTCAGTCTGGTTTCTTCTGCATCATTGATTTTTTTTTACACCAACATTGATGCATATGCATGTGTCTTAGCCCAAATCTTCCTCTTCAAACATCTCTGCCTCAACCCAGTTCTCCCTCTTCCCCCTTCAAGGTGCTCTCTAAAACCAGCTCTTCTCATCAAGTTTTGTTTGCCTCTCATGATATCTACTTCACTAACTTGGTGCCAGTCAATTTGTCTCATTACTACTCTTTTGAAATGTTGTTGTAAATGCAAGTTGTTGTTGGATCATTAAATTATCTAGCTTGTGCCCCAGATGTTTCTACAACTATTGAATAACTAGAACACAATTTCAGCATGGGAGCTAATACATTTTAGCCATCTAATTATTAATAATCTCCCTCCAGTGGTGACCTCCAGACTTTGTAAATTGTGTAGATAATAACTGACATTTGAGTGTGGCAATTGAGTTGTCATATGAACGTGATATTCTCTGCTCTGTGATTGAACTAACAACAATGTTAATACCTGTACTCTGTCACAATAATAAGTTATGAACAGCTGAAATTGGCATTAACCTTTCTACTTGTGCAGTATGACATTTAACAGAGTTTCACAATGTTATTTCATTAATGTACTGCTATATATTCAAGATCAGTTGATTCATTTAAGATAAAGTGCAGGATGCCCAATTGATTAGATTACTTACAGTGTGGAAACAGGCCCTTCGGCCCAACAAGTCCACACCGCCCCGCCGAAGCGTAACCCACCCATACCCCTACATCTACCCCTTACCTAACACTACGGGCAATTTAGCATGGCCAAATCACCTGGCCTGCACATCTTTGGACTGTGGGAGGAAACCGGAGCACCCGGAGGAAACCCACGCAGACACGGGGAGAATGTGCAAACTCCACACAGTCAGTCGCCTGAGGCGGGAATTGAACCCGGGTCTCTGGCGCTGTGAGGCAGCAGTGCTAACCACTGTGCCACCGTGCCGCCCAATTGGTTTCCTTTTAATTTTTTCCCCATGGAATCTATATTATTATCACTATACTGTTTATGATTTCAAATAAATTCTATTCAACTGACTTAGTGAGGTAACCAAATGTTCACCACCGATAATAAAAACAGGAAGTGCTGAGGAAGCTCAGCAAATCAGGCATCATCTATGGAGAATGAAGCATAGTTACCACCTTTTGAACTAAAGGTTCTGAAGGAGAGTCATATTGCACTTGAAATGCTATCTTCGCTTCTTTTTCCACAGTTGCTGCCAGACCTGCTGCATTTCTTCAACACTCTGGTTTTTATTTCACATCTTCAGTATCCACAGTATTTTGATTTAACTTTTTTAGTGCTGTACATCTGATGCAACTCACCATTTGTAACTTTGGATTGGAGGAAAAGTATGAATTAAAAATGGAAAGGTTTCCTTTATTCATTTAACAGGAGGTAGGCATCACTGGCTGAGCCAGCATATATTACCCAATCCCTAATTCCCCAGAGGACAGTTTAAAAGTCAACTACATTATTGCAGATCTGGAGTCGCATGTAGGCCAGACCAGGTAAAGATGACATAGTTCATTCCCTAAGAGACATCAGTGAAACAGAAGGGTTTTTGTGACAATCACATTAGCCAATAGTGAACATGTAAGCCAGTTATTTATTCCATATTTTGATTGAATTAAAAATTCACCATTTACCACAGTGGGATTCAAACCCATTTCCCCAGAGCATTGGCTTCAGGTTCTGGATTACCAGCCCGATGACATTCTTACTATGACTCCTTTTCAAAGGGTGGGACTTGCAGAGTTCAATTTGATTCTAACAAACATGTCAGTAGCTGCCTCAAGAATTCAGGCGTAAATCTAATAGATATTCATCTACTTGGACCCTCTTGAAAAAGAGAACACTGTTGCTCACGTGAACAGGAGTATGCCATTGAGTGTATGGAGTCTATTCTGCTGTTTAGACTATCACGATTGACCTGTATCTTAACTGTACCCAGCTAACAGAAATCTGTCAAAATAAAACTAAACCTATTGCAGCATGTTTTCATTTTGTATTTTGACCTATCAAAGCTCAAAATCTGCAGAGCATGTCATATTATTAAACTGCTTTAAATGCAACTGTTTTGTAATGTGGTTATTAAAGTAGCTAATTTGCAAACAACGAGATGACAAAAAAACACTTCAAGTAGCTAAAAATCCAAAAAAAATTTGCAGTAGCATTATCAAACAGATGTTAGCTCCAACTTACTTAAAGACATAGTAGGACAAGGGCCAGGATAGACAGAAGGAAATATTTTGACTTGTGAGGAAGTACAAAGCAAATATAAACATATAAAAATTTAATAACCAATAAATTCCATAGGAACTCCAGAATCAATCTCTTTATCCTGTGAGTGGTAAGAATATGAATCACATTACCAGGAGTAGTTAGGACAAGTGCACAGACGCATTTATGGGCAAGCTATTTGAAGGAGTTCAGAATGGAAAGATATACAGTTTCAGTTTAGCTGAAATAGGCCTGGAGAATATTTATGTAGAGCATGAGCACCAACATTGATTAGTTAAGTTGAAGGACAGAAATTGCTAGAAAAGCTCAGCAGGTATGGCAGCAGCTGGGAGAGAAAATCAGAGTTAATGTTTCAGGTCCAGTGACCCTTCTTCTGAGCTTCAGCAGGATCTCCGAGAACCTGGGTGAGGAAAACTCCTCTTCATCCTCACCAATCTACTCATCACAGACGCCTCCGTGTATAGCAGTATTTGAAGGAGCGACTAAGCACAATCCCTGTGGTCATAAAGATTTATTTTCACAGTGAGGACACCCTCCAATATGTGTGACACTACCACCATGTTGAGCATAATAAATTCAGGAAAACTCTAACATCTTAAAACAGGGTCACCATAAGGTGCTGGAAGCCATCAGCATTAGCAGAATATTTTTTGATTACAATCTGTAACCTTGTGGTTAGGTCTAGCTCAAGTTATGGAGTCCTCTTGGAGTTTTACAGGACTTTTGTGAGCACCCGCTCCCAGCTGGATAAGTACAGATTTGGTTCTTGGTACTGAAGAAAGAACTTGCCCTAGAAGATTTGGGGCAAAGATTTAACGGACTGATTCCTGGGACGAGAGACAATTGGGCTACTCTCTCGTTGATGACTGGTGGTGGTTTTACCTGACAGTCACACCTCCAGTAAAGAGAGAGATAGAAGTAGGAGAACCTTTCACAGTAACCTTAACTCACGAAGGAATTGAACCCATGCGATTGGAATCACTCTGCATTACCAGCCTGCTAGCTAGCTAACTGAGCTAATCAATATCCCGTACTGGCATATAGGGTGAGAGTGAATAAGCATAGCTATACACCTGGAGTTTAGAAGAGATGTGATTCCATTGAAATGTATGAGATCCTGAGAGGGCACGACAGTGTCTCTCTGACACAGTATGTTGCTGGCAAAAGCATCTATAACCAGGGGGCTATGCTGGGTCAAAATCCCAGAACGCCCCCAAGCAAAAATGCAGGATACTTTGACCACACCAACTCTACCAGTTCCAGAAGGTGTCTCATCCATCTGTCCTCAAGATAAACTAAAGTTTGGCACATTTTTCTTTTAATCAAAGTAGCAATCTTATAAACATCATTTGAGTTTGGATATTCCTGTCAGAACTGAATTATCCAATATGCAAAACAAAATAACCTTCTTACTACTGATTTTTGTTGTCACAAAGCAATTGGACCATATAGCATGGAAGTAGAATTTATAACTTGGTTAACCTAAGTTAAGAAAGTCCACATTTTATTAATATTCAGAAATCTATGCTAACTACTGCTTTGAAAATCATAAGCATAAATGATCAATAAATGAGAAATTTCTAAACTACTATCTACAATAATATTTTCACTTGGCTAATCTGCCACCGCAAGAGGTGAAAAATCTGTGCCCACACCTCCCCCCTCAACTCCATCCAAGGCCCAAAAAGATCCTTCCACGTCTGGCAGACATTTTCCTGCACGTCCAAATACCTCATCTCCTGTGTCCATTGCTCTCGATGTTGTATCCTCTACATTGGGGAGACAGGACGCCAACTTGCAGAATGTTTCAGAGAAGATTCATTAAGCTGCCCTGTGGCTGACTACTTCAAATCCTCCTCACACTCCCTCAAGGACATGCAAGTCCTAGGCCTCCCCGACTACCAAAGCCTAGCCACCTGACGCCTGGAGGAAGAATATCTCATCTTCTGGATTGGGACCCTCCAACCACACAGAATCAATGTCAATTTCACCAGTTCCCCATCTCCCTTACCCCATCTTATCTCAGATCCAACCCTTCAACTTGGCACTAACCTCTTGAACTGTCCTACCTGCCCATCTTTCTTCCCACCTATCCATCCCACCCCTCACCTTCCTAGCTACCTTCTGCCCCAGCTCTTACCACCCCCCCCACCCATTTATCTCTCAGCCCCCTTGGGCCCCTTCCCCCCCCAAAATTCCTGATGAAGAGCTTATGCCCGAAATGTTGACTCTCCTGCTTCTCGGATGCTGCCTGGCCTACTGTGCCTTTCCAGGGCCGTACCTTTCGACTCTGATCTTCAGCATCTGCAATCTTCACTTTTTCCTAATCCTCTACGCGCTGTTCAGGAGTAAAAAGATAAAATTTCTATCTGTCACTTTCAATGTAAAAGTATCTCTGTTCACCTCCAACGCCAGTCGGGTTTTGGACATGTTGCAGCTATAGATGATGAAGAATGAAAGCTCAGTGAGGAAAGCTTTACATATGTGAAGTTTGGATGACAATGGAATGTGTAAGTTTTTGAGTGGCAGAGATGCTAAGGTAAGGGAAGGGATCGACAATATTGCAAACATGCAAGGTAAATAGTCTTGCTAATGGAAAAACATCTGAGTTTTAAAGGACAGTTCAGGAATAGCAGGATGCCAAGGCTGTGTTAACTCTGTTCTAGCCTGAAGATATAGTTGCCAAGTGAGCAAAGGTTATGATGGGGTTTTGTAAACAGTGGCTTCAGTCTTCCTGATGTTGAAATGGCACATTCAAAATTGAAGTCAAGCAGTTCGGAAAAATGTTAATGAAATAGACCTGGAAATAATTGGCTTCCATGTGATAATTGACCTTATGTAAAGCACAGCATCACACTGTATTCTAGACTGACCCTCTCTGCCTGGGATTTTAACATGAGATTCTCCCATCAAAATAAAACTAATACTAAAACAAATGAAAACAATAGCCCTACTACATATAACATTTGCGCCATATCTTTATTATAATCTGAGGCTGTTTTCATCTTACATAAATTACTGGAGGATGCAACAATTTAAATAGTTTGAGAGCATTACAAAAGGGTTACATTCTTTAAAACTAAATCACAGATTGGGATGGCTTTGCTTATCTTTGTTTTAAGAAATCTGAACAGAAACATTGCACGGTACGTTGCACAAGAAAAGCTGAATAAAAGTAACAGAGCAACTAAGTCAAGAAATATTAATTGGATGAAACCAAGTTTGATATTTTTAAATACATAATAGGGCAGGAAGGTTAAGGGAAGGAGAAGTTACAGCAGTCTGAGGGAAAATATCATGGGATGGCACAATGAAGTTTTCCCTCACTGCAAGGAGGATTTTGAGTGCGGGTAGAGTGTGTAGTTTGATGGATCTGGAGCTTGGTGAAAGAATAAAATTCAGCAGAGCAGTAACCACAGTAGAAGCCATAAAATTCTGCGGAATAGGTAGCAACGAAGTGAATGAGTTTGGAGACTTAATACTATCCAGGTAGCAGATTATCAAGATTCTATTCAGATTACAGTAACTTCATAAATGTAGCTACAATGTAGTGTATTTTCTTCAAAATAATTCCCTCCTGAATGTCTGGGATTGATGATTTTACTCTTGAATTTTTTTCACTTGCATTGATAAGTTGACAAAAATCTTCATGACAGGCAATGTGATGCTATATAATCATCACAAATAAGATACATGGCTCATGCAGCAGCAGAAATGATTGCTTCTGGCATTTATAAATGTCTCTGTGAAGTTTTGTCTCCAAATGTACTCTTTACAAAGATTCTGTTCGTGCTCTGTGGACTCTGCGGCATTTTCTTTGTTGACCATGGAATTGGTTGTGATACTTGGGTCTTCACTGGGGAAATCGTCTTGGGTTTATGTTGATTCAGAGATTTCAGACCCATCATTTTACAGAATACATTACATTGATGGAGAGCTTTGAACTGGTCAATAAAGGAAATAGAACAGTTCCCTTTAAATCCTTTATACCTGAAAGAGAATAAACAAGAAATGAGATACACCATTGACCTGTCTTGTTTATGGTCCACTTTCTTCTGCAGCCATGAACAGGTCTATGTGTTAGTGCAGCAGCTCCTGTGTACTCACCCTATACTTGAACTCTAGGAGTAGATAATTCTTACTCAATAATTCAACATCTGAAATGCTACATCTTCTGTTTTTCTTTGCAAAAGCTAGCTGCATAACTCCATCAATGATAAAGGCTTCATCCATTGTGAATCTGAACTGTAAAGATTTTGCTTTTATCAGAAGTGAACTTCATACAAACTATTTATATGTAGCTTTAAGGAGCCATCACTGGAAATTGTGGTCATGCAGTACCGCACATATTCCACTAAGCTGCACTGTTGCACTTTGTCACTTTTTGGTTTGGTCAGTTTAAATGAACTTGCCTTAAAATGTCCCAGCAAAACCTATTTGTACCATTTGATATTTTTCTCAGCACAAAGAGACTCAATCATTTTCTTCAACTGCATCTTGCCCTGCCCTGACAAAAAAAATCTGCACGTTCCTGATAAGTTCAGGCTCTTTAAGGGATTCTTCACTTTGCATTATCTATGAAAATAATTGCTGCAATTTCTTTGATCATTTCCAACCATTTGTGATCGAGAATAGCAGGACTAATTTTTTAAAAAAATTCTGAATACTTCTATTCCGAAATAATGATTGCAACAATGTTTGTTCCCGAGTCTAAGAAAGCATACAACTTCGGGCTGCTTCTGTAAACAGGAATTCTGGGAAATGTATTAACATGTTCCACAAAATAGCCCACTCTCAGTGGAAATGTTTGTCATCTTCTGTTTCTCCTTAGCCTGACAAACCCTCATTAAAAACAGCATAAAGAATGAAAATTGTAAAAATCCTTTCTGAGACAGAGGTCACAAGTATTAACAATTTATTGCATGCTCTGCTCCTTCCATATGATAATTGAATTGTTTGATGACAATGTAAGTAATTTGCACTACAGTGGTGTACTTTATAATGTTTTCAAAATACTGGAAATTATGGCAGTTCAAAAACTATGGGAGGAAACCTACAATCTATGGCATGTGCTAGAACTACATATTGTAACAATAATCTCCTGTGGAAACCAAATGGAGTGGGGGCAGGGAGACAAATATAAATAGAGCAACAGAGGTTTTGATACTTGCTTCCTGATCTGATCCAGCCAATTGGAATTTTAAACTGTGGGAGAAAGATTTTTGATTAACAAGGTAGCCATGCATTTTTTTGAGGTGATTAAAGCCACAATTCAGAGAAGCCACATTCTTATTGAATGGAAGAGTTGGCTCAAGGGGCCAAATAATTGCCTAATCTAGTATTTTGTATAATTTTAAAGTACATCGGTAAGGTGTTAGAGGTCTGAAGATGGCTTGGATTGTTTTATTGAGAGAGAGGTGTGGGTATTCATGGGGACAATGACAGCTGCCTACAATGAATAAACCTTGATCTTCCCAAAGTCCCAGAAAGATATATAAATATTAAAATATAAAATTGTGTTGTAAACTATCTCATTACTAAGATGAAAAGGTCTTGAGTTCAAATTTAACATATTAATATTTCTACTTAGATACATAGTTAATGTGTTTCATTGCCACAGGAAAGAGTGTCGCGGAAGCCATTTTAAGATTGCATTACAAGCTCGAGGAAACAGTGGAGAATTGGGAGCAATTTAGGACGCAACAAAGGAGGACCAAGAAACTAATAAGGAAAACAGAAAGAGAATATGAATGAAAGAGAGCAAGGAGTATAAAGCTGATCTGTAAAAACTTCTTTTGATATATGAAAGGAAAAAGATTAGAAAGGATAAATGTGGGCCCATTACAGATGGGTACAGGAAAACTTGTAATGGAAAACAGAAAAATGGGGGAGAAACTAAGACTTAAGATATTGCAGCAGAATTGGGCCATTCGGATCATCAAGTCTGCTCTGCCTTCCATCGTGGTTGATAGGTTTCTCCATTGATCACAGAGCCATGCAATTGAAACAATATATTGAACACACTCTCTGTCTTTCCCTCACATGCATGCACACACACATATAAGTCTACTGGGTGAATTTGCATTTGCAGAATCGTAATTGCAGATATATTCTATTTTGTTCAAAAAGCACACAATCTGCAGGCAGGAGAAAATGAGGACTGCAGATGCTGGAGATCAGAGTTGAGAGTGTGGTGCTGGAAAAGTACAGCAGGTCAAGCAGCATCCAAGGAACAGGAAAATCGATGTTTTGGGCATAAGCCCTTCATCAGGAATGAGGCATGTGGGCTGGGGGGGCGCTGAGAGATAAATGGGAAGGGGGGGGTGGGGCTGTGATAGGTGGATCCCCCATTCCCTATCATATTCCCAGCTATCTTCCGCCTAGCCCCATCCCCCTCCCGTTTATCTCTCAGCACCCCCCAGCCCACATGCCTCATTCCTGATGAAGGACTTATGCCTGAAATGTCAATTCTCCTGCTCCTCGGATGCTGCCTGGCCTGCTGTGCTTTTCCAGCACCACAATCTGCAGGCCGTCAATGCAAGCCGTCAATCCATGTAACATTTTAAAAATTCCTACTTGGGAAATAGAACCAGTCTAGCTCAAGATTAGGATACAGACAGGCTCTAACCTCACACCTTTAATGCATTGTCTGAGCTGAGATGTCACGTTTTTAAATAAAACCTTAAGTTATCTTGAGAATGTGACTGGAAAGAAGTTCTGGGAATTAAATAATAATGAACTGAAACCTGCAACCCATTCTAAAAGATGAACAACCTAACAGCAATCTAGGTTTGTTAAATATATCATTTCAGTTGCATGACATTGTGATCTTTTGTAATAAGTTCTGTGTCTTGTGATCCCTGCTCCACAATGACCTGATGAAGGAGCGGCACTCTGAAAGCTAGTGCTTCCAAATAAACCTTTTAGACTATAACGTGGTGTTGTGTGATTTTTAACTTGTCCACCCCAGTCCAAACTGGCACCTCCACAACATGTTCACAGCAGAAGATACAGAAAATCTCTGAGAAATACAAAGTGACCAAAGGCTGTGTAACTGAAAACTAAAATATGTCAGTACTGGAAAAGAGGTGGTACTTGAAAAATCAGCTGGATTGAATGCTGATAAATCCCTTGAACCAAATGAGCTACATATCAGCGTGGTGAAGGGAATAGTGGAGACAGTAAATGCACTGATAGATTCTTGAAACAAAGTTTCTGTTGACTGGAAGGTTGCAGAAGTAACCCCACTTTTTAAGAAGGGAGGAAGAGGGAGAATAGAGAATTACAGATCTGTAGCTTGATGTTCATTGCAGGACAAATATTAGAATGTAGTTTAAAGCATGTGAGACCTGAGCATTTAAAAAGAATCCCAGAATTGAGCATGGTGAACATTGATTTACAAGAAGGAAATCATGTTTGACAAACATGTTTGAGTTTTTTGAGGATATCACTTGCAGCATAGACAAAGGAAAACTAGTAGATATAGTATTTTTGGATTTTCAGAAGGCTTTGATAAGATATCACACAGATTAGTAAATAAAATTAGAGTTCATGAGACTTGGGGAATATACTCCCATGGGCTAGGAATCAGTTAATAGACAGAAAGCAAGAATGTAGGAAAAAATGGATAATTTTCAGGAGTGGCAAACTGCAAAGGTCAGCACTGGCTCAACAGATGTTCATAATCTATACAAGTAATTTGGATATGGGGACCAATTGTCATATTTCCAAATTTGCTGATAATGTCAAACCACAAGTTTGAGGAGGGTACATGGAGGCTTCAAGAAGATTTGGACAGGCTAAGTGAATGGACTGGAAAGTGGCACATGGAATATAAAGTAAAAGTTTGTGAATCTATTCTCTTTGGTAGAAAAACACAATGGATATTTCTTAAATGCTATGACAAGTGTTGGTGTCCCAAAGGATCTGGGAGACTCTGTCATAGAGTAATTTGCAAATGGTATGGTGGCATTCATTTCAAGTGGATTTAGTACAGAAGTAGAAATGTCTTGAAGTAGTTGCACAGAGCCTTGATATGATCTCACTTGCAATACTGTGTACACTTTTGGTCTTCATGTCACTCCTGAGGTTAATTTGTGAAGAGAAATTGAGGAAACTGGGTCTGTACTTGCGAGAGTTTTTAGGATTGAGAGGCAATCTTTTGAAATTCAGAAATTTCCTACAGCACATGATAGGGTGGATTTAAATATGATGTGGAGGTGCCAGTGTTGGAGTGGGGTGGACAAAATCTATTCCTGATGAAGGGCTTTTGCCCAAAATGTCAATTTTCCTGCTCCTCAGATGCTGCCTGACCTGCTGGGCTTTTTCAGCACAACTCTAGAATCTGGACAAAATCAGAGGTCACATGACAGCCAGATTATAATGCAACAAGTCTATTTGAAATTGCAAACTTGTAGAGTGCTGCTCTTTCATCAGGTGAAGTTGTGGTGTCATGTGACTTCTAGATTTAAATATGATATTTCCCCTAGTAGTTGACTCGAGAATTGGGCACACAATCTTAAGATAAGGGACAGGTAATTTAAGGTGGAGATGAGGAGGAATTTATTTACTCAGAGAGGTGAAGCTTCATAATTCTCTACCCCAGAGAGCAGTGGAAACTCAATCATTGAGATAGAATTTGATTGGATTCTGAAACTGATGGCATTAAAGGACATAATACATTAAAATATATAATGCAGAAAAATGAAATTGAGGAGAGTTAATCAGTCATGGTCTAGAATGGTGGGGCAGGTTCAATGGACTGTATGGCCTACTCCTATTCCCTTTGGAAGCTGGGAATAGCTGTGAACAGGTTTCTAGAAGAAATGAATTTTAATAGAGTGTATGATATGTCATGAATAACAAGGAACTTTTTATATCTATAACTTAATTGCCAACAAAGAAAGTAGTGTTTAATCAGTTGTGTTTTTAGTCATTTGATACAATTAAAGCTATTAAATGTGAAATCTTGATGTACATTTTTCAGCTACTAACTAGGAATTTGATTCATTTTAATAGTTATTGGCCTCTATAGAGATCATAACAATAGGAAATATCAATAAAACATATCTCACGTGCCTCTTAATTTTTTTAACAAAAGAAAGACAAGGCAATACATAATTAGTGATACACCTTTTTGTTATTTATGTTGTTTTACAGCTATGGTAACTTGTTGTGTCGATTTTCTGTGTTTTTCTTCTCTATCACTTGGTATTACTCGATTAAGAAGATAAGTGCGCACATCCCAGAGCAGCCTCACTAGTTTTAATGGGAGCTACCATTTTCTATCAGCACTGGGTGATGCTGAGTTGTCTGTGACTGTCTGATCTAGGAAAGAAATCACATTACTGGTTACCATTGTATAGACTGAGCACCTGCCTTTATTTCGCAGATGTGTGACTCTACACCAAACAAGAATTGCCATCATCCCGCTTCTTTGAAATAAATTTGGCTGTTGTTATCAGTGATGTGTTTGATATTATGAACCAAAGGTAGTTTGATCACCTGAATGTGCTGAATGTTTTGGGATATATATTTCAGGTGCAGCTGCATATCTTCTTGAAAACTTAATGTGCTCAGGTATAAGGGTTAATCACTGTCAACTTCAAATTTACAACTCTTTGGTTTAAAAAAAACACCTCATGGTTAAAACTTCAGGGCTACCATTTGTAGAATCCTCAGAATATAGGAGGGAGGAATGGGAAAAAAAAGTCTTTAACTATTTGTTCATGGAATTTACATGCAGTTGCCAAGGATAACATATATTATCCATCTGTAATTGTCCTTGAGATGGTGATACCTTCTCAAATTTCAGCACTTCATGTGGCGTAGGTATCACATGTGCTTTAGCAAATGCATCTGTGGATGGTACACACTATTGGACTCCATACTGGTGATGGAGGGAGTGAATGTATAAGGTAGTGGATGGGGTACTGATCAAATGAGCTGCTTTGTCCTCAATGGAATTGAGTTTCTCCTGTGTTATAGGTTGCTGACAACTGCACCAGCTTAATGATTCTTGGATATAACTGAAAATGTTCAATGGCTTGTTCTCTGGTATAAAATTGAATGAAAGTGTACAGAATCATTGATATTTCATTTGTGTAATTCATATTTCTTAAATAAACTCAATATTATTTAATGTTTCCTCAGGATGCAGACAAAACTGGAAATTGGCATCTATTGCTTATTGCTATTTGCAAACAGTTGATTTTACAATGAACACTTTGCTAGTCACTTCTGAGAGTATTACTAGAGTGGAGCCATGTGTAATCAGGTTCGGCAAAGATGAGAGATTTCCTTCTCTGGAGGATATTACTGTATCAGTGTCTTTTTACCCAATCCAGGATTCAGGCCTTTATCTTTTTTGTGTCAGATATATTGAAGCCAATTTCATAACTTTTCTTGGTAGGTTTTGATCTCATCCTTGCTACCTCAGCAGCGATCCTATCCAATGGGAAGACAGTCATAGTTGCAGCATAGACTTGAGTTGCACTTGGGAACACGCAGATGCACTAAACAACTTACTCTGCAGGAATTGCCCTGGAAGTTGAAACTTCTGATAGGCAACTGGATCCCTCCAAAAATATCCCTGACTCCGTCTTCGAATCAGAGGACTGACTTACTTTTCTAGTTAGGCCAAGAAAGGTCAGAGGATATAAAACCTGCTCTAACTGCTGGTTACCTGTAGAACCACACCACAATTTATTAATGATTCCCAAGGATACTGACACTCCACCCCTCCTGATTTGAACAGTCCACAAGTCAAACCTCAAGACCCAACACAGACACTTGGATATACTTCCAACCTTCTCTGCCCTGCAACAACCCTCTACCCCCTTGGGCATAATGCACTCCTGTTCCTGGCCACAGCCTCATTGATGGCCATTCAAGTGACAGTGATCACCATCCCCTCCATTTGGCTAAGGGCATGCATCCTTGCCACCCCTCTGCCAATTAGCTCATGCTCCTTCAGATTATACGCCATCTAATTCTGCAAGAAAGAAGGAACTGTATCAGTGAATGCAGTTCAATATTATTAAGTAACGTCATTTGAGGAGTTGACTGTAGTACAAGTTATGAGAAATGGGTATGTGGCTTGAAGCAGTGTGTGAGTGAGGTGAAACATAATTGATAGAAGTTGGTGTTAGATGACTGATGGAGTGCAATGTGGGTGAGATATGGCATTTCTGTATTAACCTTGACCATAGGTGTGAGGTCATTTAGATTCTTGCAACACAGCATCCCAGTCCTTTGGGCTTGTCTCCTGTCATTGACTACCATGGCTGTTATTATTACCATTACACAACTTGTCTAGTGAACCCCCTGTCCCTATAGATAAATGATCTGTCTCTACTCCTATACATCTCCTCTGCCGATGTCAGGGAAAGAGCCTGATTACTTCTTTTTGCACCGTGTATCATTCTCCCTCCTGATCAGTGTTTCTTCAGTATGGTTTCAGCACCTTTTCCAGGCAGAATGTATCTCCCCTTAAGAAGAGACAGGCTGGCTTTAAGCAGTGAAGATTAGCTTTAATTGGTGCTAGCCTCATAGATTTTGTCTTCTGCTGAGGCATGAAGCCATTGAATAGTCCAATCAGTGCTGACTGCATTCAGAAATAATGCAAAATGACAGGCAGCACAAAATTGGTGTGTTAACTGCACATGTGACGACAGGTATAGGTTAACACTGTATCCCATGAGAAAGTGAGACATGGCAGCAATATTAAACCATTAGGTCCCTTGTGACTGTACCACTATTCAATGAGATCATGGCTGATTTTCTGTCTCCACTTTTCTGCCTACTCTCCACGTGACAGTGAGGCAAGGAATACGGAGAGAGTGCAGTTGAACACGTGGCTGCAAGGATGGTGTAGGAGGGAGGGCTTCAGGTATTTGGACAATTGGACTGCATTCTGGGGAAGGTGGGACCTGTACAAGCAGGACAGGTTGCACCTGAACCAGAAGGCCACCAATATCCTGGGAGGTAGGTTTGCTAGCACTCTCCGGGGGGGTTTAAACTAATTTGGCAGGGGGATGGGATCCGGACTTGTAGTCCAGCAAGTAGGTTAGCTGTTTTTCAGGATGTCCAAGAATGTAGGGAGGCTGTGGAGAAGGTAACACTGACAGGGAATACTTGCGGACACAGAGATGGGTTCAAGTGTGTATACTTCAACGCAAGGAGTATCAGAAATAAGGTGGGTGAACTTAAGGTGTGGATCGGTACTTGGGACTACAATGTTGTGGCCATCATGGAAACATGGATAGAAGAGGGACAGGAATGGTTGTTGGAGGTTCCTGTTACAGATGTTTCAGTAAGATTAGAGGGGTTGGTAAAAAAGGAGGGGGGGCGGTGGTTTTGCTAATTAGAATTGGTATAACGGCTGCAGAAAGGCAGTTTGAGGGTGATCTGCCTTTGGAGGTAGTATGGGCTGAAGTCAGAAATAGGAAAGGAGCAGTCACCTTGTTGGGTGTTTACTATAGGACCCCCAATAGCAGCAGAGATGTGGAGAAACAGATTGGGAAACAGATTTTGGAAAGGTGCAGAAGCCACAGGGTCGTAGTCATAGATGATTTCAACATCCCAAATATTGATTGGAAGCTCTTTAGATCAAGTAGATTGGACAGGGCGGTGTTTTTGCAGTGTGTCCAGGAAACTTTTCTAACTCAGTATGTAGATTGTCCGACCAGAGGGGAGGCCATATTGGATTTGGTACTTGGTAACAAACCGGGACAAGTGATGGGCTTGTTAGTGGGTGAGCATTTTGGTGATGGTGACCACAATTCTGTGACTTTCACCTTGGTTATGGAGAGAGATAGGTGCGTGCAACAGGGTAGGTTTTACAGTTGGGGGAAGGGTAAATACGATGCTGCAAGACAGGATCTGAGGAGCATAAATTGGGAGCATAGGCTGTCAGGGAAGGATGTCATTGAAATGTGGAACTTTTTCAAGGAACAGATACGACGTGTCCTTGATATGTGTGTACCTGTCAGGCAGGAAAGAGATGGTCGTGTGAGGGAACCTTGGTTGACGAGGGAGGTTGAATGTCTTGTAAGAAGGAAGAAGGAGGCTTACATAAGGTTGAGGAAACAAGGTTCAGACAGAGCGTTGGAGGGATACAGGATAGCCAGGAGGGAGCTGAAGAAAGGGATGAGGAGAACTAAGAGAGGGAATGAAAAGTCTTTGGCGGGTAGGATCAAGGATAACACCAAGGCCTTTTATGTGTATGAGAGAAATGACGAGAACGAGGGTAGGTCCGATCAAAGACAATAGTGGGAGACTGTGTATTGAGTCAGAATAGATAGGAGAGGTCTTGAATGAGTACTTTTCTTTAGTATTTACAATTGAGAGGGACCGTATTGTTGAAGAGGAGAGTATGAAATGAACTGGTAAGCTAGAGGAGATACTTGTTAGGAAGGAAGATGTGTTGGGCACTTTGAAAAACTTGAGGATAGACAAGTCCCCCGGGCCTGATGGGATATATCCTAGAATTACGTGGGAAGCAAGAGAGGAAATTGCAGAACCGTTGGCAATGATCTTTTCATCTTCACTGTCAATGGGGGTGGTGCCAGGGGACTGGAGAGTGGCAAATGTTGTGCCCCTGTTCAAAAAAGGGAATAGGGATAACCCCAGGAATTACAGGCCAGTTAGTCTTACTTCGGTGGTAGGCAAAGTAATGGAAAGGGTACTGAGGGATAGGATTTAGGAGTATCTGGAAAGACACTGCTTGATTAGGGACAGCCAGCACAGATTTCTGAGGGGTAGGTCTTGCCTTACAAGTCTTATTGAATTCTTTGAGGAGGTGACAAGCATATGGATGAGGGTAGAGCAGTGGATGTCGTGTACATGGATTTTAGTAAGGCATTTGATAAGGTTCCCCATGGTAGGCTTATGCGGAAAGTCAGGAGACATGGGATAGTGGGAAGTTTGGCCAGTTGGATAGAGAACTGGCTAACCAGTTGAAGTCAGAGAGTGGTGGTAGATGGTAAATATTCAGCCTGGAGCCCAGTTACAAGTGGAGTTCCGCAGGGATCAGTTCTGGGTCCTCTGCTGTTTGTAATTTTTATTAATGACTTGGAAGAGGCAGTCACAGGGTGGGTCAGTAAATTTGCAGATGATACGAAGATTGGTGGAGTTGTGGATAGTGAGGAGGGCTGTTGTCGGCTGCAAAAGGGACTTAGTTATGATGCAGAGCTGGGCTGAGGAGTGGGAGATGGAGTTCAACCCTGCCAAGTGTGAGGTTGTCCATTTTGGAAGGACAAATAAGAATGCAGAATACAGGGTCAATGGTAGGGTTCTTCGTAAGATGGAGGAGCAGAGGGATTTTGGGGTCTATGTTCATAGATCTTTGAAAGTTGCCACTCAGGTGGATAGAGCTTGTAAGAAGGCCTATGGTGTATTAGTGTTCATTAGCAGAGGGATTGAATTCAAGAGTCGTGAGGTGATGTTGCAGCTGTACAGGACCTTGATAAGGCCACATTTGGAGGACTGTGTGCAGTTCTGGTCGCCTCATTTTAGGAAAGATGTGGAAGCTTTGGAGAGGATGCAGAGGAGATTTACCAGGATGTTGCCTGGAATGGAGAATAGGTCGTACGAGGATAGGTTGAGAGTGCTAGGCCTTTTCTCATTGGAACGGAAAAGGATGAGGGGTGACTTGATAGAGGTTTATAAGATGATCAGGGGAATAGATAGAGTAGAAAGTGAGGACTGCAGATGCTGGAGATCAGAGCTGAAAATGTGTTGCTGGAAAAGCGCAGCAGGTCAGACAGCATCCAAGGAGCAGGAGAATCGACGTTTCGGGCATGAGCCAAAACCTGAAGAAGGGCTCATGCCTGAAACGTCGATTCTCCTGATCCTTGGATGCTGCCTGACCTGCTGCGCTTTTCCAGCAACACATTTTCAGAATAGATAGAGTAAACAGTCAGAGACCTTTTCACCGGGTATAACAAGGGGACATAAATTTAAGGTGAAGGGTGAAAGGTGTGGGGGGATGTCAGGGGTAGGTTCTTTACCGAGAGAGTGGTGGGGGCATGGATTACGCTGCTTGTGGGAGTGGTAGTGTCAGAATCATTGGTGACCTTTAAGCGGCAATTGGATAGGTACATGGATAGGTGCTTAAGCTAGGACAAATGTTCAGCACAACATCGTGGGCCGAAGGGCCTGTTCTGTGCTGTATTGTTCTATGTTCTATCCATGTTTTATCTCCATTAATTCCTTGATCAGCCTTGAGTATCCAAATGATGAAATATTCATGAGTCTCTAAAGAAGACAAGATTCAAAAGCCCTGAGTGAAGAATGTCTTCTTGTCTGAGCCCTAACTGATCAAAATGTTATCTTGAGGGAGTACCTCTTCATTCTAGATGCCCACACTAGAGGAACAACCTGCTAAGTCCCTTCAGGAGCATAACATTTCAGTAGGTGGGACTTCCCACCTCACCATTTGAAGAGTGGACAGGGAATGCATCCTTGACCATAACAGCAGTGGCATAGCCAATTAATGCTACACAGGAAGCTAGTTGGCTGGAGACAGGATAACTACCCTTCAGTCAGGTAAACGTCTTGCCCCAGAGAATTGGTGATCAATCAGAATGGCCACCCGCTCTGTATTCCCAGCAGTGTCAGTGGTAGCAGTGGCCAAGTCTGGAACTACAAGCAGTCGCCAGAGTCTAAGTCATGGAGTCCAGTGAAAGGGGAAAGTGTGACCAAAAAACAGTGGGGAATGGCATGGGGTAGCACATTTGATGTGGAATGGAGAAACTTGAGGGATGTGTCCCTTCTTCCTCCCGAAATCCAAGGAGGATGACATTCTGGGTTTACCCACTACCTGAAGTCTCCACACATACATCGAAATTGAGGCCGGCTGGGAAATGCCCTTTTAATTACTTTACAATTAGCAACTTAAGGGTTCATCTTTGGCCTTGAATGTCCCATGTAACATTCTAGAGAGTTTGGGATGGGCAGGAGAACAGTTTAAAAATGCTCCATTCCCTGCTCTTTCTCCTGAAACTAATTCTCTATCAATCCTCAGCTCCATGAACACTTATGTTAGTAAATAAGTTTCATGTGCCACCTTTCTGAACTGCTTTTTGGAAACCCAATTATATCACACCCATTTAGTCCTCTTCAGCTATTTTACAGTTTGCAGCCTCAAAGAAAGACTGAAAAGTATTTGCAAACATAATCTTATGCCCACTGACATCAAGGATATTGAATCTTAGCCCCCAGTATTCACAAAAAGTGAGAGTTAAGCATGAGAGGAAATCAAAATTTAAACTTCCATCCTATTGATAATATTCTTGATGGGATTTCAACCCAGCACTTATAGCAGAGTGTTACGATTTCTGGTTGAAGCCTTCACAAATAATTTACAGTAATATTCCTACAGATACATGGCATCCACCTAGAAACAGTCAAAAATGCTATTGCAGCATCATTAATTGAGATACTGAGAATGGACTATTGTAAAAGTACAGCCCATCATTTTCTTCACTTACCCTTTTCGACTGGTTGCTATTCCAATGTCAGTTAATTTCATTCCGACACCTAACAGAAAAACAATTGGAAAGAGTTTTTTTTTAAATGCTGTAAATATTCAGACAAAAGCTTTTCCATAAATGGAAACAAAATGAAAATTTGTGAATACAGGACTTCTAAAATGGTGGCAATGTGAGTTAGCAGAAAAGAAAAAAAAGGTTAAAGTGAAAGGGTTGTAAAGTGAGCAAATGAAAAGGACACTGACTGTGCCCTTATGCTAGTCCAATTTTATTTCAGTAAATAGGGAACTAATAAGTAGCTGTGTGTAGGAAATATACAGTGTAGCGTGCGATGATGATAATGTGCTATAATAGTAAATGCAGCACAGATTGAGAGACCAAATTTGAATACTTGCATTTTGACTAGATTCATACATGAAAGGTAAAAACAAACCTAGAGTTATGAGTAGCACTAATTGGGTGATTTCCTTAAAAATGGAATGATGGACTGACTGCTGCATGATTCCATGACAATCCATTGTAGTCTTATATTGGGACAGTTAGTACACTTAAACTGACCAGCTTGATACATCTCTGAACACGTGTGTCCATACGCATACACACACACACAAATACTCTTATAAGTGGTTTCAAAACAGTATATTTATTTACCTTGCATATCTGTGACAAGGAGGTTTCCTTCTGTCCATTGATAGACCCAATGTTGAAATGTGCAGCATTTCAGACCGACCTCAGATTCTTTCCTACCACAGTTTAGCTCTCTGCCATCCTTCACCGAATATTTAACAAACTCCCCAATCAGTTCTTCTTCGACTGTTGCATAAGGGATGTTGTTTGCTGGGCGATGAATTAGATAAATTGGAATAACTCTAGAAAAGAAACATGATTGTGTAACATCTGTACTGGATGTGTAACTCTTGTCACTGGGTAACGAAAAAACATTTGTTATTTAATTGCAAAAATTAAAAGAACATGAACTAGAAGATCAGAAATCAGCATGATTATTAAATAAATTATTCAGAAATGTGTAACTGAATCATGCAGGTGGGAAGTTCCCATGTTCAGTTCCAGGCTTCATGAGGCCATCTGTAAAAGGATGGCAGCATGTGTATTATTGGCCTCAGTATTCCTGAAATAGGAATGTGTTCCATTCTCCAGGTCTAATCTATCACATTTTGATAGAAGAATCTTGCATCGAGTAACTCACTTCCTGACTTCCCAAAACCTGCCCAACATCTAGAAGGTACAAGTCAGGAGTGTGATGGAATACTCCCCACATGTTGGATGAATGCAGTTCCAACAACATTCACACAGCTTAAAACCATCCAGCACAAAGCAGCCTGTTAGATTGGCATTGCCTCCACAAGTACCAATCCCTCCTCTACGAACATTCAGTAACAGCAGTGTGTACTCTTTACATGATGTACCGCAGGAATTCACCAAGGTTCCTTAGCCAGCAACATTAAAGCACTACCACCTAGAGGGACAACATAAATGTGAACACCACCATCTGCAACTTCCTCTCCAAGCCACTCACTCTACTGACTTGGAAATATATCACTGTTCCTTCAGTATCACTGGGTCAAAACCTCAGACTTCCCACCTCAACCTTATTGTGGGTGTACCTATAGTACATGGACTGCGGTTCACCAAAAACTTCTCAAGGGCAACTTGGGATGGACAATAAATGCTGGCTCAGCCATCTGCACCAAAAGTAATAACTGTGCCACCAACTTACATTAGAAGCAGCTTCTTTATCTTTCCAGGATGAAATTAGCCTACAATAAGGCAGAAAGAGTAAAAAGTAGGTGACAGGCTGCCCGTAATTCAGTTGCTCAACCTTTATGTAGAGAGGATCCTGACCTTGAGGGCTAAATAAGTGTTTTCAAACTCTTGGACTGGTATCAGATGCTGTCTCAGACAGAGTGTGCTGGGACCTATTGACTGAAGGTTATCACCCTTGACTTGACAGAGGACTGCTGGAAACCATCACAAGCTTCCTGGCTTTGTGTCTGTGCTAAAGGGTATGGCAGTATTGTGAACTTGGTATCTCTAGCTGAGGAGCAAGGTGAAAAAAGGTAAGACAAAGCAGCGATGCTGTGAGTATCCAGCTAGGCTCAAAATGAGTGAACACTAACAAACCAAACAAACAGCTTAGAGATACAGCCTGACCTAATCCATGAGCTGGTGCATGTCCACAAGCACCAAGTGTCCTTGCTGCAGCATTACAATGATAGTTGCTGCTGCAGGACAAGCTGCAGTACTGAAGTACAAAAAAATACTCAAAGTGGATTGGAGAAGTGTCAGAGGGTTCTTAGAGACTGCAACATGCCTAAATGTCTGTGTACATGGCTGGCATGTTGAGATGCTGTTGCTTAGTGACCCAAGATGGAAGCTCATCTTGGCCCGGCATGGGCTGAAGTACCCACTTTGACTACCGGGTCAAGAATTCTTGCCAGCTGATTTGCTCACAGTAGATGGAAAGTTAAAAATGAGGCAAGATTAGAATATGGGCACCTTATTTAAGGAAATATGCTAAAGCCCTGGAGAGAGTTCAAGGAAGATTTACTTGGATGATGCCAGCAATGAAACATTTTAGATACAAGGAAAGATTAGAAAGACTGGGCTTATTCTCCTTGGAGCAGAGAAGATTGAAGATGACCTTATTGAGGTGTTCAAAATTATGCACAAGTGTGAAAGGGTAGGGAAGGATATTCTGTTTCCACTAGTTGGTATGTCAGTAAGTAGGAGTCACAATTTCAAGATTTTCAGCAAAAGGGCTAGGAATGAGATGAGGAGAAACTTCTTCACTCAGAGAGTTGTAGGATTTGGAATGTGCTGCGTGGGAGAGTAGAGGAGGTGGATTCCACAGAAGGTTTCAAAACAGAAATGGATTTATATTTGTAAGGGATAAATTTACAGGCTACAGTGGTAGGGCTGGACAGTGGGACTAGCTGGGTAGCCAGTAAAGATACGATGGGTAAAATGACCTCCTTCTGTACTGTAAAATTACAAGATTCTATGTGCCATTAATAAGGTGGTTAAGAAGCAATAATTCTCCTTAATAGGCAAGTCACCACTAACTATCAAGAATTCGACTGCAACGTCCAGAACTTAGTTAAAAGATACAGGGAATTACTCCCCTTGTTGAGATAGGCCTGTCAGACATTGGCATGATCCTTGCTGTATTTGTTGCCATAGCCCATAATTGTTCAGGTCCCTATATTAGATTCCACCAAAGGAATGCAACTTATAAGGCACACTTGCACAGCAGCATATTGTTGGCAGCAACAGGATTTTTTATGATTATTCTCATTACAATGCTCACTTCAGTTTTTAGAATTAACATTAACACTAATAAATATTTAGCTTTATATCACAGTCAAGTGAAAATCTAGCCAGTTAAAAAAAACACATGTACTCACTCAGGAGCTTCCCCAAAGCCTTCTAATAATGTCCCCTCTGCAGAAAACATGTTGCCATATTGCCTAGCAGCATTCTGTACATGGCATTCCTAAAAATGAACAATAAGGTTGTTTCAGTCTACTGTAATAAAAACAGATATGTATCATCCTTGTGCTCTAGTTACAGTAATCATTCCTACTTCTGATACCTAATCAATCCTTTGATGGTACCTTCCAAATGTGCCAACTCTCGTACCCAGAAGGACAAGGGCAGCAGCTGCATGGGAACACTACCACCTCCAAATTTCCCTCCAAGGCCATTCACCATCATGTCACTGGGTCAGAGTCTTAGAACTCCCTTCCTACCCACCATGGACTGTCATGGTTTGAGAAGGCAGCTGAACACTGCCATCAGAAGGGCAATTAGGATTTGCACTTGCATGAACTTTAACCCTCTTTTCTTTCATGTACCTATCCAATCTGATTTTGCGTATTGACATTGATTCTGCTTCAACTAATAACCTTGGAAATATATTCCACAGCCTCAAAATTCTGGCTGAGAAAGTTTCTCCTTTACTCTGATCTAAATCTTAGATTTCAGCTGTGTTGTACTTTCTCCAAAATGTTAATATAGTTACTATACGGCAAAGTCAATCTTGCACCTCTAACTACAACCTAATAAACATCCACATAGACTTAAATCTGTTGGATCTTATAACACTTGATATCAATAGAGCATAATGTGGGGCATAGGGAGAGGGAGTTGAGCTGCAAAAACTTCAATGCACCCAAATCTACCCAGTGTGTTGGATTAAAATTGAGATATATGTGTCACGCCCAGTGAAAACATACCATATTCATGACTTTAAATTTGTAATCTATGTTCATGCAGAAACTTCTGAAAATGTCTTCATATTTAAAAATGGACATTGATGAACTGTTACAATACTTATCATGACTACCAACAGTTTGACCTTTGCTTATTTAAGATATACTAGCTCAGATGTTCCAGAAAATATAGGAGCAGAACTAGGCCAGTCAGCCCATCTTGTTTGTTCCATCATTCGATTATGGCTGATATGCTTCTCACCACTATTTATCTGTCTTCTCTCTCTAACCCTTCAACATATTATCAATTAAAAATCTGTCTAACTCCTCTTTAAATTTACTCTCTGTCCCAAACATCCACCATGTTTTGGGGTAGCAAATTCTCCCAAAGCATTGTGAATCTGTAGAATTTGCTACCCCAAAACATGGTGGATGTCTTTGTTTTAAATTTGCTACCCCTTATCCTAAGACTATGACCTCTCATCCTAAAATGCCCCACAAGAGGAAACATTTGCTCCACATCGATTTTATCCATATCTTTTATCATCTTGAAAACCTCAATTTGATCTTCTAAATTCCAGAGATTAAAGGCCTAAACTGTTCAATCTCTCTTCATATGACAAACCCCTCATCTATGGAATCATTCTCTTTTGAACTGCCTCCAATGCCATTACATCTTTCCTCAAATAAGGGGACCAAAACTATGCACATACTCCAGGTGCAATCTCACAAATGCCTTGTATAGTTGCAACAATACTTCCTTACCCTTATATTGTATTCCTTTCGGTATAAAAGCCAACATTTCATTTGATTTCTTTATTAGCTGCTGCACCTGCATGCTAGTTTCCTGTGACTCATGAACGAGGACACCCAGATCCTGGAGCACCCTGAAGTCTCTCCCTGTTTAAATAATAGGTTGCTTTCCTATTTTCTTTGACCCAAATGCATGACCTCACACTTATCAGCATTAAAATCAATCTGCCACATTTTGTCTCACTCTTCTAACCTATCTTTATCCATGTTTAAGGTTCTTATTTTCTCATTACAATGTACCATTCTACCTATTTTTGTGTCATCTGCAAATTCGGCTATAAAGCCTTCTATCCCTGTGTCCAAGTCACTAATTTAGATTGTAACTAGCTGGGGCCCAAGGATCAAACCCTTTGGCACCCCACTAATTACATCTTGCCACCCAGAATAAAACCCATTTATCACAACTCTCCATCTTCTGTCCATCGGCCAATCATCTATCCAAACTAATAAATTACCCCCTAATCCCATATGATCCAACCTTGTGGAATTAACCTTTTGTGTGGCACCTTATCAAATGCCTTCTGGAGTCCCAGATATATTACATCTACAGGACCCCCATTATCCACTTTGCTTGTTACATCTTTGAAGAACTCTGGCAAGTTAGTCAAACTTGATTTGCTCTTCATAAAACCATGCTGATGGATAGCAGTTTGATTTTCCCAGTTTCCTGATATTGCTGTCTTGATAACTGATTGAAACAGTTTTCCAACAAGAGATGTTAAAGTAACTGGTTTGTAATTTCCCACATAATTCTTCCCAGCCCCCCCCCCCCCCCTTTTGTATAAGGGCATTACATTAGCCTTTTCCAATTCATTGGGATCTTTCCCATGTCGAGGGAATTTGGAAATATTGTAACCAATGGATCCACTAAATCTGCTGCCACTTCTTTTAATACCCTAGGATGTAAGCCATCAGGCCTAGGGCATTTGTCTGCCCTCAATCCTAATAGTCTGCTGAGTACCTTTTCCCTATCGATGTTGATAGTTCTAAGTTCTACCCTTTCTATAACCTCTGACTTGCCTGTTCCAGTAGGAATGGCACTATTGTCCTCCACCCTGATAACTGAGGCAAAGTATTGATTCAGCATCTTGGCCACCTCAGTGTTCCCCACTATTAACTCTCCGGCTTCATCTTCCAAGGGACCAACATTTACCTTAGTGACTCTCTTCCTTTATATATCAATAGAAGCTTTTGCTTTCCTTTTTGATATTTTGTACCACTTTTATTTTGTAATTTACTTTAGCTCCTTTTGTTAATTTTTACGTATCCCTTTGTTTATGTTTGAACGCTTCCCAATCTTCCAGCTTGCAACTTGCCTATGCAATATGGTACACCTCAGTTTTTGAGTTTATATAGTCCTTGACCTCCTTTTTAGCTACGGAGGTTTTTTTACACCCACCCCCACCCCAACCATCTTTCTTTCTCACTGGGATATATTTTAGTTGTGAGGAATTGAGTAGCTTCTTAAACAACCGCCATTCGTCATCCGTTGACTAACCTTTTTGCCTTCTTGCCCAATCAACTTGTGCTAAACTTGTCCTCATGCATATGTAATTTCCTTTGTTTAATTCCAGAACACTAGTGTGGGATTCCACTTTTTCACCCCCCCAACCCGAATTTTGAATTCTATCATACTATGGTCACTACTTCCTAGAGGATCCTTAATATGATGTCATCAAAATCTCTCCTCAAATCTAGAGCAATATGCTCCCTGGTTAGTTCCACAACATACTGCTCCAAGAAACAATCTTTAATACATTCAATGAACTCTGCCTCCAGACTACCTTTGCCAATTTGATTCTTCCAATTCCATGTTAAAATCACCCACGGTTATTGCTGTACCTTTCTTGCAAACCTTTAATATTTTCTGGTTTATACTGTGCCCCACTGTAGAACCACTGTTTGTAGACCTATAGGTTACTCTTAAGAAGTACTTCTTCCCTTTGCTATTTCTACCCAGACTTATTCCACATCTTGATCTCCCGTGCTTATGTAATTTCTCATTACAACACGGATCCCTTCCTTCACCAGCAAGGCCTCACCACCTTCTTTTCTTTTCAGTCCATCTTTCTGAAATGATAAGTACCCTTGGATATTCAATTCCCAGATCTGGGCTCCTTGCAACCATGTCTCAGTAATCGCTATCAAACCTTACCCTTTTGTTTCTATTTGCAGCATTAACTCATTAATTTTGTTTTCAATGCTTCATACAAAGCTTTTAAATTTGATCTATTCATCTACTGAAGTACTCATCATTATCCCATTTCATACTAAGACCTTTCAGTTAAGCCCTTGCAGATGAGCAACACCAGTTTCAATCATGTGTTTATTTAAGACTAAGGCAGTGGCTGTAAGAAAAAAAAACTAAAAGCTGTAAGAATATTGGCAATGACAAAGCTATGCCATTTTTGCCTCTTAAGGATGGGGAGGATGTAAAGGCTTTAAAAACCCTCTTAGCTTGATTTCAAAATTCTGAGTCTATCTGTAAAAAAAATTAGAACTCCTGATAAAAAAGCCACACTTGCTTAACTTTATGATCTGTTGAAGATTCATCTCTTCAATTGGTACTTCAAAATTGCACTGGGGTCCTATTGACATCATTCACTGAATTTCACAGTTCAATAAGTGCCTATTTCAAGCAAGTTCCTGGGCTGCTCGCTACTAGGCTCCAAACAAAAAGATGGCTGATCCAGATGTTAACAGCAGTGGGGCAATGAGTATTGTGATGGCATTGCACAACATTGACGATCAAAGGGGATAGAAATCAATCCCTAATTATGTTCTGTTAAAGAAGAGAAACCTCTTTAGGAAAGGTCTGAATTAAATTCTGTGGAAGACAAAAATGTGCATTTGAGGCTTCAGACTTATAAACATTGCACAGACATGGAGATGGTGATGTAGTGGTAATGTCCTTGGCTAACTGGTCCAAAAGCCCAGGCTAATAGTTTGAAGACATGGGTTTGAGTCTACCAGGGCAGATGGTATTATTTGCATTCAACTTAAAAAAGACTGGAATAAAAAGCTAATTTACTGATGACCATGGAACCATTGCCAATTGTTGTAAAAGCCAATCTGAATCACTGATGTCTTTTAGGGAAGAAACTCTGCCATCCTTCACTGGTCTGGCCTACATGTGACTCTAGACCCGCAGCAATGTGGTTGAGCCTTAACTGTCATCTGGGTATTTAGGGTTGGGCAATGAATGCTGGTTTAGCCAGCAATGTCCACATCATATGAATAAATTTTTAAAATTATATAATACATTGCATGATTAATATTGACTTATTGACTTATTGTGTTTATAATATCATTCAAATTATTTATTAAAGCATTTTTGCATGATCTATATGGGATATTTCAAGGTCATGCCATCTTATGTCAATCTACATATTTTACCTGTACTGCCAATTGATAGTTCTGTTTTATGAGCTCGCTGTTTGCTTTTGTTCCATGCGAAATAGCATTGTGAATTTTTAAGACACACCTATGTCCAGAATTGAACAGAGGTAAAAGGCCATAAATAACTTTAGTCCTAAATGCTTTTCGGTGCAATCCTTCACCAAAATGTGACTTTTCTGTTGCAATACTGCCACACATCTTGACATCAAAATTGCACTCATTTGGGAGCTCCTTTTTGATTATGGGTTGTAATAATTCAATCTTCTCTCCTAAAAAATAAGAGTGAGAAAATAATGTTATTGTAGTCTGAGGTATTAGCTACGACACTGTGAAACCACTTGACTGACACCCCATTGCATATTACACATTCCTACCTGCCGCTGCCAGGGCACCATGGATGCAGCATATACCATCCACAAAATATAAAGCAGCAACTCACTGAGGCTCTTTTAACAATACCTTCGAAATATGCACATCTATCTCTACTGTCTAGAAGTATAAGGTCAACAGTTACATGACAACACCACCACAAGAGATTTCCCTTCCAAGTCACCGACTTGCAACAATTTCACCATTGCTTTCATGATCACTCGATCAAAATCTGGCAATTCCCGACCTAATAGTACTGTGGGTGTAGCTATAGCAGTTGGACTGCAGCAGTTCAAAAATAGTTCACCATCACCATCTCAAGGGCAATTAGATCCATATTTCATAAACAGGTCAAAACAAGACTGTGTTTTCAATGAACTCAAATCATCCCCAAGCAATAAATTTAGTATTGAGGAATTTGTGCTGATTTTACTACATATCTTGGGAATACAATGATACTCACAGACACTATAATATTTTTCCAAATGTGGTGTTAAACAAGAGAAACCTATCAGTTATGTTCTGTATTAAACTTGCATTTCTTTTCTCATCATGTTGGTATTAAGCTTGAACTCAGCATTATTGGAATGTCAGCTATGAACACACATCAAACGTTCAGTACCCAATGTGAATTTCATAAATTAACCAAGTGGCTATTCAGCAGTAACTACTTTTCTGAACATATCACTCAATATTTTGACTTATACCTGTAGATTTTCTAACAAGTTATGTTGTTCAGCATGCCTCTCATGAAAAAGCCATTAGAAACAACATGTCCAAGGAATCAACCCCATGCCAAGGCAATGATCTCAATGACTGTCTCCTTGGGCAGTAACTGGGGTAAGTAGAAACCCCTTGAGACTGAATACGTTTCAATGGTGAAAAAAATGTCAGAATCCTCCACATAAAAGTCAGAATTCAGATATGTGATCCAGGAAAGCTGTAGCAGTCTTGGCACTGTTATTTGACCAGCCGATTCTTGCTCATAGATTGAATTTGTTGGCAATAATTTCCCTGAACTCAATTTCAAGTAACCCTACCACCTAATGTCCTGATGGTGAGGTGGATTTTAGCTAACCAAGCAGTGCAATCCTTCGCGTATCTTTGTGCTGATGAGATCATATATAGAACCAATTGTATTCCAATCTCCAAGGCTTGGCTCCTGCCAAACAGCTGCCTAAACTTCCTGGATTTTGGCTGAATAAGAGTAAATGAAAATGAGTGTATTATTCATAACTTTCATTCAACATTTGAAGACAGCAGCATCAATTATATCTGGAATATAATTTAATCTCTGCCCCTGTCTCCCTTCAAGTCACCATCAGCAGTCTCTCAGATTCAAGGACGGTGTGTCTTTAGATGGCTTGAGGAGCCCAATTTAGGATCAACAGATGTTTTATAGTGGTGGCACATTGTTGCGTGGGGAAATGGAATTTGCAAGCCTGGGGTGGTTCACTTCTCCTTCCTTTGCTGCCCTGTTACGTGTCATGGTGGAGTCATTTGCCTTCAAGTGGCTGGTATCTCGATTGATCAGGACATGCCATGCTGAGCAGCTGGCAACTTTCTCCTCTCAATCCATGGACTAATGTCTCCATGTCTTAGGGCAGAACATTTTTCCCTTTTTACCTCTGGCTGCCCTTTCATGGTTAGCCAATGGAGAGGTGGGAGAAGAGACGCTGACAGAAGTGGTTTTTGGACATCTCAATGCAAGGCATTTTGAGATTTCTCACCATATACCAAATGTGTCTTATTAACTACCTATTCCTCCCCATGGTAATCCCCATGTTCAATTCTATCCATATCTTACCATGGGCTGTTCCAAGAGTAACTCACCACTCACTGGATATTCACCAATAGACCTGCATCTGTACCATCCAAGACATATTTAAAAGGCTGCTGCTCACCAGGATAGCACTGACATCTATTAGATTGGCCACAATAGCCTGGATAAGGAGTTCATAGAAAGTCTTTGAGATGGCTTGAAAATGTACCACTTTAAAAAACTGATCAGAGAGCAGATGACATAAAATTTCTTATTGTTTAATGTGACAGGATAAATTAATTAATGACATCAGAGTTAAGGAACCCATAGGTAGCAGTAAGAACAATAGTATCGAATTTTACATCCAGTTTGAAAGGAAGAAGGTTGGGTCTAAGACTATAATTTTAAACTTAAGAATAAATATGTAGACATGAAAGCTGACCTCGCTGAAGCGAACTGTCACATTAAGTTAGGGGATAGATCAAAAGAGACATAATGGCAGACATTTAAGTGGATATTTAAGAATACTCAGAATAGGATATTCCTATCGTAATGAAAGGGTGGCACGGTGGCTCAGTGGTTAGCACTGCTAACTTGCAGCACCAGGGACCTGGGTTCAATTCCAACCTCGGGCGACTGTTTGCATGGAGTTTGCACATTCTGCTCGTGTCTGCATGGGTTTCCTCCGGGTGCTCTGGTTTCCTTCCACAGTCCAAAGATGTGCAGGTCAGGTGAATTGCCATGGGAAATTGCCCATAGTGATAGGTGCATGAGTAGGGGAATGGGTCTGGGTGGGTTACTCCTCGGAGGGTCGGTGTGGACTTGTTGGGCCGAAGGGCCTGTTTCCACACTGTAGGGAATCTAATCTGAAAAGAAAAGTTCTAAAGGGAGGACTCGTTATTCGTGGTTAACTAAAGAAGATAGGGATACACCAAAAAAAATGTATATAACTATGCATCAGATCGGATGACAGATCAGAATATAAAGAACAGCAGACAATGACTAAAAAGTCAATCTGGTGGAAGAAATTACAGCATGAGAGGAAGCTAGGTAGAAATGTAAAAATAAAGAGCAAGAGTTTTTACCAGGTATTTAAAAAGGAAAAGAGTAAGTAAAGTCAGTGTTTGTCTTCTAGAGAAACTTAGTAAAATTAGAATCACAAGGGAAGTGGAACTAAACAAAGTATAATGTAGTCTGTAGTTGTAACATGTTAGCTATGCATGATGTGGAGATGGCAGAGTCAATACTGATGAAACAACATCATTATCAGTTAACACAGAAAAAAATGACAGATGGAAACAGTGTTTCAATATGTGCTGGATAATCACTTGTTTGAACTTAGTCAAAGCGGCTGGAGTTCCAAAGCCAAATGAATCAACAATTTTCTGTATGGATATAGAACAGTAAATGTGGTCATGAAAACAGATTCATACCAGATCTATGGTTATCAATAGTACCGGCAGTGCATCATTCCCGTCTAAGACTGATTTATTGAAGGGGTACTGGCAAGTGACAGTTTGAGATAGTTTCTTACAGCAGCACATTTTCAAGCTGACCAGAGAGCAGATTATGTAAGACTTGTTATTGGGTGATGTGACAAGGTTACTTAATTAATAGTCTCCGAGTTAAGGCTAGATAGCTGCTAGGTGGCAGCAACTCAATAGTATTGAATTTTACATCCAGTTGGAAAGAGAAGGTTGGGTCTAAGACTAGTATTTTACACTTCAATAAAAGCAACTTAATCAAGTGCTAAGGAAATATTTGCTTTTGTCTCTCCAAATGGATTATACCAAAGTTGAGTGTAAAATGATGGAATAAGTTAAAGGTTTAAGAAAAGTTAAGATTGTTTAAGGTTATAAAAGGGGAGGAAGGGTGAATGGATATAAGCCTTGTGTTTTGTTTTTTGTGCATCACATAACTGTGTTGAAGTGTATTTTTGAAACATCTTAAAAGGTTGCAGTCAAAGTAAAGACCGTACCTTTTTTAAGTTTTTCAGTGCTTTTGGTTGTGGACTGAAATGGGAATGGGCTGTATTAAAACCAAGGATTGGAAGGAATAGTTGGTCATTTTGAAAGCCAGTTATTGAAGTACATTCTAAGTTTACACTACTGTTTTGTTTGAGTGGTAGGAGAGACTGTTTACAGACAGGCTTGTACCAGACAGTGTACAAAGTGGGATTTGGCCAGCAATAGGTTGCAGATTGGTTTCTGGAGTTATGACCAGTTGAGGATAACAAAGGCCACCAGCCTGACAACAACTAGTTGATTGGCTCCTGTGCAGCTTGTGGGTGTGCACACTGGAACAAGGCTTTGGAATGCTGAACTAGCAGATGGTGTGTCCTTTTCTCCAAGAAAATACCTGAAGCCTGAAGAAAGCCAGTTTGTTTTCCCTCACCGGTTGCTGGGAAGCTGCTGCTTCAATCAGTACCTAAGAGACTTTGCAGTTAATGTACCAATAACCTGTGACTCCTGCAAAGAAGTGAAAAGAACTTGAGAGAAGATTGAAGAACAGAAAACCCTATGGACTGGGGCCATTAACCTGGAAATATATTCCCACCATTCATATTTTAATTTGTTTTGTCTGTATGTGCAGAGGATCTTTTTTGAAAAGGATTAGAGTTTTAACTAGTAGAATTAAATGTCAATGAATCAGAATTGTTTACCAGTGGGTACAATCTATTTATTTGTAATAAATTATAATTCCTGTTAAGTACAGTAAGCTGATTGTAGTTTTCTGTTAGCCTGGGCCTCTCTGACCAGGTCGATTAGGAAGTTTGCATTGTTTAAAACAATTTTTAATCTTTGTGATGACTCTAGGGAAAGTGGGGCTTGATTCCTAACTTGCTACCCAGTGAGATGTAACAATGTAGAGAATTTGTTTTTTTCTCAGTGTTGTGTGATGATGGAGATCTCTGCCTCAGAAGGCAGTGAAGACAGAGGTAGACTAAGTCTTGTTAGGCAAGGGAATCAAAGATTATCAGTGGTATTTGGAAATGTGGAACATGAAAAACAAATACATCAGCCATGATCTTACTGAGGGGCTCCTGTTTTATATGCTTTCATGTCTGCATGTGATATAATCTCAGGAGAAAATTCTGAGCAGTATCATGAAATCCGTATAATGTGGAAGCAGACTATTCAGCCCACACCAACACTCTGAAGAGCATCACATCCAAACCCCGCTCCCCCCCCCACCCACCACCTACCCCCCCCCCCCCCCTCCCCCCCAACCTATAACTCTGCATTTCCTATGGCTAATCCACACATCCCTAAACACTACGGGCAATTTATTGTGGCCAATGTACGTATCCTGCACATATTTGAATTGTGGGAAGAAATCCACATAGACACAGGGAGAATGTGCAAACTCCACACAGGTCGCCCGAGGCTGGAATTGAACCCAGGGCCCTGGTACTGTGATAACCACCGAGCCACCATGCTGCTCTGCAGTAGGGAGGTCCATAATCACTCAGGCATTGTAACTTTGAAGCCTGTCAACTACTGGCAGGTAAAAGATTGAAAAGGTTGAATAGGACCTACTGTTGAGGAAAATCAGATGTTACATCCTTGAAACAGAGGAAGCAAAACCCTCTTGACTATCATAGAGGACGTAACCTATTCATTGTGTGAATGACATGGGCAATGGCGAGAAAGTTGGGAAAATACAGTGAGAATGAAAAATGAGTTTCTTGACATTGGGAAAACAAAGAGCCAACTTTCCCCTTAAGGTTGAATGGCTAGTTGAGAGTCTCCTTGGTAAGTGATGAGGGGCCTATTTTCATGCCTTGATGCCTTATTAAGTATTAATCTCACACATTTATTTACAAGTTGCCATTTTCCTGCAGCTGGCAAAAGCCAGACAGCATTAATTCCCAACTTTGAAGTCTGAGTGACTGCCTGGTGGTTACAATCCACTGGCATCTATTCTAGACCTCTGCATTGGCCAACATTATCCAATACCTTAGGGCACCGTCAATGGACAGCAGCAACCTGCACTCTCAGTCTACAGAAGTTGGCATTGACAAAGCACCAATCTCACCATATTGTCATGATACGTCTTTAACTAAATTCTGTACTTCAATACTGCACTTTGGAGCCCACCATCACCTTACATTTCAATGCAGCTGGACTGTTTTGTGCACAGCAACAGGCACCTATCTCACGCATGAAGCAGGGTGCATTTCAGATCTCTTAGTTTGCTCTTTTACCACACACTCGCTTTGAAGTTACTTCGATGCTCACAACATCTCTGCCTTACCTTTTAGCACATTGCCACTTAATTCAGACCTCACAGATTCACAGTCATTCTCTCGTGCTTTGCCTTTTAGTATCATCTGAAAGCCAGGTACCTTTGATTTACCTGTTCCTCGGGTGCTGTCTGACCTGCACTGCTTTTCCAGCACTACTCTAATCTTGACTCTAATCTTCAACATCTGCAGTACCTGCTTTCGCCTACCTCCTCATGTATTCCAGCAATGATCAGTTAAGGGGGTGGTCATGTTGCTGTATGGCAAGATGCTACATTAGTGTTATGCCTACAGCATGTGCCAACAGCTTATGTGGCTGTATGCATTTCAATCAAGTTTCCACATCTGAAAATCTAAGGGGAGTCGTGTCCGGACCAGGCAAGAGGAACATAGTCAATAACGAGCCTGCATAAGCCAAGGCATCATCTGATCACAGTCCAGGGGCTGATCTTGGTCAGTAGGCTGCTTAATGCAAGCAGGGCCGAAGAATCAGGTCCATACATTCGAGGAGTGAGCCATGGGCACGTCCAATCAGTCCAGAGATTATTGCCAACATTATAGAGGTTTATAAAACCATGAGGGGCATGGATAGCATAAATAGACAAGGTCTTTTCCCTGCGGTGGAGAAGTCCAGAACTAGAGGGCATAGGTTTACAGTGAGAGGGGAAAAATGTAAAAGGGACCTAAGGGGTAACTTTTTCACGCAGAGAGTGGTATGTGTACAGAATGAGCTGCCTGAGGAAGTGGTGGAAGCTGGGACAACTGCAACAGTTAAAAGGCATCTTGATGAGTATTTGAATAAGAAGGATTTAGAGGGATATGGACCAAATGCTGGAAAATGGGGCAAGATTAGGTTAGGATATCTGGTCGGCATGGATAAGTTAGATCAAAGGCTCTGTTTCCGTGCTGTGCATCTCTATGACTATAACTCTACGTTAGTCAGCAAGCTGCACAGAAATCAGTTCGTGGTTTGGTCAGTCAGGGTTCCGCATTGTTCAGGAAATGAGACCTCTACAGTTCTTGGTGTTTGAACCTGAAATATCAAGGGGGGTTAACAGAGCTGTTTTTGGAAAGTTGGGCAAGTCAAGTGTGGGATTGGTAGCAGTATGCTGGGATGCAGAGATAACATGGGAGAGAGACAGGATATTGCAAGATAGGGCATCACTGACAGTCACTATGATGTTAGCTATTACTAATGCAGGACTGGCAACCTGAAGAGCTGGGCAGCCATCCAATCTTGCTGGTCATCAATCCCATGTCCAGTGATCACTGCCATCTGGGTAGGTTAGTGAGAACATTTGTAGGATCTGTTTGACAGCGGTTGCCATTTAATGTACAGTTTGTGGTGTGTCCAACAATACTTTGGCGGGTATACTGCTTAGGTGATGTGAAAGCTATGGGACTCGATGAGCTCTAAAATAGGTCAAGTGAAATCCCGACAAATTCACTCTCTCGGCGGAGCAGGTAACGGCTGTCTGGTGGTGTTTATTTTAAGTCACGGTATAGTCCAGTTATTGTTTTTTTAATGGTTAAAATTTAAAGTTTTTTTAAGCGTCTCGAGGACCCGGAAGCTGGTGTCACGCTAGCTGACCTGGGAAGGTGTTTTTTTTCTATAAAAGCGCGCAGCTACAAGCCTTTGGCCTCACTCTCTTGGCAGAGCAGGTAACGGCTGTCTGATGGTGTTTATTTTAAGTCGCGGTATAGTCCAGTTATTGTTTTTTTTAATGGTTAAAATTTAAAGTTTTTTGTAAGCGCCTAGCAGACCCGGAAGCTGGTGTCGCGCTAGCTTACCTGGGAAGATTTTTTTTCTCGAGAAAAGCGCGCAGGTGAGGAACCCGAGGCACTACAGGGGTAGAGCCTCCCACCCGCCCTCCTCATCTAACCTAAAAATAAGACCCGTTGTGGTAAGCAGGTAAGTGCTACATTTTGCTTGTTTGTTTCTTTAGATCCAGTTTTCTTTTTAAAGTTTACCTTTTAGAGGGATGGCAGCAAAGGCAGTGCAATGTTCCTCTTGCAACATGTTTGAGGTGAGGGAAGCCATTAGCGTCCCTGCTGATTACACTTGCGGGAAGTGCACCCATCTCCAGCTCCTCCAAGACCGTGTTAGGGAACTGGAGCTGGAGTTGGAAGAACTACGGATCATTCGGGAGGCAGAGGTGGTCATAGATCAGAGCTTTAGGGAAGTAGTTACTCCGAAAGTTATAGACAGATAGGTGACAGTGAGGGGGACTGGGAGGAAGCAGCCAGTGCAGGGACCCCCTGCGGTCATTCCCCTCAAGAACAAGTATACCGTTTTGGATACTTGTGGGGGGGATGACTTACCAGGGGTAAGCAACGAGGTTCAGGCCTCTGGCACGGAGCCTGTCCCCTTTGCTCAGAAGGGAAGGGTGGAGAAAGGTAGAACGATAGTTATTGGGGACTCAATAGTGAGGGGCACAGATAGACGGTTTTGCGGGGGCGACAGAGACTCACGTTTGGTATGTTGCCTCCCAGGTGCAAGGGTACGTGATGTCTCTGATCGTGTTTTCCGGGTCCTTAAGGGGGAGGGGGAGCAGCCCCAGGTCGTGGTCCACGTTTGCACCAACGACATAGGTAGGAAGAGGGGTGAGGATGTTAGACAGGCTTTCAGGGAGCTAGGTTGGAAGCTCAGAGCTAGAACGAACAGAGTTGTTGTCTCTGGTCTGTTACCCGTGCCACGTGATAGAGAGTCGAGGAATAGGGAGAGAGAACAGTTAAATGCATGGCTACAGGGATGGTGCAGGAGGGAGGGATTCCGATTTCTGGACAACTGGGGTTCTTTCTGGGGAAGGTGGGACCTCTATAAACAGGATGGTCTCCACCTGAACCTGAGGGGCACCAGTATCCTTGGGGGGAGGTTTGCTAGTGCTCTTGGGCGGGGGGGGGGGTTTAAACTAACTCTACAGGGGCATGGGAACCTGGACTGTAGCTTTAGGGTATAGGACCTTGAGTGTAGGGAGGTTAGGAACAAGGCATCGATCTTGAAGGAGGGTGCCGGTAAACAGGAAGGTGGCTTGAAGTGTGTATACTTCAATGCCAGAAGTATAAGAAATAAGGTAGGTGAACTTGCAGCGTGGGTTGGTACCTGGGACTTCAATGTTGTGGCCATTACAGAGACATGGGTAGAACAGGGACAGGAATGGCTATTGCAAGTTCCAGGGTTTAAATGTTTTAGTAGGGTCAGAGATGGGGGTATAAGAGGGGAGGTGTGGCATTGCTTGTCAAGGATAGTATTACAGCGGTGGAAAAGACGATGGAGGAAGACTTGCCATCTGAGGTAGTTTGGGCTGAGGTTAGAAATAGAAAAGGAGAGGTCACCCTGTTAGGAGTTTTCTACAGGCCTCCTAATAATCCGAGAGACGTAGAGGAAAGTATTGCAAGGATGATTCAGGAGAAGAGTGAAAGTAGTAGGGTGGTTGTTATGGGGGACTTTAACTTCCCAGATATTGACTGGGAAAGCTATAGCTCGAGTTCGTTAGATGGGTCGGTGTTTGTCCAATGTGTGCAGGAGGGTTTCCTGACACAATATGTAGACAGGCCAACAAGAGGTGAGGCCATACTGGATTTGGTTCTAGGTAATGAACCAGGCCAGGTGTTAGACCTGGAGGTAGGTGAGCACTTCGGGGACAGTGACCACAACTCGGTGACTTTTACTCTAGTGATGGAGAGGGATAAGTGTGCACTGCAGGGCAACAGTTATAGCTGGGGGCAGGGAAATTATGATGCGGTGAAGCATGACCTAGGATGTGTGGATTAGAAAAATAGGCTTCAACGGAAGGACACAAATGATATGTGGATCTTGTTCAAGGAGCAGCTATTGGGTGTCCTTGATAAGTATGTACCAGTCAGTCAGGGAGGAAAGGGTCTTGTGAGGGAGCCGTGGTTGAATAAGGAATTGGAATCCCTTGTAAAAGGGAAGAGGGCGGCCTATGTAAAGATGAGGCATGAAGGTTCAGTTGGGGCGATTGAGAGTTATAAGGTAGCCAGGAAGGATCTAAAGAGAGAGCTAAGAGCAGCGAGAAGGGGACATGAAAAGTCCTTGGTTGGTAGGATTAGGGAAAACCCTAAGGCTTTCTATAGGTATGTCAGGAATAAAAGGATGACTAGGGTAGGTATCGGTCCAGTCAAGGATAGTAGTGGGAAGTTGTGCGTGGAGGCAGAGGAGATTGGAGAGACACTAAGTCAATAGTTTTTGTCAGTATTCACTCAGGAACAGGACATTGTTGCTGATGTGAATATTGAGTCACAAGTGATTAGAATGGATGGCTTTGAGGTATGTAGGGAAGAGGTCCGGGGAATACTGGAAAGGGTGAAAATAGATAAGTCCCCTGGGCCTGATGGCATTTATCCTAGGATCCTCTGGGAAGCTAGGGAGGAGATAGCGGAGCCATTGGCCTTGATTTTTATGTCGTCGTTGTCTACGGGAATAGTGCCAGAAGACTGGAGGATAGCAAATGTGGTCCCCTTGTTCAAGAAGGGGAGTAGGGACAGCCCTAGTAACTATAGGCCAGTGAGTCTCACTTCTGTTGTGGGCAAAGTCTTAGAGACAATTGTAAGGGATAGGATTTATGAACATCTGGATAGGAATAATGTGATCAAGGATAGTCAGCATGGTTTTGTGAAGGGCAGGTCGTGCCTCACAAACCTTATTGAGTTCTTTGAGAAGGTGACCAAGGAAGTGGACAAGGGTAAAGCAGTAGATGTGGTGTATATGGATTTTAGCAAGGTGTTCGATAAGGTACCCCATAGTAGGCTACTGCAAAAATTACGGAGGTTTGGCATTCAGGGTGCATTAGAGGTTTGGATTAGGAATTGGCTGGCTGGAAGGAGACAGAGGGTAGTAGTTGATGGTAAAGGTTCATCTTGGAGTGCAGTTACTAGCGGTGTTCCACAAGGATCTGTTTTGGGACCATTGCTGTTTGTCATTTTTATAAATGACCTGGAGGAGGGGCTTGAATGCTGGGTGAGCAAGTTTGCGGATGATACAAAAGTCGGTGGAGTGGTGGACAGCGAAGAAGGATGTGGCAGGTTACAGCGGGATATAGATAAGTTGCAGAGTTGGGCAGAAAGGTGGCAAATGGAGTTCAATGTAGCTAAGTGTGAAGTCATTCACTTTGGTAGGAGTAACAAGAAGATGGATTACTGGGCTAATGGTAGGCTACTTGGTAGTGTGGATGAGCAGAGGGATCTTGGTGTCCATGTACACAGATCTCTGAAGGTTGCCACCCAGGTAAATAGTGCTGTGAAGAAGGCATATGGCTACTGGGCTTTATTGGTAGAGGAATTGAGTTCCGGAGTCCTGAGGTCATGTTGCAATTGTATAAGGTGATGCGGCCTTATCTGGAGTATTGTGTACAGTTTTGGTCGCCATACTATAGGAAGGATGTGGAGGCACTGGAACGGGTGCAGAGGAGGTTTACCAGGATGTTGCCTGGCATGGTAGGAAGATCGTATGAGGAAAGGCTGAGGCATTTGGGGCTGTTTTCATTGGAGAAAAGAAGGTTTAGGGGAGATTTGATAGAGGTGTACAAGATGATTAGGGGTTTAGATAGGGTTGACAGTGAGAACCTTTTTCCGCGTATGGAGTCAGCTGTTACTAGGGGACACAGCTTTAAATTAAGGGGAGGTTGGTATAGGACAGATGTTAGGGGTAGATTCTTTACTCAGCGAGTTGTGAGTTCATGGAATGCCCTGCCAGTAGCAGTGGTGGACTCTCCCTCTTTATGGTCATTTAAGCGGGCATTGGATAAGCATATGGAGGTTATTGGGCTAGTGTAGGTTAGGTAGGCTTCAGTCGGCGCAACATCAAGGGCCGAAGGGCCTGTACTGCGCTGTATTTTTCTATGTTCTATGTCCTATGTTCTAAGGAGGGACCTATCATTCTGCATTGGCACTCAGCTGTGCTGGAGGCTGCAGACGCTTTGCTTTCAGAGCTGGTAGATCCAATGCCATTCTACCCTGCACCCATACTCGTCAGAATAAACATTCCATGATTCAGGGTAATTTTTCATCGAGGGGCCTTGGAAAGTTCCTGACTCAAGCTTGATATTGAAAATATAGCCCCAAATTTCTACAACTAGACCTCTGACAAATCAATCTAAACAAGGCTTGTAGCGATTGGCATCATGTAGTCAATTCTGTCGACTGACCACGTTATAAAGTTTACAGACATCACATTATACATTAATATCTCACCTGTCCCTGAATCAGGGAAAGCATGGAGGTCATTGTGTTTGTTTGACTCGATGTAGCCGTGTCCTAGTTATTCAAACAAAAGGTTTAAAATCAACTAACTCAGGCGGCAGGAAAGTATGTAATTATTTTCCAGCAACAAACCACCATTCTTTGAAACGCTCTTATGAAAAATATTGTAAAATGTCAATCGTGCTTTGAACTCTATTAAACATAAATATTTTGATATCTTTCTTTATATGATACTCGGAGCTTTTTAAGACAGAGAATCAATGACATTGAATTGTATTCATTTGTAGTAACATATGCAATTGAAACATTTATCTTATCCAAATAAAATGTAATTTGTAGACTTAAAAAGGGCAGTACCTTCAACAACTTGATAACTAAGCAGCTCATTCAGAACTGGAGAATAAAGACAAATTGATTATCACTCCATGTGCACCACTTGCATAATTTTATTGTAAAACTATAAGCGGATATTTGGCACTTTTGTTCTGATACCTTCAGTGGTGAAGTCAAACTCACAGGACACACTTCCATACTTATTCTTCAAGGAGCACTGATATAACCCTCGATCTTTCATAGTAGTTTGTACTATTGCCAAGGAGACAGGACTGTCATCTCCTGCGCTATAATTTGAAAACAGTTGGGACGGTAAAGTTTGATAACTATAATTGTGACTGGAGGAATGGGTTAAAGCATGGAACGGAATGGATTTTGTTTTCATTGTTAAAAAAAATTGTCTTCATTATTAGACTTTATTTCTTTTCTGATTTTCTCAAATTTGTAGTTTTAGATTTTTGAACATAAATAAAGTTTTAGAAATGCTTTGAAGAGCAACAAATAATTTTCATAACTCTTTACAATATCACATCTTACAGTATGAACAATACATAAGCAATACTTTGGTTTAATCATTTGCACTCTTAAAGTGTGTCCTCTGCTAGTTTAAAGATCACAGAATAAAGATGATTAAGGCTCTACTCATGTTTTTAATACTACATTTCAATGAGATTAATTATAAAATGCATTGTACAAAACAAAACTATGCACTCTCAGCGCAAATGTTGTTAATTGTAGCTAAATGTCACTGCATTCACCTGTTAGAGATTTATGAGTAAAATATCAGACATTTGCCTTCCATGTAGCAAGTTAATTTACATGCACATGAATTTGTATGAAGAAAGGAACTACATAACTGAAATGTTTGGATCTGCCAGCAAGGTTGATTTTTTATTCACTCATGGTGGTTACTGGCTGGGCCAAAATTTATTGCCTGTCCCTAGTTGCCCTTGAGGAGGTGGTGGTTAGTGGTATTCTTGAACTGCTGCAGTCCACATGTCATAGATTAACCCACAATGCCATTAGGGTGGGAATTCCTGGATTTCAGAAGTGGTCATGGGTTTGGAAAGTGCTGTCTCGGATATTTGGTGAATTTCTGAAGGACATCTTGTAGATAGTATACACTGCAGCTACTGAGCTTCAGGGTGGAAGGAGTGGATGCTTGTGGCTGTGGTGCCAGTCAAGTGGGCTGCTTGGTCCTGGATGGGGCCAAGCTTCTTAAGTCAGAGCTACACCCATCCAACAAGCGGGAAGTATTCCATCACACTCCTGACTATAGGTATCGGGGCAACTTTCACACAGAGTAGCTTATGTGTGGAATGAACTGCCAGAGAAAGTGGTGGATGCAGGTACAGTTACAACATTTAAAAGACATTTGTATAAGTTCCTGAACAGGAAATGCTTGGAGGGGTATGGGCCAAGTGCGGATATCACTGATTGGCTGTGCTTTACCAGCACCACATTCTTCAACAATTTTCCACATTGTCAGGTAGATGCCAGTACCAGAAGAGTTAATGGGTTAATAATCCAGAGGGCTAGAATAATAATCCAGAGAATGGTCAACTGAAAATTTGAATTCAGATTTTAAACGCAATTCAAAATTGAAAGTGTAAAAATGGCCAGAAAGCTGTTGCATTGCTGTAAAATCCCAACTGAATCATTAATGTCTTTTACAGAAGGAAATCATTCTTAGTTGACCGTGGCACTGACTGGCAAAATGGAATGAATGGCCTCCTCCTATGCTGTCTATGTCTATATGTGACCCTGTTGCCCACACCAATATGGATAACTCTTAACAATCTGATGAAGTGGGCCTAGAAGTGAAAATATTCCACCTCCACCTTCTCAAGCACAAGTTAAGGATAGGAAATAATTAATTGCCTTATCAACAACGCCCAGAAGGTAAGAACATTTTAAAATTACTTCTGTACTTAGTAAGCAAGTTATATAAAATGCAATGTTTGGAAATACCTCCCCAACCTTAAGGCAAATATATTGAGTTGTCAAAAAGAATCATTAAAAATTAAAGCCCTTGAAATCAGTGGGCCAAGATTAGGGAAAAAACAGGCTTTGTGCTATGGTGGGCATAAATTTGGGGTGAATTCTGGATCTGCCCTATTTGCATTGGTCCTTTAAACCCTGTTTAATGAGAAGAGTTCCAGTTTAATCAGTGTGAAAAGTCCAGGTACTTTCCCAAGCGTTCCTTGGAATTGAGCCATTATACTTACATTAGGCATCTGTGGAATGCATGCCAGACAACTAAGAATCAATTACCATGGTCAACACGGATCAGAATTTTTTAATCTATTCTTAGTCAACAAAGAAAAGTTGGACAGTGAACTTTGATTACACCTCAACATGCCTTCAGTAACATCAGTCCTAGGGAAAGTTTCCAATCTTTGATTTTGAACCTTACAGAATTCTATTGTAGTATTACTTTAATTTTTTGCACTATTGCTAAGCACACAATCACTTCAGAACAAGTAGATCTAACTTGTGATTATACAAATATAAAATAATTTTGAGATATGTTTTATAACATGCCACAGAAATCCATCATTATTGCATTCAGAATTGGCAGATGACAACTACAATATCAATGTTCAAAAATCCAATGCTACAATTATTATGTTGATCTTTCATTCTCCATAACTCATAGATCTTGTTACTTTTTTGTAATAAAATATGTCTTAGCACGAATGTCTGGACTGTTAGCAAAAGTTTTGAACAAATGAAAACAGATTTGAACAACTTAACATTAGATTAGGAATTTCCTTGGAGTTGCTCACAGAACATTAACTGGATTTCTGCTGCAGAAAGGTAGAGTGGCTGAGCAGGGACAACTCTGAGGAAACTGCCAATCTAAGTCCTTAATGAGACTAGTGACGGTCAAGTCACACTGTGGCCACTCCAGAGTAAAATATCAGGAAAAAAATCAATGATCATTAACCCCCTTGTGCATCTTACCTTCTTTCTGCTTCAGTCAATACAATGCTGTTTTTTGTCCATATAATGGTGGAATCTGCATGTATGTTACAAAACAGGCACCATAGTTTGATATTTCTTGATACATCAGGGAACACTTCAGCATGGATTTTTTGGATCAGTTTTGGAACTGGAAGAGATTTCAGTTCTTTAGTTGAAGGTAAGGTTTTCAAATCTTAACATGTTTGTGCTCTTGAACTGTCTTACCTGTCTGCCATCCTTCCCACCTCTCTGGTCTACTCTCCACAACATCATCCCCCATCTTCATACACCTAGCACATTCCTAGCTACCCTCCCCCTCCCAGCCCCACCTCCCTCCCATTTATCTCTCAGCCCCCTTACCCCCACCCCTCTTTCAGGTCACCCCTCAACCTCCAATGCTCCAGGGAAAACAGCCCCAGCCTATTCAACCTCCTATAGCTCAAATCCTCCAACCCTGGCCACACCCTTGCAAGTCTTTTCTGAATCTTTTCAAGTTTCAAAACATCCATCCAATAGGAAGCTCAAATCCTCCAACCCTTGCAACATCCTTGTAAATCTTTTCTAAACACTTTCAAGTTTCACAACATGCTTTCGATAGGAAGGAGACCGGAATTGTATGCAATATTCACAAAGTGGCTGAACCAATGTCCTGTACAGCCACAAATTGACCTCCCAACTCCTGTGCTCAATACTCTGATCAATAAAGGAAAGCATACCAAATGCCTTCTTCACTATCCTATCTACCTGCGACTCTACCTTCAAGGAGCTATGAACCTGCACAGCAAGGTCTATTTATTCAGCAACACTTCCTAGGACCTTACTATTAAGTGTATAAGTCCTGCTAAGGTTTGCTTTCCCAAAAATGCAGCACCTCGCATTTGTCTAAATTAAACTTCATCTGCCTCTCCTCAGCCCATTGGCCCATCTGGTCCAGATCCTGTTGTAATTTGAGGTAACCTTCTTTGCTGTCTACTACACATCCAATTTTCATGTCATCTGCAAACTTACTAACTGTACATCTTATGCTCATCCAAATCATTTATATAAATGACGAAAAGTATCGGACTCATCACTGATCCTTGTGGCATTCCACTGGTCACAATATAGTTTGGTTACTTTAGCTGGGTCAGTTTTTGTCCAAAATCTGCAGGAGGGTTTCCTGACACCACATGTAGACAGGCCAACAAGGGGTGAGACCACATTGGATTTGGTACTGCGTACTGAACCCGGCCAGGTGTTAGATTTGGAAGTGGACTTTGGTGATAGTGACCACAATGATTATGTTTAGAGTCATAGAGTCATACAGTCATACAGATGTACAGCACAGAAACAGACCCTCTGATCCAACTCGTCCATGCCGACCAGATGTCCCAACCCAATCTAGTTCCACCTGCCAGCAGCTGGCCTATATCCTTCTAAGCTGTTCTTATTCATATACCCATCCAGATGCCTGTTGAATGTTGCAATTGTACCAGCCTCCACCACTTCCTTCAGTAGCTCATTCCATACATGTACCACCCTCTGAGTGAAAAGTTGCCCCTTAGGTCCTTTTTAATTTCTTTCCCCTCTCACCCTAAACCTATGCCCTTTAGTTCTGAACTTCCCCCACCCCAGGAAAAAGACTTTGTCTATTTATCCTATCCGTGCCCCTCATGATTTTATTAACCTCTGATGCTCCAGGGAAAACAGCCTTACTTTAGCAATGGAAAGGGATAGGTATATACCACAGGGCAAGAGTTATAGCTGAGGGAAAGACAATTACGATGCGATTAGGCAAAATTTAGAATGCATAGGATGTGGAAGGAGACTGCAGTGGAAAGGTACAATCAAAATATGGAGCTTATTCAAGGTCCTCGATATGTACCGGTCAGGCAGGAAGGAAGTTGTCGAGCGCAGGAGCCATGGTTTACTTAAGACGTTGAATCCCTTTTCAATAGGAAGAAGAAGGTTATGTTAGGATGAGTCATGAATGCTCAGTTAGGGCATTTGAGAGTTATAAGCTAGCCAGGAAAGACCTAAAGAGAGAAATAAGAAGAGCAAGGAGGGGACATGAGATGTTGTTGTCAGATAGGATCAAGGAAAACCATAAAACTTTCTATAGGTATATCAGGAATAAAAGAATGACAAGAGTGAGATTAGGGTCAATCAAGGACAGTAGTGGGAAGTTGTGTGTAGAGTCCAGGGAGTTAGGAGAAACGCTAAATGAATATTTTTCATCAGTATTCACATTAGAAAAAGACAATGTTGTTGAGGAGAATACTGCGATACAGGCTACTAGACTAGACAGGATTGACGTTCACAAGGAGGAGGTGTTAGCAATTCTGAAAAGTGTGAAAATAGACAAGTCCCTGGTTGGATGGGATTTTCCTAGTATTCTCTGGGAAGCCAGGGAGGAGCTTGCCTTGATCTTTATGTTGTCATTGTCTAGAGGAATAGTGCCAGAAGACTGGAGGATAGCAAATATTGTCCCCTTGTTCAAGAAGGGAAGAGACAACTCTGCGAATTATAGACAGTGAGCCTTACTTTGGTTGTGGGTAAAGTGTTGGAAAAGGCTATAAGAGATAGGATTTATAATCATCTCGAAAGGAATAAGTTGATCAGGGATAGCCAACATGGTTTTGTGAAGGGTAGGTTGTGCCTCACAAATCTTATAGAGTTCTTTGAGAAGGTGACCAAACAGGTGGATGATGGTAAAGCAGTTGGCATGGTGTGTATGGATTTCAGTAAAGTGTTTGATAAGGTTCCACACAGAAGGCTATTGCACAAAATATGGAGGCATGGAATTGAGGGTGATTTAGTGGTTGGATAAGAAGTTGGCTAGCTGAAAGAAAACAGAGGGTGGTGGTTGATGGGAAATGTTCATCCTGGAGTTTAGTTGCTAGTGGTGCACCTCAAGGATCTGTTTTGGGTCCACTGCTATTTGTCATTTTTATAAATGACCTGGATAAGGGTATAGAAGGGTTAGTAAATTTACGGAAGACATTAAGGTCGGTGGAATTGTGGACAGTGCCTAAGAATGTTGCAGGTTACAGAGGAACATAGATAAGCTAAGAACTGGGCTGAGAGGTGGCCAATGGAGTTTAATGTGAAAAGAATGTGAGGTGATTCACTTTGGAAGGAGCAACAGTAATGAGGAGTACTGGGTTAATGGTAAGATTCTTGGTAGTGTAGAGAGAGACCTCAGAGTCCATGTACATAGATCCCTGAAAGTTGTCACCCAGGTTGATAGGGTTGTTAAGAAGGCATATGGCATGTTAGATTTTATTGGTAGAAGGATTGAGTTTCGGAGCCATGAGGTTATGCTGCAGTTGTACAAAACTTTGGTGTGGCTGCACTTGGAGTATTGCGTACAGGTCTGGTCACTCCATTATAGGAAGGATGTGGAAGCTTTGAAAAGGTTTCACAGCCAATTTACTGGGATATTGCCTGGTATGGAGGGAAGGTCTTGTGAGGAAAGACTGATTGACTTGAGGCTGTTTTCATTAGAGAGAAGAAGATTGAGAGGTGACTTAATTGAGACATGTAAGATAATCAGAGAGTTAGATAGGGTGGCCAATGAGAGCCTTTTTCCTCAGATAGTGATGGCTAGTACGAGGGGACATAGCTTTAACTTGAGGGGTGATAGATATAGGACAGATGTCTGAGGTAGTTTCTTTACTCAGAGAGTAGTAGGAGTGTGGAACGCTCTGCCTGCAACAGTAGTAGACTCACCAACTTTAAGGGCATTTGAATGGTCATTGGATAAACTTATGGACAAAAATGGAATGGTGTAGGATGGATAGGCTTAAGATTGGTTCCACACAGGTTGGCACAACATCGATGGCTGCAGGTCTTGTACTACACTGCAATGTTCTATGTTCTAAAAAAGGGGTTTACTCTTGGAAACTGCGAGCATGGCTGAGATGTTAAATGAATACTTTGCATCTATCTTTACAAAAGAGGAGGATGATGTCCAAGCATTGGTGACAGAGGAGGAAACTCTATCACTAGAAAGGATTAAAATGAACAAGAAGTCTTGGATAGATTCTTGATGCTTAATCATAGAACTTCTACAGTGAGAAAGCAGGTTATTCCACTTAAAGTTGACAGTGCTCTGTGAGTTGATAATGAGGTACATACTAAGGTTTGGAGTAAGAGAGGATCAAAATTCTGGGGGCAATTTAAATTTTCCATGGACTCATGGGAAGTGCCAGAAGCCTGGCGAACTGCAAACATAACAGTGTTGCTCAAGAAGGTTGTAAGGATAGTCCCAGCAATTACAAACCAGTTTGTTTATTTTCACTGGAGGGGAAATTTCAAGAAACAGTTATCTCGAGAAGGTGCCCAGGCTTGTGAGGAAAGTAATAAGTCATAGTCTAAAAAGATCAGGAGCAACATGGAAACAAAATTGGCTGAGTGATCAGAAATGAAGAAAGTGAGGACTGCAGATGCTGGAGATCAGAGTTGAAAAGTGTGGTGCTGGAAAAGCACAGCAGGTCAGGCAGCAGCTGAGAAGCAGGACATTTGATGTTTCAGCGCCACACTTTTCGACCATGTGTGATAGGAAATAAAGAGTAACGGTTGATGGATATTTTCCACGCTAGAGAAACTTTTCTAGTGGAGTTTCACAGGTGTGTTTTTTAACAAAAAAATTCACTTATTTATTATTTTTCTCAGAAGCTCATGTGTCTGTGGAATACTTTACTGTAGAGGGCTGTAGAAGCTGTGCCATTAAGTATATTCGAGACTGAAGTAGATTTTTAATCATTATAGATTATTATAGCGATTAGGATACCCATTTTTAAAGTTTGTTTTACTTTTACTATAGCCCAAAAATTAGTTAGCTCTATAGATTTTTATATATTTTAATTGAGATGGTACATGATGTCATGTTTGCACGTCTGCTATTTTAATAGCATAAGAACATACCTTTGTGATCATCCTTCAGAGGGCACTTTATGCTTTTTAGCTCTTTATGTTCAAACTTGAGAGATTGCTCTTCCTTTGGCTTTTCATTAACTCTTTTAAAAACAGCAATTTTTTTACCAAGATTCTCTTTTCCTGTTGAAGAGTATGCCTGTTTGCTATTTTCTAATGGATGCTTTCCCATGTTGTCAGTTGAAAGACGTATACGTTTGACTGGTTCCTCCTTCCGTTGATCATTCAGAGAGGGAGCCAGACTCCCAGTCTCAGTGGTGGCCCTTGTATCCTCACTGGATGTTTTAAGGAAACGCGTTTTGTCACAGGTTCCTGATATTAATTCTTCATTCCGTGCTGCCGGTAATGGTTGTTTAATCTTCACAGCTGTAGTCTGCTGTCTATTGAGTGTTGGTGTAATAGCAATGCTCTTCTCAGTTAAAGGCTTCTTCTGTCCCTCACTGATGATACTCACTGTGTGAGTAGTTGGGGGCTCTCCTTGGCTTCTGTCATTTTTAGAAGTTAATGGGGATTTTTCAATTTTAGTATCAGGAGAAAATCTTTGCGTAATGTTGCTGGGCAATGTAAACATCTGGCAAGTCTTCCTTCTACTTTCAGTATTGGTGTCAGTTTTGATGTAGTTCAATGAATGATTTGGCACTATTGCTGCACATTTAACTTTATTTAGATTATTTCCTCTGGGTCTTTTAGTATAGTCTCTGCAATCCTCTTGTGCATCAGAACTACTATTCATTATTTTACCGACCATGGGTTGAGTAATAATGCTTGATTCTATGTTGTGCACAGCAGTTAACTGGGAAAAATTATTGTGTTCAATAGTTTTATTGTATTCTCCTGCAACAATTGCAGATTCTTTTTCCTTGTATTTTGTAAGATGTTCTTTTAATTGGATCCCTCCAATTTCCTTCATATTTACTACACAACACTTTGATACATCACTTAAATTTGCCTTGCAATCATGTAAGGATTTCACTTTTTGAGTGTCTTCATTCAAGCCTATTGTTGTTGATCTAACTTTTAAATCTTTAATCTGTTCAGTGACAGGTGGAACATTCATCACGGAACTGACTGAAAGTGTTGCTGATTCTAAATTTTCTGGGGCTGATCTCTTTTTGTCATTAACATGGCCGTGATCTCTTTCACGACCACACCTTGCAGGAGTAATGTTGTGATTTCCTGAGTTCTTCTCAACATGGCCAAATTCACCTTGAAGCATAACATCCTCATCAAAATATGATGAAGAGTTATCTGAATATTTAAAATCTGCAGCTGCATTAATGTCAATGTCACAGATTTTGTCTGTGGCTTTAATTTCCTCTGCAGCTACTATTGACAAATATTCCAAATGGTTCGCATTTTGAAGTATGGGTTGGGATTTCTGAGTTGTATTCAGAATTGAGCCATCAATTAATGGTGCTTTCAAATGATCTGTCACAACTATTTGACTATTTTCCAAATCTTGCACTTCTCCATACCTGTTATGCATGTCAATCTCAGCTACATATTCTGCTGAGTTCTGAATTGGTCTGGATATTTCCTGAAGGCTGGAAGATTGGTCAAAAATAGGTATACATACTGTCGATGATTTTTGTTCTTTTGAGATAGGATACTCCATATACTCCATAAGGTTCCCTGCAGTGTTAGCTTCAATCTTAATCAATCTTGGTTGATTCTGTTCTATTAAAGGAGAAAGATATTGTTCTGTCATATGTGACATTGATGATTGCAAGCCATCTAATTTCACGACTTCAGGTTCATTGTTGGATCGAAGTGCTATAAGATGATCTTCCAAATCTAGCACAGTTTCAGAATTTGAATGTTGGACAATTCTTGACTGAAAGATGAAATGCTCATATTCAGTTGATCGATTACTAACAGGAGACATGGCTATTTCTGTAGAATTACAAAATTGCTGGTTCATATTCTCATCATGAAAAACATTCCGCAGGTGTTCATCATTAACATTCTTTTCTGTTTTGCAAAGACCTTCAATTTCAACATTTGTCACATCTGAATTATATTCATTATTGATGCCTTCAGTAATCTCTCTTGAGCTATTCCAACAAAGACTTTCGAAAGGAGATGCCTCATCATTTTTCAGTTTCTCATTGTCTATAAGTGTGAATGTGTTAGCATCTTGATGAGTAATGACTGAAGGTTCAGTAGCAGTACTATTTGTTTTATATTCCATTTCCTGTAATGGCCAATCTGTGCCATCCCTTTTATTATTGAAGAATACCAGCTTATTGGACCGGATTTCTAAATTATCTTCAAATAGTGCAGGTTGTTCAATGGGCAGCTGTTCCTCTAATTGACAGATGACAGATCTGCTGGTTTCTTGAAAGCTTGATCCTGCTTTATTATTGTGGGCTTCAATGTCTGCTGTCTCAAACAACTGCATTGACTGATGTGTTGATCTATTTTCTTCATGTAATTTATTTTCTGAAGCATTTAAACTGCATTGTATCTGGCCCTGTCCTTCTGTGCTATTGAGAGGAAGGCTGAGGCTTTTGACAGCGCTTTCATGACTTTTTCTGTTCTCGAATGCAGTTTGTTCAAATTCATCAGCTAGTTCTTTATGTAAGTTAAGATTTTGAAGCATTGCTTTTGGACAAACGACCTTTGAGTGTAAATGTGGACACTCATATCTAGATGTATCCATCTCATGGGACTTACTATCATAATTTTTGTTGATTTGAAGTTGGCCTGTAGCTTGCGCAGGCCCATCATTACCATTATTAGTGCTAACATTTGAAGGTGAATTGAATTTGTTTTCTGAACCATAGCCATCAACTAGGGATATATTGGAGCTAGTGTTTAATAATCGGGAAATATCCTGAATCTGAACAGGTACAGTTAAACATGGTGGAATATCCAGGTATGGATCTATGCACCCACATGTGTCTTCTATTTTGAACATGTCAGACTTCGAATCATTACAAACGATTGATGATGGAAGATTTGCATTGTGAGTATATAGTTCTGATGGTTGTTCTAAAGTTCCCAGCTCTTTATCATAAATGGAAGAGTTCTCACAATGCTCTGAATTCTTATTTTCTATACAATAATCTCCTATTGAAGAGTCAATAAGTGGTCTGGTGCAGTCAGTTTTTGCCTTGTAGCCATTATTACTTCCTTCATATTCTTTGCTTATGCGCATTAACTCATCATCCTTTGTAATAAAGCACAATATTTTTTCCTGTAATTGGTTGTTATCCTGAATATGATACATTTCTTTAAAGGCACTGCTCTTTGAAGCTGTATTGTCTACAATCTGAGCATTACTTAAGGTTTTACAGTATGGGCTGAGTCTGCCACATTCAGATTTGTGGTCACAATTATCTTCATGAGATCGAACCAGATCACACTTGTTCAAAAACAAGAGATCTGTCTTTTTGCCATGACAAGCACTGGGATCATGTTTGTAGCTTGCTGAGCTTGTGGCATTTTTAATAAAACTAATTTCTCCATCTTTTGAAAGTAAAGGTTGCATTTCAGCCTGTGAAAAACAAATGTACGCATTAGCAAAGATGATGAAATGTAAAATTTACAAGGAACAGAGTGAAAAAGTATGTGTTACAATAGACATTAGTGAACTTCCTATGCTAAGAATGACTATAATACGTTGAGCAGGATGCCACAGTGCTATTTTCAATAATCTGTTCTGCATTTACTTTCTGTAACTTTGCCTATGTAACTTATATGTCTATCATTTTTTCAAACAAGTTATGCACTTATTTCTAGTTTTTGAACAAAAATTACATTGGTTCATTTCTTTAGTGCTGAAACGTTTTCCCCAATTTTAGGCTGTATACTTAGATCTAAATAGAACTGAGGCTGATTTATTTGCAGGGTTATATGCTGTTTTATTGGAAATGATTTAAACTAACTGCCCACAGTATGGGAACTAGGCAAGAATATCAAGCAGAACAGAATACTGGGACAGACAAAAAGCACAAAAATAGGAACTAGTAAGTTATTGGGGAGATTCTGACTAAGGGAGAAAGTAATAAAGTTTAAATTAAATTAACTACGCATGTATGTGAATGCATGGAATGTGGTGGATAAGATTGGTGAATTACAGTTGCAGGTGGTCATGTGGATCTATGATGTCATGGCTGTAATGATGATGTCACTCAAAGAATCACAATTTCTACAGTGCAGAAGCAGGCCATTCAGCCCATCAAGTCCACACTGCACTCCAAGATGCATCCCATCTAGGCCTAACCCTCTATCCTATGATCTTTCATTTCCCCAGGTTAATCCATCTAGCCTGCACATCCATGGACATTATGGGACAATTTACATGGCCAATCTTCTGAACCTGCATATCTTTGGACTCTGGGAGGAAACGAGAAAGAAGAAGCCTTAATGAATGTTTGCAGTGCATCTTGTAGATCTTATGCATTGCTGTTTATGGGTGTCTGTAGTAGAGGGGAGTTACTCATACAGTCATAGAGATGTACAGCATGGAACCAGACCATTCGGTCCAACTCGTCCATATCGACCAGCTATCCCAACCTAATCTAGTCCCACCTGCCAGCACCTGGCCCATATCCCTCCAAACCCTTCCCATTCATATAGCCATCCAGATGCCTTTTAAATGTTGCAATCGTACTAGTCTCCACCACTTCCTCTGGCAGCTCATTCCATACAAATACCACCGGCTACATTAAAAACGTTGCCCCTTAGGTCTCTTTTATATCATTCCCCTCTCACCCTAAATTTATGCCCTCTAGTTCTGACTCCCCCATCTATCCATGCCTCTCATGATTTTATAAACCTCTATATGGTCACTCCTCAGCCTCAAATGCACCAGGGAAAACAGCACTAGAAAATTCAACCTCTCCTGCTAACTAAAATCCTCCAAACCTGGCAACATCCTTGTAAATCTTTTCTGAATCCTTTGAAGTTTCACAACATCTGACCGAAAGGAGACCAGATTTGTAAGCAATATTCCAAAAGTGGCCTACTCACTGTCTTGTACAGCCACAACATGACTTCCCAACTCCTGTACTCAATACACTGAACAATAAAGGAAAGCATTCCAAATGCCTTCTTCACTATTCTATCTACCTGCGACTCCACTTTCAAGGAGCTATGGACCTGCACTCCAAGGACTCTTTGTTCAGTAAAACTCCCCAGGACCTTACTGTTAAGTGTATAAGTCCTGCTAGCATTTGCTTTCCCAAAATGCAGCACCCCGCATTTATCTAAATTAAACTCCATCTGCCACTTCTCAGCCCGTTGGCCATCTATCAAGATCCCGTTGTATTCTGAGGTAACCTTTTTCACTGTCTACTATACCTCCAATTTTGGTGTCATCTGCAAACTAGCTAATTATACCTCTTGAGCAGACATCCACAACATTTATATAAATGATGAAAAGTAGTGGACCCAGCACCGATCCTTGTGGCACTCCACTGGTCACAGGCCTCCAGTCTGAAAAACAATTCTCCACCACCCCCCTCTGTCTTCTTCCTTTGAGCCAGTTCTCTATCCAAATGGCTAGTTCTCCCTGTATTCCACGAGATCTAACCTTGCTAACCAGACTCTTATAGGGAGCCTTGTCGAACGCCTTACTGAAGTCCATATATATTATGTCCACCGCTCTGCCCTCATCAATTGTCTTTTTTACTCTTCAAAAAAACTCAGTCAAGTTTGTGAGACATGATTTCCCATGCAAAAAGCCATGTTGACTATACCTAATCAATCTTTGCCTTTCCAAATACATGTACATCCTGTCCCTCAGGATTCCCTCCAACAACTTGCCCACCACTGACATCAAGCTCACTGGTCTATAGTTCCATTGCTTGTCCTTACCACCTTTCTTAAACAGTGGCACCATGTTAGCCAACCTCCAGTCTTCTGGCACCTCATCTGTGACTATCGATGATACAAATATCTCAGCAAGGGGCCCAGCAATCACTTCCCTAGCTTCCCACAGAGTTCGAGGGTGCACCTGATCAAGTCCTGGGGATTTATCCACCTTTATGCGTTTCAAGATATCCAGCATTTCCTCCTCTGTAATATGGACATTTTTCAAGATGTCACCATCTATTTCCCTACATTCTATATCTTCCATGTCCTTTTCCACAGTAAACACTGATGCAAAATACTTGTTTAGTATCTCCCCATCTCTTTCGGTTCCACACAAAGGCTGCCTTGCTGATCTTTCAGAGGTCCTATTCTCTCCCTAGTTACCCTTTTGTACTTAATGTATTTGTAAAAACCCTTTGGTTTCTCCTTAACACTATTTGCCAAAGCTATCTCATATCCTCTTTTTGCCCTCCTGATTTCCCTCTTAAGTATACTCCTACTGCCTTTATACTCTTCTAAGGATTCATTTGATTTATCTTGTCTATAAATGACATATGCTTTCTTCTTTTTCTTAACCAAACCCTCAATTTCTTTAGTTATCCTGCATTCCCTATACCTACCAGCCTTTCCTTTCACCCTGACAGGAACATACTGTCTCTGGACTCTCGTTATCTCATTTCTGAAGGCTTGGCATTTTCCAGCCGTCCCTTTACCAGCGAACATCTGCCCCCAATCAGCTTTTGAAAGTTCATGCCTAAGACCGTCAAATCAGCCTTCCTCCAATTTAGAACTTCAACTTTTAGATCTGGTGTATCGTTTTCCATCACTATTTTAACACTAATAGAATTATGGTCGCTGGCCCCAAAGTGCTCCCCCACTGTCACCTCAGTCACCTGCCCTGCCTTATTTCCCAAGAATAAGTCAATTTTTGCACCTTCTCTAGTAGCTATGTCAGTAGCTGAATCAGAAAATTTTCTTGCACGCACTTAACAAATTCTTCTCCATCTAAACCCTTAACTCTATGGCAGTCCAGTCTATGTCTGGAAAGTTAAAATTCCCTACCATGACCACCCTATTATTCTTACAGATAACTGAGATCTCCTTACAAATTTGTTTCTCTTTTCCCTCTGACTATTAGGAGGTCTATAATACAATCCCAATAAGGTGATCATCCCTTTCTTATTTCTCAGTCAACCCAAATAACTTCCCTGAATGTATTTCCGGGATTCTGGGTATTTCAAGATGGAAGTTGGCAAGATGGAGGACGGGAAAAATTTCTGGCGGTAACAGGTTGTTCCTTTTTTGAGGTATTTTAGGTGTTGGAGGTGATTTCCTTGAATTCCAGATGCTGCAATTACTGTTTCATATGATGTTGCATTGTTTTGGAACTTTGGAGAAAAAAAGTCAAAACAACAGCACTTTTAAAAGGGAGAGGATCAGACAAAGACAGCACATGGTGAGGTTAGTGCAGAAGAGAGAGAGAGAGAGAGAGAGAGAGAGAGAATGTGTGTGTGTGCGTGCATGCGTGAGTGAGCGAGAGAGAGAGAGAGAGAGAGAGAAAGAAACCCACACTTTAACTGATACAGCAGGGAACCTATGCAGTTACTGCTTTTGCTGTTTGAATTCATGTATCGCTGGACCTCGGAGAGCGTCTAGGAAAATAAAGAACAGTGAAATTTACATCATTATCTTGGAGGAACCAGTTTGGGAGAGGTCACAACACTGTAAAATAAGTGAATATTTTTAATTGTGGCCTAAAGAAAGTCTGCAGTAGTGAGTAGAGTCAGTGCTTTCTTGATTATATGTTTTATTGAAATATGTCTCTTGATTAAATGTAAAAATGTAAGCCATAAGTATTAAGTTAACCTGGAGCAGTGTTTTGTAGAGGAATAAGACAGTGCTATTTTCTGGGTCTGTAGATTGGAAGAAGCAAAAATGGCCTTTAATAGAGTGATATGCTCTTCTTGTCAGATGTGGGAGTTTAGGGAGAGTTTACGTGTTACTGAGGATTATATCTTCAATAAATGTCATTGGTTGTGAATCCTATCAGATTGGATTGATCGGGTGGAGAGACAGTTAGAAGCAATGAGGAATTTACAAGAGCAAGGGGACATGATGGATGGCAGTCATAGGAAGTGAAAAAAGTTGCAGATACAATCACATACATGGGTTAACTCCAGGAAAGGTAAGACAAGTAGGCAGTTAGTGTAGGAGTCATCTGTGGCTATCCCCATTTCAAACAAGTATGCTGTTTTGGAAAATGTAGGGGTGATGGATTCTCAGGGGAATGTAGCATGAACAGCCATGTTTGTGGTATTGAGACTGGCTCTAACGCAATGAAGGGTACGTCAAGTTCCAAGAGATCAATTGTGTTAAGGGACTCCGAGGAACAGATAGACATTTCTGTGGCCAGCAGTGAAAAATCAGAATGGTGTGTTGCCTCCCTGGTGCCACGATCAAGAATGTCTCAGAGAGGGTGCAGAATGTTCTCAAGGGGGAGAGGTGCCAGCAGGAGGTCATTGTACACATTGGAACCAATGATATAAGAAGTGAAAAGGATTAGATTCTGAAGGGAGAATATAGAGAGTTAGGCAGAAATTTATAAAGGAGATTCTCGCGAGTAGTAATATCTGGATTACTCCCAGTGCTGCAAGCTAGTGAGGGTAGGAATAAGAGGATAGAGCAGATGAATGCATGGCTGAGGAGCTGGTGTGTGGGAGAAGGATCCACATTTTTGGATTATTGGAATCTCTTCTTGTGTATAAGTGACCAGTACAAGAAGGACAGATTGCACCTAAATTGGAAAGGGACTAATATACTGGCAGGGAGATTTGCTAGAGCTGCTCAGGAGGATTTAAACTAGTAAGGTAGGAAGATAGTGAGGAAAGAGATCAATCTGAGATTGGTATAGTTGAGAAAAGAAGTGAGTCAAACAGTCAGGACAGGCAGGGACAAAGCAGAGAATAAGGTAGGACTGATAAATTAAACTGCATTTATTTCAATGCAAGAGGCCGAACAGAGAAGACTGTTGAACTCAGGGCATGGTTAGGGATATGGGATTGGGATATCATAGCAATTACAGAAACGTGGCTCAGGGATGGACATGACTGGCAGCTTAATGTTCCAGGATACAAATGCTACAGGAAAGACAGAAAGGGAGGCAAGAAAGGAGGGGTAGTGGTGTTTTTGATAAGGGATAGCATTACAGCTGTAATAAGGGAGGATATTCCCAGAATTGCATCCAGGGAAGTTATTTGGGTTGAACTGAATAATAAGAAAGGGATGATCACCTTATTGGGATTTCATTATAGACCCCCTAGTAGTCAGTGGGAAATTGAGAAACAAACTTGTAAGGAGATCTTAGCTATTTGTAAGAATAATAGGGTGGTTATGGCAGGGGATTTTAACTGTTTGTAGATGTGGTGCCAATCAAGCAGGCTGCTTTTTTTTGGATGGTGTCAAGTATTTTGAGTATTGTTTAAGCTGCACTCATTCATACAATTGGGGAATATTGTACCACACTTTTGATTTATGCCTTGTAGGTAATGAACAGATGTTGGGAATCAGGAGGTGAGTTATTCACTGCAGAATTCTGACCTACTCTTGTAGCCACAATACTTATATGGCTATTCCAGTTCAGTTTGCAGACATTTAAACCACTAGAAGGTTAACAGTGGTGAATTCATCGATGGTAATGACAATAAATGTGATAGTAAGATTTTCTCTTGTTGAAAATGGTCATTGCCTGGCATTTGTCTGGTACAAATGTTACTTGCTACTTGTTAGCCTATTCCTGGATTTTGTCCATATTTTGTTGCATTTGGACATGGACTGGTTCAGTATCAGAGGCAACATGAATGGTGGTGAACATTGTACAATCATTAGTGAACGTCCCAATCTATGATGGAGGAATGATCATTGATGAAGCAGCTAAAGATGTTTGGGCCTAGGACACTACCCTAAGGAACTCCTACAGAGATATTCTGGAGCTGAGATGATTGACTTGTAACAACCACAACCATTTTCCTATGTATCAGGTATAACTCCAAACTGTGGTGAGTTTTCTCTCTGATTCCCTTTAATTTCATTTTGTTAGATCTGCTTGATTCCACACTTGGTGAAAAATGACCTTGATGTCAAGGGCAAGCACCTTCACCTCCTTTGAGTCAGGCTGGAATGAGGTCAGGAGGTGAGGGACTCTGAAAAAACTCAAACCAAGTGTCAGTAAGCAGGTTATAGCTAAGCAACTGCTGCTTGATAGCTCAGTTGATGACACCTTCCATCATTTTATTGATGGTCAAGAGTACACTGATGGGGTGGTAATTATCTGAGTCTAGATTAGAGTAGTGCTGGAAAAGCACAGCAGGTCAGGCAGCATCCGAGGAGCAGGAAAATCGACATTTCGGGCAATGTCGATTTTCCTGCTCCTCCGATGCTGCCTGGCCTGCTGCGCTTTTCCAGCACCACTCTAATCCAGACTCTGATCTCCAGCATCTTCAGTCTTCACTTTTACCTGATAATTATCTGAATTAAGTTTGTTTTTCTTTGCACCAGAACTACCTGGATAAATTTTTTACTTTGTCAAACTGATGCCAGCATTCTCGCTGTACTTTAATAGCTAGGTGGTAAGTTCTGGAACACAAGTATTGAGTACTATTGCTGGAATGTTATCAGGACCTATAACCTTTGCAATATCCAGTGCCTCCTGTCATTTTTCGATGTCATATTGTGTGGCTGAGGGCTAGACTCTGTGATACTGGGAACCTCTGGAGGAGGCTGAGATGCACAGATTTCTAATCATCGGGAAAATTGAGGGTTAAGGGGATAAGGCAGGAAAGTGGAGTGGAGGATTATCGGATCAACCATGATCTCATTGAATGGCAGAGGAGAGTCAATAGGCTGAATGGCTTACATTTACTCTTATTACTTATGGTCGTAAGGTAAAGTGTATAAAATTCCGCAGGAACAAAGGGAAGCATACAGCATCATAGCTTTCATTAATGGGGCACAGACTAAGGAATAAAGGAAGTCATGTCAAATTTGTATAGAACACTGATTTGGTCTCAGCTAGATTATTGTCTCATTTCTGGTCACCATACTTTAGGAATGGTAAGTGCATAAAAGATTTAAGTGTATGGTTCCAGGATTGAGGAAGTACAATTACGAAGAAATATTGAAAAAGTTGGAACTGTTTTCCTTGAAGAAAGTTATATTCAGAAGATAAAGTTAGTTCTATCCAGAGTTTAGGAGAATGAGAGTTGGACCCATTGAATGGGCTCGAAAAGGTAGATACTGAAGGATGCTTCCCCCATATGAGGCAGGTCTTAAACCAAGGGACAGTCCCAAATTAAGGGGTATCACTTAGCAGTGTGAAGAAGAGGAATGCATTCATGTGAAGGATAGTGAATTTTTGATATTTTCTGCCCCAGGGAGCTGTGGAAGTTCACTCATTGAATATGTTAAAGACATATTAATGACATGCAGGAAAATGGGGATAGCCCAGAAAAATAGGACTGATGTAGATGATCCGACATGATTGAAAGCAGGGTGGCTGACTTATTCATGCTTCTATATATTAGATTAGATTCCCTACAGTGTAGAAACAGGCCCTTCAGCCTAACAAGTCCACACCGACCCTCCGAAGAGTAACCCACCCTCCCATTTCCCTCTGACTAATGCACCTAACACCATGGTCAATTTAACATGGCCAATTCACCTGACCTGCACATCTTTGTGACTGTGGGAGGAAACCAGAGCACCCGGAGGAAACCCACACAGACACGAGGAGAATGTGCAAACTCCACACAGACAGTCACCCGAGGCTGGAATCAAACCTGGGACCCTGGTGCTGTGAGGCAGCAGTGCTAACCACTGAGCCACCATGCTGCCCAATATACAGTCCTAACAGAAGGTTGAGAGGAGATTTGATAGAGATATTCAAAAGCATTAAGTGTAATGAAGAAGGCATTTGGTAAGCTTGCCTTTATTGGTCAGTGCATTGAGTATAGGAGTTGAAAAGTCATATTGCAGCTTTACAGGACATTGGTTTGGCCACTTTTGGACTACTGCATTCAATTCTGATCTCCCTGCTATAGGAAAGATGCTGTGAAACGTGAAAGGGCTCAAAAAAGATTGACAATGATGTTGCCAGGGTTGGACAGTTTGAGCTATAGAGAGAGGCTTAATAGGTTGGGGCTAATTTCCCTGGAGCATTGGAGGCTGAGGGGTCACCTTATAGAGGCTTATAAAATCATGAGGGGGATAGAGTGAAAAGGCTTTTCTTCAGGGTAAGGGAGTCCAAATCTAGAGAGCATAGGTTTAAGGTGAGAGGGGAAGAACTTAAAAGGGACATAAGGGGGAACTTTTTCACGCAGAGGATGGTGCATGTATGGAATGAGCTGCTAGAGGAGGTGGTAGAGGCTGGTGCAATAACAACATTTAAAAAGCATCAGGATGGGAACATGAATAGCAGGGGTTTAAAGGGATATGGGCCAAATGGGACTAGATTCATTTAGGGCAGCACGGTGGCACAGTGGTTAGCATTGCTGCCTCACAGCGCCAGAGACCCGGGTTCAATTCCCGCCTCAGGCGACTGACTGTGTGGAGTTTGCACGTTCTCCCCGTGTCTGCGTGGGTTTCCTCCGGTTTCCTCCCACACTCCAAAGATGTGCAGGTCAGGTGAATTGGCCATGCTAAATTGCCCGTAGTGTTAGGTAAGGGGTAGATGTAGATGTAGGGGTAAGGGTGGGTTACGCTTCGGCGGGGCGGTGTGGACTTGTTGGGCCGAAGGGCCTGTTTCCACACTGTAAGTAATCTAATCTAATCTAATCATATCTGGTTAGCGTGGGTGAGTTGGACCGAAGGGTCTATTTCTGTGCTGCACACCTCCATAACTCTATGTCGAGAAAGAGTAGATAGGGGAAGAACTGTTCCCATTGATGGAACGATCGAGAACAAGGAGACACATATTTAAGATAATTGGTAAAAGAATTAACGCAGACATGAGGAGAAATTTTTCACATACCAAGTGGTTAGAAACTGAAGTGGGAATGTGCTGGTGATGGGTTTAATGGAGGCATTGAAGAGAAGGGCATTTAATATGACCAAGCAGAGTCAGCATTTACTTCAAAAAGAATGAATTATAAAAATATGAAGATCTTGCTAAAGCTATACAAGGCACTAGTCAGACCACAGCAGGAGTACAGTGTACAGAGTTCATAATTTTGGGATAAGAGATAGCAGATGTAAAACAGTGACAAGGAGAAATTGCTTCTCTCAAAAGGTTGTGAATCTATGGAATTCATTACCCCAGAATCAGTGAATTCAGAGGCTTTAAGGAAATTTATAGAAGTAATAGCTGGATATTTAATCAGTAATGGGTCGAAGGCACGACAGGTTAGATGCAGAAAGGATGTTTCCCTTTTGGGAGGGTTTAGGAACAAAAGGCAGAATCTCAGAATAAGGGGTTGCCCTTTAAGATAGATGAGAAGAACTTTTTTTCTCTCAGAGGATAGTGAATTTACAAAAATTCCTTCCCACAGTAGACTATAGTGGTTGGGTCATTAAGTACATTCAAGGTTGAGGTAGACAGATGTGGGCTGCACGGTGGCACAGTGGTTAGCACTGCTGCCTCACAGTGCCAGAGACCTGGGTTCAGTTCCTGCCTCAGGCGACTCTCTGTGTGGAGTTTGCACATTCTCTCCGTGTCTGCGTGGAATTCCTCCGGGTGCTCCGGTTTCCTTCCACGCTCCAAAGATGTGCAGGTCAGGTGAATTGGCCATGCTAAATTGCCCATAGTGTTAGGTAAGGGGTAGATGTAGGGGTATGGGTGGGTTGCACTTCGGCGGGTCGGTGTGGACTTGTTGGGCTGAAGGGCCTGTTTCCACACTGTAAGTAATCTAATCTAATCAAGATTTTTTATCAGTTGGGGAATCAAGCGTTATGTGGAAAAAGCGGGGAAGTGGAGTGGAGGATTATCAGATCATCCATGATTTCTTGAATGGTGGAGTAGTCTTGATGTGCTGAACAGCCACTTTTGCTCCATTGTCTTAAGTTATTATAGAGTATAAGAGGAAGCGGTTATGTTGAAGCCATATAAGATATTTGTTAGACCTCAACTGCATAGTTCTGGGCACCACACTTTGGAGAATGATGTGAATGCACTGAATAGAATCTAGAGAGGTTCACAAGAATGGTTCCAGGAATGAGAAACTTCAGTTTTGGAGACATTTTGGAGAATTTGGATCTATTGTCCTAGTAGGCTAAGAGGAGATATGATTAAAGTTTTTAAAATCATGAAGAATCTGGGCAGAATGCATATAAAAAGAACAAGAGGGCAGAGATTTAAATAATTTGCAAAATAAGCAAATGAGAAAAAAAAACATTTTCACAAACCATGTAATTCTGGTCTTGAATGAGCTTCCTAGTAGTATGGTGGAGGCAGTTCAAACAGGGCGTTGAAGAGGGCATTATTCCTATTCAAATAATCACCCAGTGTGTAGGCTCAATAAGAAAAGGAAGGAGAAAGGCAATTTGTTAAAATGATCATATGGATGAGTTAGTGCAAACATGGAGGGAAATTTGGATATTTTCTGCATTGTAGAAATTCTGATTCTGTAATTCAGTTCTGGCTTCTTTACTTAAGGAAGAACATACTTGCATTGCAAGCAATCAGGAAAGGCTGAATTGCTTCTTTTTGGATTTTGTTGAGTTTATTGGATGTATTGGAGATATCTTCATCTGGTATAGTGGAGAGTATCCATTCACACTCTTGACTCTTTCTTCGCAGATGGTGAATGAGCTTTGGCGAGTCAACAGCAATTCTCAACCTTTGACCCATCATCAGCATGCCCCTTTTGTGTCTCACTGCTGAGCTGGAAGTTCTGCAAGCTACCAAACATTGACTGGGTCCACTACTTTTCGTCATTTGTCTAAATGATTTTGATGTGAACATAAGAAGTATAGTTAGTAAGTTAGTAAGTTAGCAGATGACACAAAAATCAGAGGTGTCGTGGACAGCGAAGAAGGTTACAAAAGTCAGAGTGCAATGAGCTGAAAATGTGTTGCTGGAAAAGCGCAGCAGGTCAGGCAGCATCCAAGGAGCAGGGGAATCGACGTTTCATGCCTGAAACGTCGATTCTCCTGCTCCTTGGATGCTGCCTGACTTGCTGCACTTTTCCAGCAACACATTTTCAACTCTGAACTCCAGCATCTGCAGTCCTCACTTTCTCCTCAGAGTGCAATGAGATCTTGATCAGATGGGCCAATGGGCTGAGGAGTGACAGATTGAGTTTAATTTAAATAAATGTGAAGTGTTGCATTTTGGAAAGGCAAACTAGGGCAAGACTTATACACTTAATGGTAAGGTCCTAGTGGTTGTTGCTGAACAAAGAGACCTTGGAGTGCAGGTTCATAATTCCTTGAAAGTGGAGTCACAGGTAGATAGGATAGTGAAGAAGGCATTTGGTATGCTTTCCTTTATTGGTGAGAGCGTAGGAGTTGGGAGGTCATGTTGTGGCTGTACAGGACATTGGTTAGGCTACTTTTGGAATATTTTGTGTACTCTGGTCTCCCTCCTATAGGAAGGATGTTGTGAAACTTGAAAGGCTTCAGAAAAGACTTATAAAGATGTTGCTGGGGTTGGAGGGTTGAGTTATAGGGAGAAGCTGAATAGGCTGGGGCTGTTTTCCATGAAGCGTTGAAGACTGAGGGGTGACCTTACAGAGGTTTATAAAATCAGGCATACCATCCCAACTCACTCACTTCATCAGGAACGTGGGGCATTAGCAAGTGTGATAGGATTCCAAAATCGGTGAACTATGCCTGGATAGAACAAAGCCATAGGAAATTCTGGTAGAGATTTGTATAATCCTATTGTACCAATTGGTTGTCTGACTGAGGATTGTGGGTGAAAGGTCAAGATTATGACAGGTTTCGATGGATGGGATACAGAGTGACTGTTTTCTCTTTTGGAAAGCCAGGTTAGGTAGTCACCAAAAAATCCAACAGGGAATTCTAAATAATCTTCTCTCAAAGACTAGTGAAAATGTTGAACTTGCTACCTCACAAAACGTTAAATCATAAAATAAAAGCCCTTAGCGATAGAAGTTGTACAATGGCATGCATTGAGAATTGATAAATGGGCGGGAAACGGTGAATGGGGATAAGGGGTTCCTTTTCAGGTTGGTGACCTGTAACCAATGTATTCCACAAGGATCAGTGCTGTTTATAGTATACACGAATGACCTGGAGAATGGAAGCAAATGTACTATAGCCAAAGTTGCAGATGACACAAAAATAGTTGGAAGGGCAGGCTGCTAGAGAATAGAAACAGTTTACAGAGAAATATTGATTGATTAAGCAATTTGGCAAAAAGTTAGAAAATGAAGTGTAATGTGCAAACATGTGAAGTTGTTCATTTTGGAAGACAGAACAAAACAACAAAGTATTATTCAAATGGAGAAAAACTGCAGAAAGCGGCTGGAGCACTTATGCATGAAACAAAGAAAGGCTCCTAACACACAGGTCCAGCAGCTAATGAGGAAGGTTAATGGAATGTTAGCTGATATTTCAAGGGTGCTGGATTATAAGAGTAGGGAAGACTTACTGCAACTGTACAAGGTGCTGATGAGACCACATCTGGATTATTGTGAGCAGTTTTGGTCCCCTTACTTAAGGAAATATATTCCTTCATTGGAGGCAGTTCAGAGAATGTTCATAAGGATTGTCTTACGAGCAAAGGTTCAACAGGACTCAACTGATTGGAATTCAGAAGAACGGGAAGTGATCTCATTGAAACATATAGGATTCTTAAGAGGCTTGACAGGGTAAATGGTGTTTCCCCTCATGGGAAAGTCTTGGACCAGAGGGCATCGTCTCAGTATTGAAGGGCACCAATGTAAAACTGAGATGAAAAGAAATTTATTCTCTCAGAGGATTGTAAGTGTTTGGAGTTCCTTGCCACAGAGAACTGTGGGGGCAGATTCTTTGTGTGTATTTAAGGCTGGGATAAGTAGATTTTTGATGAGTAGGGGAATCAAGATTACAGGAAAGTCAGAGCAGCCATAATCTTATGGAATGAAGGAGCAGACTTGAGGGGCCGAGGGGCCTACTTCTCTTCTTATTTCTTATGGTCTTATAGCTACCACAGGGTATGGCTGAGGTGCACAGTATAGATACATTTAAGAGAGAAGGGTACTACAGATGGTGGAGATCAGAGTCAAGATTAGAATAGTGCTGGAAAAGCACAGCAGGTCAGGCAGCATCTGAGGAGCAGGAAAATCAACATTTCGGACAAAAGGAATGACCGATGAAGCGCTTTTGCTCAAAATGTCAATTTCCCTGCTCCTTGAATGCTGCCTGACCTGCTGTGCTTTTCCAGCACCACTCTAATTTTGACATGTAAGAGAATGTTAGACAAAAGGAAATAGATGGTGACATCTTGAAAAATGTCCATATTACAGAGGAGAAAGTGCTTGATGTCTTGAAATGCATAAAAGTGGATAAATCCCCAAGACCTGATCAGGTCTACCCTAGAACTGTGTGGGAAGCTAAGGAAGTGATTGCTGGGCCCCTTGCTGAGATATTTGTATCATCGATAGTCACAGGTGAGGTGCCAGAAGACTGGAGATTGGCTAATGTGGTGTCTCTGTTTAAGAAAGTTGGTAAGGATAAGCCAGGGAACTATGGACCAGTGAGCCTGATGTCAGTGGTGGGCAAGTTGTTGGAGGGAATCCTGAGGGACAGGATGTATATGTATTTGGAAATGCAAGGACTGATTAGGGATAGTCAACATGGCTTTTGGGAAATCACACTTGATTGAGATTTTTGGAGAAGTAACAAAGACGATTGATGGGGGCAGTGCGGTAAACGTGATCTATTTGGACTTCAGTAAGGCATTCAACAAGGTTCCCCATGGGAGACTGGTTAGCAAGGTTAGATCTCACGGAATACAGGGAGAACTAGCCATCTGGATACAGAACTGACTCAAAGGTAGAAGACAAAAGGTAGTGGTGGAGGCTTGTTTTTCAGACTGGAGGCTTGTGAGCAGTGGAGTACCACAAGGATCGGTGCTGGGTCCACTATTTCTTATCATTTATATAAATGATTTGGATGTGAGCGTAAGAGGTATAGTTAGTAAGTTTGCAGATGACACCAAAATTGGAGGTGTAATGGATAGCAAAGAAGGTTACCTTAAATTACAACAGAATCTTGATCAGATGGGCCAATGGGCTGAGAAGTGGCAGATGGAGTTTAATTTAGATAAATGTGAGGGCTACATTTTGGGAAAGCAAATCTTAACAGGACTTATACACTTAATGGTAAGGTCCTAGGGAGTGTTGCTGAACAAAGAGACCTTGGAGTGCAGGTTCACAGCTCCTTGAAAGTGGAGATGCAGGTCGATAGGATAGTGAAGAAGGCATTTGGTATGCTTTCCTTTATTGGTCAGAGTATTGAGTACAGGACTGGGAGGTCATATTGTGGCTGTACAGGACATTGGTTAGGCCACTTTTGGAATATTGCGTGCAATTCTGGTCTCTTTCCTATCAGAAAGATGGTGTGAAACTTGAAAGGGTTCAGGAAAGATTTACAAGGATGTTGCCAAGGTTGGAGGATTTGAGCTAGAGGAAGAGGTTGAATAATCTAGGGCTGTTTTCCCTGGAGTGTTGGAGGCTGAGGGATGACCTTATAGAGGTTTATAAAATCATGAGGGGCATGGATAGTCTTTTCTCTGGGGTGCGGGAGTCCAGAACTAGAGGGTATAGGTTTAAGGTGAGAGCGAAACATATAAAACAGACCGAAGGGGCAACTTTTTCACGGGGAAGGTCGTACCTGTATAGAATCAGCTGCCAGAGGAAGTGGTGGAGGCTGCTACAATTTCAACATTTAAAAGGCATTTGGATGGGTATATGAATAGGAAGGCTTTGGAGGGATATGAGCTGGGTGCTGACAGATGGGACTAGATTGGGTTGGGATATCTGGTCGGCATGGATGAGTTGGACTGAAGGGTCTGTTTCCATGCTGTACATCTCTATGACTCTGTAAGTAGTTGTATGAGAGCAAGGAACAGAGAATTGCACTGCTAAGTTCAGATGAGAAAATTAAGTGGGGCATAAACACCTGGATGGACTGGTTGGGCAGAGGTATATTTATTGTGGCATGTAGAATACTCCTACTGAACCTCTGGAAAGACATTTATAATGCTACACTTTTATTAGGATAACATTTTCATTACCTACACATTTAATTGGAATGCACATGCCCAACGTTAATTCCAACCTTAAATCTACTCATCCACAAGTTAGTGTTAGTGACTTGAACTCTTAATTTCTTAGGTGGGATAATGTGCGTCACTAAATACATCCCTCCTGAAGAACAGTGCTCCCCTCTCATCGGTGATCATTTACACTGATCAGTTGACAGCCAGGTAAGCCTGAAGCGCAACATCCCAAAAAGGGGATAAATGGTCCTGTGGTTACATCGGCTGTTCATGCACAGAGCAAAGAGTTCGAGGTTGATGAACTTACCCTGACTGTCCAATGGTCGGTGTTGTCCTCAGAACCCAGTTGCACTCCTGCTGGTCCCCCTCCAGCTCCTTGCTCTGCAGGTGAAGTTGAGTTCTTTCGCAGGGAGGGTGGAGGTCTGACAGGATGCTGCTGGTGTTTTGGGGAGAGCGGGCTCTCAGGCTGGCGGAGTCCCCCCGGGCTGGTGTCCATTGCTGGGGGTGGCGGAGAGGGCTGCCAAGGAGCCGAGCCGGGCAGGCGGCTGGGAGCTGCTGTCGGTCTGCCTGCTCCCTGAGGAAGGGCAGCGGTCCCTGCCTCTCCCGGTGTCCCGGGCAGGAGGAGCGGAGCCGGGCAGCACAGGCGGTGCTCCCACCGCGCCTTGTCCTCGTCCCTCAGGACATCCGAACACACCAGAAACTCCAAGTAGTACTCGTCCTCGGCGCCTCCGGGGGAAGCCTCGTCCATCGCGGGCTCTCCCCCTGAGGCCGTGCGGTGCCTCTCTCCCGCTGGGAGGACACTCCGTGCGCCCTCTCCCTGCTCCAGCCTCCTGCCCGTATTTGGGAGGCCGGTCTCGGTCAGTCTGTCCATCTGGCGGCCCCGGGTAAACCCTCCCTGCCGCTCGCTGGAGGACGCGCACTGAGCGGGGTTTGAAAGGCAATCCCGGCTACACTCCCGGCTAATCGGGCCATCCGATTCTGGCGCCTGCTTGGCTTCGTTCCTCGCCTCGAACTCCTGCATCGTTTTCTCTCTGACCTGAGCCGCCGTGAGCGAGCCCACTTGTAAGAGCGAGGAGCAGATGGCAATCCCCTTTGAGTTTGTGGCAGACACTTGGTAGATGGCGGCGTCGTCTTCTGTGCATCTGAAAGTCAATGAAATGTTACTTGCTTTGAACAGCCATTGAGGGAGAGGTGCACCAGGGAGACCTGCAGTTTGAGAAGTGAATGAGGTAAGTTTTCAGTCCCAGATAAACTATTAGAGCTCACATCCTAATGATAAACCATACTTGGACATCCTCTGATAATCCAACAGTTCTTTTGACAGTAATGCAATCTTGTGTGCCATGAGGCAAACGTTCAAAAGGGGTGAATGGCTAAGGGGTTGCCACAATTTATTTGGAACTAAGATACTGAACTACGTTACAATACGTGGGTCTGGCTGGATTTGTTCGATTCACCCAACAAGTTGATGAACCGGAATAATGGGAGATCCCAATCCCAGCAGTTTAATGAAATGGCCAGCAAGTGATCCACACTCTAGTTAGTGAGGTTCACCAGAGAGTTCACCACCGGTGAGATTGCAAGAGTTGTGGTTACCTCGTGTTGAAGATGTTGTAAATATGTATGAAATGTACGTTGTTTATAAAAAAAAGTAAAGTAAAGGTAAGGCTGTTTGGAGAGTTCCGCTTACTGTCACCTCTGGTGGAAGATGCAGTTGCGTATCGAGTAGAAATCAAATAACCGTCAACTTAACCTTAACATTGAAGAAAATGAGGGAAGTGTTCAAGTAGACTTGTTTCGGAGCAGAGAATCTCGGAAACAAGGAATGTTATGCTGGAAGGCGAAGCTGAGGCAGAGAGACATCGAAGCGAAAAATGGGTAAATAATTGTAGCATAGCAAATCACAAGTTTGTGAATTACTTGTTGTTACCCTAACAAAGACCAAACAGGAGATTAATGTGAAAAAACCCCCACACCCTGTGAACTCTCGTGTCCTATGGTTGAGTCCTGTAGAATGGTTTTATACGTGATGTGTCCTAGTGTTACTAAATTTTGGGACTCCTTTGGAGTGAAATATACTAGGTTGGAAATAGGTGCATTTTCAGTGCTGCAAGTGTTCCAACCATGCAGTTGGTGGTCGGCCCCAGATAATTAGTGTGGTGCTGGAAAAGCACAGCAGGTCAGGCAGCATCCCGGGAGCAAGGGAGCCTGACCCGCTGTGCTTTTCCAGCACCGCATTTTTCGACTCTGATCTCCAGCATCTGCAGTCTTCACTTTCTCCAAGTAACCAAGCCCTATGCCTTAGATAAGCAGCAGGCCCATTGTCTGTGCAAAAAGTAGGCTCTTTAATGCCTGTTTCAAGCTCTCTGATGAGCCTCACTAACTAGAATGTGGATCACTTGCTGGCCATTTCATTAAACTGCTGGGATTTGGATCTCCCATTATTCCAGTTCAGCCTACCTGGGCTGAACTATTCAGTGGCCCTTAAGGAGGAGGTTGGAGACTACCACCAAAACAATTTTAAAAACCTTATCTGACAGTGGAAGTGGATAGAACAACTGTGCAGTCGTGTAGACTGTCGCTGATGCTCATTTAGCCACCATTCCAATCATCTTCCCCTTCCCTGACTGACTGGAGGTTTGGAACAGCCCATATTTATCCTTGTGGAACTGCTAAGTTGCCTCGGTCACCTCATTGGCATTTGCAGCTGACCAGCATTTGCTGATGAAGCCTGAAACCCACCTTCAGGTGAACCATTATGTCCTTAGCTTTGAGCCTATGCTCCTCGCATGCTGCTTATATCAGGCCTCAAACCAGGGCAAAAGGAATGTTGAACCTCACTGCATTTTTCACAAATTGATGCCAAACTTAAGTCAATACCCTACAAGTCAAAAGTCAACAGGTGGCTTACTCGACATATGGAAGGTTTGACCTCTATTTATAGCACATGGTGTACGATTTGGAAATAGATAGTGTTACTGATAAGTATATTTTAGAAGGAAATTACGGCTGTCTTAGGAATTTTCCACGTGCAAAGACACATGAAAAACGTTCTGAGAATAACATTACATCACAAGATTACATGGAGTTCTTAAATATGAGTTGAACTTCATTTTAGCTCTGACCTGTGGGTATCAAATTAGAGGGTAAACAGAATCTGACAACAGATACTGTATCAAGAAAGATGACTGGGTGCTAAGACACAGAAGAAGGTGATGTATATGTGAGGGGATGCCAAAATTGTAGAATTATGCAATGACAGAACAGTGAAGGAGGCCAGTTGGCCCCTTATATCTAAGTCAGCTCATGGTAGAGTTGTACAGTTAATCACACTCCTCAGCTCTGTCTTCACAGCCCCATGTTCTAAGTCCTTTCAAACGCTTATCAGAATTTCTTTTAATATTTCCACTGAATCCACCAGTCTTTCAAACTGTATGTAAATTACAACGTGCTAGGTTAAAATATAATTTCATCTCAATAGCTCTGGTTCTTCTGCCAAACAGCTGAAAATCTGGCTAGTCCAGTTATAGAATCATTGAATCCCTACAGTGTGGAAACAGGCTCTTTGGCCCAACAAGTCCACTGAACAGTAACCCACCCAGACCCATTCCCCTACTACTCTACATTTACCCCAGACTAATGCACCTAACTTACAATCCCTGAACACAATTGACAATTTAGCATGGCCAATTCTCCTAACCTGCACATCTTTGGATTGTGGGAGGAAACCCACGCAGACAGGGGGAGAATGTGCAAACTCCACACAGACAGTTGCCCAAGGCAGGAATCAAACTCGCGTCCCTTGTGCTGAGAGGCAACAATGCTAACCACTGAGCCACCATGCCACCCCCTTTTTTAAATGACATGAAGCTCCTTGGATGCTGCCTGAACTGCTGTGCTCTTCCAGCACCACTAATCCAGCAGATAATCAAAAGGCGGTGCAGGCTCGAAGGGCTGAATGGCCTACTCCTGCATCTATTGTCTATTGTCTATTGTCTATTGTCTATTGTCTATTGTCTATCTATCCTAACCTCAGTTTCCAACAGTTGGCCACAGCTTGTGTATTCTGATCTTCCAAAAGGTCATGGCAATGAGATTATCCCAATAATCAGAGAATCATAGAATCCCTACAGCTGATAATATTTAAATATTATCAGTTTCAAAAGTATTATGTATCTATATTAAATTATGCTATAAAAAACAGATGCTTAAGAACTACTGAGCTGCAGAGATTTTGACATCTCTTACGAGGAGTTGATAAAATTGGACAAATATAACCCAAGGACATACAGGAACTCAGTATTCTCTAATGAGTTTTCAAAAGATTTGTTGCTTGGGTTGAGGTTCTAGATGTGAGTTTGCTCGCTGAGCTAGAAGGTTCAGTTTCAGCATTTCTCAGCAACAAACCCAAACAAGCAGCAAAACGTGCCCAGAAGCCCTAGCCACTTTACCCTACATCAAAGACATCTCTGAAGAGACTGCCAGACTACTCAGACCTCTTAACGTCATGGTGGACCACAAACCCACCAACACACTTAAACAGCAGCTAATGAACTTAAAAGACCCTGTACAGACAACAAGCAAAACAAATATCATTTCCAAAATACCTTGCAAGGACTGTAACAAAACACAACATTGGACAAACAGGCAGAAAACTAGCTGCCAGGATACATGAACATCAACTAGCCACAAAAAGACATGACCCACTATCACTAGTATCCTTATATACAGACGAGGAAGGGCATCACGTTGACTGGGACAACACATCCATTTTAGAATGAACCAAACAGAGAACTGCACGAGAATTCCTAGAAGCATGGAATTCTAACTGAAACCCAATCAACGAACACTTCGAGTTGGACCCCATCGACCATCCGCTGAGAAAAAGAACCAGAAATGATATCAGTGAACACCCAAAGAAACCTAAACACAAATAGAAAGCAGGAATAACACCAACGCTTCTCCGGAGGCTCACTGATGATGTTACCTAGTATGGTGCTTATTGACGGTTTATTTCCTGTATCAAAACTGTCAACAATTTTGAACACTTTAATCAAATTCCTTCTTAACCTTCTCTACTCTCAAAACACTCCCAGCTTCTGCAACCTCCTTTTCACAACAAAAGTTCCTTACATAAGAACTCGGAGCAGGAGTAGGCCATCTGGCCCTTTGAGGCAGAAGTGGATACTGCAGATGCTGGAGATTAGAGTCTAGATTAGAGTGGTACAGGAAAAGCACAGCAGACCAGGCAGCATCTAAGGAACAGGAAAATCAACATTCTGGTAAAAGTCTTTCAGAAAAGGGCTTTTGCCCAAAACATCGATTTTCCTGCATCTGCCCCTTTGAGCCTGCTCCCCATTCAATAAGATCATCGCTGATCTTTTCGTGGCCTCAGCTCCACTTACCCGCCTTCTCACCATAATCCTTAATTCCTTTACTGTTCAAAAAATTATCTATCTTAGCTTTAAAAACATTTAGTGAGGAAACCTCAACCACTTCAATAGGCAGAGAATTCCATAGATTCATAACCCTCTGGGTGAAGAAGTTCCTTCTCAATTCAGTCCTTAATCTGCACCCTCTAATTTTGAGGCTATGCCCTCTTGTCCTAATTTAACCTGCCAGTGGAAACATCCTCTCTATGCCTATCTTATCTATTCCCTTCATAATTTTATATGTTTCTATAAGATTCCTTCTCATTCTTCTAAATTCCAATGAATATACTCCCATCTACTCAGTCTCTCCTCATAAGCCAAACCCCTCAACTGTGGAATCAACCTAGTGAACCTCCTCTGCACCCCTTCTAATGCCAGTACATCCTTTCTTAAGTAAGGAGACCAAAACCGCATGCAGTACTCCAGGTGTGGCCTCTGTACAGCTACAACCTAACCTCTGCTCTTAAACTCCATCCCTCTAGCAATGAAGGATAATATTCCATTTGCCTTCTTAATTACCTGTTGCACCTGCAGACCAATTTTATGTGATTCATGCACATGGACACCCAGATCCCTTTGCACAGCAGTATGCTACAATTTCTTATCATTTTTACTGTTATTCCTATCGAAATGGATGACTTCACATTTATTAACACTGTACTCCATCTACCAGATCTTTGCCCACTCACTTAAACTATCTATGTCCCTTTGCAAAGTTTCACAGTTCTCTGTAAACTTTGCTCTACCACTCATCTTATTGTCATCCGCAAACTTTGACACACTACACATGGTTCCCAATCAAAATCATCCATGAAAATTGTGAATAATTGCAGTCCCAAAGCTGATTCCTGAGGCATACCACTAGTCACTGATTGCCAACCAGAATAGCACTCATTTATTCCCATTCTTTGCTTTCTGTTGTTAACCAATCCTCTATCCATGCTAATGCATTACCCATAACACCTTGCATCTTTAGCTTATGCAGCAGCCTTTTGTGTGGTACCTTGATGAATGCCTTTTAGAAATCTAGATACACCACATCTACTGGGTCCCCATTGTCCACCATGTTCATAATGTCTTCATAGAATTTCAGTACATCAGTTAAGCATGACCTGCCCTTCATGAACCCATGCTGCATCTGCCCAATGGGACAATTTCAATCTAGATGCCTTGCTATTTTTTCCTTGATAATAGACTCAACCATCTACTCCACTGCAGAAGTTAAACTAACAGGTCCATAATTCCCCATCTTTTGTCTACCTCCCTTTTTAACGAGTGGTGTCACATTTGCTGTTTTTCAATCTTCTGCAATTGCCCCACAATCCAATGAATTTTGGAAAATTACCACAAGTACATTTGCTATTTCTCCCGCCATCACTTTTATTACCCTGGAGTACATTCCATCAGGACCAGGGGACTTGTCTAGCCCTAGCTCCACTAGTTTGCCCAACTAATGTGATAATGATTGTTTTCAGGTCTTCACCTACCTTCTCCTTGTCAATTACTGGCATGTTATTCATGTCTTCCACTTTGAAGATTGACACAAAATACTTATTCAATGCCATGGCCATTTCCTCATATCTCATTACTAAATCCCCCTTCTCAACCTCTAAGTACCAATGTTTACTTCAGCAACTTTTTTTGTTTTATATCTTTATAGAAACTTTTGCTATCTATTTATATGCTGAGTCTTGAATCATAGCAGAGTCTTGAATCAGCCACAATGTGGGAAAATTTTAGTCATTATCTTTGCCCTTCAATGCAAATTCCATAATCTTGTTGCTGGTGACATTCTCCTCTCTGAATGCTGTCAATCTCAACCAGAAATATTTACAATCTTGAAATCTCACTGAACTCTAATCTTCTCCCTCACAATACTACCTAATTCAATTTCTGTAACAACACCAACTTTTGCTTTTATGATAACATGTAATTGCTGAAACTGTTAATTACATGTTTGAAAGGGTTAATGATTGGGACAGTGTGAATCCATCATCCACAGTGATGGTGTAAGAGATTACATGCCAGAGAGACTTGACAGCAAGGACCAGCGTGGGTTTAGCTGTCTGTAGTTTCTTATTATGTAACAAATTAGTTACTGTTTAAGGCTCAGGATTCTTTCCTGATTTAGATTAGCTAAGCATACAAACATCATGGCAGCTGTGAAGGACTGCAGGAAAATCTGAAAGACGCTTGGATATTCAGACCTGGAAAAAGTGGCACCAAAACTGCAGATCTCAGGAAGAGGTTGCAGGAAAACTCCACAACTGCTTCAAATGATTGCAAAGAAAGTCACAAAATGGATTTACATTCAGGGTGCAACAAAAAGACAGTGGTCTGTGAAGGAAATTCTAATCCAGCACTCTCAGACTTCAAGGCAAAAGAATTGAACAAAGTTCAAGGAACTACTGAGCAACTCTCAAACAGGATTTTTAAAAAAATCAATTTAATGGTGCACCAAGCAGGCAAGTGCAGTTCCAAGAGAAGGCAACTAAAAATAAGAAAAAACAACAAGTCATGATGATGATGCCATTATACGCAAGACAGGAAAGAAATGTGAAACCAAAATAAAGCTGCAAATATTCTATACTTCAGAAACAAGCGAGAAAGAATTTATATAGGTAAAGTACAGTAAGGCAGTTTTTAATGTTTTAAAAGTAAAATCCAGCCTAGCAAAGATATTGTCCAGGGGAAGACCGTGACTGTGGTGAGAGACAATGATGATCATTGTAGAAAAGCTTCCATACTGTAAGGTAAATTTAGAACCTGGAAATAGTGGGAATTGCAGATGATGGAGAGTCAGACTGGATAAAGAGTGGAACTGGAAAACTGCACAGCAGGTCAGGCAGTAAGAGAGGGGAAGGGGCTTCAACGTTTCAGGTCAGAATCTTTCATCAAGACTGGGGGGAGGGAAGGGGGCTGTGAAATAAATTGAGGGAGGGGTGTGGGCTGAGGGGAAAGGTGGGTGGGATGGCGATAGGTGGATGCAGGTGGGAGGTGGCTGTGATTGTTCAGTGGGCAGGGTGGAGCGAATAGGTGGGAAGGAAGATGGACGGGTTGGGTCAGGTTAATGGAGCAGGGTAGAGAGGGAGGCCTGGGCCTGGGGTAAGGTGGCAGGGTGGGGAGTTTAGAAGCTGGTGAATTCTATGTTAAGGCTATATGATTGTATGCTCCAGGGCAGAAGATGAGGTGTTCTTCCTACAGCTTGTGTGTGGCCCTGTGCTAACAGTGAAGGAAGCCCAGCATGGACATGTCATTGGGGGAGTGGGAGGGGAAGTAGAAATGGATGGCAACTGGAAGGTGGGGTTGATTGGGGCATATGGACCACAAATGTTCCCTGAACCATTTCCTGAGTTTGCGCTCAGTCTCAACGATGTCAAGAAAACGTCGGGAACAACGAATGCAATAAATCAGGTTTGAAGGAATGCAAGAATACTCTGCCTTACTAAATTTAGAACATCAAGTAAACTATCTAGAAAGCTATAAAAGCCACAGATCCTATACTATACTATCTCAGAGGGTTGGAGGCATGGAAGGATAAAATCAAATCCAAAACTGAACTTTTGAGGTACATAATAACTTCAATGTTAGATAGCAAGTCTGAAGCAGAACAAGTCAAACATTATTGTCCTTAAATCAAACAAAAAACTGTGGATGCTGCAGATCTGAAACAAAATTAGAAATTGCTGGCAAAAGTCAGCAAGTTGTGCTGAAGCTGCTCTTTTAACCAGGTTACACTGTCCTTGGCTTTTTTTTCAGAGAGGTTGTAAATGACACAAACTCTGAAAAGTCTGGGGGTTGAAGGGTTTTAGGGCCAATTTGTTTATAGCTAACATATACTGCCTCAGGCAGATGGCTTTCAAATTAAAATAAACACTTGTACAATGAAAGGGGAGTGGCCAATTCTCCCAGCTCAGCTTTCTCTGGTTCGGGTTAGGTTTTAGCAGTAGTGTGGAAAAGCTGCTGGACCCATTTTACAAAAGGTCAAGCTGCTGGAATAAGCAGACAGGCTGGGGTTGGAGCTGCCTCCTTCAGTGAGGAAAATAGATATAATTACAGCAATAGCTCAGAATTTAGAATTGCTGGAAATGCCTTCAGAATCTTTAGAGATGGCTAAAATTAAATTTAAAATGAAGCAGCTTGAGTGAGAGGCAAAAGACAGGGAATTATGATTAAAAGCACATAAAAGAGAAAAGGAGAGAGAGGAGAGTGAAAAGGAAAGAGAGAGAAAAGAGAGGAAAGGAAGAAAGAGAGGGAGTTTGAACTTCACAAACTCAGCTTAAAAAGATGGAGATGAAGGCTGAAGGTAAGCTTAGTGAGGAGGAGAGTGAGGATGAGCAAACGGAGCTAGTGAGGTATTCACATCACTATCAAAGGAGGTATCGTATGAGAAGGTGAAGAAAGCCATCTGAAGTGCATATGAGTTTGTGCCAGAGGCCTACAGACAATGTTTCAGTAATCTAAGAAGGGACCCTGGGTCAAACCTACCTTGAGTTTGAAAGGATCAAACAAAGTAATTTTGATTGGTGGATAAGGGCATTAAAAATAGAGCAAACCTATGACACTCTTAGAGAGACAATTATTTTGGACGAGTTCAAAAATTCACTTCCTGAAGTAGTGAGAACTCATGTGGAAGAGCAGAGAGTTAAAACGGCAAGAAGAGGGCTGAAATGGCTGACGATTATGAGTTGGTCCATAATCAATCTGTGAGGGATAGAAATTGGGGAAAAGAGAAATCCTCACGTAGAAAGGGAAAGGTAGATCTCAGTGAAGATCATAAGGATAACTTGCCACAGGGTAACAAGGAAACCTTTGAAGGAGAAAGAGAAGTTAAAAAGCTCCGGTGTTTTCAAAGCAATAAAGTAGGTCCCTTGAAATTATGTTGTTGTTGGGTTATGAAAAGCACTGGGAAGCCAGATGTAGGAAAACAGGATAAGTCAGTGAATTTTGTAGGAGATGCTAATGGAAAGCACAGTGGAGGCTAGAAAGCTGCACCAGAATGTACAGGCTGATTGGAGGTTGGTTAAGGAGGAAGTGCCAGATCTTCGTAAACCATATACCTACGAAGGTAAAGTTTACTCGCATAGGCCAGGAGCAGCAGGTAAAGAGGTTACAATATTAAGAGATGCAGGATCATCTCACTGTGTGATGCTTAAAGATGAGGAACTGTGTACTTCTGAAGGACTATTTCCAGAAAAGGTACTGGTAATAGGAATTCACAGTGAGACAAGAAACATCCTATTAGTGAGGTTAGAGTATCCAGATAAGGGTGGAGAATTCGTGGTAGGAGTGCTGGACAAACTCTCAGCTCCAGGAATACAAGTTGTCCTTGCTAATGACATAGCTGATTTGCTGGTAGTAGTGCTGCCAATGGAGACTCAGGCAACTGACCTATTGCAGGACATATCCTGGGAATTTTCCTGACTGTGTAGTAACGTCACAAAGTAACTAGCTGAAACAGGAGAGATCAAAGAGTACAGATAAGAAAGTTGAAGTTGAATTAGCAGAGACCCTGTTTGATCAGATAGTTTATACAAACCAGGAACAGATAGGTGACAAAGCAGACATCTTTAGCTCAGATACATTAACTGAGTTGCAGCAGAAATATGAAAATTTAAAGCAATTGTATCAAAAGGCATACATAGAAAAAGAATCTGAATGTGTCCCTGGGAGGTACTAACCTAATTATGCATGAAGGAGATGTAAGAGATGCCGTTCTGAGTGAGCAACATCCTTAGAGGAATAACCCTCTAAAGTTGGCAGAAGTTCAAAAGTAGATTGAATGCACGTTCCAAGATAACATAAACAAAGTAAGTTACAGTGAGTGGAGTTCACCCATAGTAATGGTGCCAAAACCAGACGGTACCCAGCGGTTATGTGTGGACTGTCACAAAGTCAATTCAGTTACGAAAACTGATGCATATCCGATTCCATGTTTGGAAGACTCTGTTGAGAAGGTGGGACAAGCAACTTACATTTCTAAGTTGGACTTGCTCAGGTTTGAATGCACTTTCTGACAAAGGCTTTCGTAAGGCTTTCAGGTTTCAAAGGCTTTCAGCTTTCGTAACGCTGAATGGACTGTATCAGTTTAAAATCATGCCATTTGGCATGAAAAATGCGGCAGCCACATTTCAGAGACTAACCAATAAGGTCATTGCCGGACTACCCAACTGTGTCATATATATCGATGACCTGGTGATTTTTAGTCACACACGGAAGGAACATTTACAACATTTACCAGACATTTATCGATCAAATTTGGAAGGCAGGCAGGCTTGGTGATAACCTTGGCTAAAAATGAATTTGCCAAAGCCCAAGTCATCTTCCTGGGCCATGTTATTGGACATGGACAAATGGCCCACAGGATGCAAAAACAAGGATAATTGGGGAGTTTCCCAATCCATCAACAAAAACAGCAGTACTACGGTTCCTGAGATTGAGTGGATTTTATCGAAGATTCGTACCAAATTTTAGCAGTGTGGCTTCTCTACTCACTGAATTGCTAAAGAAATGTAGGAAGTTTCAGTGGACAGCAAACAGAAAGCATCTGACAGCCTCAAAGCTGTGTTAACCACTGCCCTGGTATTAGCCACACCTAATTATGCAAAGCCATTCAAGGTGGCTATCGATGCAAGTGATGTGGGTGTTGGTGCTGTGCTCTTGCAGGCACATGATGAGAAGATAGAAAGCCTATCGAGTATTTCACCAGGAAATTGAACATTTATCAGCAGAAATATTCAATGGTTCAGAAGGAGACTTAGAGCTTGGTGTTGACATTACAACATTTCAGTGTTTATGTTACCAGTAATGTATCCGAGACAATCTTATCCACTGATCATAACCCATTGAAGTTTGTGGAGAAATGTAAGGACAAAAAGCCAGACTGCTTAGATGGAGCTTGTTGTTACAGCCATTCAATTTGAAAGTTGTGCACGTGGTAGGATGAGAAAACACAACTGCTGACGCATTGTCGAGACTCTAATAAGAAACAGGTGTTCGGTGACAGCAGTACGCTCGACTGAGACAGAATGTAGTTGTGCATGTTTGCATATTTATAGTCAACATAATGTATATGTGTGTTTTAGAGTGCTAACAATTTAGGTTTAAGGAGTTTTAAAATAAGCCATCCTCAGATATTGATGTTCATTTTTTAAGACAGGAGGTGTGATGAGGCTGCTTCTTTAGCCAGATTACGCTGTCCTTGGCTTTTTTACAGAGAGGTTATAAACAATACAGACTCTGAAAAGTCTGGGAATTGAAGAGTTTTAGGGCCAATTTGTTTATAGCTAACAGATACTGCCTCAGGCAGAAGGCTTTCAAGTTAAAAAGCAAGCCACTTGCACAATGAAAGGGGAGTGGCCAGTTCTCCCAACTCAGCTTTTCTGTGGCCTTGGTTTAGGTTTTAGCAGAAGTGTGGAAAGAGCTGCTGGACCCAAAAGATGCAGGTCGAGGCTGGTACTCTCTCTGTGACTTCTATCTTGTAAGACCCTGTGTTTGGTTTTAACTTTTGTGCCAAGGGGTGTTCATGAGGATTGTTGCATGTATTGGGAACAGCATCATTAAGTTGGGATGATCTATTGGGTTTTTGGAGAGGTTCGGTTATTTCGGTATTCTGTTTTCTGTTGTTTGTGTTTCATTCAGTAATCTTGTAAATAAATTCTGCTTTGTTTAAAACTAAGTGGTTTGACCAACTGATTCTCTCCTGAAATATCCACTTACACCTGCTTAAAACAACTAGCAAAGTTAGGGTCTGGGCTACCTTCTTGAAATGTTTTGAGGGGGTCTGGCCTGGTCCAAAACAAGGTCTAGCAGCATCTATGTTCTGATGAAGAGTCATAAGACTCAAAATGTTAACTCTTCTTTCTTTCCCAGATGTTGCCAGATCTGCTGAGTTTCACCAGTAATTTCTGTTTTTGATACATTACTATGTTTTATAGGAACTGTAGCAGATATTAATCATAACCAGGTAAATTTAAAGGCATTTTAAAAGCCGTTGACCATTACTTCAACCTGAAGAGCAGGAAAACTCTACAAAGGGCAAATTCAACAGAAGGTTAGAAACCCCTGTATCAGTTTATTCATACATTTGTTGTCAGCTTTCCTGGCAAGACCAGCATTCATGTTCCATCCTTAATTATCCTGAAGAAGTTGCTGGTGTGCTTTCATCTTGAACTACTGCAGTCCTTGGAGTGTAGGATGCCCACAGTGCTGTTAGTTTAGTATTCAGGATTTTCATTCAGCAACAAAAAAAGGAGCAGTGATATTGTTCAAAAATAAGATGGTGGTGATAAACACTTAAAGCATTTATATAAAATTACTCTCACTATTTAGTGTAAGTGTTAAAATACTAAACAAATGAATGTACCATGAATATGTTAGCCAAGCGTCCATAAATTCTATTAACAATAACCCCTAAATTATCATTTATTAAATATTAAAAAATAGTGACATAGATTAATATGGGAACAAGGATAAGAAGGAAGCACTGGGTTCATTTATAGAGAGATCACATTTAAAAGTAGAGAGGTTTGTGAAACATATGTATAACTTCTGTTTGACTACAGTTAAGAGAATAAATTTGGTCTCCATGCAATTAAAAACAAAATTAAGATGCATTTGAGAAGGCACAAAAATAGTTAGTAGCCTGATGCCAGAACAGAGAGGTTATTCTTGCTTGGCATATTGGATGCGTCGCTGCCTATGTAGTGCTTGAATGTTGGATGTGGCACATTAAATATCTGGGCCTGCACATCTCTCAAGACCTGTAATAAAAGTCAATTCCATGAAGTTTTTTTTTTCCATCACTACCATGCAGGACAGCCAATCACCTGTATAGTTTAAGTGTGTGAACCTTGGCATCCTTAAGCACTTCATATTTAAGAACTCCAAGAACTTTAGTAAGCTGCTTGCCTCCTTTGTACCAAATGACTTCTGGTTCTGGATTACCTGCATAGCAAATAGATAGTAACAAAATAAAGCTAAAACGTTTGTCAACATGTAAAGCACCAAAGAGATACAACCATTAACATATTGACAATTAGAATGACAATCAATATAACTCAAATAAATTACCCTACAACAACAATCACTGATATGTGTTGACCTGAACTCCATCTTCCTGTGCCATCCTATGAGTGTCAATAAATTAGTCTTTAGTGCAAGAGGATTTGAGTTTGGAAGTAATGAAGACTTGCTTCAATTGAATAGACCCTACCTTTTATCTTAGCCTACTTGGCACACCTTCCTCATTTTTGAAGAAGGTCTTATGCCCGAAACGTTGATTCTCCTGCTCCTTGGATGCTGCCTGACCTGCGCTTTTCCAGCAACACATTTTTCAGCTCTGATCTCCAGCATCTGCAGTCCTCACTTTCAATTGAATAGAAACTTAGTTTGACCACACCTGGAGTTTTGTATGTAATTTTGGTCTTCTTACCTCAAGAAAGGTATTTTGCCATAGAGGAACTACAATAAAGGTTCTCTGTACTTGTTCCTGAGCTGATGAGACTGACTATGAAGAGAGATTTGGAAAACTAGACACGTACTCTCTAGACTTTTGAAGAATGAGAGATAGTCTCATTGAAACAACATATTTAAGTATAGACATAGTAAGGTGCAGGTAAGATGTTTCCTTGCTGGAGAGTCAAGAACCATGGGCGCAATTTAAAAGAAAGGAGGATACCACTTATGTCCAAGATGAAGAGAAACATTTTTACTCAGACAGTTGTGAACTTTTGAAATTCGCTACTACATAGGACTGTGGAAGTTCAATCTTTGAATATGTTAAAGGTAGAGATTGAAAGATTTTTGATCACTAGTCGCGTCTAGAGTTATGGGAATGGGCTGGTTAAAAGGTATTGAAATGTTTGATCAACCTTGATTGAATAGAAGGTGTGGCAAGCTTGACTGGCTAGATGGCCTACTCCTGTTTCTATGTTACTATGAATCATGGGAAGATTTAACAAGACTACTCATGTAATTTAAAATAAGCTCGAGGGACCTGGCAGGGTGTATAACTCTAGCCATACATGACGTGGATGTAGGTGAATACTGTGTTGTAAAACAGGTTTCTTATCACTTAGGTCCAGAAAGGTTCAGGAGAAAGCCAACTTACAATACAGATTTAAAAAAAACACCTCTTTGAACCTAGTCACAGCAAATGGAGTTCCTTCGTCTGTACAAAGTATAGAAAAGACAATGCAATAACAATGGTAGCTTCCCTACTCAATTCCTCATTTAGAAGACTGTATTGGTGGAGTTGACAGTACCAGGCTTCTTACCAAAATTGATTTCTTAAAGGGATACTGCTAGGTTCCTTAAACACCCAGAGGTAAATAATTAAAACAAAATTGTTCATAGGACAAGGGTGTCACTGGCAAGGCCAGCATTTATTGCCCATCCCTAATTGGTATTCATAACTTGGTGGTGATCTGCATTCTTAAACTGCCACAGTTCTTGTATGGTGGGGACACCCACTATGCTGTTAGAAAGGGAATTCCAGGATTTTGTCCGAGCAAGGGAGATGGAATGGCAATTTGGTTCCAAGTCAAAATGGTGTGAGACTTGGTGGGGAATTTTCAAAGGGAGTGAATGTTTAATGTGGTGAATGGTTTGCTGAATTAACTGACTGTTTTGATCTGAACTGTATAGGGTATCTTGAGTTGTGTTGGAGCTGTATACATCCAGGTAATTGGGGAATATTCCATCACACTCCTCACTTGAGTCTTGTAGATGGTGGAATGGCTTTTGGTGAGTCAGGAGGTAAGTTAATGGTGAGAGAATTCCTAAATTCTGATCTGCTCTTTCAACCACAACATTTATATGGCTATCCCAGTTCAGTTCCTGGTCATTGGTAACCACCACTGTGGAGGATGAGATGATGGCAGTGGGATTGAATGTCAGGAGGTGATTTTCTCTTGTTGAAGGTGGCCATTGAGTGGCACTTATATATTAAAAATGTTGCTTGCCATTTATCAACCTAAGCCTCGATATTGCAGTGTATGGAAACTGACTGCTTCAGTATCTGAGGAATCATAAGTGATGCTGCCTATTGTGCAATTCCCAAATCTGACATTATGGTGGATTAGAGGTCATTGATGAAGTTGCTAAGATGGTTGAGCCTAATAAGCTATCCGTCATTATGTCCTTACATTGTGATGAATCACATAACCATATTCCCCTGTGCCAGGTATGACACCATTTTTGCCAAGGATCCTTCATGCTATAGTAAGTCAAATGCTGCCTTGAGGGCAAAGATAATGACTCTCACTTTCAACACTGGAGTTTAGCTCTTTTGACCATATTTAGACCAAGACTGAAATGAAGTCAGGGACTGAGTGACTGTGTAGAATCTAACTGGCTGCCAGTGGACAGACTATTACTTTGCAAGTACTGCTTGCTAACACTATCAATAACCACTTGCACCACTTTACTGACGAGAAGAGTGGACTGGCAATTGCTAGGATTATGTTTGTACTCATTCATCAGCTGAAGTGGGATGGTAGGAGATAATTAACAGAAGGTTTCATTGTCCTTCTTTGAGCTGATGTCATGTGGCTTCATGGGGTCAGACTCAAAGCTGAGGACTTCCAGGGCAACTCTTTCCTGTTTGTATATGGCCATGCCACCACTTCCAAACTGTTTGTCTGGCTAGTGAGACAGGACGTACCCAGGAACAGTGATGGTGGTGTCTAGGATATTTTCTGTTAGGTGTGATTCTGTGAGTATGGATATGTCAGGCTATTCTTTGACTAGTCTATGAAGCATCTGTCCCAATTTTGTTAGTAAAGATGACTTTGCAGGGTTGACAGGGCTGAATTAGCCATTGTTAGTTACCGGGTGGGCTGCCTGGATCCATTGCTTTGTTTAGACAACATAGTGGTTTGATACAACTGAATGTCATGCTGCACTATTTTATAATGGCTTAAAGAGTTGACCAAATCATTCTGAATCTGTAGTCATATGTAGGCTAGGCCAAATTACAGTGATACATTTTGTTTCCTAACGGACATTAGTAAACCAATGTATTTTATGACAATTGACAATGGTTACATGGTCTTCATTAGACCAATTGTTAATTCCATACTTTACTGATTTCAAATTTCACCATGTGCCACAGTAGGATTTGAAATCATGCCTCCACGGTTTACTAGCCCAGTGACATTCCCATGACACTATCCGCTCATTTTCACAATACATCATTAATTTTGTTCTTATAAATTTAGAAAATCTCATTGATGGACTTTTTTTTAACTAAAATTAATATAAAGACAAAGTATATAATTGGTCATATTGATAACTGGGTAAAACATTTATACTTCTGTTGTGACATGTGAAATTGTGGAACTAGAGAAGGATGATGCATTCCTTCAAATTTGGTTGTAACAATACTGGAGAATGAAAGGTGCACCCTGGAGTCATGAAGTCTACTTATAGGAGTAACCAATGACATTATCTGTTGTGATAATAATAAGGGAAATTTGACACAGTTGAAAGTTTTGGACAAGGAGACTGGGACATCTTAGTTAACTGCAAAAGAAAACGATGGACGATAAGTGTTCTGGTTAGAAATATTGAAAGTGGAATCTGAGCAAAGTACAACAGTAATGCACAGGAAGAAGCATAAACAGAAAAATAAATCACTTATTTTCAGTCTGCAACATAATGAAACTAATGAGAAGGAGAAAGGATACAGAAAAAAATGTATTGACACTGTGGAGAGTTCAAATAGTTGTAAACACAATCCAAAATTTAGAAAGTTAGAAAAAACCCTTAGAATAGAAAGGAGTACAGGAGTTGGGAGGTCATGTTGCGGCTGTACAGGACATTGGTTCGGCCATTGTTGGAATATTGTGTGCAATTCTGGTCTCCTTCCTATCGGGAAGATGTTGTGAAACTTGAAAGGGTTCAGAAAAGATTTACAAGGATGTTGCCAGGATTGGAGGATTTGAGCTATAGGGAGAGGCTGAACAGGCTGGGGCTGTTTTCCCTGGAGCGTCGGAGGCTGAGGGGTGACCTTATAGAGGCTTACAAAATTATGAGGGCATGGATAGGGTAAAGAGGCAAAGTCTTTTCCCTGGGGTTGGGGAGTCCAGAGCTAGAGGGCATAGGTTTAGGGTGAGAGGGGAAAGATATAAAACAAACATACGGGGCAACTTTTTCAAGTATGTGTATGGAATGAGCTGCCAGAGGAAGTTGTGGAGGCTGGTACAATTGCAACATTTAAGAGGCATTTGGATGGGTATATGAATAGGAAGGGTTTGGAGGGTTATGGGCCGGGTGCTGGCAGGTGGGACTAGATTGGGTTGGGATATCTGGTTGACATGGACGGGTTGGACCGAAAGGTCTGTTTCCATGCTGTACATCTCTATGACTCTATGACTCTAATCTTTTCAACCAAAGAGTTACGAACATATGGAATAAGATGCAGAAGATCCATCAAAAAATTGGATATATTCTCAAGGGGCGGGTTGTGGTTTTTGAAGACCGTATTTTACTAAGCAACAACAAAGGGTAATTGTGACATCATTGGCAGGCTGGCGCCTATCACCATGATGACCAGTCGGTACAGAGGCTTGGCAGCCAGCACTAAAATAGTAAACATCAGCCCATAATGACACCTGACAACTATTTCATCTGTGGCATTTGTAGCAGATACCTGTCTCTCATGGATTGGTCTGTTCAGCCAGCAGCACAACTGCACTATATGAAGCTGCCCTCTCCCGAAAGGATTTTCTGCAATATTTTTTGACTTACATTGATGGAAGTGTGCTGGCAACATTTTCATGGGAATTGAAACAATGGTTGGGTTGAGTTCAAATTGGGTCTTTTCTTGTTTATTTATTCTTCTGTATTCTTAATGTAATTATTATTTTGTTCATAAATATGTTTCATATTATGTAAACAAGAAAGCCACTAAAATATTGACATGAACGTATCAGTATAAAATCATTAGAACTGACTATTCCTAATAACGAAATAATGGCACTAGTTTAGTCGAAGTGTAGAGAATAGCCTTTGGATTAAGATACTGGATTAGTGGTGCTGGAAGAGCACAGCAGTTCAGGCAGCATCCAACGAGCAGCGAAATCAACGTTTCGGGCAAAAGCCCTTCATCACTGCCTTTATTCCTGATGAAGGGCTTTTGCCCGAAACGTTGATTTCGCTGCTCGTTGGATGCTGCCTGAACTGCTGTGCTCTTCCAGCACCACTAATCCAGTATTTGGTTTTCAGCATCTGCAGTCATTGTTTTTACCTTTGGATTAAGATAACCCTGCCAAAGTAAGATTTGATGTATTTCAGAAGAGGAGGACAGATATGCAAAGTATAACTCCATGGTTATTGTGTCATTGTTTTGAATTTGCAGTTTGTTTATTTTACAATGTATTTATCTTAGCTGTCTAGACTTAATTTGAATCCTGTCAGTGAAATTACAAGGATGATATGCTAGCCTGTTATATAGTTCTTCAAGCTTTTTAATTAATGTTGTCATATTTTTGGAGCACTGTCGGTCATTATGGATCCTGCCCCAAGCAAAGCTCCACCAAACTTTTGCAAAGCCACTATTAAGATTCCAGACGATGGAGCATTCTCTTTAACGATAATGGAATTTAATAAAGTAAAGTTTCAATGAATAATCCATAATTCCCTTCAGTGAGGAACACATGATACAAATTGATTACATTGCTCTATGATATCAAAAGAATGAACATTATTTACCAGACACTGTGCAGGAGAGCTTGACATCAACATTCTCAATTACTTTCTGAGACTTCAAAGTAGTAATAAATTGAGGTGATGATTCTGTAACCAATTCTGCTGATATTTTGGGAAACATACCTACAATTTGGAAATGAATAATGGAACAAATACAAAATAGTAAATTTCTGTTGCAATAGAATGCTAAGATTTCCAGCAATGTTGGTTAATGACTCTTCATTTGTACCTTAGCTCTACATTTACTGCTTGAATCTACAAATGTGCTTTGGTTTCATTGCAACAAAAATAATTAAAAATTCAAAACTATACCTCAGAATGGTTGACCTTCATGACCCACAGATTTGACTATTACAATAACAAACTGAACATGAAATTGCTGGAGAAAGCAGTTCTCAAGAAGGGTCACTGGACTCAAAACATTATATCTGCTTTCTCTCTGGAGATGCTGCCAGACCTGCTGAGTTTCTCCAGCAATTTTTGTTTTTGTTTGTTTCAGATCTCCAGCATCAGCAATTCTTTGTTTTATTTGACTATGCCAATGCTGTCCTTGTCAGTCCTACATATCCAGCCTGTAGAAAATTAATCTCATCCAAATCTCTGCTGATTATATCTTGAATTATAACTATTTACCTGCCATGTTTATATTCTTTGTCCTAAATTTGCTCCAGGATCAGCAATGCTTCAACTTGTAATATTTATATTGAGAGATCTTCATGGCCTTGTCTTTCCTGTGTATTTCCTCATGTCTAAATGTTGGTCTTTTTACAAGGTTACTATGCCTTTGAGATTTTTTTCAGAGGGGGATAATTGGCCAAGTGCCGACTAGGCTGGGTTTGAAAGGTTTTTTGGGGCCATTTTTGTTTACCCCGAACAGATAATGCTTCCAGCCTAAAGCTTTCATGTCTTAAAAAAAAACCTGGTATAATCAAAGAGATTGGCCAACCTTCATTTAGATTAGAGTTCTGAATTCAGTTCAGCAGCAGTGTGTGTAAAGAAAGGCTGCTGGTTCTCACCCTCCTCCTGCCCTTCTGACTTCATAACCTGTAAGTGTTTTGTGACATTTTTACCCTTTGTGCTAAGGGACTTTTATTGGGACTGTTGCAAGTATTTTTGGAACAGCATCATTAAGCCTGTTGGGTTTTTGGACATGATAGTTATCTGGTATTCTATTTTCTGTCCTTTGTGTTTCATTCCACAATTTTGTAAATAAATTCTGTTTGTTTAAAACTTGGCAGTTGAACCAGCTAATTCACTCCGGGAATATCCACTATACACTTACCTAAACAAATAGCAAAGTTACGGTCTGGGCTACCTGCTTAAAAATGTTTTGAGGGGTCGGGCCTTGCCCATAATAGATTGGAGGCTCTTTGCAGGATTTAAACAGCGAGGATAGACAAGTCCCCCGGGCCTGACGGGATATATCCTAGGATTATGTGGGAAGCAAGAGAGGAAATTGCAGTACCGTTGGCAATGATCTTCTCGTCTTCACTGGCAACTGGGGTGGTACCAGGGGACTGGAGAGTAGCAAATGTTGTGCCCCTGTTCAAAAAAGGGAATAGGGATAACCCCGGGAATTACAGGCCAGTTAGTCTTACTTCTGTGGTAGGCAAAGTAATGGAAAGGGTACTGAGGGATAGGATTTACGAGTATCTGGAAAGACACTGCTTGATTAGGGACAGCCAGCACGGATTTGTGAAGGGTAGGTCTTGCCTTACAAGTCTTATTGAATTCTTCGAGGAGGTGACCAAGCATGTGGATGAGGGTAGAGCAGTGGATGTAGTGTACATGGATTTTAGTAAGGCATTTGATAAGGTTCCCCATGGTAGGCTTATGCGGAAAGTCAGGAGGCATGGGATAGAGGGAAATTTGGCCAATTGGATAGAAAACTGGCTAACCAGTCGAAGTCAGAGAGTGGTGGTAGATGGTAAATATTCAGCATGGAGTCCAGTTACAAGTGGAGTTCCGCAGGGATCAGTTCTGGGTCCTCTGCTGTTTGTAATTTTTATTAATGACTTAGATGAGGGAGTCGAAGGGTGGGTCAGTAAATTTGCAGATGATACAAAGATAGGTGGAGTTGTGGACAGTGAGGAGGGCTGTTGTCGGCTGCAGAGGGACTTAGATATGATGCAGAGCTGGGCTGAGGAGTGGCAGATGGAGTTCAACCCTGCCAAGTGTGAGGTTGTCCATTTTGGAAGAACAAATAAGAATGTGGAATACAGGGTTAATGGTAGGGTTCTTGGTCAGGTGGAGAAACAGAGGGATCTTGGGGTCTATGTACATAGATCTTTGAAGGTTGCCACTCAGGTGGATAGAGTTTGTAAGAAGGCCTATGGAGTATTATCGTTCATTAGCAGAGGGATTGAATTCAAGAGTCGTGAGGTGATGTTGCAGCTGTACAGGACTTTGGTTAGGCCACATTTGGAGTACTGTGTGCAGTTCTGGTCGCCTCACTTTAGGAAAGATGTGGAAGCTTTGGAGAGGGTGCAGAGAAGATTTACCAGGATGTTGCCTGGAATGGAGAGTAGGTCGTACGAGGATAGGTTGAGAGTTCTCGGCCTTTTCTCATTGGAACGGCGAAGGATGAGGGGTGACTTGATAGAGGTTTATAAGATGATCAGAGGAATAGATAGAGTAGACAGTCAGAAACTTTTTCCCTGGGTACAACATAGTGTTACAAGGGGACATAAATTTAAGGTGAAGGGTGGAAGGTATAGGGGAGATGTCAGGGGTGGGTTCTTTACCCAGAGAGTGGTGGGGGCATGGAATGCGCTGCCCGAGGGAGTGGTAGAGTCAGATTCATTGGCGACCTTTAAGCGGCATTTGGATAGGTACATGGATGGGTGCTTAATCTAGGATAGAAGTTCGGCACAACATCGTGGGCCGAAGGGCCTGTTCTGTGCTGTATTGTTCTATGTTCTATGTTCTATGAGTGGTAGATATTAGTGTCTTTTACTTCAGGTGTTGATTTGGTTGGTTTAAACAGCGCTCAGATAGCAATGGCTCTTTCAGTCATCAAGGAGGTTCTGGAAGTGGAAGAAGTGGGGATTTTACAAAAGGCAAATATGACCAAGCTGTGGGAATTAGTAGACAAGCTGGGGTTGAAGTTACCTCCTCAGGTGAGGAAAAATGAGACGATTGCAGCAGTAGCTCAGCATTTACATTTGCTGGAAACCCCAGCAGGATCTGTAGAGATAGCTAAATTTCAATTGCAGATGAAGAAGCTTCAGTTGGAAGCAGAAATGAAACAGTTTGAGTTACGATTAAAATCAGAAGAGAAAGAAAAAGAACAAAGGCTTTAGCAGAAGAGAAAGAAAAAGAGAGAGACTTTGAATTTCAGAAAATTATTCTTAGAAAGGAAAGTCAGCTTAACAGGATTGAGATGAAGGCTGAAGGTAAGCTTAATGAGGAAGTAGTGAAGATTAGAGTGGTGCTGGAAAAACACAGTAGGTTAGGCAGCATTCGAGGAGCAGGAAAATCGACGTTTCGGCAAAAGCCCTTCATCAGGAATGAGGAAGTAGGGCAAACTTATGTGGAAGAGCAGAGAGTTAAAATGGCAAGGTTAGCAGCTGAAGTGGCTGATGATTATGAATTGGTCCATAAAACATGGTTTGGCTTCCAGAATCAATATTAGTCCATGAGGGATAGAAATTGGGACAAAGAGAAATCCTCATATGGAGAGGGAAAGGTAGATCTCGGTGAAGATCATAAGGATAACTCACCACAGGGTAAAAAGGAAACCCTTGAAGGGGATAAAGAAGGTAAAAAGCTCTGGTGTTTTCAAAGAAATAAAGTAGGCCACATGAAATCACAGTGTTTGTGGGCTAGGAAAAAGACAGATGTAGGAAAAGAGGACAAGTCAGGAGTTTTATTGGAATGGGAGTAGAAAGCACAGGAGAAGCTAGAAAGCTACATCAGAGGAGGTTAGTTAAGGAGAAAGTGCCGGATCTGTTTAGAAAACATACCTGCAAAGGTAAAGTTTATTCACATAGGCCAAGAGTAGCAGGTAAAGAGATTATAATATTAAGGGACACAGGATGCTCTCAGTCTGTAATGCTAAAGGATGAGGAGATATGTACTCCTGAAGGACTAATGCCAGAAAAGGTACTGGTAATGGGAATTCATGGAGAGACAAAAAGCACTCAATTATATAAAGTGAGGCTAGAGAGTCCAGAAAAGAGTGGAAAGGTTGTGGTAGGAGTACAGGACAAACTCTCAGCTCCAGGAATATAAGTTGTCCTTGCAAATGATAAGATAAAAGGTAGGGAGGAGGGACTTGAGGGAGGGGCGTTGGAAATGCGATAGGTGGAAGGAGGTTAAGGTGAGGGTGATAGGCCGGAGTGGGGTGGGGCCGGAGAGGTCAGGAAGAAGATTGCAGGTTAGGAAGGTGGTGCTGAGTTCGAGGGTTGGGACTGAGACAAGGTGGGGGGAGGGGAAATGGGGAAACTGGAGAAGTCTGAGTTCATCCCTTGTGGTTGGAGGGTTCCGAGGTGGACGATGAGGCACTCTTCCTCCAGCCATCATGTTGCTATGGTCTGGCGATGGAGGAGTCCAAGGACCTGCATGTCCTTGGTGGAGTGGGAGGGGGAGTTGAAGTGTTGAGCCGCGAGGTGGTTGGGTTGGTTGGTCCGGGTGTCCCAGAGGTGTTCTCTGAAACGTTCCGCAAGTAGGCGGCCTGTCTCCCCAATAAAGAGGAGGCCACATCGGGTGCAGCGGATGCAGTAAATGATGTGTGTGGAGGTGCAGGTGAATTTGTGGCAGATATGGAAGGATCCCTTGGGGCCTTGGAGGGAAGTAAGGGGGGAGGTGTGGGCGCAAGTTTTTCATTTCTTGCGGTTGTAGGGGAAGGTGCCAGGAGTGGAGGTTGGGTTGATGGGGGGTGTGGACCTGACGAGGGAGTCACGGAGGGAGTGGTCTGAAGCCTCCAGAAGTGTTCTGAAAAGACCACTCCCTCCGTGACTCCCCCCACCTTGTCTCAGTCCCAACCCTCGAACTCAGCACCACCTTCCTAACCTGCAATCTTCTTCCTGACCTCTCCGCCCCCACTCCCACTCCGGCCTATCACCCTCACCTTAACCTCTTTCCACCTATCACATTTCCAACACCCCTCCCCCAAGTCCCTCCTCCCTTCCTTTTATCTTAGCCTGCTGGACACACTTTCCTCATTCCTGAAGAAGGGCTCATGCCCGAAACATCGATTCTCCTGCTCCTTGGATGCTGCCTGACCTGCTGCGCTTTTCCAGCAACACATTTTCAGCTCTGATCTCCAGCATCTGCAGTCCTCACTTTCTCCTTGCAAATGATATAGCTGATTCACGGGTAGGCGAGCCACCTACTGTGCTTGAAAAGCCAGTAGAGACTCAGGCAACTGAAGCAATGCAGGATTTTTATCCTGGAATCTTACCTGATTGTGTAGTAACAAGGTCACAGAGTCACACAGTTGAAACACCAGTGAGATCAAAGGGTATAGATAAGGAAGCTGAAGTGGCCTTAGCAGAGACTTTGTTGGATCAGATAGTTGAGATAAAACAGGAGCAAATAGATAATCTTTAGCTCTGTAAATCTCATTGTGTTACAGCAGAAAGATGAAAATTTAAAACAGTTGTATCAAAGGCATATACAGAGAAGGAATCTGAATGGAGCCCTGAGTGTTATTACCTGAATAATGACAACCGCCCGATGAAGGAGCAGTGCTGTGAAAGCTAGTGCTTCCAAATAAGCCTGTTGGACTTTAACCTGGTGTTGTGTGATTTTTTTTTTAACTTTGTACACCCCAGTTCAACACTGGTACCTCCAAATTACGACTACCTGAAAAATGATGTCTTAATGAGGAAATGGAGACCATCACATATTCAAGCAGATGAGATATGGGCAGAAATTCATCAAATTGTCTTGCCAGTGGGGCATAGAAAGGATGTGCTGCAAGTGGCACATGAGCTACCACTTGGAGGTCATTTAGGAGTGAGGAAACCACAGGCTAAAATATAAACATTTCTACTGGCTTGGACGGCACAATGATGTAGTTGAATTTTGCCATACATGTCAGGTAATTGGAAAACCACAGGCTGTAATAAAACCTGCACCTTTAATACCTATTCCAGCATTTGAGGAATCTTTTACAACGGTCTTAATTGATTGTGTAGGTCCCCTACCTCAAACAAAAAGTGGAAATTAGTATTTGTTAACAATGATGGATGTATCGACTGGACTTCCAGAGGCTATCTCATTACGCAATATCACAGCTAAAAGGATTATCGAGGAATTACTCAAATTGTTTACAAGATATGGACTACCAATAGAGATCCAACCAATCCAACAGTCACCTCAAGTGTCAAACATCACACCAAAACATTTGAAGGAAGAAAAGGATGGCTTAGGAATAAAACAATTCAAATCAACTGCATACCCTCCAGAATCGCAGGGAGCGGTAAAAAGGTGACATCAAATGCTAAAGCTCAACATTGTGACACTCGTTGAGGGAGGAAGTCGATAACCTTTGGAAACTCCTGAGTTCCTCCAATGATGGCCTCTTCAAATCCCCCAATTTCTATTGCTCCTGTACTTTTGGTTAAGCCAACAGCTCTCTAGCCGTAATCATTCCCTAAGCTTCTCTATCACTTCACCTCTCTATTCTCATTGCTTTCGCCCTCCTCTTTGCCTTTTCAAAGAAGTTTCTGCAGTATTTCTCAGCTCTGATCAAATGGTTGAAATATTGATATTTTCTTTCTTTTATTATTTTAGAATTTTATTTTCTCTTAAAATTTCATGTACCTCTTCCTTTATTTTATAGTTGAAATGGATAGATACATAGGAATGGTTTCCCCAAGCCACTCATCATCCTGAACTGGAAAAATATTACCATTTCTTTATGATGATTATGTCAAAATACTGGAACTCCCTCCCTAATGGCATTGTGGACAAATAGACAAATAGATTCAAGAAGGCAGCTTACTCAAGGGCAACTAAAGATGGACAATAAGTGCTGGTCCAGCTAGTGAAACCAACATCCTATGAATGAATAAATAAAATGGAATTTTTTGCATATATCTTGGCATTCACAATCAAAAACATTTACTTTCTTCCATAAATCTTTATTATCCAGGTTTCTGATGTGTTTCTTCCTTGTTTAATACATGAGTGTTTTATTATTAATACATCTTTCATTTTCACAAAATTACTTCAGGTTATCTCTATCATTCAAAGGTCTGAATCACACCGGTCAACTTTTGTCATAGACACAGTTATTCACTTGGCGAAAGTGAGGACTTGCAGATGCTGGAGTTTAAGTCAAGATTAGAGTGGTGCTGGAAAAGCACAGCAGGTCAGGCAACATCCGAGGAATAGGAAAATCGATGTTTAGGGCAGGCGCGCATCATCAGGAATGAGGCTGGAAGCCTCAGGGGTGGAGAGATAAATGGGAGGAGATGGGGCTGGGGAGAGGTAGTTAAGAGAGCAATAGGTGGATGGAGGAAGGGGTAAAGTGATAGGTCGGAGAGAGGGTGGAGTGGATAGGTGGGAAGGAAGATTGACAGGTGGGACAGATCATGAGGATGGTGCTGAGCTAGAAGGTTGGAACTGGGGTAAGGTGGGGGGAGAGGAGGTACACAAGAATGATTGCAGGAATGAAAGGCTTAACATTTAAGGAACGTTTGAGGACTCTGGGACTATATTGGATGAAGTTTACAAGGGAAGGGGGTTCTGATTGAAACTTACAGAATACTGAATGGCCTGGACAGAGTGGCCTTTGGGAAGATGTTTCCATTAGCAGGAGAAACTAGCCTTAAAGCAAAATGAAGACCCTTTAGAATGGAGATGAGGAGAAACTGCTTCAGCCAGAAACTGGTGAATCTGTGGAATTCATTACCATGGAAGGCTGTGGAAGCCAGCTCATTGAATATATTTAAAACAGAGACAGACAAGTTCTTGATTGCTAAGGAGATCAAAGGTTATGGGAGGAAAGCAGGAGAATGGGGTTGAAGAACCAATCAGCCATGATTGAATAGCAGAGCAGACTCAATGGGCTAAATGGCCTGTTTTCTGCTCCTATGTCTTATGGTCTAATCAGAGAGAATATTGGTTAAAGGGACAATAAATGGTAACAACAAAAGGGAAAAATTGTTCTTGATTTAAGTGCACATAGTTCTTGGGCCAAAATAAATGAATTAGCATCCTAAGTAATGGATAGGTATGATTTTCTGGCCATTACAGTATCATTGAATCGTACAGCTGTACAGCATGGAAACAGACCCTTCAGTCCAAGTCATCCATGCTGACCAGATATCCTAAATTAATTTAGTCCCACTTGCCAGCATTTGGCCAAAATCCCTCTAACCCCTTCCTATTCGTATACCCATCCAGATGTCTTTTAAATGTTGTAATTGTACCAATCTCCACCACTTCCTCTGGCAGCTCATTCCATGCATGCACCACCCTATGCACGAGAAAGTTGCCCCTTGGGTCCCTTTTAAATCTTGCCCCTCTCACTTCAAACCTATGTCGTCCAGTTTTGGACTACCCCACCCTGGGGAAAAGACCCCATCCATGCCCCTCATGATTTTATAACCCTCTATAAGGTCACCCCTCAGCCTCTGATGCTCCAGGGAAAATAGCCCCAGCCTATTCAGTCTCTCCCTATAGCTCAAACTCTCCAACACTCACAACATTCTTGTAAATCTTTTCTGAACATCTTCAAGTTTCACAACTTCCCCACTATAGCTTTCCTAACTACCAACTCAACTTGCAAGTCTACCTGAAGAGAAACCTGGAAGGGGCTGCCAAGTCTCTTTGCACTTCAGATTTCTGAATTTTCTCCCTATTTAGAAAATAGTCCATGCCTCTATTCTTCACACATTCCCACATTTTATTTCATCAGCACTTCTTTGCCCATTCTCCTAACCTGTCTAAATACTTGAAAGGGCTCTTGAAAGGAAACCCTCAATCAGCCTCATTCCTGATGAAGGGCTCTTGACGAAATGTCGATTTGCCTGCTCCTCAGATGCTACCTGACCTACTGTGCCTTTCCAGCATCCCACTCTCAACTCTAAATCCTTCTGCAGCCTCGTCACCTCCTCAATACTACCTGCCCCTCCATCTATCTTTGTAACATCTGCTAAATTAGCCAGAATGCCTTCAGTTCCTTCATCCAGATCATTGATGTATAAAGTGAAAAGTTGTGGTCCTAACACTGACCCTTGTGGAACACCATTAGTCACTGGCTTCCATCCTGAAAAGGACCCTTTTATTCCCACTCTCTTGCCAGACAGCCAATCATCTATCCATGCTCAGACCTTGCCTCTAACACCACAGGCCTTTATCTTACTCAGCAGTACCTTATCAAAAGCTTTTTGGAAGTCCAGACAGATAACATCCATTGGCTCTCCTTGGTCTAACCTACTTGTTACCTTCTCTAGCTCTAACATTCGTCAGGCATGACCTCCCCTTGATGAAACCATGCTGACTTTGCCCTATTTTATCATCTACCTCCAAGTATTCAGAAATCTCATCCTTCACAATGGACTCCAAAATCTTACCAACAACTCAGGTCAGGCACATCAGCATATAATTTCCCATCTTTTGCCTTACTCCCTTCTTAAGCAGGAGAATTACAGTAGCGATTTTCCAGTTCTCTGGGACCCTCCCTGACTCCAGTAATTCCTGAAAGATCACCACTAAAGCCTCCATTATCTCTTCAGCTCTCTCCTTCAGAAATTTTTGTTTTGGTGCACAGATCTCCATAATCCATGTGCGGCAGTGACTTTCAAAACCAGAAGTCAATGCTTCAACAAGCCAATTGCACTGATCACCTTGTACAGAACCTTGCAGGTACCTCCGGGCCACCGCATTGTTTTAGAGCGAACATGGCCTTGGCCTTATTTGTTTTTTTCATGTTTTTATACGCTACCTCTTCCTTCTGGGTATCAATGCCTAAGTAGCTGTCTTGCAATGGAGCTATATCATTTTGCTTTCCCAGCATATATAATCCTCTTCAGAACATCCCACTCTCAATTTAGTTACCCTGAGTCATTCAATTTTCTAGGATGCTGGTCCCAGTTCAAGTGAAATCCATCCTGTGCCAATGCCCCATGAACTGAAACCCATTCCTCCCACTCCATCTTTGAGCTGTTTGACTTACCTTATACCATTTTACCCCTGGCTCAGGTAGTAATCCTTTGATGTTCTGTATTTCAGTTTCAGTCCGCCTGTTAACATTCATTCAAACCTTATCAATGTCATTAGTACCAATGTGGATGCTAACAACTGGTCCCTCCCATCCACTCCAAGTTTCACTCCAGCACTAAGGAGACATCCTTAATCATGGCAAAGTACTGCAGATGCTAGAAATTTGACACAAAGAGAATGCAGTAGAAACTCAATAGGCCTGGCAACATTGATGGAGACAGTTAACATTTCCATTCTGGTATGATGCTATCTCAGAAAGCAGCTCTTTCATTGGACTCTTCTTAAGGGCATATCCTTAAGCCCGGCACTGGGCAGACAACAAAAGTCTGCAAGAATCAAACTCATTGCCACAAAGAACAGAATATATTCCTAATTAAACTGTCCTCTGGCAGTTGCCAGTCAATTGTATGGCACTAATGTCACTTGACACTTACAAGACAAAGACTGAATGTTGTTCAGATCTTGCTGCATGCAGACGTGACAGATTTTCAGTATGAGTTGTTGTGAATGGTGTTGAACATCATGCAATCAGTAGCAAACATCCCCACCTCTGACTTCAATATGAAGACAGGATCATTGATGAAGTTGCTGAAGATAGTTGGCCAAGGACACTACCCTGAGGAACTGCTGTGGTGACATTCTGGCTCTGAGGTGATTGGCCTCCACCAACTTCAACTGTTTTTCTTTGAATGAGGTATGACTCCAACCATTGGAGAGTTTGCTTGCTAATTTCCATTCACTTTATTGAGGCTTGTTGATGCTGCATTTGATCAAGGACAGCCACTCTGGCCTTGTTACTGGAAAGCAGATCTTTTGATGGACCAAGAATGTAATGCTATCTGGAACCAAATGGCATGGGCAGCACCAAAACTGATCATTGGAAAGATGCCTACTGCTGGGTAAGTGCCATTTGACAGTACTATCAATGACAACTTTCCTCACTTTGCTAATATTTTGATTGTAGAACTGTAGTTGGTTGATTGTAAATTATAAAGTTTAGCAATTTGCACCTGCTTATTCATAGCACAAATAAAGAGTGGTTATTGGTGGAGCATTGATAACAATTATGCTTTTCAAAACCCCAGCATTAAAGCCAGTCTTCAGGACACAGTGTGATGACACTCAATTGTCCTGCACAGGTAATCTTGCTCTCATATCAGTACAAAATCTGTGGTACATCTTTGGTGTAAATTTATTAAAACCAATTAATTCATATTTTTGATTGAGATAAGTTTTGTTCACATTATCAATTTAAGCCCTTCTTCAACTATGCAGCACTAATGTACCAAGCCTAATGCTGTAAGTATGGATGCTGTATAAGTGACAATCATTTCCACAGACATTATACAGCAAACATTCTAAAAAATGTGAGGACAATTGCTAAACAGTCTGCTGACTGGTATAGGTACATATGATCATTCAAAGGCCCATAATAGAACACATGGCTGCTTCAAGATCATCTCAGGAGACACACTAAGAACAGAGAGTCTCTTATGAATGCTCACACGCTAACACCTTGAACTCTACTACATAACAGGCTAAAATGTTTGTGAGAGGATCATTTGGAGCAAGACACAATAAAACACCTATTTCTGCTGCCATTCAAATTGTTGGAAATGCTGAAGCGAAGCTGAGAAGCAAGCACCTGTCTGCAGAGATCATGTATGAAGTTGCTGTCCCTTTGTGCAACATAGTCAATACTGCTTTCAACTCCTCCCCCTTTTGACATTTAAACTTAAAGATATGATGGAACCAGACTGGACCAGCTAATGTGGCAGACGTAGTTGTCTGACCATATTGTGCTGACCAGCACAAGTTAATTCTGAGATTCCTTGATACCAATCAGCCATTTCATTTACTCTTTTCAATGAGAAACACTAAAATTAGTAACTAAAACTTATATAAAATTTATCAGCTGAAAGAAATCATCTTCCTGCTCTGTTAAACTCTTGGAAAGACCTGCATTACAGTCAATTTCTCTGTGATGTTTTTAATCACAATTTAACTGTTTTTGTCATAATGGAAACAGTTCTTCTGTGGCTTGATCAATAAAAATGTCATCCTATCCTTATTCAGTCTGCACACCACATGATCCTGACCTCAGGGATCTCACCCAAGTCCCTTGCCTTGGAAACTCTTGCCCATGACTTAATATCCTATGACATCGTTCCACCCTACTATAATCTTTTTCAACCTTTTATCTTATTTACACGTTTAATTCTGACTTTGGTTCCTGTGCACATTAATTGCACGGCCTCAGACTGAAAGGTGCAATTGATCAAGCCCTGCAATTGTTGAAGGTTGTTTCTTTATCAGTGAAATGGCAAATTGTGACAGTTGCTAGTGTGATGATACTGTGACATTGAGTTGTGTTTTGTCCTTTTTTTGAGAGAGAGAGATTGGGGGACAGGTGCCAAGAAGTCTATGAGAGGATAAACAACTTGTGAAGCCTTGTCTTTTTTTAAAGTTGGAACAATAGAAGCAGCCTGAGTGGGTGTGGTCAAGCTCTTGCAGATGCAGGACCTTTAGTTTGCTTGCGGCAGTTGTTGTTGGGGTTTCAGCAGGATTAGAAGGCAGTGAATGTCTCCTGCTGTTACAGACTGTTATACTTGCTCTGTCTGAATTGTCTTTTGATGTTCATTCCTCCTAGATCATCTTGCATACAGTTCTCGAATCCATTTCTGAATTTCCCTCCAAGAGTGTGTTTATGGGATGTTAATACATTGGTACAGTTAATTAGTAATAGTTACTGTGTCCATCATTCTGTTAAGTTTTCCAAAGTAATTAAGTTATTCTGCATTCTCCTTTCTTTTGTTGTATTCTGACTGTGGTGCTTGAATAAATTCTGTTTTGCTTAATGTTTGACCAATCTGAAAAACAGCATCTGACAGCTACCTTTAAAATGAGAAAAATTTAGGGTCAAGGCTACCTTCTTAATATATTTTGAGGGGGTCTGGTCTGGTTCACAACACTGGCAATCTGAAATACAACAGAAAATTACTCAGCAGGACAGGAAGTTTCTGTGGAGAGAAAAACCTGGCTGATGCTTCAAGCCTGTGACCTTTTGTTCAAACTGAGATATAACACAGAATGTAACAGATTTTGATCAAGTGTAGGAGCCAGGAAAGAGAGAAGGGGAAAGAAAAGAAAATAATTTCCAACTAAAATTCACAGACTTGAAACATTCACACTTCCTCTTTCCATAGATGGTGCCAGCTGAGTATCTTTAGCATTTTGGCTTCACAAATCATCGCATTAATAACTAGGTGTTTAACAAAACCTCAAGTATGAAACTGGTCTTCAATTAATGACTTCAATTAACAGTATAATAACAGACAGTTGTCCTGCCACAGGTAACTTTGGTTTCATTCTGATTGAACTCTGCGGTGTAAGTTGAGTGTGAATTTAACATGACTAATGCACTTCATCTTTTGGATTCAGACTCATTCATATCAGTTTTGTTTCAACTAGTATAACTGCATTGTGATTTTTAAGAGATCCCTGAGCAGTCTTGCTTGTTCAACTATTATGTTTTTGTCAGATCATTTTTAGCGCTATATAAATGATTGAATGTGTAACCACCATTTGACATAAGTGAATGAAAATCTGTACTTGTGTAATTCTATCCATTGACTAAGCTTCAAGTTTAACTGAAAGGAGTCTAGATAGCAGAATAATATTGGCCTCTCGACCTATGCTGGGCAAGTTGCATCTTGAATGGTATAGGTAATGCAATGGCACAAAATATGTACAGTATGCATGCAAATCAGTAATATGTAGCTCCTGATGAGTTTCTTTATGCTTATCAGTATGTAATAAGTTTTTTTAAAAACAATTTATTGACTGGTAGCTTATTCTAAATGTTGTGTGATTGAGCATTTGCAGAAAAGTACAGAATTGTTGCAGAGCAGAAGGAGGCCATTCAACCCATTGCATCTGTGTCAACTCTCTGAATGAGTATTTTGAATTAGTGCTATTCTCCTACCTTTTGCCCATTTAAATAATCGTCCAATGCCCTTGAGAATGCTTCAATTGAACCAGGCTTGAGCATATTTACAGTCGAGAGTGTGGTGTGGAAAAGCACAGCAGGTCAGGCACTATCCGAGAAGCAGGAAAATTGATGTTTCGGGCAAAAGCACTTCATCAGGAATGAGGCTGGGAACCCCGGGGTGGAGAGATAAATGGGAAGAGGTGGGTGGTGAGGCTAGGGGGAAGATAGCTGAGAGCACAATAAGTGGATGGAGGTGGGGGGTAATGGCGATAGGTCAGAGGGGAGGATGGAGCAGATAGGTGGGAAGGGAGATTGGCAGGTAGGACAGGTCATGGGGACAGTGCTGAGCTGTGAGTTTTGGAACTGGGGTAAGGTGGGGGGAGGGGAAATGAGGAAACTGGTGAAGTCCACATTGATGCCATGGGGTTGGAGGGTCCTGAGGTGGAAGATGAGGTGTTCTTCCTCCAAGCATTGGGTGGTAAGGAAGTGGCAATGGAGGAGGCCCAGGACCTGCCTGTCCTCAGCAGAGTGGGAGGGGGAGTTGAAGTGTTTGGCCATGGGGCGGTGAGGTTAGTTGGTGATGTCCTGGAGATATTCACTGAAGTGCTCTGCGAGTAGGCATCCTGTCTCCCCAATGCAGAGGAGACCACATCGGGAGCAACGGATGCAGTAAATGATGTGTGGAAGTGCAGGTGAAATTTTGATGGATGTGTAAGGCTCCTTTGGGGCCTTGGACAGAGATGAGGGGGAGGTGTGGGTGCAGGCTTTGCAATTCCTGCAGTGGCAGGGGAAGGTGCCGGGAGGGGAGGGTGAGTTGTTGCGGAGCGTGGACCTGACAAGATATTCGTGGAGGGAACGGTCTTTACGGAAAGCGGATAGGGGTGGGGAGGGAAATATATCTCTGATGGTGGAGTCTGTTTGTAGGTGGTGGAAATGGCGGATGATGATGCGATGTATACGGAAGTTGGTGGGTGGAAAGTGAGTACCGGGGGGTTCTGTCCTAGTTGTGGTTGGAGGGTGGGGTTTGAGGGTGCAGGTGCAAGAAGTGGATGAGATACACTGGAGGGTATCATCAACCACGTGGGAGGGAAATTGCAGTCTTTAAAGAAGGAGGCCATCTGGTGTGTTCTGGAGTTGAACTGGTCCTTCTGGGAGCAGATGCAGCAGAGGCAGAGGAATTGGTAATAAGGGATAGCATTTTTGCAGGGGGCAGGGAGGGAGGAGGTGTAATCCAGGTAGCTATGGGGGTTGGTGGGTTTGTAGACAATGTCAGTGTTGAGTCAGTCATCGTTGATTGGGATGGAGAAGTCCAGGAAGGGGAGGGAGGTGTCTGAGATGGTCCAGGTGAATTTAAGGTCAAGGTGGAATGTGTTGGTGAAATTGATGAACTGCTCAACCTCGTCGTGGGAGCATAAGGTGGTGACGATGCAGTCATCAATTCCGCAGAGGAAAAGGTGGGGAATGGTGCTGGTATAACACGAAAGATGGACTGTTCCAAGTATCCTTTTTGTCTGGAGGATGTGGGAGGATTTAAAGGAGAAATTGTTGAGAGTGAGGACCAGTTCAGCCAAACGAATTGGAGTGTCAGTAGAAGGGTACTGGTGGGACATTGGGTGAGGAAGAAATGGAGAGCTTGGAGGCCCTGGTCATGGCAGATGGAGGTGTAGAGAAATTGGTCATCCACATTGAAGATGAGGTGTTGGGGCCAGGGAAGTGGAAATTTTGGAGGAGGTGGAGGGCATGGGTGTTGTTCCAAAAGTATGTAGGAAGTTCCTGGACTGGGGGGATAGGACAGTATGTGGAGATGAATTTGGTGGGGTAGCAGCAGGCTGAGACAATGGGATGGCCAGGGAAGTCAGGCTTGTGGATCTTGGGTAGGAAATAGAACCGGGCGGTGTGGGGTTCTCAAATTATGAGGTTGGAGGCTGTGGGTAAGAGATCCCCTGAGAAGATGAGGTTATGTTTGGTCTGGGAGATGATGGTTTGGTGATTGTAGGTGAGGTCATGGTCGAGGGGACAGTAGAAGGAGGTGTCTTCGAGTTGGCACCTGGCTTCAGCAATGTAGAGGTCAGTGCACCAAACCATCACTGCACCCCCCCCCCCCACACACACCATGTGCGCTGGTTTGATGTTGAGGTTGGGATTGGAGCAGAGAGAGTGATGGGCTGTGCATTGTGAGGGTGAGAGGTTGGAGGGGGTGAAGTCTGCCATTCTAGTTTTATTATTCCGTAGGAGAAAGTGAGGACAACAGATTCTAGAGATCAGAGTCGAGAGTATGATGCTGGAAAAGCACAGCAGGTCAGGCAGCATCTGAGCATCAGGAGAATCGACATTTCGAGCAAAAGCCCTTCATCAGCCTTCAGCAGGCTCAAGGGGTCGAACGGGCTCCTCCTACTCCTGGTTTCTGTTTCTATGATGTGATGCCAGAGTACACAAATTTTTGGGCCAAATGCTGGAAATGGGATTAAAATAGTTCAATGATTATTTTTGAGAGCTGCAGATGGATGAGACCTCTATGATACGCATACTGAAACCACCTTGATAGAGTTTATTTCAAACTTTAAAATCGTAAAATGATCTGAAAAGTAGATGTTAGTAACCCTGATATTTCTACAATACATTTAAAGCTTTGCAATCACAGCCCACGTCTAACCCCTCCAAAGAAGTTTTCTCTCCCAACCCTGAAATCACAAGATAAAACCAGCCTGACAGGAATCCAATATTTTATACATTACAATATCTGCCAAATCCAAACAATCTACATATCGACAAAAATACGGCGCGATTTGGAGATCATACAATGAATGTTATTCCACCATGGGTTTAAACAGACATTGGGTTAGATGTGTAACATTAAAGATATTGAAAAGCCCAGTTGCCGGCAAACTACCAGCCCCCTGCCCGAAAAAAAGTGACCAGAGGCTCTGTACATACCTTATTTATATGTTACTTAACATTGAGAGCGATGAAAAGGAAGATAACCGGCCGTGTTTGATCTCACACTGATTTACTGAAGTCCATTTGATCTATTTTTGTATCTTACATCCTCGAACTGTAATGGAGACTGTGCACACGCGCTCTGGGAATGATCATATAGAGGCACAGGAACATTGGAAAACCTGGGCAAAGTCAAGCGGGGAGGGAGAAGGAACAAGTTTCAGGTTCCACCACCTTTCCCCTGCACCCCCACCCCCACCACCTTTCAGGTCCAGAATCGAAGATGCCTTGATGAGTTCGACCGAGCTACGGCTAATGATTATTACTATTCTCTCTAAAATAAAGCCAATCAGTGCGGATGCTGGAAATCTGAAGAAGGGTCGCTGGAGCCGAAGCCTTGCCATTGCTTTGTCTTTGTAAAAACAATGACTGCAGATGCTGGAAACCAGATTGTGGATTAGTGGTGCTGGAGGAGCACAGCAGTTCAGGCAGCATCCGAGGAGCAGCGAAATCGACGTTTCGGGCAAAAGCCCTTTGCTTTGTCTCCACAGACCTGTCAGTTTCTCTGTTTTTCTTACTCTTCTCAGGTCGCGCTCTTCCCAGTCTATCGGAGGAACCATGATGTGGAGGAACCGGTGGTGCACTGGGGATTTTTAACTTTATCGGAGTAGTCACCTCTCAAGCACTCTAATTGCGAAGTAAGGAGATTGTCAATAGCTGACCTTACCATTAATTCTTCCTTTGCTTCAGAAAGGTCTTTTTCATATAGCGTCTCTCCAAATGGATGGGTGTCAGTCGTCTGGTGACCACTTTATGGAATGGAGTGGACCTCGATATTTGGCGCCAAAACACAAATGTGTTCTTTGGTGTAGCCCACATTACAAACACTTGGAGATTTCACAGCCTCGAACTATGTGGTTAAAAGAGTCCATACCCTATTTGACAGAACAGGCTATACTTAGACAAGCAATGAGATCAAAATCTCTCACAGAGTCATACAGCCTGTACAATACAGAAACAGACCCTTCAGTCCAACTCATCCATGCCAACCAGATATCCGAAATTAATCTAATGCCATTTGCCAGCACTTGTCCCATATTCCTCTAAACCCTTCCTATTCATATACCCATCCAGATGCCTTTTTAAAAGTTGTAATTGTACTAGCCTCCAACACTTCCTCTGGCAGCTCATTTTATACAAGCATCACCCTCAGCATGAGAAAGTTACCCCTTCAGTCCCTTTTAAATCTTTCCCTTCTCACCTTAAACCTATGCCCTCTAGTTCTGGACTCCCCTACCTTAGTTAAAACAAAATTTGACTATTCACCCTATCCATGCCCCTCATGATTTTATAAATCTCTATAAGGTCACCCCTCAACCTCCCACACTGCAGAGAAAACAACCCCAGCCCATTCAGCCTCTCCCTATAGCTCAAACCCTCCAATCTCAGCAATATCCTTGTAAATCTTTTCTGCTCCCTTTCAAGTTTAGCAACATCTTTCCTATAGGAGGGAGACCAGAATTCAACACAGTATTCCTAACAAATATCCTGCACAGCTGCAACATGATCTCCCAACTCCTGTACTCAATGCCTTCTTTGCTACCCTTCTACCTGTGACTGCCTTCAAGGAACTATGCTCTCACATGTCCTCTTGTGTTGATCTCTCTTTCTTCAAGAATCTGAACATCCACATTTGTTTCTTGAGTAACTTTTCAAGAAGTTTCTCTTCTGAGTTGGAAGTGCATGTGGCATTGGAATGTTTCGGTGTTTGGTATTACCGAACAAAGAACAAAGAAAATTACAGCACAGGACTGGACCCTCCACGACTTTGGCCCTCCAAGCCTGTACCGAACCAGATCCTCTATCTAAACCTATCACCTATTTTCTAAGGATCAGTATCCTTCTGCTCCCTGCCCATTCATGTATCTGTCTAGTTACATCTTAAATGATGCTATTGTACCTGCCCCTCCCACCTCCACTGACAATGTGTTCCAGGCACCCACCACCCTCTGCATAAATAACTTTCCATGCATATCTCCCTTAAACTTCTTCCCTCTCACTTTGAACTCATAACTCCTAGTAATTGAATCCCACACTCTGGGAAAAAGCTTTTTGCTATTCATCTTATGTATGCCTCTCATGATTTTGTGGACCTCAATCAGGCCCCTCTCAATCTTCATCTTTCTAATGAAAATAAAGCTAATCTACCCAACTTCCCTTCATAGCTAGCGTCCTCCATACCAGACAACCTGGTCCTCGGATGCTGCCTGACCTGCTGTGCTTTTCCAGCACCACTCTAATCTAGATTCTGGTTTCCAGCATCTGCAGTCCTCACTTTTGCCTGGTTGATTGTAACCCTACTGCGAATCCTTTTGCAAGGATGCCTACCTTGAAGAAGTTCTCCTCCTCTCTCCACAAGAATCTCAGTGAGTCTCTCTCTCTCTCTCTGACCTATCACCTTCATCCCCACCCCCATCCACCCATTGTACTCTTTGCTACCTTCCCCCACCCTCCTCTCTGACCTATCCCCTCCATCCCTACCCTCATTCACCTATTGTACTTTTGGCTACATTGTCCCCAGCCGACACCACCCTCCCATTTATCTCTCCACCCTGAAGGCTCCTCGCCTCCATTCCTGATGAAGGGTTTTTGCCTGAAACATCAATTTTCCTTTTCCTTGGATGCTGCCTGACCTGCTGTACTTTTCCAGTGCCACTCTAATCCAGGTCTTGATGAACCTTCTCTGCACCCTCTCCAAAGCATCCACATCTTTTTGGTAATGTGGCAATTAATGGGATCTTGATCAGATGGGCCAACAGGCTAAAAAGTAGCAGATGGAGTTTAATTTAGATAAATACGAGGTACTGCATTTTGGGAAAGCAAATCTTAGCAGGACTTATACACTTAATGATAAGGTCCTAGGGAGTGTTGCTGAACAAAGAGACCTTGGAGTGCAGGTTCATAGCTCCTTGAAAGTGGAGTTGCAGATAGGTAGGATAGTGAAGAAGGTCAAGATTAGAGAGGTGTCATCCTTTATCCCTACCTCCATCCACCTATTGCACTCTTAGTTACTTCCTCCCCAGCCCCACCCCCCACACTTATCTCTCCACCCCGGAGGGTCTCAGCCTCATTCCTGATGAACGGCTTTTGCCCAAAATATCGATTTTCCTGCTCCTTGGATGCTGCCCGACCTGCTGTGCTTTTCCAGCACCACTCTAATCTTGACTCTGATCTCCAGCATCTGCAGTCTTCACGTTCGCCTAGTGACGAAGGTGTTTGGTATGCTTTCCTTTGTTGAGTACAGGATTTGGGAGGTCATGTTGCGGCTGTACAGGACATTGGTTAGGCCACTTTTGGAATATTGCATGCAATTCTGGTCTCTATCCTTTCAGAAGGATGTTGTGAAACTTGAAAGGGTTCAGAAAAGACTTACAAGGATGTTGCCAGGGTTGGAGGATTTGAGCTATAGGGAGTCATTTAATAGGCTGGTGCTGTTTTCCCTGGAGCGCTGGAGGCTGACAGGTGACCATAACGAGGTTTATAAAATCATGAGGGGCACAGATAGGATAAATAGACAAAGTCTCTTCTCTGGGATGTGGAAATCCAGAACTAGAGGGTATAGGTTTAGGGTGAGAGGAGAAAGATATAAAAGAGACATAAGGGGAAACCTTTTCATGCAGAGGGTGGTGTATGGATGGAATGAGCTGCCAGAGGAAGTGGTGGAGACTAGTACAATTCCAACAATTAAATGACATCTGGATGGGTATATGAATAGGAAGGGTTTAGAGAGATATGGGCCAAATGCTGGCTAATGGGACTAGGTTAGCTTGGGATAGCTGGTCGGCATGGATGAGTTGGTCCGAAGGGTCTGTTTCCGTGCTGTACATCTATATGACTCTATTTAGAAGCTGTTACCACACACCATCCAGATTGAGGGATACATATGTCAAACTCCTGGAACTCATTCCCTAACAGTAATCTCGGTGTGACATCTACACCTCATTGACTTTCAGGTTTGGTCACCTTCTCGAGGGCCATTGATAACGGTGGAACTGTCCGGGTGACAGAAGACGCCGAACCAATGCAACTCCCCGCGTTTCTTTTGGAAATCCGTTTCTTTTTCTGAGTCAGTTTAACAATGAAGAACCACATTTCCCAGAGGTCTTTGCATCTTTTTTGGGTGTAGATGCCTTTACTTCCTGCTTCGGTGGTTTGTCGCCCAAGTACCAGGAAGTGTTGTAGACGGCTGGAATAAGGTGCATTCAGTTAAGATTCTCACAGCACTCTTTTCATTGTGCACCACCGCGTTATCCCCGTGGTTGGACAGAAACGGGGCAGATGAGGGCACTCCTGCTTTACAACCGGGAGTCTGACTGTTGTCGAACAGCCGTGAGCCCACGAGTGGGACTCCTGTAACATTCCGTACAAATCTGGGACAACTCCTTCAAATTTCTTTTGAGACCAAAGTTTGCAATCTCAACGTTGCACTTTTTTGTCTTTTAAAGAAAAGGGCGCTGGATCGAGGTCATCTTTAGATTGAACAGACGTGTTTTGCTGGCTGAACCCTGCCCGAGGGGAGTTGCGGGGGGAGACCGACAAGAGCAGGCGGCTACTGTCGTGTTCAATGACAGTAGCGGCAGCAGCGTCGCTGGTAGACGGGACTTGCTGCAATGGCAGAGTCCACGCAGGTCACACCGGTAAACATCAACAGCCTGAAGGAACCCACGCTGAAGAAAATAAGCGATCTGCTGGACAAGACCAACAACCGAGGATGGAGGAAACTGGCAGAGATTGTGGGAACTGACAAACGCTTCAGACTCACGTAAGTGTGTGTGCAAGAAAAGTACCGCTCTCCGCTTTATAAAGCAGCGTCCCAAAAATAAGTAAATTGTTCACTTTTAGCGGCGTCACATTCGAGTACATATTGGACATTTCCCATTATCCTATGTTATTTATCATTCTGGTATTGATTTTATCAATTATTCAATCCTATTGGCTAATTAACTGTGATGTGCATCACAGCCAAATCATATACTGACTTTTCTACTGCAGATTACAGTCAATGTTTTATCAGGAGCAAGAAGCTAGATAGATTTCATCTCCCCACTCCCTTAGTCTGGAAACTGCTGGTAGATTTTAACAATATTTTCAAAACAGCCCATTCAAAGATGTTATTACACACCTCTGAAACAGATGAAACTTGAACTCAGACCCTACCTACCTCAGAGGTAGGGACACTGCCACTGTGTGACAGGAGCCACTGAGTTTTATTTTGGTAAACAGTCTAGTTTTGGGTTTTAAGCTGTACCTGTGCCTATTTATGAAGATCTGCAAAGCCTCGAACTGAATTTTCAAATTCTCAGATTTGATAAAGTAGCAGATGCCCTAAAAGAGACAAAATGTACCGTCTTTATCAGGAAAACAAACTATCCAGGAGTAACTTTCTCACCTTTCAAGGTGAAGATGTGTGTTTGCTCATCAGATGATTAATTGGGGCAGGAAAAGTCTGGCAGATACTGGGGTTGTAATCTCAGACCCTTGTGGGAAAATGATGCAGTATGAGTTGTTGTCTTTGGTTGAGATGTGAAAGTGAAACCCTTTTGCCCCTTTGGGTGAAAGTAAAATATCCATGTCACTATTTTGAAGAATAGATGAGTTAACTCTGGTGTCCTAGCCAATATATATCCATCAATGTATCAAAAATTGATTACCTAGTCTTTATCAGCTTGCTGTTTGTGTAGCAATTGCTGTGATTCTTAGATTGTTTGACATTTTCTAATCCCATAGAAACACATCTGTATCAATATAAAGAACCAAGAGTCCTGGAGATCTGAAACAAATAAAAACGGAAATTGTTGGAGAAACTCAGCAGGTCTGTGGCATCTGTGGAGAGAAAACAAAATTAATGTTTCGGAACTGTTCTGAGGAAGGGTCACTGGACTCAAAACATTAGCTCTCCGTTTTCTCCGCATTTGAGTTTTTCCAGCAATTTCTGTGTTTGTTTCAAAAAATCAGACTGACTTTTCAGTATTTATGATAAGATGACATAGACATAATCTGGATATTAAAGCACTTGAGAGTCTTGTCTCCTATTGTGGGTCCACTTCTAAAGCTCAGAGAACTAATAAAATTGGATAAAATTTATGAATAATTAGAATAGCATGGCAAATCAGTAAGACACAGCATAGTTTTCCAAAGAGCTTTAGATAATTGATACAATGAAAGTCATTTGCTTTGGGTTTTGCATCAAGGTTTTATGATCTGGAAGGCACTGACTGCAATGATGATTTCAAGTAACTGAATCAAAATTACTTTCAAAAGAGAATTGATACTTATTTTAAGAGGTAAAAAAGCTTTATTGGCTATGGGGAAAAGCCGGGGAATAGGGACCAAATGGATTATTCTTTCAATGAATCAGAACAGGTATGATGGACAGGAGGGCCTTATTCTGTGCTGTATCATTTAATGAGGACCTGCTGTGCTTGTTTAAGTTAACTGACTGCTGTAAGACAATCACAAATCATAAAAGGGATGTCATGTTTGTGTATACCGTATATGGACTTCCAATAGGTATTTCATAAAATGACTCAGAGTAGATTTCTGATAAAAATTAAGGTGCATGATTTTATTAGGCTCTAACCAGAAGGATTGCTTGGAAAATGAAAGTAAAGAATAGAAGTAATTAAATGCTTTTAGATTGGGTAATATGTACCAATAATCTATGCTGGAACCTCTTTTGCTTTATATTAAAGTGGTCAAATATTAAATACTCATTTCAGCTAATTGGTTAAAAATTGAGGAAGAATACAAATGTTTGCAAAGAATATGAATAGTTTAGTGGAGTTGGCACATGAGATATGGGTGGTGCTGGAAAAGCACAGCAGGTCATGCAGCATCTGAGGAGCAGGAAAGTCGATGTTTCAGGGAAAAGCCCTTCATTTCCTGATGAAGGGTTTTTGCCTGAAATGTTAATTTTCCTGCTCCTCGGATGCTGCCTGACCTGCTGTGCTTTTCCAGCACCACTCTGATCTAAACTCTGGTCTCCAGCATCTACAGTCCTCATTTTTGCCTACTTGATTAGATGTGGTTCAATGCAGAGGAAAGTACAACAGTATCTCTTGAGAAAATCAATATGTAAGATCACAGAATACAAAAGTGGGGAAAAGAAAGTAATGCAACTTCTACATAATGATTCAGTTACAATGAGGATAGATTTATCGAGAAGAACAAAGGCGTAATTTTGCAAAAAATTAAGAATGTATGAATAGTCTCCCTTTAATATTTCCCTTTATCATGGAAAATAAATTTGGAGTTATAAATGCAGGGAATTTTTATTCATACCAATGTACATTCTTGCAAGTTAATTTTTTAAATACGTTCCCTTGATGTGGGTGCCACTGGTAAAACCAGAATTTATTCCTAATTGTCCTGGAAAAGGTCGTGAGTTGCATTCTTAAACCACTGTAGTCTTAAGGGAATAATGGTATCCTCAGTGCTGTTAGAGAGGGAATTCTCTGGTTTTAACTTGGCAATAATAAGATCATAGCAATAAAGGTTCAAAGTCAGATGGTGTGTGACTTGGAGGGGAACTTTTGCTGGTGGTGATATTCCCATGTATCTGCTACCCTTGTTCTTCTGGCTGTTGGAGGTTGCAACTTTGTATGGTGCTCTCAAAGGAGCCTTGGTGAACAAAGTTAAAAATCATACAACACCAGGTTATAGTCCAACAGGTTTAATTGAAAGCACCAGCTTTCAGAGCGCTGCTCCTTCATCAGGTGATTGTTGAGCCTTGGTGGGTTACTGCAATTGTTGCATCTTGTAAGTGGTATACCCTCCCAATGTGCATCAATGGTGTGGGGAATGAATGCTGAAGGTAGTTGGGGTGCTGTCAAGTTTTGTCCAGAATTGTGTCAAACTTCTTGAATATCGTCAAATCTACCCTCATGCAGACAAGAGACAGGTAGATTTAAATTTAGGTTTTATTGTCACGTGTAGTCAAGCATAGAGGACAAGAGTACAGTGCGAAGTATACAATGTTGCCAAACACTGTACTGTAAGACCTTAAGAAATAGGAATGGAAGTAAGGCCATTCGGCCCATCGAATGAATTCCACAGGCCCACACTCTCTGGCTCAAGAAATGTCTCCTCATTTCTGTTCTAAATTGACCCCTTCTAATTCTAAGGTTGTGCCCACGAGTCATTGTATTCCCTCCTGATGGAAACAATTTCCCAGCATCCACCCTTTCTAAGCCATGCATTAACTTGTAAATTTCTAACAGATCTCCCCTCAACCTTCTAAACTCTAATGAATACATTCCCAGGATCCTCAGCCATTCATCGTATGTCATCTTAGGTACAATATACATTGGCACAAAATCTTAGTTACAGAAGTAGAAAAATAACAAAATAAGTTAAAAAGTTCAGGACTGTAGTTTTTTTTAGATTAGATTACTTACAGTGTGGAAACAGGCCCTTTGGCCCACCAAGTCCACACCGACCCGCCAAAGCGCAACCCACCCACTCCCCTATATTTACCCCTTTACCGAACACTATGGGCAATTTAGCATGGCCAATTCACCTGAATTGCACATCTTTGGACTGTGGGAGGAAACCGGAGTACCCGGAGGAAACCCACGCAGACACGGGGAGAATGTGCAAACTCCACACAATCAGTCGCCTGAGTCGGGAATTGAACCCGGGTCTCTGGTACTGTGGGGCAGCAGTGCTAACCACTGTGCCATCGTGCCGCCCACTTTTCTTTGGATAAAAGTCGGAAAATAAAGAAATAAAGTTTAAAAAGTCAAGCATTACACTCCTTTCTTAAGCTTTCTTAGAGCTGCAGGCACTCCAAGCTGGGTTTTCCCCAAGAGCGTTCGCTCTCCCCTGCCCTCGGTATGCTTTCACCTGTATTGGGCTAAGATCCACCTGTACTCACCAACTGGCTTGCTGCAGAGTCCTGCTCTGGTACTGCTCCGAACATTTATGAAGCCATGAAGCCGCTGATCACAACCACTGGCCTCACGGCCAACCACCAGTGTCTGCCAGCTGCTGCCATTGCCATTGCCGCTGCCTCCATGACTGTGCTCTAAGGAACTAAAGAAAGAAACAAAAAGCGAGAAAAGAAGAAGAAAGGAAAGCAGTCGGAGCAAACAAATGTTAGTGAGGAGCCCCACTCCACTGCCATCTTGCCTGGGAGTATTCCATCACAATCTGGACTCATGTCTTGTTGATGGTGTTCAGTCATTAGGGAGAAAGAAGGTGAGTTATACTCCACAGAGCAGTTAGCCTCTGACCCACTCTTCTAGCCAAGTACTTCTGTGGCTGTTCTAGTTCAGTTGAGCTATCGGGAAAAGCTGAACATGCTGGGACTGTTTTCTCTGGAACATTGGAGATTTATAAAATCATGAGGGACAAAAATAGGGTAAATAGGCAAGGTCTTTTCCCTGAACTGGGGACATAGGTTTAGGGTGGAAGGGGAAGCAACTTCCTTTGTGTTGGAATGTGACTCCAGCCATGTGAATAGATTTCTCCTGATTTCCAGTGACTCTAGTTTCAACAGAACTCTTTGGTGCCATTCTGCTCAACTATTGCCTTGATGTCACCTTACTTCTTGAATTTGTTTCAGTGACGTATGTTTTATGTTGGTAGTCTCTCTGGTCTTTTTTTATTAATTGACATGTGCTGTTCTGACCAATTCACTTGAGCCTTTAACTTGCATTATTTCAGATTCTATCGTTCAGAGATCCTTTAAGCCCAAGTCCTAGTCACCTTGGCCAAATCAACCAAAAACCCAGTGGTTATTCATCCCACTTTCTGCTTATCGGATGATATTCTTTGCAAGTTGGCTGCTATGTATGCCAACAAAACAATAATAAATTGCTATTATAAGTAGTGTGACTAATTTCACTTTTCATTTGTGATTAGCTTAGTTAAATGAAGATAAATTACTATAATTTTTTTGAGGTTCATCTACCACTTGTACAGTAATGTAATATTTGGCAATAAAATGTCAGAGATTGAATGCAGAGCAGTGTAGGCTGTATGTCTAACCAAGACCACAACTAATGGGTATGATCACCAGCTTCTTTTGTAATTAAGTGACCCGTATGTCCCACTCATTATGTACAATCTATTCAAGAGCTACAAATGAGCAAGCCTAATATTTATGTCCAATTAAAATCTCAACTGATGGAAATGTGTTCATTCTTTAACTAATTTCATAAATCTTATTAGATTTATTTACAATAGTTATACAAAGATATTTCAGATAAGTAAAGGGTTCTGGGAGTAATTATTTTTGATTGATGCTGAAGTTAAATATGGTGAATTGCAGGAAAGTCCCCACTGGAAAGTCCTTAATAGAATATCTGTACATGTGACCAAATATGGGGAAGCCCCAGCAAAGAAACAAGTGATATCTCTGACTGGTTAATCCATAGTGTGTCATCTCCTGAATCCCTATCCACTCTATAACAGCTGGGCAAAGATGGCCATCACCATATTCTTAGTGGATTCTTAGACTGTTCGTTAGTTAGGGAAGCCTTCTATTATTTCATGCTGGAAATATGAAAACAATGGAAGGTATGTCAGTGGGAGGCTGATAAAATGAAAGCAAGGCATTAGGTTCACGCTATTCAAAGAAACATGCCTCAACAAAACACTGTGATATCTTTACTTTTTAGAAAGTTCAAAGAAAACCTCTTCATCAGATCTGATTTGTAGTATATTTTAAAGTTTCATTTAAATCTCCATGACAAGGTACTGAGCGTTATAATGAAGGCTGCCATAGTTTGCTCCTTCTAATCATGAACATCAGTGCTGTGCCTTGGCTGCTACCTCAGTGCCCCTTTCTAGTGATTGATGTTGAGCAGCAGGGATGGTGTCAGAGCTGAGACTCCAGCACTGAAATATCATGTTCAACACCAGAGCATTTGCATATAAGATAAAGATGGTTGCCCAATTATAAAACTAAGAATTTTTTTTTTCTGTGACGAACTTGGGCAAACTCTCTTATCCTGTGATAATCTTTGTATTGTATGGTTCTACAGACCTTATTGCAAATCACATTGTTATAACTTGTTATGCATTTTAGATGTAAAAGGGAGTTTTTTGTGGGTTATGTGAGGGGAAATGCATACAGTATACTTGCTGTGATATACACATTCGTTTCACCTTCATTGCAACAACACTTAAGAAGCTCAATAATATCAAAGCAATAATTTAATTGGCATCCCATTCATCATTATAAACCCTCATTCCCTCCACCATTGGCATGCAGTGGCAGTAGTATGCACCATCTTAGAACATAGAATATTACAGCGCAGAACAGGCCCTTCAGCCTTCGAAGTTCGCAGGTTGGTACAACAAATCTAAGCCCATCCCCCTACACTATCCCATCATCATCCATATACTTATCCAAGGACTGTTTAAATGCCCTTAATGTGGTTGAGTTAACTACATTGGCAGGCAGGGCATTCTATGCCGTTATCACTCTGAGTAAAGAACCTGCCTCTGACATCTGTCTTTAATCTATCACCCCTCAGTTTGCAGCTATGCTCTCTCGTACAAGCAGATTTCATCATCCTCGGAAAAATACTTTCACTGTCCATCCTATCTAATCCTCTGATCATCTTGTATGTCTCAACTAAATCCCCTCTTAGCCTTCTTCTTTCCAATGAGAAGAGATCCAAGTCCCCCAGCCTTTCTTCATCAGACCTTCGCTCCAGACCAGGCAACATTCTGGTAAATCTCCTCTGCACATTTTCCCATGCTTCCACATCCTTCCTGTAATGGGACAAACAGAACTGCACACAATACTCCAAGTGAGGCCACACTAGCGTTTTGTACTGTTGCAGCATGACATTACAGCTCCGGAACTCCATTCCTCTACAAATAAAATCTAATACACTATACGCCTTTTTAACAGCACTATCAATCTGGGTGGCAACATGGACACCAAGATCCCTCTGCACATCCATGCCAACAAAAATCTTTCCATTGACCCAGTATTCTGGCTTCCTGTTATTCTTCCCAAAGTGAATCACCTCACAATTAACTGCATTGAACTCAACTTTCCACCTTTCAGTCCAATTCTGCAGTGTATCCAAGTCTCCCTGCAACCGGCAACATTCTTCCACACTGTCCACTACTCCACTGACTTTAGTGTCATCTGCAAACTCACTAACCCATCCACCTATGCCTACGTCCAAGTCATTTATAAAAATGACAAACAACAGTGCTCCTTGTGGAACACTACTAGTAACAAGACTCCAGGTTGAATACTTTCTATCAACCACCACTTTCAGAAAGCCAGTTGCTAATCCAAACTGCTAAATCACCTTTAATCCCATGCCCCAGCAGTTTCTCCAATACCCTACCATGTGGAATCTTATCAAAGGCTGTACTGAAGTCCATATACACAACATCAACTGCCCTACCCACATCCACATGCTTGATCACTTTCTCAAAAAACTCAGTAAGACACATCCTGCTCTTGATGAATCCAAGTTGACTATTTCCAATTAAATTGTTGCATGCTGGAAGATTATAAATCCTATCTCAATCCTTTCCAAAACCTTTCCGACAACAGGTGTAAGGTTCACTGGTCTATAACTACCTAGGTCATCTCTGCCTCCCTTCTTGAACAAGGGCACAGCATTTGCAATCCTCCAGTCCTCAGGTACTAAACCTGTAGCCAATGACGACTCAAAGATCAAGGCCAAAGGCTCGGCCATCTCCACCCCTAGCTTCCCAGGGAATGTATCTACTTTCACACCTTCTAGAAATGATAACACCATCTCCTTACCCACCTCAATCTTGTCAAGTCTAATAAGCCGTAACTCTGTCTTATCCTCTACAATATTCTCCTTTTCCTGAGTGAAAAAAGATCAGGAGTGTTCATTTAGCACCTCTCCGATCTTCACAGGTTACACACACAACTTCCTACTTTGTCGTTGACAGGCCCTATTTCTACCCTAGTCGTCCTTTTATTCCTCATATATCTATAGAAAGCTTTAGGGTTCTCCTTTTATTCTATTTGCTAAAGACTGCTCGTGTCCCCTGCTTGCTCTTCTTAACTCTCTCTTTAAATCCTTCCTAGCTGATTTGTAACTCTCCATTGCCTCATCTGAACCATCTCACCTCAACGTCAATAAGCCTCCCTTTTCCACTTAACAAGAGATGCAATTTCTTTAGTAATCCATGGTTCCCTTACCTTATCACTTTCTCCCTGCCTGACAGGGACATACCTATCAAAGACACGCAATATCTGTTCCTTAAACCAGCTCCACATTTTGATTTCCCCCATCCCTGCATTTTTCTGCCCCATTCTATGCCTCCTACGTCTTGCCTAATTGCATTATAATTGCCCTTCCCCCATCTATAACTCTTACCCTGTGGCATGTACCTAACACCTTCCATCGCTAAACTAAATGTAACTGAATTATGGTCACTGTCTCCAAAGTGCTCACCTATCACTGAATCGAACACCTGGCCTGATTCATTACCAAGCACCAGATCCAGTATGGCCTCCCCTCTTGTCGGCCCTTTGACATACTGTGTCAGGAAACCCTCCAGCACACATTGGACAAAAGTTGACCTACACAGCATATTAGAATTATAGCATTTCCAGTCAATGTTGGGTAAGTTAAAGTCCCCCATAATGATCACCCTGTTCCTTTCACTCCTGCCCAGAATCAATTTGCCAATCCTCTCCTCCACATCCCTGGAACATTGCGGAGGCTGAAAAAATCTCCAAGCAGTGTGACCTCTCCTCTACTGTTTCTAACCTCAGCCCATACCACCTCAGTAGACAAGTCCTCATCAAAAGTTCTTTCAGCCACAGTTATACTGTCCTTGACTAACAAAGCCACACCTCCCCCTTTTTACTACCTTCTCTCATCTTAATGAAAGGTCTAAAACTCTGGAACCTGCAACATCAATTCCTGACCTTGCTCTATCCATCACTCAGAAATGGCCACAATGTCAAAGTTCCAGGTACCTATCCATGCTGCAAGCTCCCCAACCTTATTCCAGATATTCCTGGCGTTGATGTAGACACACTTCAAACTAACTTGCTGTCTGCCAGAACACTCTTGTGACCATGAAAGCCTGCCCATGTCCTCCCTGCTCTCATCCTCCTGTGCTCTGGGACTACACCACAAGTTCCCATCCCCCTGCTGAGCTAGTTTAAATGCACCCGAATAGCATTAGCAAATTTCTCACACAGGATATTAGTACCCCTGTGGTTCAAGTGAAGACTGTCCTGTTTGTAGAGGTCGCGCCTTCCCCAGAATGAGCCCCAATTATCCAAGAACCTGAAACCCTCCCTCCTGCACCATCCCTGCAGCCACATGTTTAGCTGCTGTCTCTCCCTGTTCCTTGCTTCGCTATCATGTAGCACGGGTAACAATTCAGAGATAACAACATTGTTTGTTCTGACTCTCAGCTTCCACCCTAGCTCCCTTAAATCTTGCCTTACATCCCTATCCCTCTTTATACCTGTGTTGTTGGTACCTATGTGGACCATGACTTGAGGCTGGTCACCCTCTCCCTTCAGGACCCCAAAGACACGATCGGAGACATCACGAACCCTGGCACCTGGGAGGCACCTGAAAGAGACTCACAGTTAGTGAGTCTCTTTCGTTCCCAGCAAACCTTCTATCTGACCCTCTAACTATTGAGTCCCCAATGACTAACAGTCTCCTCCTTTCCCCCTTTCCCTTCTTTGCAACAAGGGCAGACTCTGTGCTAGAAACCTGACCCCAGTGAATGCCCTGGTAAGTTGTCCCCCTCCAACAGTGTCTAAAACAATATACTTATTTTTCAGGTGAACGACCACAAGGCATCCCTGCATTGATTGTTTTTTTCCCCCTTCTAACAGTTACCCAGCTTTCATCGTGCCTAGGAGTTACTACTTCCCTGTAACTCTTATCTATCACAGACTCTGCCTCCTGAATGATCCTAAGTTCTTCAAGTGTACCAGTAGGAAGATCATGGGCAGCAGGCATGGGATAGCACCAGCACCTACAAACCGCACACCCCCACACACCCCCCACTTCAAAGTTTTATAACATCCTGACTTAGACTATATGGTCATTTCTTCACTGTCACTTGGCCAAAAGCTTCTGTCCTTAAAAGCACGGAGTTATCTATGTCAGAAGGACTGTTCAAAGGGTGGCTCAGTATCACATGCTTAAGGTCAGTATGGATTGGCAATAAATGCTGATCCTGCCCAAATCTTGTGAAAGAATTAGAAAAACTGGAACTTGCTCTGATAGTTTTTTTTCTCTCCTCACTTGGAGCAAATCTCCTAATAAAACGTCATTAGTGTGAAGCTCTGCAAGTTAAGAATTTTTATTTTAATTTCAAATGTAAATTCGGGATGTGCAACATGAAACCTTTCTTGACGAAAGTGTAAGTCAGAGCTTTGGGCTGTGGCATCATAGTTCTAGTTCCCTAATCCACACTCACTTAACTTTAATGCCATGAGCACTGAAATTATATGAGAATAATTACTGTTGGGTACAATTAAACTGACTTAAAAGATTTAAAGGATTAAATACTAGAAAGTGATGTCTGAACCTTCACATCTGCCTTTGTGTTAAGTTTACTGTTCTCAGGAACCCTGTAGATGTTTAATTTGTACAAGTAAACCAGGAATCTTTTGCACCTGGATGAAAATTCTGACTTAGAAAGAAAGGAAAACCTGAGAACAGTGAAGAAGTGAATGCAGCAGAGAGGTAGATTTTCATGTGTTTTGTCTCCAAATGGAGTATTTTACCTCTCTTTTTAAAATTATTCATTCAGTACTCCTTTTTTTAAATTACTCATTCACAAATATTTGAGAAGATTTGTAGCTCAGGTTGAGGTTCAGGTTCTAAGTTTGCTCGCTGAGATGGTAGGTGTGTTCTCAGGTGTTCCGTCACCATGTTGGGTAACATCATCAGTGAGCCTCTGTTGAAGCGCTGGTGTTCTGTCCCACTTTCTGTTTATGAGTCTTGCTCTGTTGTGCTGGGTGATATCATTTCCGGTTCTTTTTCTCAGAGGTTGGTAAATGGGGTCCAAATTGATGTGTTTATTGATGGAGTTCCGGTTTGAATGCCAGGCCTCTAGGAATTCTTGTTTGTGTCTTTGTTGAGCCTGTCCCAGGATGGATGTGTTGTCCCAGTCAAAGTAGTGTCCTTCATCCATATGCTGAAAATGTGTTGCTGGAAAAGCGCAGCAGGTCAGGCAGCATCCAAGGAACAGGAGAATCGACATTTCGGGCATCAGCCCTTCAGTCCCTGAAGAAGGGCTGATGCCCGAAACGTCGATTCTCCTGTTCCTTGGATGTTGCCTGACCTGCTGTGCTTTTCCAGCAACACATTTTCAGCTCTGATCTCCAGCATCTGCAGTCCTCACTTTCTCCTCCTTCATCCATATGTAAGGATACTAGTGATAGTTGGTCATATCTTTTGGTGGCAAAAGACATGACCAACTATCACTAGTATCCTTACATATGAATGAAGAACACTACTTTGACTGGGACAACACATCCATCCTGGGACAGGCTAAACAAAGATACAAACAAGAATTCCTAGAAGCCTGCCATTCAAACTGGAACTCCATCAATAAACACATCAATTTGGAGCCCATTTACCAACCTCTGAGAAAAAGAACCGGAAATGATATCACCTACTATGAGAGACCAAGACACATAAACACAAAGCTGGACAGAACACCAGTGCTTCAGGCTCTCTGATGTTACCTAGCAGGGTGACAACGTGTCTGAGGACAAACCTACCAGCTCAACAAGCAAACTTACAACCTGTTTGTTCACAGAATATGCTTTCTGTTTTAGTTCATGCCAATATGGGTGTCACTGGCGAGGCCAGTATTTACTGCCCAACCCTAATTGCCTTCATTTTTTGAGAGGCAACCGCATTGCAATGGATCTAGAATCGCATATAGACTAGACTACGTAAAGTTGGCACATTTTCTTTCCCGAAAGGAAATTTAGTGAACCAAATGTGTTTTTATGACAGTCAGCAGATTGCCATTAGGCAAGCTCTTTATTCCAGGTTTTTCAAATTAAATTCAGACTTCACCATCTGCCACAGTGGGATTCAAACCAGAACATTAGAATATTAACCCGGGGTTCTGGATTATGAGTGCAATGACATTATCACTGCACCACTGACTCCAAATTACACAGAGTTTGGCAATTTTGGATGGTATTTCTTTTAGTACAAGGAGTCTGATGAACAAGATAGATGAGTTGAGGGCACAAGTTAAAACTTGGTGGTACGAGCTCATTGTTATCACTGAGATATGCTTTGAAGAGGGCAGGATTGGCAGTTCCAAATTCCAGGATATGGGAACGTCAGGCGAGAGAGGGATGGAGATAAAGGAGGAGAGGATATTGCAGTTTTGATAAGGGAATCAATTACAGCACTAAGGAAGGATGACACTTTAGAAAGCACCTCAAATGAAGCCACGTGGGTAGAACGTAGAAAGCAAAAAGCAGCAATTACGTTGCAGAAGTGTACTCTAGGCCCCCTAACCATCTGAGAAAAATTGAAGACCAGATATGTAGGTAAATTTCAGAGAAGTGTAAACATAGTAGGATCGTGATTATGCAGTGGTTTTAACATCCCCAAATTGGATACAGTAGTCATAGTGTGAAAGGTTTACAGAGATCAGAATTCTTTCAATATATTCCTTTTAAACCAATATATAGAAGGCCATAACAGAGAGGGGCAGTACTGGACTTAATCTTAGGTAACGAAGCCAGGCAAGTAATTGAAGTATCAGCGAGGAAGCATTTTGCAGACAGCAATCATAACTCCGTCATATTCAAGATTGTTACAGAAAAGGACAATTTGAAGCTCTAAACTGGGGAAGGCCATTTCTAATAAGAACAGGCATAAGTTAGCTAGAGTCAACTGGGAGCAGGTACTGTTACATAAATTTGTGTCAAAGCAGTGGGACACAAAGAAAAAGGAAATAGAGAGAATACAGGCCCAACATGTTCCAATCATGGCAAAGGGTGAGACCAACAAATTCTGTGAACCCTGGATATTAAGGATTGGATAAAGAGAAAAAGGAAGGGTTTTGGCAGACACTAAATATACAAAATAGCATTAGCCCTAAAGGAGTACAACATGTGCAAAGGAAAACTTAAAATAGAAATTAGGAGAAAAAAGTGGGGCATGATAAGATAATGTCAGAATTTTCCTTTATTTTACGTAGGTTGTTTTACAAGTACATTACAGGTAAAGAAAAACAAGGGAAAGAGTAGGGCTCATGAAGGATCTTAGCAGTAATTTGTGCCAGAGGACGTAGGAAAGATTCTAAATGAATACTTTGGTGTTTGCTAGAGACAGAGATGATTTGGGTAGAGAATTTAGGGTAAAGGACTGTAATATACTTTAAAAAACTACTATAGTCAGAGAGGAGGTTCTGAGTAGTCTGGCAGGCTATGGATAAAATAGTCAGATGGTCTTATCCCTCGAAAGTGGAAATCAATCTGGGTAAATATGAGGGAATGCACTTGGGCAGGACAAACAAGGCAAGAGAATACATGATGTAGGACTCAGTAAGGATCAGAGCCCATCTGATTCACTAATATCCTTTAGGGAAGGAAATCTGCCATCCTTACCTGTTCTGGACTACATGGACTCCAGCCTCACAGCAGTGTGGTTGGCTCTTAACTGCCCTCTGGGCAATTCTGCTATGAATTTCGTGTCAGGAATTGGCACTGTCTAGTCTCTCTCCATTGCCTGGGAGACCAGCAACCTACCTGTAAATGAGGTGAGGTTAGGAAATAATGAGATGTTAATATATGTAAAGGGCTGCACACCACTCACCAGCGAGAATCTCACCAAACTGTTGAAATTAGAGCTAATGGTGCCCTCATCCCGTGAGTGAATAAAACAAAATGCAAATGATGAAGTAAACACATTCCTCTTCTTCCAAAGACAAAGGTTATCCCAGTGGTTGTACGTAGGCTCAGGTATGCAATTCAAGTAACATAGGCAGGTTAGAAAAGTGTTTACAAGAAAAACATTTCAAATTTTATTGAACATTTTGGATGTTTTAACAGCTGGTCCTCATCTAGTAATTGTCCACAGGTTTGAAGAGCTAGGAATTTTGTTTTGTTTTTCTGTCTCAGACCAATGGTCCATCGCAATTATTCCCTTACTAATCATTTGTTGTAAATCTCTTGTTTTTGGTGTATGGACATGTTATGACATGCCTCCAGAGCAGATGGACCTTAAATCTACCTTCAGGTTTAGAGGTAGGACTACTGTACTGCACTGTAGGAGCCTGTGTCGTTTTAGTCAACTGATGTGTTATGACACTTCTGAAGCAGTTGGGACTTAAACCTTTATATTTTTTATTAATCTATTTTTCTAACCAAGCTGTTTAGAGGTGTTATTATATACCTCTGGAGCAGGTGGAACTTCAACCTGAACCCCAAGTACTGATAATTCATTCAATGGTATGTACCATATGCTTTGCTACAATTTAATGGGGCAATGATGTGATATGGGTCACTCCCATCCAGTGCACAAATGTTGAAACAGATGGATTGAAAAGAATGCTCATCGTATCAACAATGATCATGCTTGTTAAGTTGCAGAGTCACTGGACAATGGGAAATTTTTAGAGAAATAATATGTCACAGGGATACAATCTTCTCATTGCACTGTGAATAGGTCTGTTTATAATTTTGAAACATTGTGTGGATGTGAAGGCTGTCTCCACTACTGGGATTGATACATTTGAATCTCTCACATGCATTCATGAGTTGTTGAATATTCTGCTTCCTCCTTACTGGCCAGTGCAGAGGTTAACTTGCTAATTGTGTTGTGCAACCAGTAACCATGTGTACCCAGTATAACATGGACATGCTATCTTGGCATTATTCTTTCAGTATTAGAACTTCTTTACAATTGAAAACATCTGTAATACATCAGGTTCGTCTCTGCAAGAATAAAAATCAATTAATTCTTCTTAGCAATATCTTTAAGACTGTCAGGCTTTCCCTGGATGATGATATCTTGCGATCACAAGGTGTCGGTGAATTGTAAAGTGTGGTATTGAAGTACTGAACTACAACTTTGCCTGTAATTTTCTTTATTGGTATAGATGCTCCAAGATCCATCACTTCCAAATGACTTCCAAAACATCAGTACAGTCTTACAGTGAACCTTGAAGCAGCTATATGGCCTCACTTAATGTGAACTTCGGTAAACTATTATAAGTGAGCCCCCAAAGTACCATGATGATGTAGCGAGGCTGCTACCAATGTCAGTCGATGGAGGGTACAGGTGTTTGCTACCCATGCAGCGTAGTTTGAGATACTGAGGAATGCAGGCAAAGGTAGATGCCCAGAAAAGGTGCCAATGAGCTGCAGCTGCTTGGTAACTGCTATGAATTTCGTGTCAGGAATTGGCACTCTCTAGTCTCTCTCCATTGCCTGGGAGACCAGCAACCTACCTGTAAATGAGGTGAGGTTAGGAAATAATGAAATGTTAATATATGTAAAGGGGCTGCACACCACTCACCAGCGAGAATCTCACCAAACTGTTGAAACGTTATGCAGAAAATTTGACTTATTTTACTCAACTCTGGAAATTTCATTTATCAATTCTTATCATATTTTCCCAACTGTCTCATCATTGTCTGTGTCATTCAGGGGCTGGGAAAATTCTGTGGGTAGATTTTGTTTCAGATAGGCCTTTGTCTATTTAGGCGAAACTGTCTTTCAGGCAGAGGTGCAAGTGTTGATCGAGAAACCTGGATTGTAAGTGCATTCTCTGACACAGTGCTTATGCAACAAACATTTGATCCTAAACTGAGAAAAAAAGAGGTTACTTGACCCAACAATTCAGCAAATGGTGGATTGATTTGAACCATAATTACCCTACTCTTTTGTAGAAATATGTTCGTTGCTTCTTGAATACATTTAGAGTTAATTGATTCAATGGAAATTCTGATGAATTACTTTGAATCAATTAAATCTAAATGTATTCAAGAAGCAACCGAGGTATCATTGCTTTACTTGACTTGGTTTTTTTGGTTTAAAAAGTTTTGCTAAGCTTCCCAGTTCATTTCCAAATTCGTATTTTTTTCTTATTTAATTGCTTTGTAATGATTAAGAGCTAATTTCTTGGTGATCCAGTGATCTGAAAGATGCATTTTCTTTTGTTTTTAAACAGTTCAGAGGACCTAGATAAATGCTCATTGAAGGTCCTGGATCCAGAAGGAAGTCCCAGCCGGAGTTTGCTCCATGTGATGGGCAACCGGGGTGTGACTGTGAAAGACCTGTTGGAGTTCCTTCAAGTTATGGGACAGACTGAGGCCTTTCAGCTGCTGAGATCCTCAGGTTAGGTTAAATGACCTTTTGTTTATGGACATTTGTGAACCAGTTCTTTTTTTAACATAATAATAAACTCATTCCCATTTTCAAGACTGACTGATAGGAAGAGGATAACAGGCACCAGTTGCTCGTTCCCATACATGATATAGAAACTGGGACTTCTGATCCTTGATCTCAATGGGTGACTGGACCATTCATCTGTTTGGGCGGGAGGGCACTTTCAACTTGTGTCAAATCTAGATTTGTACATTAAAAGTCCCAGGGTTATTTCAAAGTATTGTGTGCCACATAGGCTCAGCTCATTGCTACTAAGCACTGACTGGCTTAACCAGACATTCTTAAAGGGAGAGCTGCAGATTTTGCATATAAAATTTAATCAGGTCATTTACTTTCAAATGGAATGTATTCTACTTTGCTGCTGGGCATTTAACAGGCAAGACTGGATTTTTGCATGGGGAATGGTCCATGCGGGGACATTATTTTAAGTTTGGGAAATGCAGAAGTATGAGTTTCCTGAATGTCCAGCAGTATTTAACTGGTGAATATCTTGAACTATTTTGCTGTAGTTTTCCTAGTCACAGTCAGACTCCCATAGTTACCTGGATTACACCTCTTCCCACCCTATCTCTTGCAAAAATGCCATCCCGTATTCCCAATTCCTCCGCCTCCGCCGTATCTGCTCCCAGGAGGACCAGTTCCACCATAGGACACACCAGATGGCCTCCTTCTTTAGAGACCGGAATTTCCCTTCCCACGTGGTTAAAGATGCCCTCCAACGCATCTCGTCCATATCCCGCACGTCCGCCCTCAGACCCCACCCCTCCAACCGTAACAAGGACAGAACGCCCCTGGTGCTCACCTTCCACCCTACAAACCTTCGCATCAACCAAATCATCCACCGACATTTCCGCCACCTCCAAAAAGACCCCACCACCAGGGATATATTTCCCTCCCCACCCCTTTCCGCCTTCCGCAAAGACCGTTCCCTCCGTGACTACCTGGTCAGGTCCACACCCCCTACGACCCACCCTCCCATTCTGGCACTTTCCCTTGCCACCGCAGGAACTGTAAAACCTGTGCCCACACCTCCTCCCTCACCTCTATCCAAGGCCCTAAAGGAGCCTTCCACATCCATCAAAGTTTCACCTGCACATCCACCAATATCATTTATTGTATCCGTTGCTCCCGATGTGGTCTTCTCTACATTGGGGAGACTGGGCGCCTCCTAGCAGAGTGCTTTAGGGAACATCTCCGAGACACCCGCACCAATCAACCAAACCGCCCCGTGGCCCAACATTTCAACTCCCCCTCCCACTCTGCCGAGGACATGGAGGTCCTGGGCCTCCTTCACCGCCGCTCCCTCACCACCAGACGCCTGGAGGAAGAACGCCTCATCTTCCGCCTCGGAACACTTCAACCCCAGGGCATCAATGTGGACTTCAACAGCTTCCTCATTTCCCCTTCCCCCACCTCATCCTAGTTTCAAACTTCCAGCTCAGTTACTGTCTCCTTGACTTGTCCGACCTGCCTATCTTCTTTTCCACCTATCCACTCCACCCTCTCCTCCTTGACCTATCACCTTCATCTCCTCCCCCACTCACCCATTGTACTCTATGCTACTCTCTCCCCACCCCCACCCTCCTCTATCTTATCTCTCCATGCTTCAGGCTCACTGCCTTTATTCCTGATGAAGGGCTTTTGCCCGAAACGTTGATTTCGCTGCTCGTTGGATGCTGCCTGAACTGCTGTGCTCTTCCAGCACCACTAATCCAGTATTTGATTTTCAGCATCTGCAATCATTGTTTTTACCTTATTAATAGGAGGTGTCATGTCAGCTTAGGAACACTGCAGCAGAACGTCACCAGCCAGGTTGGCAGGGAAGCAGCTGGGCGGATTAAGGGAGATCAGAGCAGGACAGTGATCGGGGGAGGGTGGATGTAGTCATGTAGATGATGGTTGGAGTGCATTATTGTGGTTGTGGGTGGTATTTGGAAGAGATTTGATTAATGCGAGGCTGATGTGATTGGAGTCAACGGTAAGGGTCACGATGGTCATGGAGAATGTCGATGCTGAGGTGGAGAACAATTGTTGGCCATAACTGGGGTTGGGAGGAAAAATTGGTCATTTACATAAATGATTTGGATGCGAGCATAAGAAGTACAGTTAGTAAGTTTGCAGATGACACCAAAATTGGAGGTGTAGTGGACAGCGAAGAGGGTTACCACAGATTACAACAGGATCTTGACCAGATGGGCCAATGGGCTGAGAATGGCAGATGGAGTTTAATTCAGATAAATGTGAGGTGCTGCATTTTGGGAAAGCAAATCTTAGCAGGACTTAAACGCTTATATATTATAAAGTCCTAGGGAGTGTTGCTGAACAAACAGACATTGGAGTGCAGGTTAATAGCTCCTTGAAAGTGAAGTCACAGGTAGATAGAATAGTGAAGAAGGTTTTTCGTATGCTTTCCTTTATTGGTCAGAGTATTGAGTACAGGAATTGGGAGGTAATGTTGCGGCTGTACAGGACATTGGTTAGGCGACTGTTGGAATATTAAGTGCAATTCTGGTCTCCTTCCAATCGGAAAGATGTTGTGAAACTTGAAAGGGTTCAAAAAAGATTTACAAGGATGTTGCCAGGGTTGGAGGACTTGAGCTACAGGGAGAGGCTGAACAGGCTGGAGCTGTTTTCCCTGGAGGCTGAGGGATGACCTTCTAGAGGTTTATAAAATCATGAGGGGCATGGATAGGGTAAATAGGCAAAGTATTTTCCCTGAGATGGGGGAGTCCAGAACTAGAGGGCATAGGTTTAGGGTGAGAGGGGAAAGATATAAAAGAGACCTAAGGGGCAACTATTTCACACAGAGGGTGGTACGGGTATGGAATGAGCTGCCAGAGGAAGTGGTGGAGGCTGGTACTATTGCAATATTTAAGAGGCATCTGGATGGGTATATGAATAGGAAGGGTTTGGAGGGATATGGACCGGGTGCTGGCAGGTGGGACTAGATTGTGTTGGGATATCTGGTCGGCATGGACGTGTTGGACCGAAGGGTCTGTTTCCAAGTTGTACATCTCTATTACTGTATGCCAGTGCTTCTTGTGGAAGGTCAAGTTGTGGCCACGGCTTGGAGGAGTTGATGGGGGAGGGTAAGGGGGCAGATATTATTGGGGGGATGTGAAGAAATGGTTCTTTGTCTGGGGAAGCATAAAGGGCTCCTGGGAGCAACTGGATTGTGGATACTGAGTAATAGATTGGGCTTGTAGAAAGTACGCCCACTCCTCTTGGACCACAAGCTGTGCTGTAAAGGCCCTGCCCTTATTCAACCCGACCACAACACTGTTAACTCGCCAGATTTCCTGAAGTAGCTTGAGGTAAAAATTAATATCACGGTTAAACAAAAAGACATGCAGCGTTATTAAAATATGTAAATGGGCGACTCACCTTATGTGAGGGGTTGGTTACTTGCCTCTCATTGTGCCTTTGTTTAAAATGGAAGTTTTGACGATGGGGAGGGTGTTTGTTTTAGCTTTTTGTTTCAATATTTAAAGTATTTGACTGATCTGAACTGTGTACCTGTTTTGGACGTTGAGATTCATCCCGAAGGTGCTTGTGGAATTCACCATTGCAAAGTCCATCCAGAGTGGAAAAATCTTCACACTTCCACATTTCTGTTCTCCACTTGACTGGAGCATCAGAGGCTGAGGGTGACCTTATAGAGGTTTATAAAATCATGGGGGCATGGATAGGATAAATAAACAAAGTAATGTCCTGGAGTGGAGAAGTCCAGAACTAGATGGCGTAGGTTTATGGTGAGAGGGGAAAGATATAAAAGGGATCTAACCAGCAACTTTTTCATGCGGGGTGGTATGTGTATGGAATGAGCTGCCAGAGGACGTGGTGGGCATTGGTACAATTGCATCTGGATGCGTATATGAATAGGAATGGTTTGGAGGGATATGGGCCAGGTGCTGGCAAATGGGACTGATTGGGTTGGATATCTGGTCGACATGGACGAGTTGGACTGAAGGGTCTTTTTCTGTGCAGTACATCTCTATGACACGATGACGTCTGGCCATGCCTATGTAGTTTCAGATTTAGATCTTATGATTGGGGGATCTATCACAACAACTGGCATTCTGGTGAATGGTGGGAGCCTAAAGTAGAAAATAGCTATTAGCTGTTTACTGTAACAGCTTCAGGGCTTCCTTTCACTGTTGCACCTATTGAAGATTGGTCTGCTGGGTCACCTATTGCAAAGTGTTTACAGCACTGAATCAGGCCATTTGGTCCATAAATTCATGCTGGTGTTTATGCTTCACATGAGACTTCTTAGTTCTTTTTCATTTAGCCCCATTTTTTTGATCTAACCGCATCCTTCTTTTCATTTCACTGTCATGTTTTTCCTTCCTCTGCTGTTCACCTTAACCACTTCCTGTCATCGTGAGTTTCACATTCTAAGTGTTGCAGAGTTTAGGCATTTTTCCACTGATTACCTTACATTTGAGGCCCCTGGCTCTGATGTTATACACGTGGGTGGAAGTATCTTTTCTCTGACTACCTTACCAATTTTTTTTTATAATCAGTCACCCTTCAGTCTTCTGTATCTAGAGAAAAGAGCCCCAGTCCGTTCACTCTTTGTTAATAGGTATAGCGTCTCAATTCTGATATAATTCTCATAATTCTTAGGTACTTTTAGATCCATTTATATAATATAGAGATCAGAATGCTTCCCAGAATGTACCAACCAAAGTTCTGTACAGTTCTAATGTAACCTTTATTACTTTTCAATTTATCCTTATGTAAATGAACCCCAATGGATGTTCAAGCTTATTGCATATAATTATTAACCTGCACAGCTACTTCTTTTGATCACTGTAAATGTATTCCAGATCTCTCTGTTCCAACATCCCAGTTATGCAATTAATTTCCAGAGAATATGTGGTCTCCTTATTACGTTTTCGCTATTGCCATTCATTTAGCAATTATACATCTGTTCTGTGTATTTATTACTTCAGAGTCTATGATTTACATCAATAGTATAAGAAAGTAAAGGCGCAGAAAAAAATTCAATTAATAGAAGTAAACTGTCAGGAATGATTACAAGAATGAAAGCCCATTAATGCTGCTTCAGAAGTAACTTCAAATCTTTTGGTGTGAGCATGGGTAAGTCTCTCAGTATTGCAAAAATCTTAATTTAGGAAACAGGTTACTTTGTCTAATTAGTGTCCTAATACATTTTTAATGATAGTTTTCTTTCATTTATGCTGTCTTTTTATTTCAGCTTCATTGAAGATACTCATCCAGCCTGTTTCCCAGGCTGTACTGGCTGGTCAGGCAGTGAGACTCTTTTGCCAAGCTGCAGGGCATCCGAATGTTGAATATCAGTGGTTTCGAAAGGATGTAGAGGTAATGGATAGAAGAGTCTTCCCAGTAGTTGCATCATTCAATTTAATTCAACTTCATATTTTTTCAAAACAGCTGAATGCAAGAGGAGGATATAACAATGACTAAAAGTGACATCATGACATTTAACCAAGTGTTGCATTGGTATAGCTGTGGTGAAATTGTAGTCAATGGGAATTAGAGGAGAACTGGTTCGAATCATCCGTAGCATACCTGGTTGTTAGTTGCAAATCATCTCAGTCCTTGGCCATCTATGTAGGAGTTCCCCAGGATATTAGTCATAGCTCAACCATCTTCAGTCCTTTCATCAATGATCCTCGCTCCATCAAAAGGTCAGAAGTAGGGGATGATGTTTGCTGAAGATTGAATACCATTTGCAACTTTTCAGATATTGATGAGGTCCCTGTCCATACGCAGCAAGACCTGGACAACATTCAGGCTTGGATTGATAAGTGGTAAATAACAATGGTGCTAAACAAGTGCCAGGTAACAATATCTGTAACTTGAGGGAATCTAACCATCTTCCCTTAACATCTAATAGCTTTACCATCACTGAATGCCCCCACAACCAATATCCTGGAAGTTACCATTGATCAGGAATTGAAGTGGACTAGCCGTATAAATTGATGGTTACAACACAAGTCAGAGGTTGAGAATTCCGAGGCAAGTAAGCCTGAGTCCCAAAGTCTGTCCTCCATCATCTACTAGGCACAAGTCAAAGTGTAATAGGACCTTCTGCACTTGCCTGGATAACGGCAGCTACCACAAAACTCTAAGCTTGACACCATCCATTTCAAAGTTTTTACTTGACTGTCATGCCATCCGTCAAATTGTAAACATTCATTCTCTACTTCACCAAGGTACAGTGGCCAAGCCACCTACACCAGCCTGCCTTGAAACTATATTGCTGTTCTTTTACTGTTGCTGCATCCAAATCTTGGAATTACCTTCCTATTCGCACTGTCTAACAGTCTGCACTGGATGAATTGCAATGGTTTATGATGGCAGCTTGCACCACCTTCTCATGGGCAATCAGAGATAGGAAGTATTTTCAGGGTGGCAAACAGCAACTAGTGGTGTGCCACAGGAATCAGTACTCAATTATTTACAATATATATTCATAACTTGGATGGCAGAAGTATCACTGAGTTTGCAGGTGACAGGAAATAGAGATGGGAAGACAAGTGGTAAGGATGATACAAAGAGTATACTGAGGGATAAAGACCAGTTAACTGTGTAGGTGGAATTTAATGTGGGAAAATGGGAGGTCATGCACTTTGCTAGGAAGAATTGAAGAACTGAATATTATTTAACTGGTGAATAAATGTAGAAAGCTGCTGTACAGAGGAACTTTGGAGGCCTCTTGTTTGAATCATTAAAAGCTAGTATCCAAGTTCAAGGGCTAATGGGGAAAGCAAATGGCCTTTAGTTCAAAGGGAATGGAAAATAAAAATCAGGAGAACTTGCTAAAATTGTACAAGGCCTGGTCAGAACACAGCTGGACAACTGTGAAGAGTTTTGGTCCTTTTATCTAAGGGAAATAAAATACTGGCATTGGTGGCAATCCAGAGAAAGTTGACGAGGTTTATCCCAGCTTTGAAGGCATTTTCCTTTGAGAAAAGATTGAGTGGGTTAAGTCTGTACTCACTGGGTTCTGGGAGAATGGGAGGTGATCTAACTTAAATATGTTAGATTCTTAAGGGACACAATAGCATTAATGTGGACAGTTTGTTTCCCCTTGTGGGAGAATCTAGGACAAGAAGGAGTAATCTCAGAGAAAGGAGTCGCCCATTTAAGACAGAGATAAGTTGGAATTTCTCATGAGTGTTGTGAATCTGGAATACTTTACCACAGAGATGTGTAGAGGCTGGGTCATTAAGTATATTCATGTCTGAGATAGACAGATTTCTAATTCTAAAGGAGTTGAGTGTTATGGGAAAATGGCCCGAAAGTGGATTTTTTATTTCTTAGATCAGCCATGATTTCATTGACTGGACACAATCGGCCACTTCTGCTCCACTGTCTATGGTTTTATGGTCTTCAGACCCTTCTTTGCACTGCCTCCATGACTCATTGCAATGTAAAGAAACCTCAATACACACATGACATGCTATATCCTCATCTATCCCACTGTTTAGCAAGAAGAATATGTAACACTAAATAAAATCCAAAACATGCAAACATCTTAACTATCATATAATGAGAAGTGAGTGAATGGATGGTGATGGACGTGATGCAATCAATTGAATATCTATAAAAGTTGATAGATATTTTTGGAATTAGATGAATTTTTTTCTGTTCTTTGACACAGATTCCAAATGGCAATACCCCAGAGCTTGTGATTAATCCAGTTTCTGTAAATGATACCGGGTGGTACATCTGCAGAGTGAACAGTGGCTGCTTTTTTGAATTTAGTCTCTGGGTGCAACTTGAAGTTTATAATTTCAGTGCTGTCTGTGGTAAGTTATAATGTCTGTTGTAAATATACTCTGTAACATGATCATCAGTCTTTGTTCTATGCTGCATATTGATAATGGACAGGATTGAAAGTTTCCCTGCTGACCCATTTTAAAGTGCAGTGGCAGTGTAGAAACAAGACATACTGGACAGGAAAGTCTCAGCTTTGTAAGATTACCTAAGCTAGTGGAACAACTTGCTGTGAGATGGGGGAAAAACAATCAAAACAGGTTTTCTGTCTTCATTGTGATCTCTTCCTTTCATATTTCAGAATCACAGAATGCCTACAGAGTGGAACCAGGCCATTTGGCCCAACAAGTCCACACCAACTCTCCAAAGAGTACCCCACCCAGACCCATTCCCCTACCCCATTACTTTATATTCCTCCGGCTAATGCACTTAACCTACACATCCCTGAATACTATGGGCAATTTTTTTAGCATGGCCAATTCACCTAACCTAAACGTTTTTGGACTGTGGGAAGAAACCAGAGCACCCGGAGGGAACCCATACATTTGTTCATATATTATGACAGAGATGGAAGAAGTCTGTCATTTCAGAGAAAAGTGAGGTCTACAATTTCTAGAGATCAGAGTCGAGAGTGTGGTGCTGAGAAGGCACAGCAGCTCAGCATGATTCCTGATGAAGGGCTCATGCCCGAAACATTGATGCTCCTGCTCCTCAGATGCTGCCTGGCTGCTGTGCTTTTCCAGCACTACACTCTCAACAATTATTACTCCATAGGGTCAGAATTAAAATAAAAATATTTTTGCACAGATTCCAGCATTGTCTACTTGCTCTGTAGTAGACTTAGGTTGAAAAGATCCATCACTGGATTATTATTGATTTATTACAAAACAAACCTCATTCAATTAAGATGCAAAATTGGTTAACACATAGCTTGCATCTGAATATATAAATGTTTACCCCTCTATATAATACAAAACATGTAACTATATATACACAAACAACCCTTAATTGAAAGGAAAGTCAAACAGATTTCTCTGTCCAAACATTCACTTCCAAAACATTCTAACTAATCGTGGTTACTTTTGAAGGCCAAAAGAATAGAACAGATAAAGATAAGGTTGCAAATTCTGTTGATCTGATGATATTGCTTGCGTGGTCAAGTCACAAATCACACACAGTTGCCTGTGGAATCTTGGCAAACTCAGCTTGCACAGAGTCATATAATGAGAAGTTCCTTCAATCACTCTTAGAGAAGAACGATCATGTTTCACCCTGATCTCACAGCCAAAGGCATTTCAGAAACAGGAGAGCTGATCTGGGAAGTTGCTTACTCTTTAGTTGACTTCTGTCCAAAAAGTTCTGAATCCAAATATTCTCCAAGCCCAAAGCACTGTTCAAATGCCCCTAGCAAGGATCACCAGCAATATAATCAATTAGAACATAGAACATAGAAGAATACAGCGCAGTACAGGCCCTTCAGCCCTCGATGTTGCGCCGATCAAAGCCCACCTAACCTACACTAACCCACTATCCTCCATATACCTATCCAATGCCCGCTTAAATACCCATAAAGAGGGAGAGTCCACTACTGCTACTGGCAGGGCATTCCATGAACTTACGACTCGCTGAGTGAAGAACCTACCCCTAACATCAGTCCTATATCTACCCCCCCTTAATTTAAAGCTATGCCCCCTTGTAATAGCTGACTCCATACGTGGAAAAAGGTTCTCACTGTCAACCCTATCTAACCCCCTAATCATCTTGTACACCTCTATCAAATCACCCCTAAACCTTCTTTTCTCCAATGAAAACAACCCCAAGTGCCTCAGCCTTTCCTCATAGGATTTTCCTACCATACCAGGCAACATCCTGGTAAACTTCCTCTGCACCCGTTCCAGTGCCTCCACATCCTTCCTATAGTATGGCGACCAAAACTGCACACAATATTCCAGATGCGGCCGCACCAGAGTCTTATACAACTGCAGCATGACCTCAGGACTCCGGAACTCAATTCCTCTACCAATAAAAGCCAGTACGCCATATGCCTTCTTCACTGCACTATTTACCTGGGTGGCAACTTTCAGAGATCTGTGTACATGGACACCAAGATCCCTCTGCTCTTCCACACTACCAAGTAGTCTACCATTAGCACAGTAATCCATCTTTTTATTACTCTTACCAAAGTGAATCACTTCACACTTAGCTACATTGAACTCCATTTGCCACCTTACTGCCCAGCTCTGCAGCTTCTCTATATCCCGCTGTAACCTGCCATATCCTTCCTCACTGTCTACAACTCCTCCGACTTTCGTATCATCCGCAAACTTGCTCACCCAACCTTCTAACCCTTCCTCCAGGTCATTTATAAAAATGACAAACAGCAATGGTCCCAAAACAGATCCTTGCGGAACACCGCTAGTGACTGCACTCCAAGATGAACCTTTGCCATCAACTACTACCCTCTGTCTTCTTCCAGAGAGCCAATTCCTAATCCAAACCTCCAACTCACCCTCAATGCCATATCTCTGTATTTTCTGCAGTAGCCTACCATGGGGGACCTTATCAAACGCCTTACTAAAATCCATATATACCACATCTACCGCTTTCCCCTCATCTACCTCCTTAGTCACCTTCTCAAAGAATTCAATAAGGTTTGTGAGGCACGACCTGCCCTTCACAAAACCATGCTGACTATCCTTGATCACATCATTCTTATCCAGATGTGCATAAATCCTATCCCTTACAATTCTCTCTAAGACTTTGCCCACAACAGAAGTGAGACTCACTGGCCTATAGTTACTAGGATTATCCCTACTCCCCTTCTTGAACAAGGGAACCACGTTTGCTAGCCTCCAGTCCTCTGGCACTACTCCTGTCAACAAAGAGGACACAAAAATCAAGGCCAATGGCTCTGCAATCTCCTCCCTTGCTTCCCAGAGAATCCTGGGATAAATGCCATCAGGCCCAGGGGACTTATCTATTTTCACCCTTGCCAGAATTTCCAACACCTCTTCTCTACATATCTCAAAGCCATCCATTCTACTTATTCGTGCCTCAGTATTCATATCGACAACAATGTCCTGTTCCTGAGTGAATACTGACGAAAAGTATTCATTCAGCGCCTCCCCAATCTCTTCAGCCTCCACACGCAACTTCCCATTACTATCCTTGATTGGACCTATTCCTTCCCTAGTCATTCTTTTATTCCTAACATACCTATAGAAAGCCTTAGGGTTTTCCCTAATCCTACCAACTAAGCACCTTTCATGTCCCCTCCTTGCTGCTCTTAGCTCTCTCTTCAGGTCCTTCCGGGCTACCTTATAACTCTCAATTGCCCCTATTGAACCTTCACGCCTCATCTTTACAAAGGCCGCCCTCTTCCATTTAACAAGGGATTCCAACTCCTTATTAAACCACGGCTCCCTCACACGACCCTTTCCTCCCTGCCTGATAGGTACGTACTTATCAACGACACTCAATAGTTGCTCCTTGAACAAGTTCCACATATCAATTACGCTCTTGCCTTGGAATCTACTTTTCCAATCCACACATCCTAAGTCATGCCTCAACGCATCATAATTTCCCTGCCCCCAGCTATAACTCTTGCCCTGTAGTACACACTTATCCCTCTCCATCACTAGAGTAAAAATCACCGAATTGTGGTCACTGTCCCCAAAGTGCTCACCTACCCCTAGTTCTAATACCTGGCCTGGTTCGTTACCCAGAACCAAATCCAGTATGGCCTCACCTCTTGTTGGCTTATCTACATATTGTGTCAGGAAACTCTCCTGCACAAGTTGCTTGATATCCAAGAAGACTTGTTTTATTCCTTATATTGAAGGTTTTTACTGACTGAAGGCTTATCAACGACTTATTTTGAAGCTATCCAGATCTGCATGGAATTTTGAAATAGATTTCATTTTCCATAATCCTTTCAAACTCAAAAAGGTATTAAAAAGAATCAACTTCACAACACATGGGATGTGAGTGTATTTGGAAAATGCAGTATTTGTTGCCTGTCCTTAATTACATTTGAAAGCAGTTAAGAGTCAAATAGATTATTGTGGACATGTAGGCCACACCAGACAAAGTTTGTAAATTTCATTTCCTAAAGAACAGTCATGAACCAAATGAATGTTTTACCCCAATCTTTGATTGTTTAATGATCACCATTACTGTGACTTCCTTTATATTCCAGATTTTAATGAATTCATTATTTGAACCCAGAAGATTAAGCTGGGACTGTGGATTACTAGCTGAGTGATGTAACTGCAATTCCAATTCTCTCTTGCTTTAATGTCCTTGCTGAAAACTGCAAGTTCATGACCATTGAATAAATAACAGACCAGATTTGGCTGTGCTGTGCCTTGGATGTACCATGATGACAAATGCAGAATGACCACAATGCTGAGGCTTATCTAATATGGTTTGTGCTGCATCACTGATTTCACAACCGGCAGCTTTTATAGAACTTGGCCACACTTGGGATTGTGAACTGTTCTGTTAACCACACTATCAGGAGGAGGTGGATGCTTTGGAGATGGTACAGAAAATGTTTTCCAGAATATTGTCTGCTGTGGGTGTGCGGGTCGGGGGTGGGGGGTGTTTAGCTATGAAGAAAGGTTGGACAGACTGGGTTTGTTTTTGCTGGAATTCAGGAGGTTGAGGGGCAACCTGGTAGAAGTTTATAAGGTTGTGAATGGCATGGGTAGGCTGGAAAGTATGTGACTTTTTCCAGGGTGGAGGGATCAGTTACTAGGGGACACAGGTTCAAGGTGTGAGAGGGGAAGTTTAAAAGAGATGTGCAAAGGATGGTGAGTACCTGGAATGCACTGCTAGAGGTGGTGGTGGAAGACACAATAACAGCAATCGTCAAAAAATGTGGTGCAGGAAAAGCGCAACAGGTCAGGCAGCATCCTAGGAATTGGAGAGTCGACATTTCGGGCATAAGCCCTTCATCAGGAAGGTGGATGTGGAGAAGGGAGCTGAGAGATAAATTGGAGGGTGGTGGAGGGAAGGTAGCTGGAAAAATGATAGGTCTTGTGGAGGGAGGAGGAGAACGTCCTCAAGGTGAGCATCCTTGGAAGAGGCTTCACAGTAAGGTTATAGAGACTGAGAGAAAGTGAGGACTGCAGGTGCTGGAGATAAGAGTCGAAAATTGTGGTGCTGGAAAAGCCTCCTCACTCCATAAGGCTTATCGTCTTCCCGGTTACCTTCCCCACCCCCACCCCCACCCTCCTATTTATCTCTCAGCCCCGCTTCCCATCCCCGCACATTCCTGGTGAAGTGCTTATGCCTGAAACTTCGACTCTCCTGCTCCTCAGATGCTGCCTGATCTGCTGTGCTTTTCCAGTGCAAAACCTTTCGACACTGATCTCCAGCATCTGCAGTCCTCACTTTCTCACATCAACAGCATTTAAGAAGCAACTGGACGAATGCATGAATAGGAAGGGAATAGAGGAATATGGATCCTGTAAGTGAAGAGTTTTACTATGGAAGGACAAAATGAGTCAGTGCAGGCTTGAAAGGCCAACGGGTCTGTTCCTGTGCTGCATTGTTCTTTATTATCCTTTGCACATCTCTTTTAAACGTCCCCTCTTGAACCTTGAACCTGTGTCCCCGAGTAATTCATCCCTCCACTCTGGGGAAGAAAACCTCATACTTTCCACTCTATCCATGCCATTCACAATCTTATAAACTTCTATAGGGTTGCCCCTCAACCTCCAGCATTCCAGTGTAATTACTATAATGAGGTGCCTGTCAATTCTGTTTGGTTGACTGCATTAAGTGCTTATTGAAGTCTATGAAGTGGGAGTTTGAGTGTAAATAGCTGTTTTCTTAAGAAATTACATAGTTAAAGGAAGTTAAATGTGATGTATTTGTCAAAAGGCAGTCAAGAACTCTGTTCTGATCTTCTTTAATACTCACAACTTCCCTTACTCTTGGTGTATTGGTACCTGTTTAGTGGTCAGAAAATGGTGGCTGTGTGGGCAGATTTCTAGGCTTCAGTGTCTAAGCTCACATAGAAAATGATGTCATTTAGGCTAAATAACAAGCGATTGTTAATATGAAGCCCGTCCTGACAAGTGCCAAAGTTTACAGGAGAAGAAAAGAGAATGGAGGATGCAAAAAGAACTGACTACAGGAAACATTTATTGAAGCAATAAATATTCAGAACTGTCCACTCCATTCCAAAGTAATTCCAGTGAACAACAGTGAGACAGGTCTGATAAAATATGAACAGCTTACAGCTTACTCCCGTACAATGGGTTTCAAGATGCCTTCAACATAGCCGGAGAGATTCTCACACAGGGTCCCATTGCCTGATACGATGGGACATCCTGGTGTGTTGGCTTTGTGTATCTTTGGAAGGCAGTAGAAGTTGCCTACGCGAGAAGTACGTGGGATGAGGGCGCGTCAGGAACTCTGAAAGACTGGATCCAAAGTCCTGATCAATGTGTTTAGTTCACGGGTGTGCTGTTTGGTTGGATCGGCCGGAGGTTGCCTGTATAGTTCCTGGTTGTTCAGTTGTCCTGATGAAGGGCTTTTGCCTGAAATGTTGATTTTCCTGCACCTTGGAGGCTGCCTGACCTGCTACACTTTTCCATCACCACTCTAATCTCCAGCATCTGCAGTACCCACTTCTGCCTATTAAAAAAAATTGTACTGAGCAAGAAAAAGAAAGGTATTTGGGAGTGGGCAGGAGTGCAGAATAATCAAATCTTATTGAATGGCAAATCAGGCTTAAGGAATGGGTTGGCCTTTCTCTGCTTCTAATTTATATGGAACTCCCTGACATCAACAAGCTTGCAATTCCAGCCAGGGTTGCTTCTCAACTAACCTAGAACTCTCACCCTCCAATTCCTGGAGCCCTATGACCATCCATCCAAAGCTGTTGAGTTCCATTTAGTGAATCTAATGCATATCAGAGATTGAAATTTTATCTCTCTTGATGGATGTGGTCCAGTACTAGCGATATATTCTACCAGAAGATCCAACATTTTAGTGACTTCATCAGCAAGATAGTCTACTTTTGCCGAACAATAGCTTTACATCTGAAACTATGTTTAAAAAGAATCTTTTTCTGCTCTCTAAGCATCTCTAAGCTGGTCAACCTTATGCTTTTAATTTTTCACTCATAGGATAAGGACATTGCTGGTTGAGTCAGCATTTATTGACCATCCCTACTTGTCATAGAGTCATAGCGATGTACAGCACAGAAATAGACCATTTGGTCCAACTCATCCATGCTGACCATATACACGAGAAAAATCTAATCCATTTGCCAGTATTTGGCCCATATGCCTCTAAACCCTTGCTCTTTATATACCCATCCAGATACATTTTTAAATGTTGGAATTGTACCAGCCTCTACTACTTCCTTTGGCATTTCATTCTACACAGTCACCGCCCTCTGCATGAAAATGTTGCCTCTTAGGTCCCTTTTTAAATCTTTCCTCTTTCACTTTAAATCTATGCCCTCTAGTTTTTTGACCCTCCTACCCTGGGGAAATGGCTTTGACTGTTCACCCTATTCATGTCCCTCATGATTTTATAAACTCGATAAGTCATCCCTTAGTCACCAATGCTCCAGGAAAAATCGCCCCAGCCTATTCAACTCTCCCTATAGCTCGAACCCTTCAACTCTTGCAACATCTTTGTAAATCTTTTCTGAACCCTTTCATATTTCACAGCATCCTTACTGTAGCAGGGAGACCAGAATTCACGTAGTGTTCCGAAAGTGGCCTAACCAACGTCCTTCCTGTACAGCTGCAGCATGACCTCCCAACTTCTTTACTCCATGCACTGACCAATAAAAGGCAAGCATACTAAATGCCCTTGAAAAGGTGGTGATGCGCTGACATTTTGTACTACTGAAGGCTATTTCATGTTGATAAAACCATCATGCTTTTCGGGAGGGAGTTCCCAGATTTTGACCCAGTGCTACTGAAAGGATGGCAATATATTTCTAAGTCAGACTGGAGTGGCTTGGAGAAGAACTTGCAGGTGATGGCATTCCCAAGTTTCTGCTTCTATTGTCCTTCTAAATGATAGTGGTTGTGGATTAACAAAGTGTTGTTTAAGGAGCCTTAGTTCTCACTGTCTAATTTCTTACAACAACAACAAGGTTTCTGTATTATGTGCCTCTATTTATAGAGCCAAAGATCCCATATATTTTGTTAATTGCTTTACTGTATTGACACATTCAAAGACATGAGTAGTGGGCCTTCCAGTTGAAGGTATCCAATTAGGAACCCACCACCATAATTGCTGTCCAATTAGGGATGGCAGGCAAGTTGATGAGTCAGGATTTTAAATCAGCTCTGTGGATTTAAAGGGCTCTCTTACAATGGCTGCACAGAGATTAGATCATCACGCCTTAGAGGAGCTACTTCTGAGGAAACTGAAAGAAGATGCAAAGTTGACAGAAGTCTCCTCCAAGAACTGCTTGAGGTATTGTGGTTACCGTTATTAATATCACCCTCCGTTAAATGCTGCTATCATCACAAACCCTGACATAAGGATGCCACATACCACACACCTCCCCCACCCCCCCCCCCCCACTCCCACCACCAACACTGCAAGTCTTGTTCACGAGTGGCAAATAACTTGCCTTCTCTAAGCTGCTGTGTTCCAGACAAGTGATCTGTCCACTTTTGCCAAGTAGCTACCATTGCCTTTCCATCAGTGCCTTGCAGAATGTTTTGGGGAAGGTGGAAGAAAGCAGGAAGGTGTTGGAATATGTTTTGTATGATTCAAAAGAAATTCTTTCCACTGTGCACTATCCTGACCAGGGAAAGTTCTTCCCAGAAATTCTGGCTGGAGTCAAAATAGTTGGTTTCATTGTGATTATAAGCCTAACTGTTTTGTGTGCTCTGTGCCTCAATTTATAAAGCCTACAATCCCACATTAATTGTTTTCCTAACCTGTCTTGTCATATTTCAAAGAATTGGGCATAAACACTCCAGCCCTCACTCTCCATGCTAAAAACAATAAATGCATGCATTGTAATATTGGACCATTTGTGCGTATTGTCTCTGTTTAGCCTTTGTACCACACTATGTCACCTCACACTTTTCTATGTTACTGTTACGTATCACCCATTTGTTACCTTGTTTATATCCTCTTGAAGAAATTTTCTATCTTCCTCACTGTTTACTCCACTTCCAAATTTCATGTCCCCTGCAAATTTCAAAATTGTACCCTATACACACTGGTCTAAGCATGTTTGTGGACATTGACAACATATACACATCCTGTTAATCACAACTTCACATTTTTAGGTAGATTTTCTAAAACAAACTTTTAATGTTCTCTACGAGGGCGCAAAGCTTCAACTAGTTGACCACAAAGGGAACCACAAATAGAAGCTTCAATATCTCTCGAAGTATTAATTGCTGGTTATTTTATATTATACTAATGTGCATACATTAATTATGCAGATTATTAGGGTGGATTTTAAGGTCATGCCATTTTCTAAAGTCACAAAGTGCATTTTACACTCAGCAGAAAGGAAAGGATCTGTGCTTCTTATGGTAAAAAGCTACAAAAAAGTTGTTGAAAAGTAGTAGTAATTCAAATTATACTTCCTCTTTACTATTAGATGCAGAAAATGGTATTATGGCTATGACTAATACCGTTATGCAAAGGAGAAATTGCTGTTTAAATGCGAGCTATCTTAGGTGATGGAAACTAAGATGAAGATTTTTGGGAACATTGCCAGCTGCGTATACTTTCCTGTAAAACACGTCTTGATTAGGAAGCTTCTCCACTGTGATAATGGATAAATTCTTTAAATTTTTACCATTAGAATCAAATACTTTGAATCTATAGCAATAACAAGAAATGTTGTTTCTTCTGGTGGCATTCAGGTACCAAAGGAGGTGAAGTTAAAAATTAGGATGTTAGAAGGAGCAGTTTGAGGGGCCATGTGGCCTACTGCTGTGTGCTTTTTTTTATGCGTTCTTAAGGGAAGCAGAGGAAAAATGAACATCTTTATTTTGTCATGGGTTGTGGGGACGTGGGGTAGGGGGGGAGAGATGCTGCTGCCAAGGGCAACACTTATTGCCCATCCCTAACATTTGCCCTTGAACAAAGTGGCTTTCAGGGCCATTCCAGAAGACCGTTAAGAATCAGTCACAGTGATGATCTAAAGAGGGGCAAGAACAGCAAGGTGAGAAGACACCATAAAATGCAGGGACAGACATATATTGCGTTAATCATTTGTTATTCATTCATGGGATATGGCCATCACTGGCTAGGCCAGCACTTATTTCCCACCCCTAATTGTCCAAAGGGAAGTTAACATTGTGGGTCTGGAGTCAGATTTAGACCAGAACAGATAAAATCCTTCCCTAAAGATATCAGTAGATTTTTCCTAACAATTGTTTCATGGTTATCATTTGATTCTCAATTCTAGATTTTTTTGTTGAACTCAAATTTCAGCATTTACCATGGTGAGATTTGAACTTGAGTTCTGAGAACTGGGAATTTCTGGGTGTTTGGATTAATAGTAAAACAATAATGCCACTAAGCTGTTGCCTCCCTTATGAATTGATTGAATTTATTACGTGTGCCGAGGCACAGTGAAAGCTTTGTCTTGCGAACAATATAGCAGATGACATAGTTAAGTAGCATAGATAAGTAAATAATAGGTAAACAGGGGCAAAAACAAAAACACAGGTACAGGCAAATGTTAAGAGTTTGAGAATCCATTCAGTATTCTAACAACATTAGGGTAGAAACTGTTCCAAAACCAGCCGGTGCATGTGTTCAGGTTTCTGTACCTTCTCCTCAGTGGTAGAGGTTGTAGAAAACATTGCCAGGGTGGGATAGATCTCTGAGAATGCTGGCGGCCTTTCCTTGACAGCGGGCCTGGTAGATGGATTCTATAGTTGGGAGGCTGGCTTTTGTGATTGTCTGGGCTAAGTTCACCACTCTCTATAACTGTCTCCAATCTTGAATGGTACAGTTGCCATACCAGGTAGTGATACATCCAGACAGAATGCTCTCGATGGCGCACCTATAAATGCTGTCAAGGGTATTCGCCGTCGTGCTAAATTTCCTCAGCTGCCTGAGGAAGAAGAGGCGTTGTTGGACCTTTACAACCAGTGCATCCACATGAAGAGTCCAAGAAAACTTGTTGTGGATGACCACTCCCAAGAGCTTGATACTCTCACTCATTCCACCTCTGTGCTGTTAATGTGTAGGGGAGCATGAGTAACATCCTACCAAAAGTCAAGAATGAGTTCCTTGGTTTTACTGGCATTGAGAGCTAGATTGTTCTCAGTGCACCATTTTTCCAGGTCTTCCACCTCCCATCTGTTATCTGTTTTGTCGCCATCTGAGATTTGACTGATCATGTTGGTGTTTTGTAAATGGCATTAGTCTAGTATTTGGCGATGCAGCCATGGATATACAGCGAGTAATGGGTGCTGAGTATGCACCCCTGGGGAGGCTTCAGTGTTGAGTGTTAGTGAGGATAAAATATTGTCCCCAATCTTTACTGATTGTGGCCTGTGGGTCAGGAAACTGAGGATCCAGTTGCAGAGAGTGGGGCTTAGTCTGAGATCACTTAGTTTAGTAATCAGTCTCGAGGGGATAATAGTGTTGAAGGCTGAACTGTAGGCAATGAGTTTCAGCCCAAGGAGTCTGCTTCACCATTCAACATGATTACGGCTGATAATTCTCATCTGCTTTCCTACCTTTTCCCCATGCCCTTAATTCCCTTATTGATTAAAACTCAATTTATCTTAGCCTTGAATATAATTACTGACCCTGCCTTGACAGCCCCCTATGGTAAAGAATTCCATGGATTCACTAGCCTCTGATGGAAGCAATTCCTCCTCATCTCTGTCTTAAATGGACGATCCCTTACACTGGCATGATGCTCTCTGATCCTCGCAGCACCTACTCTGCCAAGTCCCCCCTAAGAATCTTTCAAGAAGGCAAGATAAAAATGAATCCTTCAATAAAGTTTCAATAAGTTCATCTTTCATTCTTCTAAACTCCAATGAGTACAGACCCAACCACTCAACCTGGTCTGATAAAATCTATCCATGCTCAGGAGTAATCTAGTGAAACTGCTTTGCACTGCCTCCGATACTAGTATTCTTTCATGAGACAAAGGGACCAAAACTGTTCACAGGACTCTAGCTGTGACTTGACTGGTACATTGCATAGTTTTAGCAAGACCTTTGTAGTTTTATTCTCTATTCCCTTTGAAACAAAGGCCAAAATTCCATACCCTTTGGAATGGACCTGTTGAATGTATATGCAAGCTTTTTAGACCCCCAGATCCTTCTGTTGCATGTTGCTGCAGTCTTTCACCATTTAAATAATAATCAGCTCTTCCATAACTTTTGCCAAAGATTTTCTTTTCCGTTTATTTTCCTATAAAGGGGACTGGGAAAGAAGGGAACAAATCAGTAGGGTGACCATTCAGCAAGGGGAAAGTGAGGACTGCAGATGCTGGAGATCAGAGTCAAAGGTGTAGAGCTAAGAAAGCACAATAGGGCAGGCAGCATCCAAGGAGCAGGACACTCGACGTTTCAGGCAACAACCCTTCATCTGGAAGGGCTGATGAAGAGCTCTTGCCCAAAACTTCAATTCACCTGCTCCTCGGATGCTGCCTGACCTGCTGACCAATCAGGAAGATGAGTTTATAAAAATAAAACAAAAATTGATGGAAATCCTCAGGATTAGGAAGTATGTGTGGAGTTGCATTTCACCTGCTCCTGGAGAGACTCCCCACACCCTGCTACCTCTGTATTAACCCTCTTACAAAAGCTTCCTCACAGCCTACAGCTTTTCCCATATGTTTTGTCAGCTACCTAGTTCCTTTCACTGCTGCTTAGAGATTAGTTTGTTGTATTTGTTCATAGATTGTGGGTGTGATAACCCCTGCTAGGTCCATGGGGAAATCACTTGTAGAGATTGTTGGGTATGAGTTCCCTGAGTAACCAGCAATGGCCTACCCAGCTGGAACTCATTACCTAAGCCCTTAATAAAGCAGACACCTCTGTGGTTATGTTCGTGCCTGGGTGTCATTGGTGAAGGAATGTGTGGTATCATCAATGCTCTCGATGCCTTTAGAAGGAGGTGGGCACCATAGGGGATACTGTGCTTTATTTCCTTTTCCGAGTCCATTTTTATTTAGCCCCTTCCCTTGTGCCCTACCTCCCTCTTACCTTTGATGGTTTGCATTGCCCTTAATGTGCTTTTGTGTGTAAATATTGAATTGGCTACTCAGGTGATTACTGTTAGTAGTTAAAAGGAAAAAAATACAAAAGAGAAGACACGGTGATTTTGGCGGTGGGTCGGTCACTCAGTTCTGCGTTATAGCACTTCATATTATAGGAATGGACACAAAAGTAAAGCAGAGTTCGTCCGTGGTTGTGTTCATGCCCAGATATCATTGGAGAAGGAGTATGTGTGTCTATTAATGCTCTCAATGCTTTTACGGAGAGGTGGGCACTGTGGAGGATACAGTGCTTTATTTCCCCCACTCCATTTTTATATAGCCCCTTCCTGCCATCCTTACCCGTACCTCACCTTAATGGTTTGCTTTGCCCTTCATGGGCTTTGCGTGTGAATTTCTAATTGACTGCATGGATGATTTGCTGGTGATGGTTAATAGTTTAAAACAAAAAAAACACAATGACTTGGAGGTGGAAAAGCTGTTCGGTTATATGTAAGAGCACTTCCGGATATGAGAAATAAAATAGCGGAGTCATGATTAATTAGCTCAGATGATTAGAGCATGGTGCTTATAATGCCATGGTCATGGGTCTGGTCCTCATACTGGCTAATGTTGCTGGCCTCCAGCTGAGACTTTGATTCTTAGGGCTCCTGTAGCGCAGTAGTAGTGTTCCTACCTTTGAGCCAGGAGGACTGGGTCCAAGTTTTGCATTCTCCGAAGGTGTGTGAGAACATCCCTGAGCAGGTTGATTTAATTTTTAAAAGACAGAGCCAGGGAGCTACAGGACCTGGAGTACTTTATTTCCCCCCTTCAATTCCATTTTGATTTAGCCCCTTTCTGCTCTCCCTACCTCCTATCACCTTTTAGTGGTTTGCTTTACCCTTAGTGGGCTTTATGTATACATATCCAGGAGGATTTACTGCCAGCCATTAATAATAAAAAAAATGTCATAGTGATTTGGTGTTGGGAAGAACCATTCAGTTGTGTGCAAGAGTACTTCTGGAAATAGGAGGAAGAAATGGGAAGCAGAGCCAAGAGTGGGTCTGCAGAAGTGTAGGGACACCCACAAAGGGGTTAGGGAGGGAGTTCCAGAATTTTGTCCCAGTGACTGTGAAAGAATGGCAATATACTTCCAAGTGAATGGTGCTAGAACTGCATTCATCAAGGCAAGTGGGAGTATTCTGTCACACTTCTATCTTGACTTGTAAATAAGTGATAGACAATGGGAAAACAGGAAACAAGTCATTCCCCAAAGCACTCCTAATCTCTGACCTGTTCTTGTTGCTACAGTTCAGTTTCTCGTCAATGGTAACCCCCAGGGTGTGATAATGGGGACTCAATAATAATTATGCCATGGAGAGTCAAGAAGTGACAGCTAGATTCATGCTTGTTGAAGATGGTCATCAGTTGGTTACTGTGGCATCATTTATCAGCTCAAACTTGGATATTGTCCAGGTCCTGTTGCATCTTCACTTCTGTCAATTGCTCTGGCACATTTAAGGATACTAAAAATACTGAAAATTTGAAGTACATGAATTTCAACTTGGACAAAGTATTCCAAGCAAACATATCCTGACAATTGATATAAAAAAGCATTCCAAGCAGAGATAGTTAGGTCGTCTTGCCTTGTTTTTGCTTATTTGTAAAGAATGAAGAACATGAGCAAAAGAAATATATCTGATGAGCATGGAATGGACTGTGTATATCTAGCAATAAAAAATGTGGGCTTTAGTTCAACAGTGTTCTGTTTCTGTTGATGAATGAACATTATACATCACAGTGCAATATTCATTTTCTCTACATTCTTAAAATTCCAAATAATTCAAGTTGCTTTTTTTCTTAACATAAACCTAAACTAAAGGTCACTTACTGTAAACTCTATAGTACTAAATCTGCCCCAATATCCACAGCTAGGTGGCACTGACTTCAGAATGATTAGTTCAACAGGGGGTTGTTTTTGAGACTGAAGTTTTTTTACCTATGACTAACTGTGGACTGTTTTGTTTTAAGCAAAAGTCTTCAACTTCCAAATTGACCATCTCAGTCCACTTCCCTGCTATCGATAAAAGTCATTATCCCAGACGACAGCCTATTCTTTTGATCTTTTGATGGTTTGTGACCATTTCCTCAGCCACCCTGAAGCAAACTCAAAACATAAATCACTGAAAATCACTTCAGACATGTTATTGCATTTGCCTGTAAAGTCACCATAATCTTACCAAACCATAGGGCAGCTCTCTTGTTAAAGAGAGATGCCTGGTTTTGTTTTAATTTGATTTATTTCTGTAACATAAACTGAGAAATAGTGAAAAGTATGGTTTTACATGCTATCCAGACAAATTGTACCTTACATAATTACACCAGGGTATTAGAACAGAATGCAGAATATAGTGTTACAGCTACAGAGATGGAGCAGAGGAAGAGCAACTCCAATATATGAGAAAGGTTTGTTTATAAGTCTGATAACAGTGGGGAAGAAGTTGTTCTTGGCGGTTTGACCTGAGGATCACCACACCTCACACGAGGGGAGAGGTTGAGGAGGAGTGTCCTTTGTGGTAACCTCATGCAGTATGAGAAATTATTTGCATTTGCTTGTGATGGTTTGGTGAAGAAGATTTCTAGTAGCTTGACTGTGTACTGTAAATATCTAAAAAAAAGATGCAAAGAAGAATGTCAGTGTAGTTCTGAGGAAATATATATTAGGTTTTCAATCAGTGAAGGTTTTGGGGTTTGTAGTGATGACCTCTGTGGCTTCATCTCATGATTCCTGGTCGAGAAAAGTTAACTGTTTTGTGCTTCATTTTGCAATACAAACTAAACATAAGCCAACAAATAAAGGGAACAAAGAATACATTTTTGGTCAAGTTTGGACATTATAATAACATAAATTATGAACCTCAATTCCATATTGGTAAGGACCTGCCAAAATGATTAAATTAATCCTGATGTCAGAAAACCAGTGTATGGCTGGGGCCTTCATTTGACTGGAAACTTCTCTTCTTGCAACCAAACAGCCTTCTTACTTTCTGATCATTGTGCCCCCACCCCACTAATCAGTCACTACTTTTTACCAGAACCAGGGTGCACCAAGCTGTGGCATCCAAATGATGCCCAGCATTAAGATCTGCCAGTGGGATAACCACAAAGTTCTCTAACCTGAGAAGCTGGGCTTGTTCCCTCTGGAGCAAAAGAGATTGAGGGAAGATTTGATAGCGTGTAGAAGATTCTAACTGGTTTAGAACAACAATGACAAGCTGTTTCAATTAGTGCATGATAAAAGGACTAGCGGATTCAGGTTTAAAGTAATGAGCAAAAGATGCAGAATAGGTGTGAGGAAGAACTTTCTGTTTAGTAATGACCTGGAATTTGCTGCCGACGTTTCGGGCATCAGCCCTTCTTCAGGACTGTTAGACATATCCAGTGCTTTTTTTGGTGGAGGCATCCCATAGCCCTCTTAAAAAGCTGATGTTGTGTTACCTGCTTTCTGTGTTTTAGGTAAAGCTCACATGTCTGTTAATTCCCTAAGATATAGGTAAAGTCTGTGAGTGATTTCACAATGCTCTTCTTTAAATATGAAATCCATTTGAGCGTGGTGACTTGTCTAATTATCCTCATCTTACCAGTAGCAGTCTCATATAATTTTGATTTTATTTAATATTCCCTTCTCCATCTCCTTATGCAGTTGATCGTTTGTGGCATTGACTTGTTTCAAAAACTGCCACTGGTGCTGATAATAAAGCAGACCAATCTCACATTCGGGTCTTTAAAATTGAAAGTGCAAATATGTTTGGGGATCCAGCTGTTGAAATAGAATTATTTTCTTACTAGGAAGAAGATTCTATACCTCTGAGACCAGTCTTCAGATTATAAATCAGCCACAAACCCAAAAACTAAAGGTAGGAGATACACTTACATTGGAATGTACTGCAATTGGAATACCACTGCCACGTTATCAATGGATAAGAAATGGATTACCAGTCAGCAATGGTTGTGAAAGACACTACAAAGTAAGTTCCAGTGCATTATTGTTGTTTAACTGTACCCTGTGAAAAATATATCCGCTCTAAACTTACAACTTTCTTTCTCATGTCCCCTTTTGATTAGATTAGGTAGGCACAGACTAAGAAAGGTGATGAAGAATGCAAGGACATGCAAACTCTGGGTGAATGAGGTTGATGAGCCACAAGTGCAAATAGCTGTGTGGGAATTTGGTGCTATGGTAATAGCCGAAATATGGCTGATCAATGCTGAGGACTTAACATCTCATATACAAGGGCATAAGGTATTCAGAAAGGATAACAAAAAGATAAATTGTTGGTACTGATCAGGGAGAATGTTGTAGACAGACCAAAGAGGTAGCCTTAAGGGGGCAAGGACAGAATACATTTGGTTAGAGTTGAGAAATGACAAGGGGATCGTCATGCTGCTGTGCATATTCTGAAGGCCTCTAATTAGTGAATAAAGGGTAAAGGAACATATCTGCAGTGGAATCACAGAACCGTGCAAATACTATATATCAGGAATTTGGTAGACTTTAATTACCCAAATATCAATTGGAATTATTGTTAAAATTCTGTAAGAATATTAAGAGTAAGGAGACAAAAGCAATCTCTGAAATGTGTGGAGAATTTCCTTGTCAGAGATTTTCTCAGTTCAGCTACACAAAAGTCATTGTTGGACCTGACGTTAGGAAAAGAGGAAGACCAAGTGGACCAAGTATCTCTGAGGGAACACTTGGTTAAGAGTGATCATTAGATGATGATGTTTAGATTGTGAATAGAGAAAATCAAGGAACAATCTAAAATAGAACTTCTAAGTTGGAAGTGGGCTAACTTCAATGGGATGAGATGGAAGTTAGCCAGGATAAAATGGAACCAAAGACTAGCAGGAGTAATGCCGGCATAGCAATGTGTGATCTATAAGAGTAAGTTGTTTCAGGTACAGTCTAGGCACATTGCAAGAAAAGTGAAAAGAAAGGGAACTGAAGCTAAAGCTCCTTGGATGATGAGGGAGATAAAGAATAGACCAAAGTATATAACACACGTCAGTATAATTCTTCACGTGAGGGTGAGGTGAAATACACAGAATTGAGAGGGCAAGTGGAAAGAAAATAAGATGGCTCAGTCAGAAGGGGACAATAGAGGGAAAGCTAGCATTAAAGTGAACTCAAAAACTTCTATTGGCATGTAAATAGTAAACAAGTATTAGTAGGTGGGGAAAGTACAATTAACCACAAAATGGCAGACATATTTTAAAAAGATTCAGATAAAAAACAATTGGAACTTCTCAGTACCTTGCATTAGCATTGACTGGGGAGGGAGATGTTGATTAAATATTAGTGGATGCTGAGATAAGAGAGCTACTGGATGAGGTGAAAATATCAAGAAAATGAGTAAGAACATTCTTAGTAACTATAGCCTGATTAGTGTGGGTAAGATTTAGAATTAGAAATCACAGAAAATATGACAGAGACTTGGGGAGGTTTGAGTTAATTGAATGTCAGCATGGTTTGTTTTTTAAGTGATTCATTTGATATGTGCTAGGCTATCATTTATTGTACATCCTTTATTGCTCTGAAGAAGGTATTGGTGACCTGACTTCTTGAATCATTGTAAATGTTAGTTTGTAAGCACACCCAAAATGCTTTAGCAATGGAATGTCAGGATTTTGACCCTGCACTTGTAAATGAATGCTGATAGAGTTCCAAGTCAGGATGCTGAGTGTCGTAAAGGAGAACTCACAGATGATAGTCTTCCCATACTCTGCTTCCCTGTCCTTCTCAATGGTAGAGGTCATAGGTTTGGAAGGTGCTTCTTAGTGAACATTGGTGAGTTACAGCAGTGTATCTTTTAAATGGGACACACTGCTACAACTGTGCATCAGTGATGAAGGGAATGAAAGTTGAAGGTGGTGAATGTGGTGCCAATCAAGTGGGCTGCTTTGTCATGTATAGTGTCAAGTTGATTGATATTGTTGGAACTACACTCATCCAGTGTAGAGTATTCGATCACATTCCTGCTCTGTGCCTTGCAGATGGTGGACAGGCTTTGGGAGATTAGAGGTGAGTTATTTGAGGCAGAATTCCTAGCCTCTGATTTGATCTTGTAGTCACTAGCTGGTCCTGTTTGGTTTATGGTCAGTTGTAACCCCCAAGATGATGATATTTGGTAATTCAGTGATGAGAATGCTGTTGAGCATCAACCTTGTTGAATATGGTAATTACCTGGTACTTGTGTGATGCAAATATTCCTTCCACTTATCAGCCTATATCTAGCTCTTGCCATATATGAGCTTAGACTGTTTCACTAATTGAGGAACCATTGATGGTGCTGAGCCATTCATCAGCAAACATTACCATTTCTGACCTTATGATGAATCAATGAAGTTGTTTGGATGGATTTATGAAAGGCAGAATATGCTTAACTAGTCCAGTTGAATTTTTGATTATGGTTGACAATGGATTTTAAGCAAGTGACAAAGTAACATAGAATGTCATAGAGATGTAGAGGTGGAAACAGACCCTTCGGTCCAACTCGTCCATGCCGACCAGATATCACAACCCAATCTGGTCCCACCTGCCAGCACCCAGCCCATATCCCTCTAAACCCTTCCTACATATAAAGGATCCTTGCCAAAATTGAGATTTATAACCTAGAGGGTTGTACCCACCAGGAGACTAGAATACTATGGTTGTGAGGTCACTTCTTTGCTAACCAGTGTTCCACCAGTCTCTCAAAAGTTGAAACCCAGCCCCGTCATATTTTAAAAATAGCTTATCTGTCATTGCTCACTGTGTAGCATTCATTCCTTCGACACAGGAGGCCATGGCTTCAAATTCTGCTTCCTATTCAGTAAATACATAATTAAGATTGATATCACAAAGCAGTACAGAGAGATTCTGCCCAATTTTGAGGTTCTGTCAATTGCATCTGGCCTTCAACTGTGGCTCCATCTGTCTCTTGGGTACATGTGTCACTGTTAGACTGGCAAAGGCGTTCCTCAATGTTGTGTGGCCAGTATCCATCTCTCAATTAATTTTGCTAAAATAGATTATCTTTTCACTAATCTTATTTCTCTAAGTGGACTTATCTGTGTGCAAATTGTTAATAGTGACTTCACTTCTATAGATATTGGCTGTCATTTTGGGTCATTCAGAGATCGTGAGAGACCTAAAACCTGAGACTACATACTGTTCTCTGAACTCATGATGTATTTTTCTGAGAATTGAATACTCTCAATTTTCTTTGCATGTTTAAAAAAATAATAGCATAAATTATCTGTATTCACATTGCTTGTGGGAGATTTGTATGATGGGAATGTATTTAGTTAATCATGGAGCAGTAACTCTCAAAATGGGGCCTACTTGATCCAGTAGGATGTGCAGAGAATTTTCAAAGGATCCATGACAGAAGATCTGCCTTCAAGTGGGCACCGTAAGAGTAAGCTGGCTGAATGCATACTCTGTTCCACCTACATTACTAGTATCTCCCTTTTCCTTCTCTCCCTCATTCCTTCCTTTTCCAGATTCCTGCTCCTCTGAGTTTCTGTACCCTTTGGGACTTTGCTTCCTTCAAACTCCTGATTCCTTCAGATTCTGGGCTGCTGTCATTGGTAGAGTGTTAATAAATACTTAATATGCAAAACATTCTTCTGGGGAATATTTTATATTCATATAATTTAGAGTAGCGCTCCTTGGCTACTAATCCGTTTCTAAAGGGGATCCTCAACGAAGATTGTTTGTTTGACAACTGTTGTAGCAGACAATACTCATGTAATTTCCTGGTTGGTACATAGAGTCATAGAGGTGTACAGCATGGAAGCAGACCCTTCGGTCCAATTTGTCCATATCGACCAGATATCCCAACCTAATCTAGTTCTGCTTGCCAGCAGTTGGCCCATATCACTCTAAAACCTTCCTATTCATATACCCATCCAGATGCCTTTTAAATGTTGCAATTGTACCAGCCTCCAACGCTGCATCTGGCAGCTCATTCCATACACACGCCACCCTCTGCGTGAAAAAGTTGCCCCTTGGGTCCCTTTCATATCTTTCCCCTCTAGTTCTGGACTCCTCCACCCCAGGGAAAAGACCTGGTCTATTTATCCTCTCCATGTTCCTCATGATTTTATAAACCTCCATGAGGTCACCCCTCAGCCTTCAACGCTCCATGGAAACAGTCCCAGCCTATTCAGCATCTCTCTATTGCTCAAATCCTCCAACTCTGGCAACATCCTTATATATCTTTTCTGAATCCTTTCAAGTTTCACAACATCCTTCTGATAAGAAGGAGACCAGAATTACATGCAATGTTACAAAAGTAGCCTAAAAAAAGTCCTGTACAGCCACAACATGACCTCCCAACTCCTGTACTCGATACTCTGACTAATATAGGAAAGCATACCAAACACCTTCTTCACTAGATTAGAGTGGTGCTGGAAAAGCACAGCAGGTCAAGCAGCATCCGAGGAGCAGGAAAATCAACATTTCAGGCAAAAGCCCTTCATCATTCCTGATGAAGGGCTTTTCCGAAATGTCTATTTTCTTGCTCCTCAGATGCTGCCTGACCTGCTGTGCTTTTCCAGCACCACTCTAATCTAGACTCTGATTTCCAGCATCTGCAGTCCTCACTTTTGCCTACCTTCTTCACTATCTACCTGTGACTCCACTTTCAAGGAGCTATGAACCTGCACTCCAAGGTCTCTTTGTTCAGCAACACTTCCTAGGACCTTATCATTAAGTGTATAAGTCCTACTAAGATTTGCTTTCCCAAAATGCAGCACCTAGCATTTATCTAAATTAAAGTCCATCTGCCACTTTTTAGCCCATTGTCCCATCTGATCAAGATCCCATTGCAATCTGAGGTAACCTTCTTCATTGTCCACTACACTTCCAATTTTGGTGTAATCTGCAAACTTACTAACTATACTTCATATGTTCATATCCAACTCCATTTCTATAAATGATGAAAAGTAGTGGAACCAGCACTGATCCTTGTGGCACTCCACTGGTCACAGGTATCCAGTCTGAAAAACAACTCTCCACCACCACCCTCTGTCTTCTTCTACCTTTGAGCCAGTTCTGTATCCAATGGCTAGTTGTCCCTGTATTCCATGAGATCTAACCTTTCTAACCAATCTCCCATGGGGAACCTTATTGAACACCTTACTGAAGTCCATATAGATCATGTGTACCTCGTTACCCTCATCAATCCTATTTGTCACTTTTTGAAATAACTCAATCAAGTTCATGAGACAAGATTTCCCACGCTCAAAGCCATGTTGACTATCCCTAATCAATCTTTGCCTTCCAAATATATATGTACATCCTGTCCCACAGGATTCCCTCCAACAACTTGCCCACCACTGATGTCGGGCTCACTGATCTAGAGGTCCCTGGTTTGTCTTTCCCACCTTTCTTAAATAGCTGATACCATGTTAGCCAACCTCCAGTCTACTGGCACCTCACCTGTGAGTATCAATGATCTTTTGTGGAATATACTTACTTCCACTGTCTAATCTCTGTATGATATGTGTATATAAGTGACTAATCCAAACACACTTTTATTTGAAAACAGATATGTAATATAAACCGAGACAATCAGGGACGGTATTGTTGCCGTGTGTTCAATGACAAGGCGGAACAATGGAGTATGGAAGCAGATGTATTTGTAGGTAAGGAGTTACACTTTGGAGATTCATCAATACTAAATTGAAAGTTAATATTGTGTGAGATAACAGAACATCAGTGTGAAAAAAAAACAGAAATTGCTGGAAAACCTCAGCAGGTCTGGCAGCACCTGTGGAGAGAAATTAAGAGTTAGAGTTTTGAGTCTGGTGACCCTTCTTCAGAACTGAGCTGAGCCTCAATATGAGCTCATTACACACTGCAATGTGCTGCTTTATCTACTTTTCTTCAAACTACTATTTTGGAATATTGGAAATGAGAGAGAGATTATTATCTCATTGCATTCTTCAGATAAAAATGCATTCACTTTTATGGCAAGAAAGCGAGGAGTATAATGATTTATTTTCACTGACTGAGGATTCTAGAAATAGAGGCATAGTCCGAGAATCAGGGCCACAACATTCAAGAGAGAAATCAGGAAGCATTCCTGAATGGCCTTTAGTAGAGTGATATGCTCTTCTTGTCAGATGTGGGTGTTTAGGGAGAGTTTATGTGTTACTGAGGATTATATCTGCAATAAATGCCGTTGGTTGCGAATCCCATCAGATCGAATGGATCGATGGGAGAGACAGTTAGGGGCAATGAGGAATTGACAAGAGCAAGGGAATGTGATGGATGGCCGTTATAAGAAGGGAGAAAAGTTGCAGATACAATCACATAGATGAGTTAATTCCAAAGAAAGATAAGAGAGGGAGGCAGGTAGTGTAGGAGTCTTCTGTGGCTATCCCCATTTCAAACAAGTATACTGTTTTTGAAAATATAGGGGGTGATGGATTCTCAGGGGACTGTAGCACGAACAGCCAAGTTTCTAGCTCCAGTGCAATGAGGGGTATGTGGGGTTCCAAGAGATCAATTGTGTTAGGGGACTCTCTATTTCCAAGCATAGAAAAATGTTTCTGTGGCCAGCAGTGAAAAATCAGAATGGTGTGTTGCCTCCCTAGTGCCAGGATCAAGGATGTCTCAGAGTGGATGCAGAATGTTCTCGAGGAGAGAGTGACCAGCTGGAGGTCATTGTAGACATTGGAGCTAATGACAAAAGAAGGGAAAAGGGAGAATAAAGAGTCAGGCAGGAATTTAAAAAGGAAATCTGAGAGAGTAGTAATATCTGGCCGTGTGAGCTAGTGAGGGTAGGAATAGGTGGATAGAACAGATGAATGCATGGCTGAGGAGCTGATGTATGGGAGAATGATCCACATTTTTGGATCATTGGAATCTCTTCTGGGGTAGAAGTGACCTGTACAAGAAGGATGGATTGCACCTGAATTGGAAGGGGACTAATATACTGGAAGGGTGATTTGCTAGAGCTGCTCAGGAGGATTTAAACGAGCAGCTTAATGTTCCAGGATACAAATGCAACAGAAAGGACAGAAAGGGAGGCAAGAGGAGGGGGAATGGCGTTTTAGATAAGGGATAGCGTTACAGCTGTGCTGAGGGAGGATATTCCTAGGAATGCATCCAGATTTTATTATAGACCCTCTAATAGTCAGAGGGAAATTAAGAAACAAATTTTTAAGGAGATCTCTGTTATCTGTAAGAATAATAGGGTGGTTATGGTCGGGGATTTTAACTTTGCAAACACAGACTGGGACTGCCAGAGTGTTAAGGGTTTAGATGGAGAGAAATTTGTTAAATGTGTACAGGAAAATTTTCTGATTCAGAATGTGGATGTACCTACTAGAGAAGATGCAAAACTTGACCTACTCGTGGGAGATAAAGCAGTGCAGGTGACTGAGGTGTCAGTGGGGGAGCACTTTGGGGCCAGCGACCATAATTCTATTAGTTTTAAAATAGTGATGGAAAAGGATAGACCAGATCTAAAAGTTGAAGTTCTAAATTGGAGAAAGACTAATTTTAACAAGAACTGGAATTAAGCAAGAACTTTCAAAAGCTGATTGGAGGCAGATGTTCGCAGGTAAGGGGACAGCTGGAAAATGGGAAGCCTTCAGAAATGAGATAACAAGAATCAGAGGAAGTATATTCCTTTCACCCTGACAGGAAAAGCTGGAAAAGCACAGCAGGTCAGGCAGCATTCGAGGAGCAGGAAAATTGACAATTCGGGCAGGAATCCTTCATCAGGAATGCAACCTGCCTGAAATATCGATTTTCCTGCTCCTCGGATGCTACCTGACCTGCTGTGCTTTTCCAGCACCACTATAATAGAACATAGAACATAGAACATAGAAGAATACAGCGCAGTACAGGCCCTTCGGCCCTCGATGTTGCGCCGATCAATGCCCACCTAACCTACACTAACCCACTATCCTCCATATACCTATCCAATGCCCGCTTAAATATCCATAAAGAGGGAGAGTCCACCACTGCTACTGGTAGGGCATTCCATGAACTTACAACTCGCTGAGTAAAGAACCTACCCCTAACATCAGTCCTATATCTACCCCCCCTTAATTTAAAGCTATGCCCCCTTGTAATAGCTGACTCCATACGTGGAAAAAGGTTCTCACTGTCAACCCTATCTAACCCCCTAATCATCTTGTACACCTCTATCAAGTCACCCCTAAACCTTCTTTTCTCCAATGAAAACAACCCCAATTGCCTCAGCCTTTCCTCATAGGATCTTCCTACCATACCAGGCAACATCCTGGTAAACTTCCTCTGCACCCGTTCCAGTGCCTCCACATCCTTCCTATAGTATGGCGACCAAAACAGCACACAATATTCCAGATGCGGCCGCACCAGAGTCCTATACAACTGCAGCATGACCTCAGGACTCCGGAACTCAATTCCTCTACCAATAAAAGCCAGTACGCCATATGCCTTCTTCACTGCACTATTTACCTGGGTGGCAACTTTCAGAGATCTGTGTACATGGACACCAAGATCCCTCTGCTCTTCCACACTACCAAGTATCTGACCATTAGCCCAGTACCCCATCTTTTTGTTACTCTTACCAAAGTGAATCACCTCACACTTAGCTACATTGAACTCCATTTGCCACCTTTCTGCCCAGCTCTGCAGCTTCTCTATATCCCGCTGTAACCTGCCACATCCTTCCTCACTGTCTACAACTCCTCCGACTTTCGTACCATCCGCAAACTTGCTCACCCAACCTTCTAACCCTTCCTCCAGGTCATTTATATAAATGACAAACAGCAATGGTCCCAAAACAGATCCTTGCGGAACACCACTAGTGACGGCACTCCAAGATGAACCTTTGCCATCAACTACTACCCTCTGTCTTCTTCCAGCCAGCCAATTCCTAATCCAAACCTCCAACTCACCCTCAATGCCATATCTCTGTATTTTCTGCAGTAGCCTACCATGGGGGACCTTATCAAACGCCTTACTAAAATCCATATATACCACATCTACCGCTTTCCCCTCATCTACCTCCTTAGTCACCTTCTCAAAGAATTCAATAAGGTTTGTGAGGCACGACCTGCCCTTCACAAAACCATATTGACTATCCTTGATCACATCATTCTTATCCAGATGTGCATAAATCCTATCCCTTACAATTCTCTCTAAGACTTTGCCCACAACAGAAGTGAGACTCACTGGCCTATAGTTACTAGGATTATCCCTACTCCCCTTCTTGAACAAGGGAACCACGTTTGCTAGCCTCCAGTCCTCTGGCACTACTCCTGTAGACAAAGAGGACACAAAAATCAAGGCCAATGGCTCTGCAATCTCCTCCCTTGCTTCCCAGAGAATCCTAGGATAAATGCCATCAGGCCCAGGGGACTTATCTATTTTCACCCTTTCCAGAATTTCCAACACCTCTTCTCTACATATCTCAAAGCCATCCATTCTACTTATTCGTGCCTCAGTATTCATATCGACAACAATGTCCTGTTCCTGAGTGAATACTGACGAAAAGTATTCATTCAGTGCCTCCCCAATCGCTTCAGCCTCCACATGCAACTTCCCATTACTATCCTTGATTGGACCTATTCCTACCCTATGTAGAGAAGAGGTGTTGGAAATTCTGGCAAGGGTGAAAATAGATAAGTCCCCTGGGCCTGATGACATTTATCCTAGGATTCTCTGGGAAGCAAGGGAGGAGATTGCAGAGCCATTGGCCTTGATTTTTGTGTCCTCTTTGTCTACAGGAGTAGTGCCAGAGGACTGGAGGCTAGCAAACGTGGTTCCCTTGTTCAAGAAGGGGAGTAGGGATAGTCCTAGTAACTATAGGCCAGTGAGTCTCACTTCTGTTGTGGGCAAAGTCTTAGAGAGAATTGTAAGGGATAGGATTTATGCACATCTGGATAAGAATGATGTGATCAAGGATAGTCAATATGGTTTTGTGAAGGGCAGGTCGTGCCTCACAAACCTTATTGAATTCTTTGAGAAGGTGACTAAGGAGGTAGATGAGGGGAAAGCGGTAGATGTGGTATATATGGATTTTAGTAAGGCGTTTGATAAGGTCCCCCATGGTAGGCTACTGCAGAAAATACAGAGATATGGCATTGAGGGTGAGTTGGAGGTTTGGATTAGGAATTGGCTCTCTGGAAGAAGACAGAGGGTAGTAGTTGATGGCAAAGGTTCATCTTGGAGTGCTGTCACTAGCGGTGTTCCGCAAGGATCTGTTTTGGGACCATTGCTGTTTGTCATTTATATAAATGACCTGGAGGAAGGGATAGAAGGTTGGGTGAGCAAGTTTGCGGATGATACGAAAGTCGGAGGAGTTGTAGACAGTGAGGAAGGATATGGCAGGTTACAGCGGGATATAGAGAAGCTGCAGAGCTGGGCAGAAAGGTGGCAAATGGAGTTCAATGTAGCTAAGTGTGAAGTGATTCACTTTGGTAAGAGTAATAAAAAGATGGATTACTCGGCTAATGGTAGACTACTTGATAGTGTGGAAGAGCAGAGGGATCTTGGTGTCCATGTACACAGATCTCTGAAAGTTGCCACCCAGGTAAATAGTGCAGTGAAGAAGGCATATGGCATACTGGCTTTTATTGGTAGAGGAATTGAGTTCCGGAGTCCTGAGGTCATGCTGCAGTTGTATAAGACTCTGGTGCGGCCGCATCTGGAATATTGTGTGCAATTTTGGTCGCCATACTATAGGAAGGATGTGGAGGCACTGGAACGGGTGCAGAGGAAGTTTACCAGGATGTTGCCTGGTATGGTAGGAAGATCCTATGAGGAAAGGCTGAGGCACTTGGGGTTGTTTTCATTGGAGAAAAGAAGGTTTAGGGGTGATTTGATAGAGGTGTACAAGATGATTAGGGGGTTAGATAGGGTTGACAGTGAGAACCTTTTTCCACGTATGGAGTCAGCTATTACAAGGGGGCATAGCTTTAAATTAAGGGGGGGTAGATATAGGACTGATGTTAGGGGTAGGTTCTTCACTCAGCGAGTCGTAAGTTCATGGAATGCCCTGCCAGTAGCAGTAGTGGACTCTCCCTCTTTATGGGTATTTAAGCGGGCATTGGATAGGTATATGGAGGATAGTGGGTTAGTGTAGGTTAGGTGGGCTTTGATCGGCGCAACATCGAGGGCCGAAGGGCCTGTACTGTGCTGTATTCTTCTATGTTCTATGTTCTAAGTAACAAAGAAGATTGAGGGCAGAGCGGTGGGCATGATCTATATGGACTTCAGTAAGGCGTTCGACAAGATTGCCCATGGGAGACAGGTTAGCAAGGTTACATCTCATGGAATACAGGGGGATCTAGCCATTTGGGTACAGAATTGGCTCAAAGTTAAAAGACAGAGGATGGTGGTGGAGGGTTGTTTTTCAAACTGGAGGCCTGTGACTAATGGAGTGCCTTAAGGATCAGTGCTGGGTCCACTACTTTTCGTCAATTATATAAATGGAGTTGGATATAAGAAGTATAGTTGGTAAGTTTGTAGATGACACCAAAATTGAGGGTGTAGTGGACAATGAAGAAGGTTTCCTCAGTTTACAACAGGATCTTGATCAATTGGACCAATGGGTTGGGAAGTGGCAGATGGAGTTTAATTTAGATAAATGCAAGATGCTGCATTTTGGGAAAGCAAATCTTAGCAGGACTTATACACTTAATGGTAAGGTCCTAGGCAGTGTTGCTCAACCAAGAGACCTTGAAGTGTAGGTTCATAGCTCCTTGAAAGTGGAGTCGCAGGTAGATAGGATAGTGAAGAAGGCGTTTGGTATGCTTTCCTTTATTGGTCAGAGTATTGAGTACAGGAGTTGAGAGGTCATGTTGCGGCTGTACAGGACATTGGTTAGGCCACTGTTGGAATATTGCATGCAATTCTGGTCTCCTTCCTATCTGAAAGATGTTGTGAAACTTGAAAGGGTTCAGAAAAGATTTACAAGGATGTTGCCAGGGTCGGAGGATTTAAGCTATAGGGAGAGGCTGAATAGGCTGGGGCTGTTTCCCTGGAGCATTGAAGGCTGAGGAGTGACCTCATAGAGGTTTATAAAATCATGAGGAACATGGATAAGATAAATAGACAAAGCTTTTTTCCCTGGGGTGGGGGAGTCCAGAACTAGAGGGCATAGGTTTAGGGTGAGAGTGGAAAGATTTAAAAGGCACCCAAGGGGCAACTTTTTCAAGCAGACGGTTGTATGTATATGGAATGAGCTGCCAGAGGAAGTGGTTGAGGCTAGTACAATTACATCATTGAAAAAGCATCTGGGTATCTGAATAGGAAGGGTTTGGAGGGATATAAGCCAAGTGCTCGCAGGTGGGACTAGATTGTGTTGGGACATCTGGTCAGCATGAACGAGTTGGACCGAATGGTCTGTTTCTGTGCTGTATATCTCTATGACTCTCTACTTATTTGAAGCTCCCTTTCACAAATGGCAGTCGATACAGATTCATTGTTAATTTTAAAACTGAGACAGACACATTTTTGTTAAACAAAGGGAAGTAACAAAGGGGTCTGGATCAAAGGCAGGTATTTAGAGTTAGGCCACAGATCAGCCAAGGTCTCCTTGAATGGTGGAACAGGCTCAAGGGGCTGAATGGCCTACTCCTGTTCTGACGTTTAAATGGATCGCTTGCCCTGTTAGTTGATCCCTTGACTAGAAACTATACTTCTAAAATCATGTACTGTTGCTGCCTGCTGTTTGAAATAACAGAGCTGAAGTTATGTGTCTGTTGTCGTGAAATTCCAATCTAATTCTGATGCATTAGCTGTAAACTCAATAGATAGGCCGGGTTGTCACCTTGGACACAATGTTGCGAGCGGAGATATTAGTGGCATTTGCTCCCAGCTGGAATATTTCTTCAAATGTCCCAGCAGCTAATGAAGAAATTGTACTGTGAGTGGTGGTAGCATTTAGATCAACAATTGGAAGATTCTGCCCCATGTTTTAGGTCAGTGATCTGTCATCAAGGCTTGTCAACACTCGTCAGTTTTGATGAAAGGTCATCAACCAGAAATATTCTTTTCTCCACAGATGCTGCTTGACCTACTGAGAGTCTTTAGCACTTTCTATTTTTATTTAACATTTCATATGCTAACTGTGTCAGAATTGGATTCCAGTTCTGATGAAGGTTTCCAGCTGAAGGTCAAACCATCTATCTCCTTCCTTAAAAATACAGAAAAATTATTCTGTTTTTATGGTTGTATTTCAGATTTCCAGCACTTGATACTCTCTCTTTTAAAAGCAGCAAAAATAAAGTTTTGGAGGTGGGACAAATTAGACAGTTTGCATAAACTATGGAGTATCGAGTGAATAATGTTTAGTGAATAATAGCTAACTGCTTTCAGTCTGATTCTTGGGGAAGTAATGGTTCATGACAAGGAGGTTCACTTTGGTTTTGAACTATTGTTATTTTTTCCTTTTCTCACTGATCATTTTAACCTCTAGGTGTGACAAGGCATCTGTTAGATCTGAAAAGGATTGAAAAAAAAGAAATATTATTGTGCAAAGTAGGAGATCTCGGTGTCCAGGTACAAAGATATTTGAAAGTTGCCACCCAGGTTGACAGGGTTGTTAAGAAAGCATACAGTGTTTTAACTTTTATTAATAGAGGGTTCAAGTTCCGGAACCATGAGGTTATGCTACAGCTGTACAAAACTCTGGTGTGGCCGCACTTGGAGTATTGTGTACAGTTCTGGTCACTGCATTATAAGAAGGATATGGAAGATTTGGAAAGGGTGCAGAGGAGATTTACTAGGATGTTGCCTGGTATAGAGGGAAGGTCTTACAAGGAAAGGCTGAGGGACTTGAGGCTGTTTTCGTTAGAGAGAAGAAGGTTGAGAGGTGGCTTAATAGAGACATATAAGATAATCAGAGGGTTAGATAGGGTAGACAGGGAGAGCCTTTTTCCAAGTATGGTGACAGCGAGCACGAGGGGGCATAGCTTTAAATTGAGGGGTGATAGATATAGGACAGATGTCAGAGGTAATTTCTTTACTCAGAGTCGTAAGGGTATGGAATGCTTTGCCTGCAACGGTAGTAGATTCGCCAAGTACATTTAAGTCGTCATTGGACAAGCATATGGACGTACATGGAATAGTGTAGGTTAGATGGGCTTCAAATTGGTATGATAGGTCGGCGCAACATATAGGGCCAAAGGGCCTGTACTGTGCTGTAATGTTCTATGTTCTATGAGTTCACAGTGTAGGGAGTAACACATTTGTATGGATAGAAGATGGGTTGATAATACATGGACAGGATGTATAACTGGGTCTTTTCCTGATTGGTAGCATGTGATGAGTGGAGTCCTGCTGGGATCTGTGTTGGGGCCTCTGCTTTTTACAATTTATGTCAATGACCTAGATGAGGACAGTGAAGGCAATGTAGCTAAATTCTTGATGACACAGAAGATTTATGGTGCAGCAGGACACCATGCCTGTCCCAGTTCATTAAATTAGCTTCATTATCTAATACCAATCTCCTAGGTTTTTTTTCACCTAACGTTGCCCGTCCTGAATGTCTCAATTGAGTCTGCTTCCACCACACTTCTAGACAGAGCATTCTATACTTTAATTAGTTGCTGAAGAAGAAGCTTTTCCTCACATTTCCTCCTTCATTTACAGATTGATTTAAATCTATACCCTCTTATTCCTGTTTCTTTTTATGTGTGGAAATAGTTTCTCCCTGTCTATTCCATCTAACCTGCTCATGATTTTGAAAACCTCAATCTGATCTCCTCATTGTCTTTTTCTATCCAAGGAGAACAGTCCCAACTTCAATTTTTTCTCACAACCGATGTTCCTCATCCCTGGATCTAATAAACTGGTACTGCACTGATCTCAATGTGTTCACATCCTTCTGTTCATGTGACATCCAGATGCCAAGAGAAGTAGAATTGTCTGTTGTGAAGAACTCAGAAGGTCGCAGATGGATATAGATACATTTAGTGAGTAGCAAAAGTCTGGCAGGTGAAGTATAATGTGGGAAAATGTGACGTTCTTCATTTTGGCAGGCTACTAAAATAACCATTTATTATTTGAACAGAGAATAACTGTATAATTCTAAGATGCAGAGAGATCGAAGTGTTCAAGTAGAAAGCATTAGTATGCAGGTACAGCAAGTAATTAAGAAGGCTGGCTCATGGCATTCTATCATTTGTTATAAGAGGAATTTAACATAAAAGTAGGGATTTTGTGCTTCAGAATGTTAACTGAGACCACATCTTGAATACTGTGTGCAGTTTTGGTGTCCTCATTTAAGGAAGGATATAAAACCATTGGAGGTGTTTTAGAAGAGATTTGTTAGATTGATACCTGGAATGAGCTTATTGTTTTTGGTAGGGCAGGTTGGACAGTGGGCTTGTTTCCTGTGAAGTTTAAGAGTGACGGGTGGTTTGAAATAAAAACAGAGGAATGCAAGAGAATGTCTGGTGGCACCTGTGGAGAGAGAACCAGAGGTAATAGAGAAACTGGATGTAGTTTTGCTCGCTGAGCTGGAAGATTCATTTCCAGACGTTTCATCATCCTACTAGGTAACATTTTCAGTGGGCCTCTGGGTGATGCACTGTTGATAATTAATGCTGGTTTCTTTGGGTTGGTGATGTAATTTCCTGTGGTGACATCATTTCCTGTGGTGATGTCATTTCCTGTTCTTTTTCTTAGAGTATGACTGCATCTACCACCCCCTATGTGCTTGTTGATAGAGTTCCGGTACTCTATCAACAAGTACATCGAGTTAGACTGCATCAACACCTCCTAAGAAAAAGAACAGGAAATGGCATCGCCACAGGAAATGATGTCACCACAGGAAATAACATCACCAATCCAACAAAACCCAAACCTGTAAATAAAAAGCAAGAATTATCAACAGTGCTTCGCCTGGAGGCCCACTGAAGATGTTACCTTGTCGGGGTGAAAAAACATCAGGAAATGAACCTTCCAGCTCAGCGAGAAAATCTACATCCAGAACCTCAAACCGAACAGCAAATCTTCTCAAAACTCACTAATATAGAAACATCAAAATCAGGAGTAGGCCATTCAGCCCTTCGAGCCAACTCCACTATTCAATGTGATCATGGTTATCTATTATCTCAATGCCATATTCCTGCTTTCTCACAAAACTCCTTGATAGCTGAGATACCTTGATACGTGGGCAGAATGGTGGCACAGTGGTTAGCACTGCTGCCTCACAGCGCCAGCGACCTGGGTTCAATTCCTGCCTCAGGCAACTGTTTGTGTGCATTTTGCACATTCTCCCCGTGTCTGCATGGGTTTCCTCTGGGTGCTCTGGTTGCCTCTCACAATCCAAAAATGCACAGGTTAGGTGAATTGGCCATGCTAAATTGCCTATAATGTTAGGTGAAGGGGTAAATGTAGGGGAATGGGTCTGGGTGGGGTGCTCTTTGGAGGGTCGGTGTAGACTTGTTGGGTGGAAGGGCCTGTTTCCACACTGTAAGTAATCTATCTATCTATCTACCTTTAACATTTAAAAATATATCGCTATTTTTCTTGAATATATTCAGTGACTTGACTTTCATAGCCTTCTGTAATGAAGAATTCTACAGGTTGACAGCTCTGAGTGAGGAATTATTTCCTCATTTCAGTCCTAATTGATCTACCCCATATCCTGAGACTCTGTTCCCTGGTTCTAAACTCCCAAACCAGGAAAGACATCCTCTCTGCATCTAGTCTGCCCAGCCCTGTTAGAATGTTGTACATTTCAATCAGGTCCTCTTTCATCCTTTTAAATTTGAGTGAATACAGATGGAGTTGAACCAATCTCTCCTCACAGGACAGTCGTGCCATCCCAGTATCAGCTGAGTGAACATCCAATGCATTCTTTCTATGGCAAGTATATCCTTTCTTATGTAAGGAGAGCATAACTGCATGCAGTATTCCAGATATGGTCTCACCTGTCTAACTGCAGCAAGACAGTCCTACTTCTGAACTGCTATCCTCTTGCAAGAAAGGCCAGTATATCATTTGCTTCCTCACTGCTTGCCTTTTCTGCCTGTCTATTTTCTTTGACTGTTGTATAAGGACACTGAGATCCCTTCCTGAAGATGTTACCTAGTAGGGTAACAAAACGTCTGGAAATGAACCTTCCAGCTCAGCGAGAAAATCTACATCCAGAACCTCAAACTTAGTTATCTTAGTTTACCCTCATTAAAATCTGAAATAATGCTTGTGTGAATAGTGCAGCCAAGGGGATGATGGCCTAGTGATATTATTGCTAGACTGCTAATCTAAAGATCCTGGTAATGTTTTGGAGACTTGGGTTTTGTTGGGTTGGTGATGTCATTTCATGTGGTGACATCATTTCCGGTGATGATGTCATTTCCTGTTCTTTTTCTTAGTGGGTGTAGATGCAGTTTAACTTGATTTGCTTGTTGATAGAGTATGACCACATCTACCACCCCCTGAGAAAAAGACCAGGAAATGACATCCACACTTCCTAATAAATAGCCATTTAAATAAAAGTCTTCCTTTCTGTTCTTCACAATAAAGAACATCCAACTATATAATTTCTTCAGAACACTAAAGGTGAGTGAGATTGGACTTGAATTATTAACTCTGTTTCTCTCTCCACAGAAGCTGCCAGAACTGCTGAGTTTCTCCAGTGTTTTCTGTGCTTCCTATTTTAAATTTCCAGTATCTGCTGTAGATTTTTGCTTTTATTATGAGGGTGGTTTGATGTGAATGTCTAAGATCCTGAACAATCTTGACACAATGGATGAGTCCAGAACTGGGCAGGCCTGTTCAAAAATTACAGGTCACCCTCTTATGAAGGAACTAAGGAGAAATGGGAACAAGGAATTTAAAACACAAGACAAAACACAGACAGATCAGCCATGATTTTATTGAATGTTGGAACAGCCTGGCAGGTCCAAATAGTCTATTTTCTACTCTTATTTCAAGGATTATATTTTTTGCTTTTATTGAATATGTTCTTTGTTGAATCTTTTTCAGATGAGACCAAATATCCTAGAGAAACAGGCAAGTGTCTTTTTCATGATGTGTTCCAGTCCTTACAGAAATAAACTTTAATATGCACATTGGCAGATGTTGTGTGGATTAGATCCACAGATTACTTCAATGATGGTACTTTTATCCTTGGCAAACAATTGAGAGAATGAGTTATCTTAGTTTACCCTCATTAAAATCTGAAATAATGCCTGTGTGAATAGTGCAGCCAAGGAGATGATGGCCTAGTGATATTATTGCTAGACTGCTAATCCAAAGATCCGGGTGATGTTTTGGAGACTTGGATTCAAACCTTGCCATGACAAATGGTGGCCTTTGAATTCAATTAAAAAGAACTTTTCGTCTTCAACTTATTCATCATTGCTGATGAAGGGCTTTTGCCTAAAACGTCGATTTTTCCTGCTCCTCAGATGCTGCCTGACCTGCTGTGCTTTTCCAGCACCACTCTGATCTTGACTTTAATCTCCGACATCTGCAGTACTCACTTCTGCCTCTTCAATTTCTAACTAGTCTTGTTTATAAAAAAAAAATCCATGCTGGTATTTTCTAAAGAAGCTAGAATCTAAAGAGTGAGCTAGTAGCTGTTCAGTCCACGTGTAGATTATACTGAGGCCTGAGTATGATTGTTGAACATTGATAATCAGTCATTATAGAAAAGAAGATCTTGAACTTCTATTAAATGTTCAGGAATATTAACTTTCTCTTACTACTCTCAGGTAATCCAGTTGAAGTTGGACCATTAGATTTAGGATTTAACCAAAGACATTACGGTGAGTGAAGTTACCTTCTCTTGTTCTCTCTGTGTGGATGTACTGTAAATGCGGTCAATCATTTAGTGTAGTGCTTATTTTTCCTAAAGTGCATTTTTGGTAAAGTTAGTTAAACAATACCACCAACTTTATTAATCAAGTGCTTAATGAATAGCATTTATTCATTCTTTATGGTCTGCCAAGGCAGGTATTTGACTTGTTATCTGCTGATGTTCCATACTCATCTATTTTCTTGGTGGTTTTCCTCATCAGTGCCATTGCCATTGCCTTCCACTCTCTCGGGCTGTGAGGAAGCAAGTTGTAAGCCTACCTTAGCTGGGAAAAAAAACAGAGCTCATGCCAGTTCTGTTATTTTGAACTACCTGCTAACCATTTAACCACAGAGAACTGCAGATACATTCTGGTTAAACCAAGGCCATTCGTTTTGGTAGTCAAAGAGTTGCCTGAAACTTCTAATAACACACTCCAAAGCAGACCTTGTGAATGGAAGAAGAGGAAAATGTTTGCTCACCACCAACACAGTGTGTTATACTAATCCCCCAGACAAGTAGTTGACTTCTATAATGTATGTTTTCAAATTTCCCAGAGGCTAGAAACAGATTTTATAGTACAATTCTGCAGGGGGAATTGGGTGAATGCTTGTGGGGGAAGTTTGCATTAGAGTCATTGATTATTTTTAGGTTCATTTTTCTTGGGGTAGAGAAGATTGAGAGGAGATTTGTTAGAAGTATTCAAAGTCGTCAAGGTGTTCCCATTGGTGGAAGGATCAAAAAATGAAGAAAACACATTTAAGATAAATCGCGAAAGAAGCAGTGGAAAACTGTGGAGAACCATTTTCAAGTGGGCAATGATTAAGAGTTGGAATAAGCTTCCTGAGGCCATTGTGGAAACAGGTTCAATTAAGGCATTCAAAAGGGAACTGGATTATTATCTGTAAAAGAAAGACATACATAGCTACAAGGAGAAGGCCAAGGTGAGACACTAAGTAAATTGTAAGCTCCAGAGAGTCAGCACAGACACATGGATCAAGGGCCTTTCTTCCATGGCCCAGCCCAATTTGGTCTTGAGATCAGAAAAAAAATTAGATTACACTTCCAAACAAATCTGTGACTGCTGCATAAATGGGGAAAGACTAGAGGAAGCGACAGTGCACACAGAGATTTGGGGGTTCTCGAGTAAGAATAACAAAAAATCTAGCATCCAAGTTCAATGGGTAATAGAGAAAACAAATGGAAAGTTGGCCTTTAATTCAAAGGGAATGGAGAATAAAAATGTGAAATCTGACTGAAACTGTACAAGATACACTCATAGGAGAAAGTGAGGACTGCAAATGCTGGAGATCAGAGTAAAGGTTAGAGTGGTGCTGGAAAACCACAGCAAGTCAGGCAGCATCCGAGGAGCAGGAAAATCGATGTTTCGGGCAAATGCCCTTCATCAGGAATGAGGCAGGGAGCCTCCAGGGTGGAGAGATAAATGGGAGGGGCTTGGGGCTGGGGAGAAGGTAGCTAAGAATACAGTAGGTGGATGGAGGTGGGGATAAAGGTGATAGGTTGGAGAGGAAGGTGGAATGAATAGGTGGGAAGGAAGATTGGCAGGTAGGACAGGGCTGAGCTGGCAGGTTGGAAATGGGGTAAGGTGGGGGAAGGGGAAATGAGGAAACTGGTGAAATCCACATTGATGCCCTGGGGTTGAAGTGTTCTGAGACAGAAGATGAGGCGTTCTTCCTCCAGGCGTCGGGTGGTGAGGGAGCGGTGGTGGAGGAGGCCCAGGACCTGCATGTCCTCGGCAGAGTGGGAAGGGGAGTTGAAATGTTGGGCCACGGGATGTTGGGGTTGATTCGTGCGGGTGTCCCAGAGATGTTCCCTAAAGCGGTCTGCTAGGAGGCGTCCAGTCTCCCAAGTGTAGAGGAGACCGCATCGGGAGCAACAGATACAACAAATGATATTGGTGGATGTGCAGGTGAAACTTTGATGGATGTGGAAGGCTCCTTCGGGGCCTTGGATGGAGGTGAGGAAGGAGATGTGGGCACAGGTTTTGCAATTCCTGCGGTGGCAGGGGAAGATGTCAGGAGGGAAGGGTGAGTTGTAGGGGGGTGTGGACCTGACCAGGTAGTCACAGGGGGAACAGTCTTTGCGAAAAGCGGATAGGGGTGGGGTGGGAAATATATCCCTGGTGGTGGTGTCCGTTTGGAGGTGGTAGAAATGTCAGCGGATGAGGAGGTTGGTAGGGTGGAAGGTGAGGACCAGGGGTTTCTGTCCTTGTTGGGGTTGGAGGGGTGGGGTTTGAGGACCATGGTATGGGATGTGGACGAGATGCGTTGGAGGGCATCTTCAACCACGTGGGAAGGGAAGTTAAAGAAGGAGGCCATCTGGTGTGTCCTGTGGTGGAACTGGTCCTCCTGGGAGCTGATACAGCGGAGGCAGAGGAATTGGGAATACGGGATGGCATTTTTGCAGGAGGTAGGGTGGGAAGAGGTGTAATTCAGGTAGCTGTGGGAGTCGGTGGGTTTGTAAAAAATGTCACTGATATGTCAGTTGTCGTTGATGGAGATGGAAAGGCCCATGAAGGGAAGGGAAGGAAGGTGTCAGAGATGGTCCAGGTGAATTTAAGGTCGGGGTGGAATATGTTGGTGAAGTTGATGAACTGCTCAACCTCCTTTTGGGAGCATGAGGTGACACCAATGCAGTCATCAGTGTCACGGAGGAAGAAATGGGGACTGGTGCCGGTGTAATTACGGAAGATGGACTGTTCTACGTGGCCAACAAACAGACAGGCATAGCTGGGGCCCATACGGGTTCCCATGGCTACCTCTTTCATCTGGAGGAAGTGGGAGGATTTGAAGGAGAAATTGTTATGGGTGAGGACCAGTTCAGCCAAACGAATGAGAGTGTCGGTGGAAGGGTACTGGTGGGGACGTCAGGCAAGGAAGAAATGGATGGCTTGGAGGCCCTGGTCATGGTGGATGGAGGTGTAGAGGGATTGGATGTCCATGGTGAAGATGAGGCATTGGAGGCCGGGGAAACAGAAGTCTTGGAGGAGGTGGGGAGCGTGGGCGGTGTCTCGAACATAGGTTGGCTGGGGTGGTCAGGCTTGTGGATCTTGGGAAGGAGGTAGAATCGGGCGGTGCGGGGTCCCCGAACTATGAGGTTGGAAGCTGTGGATGGGAGATCCCCTGAGGTGATGAGATTGTGTATGGTCTGGGAGATGATGGTTTGGTGATGGGGGTTGAGGTCATGGTTGAGGGGGCGGTAGGAGGAGGTGTCTTCGAGTTGGCGTCTGGCTTCAGAGGTGTAGAGGTTGGTATGCCAAACTGCCACTGTACCCCCTTTATCTGCTGATTTCATGGTGAGGTTGGGATTGGAGCAGAGGGAGTGGAGGGCAGCGCGTTGTGAGGGTGAGAGGTTGGAGTGGGGGAGGGGGGTAGACAGATTGAGGCAGTTGATGTCTCGGTGGCAGTTGGAAATGAAGAGATCGAGGTATCCAGGTGGATGGAGTGTATTTTGAGGCAGGTGAAGGGGTCCTTGGAAGGTGGGCGGGAGTCCTGACTGGAAAAGTACACTCATACTGCATCTGCAATACTGTGAACTGTGGTCCCCTTTTGTAGGAAAAATATAATGGAATTGATTTATCCTGGGTTTGGAGGGATTTTCTGATGAAGAAATATTGTATAGATTGTGTTTATACTTATTGGAATTTAGGAGAACGAGAGGTGACTTGAGTAAAACATGTAAGCTTCTGAGACAGCGTAGATTCAGAGAGGTTGTTTCTTCTTGTGACAAAAACCAAACTTGTGAGAGAAACTCAGCAGGTCTAACAGCATCTGTGGGAAGAAAGCAGAGTTAATATTTCGAATCAGGTGACTCCTCATCAGAACTGTGAGTAGCTAGGAAAAAGTGGTATTTATACTGATGTTGAAGTGAGGGATGGGAATGATGGGGAGAAGAAGAGAGGTGAGCAGAAGGTGGAGACGGAGCCCTGAGAAAGAGAGAGAGAGAGAGAGAGAGAGCGAGAGAGATATGAACAGGGTAGGTAAACAAGGAGGCAATGGATCGCAGGCCAGGACAGAAGAAAAACTGAATAAGTGATAATAAGAGCTAAGAGTGAGAAAATGGGTTAGCATTGCCGAATGCACCCCATGTAATGTGACAATGCGCCTAGGAGTACATGGGAATGGGTTACTGTGCTAAACGCAACGCATGTCACAACAGTCCTACTCCACACTGAGTTCAATAAAACTTTAGAGCCTGGTTCCATCCCTTAAAGTTTTTACCCACCGCACATCAGGTCCTGTTATGAATTGAGCAGACTCACTGGGCTGAATGGCCTCCTACTGGTCCAACATTTCATGGTTCTAATAAGATCAGAATAACTGAAACGTCAGAGAAAAGATACTGGGTGGAACTTAACCGGACATGTGGGAGCAGTGAACAGCTGGGCATGTGGGAAATTGACAGTTTTGGGGAGGTGAAATTTTGCTGTCCTGAGGTCAGGTTGTGTTCCTGAAATGTGGTCCAGAGTTGAGAGTGTGATGCTGGAAAAGCACAGCAGGTCAGGCAGCATCTGAGGAGCAGAAGAATCGACGTTTCGGTTCCTGCTTCTCAGATGCTGCCTGACCTGCTGTGCTTTACCAGCACCATACTCCCGACTCTGATCTCTAGCATCTGCAGTCCTCACGTTCTCCTACCTGAAATGTGGCCCAGTTGTGTGTCAGCGGCAGAGCAGTTGTCAGGCTGTCTGATGGTTGGAGCCTACATTTCATGCATTTGCATACCATAAATTCCCATTAAGTGGTGAGGGAGTGAGGATGTTTCCGGAAAGTGATTGATAAAGAAGCATGCAAGCTGTCGTGCAATACTTTAATTGGCTTGAAGGAATAATATCTGGCTTCCAGTCTTCCTTATTGCGGATAAAAGCAAATTACTGCGGATGCTGGAATCTGAAGCCAAAAGAGAAAATGCTGGAAAATCTTAGCAGGTCTGGCAGCATCTGTAAGGAGAGAAAAGAGCTGACTCGAAACGTCAGCTCTTTTCTCTCCTTACAGATGCTGCCAGACTTGCTGAGATTTTCCAGCATTTTTTCTTTTGGTTCCTTCCTGCGAATACTGGATGTTGTGAGATGGGGGTCTTCTATAATCCATGCCAGCCTATAATTTTATCCACTGTATATCACATTGATGTGATCTATGTATCAGCTCAATTCCTGTATGTGAATGGAAGTGGCTCACATTTCTGATGTTGAACGAAATACACTCTTTTCATTAAGTTCTATCTATTGTAAATTTCACGGCTGTGCATTTCACCCAGCTAATTTTAAAAAGTACTTTTGCACATCAATTTAGAATAATTCACCAAAAGATCAATTGGGTAGGTAAGGAGAAACATTTTCGACAGCGAGTTATGATCTGGATCGCACAGTCTGAAAAGATGGGGGGGCGAAGTTCAGAATTTTCGAAAAGATAATTGGGTACACACATGAAGAGAAGAGATTAGGGGGATACTCTTTTAAAAAAAAAATCAGCGCAAGGAAGATCTCCAACTGACAGGCCTCTGCTGAATCATTCTATAATGCTTAATTTAGGATTTTTGTTGTGTTTTAGTAAAGTCATTATTATTCTTTTTTTTAAATCTTTGTAGCAACAGACAAGGTGGCTCTTCTGATTGGCAACATGTCCTATCTCAACCACCCCAAATTAAAGGCACCAATGATGGATGTATATGAACTGACCAATTTGTTGAGACAGCTGGATTTTAAAGTGGTATCTCTATTAGACCTCACTGAATCAGAGATGCGTAATGCAGTCTATGAATTCTTACTCTTGCTGGACAAGGGAGTATATGGTACGTCTGCTTTTTCATGCATTGCAGTGTGCTCTGACAGTTAATGTATAGCATCTTCTAGACAGAAGGAACCTGTTTATATTGCATCGTGATCAATTATTTTATGTTCTGGGCTTTACAGTGATCAGGTTCAAACAGTTATTCATTTTTTAAAAAATAAAATGACTCTATTTGGTCTTAGTTTGAATAATTAATGTATTCAAAATGCACAGAATATGATCCCATCTCCCATTCTCGGGTTTTCCATACTCCACGAATCAGCTTGAGTCTCCAGCCTCCATCCGGCCCTCACAATGGCAGGTTTCCCAGTTCTGATACCGCCTCTCAAAAACATGCCATTATTATGGAGAGAAAATGGTTTTTTGACCCACCCAAATCAAGACATATTCTCTGAAATGACATCCAGTTGGTCCCACATTCTACTGCCAAATCCCCTTCTTCATAAGTCTATTTCCATCCAGTCAATTTCCTTTTGAAGTCATTAATCATCTGTTTCCACCATGTTTAATGCTTAAAGGAATTCTTTCCCCCATCCCCCCTGTGTTTCTTTCCAAAATCTTATGTCTATGTTTGCCCTGGTCCTTGTACCATTAGCTAATAGGGTAGTTTTTCTACGTCCACCTTGTCAAAAGATGTCAAGACTTCGTACACCTCAACAAGATCTGTCCTCAATCTTTGATCCTCCAAGGGGAGCAATCATGACGTCTCTCCCCCACCCCATTCTCCTCACCAGGACGTTCTGAATAATGAGCTTCCCAACCACTTATTTTTGGGGTGTCCTTTCCAAAGGACCTTAGCTGGAAATTGCTGCCACTTGTATCATCCTTCTGCCCACTAGCCAGGTTGTTTGCTCAGCTGGACGGTGGTCAGGAAACTAAACTACAAAATGCTAATGAGATTCCACCAATCTTAACACATTCTTTGCTGCCTTGCCCACCAGTGCCCACATCCCTGTTCACACTGGGCCCACTGTTCCCTATAAGCTGTACGGTTGCCCAGCTGCTCAGAGGCTTCATCCTTGCTGATTGGCATGCTGGTGCACTGACTTCTGATCCTGGAAGTTTCTGCCACAGACAGACCTCGGAGGTTTGTGGACTGAGAAAATTACAGAGTACATAGGATGAAGCTTTACTAAGCACACTCATCCAAAATGTGCACTAGACCAAATATCACTAGTATGCTATTTAGTGATACCATTCTGCAGAATGGATTGGAGGAAGAAAATAGGAATGAAGATTGAAGGAAAAACTTTAATAGTTGAAGCTCACTCTATTCTATAGAGTATATTGAAAAGAGTAAAGTTAGTTGTCTGATTTTTAACACAAAATTGCTTCAAATGTTTTGCCCAATTAAATTCATTTTCAAAGATCTGTATAAACATGGTTCAAAATGACCTTTGTAATTATTGTAAATAGTGGGAAGTTGAAAATACAGTGAAAGATAATACATTACGTTTATCTTGGGGAAGAGTTGAACTTGGGACAAGCCAAAGATTGGTATATATTCTGCAGCAGAAGTTTTTCTGGTCTCAGCGTGATCTCTTTGAAGTGGGCCTATGCACAAACACACTATAAATTGTGATTGCAAGCAAGATAGCTGAACGCGTGAACATCAAAGTCTGAGGCTGCAAATATCCACCAACGCATCTTGTGACTGTTGCTAAAATGTTTTCTTTTTTGTAAGTAAAAACCTGTCTATATTTGACAGGTTGCTTCTTTGTTATACTTTTAAACCGGCAGACAGCAGCATGGAAAGTACTGTATTTAACATACCTTAAGTAGCAAAATCGTCCTGTATTTAACCCTTGCAATGATATAAAGGTTCCAATAGTTTTCTGTACTAGATTCGCTTTCCCAAATTGCCTAACCTTGATTTTATAAGCTGGATAATGTAACTCCGATCAAGGATTGAAACAGTCTTAGTTCTTGTCTTTCTTAGAGGAAACCCATGTAGACACAGGGAGACTGTATAAACTTCCACAGACAGCCGCCCAAGACTGGAATTGAACCCGGGTTCCTGGCGCTGTGAGGCAGCAGTACTAACCACTGAGCCACCGTGCCACCCCCAAAGCCGCTATATGCCCCCAATGTCCATTGTTGTATTATTGCACAGATTTCAGAAAGAAACTGTGCCTTATAAGATGGTTAGATTGCAACATAGTATGTAATAGTCCTGTATAAGTCTCCATTTAATTCTCTTTACAGATACTCAATTTGTTGGTCAGCAACAGTCAGTCAATTAGTCATAACATAACAACATTGATAGTCCAGTACCTAGACAATATTCAAGTCTGGGATGTCATGTTCATGTACATGGCTGATTATTAATAAACCTCCAGATCTCTGTCTCAGTAAGACCCCAAGTTGTTGTGGTAGATATTACACAGGCTAAACTAGAGGAACTTGTTTCATATCAGTCAGGACCTCTTGGTGAATGACATTTCGATCTTCATAAAAGTAGCTTGTGTGTTATTTTAATAATTTATGTTGAAATGCTTAATCAGCACACTTGGTTGAATGAATATCAGCAGGCATATTTACAGGTGGGGAACCTATGTTAATATCCTGAAGTTTGGTGTAAGATCTTATTTACATTTCCAAAATGTTAGTAACCTAGATTTTTCAATCTTGGTTATTTAATGTAATGATGACCCAGTTAACTTAATGGTTCCTCAACGACTTATTTAAAATGAGAATTTCTATATGTTATAGCACTGATAAATCAAAAGAAACTTAGAGCACATACTATTACCTCCAACTTCTAGCCACCTGAAGCAATTTATCATGAACTGAAGGATAGCTGAATATTATTGTTTGAAAGGCATGTGTGAAAACTTCTTGATATTGATTCACAGGCATCCCAAGATTTTATTGACCAAAGGTCCAAAGTGTAAAACTCAATTCCAGCAAGCTAATAAATCACATCAATTAGTTTTTGTCCTTTAAATCAAGATAATTATAGGCACACTTCTAATGCTGTGGTGCCTCTAGTCTTGACCTTGGTATTTCTGTTGAAGGCGTTTTAAACTTTTCACATTGCCACATTCCAACCTGAGCAGGTGCAAGGTTAAACCATTAGGTTATAAATAGCAATGAATGACTCTGCAAGCAAACTATAAAAGCATTTTGTTCCTGCATATTGATTGACTGTCAAGAAGGTAAAAATTAGGCTTACATACAGGGCACTTTGATTTCTGCAACAGCTTCAATTCACTTGTCAGCAGTGAACATGATTCGCTTGCATATCAAGTAACAGACTTACATGTTACGTATTCCCAAGGTTCAATTGATGTGTGAAGCAACTGGAGTCTCAATTTGTTTCATTAACTAATGCAGCCCCTTACCAGCCAATGTATTTTTCTGTGACATTATCTCTCTCCATTTCTCCACATCTCTACCTCGCTATCCTCCTTTAATATGTTCTTTAAAAAGAACCTCCAGCTTTGGCCATGGCTTTCGTCAATTGACCAAATATCTCTTTGTGTGGCTTGATGACATTGTTTTGTAAAGTTCCTGAGAAGCACCTTAGGACTTTACATTAACGGTGCTATCTAAGCAAAGTTTGTTATAGTGTTGGTAGAAGTAAGGTATGGAGCTCCTCTGGCAATACACAGATCTCATGACTTTTTTAATGAAAGCCAATTAAATACAGTTTAAGGTTTGACACACAAAGATCCCTAAAACAGCAACAGAATAAATAGCTAAATCGCCTGATTTAGTGATATCTATTGTCAACAACCTATTGACCTGCATACTGAATGAACTCCCTTGCTTTTAGTCAAACAGTGCCTTGGGATCTTTCACACCTTACTGAATGGCAGATGGGGGAGACTGCTCATGTAACAGAGCGTCCTTCTCCAATAATTGCAGTGAAGTGTCAGGATGGATAACATGCTCACAGTCTCTGGGATGGGGACTTCACCTCACAGCAAGATGTTAACACTGAGCCAAGACAAATATTCTATTATGTATTTTTTAAACATCCTTGGAGGTACATTTGTACCTCAATCATGCTTTTTCTTTAGGCAATATTCTATGAGCAATGAATTTCACAACCTCTGATAAGAAATTGGCACGTAATCACCAACATCCCTTTTCTCTCATTCCGTAATAGTCTATGAATTAACAGTGCCCCAAACTCAGCATTTTATTCCTTTTGTGCGAAAGCATCAGATGTGGTGTGTGCAAGTCAGAAAGGTCCTGATTCAGGGTATGGGTTGAAGTTGTTTTGGGCGAAGACCATGGCAAAAGAGGTGATAAAAAAGCAGAATATTGATTGTAATGAGATCGGCCAGGTGGACCTTTTCAAATATGAGTTATCTGATTGGGCCTGTTATTCTGGACCAATCAGGGAGCCCTGGCTGACAGATAAGAACAGGAGTGTCAGACATCCTGTTCGATCAGAAAGCTGACTCTGAGGAAGCTAGACCAGTGTCAAACACTCTCCATACTTTAAATAAACGGTGACTTGATGACAGGATACTGGGTATATGGAGTTGTTTCAGTGAGAACATTGGAAATCTGAAATAAAAATAGGAATTGGTGGAAATTTTTAGAAGATCTTCCACATCTGCCAAAGATTTAATGTTTTTGGTCAATGGCATTTAGAACATAGAACATAGAATGTTACAGCGCAGGACAGGCCCTTCGGCTCTCAATGTTGTACCAACCTGTGAAATTAATCTGATGCCCATCTGACCTACACCATTCCATTATTATCCATATGTATGTCTGATGCCCTTCTAAATGCCCTTAATGTTGACGATTCTACTACTGTTGCAGGCAAGCAGTTCCACACCCTACTACTCTGAGTAAAGAAACTACCCCTGATATCTGTCCTAAATCTATCACCCCTCAATTTAAAGCTATGTCCCCTCGCGTTAGCCCTCACCATCCAAAGAAGATGGCTCTCACTGTCCACCCAATCTAACCCTCTGCTTATCTTATGTCTCAATTATTTCACCTCTCAACCTTCTTCTCTCCAACGAAAACAGCCTCAGTTCCATCAGCCTTTCCTCGTAAGACTTGCTTCTATACCAGGCAACATCCTAGTAAATCTCCTCTTAACCATTTCCAAACCTTCCACATCCTTCCTATAATGTGGTGACTGTACGCAATACTCCAGGTGTGATCTTGTACAGCTGAAGCATGAACTCGTGGCTCCGAAACTCAATCCCCCTACCAATAAACACCAACACACCATATGCCTTCTTAACAATCCTATCAAGCTGGGTGGCAACTTGCAGGGATTTACGCAACTGGACGCAGAGATCTCTCTGTTCATCTACACTGCCAAGAATTTTACCATTAGCCCAGTACTGTGCATTCTTATTATTTCTTCTGAAGTAAAGTACCTCACGCTTTTCTGCATTAAACTCCATTTGCCACTTCTCCACTTGGCTCTGTAACCCACAATATCCTTTGGCAGTATTCACAACTCTGCCTACCTTAGTGTTATCCGCAAATTTACTAACCCATCCTTCTACGCCCACATCCAGATCATTTGTAAAAATGACAAACAGCAGTGGCTTCAAAACAGATCCTTATAGCACACCACTGGTAACTGAACTCCAGGATGAACATTTCCCATCAACCACCACCCTCTGTCTTCTTTCAGCTAGCCAATTTCTGATCCAATTCGCTAAATCATCTTCAATCCATATTTTGTGCAATAGCCTACCGAGTGAAATGTTATCAAATGCCTTATTGAAGTACTTCTGTACTTCTAACATATTTGAACTCAGTGTTGTATCCAGAAGACTGTAAAATGCTCAATCAGAATATGAGGTACTATCCGCAAACTTGTATTGAGCTTCACTGGAACACTGCAGCAGGTTAAGATCAGAGGTGTTAGTATGAGAGCAATGTTGGAGAATGAAAATGACAGGCCACTACAAGCTCAGGATCATATTTGCAGATTGGCTGAAGGTAGTTACCCAATCTGCATGCCCTTGTTTAAATTCAACCTATTGTATTCTTTACCCACCATGTTGTCTCCATCACCCTGGGTGACCCAACACCGATTAGGTAACAAGCAAACAGTGGGATGTGTGCCAGTCATTCAATGTGAAATGGTTTTAGTTGATCAAACATCAATCCTTGCAATAACCAGGGTTAACACTTGGCGGGGTTCTAACTGATGGCTCTTGCAAGCTGAGACTAAGTCATTCCAGGTTCTATAACTGGAGTATGTCCCTAAAAGTATAAACTGCAAAGAGCCCCATTTTAAACAAATAGAAACACTGTTGTGGGGATTTCTCAGTCGTTTGCTTTCGCAACTCCTAGGTGTGTTGTGACAGGTTTCCATTTTTGACAGCCAGTCATGTGAAGAAGCATCTCAAAGGATTTGGCACTATGAGACATTTTTTTGGGATTGTTGTCTTAAACTGGGGGAGGCTGACATTCTACATCAAGAGTGCCTCACAAACAGTAATGTGGGGAATGTGAAGTTGATCTGTTTTACTCCTGCTGCTGATGTAATCTTTCTTCATGTCTTATTTGGGCCAGTTCCAAAGCTTTTCCATTGTGGTTATGGAAGTACAAATTAAAGCATCTGTACCCTGTCCATTTTTATATCTTAAACAAATCAGAAAGAACTATCTGTACAATCTTTCAGAAAAATCATGATTTGTTTGTTTTGCGGAACAGCTGCAGTTTATAGGTAAAATAATAAAAATGTAACACTATATTAATAATTTGAACGTTTTAACAGCCTCTCAGAGCAGCTATTGGTATTTTGATATGGATGGTGAGCCACCAGCTTTGTTTTCTTTTGTGTTATTTTGTGATCTATAATTGCCTTTTGGCCTCTGGTATTTCATGATTTGAACCTCTGCAAAACAGTATTTTTTGCTTATGGTCATACTTTTGTGCCTTATTCTGTTCTCAGCTAGGTTTTATGGTAGGAATCACTGAAAACATCCCACAAGCAAAGCCTGGATATCATTGATGACACAGCCAATTGTGGCACCTCAGCTCTACTCTGGCTTTGATTAGCTGACAACATGGGTCAGGAGCCAAACCTCAGACCTTCCTGTGTTTCCTTATGGCAGGACAAGAGTGCTGTTAGTTGCAGCTGAAGGATACTCGAACATAATTGCCCTTGATAGTGGGATAAGAACATAAGAAATAAAAACAGTCTCTGTAATGATAACCAAAAAACAACATTTTTAAAAATTCATTCATGGGATGTGGACATCTCTGGCTAGGTCAGCATTTATTGCTCATCCCTAATTGCAAGAGTCAACCACCCTGTTGTGGATCTAGACTCAAATATAGGCCAGACCGGGTAAGAATGACAGTTTCCTTCCCTGAAGTGCATTAGTGAACCAGGTGCGTTTTTCTGACAATTGAAAATGAATTCAACTGTCAATTGTAAAATCCCATCTAATTCTCCCATGTTCTTTCGCAAACAGTCCCCCAAGGCTTCTCAGAGAGCAGCTTTCAAACCCACAAATATTACTATTTAGAAAGACAAAGGCAGCAAATACTTAGGAACATCATCACCTGGAAGATACTCTCCAAGGTACACTCTATCCAAACTTGGAAATATACATCATATATTTGGTTCAGTGTTGTTGGATTAAAATCCTAGATCTCCCTCCTTAACAGCATGATTGGTATACCCACACCAAATGGATTGCTGTAGTTCAAGAAAGCAGTTCATCACCATCTTCTTAAGAGCAACCAGAGATGAGCAATCAGTGCTGGCCCAGCCACATTCTACAACATCAACAACGAACTTTAGAAAAGGAAGAAAATCTTTCATCCTTACCTGATCTGGTCTACACGTGACTTCAGACCCAGAGGGATATAATTGGCTGACTTCTAGAAGCCCATTAATGTGGTCTAGCAAATTTCTCAAGTCAGTGGTAATTGTGGATTGACAACAAATGCTGGCAATGCCAGTGACACTCACCCCTCATGAAAGAATGTGGCCTTAGTGGCACGCCCATGTCTGTCCTCGTAATCTTTGATCTTGAGGGATCTCATCTAATTTCTGCTCGGAACACTGTAGTTACACCCTTTCAGATGGGTGTGCATTCACTTTTTCCCCGGGTACAACACAGTGTTACAAGGGGAAATAAATTTAAGGTGAAGGGTGGAAGGTACAGGGGAGATGTCAGGGGTAGGTTCTTTACCCAGAGAGTGGTGGGGGCATGGAATGCGCTGCCCGTGGGAGTGGTAGAGTCAGAATCATTGGCGACCTTTAAGCGGCATTTGGATAGGTACATGGATGGGTGCTTAATCTAGGTTAGAAGTTCGGCACAACATCGTGGGCCGAAGGGCCTGTTCTGTGCTGTATTGTTCTATGTTCTATGTTCAAGCAGCTGGTAAGGGACTGATGACTGTACAGTGGTAAAGTCACTAGACCAGTCATGGGTTCATATCCCACCAAGGCAATTGCTGGAATATAAAATTAATTCATAAATTTGTAATATAAAGCTAATCTTCATAACTATAAAACTACTGTTAGAACATAGAACAATACAGCACAGAACAGGCCCTTCGGCCCACGATGTTGTGCCGAACATTTGTCCTAGCTTAAGCACCCATCCATGTACCTATCCAATTGCCGCTTAAAGGTCGCCAATGATTCTGACTCTGCCACTCCCACAGGCAGCGCATTCCATGCCCCTACCACTCTCTGGGTAAAGAACCTACCCCTGACATCCCCCCCATACCTTCCACCCTTCACCTTAAATTTATGTCCCCCTTGTAACACTCTGTTGTACCCGGGGAAAAAGGTTTCTGACTGTCTACTCTATCTATTCCTCTGATCATCTTATAAACCTCTATCAAGTCACCCCTCATCCTTCGCCGTTCCAATGAGAAAAGGCCTAGCACTCTCAACCTATCCTCGTACGACCTATTCTCCATTCCAGGCAACATCCTGGTAAATCTTCTCTGCACCCTCTCCAAAGCTTTCACATCTTTCCTAAAGTGAGGCGACCAGAACTGCACACAGTACTCCAAATGTGGCCTAACCAAGGTCCTGTACAGCTGCAACATCACTTCATGACTCTTGAATTGAATCCCTCTGCTAATGAACGCTAATACACCATAGGCCTTCTTACAAGCTCTATCCACCTGAGTGGCAACTTTCAAAGATCTATGAACATAGACCCCATGATCCCTCTGCTCCTCCACCTTACTAAGAACCCTACCGTTAACCCTGTATTCCGCATTCTCATTTGTCCTTCCAAAATGGACAACCTCACACTTGACAGGGTTGAACTCCATCTGCCACTCCTCAGCCCAGCTCTGCATCATATTTAAGTCTCTTTGAAGCTGACAACAGCCCTCCTCACCATCCACAACTCCACCAATCTTCGTATCATCTGCAAATTTACTGACCCACCCTTCGACTTCCTCTTCCAAGTCGTTAATAAAAATTACAAACAGCAGAGGACCCAGAACTGATCCCTGCGGAACTCCACTTGTAACTGGGCTCCAGGCTGAATATTTACCATCTACCACCACTCTCTGACTTCGACCGGTTAGCTAGTTTTCTATCCAACTGGCCAAATTTCCCACTATCCCATGCCTCCTGACTTTCCGCATAAGCCTACCATGGGGAACCTTATCAAATGCCTTACTAAAATCCATCTACACTACATCCACTGCTCTACCCTCATCCACATGCTTGGTCACCTCCTCAAAGAATTCAATAAGACTTGTAAGGCAAGACCTACCCTTCACAAATCCGTGCTGGCTGTCCCTAATAAAGCAGTGTCTTTCCAGATACTCATAAATCCTATCCCTCAGTACCCTTTCTATTACTTTGCCTACCACCGAAGTAAGACTAACTGGCCTGAAATTCCCGGGGTTATCCCTATTCTCTTTTTTGAACAGGGGCACAACATTTGCCACTCTCCAGTTCCCTGGTACCACCCCAGTTGACAGTGAAGACGAAAAGATCATTGCCAACAGCTCTGCAATTTCCTCTCTTGCTTCCCACATAATCCTACGGTATATCCCGTCAGGCCCGGGGGACTTGTCTATCCTCAAGTTGTTCAAAATGCCCAACATATCTTCCTTCCTAACAAGTATCTCTTCTCGCTTACCAGTCCATTTCACACTCTCCTCTTCAACAATACGGTCCCTCTCGTTTGTAAATACTGAAGAAAAGTACTCATTCAAGACCTCTCCTATCTATTCCGACTCAATACACAGTCTCCCACTACTGTCCTTGATCGGACCTACCCTCGTTCTCGTCATTCTCATGTTTCTCACATATGCATAAAATGTGATTAGGATTATCCTTGATCCTATCCGCCAGAGATTTTTCATGCCCTCTCTTAGCTCTCCTAATCCCTTTCTTCAGCTCCCTTCTGGCTATCCTGTATCCCTCCAACGCTCTGTCTGAACCTTGTTTCCTCAACCTTACGTACACCTCCTTCTTCCTCTTTACAAGACATTCAACCTCCCTCGTCAACCAAGGTTCCCTCACACGACCATCTCTTTGCTGCCTGACAGGTACATACATATCAAGGACACGTCATATCTTTTCCTTGAAAACGTTCCACATTTCCACGACATCCTTCCCTGACAGCCTATGCTCCCAATTTATGGTCCTCAGATCCTGTCTTACAGCATCGTATTTACCCTTCCCTCCCAATTGTAAAACCTACCCTGTTGCACACACCTATCTCTCTCCATAACCAAGGTGAAAGTCACAGAATTGTGGTCACCATCACCAAAATGTTCACCCACTAACAAGCCCATCACTTGTCCCGGTTCATTACCAAGTACCAAATCCAATATGGCCTCCCCTCTGGTCGGACAATCTACATACTGAGTTAAAGAAAACTGTTGTTTGTTTTCTTTTTCTTGATCACGTGATATTCACCAGTTGACTTGGCCTGCATTTATTACCCATCCTCAACTGCCGAGAATTGTTGTAAAAATTCCTTTTGGTTCAGTCATTTCTTTTGGAAGATAATCCATGTCCTTACCCAGTCAAGCCAACGCATGACTCCAGACCCGCAACAATGTGGTTGACACTTAACTACGCCTGAATTGGTTTAGCAAGCCACAGTGTCAGAGCAATTGGGGATGGACAACTGCCACCCTGCTGGCATATTTTTATGACAGAACTTTCTCAAATCTGACAATTTCAGAAGTGCAGACAGAAAAGCTAGGAAGTTCTCAATACACATGTCAAGTTTTCTATCCTGCTGCATGTTGGCCAATAGGTACCTGGTAATAGTAACTGCTGTTTGACTTAATGTATGCTTGCATTAATTATTGCAGGTTTATTGTACTATGCTGGACATGGATACGAAAACTATGGAAACAGTTTTATGGTCCCGATTAATGCTCCAAATCCATATAGATCAGCAAACTGCTTGTGCGTGCAGAGCATCCTAAAGCTAATGCAAGAGAAGGAGACTGGATTGAATGTCTTCCTGTTGGACATGTGCAGGAAAAGGTATGTACCAGAGAAACTTGTACCATGTTTCATTTAATAGGACTAAATATATTCCTTTCATCATGAGCTTCCATCTGTTCTCTATCTTTGGAGCCAACCCAAAGTCAGTCAGTCAGTGAGAGCCAACCAGCTGTGACAGTAAGTTGTTCATATCATTTGGACTGACATGGACTTGAGGGGCCTGCTCTAATAGTGAACAACTTATCCAAGATTTATTAAAAATGCTTATCTATTCACTTAAAACTAGAGAAACATTTATTTCTAACAACCATTTTCTTATTTCACTAATGTCTTCACTCATTTCCCGTTTCTGCCAGTCAAATTCATCAGGCCATGAGGTGATAAATTTGTATTTATAGCAATCCATGTGTTGAGATCTTAATCTTATCTATGCTTCTGTAGAGAGCTGCTATGGTGAGCAGAGGACACAATAAAAAATTAAAGCCACAAATGCTGGTGTCAGAGTGACATTTCAGCAACTGACATGTGATGATCATCCACCTATCCTCACAACTCAGGAAGTTCTGTAGTATCAGAAAAAAAGGGGAGTCAGGGTATTTAGTAAGTAAATGCATCTTTCTGGTTTCATAAAAGTCAAAAAAGTTTCTCGCTTCTTGGTCTGTGCCGAATTACCTGGTCTTACCTGGTCTTGTGACAATATCCTATGGTTAGTCTCTACACAGGGATGGAATGTAGGTACTGTGCATGGTGAGAGGCTAATGTGGGTGTAACGTACTGTGAATAGTGAACTACCTGATTCTATGTTTGCAGGAATATGCATGATGACACCATTCCAAATATGGAGGCCTTAAAAGTTACAGCCAATATTGTGTTTGGATACGCAACGTAAGTAGTTGTCTATCCTGATGAAAGATTGCATTAATAAATTTTATGAAGTCATGTTAACTTTTCACTTGAAATTATGAAATTTAGTCAAATGGAAGTCAAAAGCATCCAAGCTCCAGACAAGTTTCACTGTTTGGTTTTTCTTGTCCAATTCGAAGCAATCTGGTAACAGCCTTTCTGTTCACCTCTGCGTTTTGCAAATACTGAGTTATTGAATTTATTAAATGTTGTTATGTTCCCTGTGGAGATAGATGACTTTAGAAAGTAATTCAAATTCTTATAACCTATAACAAATCAAAAACAGTTTTGACTAAATACTGACCAACAGAAGAGATCCCCCATTTAAAAGTCAAAACACCCAGATATCTCCCTCTATGTTCATGCATTACACTCCCCATTAAGGAGATGCACTGTTCTTAATGCATAGTGATTTTTAGTTTCTGGTGGTACCTTCCTTTCTTCTCCCTTTCCAACTGTCATTTCTAATTATTGAACTGACTTCATTTGAAGTGACTTTCAGTACATTGGCTGGAGGAATAGTTCTCTTGGTTATCCAAAGTTAGGTGACTCTTCCAGTTTGTTCAAATTCTCATGAATTCAGTCTCTTTAATCTGTGCATGAGCTCTCACTCGATTTCTTGTGTCGTGAACCATAGAATTTTTCTGCCTCCATTTTCCTACTATCTCTCTCCCTCTTCATTATAGTCTTGTAGATTTTCACTGTTTGTGACGTTTAATAATATTTTGAGCGAATATACGAAGTCAGTCTTTTCCATAGTTTGCTATGAATTCTCATCCTCAATTCCCATCTTCATGGCAAATATGAATCTAGTGGGTTTGAATGAAGGTAGAAAATCCCGTTCAATCTTGAAATTAAATACTCAGTTCAAATTATACTCACTTACCAAACCTGATGTTCTGAACACATTCTTAGGGTTTTGGAGACTAACAATCTATCCACTGTCAGTACACAATTTATACCTTTTTCCAGTAAGACAAATTGGGCACCTTCACACATTAACAACTAAGCCACCCAGGTTTGTTGTTGGGCAGAGTTCAAAGCAGCTCATATGACTCCATCCAATCTACCATTTTTTCTAAACTAAGGGTAGCACCAGCCCATAATAATCCTTTAAAACTTTCTATTTGTAACAGTGCAGAAATAATAGGTATGTATAGAGTGTGAAAGTAGTTGAATACAAAAGCACAGAGAAATTATAATGAACAGCAGTTCTGTTTATGCAGCTGGATGACCTAGTAAGCATCCAACATTGTGGAAAGTGCACATTCGTTATAAACTGGAAAGGGACCATTACTTATTCTTTGGTCTGCACAGATCCAGTGGGCCAAATGGCCGCCTCCTGCACCATTAATCTTCCATGTTTCTATCTTTGTATAAGCAAATAATTTCATTTAAGACTAGAACACAACAAAAAGCGGTAGTAAACCATGCAGTCATCCAAGCTTGCTCTGCCATCTTATACAATCACAGCTGATTTCCTGTCTCAGTTCAGTGTTCCAACCATTCCCATTTTCCCGTGATTCCCTGAGAGATCAAAAATATATTTAATCCAGTCTTAAAAATATTCTCCAATGCAGCAATGAACAACCATCTAACCAATTCCAAAGCTTCAAAACCACTGAGTGAAGAGATTTCTCCTTGTACGAGTCCTACATAAGTGCATTCGGAAACTCCAGCCCTCCCCAGTATTTTCTAGATTTCCCATCTAGTAGATAAAGACTTCTGTAACTTTATATCAAGTGTTTTCGGAATCTTCTATTTCAAAGAGATGGCCTTTCATTAATCTAGATTCTCGAGTCCGCAAGGTGAGCGAGAGGAATCATGGGTCCTGGTGCATCTCCTGTTCCTAGTCCCTGATCCTGTCCTTTCTTCTGAGCCTCAACGGCTTCTGTAAGGCACCTTCGTGATGTGCTTCATGTCCTATGGAATAGAATAGTGCAGCACAGAATGGGGCCATTCAACCCATTGAGTCCCCACCAGTTCTATCCAAGAGATAGTCAGCCAGTTCCACACCAGCCAGTTCTACATTGGGGAGACTGGGCACCTCCTAGCAGAGCGCTTTAGGGAACATCTCCGGGACACCCGCACCAATCAACCACACCGCCCTGTGGCCCAACATTTCAACTCCCCCTCCCACTCTGCCGAGGATATGGAGATCCTGGGCCTCCTTCACCGCCGCTCCCTCTCCACCAGACGCCTGGAGGAAGAACGCCTCATCTTCTGCCTCGGAACACTTCAACCCCAGGGCATCAATGTGGACTTCAACAGTTTCCTCATTTCCTCTTCCCCCACCTCACCCTAGTTCCAAACTTCCAGCTCAGCACTGTCCCCAAGACCTACCTGCCTATCTCCTTTTCCACCTATCCACTCCATCCTCTCCTCCCTGACCTATCACCTTCATCCCCTCCCCCACTCTATGCTAATTTCTCCCCACCCCCACCCTCCTCTAGCTTATCTCTCCATGCTTCAGGCTCTCTGCCTTTATTCCTGATGAAGGGCTTTTGCCCGAAACATCAATTTCGCTGCTCCATTAGGGAAGGTAACTGCTGTCTTTATCTAGTTTGGTCTTCATGTGATTTCAGACACACAGTAATCTGGTTGACTTTCAACTGTTGTCTCGGCATTTAGGGATGACAATAAATTCTGGCCTGGCCAGTAGCATCTAAATTCCATGAACAAATCAAACAAAGTAATTTTTGTTTAGTGCTCTATCTAACCACGTAACTACTGTTGGTGGCCTATAAACTGTCTGCTAAAAGTAATAAAAGAAAAAGATATATAAATTGTTTATTTTCTACATTTGAAGATGTCAAGGTGCAGAAGCATTTGAAATTCAGCATTTTGGATTAGCAAATGGCATATTTATGAAATTTCTAAAGGAACGCCTGTTAGAGGATGAAAAAATCACAGTGTTGCTTGACAGAGTTGCTGAAGGTAAATGCTTTATTATATTAAGATTTTTTTCTCAACTACAGAAGCAGGACTGTGGTTTAGTGGTAAGTACTGCGACCTCACTGTGCTCAGGACTTAAATTCAATTCCAGCCTTGGGTGACTGCCTGTGTGGAGTTTGCACATTCTCCCCATGTCTGCATGGGTTTCCTCCGGGTGCTCAGGGTTCCTTCCACAGTCCAAAGATGTGCAGTCGGCTATTGTACAAAATGCGGAAGAATGGGATTGTGGGAGATATAGCAGTTTGGATCAGTAATTGGCTTGCTGAAAGAGGACAGAGGGTGGTGGTTGATGGGAAATGTTCATCCTGGAGTCCAGTTACCAGTGGTGTACCGCAAGGGTCGGTGTTGGGACCACTGATGTTCGTCATTTTTATAAACGACCTGGATGTGGGCGTAGAAGGGTGGGTTAGTAAATTTGCAGACGACACTAAGGTCGGTGGAATTGTGGATAGTGACGAAGGATGTTGTAGGTTACAGAGAGACATAGATAAGCTGCAGAGCTGAGCTGAGAGGTGGCAAATGGAGTTTAATGCAGACAAGTGTGAGGTGATTCACTTTGGTCAAAGTAACCGGAATGCAAAGTACTGGACTAATGGTAAGATTCTTGGTAGTGTAGATGAGCAGAGAGATCTTAGTGTCCAGGTACACAGATCCCTGAAAGTTGCCACCCAGGTTTGCAGGGTTGTTAAGAAGGCATACAGTGTTTTAGCTTTTATTAATAGAGGGATCGAGTTCCGGAACCATGAGGTTATGCTACAGCTGTACAAATCCCTGGTGCGGCCGCACTTGGAGTACTGTGTACAGTTCTGGTCACCACATTATAAGAAGGATGTGGAAGCTTTGGAAAGGGTACAGAGGAGATTTACGAGGATGTTGCCTGGTATAGAGGGAAGGTCTTACAAGGAAAGGCTGAGGAACTTGAGGCTGTTTTCGTAAAAGAGAAGAAGGTTGAGAGGTGGCTTAATAGAGACATATAAGATAATAAGAGGGTTACATAGGGTGGACAGGGAGAGCCTTTTTCCAAGTATGGTGACTGCGAGCACCAGGGGGCATAGCTTTAAATTGAGGGGTGATAGATATAGGACAGATGTCAGAGGTAGTTTCTTAGAAAGTAGTAAGGGTATGGAATGCTTTTCCTGCAATGGTAGTAGATTTGCCAACTTTTAGTGCATTTAAGTTGTCATTGGACAAGCATATGGACATACATGGAATAGTGTAGTTTAGATGGGCTTCAGATTGGTATGACTGGTCAGCGCAACATCGAGGGCCGAAGAGCCTGTACTGCGCCGTTATGTTCTATGTGCAGGTGGATTGGCTGTGTTAAATGGCCCCATAGCGTACGGGATGGAATGCTCTTCAAAAGGATTTTGCAGACTGAATGGGCCAAATGGCCTCACTCTGCCCTCTAGGGATTCTATGATGCATATTTAATCTGCTTGGATTTGTTATATATGGAGACCAATTGCAATTCTTGAGTCATTAAGCCAAAATAGTGAGAAGTCCGTTCAATTAATACCTCTACTGCCCACTCAGTCAAATAGTAGTGGGTTCAAGCTCCAGGATAAACGTGAGCACATAACTTACGCTGACACTTCAGCAATCCAATTCATTGTTGAAGATGTCTTCTTTCAATAGTTACACTTTAATACACCCGAACAGCCTGTCGCCGTGGTGGCGCAAGCATGTTAAAAGAAGGTCAGGGCTAACAGTCCTTGGCTAACAGTCCTCCCTGAGTCAACACTCATTATAAGGTAAAAACAAGGACTGTAGATGCTGGAAACCAGAGTCTAGATTAGAGTGGTGCTGGAAAAGCACAGCAGGTCAGGTAGCATCCAAGGAGCAGGAAAATCGACATTTCAGGCAAAAGCCCTTCATCAAGAATAGAGGCCTGTCTTCTTGATGAAGGGCTTTTGCCCGAAACGTCAATTTTCCTGCTCCTTGGATGCTGCCTGACCTGTCCTTTTCCAGCACCACTGTAATCTAGACACTTATTATAAGGTTCTGGATTAGTGGTGCTGGAAGAGCACAGCAGTTCAGGCAGCATCCAAATAGCTTCGAAATCGACGTTTCGGGCAAAAGCCCTTCATCAGGAATAAAGGCAGTGAGCCTGAAGCGTGGAGAGGTGTTTATTCAACCATTATTAACTTGATTGTGAAGCCGTACTCTATTTACATTGTACTTTCTTATGCATATCAGTGCAAAAATTTCAACTTCCACATAAAGAATCATGACTTTTTTTCCGTAAATGCTTTGTTTTGTGACAAGTTGCTTCAAAATTTTCTAGTGGACTTAAGGACCCCAGCACAGTAGGTGGTGAGAGACTGGGGAGTCAAAGCCTCAGACCGTAAGGGGAACAGTCACTCAGTTCCTCAGTCAGTCAATTAGTAGTTGGTAGGTAGACCCATTATCCAAATGGGGATGGCAGGGAAACTCTCAGATCTGGTGAGAAGCAGCAGCAATAGGAGAGGTGGAAGTCCCCGTTCTCCAAGTTTTAAAACCTTAACTTAAAAAAAAATGGCCTAAACAGCCAATAGGAGTGAGAAAACCTTTCACTGGACGACCTGTGGCTGCAGCTGAATCCAGATGGAAGAGGAGGCTGTCTAATTCTGTCTGTTGCATTAGACCTTGGCCTGCTGCTGTTACTTCAGGCTGTTGCCATGCTTCCCACTTCTTGTGAGTACGCCAAATGGAAAATTGCAGTTTTCTCCAAGAGGAGACGCTCAGTAGCTTTTAAATTTGTGATTTATTTACGGTGACCTTTTAAGATGTACCACTGTCATTTCAAATGTGACAAAGGCAGAATCATAAGAACAAAGAAAACTTACAGTCCACCAAGCCTGAGCTGATCCAAATCCACCGTCTAAACCTGTCATCCAATTCCTAAGCACCTGTATCCCTCTGCTCCCCACCCATTCGTACACCTGTCCAGATGCATCTTAAATGAATCTACCATGCCTGTCTCTACTACATCTGCTGGCAACGTGTTCCAGGCACCTACCACCCTCTGGTGTAAAGTACTTGTCGCGTGTATCCCCCTTAAACTTTTCACCTCTCATCTTGAAAGCGTGACCTCTCATTATTGAATACTTCATCCTGGGTAAATGCTTATCTCTATCTACCTTGTCTATACCCTTCATGATTTTGTCGACCTCAATCAGGTTCTCCCTCAATCTCCTTTTTTCAAATGAAAACAAAGCTAACATACTCAACCTTTGTTCATAGCTAGCACCTTCCATATCAGGCAACATCCTCATAAACTTTCTCTGCAACCTCTCCAAAACGTCCACATCCTTTTGGTAATGTGGCGACCAGAAATGTACACAATATTCTAAATGCAGCCAAACCAATGCTGTGTACAATTTTAATATGACCTTCCAGCTCTTATACTCGATATCCTGGCAGATGAAGGCATGCATACCATATGCCTTCTTGACCACTCTATCCACCAGTGCAGCCACCTTCAGGGTACAATGGACCTGAACTCCCAGATCTCTCTGCCCATCAACTTTTCCCAAGGCTCTTCCATTTACTGTTTAATTCACTCTAGAATTAGACTTCTCAAAATGCATCACCTCACATTTGCCTGGATTGAACTCCATCTACCACTTCTCCGTCCGACTCTTCAGTCTATCTATATTCTCCTGTATTCTTTGACGGTCCATTGTGCTTTCTGCTACTCCATCAATCCTCATGTCATCTGCAAACTTACTGATCAGACCACCAATGCCCTCTTCTAGATCATTTATGTATATTACAAACAACAGCGGCCCCAGCCCTGATCCCTGTGGAACACCACTGGTCACCTTCCTCCATTTCAAGAAACTCCTGTCAACTACGACTCCCTATCTCCTGTTACTCAACCAATTCTTTATCCACCTAGCTAGAACACCCTGCACACCATGTGACTTCACTTTCTCTATTAGTTTACCATGGGGAATGTTATCAAACACCTTAGTAAAGTCCATGTATATAACATCTACAGACCTTCCTTCATCTATCAACCTGGTCACTTCCTCGAAGAACTCTATTAAGTTGGTAAGGCACAATCGCCCCCTGCACAAAACCATGTTGCCTATCACTGATAAGGACATTCATTTCCAAATATAAATAGATTTTATCCCTCAGTACCTTCTCCAGCAACTTTCCCACCATTGACATCAGGCTCTCTGGTCTGTAGTTACCCGGAATATCCCTACTACCCTTCTTGTACAGGGGGACAACATGAGCAACCCTCCAGTCCTCTGGCACCTCACCTGTATTTAAGAATGCTACAAAGATATCTGTCAGGGCCCTAGTTATTTCCTCTCTCACATCCCTCAGCAACTTGGAATAGATCCCATCCGGTCCTGGGGATTTGTCCACTTTAATAACCTCTAGCCTACCCAACTCATCTTCCCTACTAATGTCAATTGATCCAGAGTAATTAAACTTCTATCTATAATCTCAACATTCACCACGTCCCTCTCCTCAGTGAACACTGATGCAAAGTAATCATTCAGCATCTCACCCATTTTCTCAGGTTCGACACACAACCTTCCTTCCTTATCCTTTAGTGGACCAGTCCTTTCTCTAGTTACCCACTTGCTTCTTATATAAGAATAAAAGGCTTTGGAATTCTCCTTAATTCTGCTCACTAAAGCTATTTCATGACCCCTTTTACCCCGCTTGATTCCTCATTTGAGACTGGGCCTACTCTTCCGATATTCCTCCAGGGCCCGTTCTGTCCTTAGCTGTCTGGACCTTATGTGCGATTCCCTTTTCTTCTTGGCTAGTTGTACGATTTCTCCTGTCATCCACAATTCACAAATCTTGCCTTTCCTATCCTTTGCTTTTAACGGTTTATGCTGATCCTGTACTATCTTTGACAGCCTCCCTCATATCAAATGTGGACTTGCCTTCAAATTGCTGTGTCCAATCTACTTTTCCAAGCTCCTGTCTAATTTTGATATAATTGGCTTTGGCCCTGTTTAGTACTCTTCCCTTAGGACCACTCTCATCTTTGTTTATGAGTAATCTAAAATTTATAGAATTGTGGTCACTGTTCCCAAAGAAATCCCCCACCACAACTTCTACTACCTGGCCTGGCTCATTCCCCAAAACCAAGTCCAATATGGCCCCTTAACTCATCAGACTATTGACATACTGCTCCAGAAAATTGCCCTGGACGCTTCTTAAAAATTCTGCCCCATCCAGACTTCTGACACTACCTGTATCCCAGCCAATGTTGGGAACATTAAAATCTCACATCACCACTACCCTGTTGCCTCTACATCTTTCCATAATCTGTTTACCTATTTGTTCTTCTTCCTCACGCTCACTGTTGGGAGGCCTGTAATACAGACCCAGCAATCAATCCCTTCTTCTTTGTCAGCTCCACCCAAAACGCCTCCATAGTGTGCTCCATTAGCACAGCTGCAATGCAACCTCACCCCCCCCCCCCCCCCCCACCCCCCCAATGCTCCGGTACTCCCTCCCCTTTTCGAAGGCTCTGCAGCCGATCGGTGACATCCCTGACCCAAGCAACTGGGAGGTAACATACCATCCGGGAGTCACATTTTCTGCCACAGAACCACCTATCTACTCCCCTCACAATAGAATCCCCTATGACTATGGCCCTACAAGACTTTTTCCTGCCCTTCTGAATAGCAGTGCCCACCATGGTGCCATGATCTTGCCAACTGCTGCCCTCTCCTGGTGAGCCATCTCCCCCAACAGTATCCAAAACAGTATACCTGTTTTGGAGGGAGATGACCACAGGTGACACCTACACTACCTTCTTACTCTTTTTCTGTCTTTTGGTCACCCCATTCACTGTCTCCCTCAGCAATTCTAACCTGCGGTGTGACCAGTTCACTAAACTTGCTATCCACAACCTCTTCAGCATCGCGGATGCTCCACAGTGAGTCCATCCACAGCTCCAGAGCCGTCATGCGGTCAAACAAGAGCTGCAGCTGGACACACTTCTTGCAAGTGTAAGTGTTAGGAATGTCAGCCACGTTCCTGAGCTCCCACATCAAGCAAGAGGCACATGCCATGGGTCTGAGGTCCCCTGCCATTGTAAGCCTTAGCTTTATATCAACTAACTAGAACCAAACAATGTGCTTAAATATATGAAAGAAAAGAGAGAGAAAAATAAAAAGCCTTAACTTAGAGTCTTTTTCTTCTGGTTAGAGGAGAGGGGGGTGGGAGGGAGAGTGTAGTATCATCTGCACCTTTGTACTGACAGGAGCGTATTAAATGAGTACTAGACCATGGAGCTGGATCAAGTGAATGTGGAGAAAAACTCCACCTTGAGATTTCCTCACCTTATACCGCATCTCAGATTCTGGTCATTACTGGAAGTGAGTGAAAAAGTTGTCTTTGGATAGAACGAGAAAAGGGCAATTGCAATAGGTTTTGCCTTACTGAGATCCTGGTAAAGGGACTATGTTTTGGGATATCAGACATGTAGTCATTTCAACAGAGTAAGCTTGCACTAATTGTCAATATTAGACTTGAAGTATCAGGTGAAGAGTTTACAATACAAACCAGAAATTAACATTACTAGCACCAGCGCTTTAAAAGTGACAATAAAACTAGTTGAGTGAAAATAATAAGTTTAAAACTGTGAAGTGGAGCTTTTGAAGATTGTTGATTTATTTTGAAGTTATTGGACTCATCGTTTTCCTCTTTCCAGTACAAATGAAAGGTGTTAACATCAATTTTCAGATGCTGCCAGTTTTGCTGCTCATTGCCAGGTTTTAATTGCAATTATTTTCACAAATGTTGACTTACTTTCTCATCTTAATGCAGCTCTGATGTTTTAAATTGCAGACATGGGAAAATGTGACCTCACTAAGGGAAAGCAAGCTCTGGAAATTCGCAGCAGTCTCTGTGAGAAGAGAGCCTTGACCGATCCAATCCATTCATCAGGCTGCTCCGCTGAATCACTGGCACGCAACCTGCAGTGGGCAAAGGCCCATGGTAACATATTTCTCATCTCTGGCAATAGCTCATTGGAAGATTGGATTGTAGCCCAGTTTGTGACCGCTCTAGTTATTGTGGAGGTATTTCAAGTATGCAATAAACATGAAAGCTAAGCCAATGGAGGAATGCTAGCAATCTGCATAATTGATTGGGCAGGTTAGGGAGTGGTTTAGATTTTGTAAATCAGTTCTCCCAGCTTGGAGCTTTGTGTGACGGATATTTGCTGTGCCTTGTACAAACGCCTGAGGATGGCGAATCTGACAAAGGCAAACTGATTTATGCACATGAACTCCCCACGTAGATACCTGCTGCACAAACACTGGACTGGGAATGTAGAGTCTACCCCGATATCTCAAAGTAAAAAGCTTGAGTGCAGGAGTATGCAAAAAGAGTTCAGTAATAGGCCTGATATTGTTTACTTTTTAAAAGCCAATTTAGTAGATTTTCCTCAGTGTAAAAGTCGCATTACGAGAGGTGGTATTGTTTTCTCCTAAATGAGTTGGCTTTAAGGTGACTGGTGGGAATGATGTCTATTCCTCCAATGATGCTTTTCAATCTAATAATGAGGCAGTCACATAGTAACAATGCCACTAATAATCCAGAACCCCAGCCTAATGCTGCCACTGTCTTCTCTGAGTTGGTGGCATTTAAATTCAGTTAGTGAATCTAGAATTAAAACTAATCTAATGGTGATGGCAAGCCAATGTCTATTGTTGTAATTCCCATCAGGTTCACCTTCTGAACAAATAGCTGCTGTCCTTACTTGGTCTTTTATGTGACTCAAGACCTACAATCATGTGGTTGACTATTGACTGCACTCTGGGATGGCCTAGCAAGCCACTCTGGTACACACTGACATGGAGTCAAAGAGAAGGAGTGAAACCTTATGGCTAACTGCATTGTGGGCAGGACTAGATACGAAGGAGTGTGGCAGTTCAAGGAGGCACCTAAATGCTCCCCCTCACCCGTTTTCCCCCCCTCCCCCAACCCCCAGCTCAACATTTTGAAGAGAAGTGAGAGATGACAAATGCCCTGTTTAAGTTACTTCTATATGTATTGTTATGCTTCAGGATCATAATCTCACTTGCCCCATTGTTCCTTCATGAATTTGTTTCTTTGTTTATATGTGAGTGGAAGGTGCAAAGGAAAATACAAACAAGTTTATTGCCTGAATAGTGTATTGCTAAAATTGCTACAAAAATAAAACTACAGAAACTTCAGCTAAGATTAATTACTTCAAAGTTAATAATACTGCAACACCTAATTCCATTTTTCATAGTGTGTCAAAGGAAATGTATTTCAGTTACTGACTTAGACATTTAATAGCTAATTAAGTTCTGCATTGATTGCTGTAGGCTGAAGTGTGGCTTACGTTGTCTTATTTGAGAAGAGTCAGAAATCCAATCCTTCTAATTATGTGAGTTTAATGCTGGCTGGAAAAATGGCTTGTAGAATTTAGATCACTTGGAAAGTTCAGCAGTTATTAGGGATTCTCAGCATGACATTTGTTAATTTTGGTGCTGTCTCGCTAATCTAATTGAATTCTGTGAAGATTGGTAGATGAAGATAATTCTGTTCTTGTCATAAACTTTAATTGTAGACAAGTGAATAAGCCCAAATGCAATCAGTGGCATTTAAGTTGGACACGTGCTGCTTGTCCCTGCTAACAAGTATATTAAATTAATCTAGTCCCACTTGCCAATATTTGACCCATATCCCTCTAAACTCTTCTTATTCATTTACCCATCAAGATGCCTTTTAAATGCTGTATTTGTACCAGCCTCCACCACTTCCTCTGGCAGTTCATTCCATACATTCACCACCCTCTGCATGAAAAAGTTGCGTCTTAAGTTACCAATTGGATACACATTTGGCTTAATGGCAAGAGACAGAGAGTAGCAGACTGGAGGCCTATGACCAGCGGTGTTCCACAGGGTCAGTTCTGGGTCCTCTTTTGTTTGTCATTTATATAAATGATTTGGATGAGAATATAGAAGGCATGGTTAGTAAGTTTGCAGATGACACCATAGGTGGTGGCATAGTAGAGACTGAAGGTTTTCTAAGATTATAGTGGGATTTTGATCAAATGGATCAATGGGCTGAAAAATGGCAGGAGAAGTTCATTCTGGATAAATTCAAAATATTACATTTTGATACAATAAACAATGGTGGGGCTTATACAATTAATGGTAGCGCCCTGGATAATGTTGTAGAATGGAGGGACCTGGGAGTGCAGGTACATCATTCTTTGAAGTTTGCATTACATATAGACAAGGTGGTTAAAAAGGTATTTGGTATGCTTGCCATTATTGCTCAGTCCTTTGAGTGTAGGAGTTGGGAAGTCACATTGAGGTTTTGCAGGACATTGCTGAGGCCTCTTCTGGATAATTGTGTCCAATTCTGGTCACCCACTTGTAGGAAGAATGTTATTAAGCTGGAGAGGGTTCAGAAGAGATTTGCCAGCATGTTACCTCGTATGGAAGGTTTAAGTTCTAAAGAAAGGCTGGCTGGGCTGGGGCATTTTCACTGGAGCGTAGGAGAGGTGACCTGAAAGTAGTTTATAAAATAATGAGAGGTATAGATAAAGTTAATGGTAATTGTATTTTCTCAAGGATGGGTATTTCAAGATTAAGGGACACATTTTAAGGTGAGAGAGGAGAGAGATTAAAAAAACATGGGGCAAATTTTATGAGAGTGGTTCACATGTGGAATGAACGTCCTGAGGAAGTGGTGGATGTGGATACAATTGCAACGTTGAAAAGACATTTGGATAGATATATGAATAGGAAAGATTTGGAAGGATATAGGTCAGGAGCAGGCAGTTGGGACTAGTTTAGTTTTAGATTATGTTCAGCATAGACTGGTTGGACCGAAGGATCTGTTTCTGTGCTATATGACCCTTTTTAATCTTTCCCCTCTCATCTTAAACCTAGTTTTAGACTCCCCTACCCTGGCGAAAAGGCATTGATTATTCACCATATCCATGCCCCTCATGATTTTATAAACTTCTATAAACTTCAGCCTCCGACACTTCAGGGAATATAATCCCAGCCTATTCAGTCTCTCCCTGTAGCTCAAATCCTCCAACTTTGGCAATATCCTTGTAAATCTTTTCTGAACCTTTTCAAGTTTAACAGCATCTTTCCTGTATGAGAGAGACCAGAGTTGAAGGCAGTATTCCAAAAGTGGCCAAACCAATGTCCTGTAAAGCTGCAACATGATCCCCCAACTCCTAAACTCAATGCACTGAGCAATAAAGGCATATATAATCTTCACTATCCTGTCTCCCTGCAACTCCACTTTCACGGAACTGTGAATTTTCACTCCAAGGTCTCAATGTTTGGCAATGCTCCCCAGGACCTTACTATTAAGTGTATAAGTCCTACCCTGATTTGCCCTACCAAAGTGCAGCACCTGACATTTCTGTACTCACTTGACGTGAACAAACTCCAAGGCTTGCTTTATCATACAAGAATGCCTATTAAGTTGACGATAAAAGAGAGATTCAAGCTTCATGGTTTGTTGAAGTTGCATTACATGTGATGTTTGGATGGGTAGTAGATAAAATGCCATGTTAAGTATAAAGCAAAGTCTTTGTAGGTAATGTTACACTTATGCTAACTTAGGTTCTTCTTGTATTGAAGTATTGATGATGCCATCTCTACTGTTTCCAAAGTTATGGAAGGGGCAGACAGGAAGGCGGCAGACAGATCACCTAAATTTTATGACCCTCTTGGCATTCAAATCCACAATGAATGAGTGTGGAATCCAACCTTTGGAAAAGTACCTTGTGAAAAATGTTGCTGCAGGTGGGAAATCCAGGATGTAAACACCTTGTGTAAAATGTAGATTGGTCATCAGGCACTATTTCAATTTTGCAAAATGTCACAGCCCTTGGCAACAAACTGCTCAAACTTCTGACGGTTACAGAGTTGTTAGAATGTATTGAATGTAACTTGGCATGGGACACAACATGCTTCCTTAAGCTTGGAGAGGAATTTCACCTAATACTTACTGGTCTAGCTTTATTATGTTGCTTCTTCATTTGTCTCTCTGAAGACATAATGAGTCAGCAAAGAGCATTCAAGGTAGCACTGCTGTTTAGATATGGTTGGTATCATGAGTTGCTTTTTTTTTCATGTGTTTGTGCTTGTACAATCTCATGTTATTTTTGCATTATTCTGTTGAAAAGTACATATATGTCTTCCAGTCTATAATTGCCATCTGATATTTGTGTTTTCAGAGCTACCTGAAAGTATGTGGCTTGAGTTTGACTGCGGTGTCCAAATTCAACTAGGTTTTGCTGCTGAGTTCTCAAATGTCATGATAATTTACACACGTATTGTGAAAAAACCAAAAGGAATTACAATGTGCGAAGCATATGTCACAGATTTTCCACAGGTAAAATTTATATTTTTTCTCCAAAAGAAATTCACAGTTGTACAGTTGGTTACACTGGCATGATTTAAGTGGCAGTGTATTACACTAATGACTTGTACAGGTAAATGAAACAAGTTCTTCATTCTGAAAATTGAACTGAAGTGAAGTGAGCAAGAACATATTTTGAGGTCTGAGCATTAGAATATCCTTGGTCCATTTTTCTGCATGTCCTAGACTTGCACCAGGCTTTGTTCACCCTGTGCTCATTGCTTTACATTGGCTTTTCATTAAGCAATGCCTCTTTTGAAATTTGTTCCCTAGTTCTTTCAAATCTGTCTATGCCTTTGCCACTTCCAATCCCTCTGACCCCTTCCAATCTCCAACATCCATGTACTCGTCCACTCCTGGCCTTTTCGGTATCCCAATTTTAATACTGTCTACAGTTTCTGAGGCCATTAATACTGCTGTTCCTTCACTTCATCTCTCTACCTTTCTTTCATTCTTAAAGATGGATCTCTGGTCAAGCTTTTGGTCATCTGGCCTGAAACCATCTTATGTTCCTCAGTGTTACATTTATTTGTTAATGCTCCTATGGAAGGGCCTTGGAGTAGTTTAATAAATTGAAGAAGCTATCTGAATACAATCAGTTGTTTTTATATCAACAGGTGAATTTCTCCATTGCCATACCACCCCCTCCCTCCAGATTTAAAATCCCGCCTTTTAGCAGTAAATTATTAGGAAAATTGGACAACATAAAGTAGGTGCTGATATGGAAGAGGGACAGTTGAGGGTTTTGTACTAAAGTAGGCATAGGCACAGGAAGTTGTGTAGATGGAAAACAGAAATTAAAAAGGGACAATCACAGGTGAAGTGATATCAGAATATTCTTATATTGTCATCTGTACTCCATTATAGGAGTACCGTGAAAAATCTTTACAAAGTCCACCTCTTATGGCGACATCATAGCTCCAAGTACCTAGATATAATTCTTGAACACAACAGAGAAATAAAAGTAGTTGCATTACTTTACAGAGTTGAAAAATATATTTTAGGAGGACATCATCAAAGGGTTAACATTTGCAATAAAGTAGGAAATTTCAAATAGACATCACATTGTAGCAGCTCAGTGCAGGGACTC